>NC_084761.1:48075000-49353000 GCF_028858725.1 Colius striatus | reverse complement strand
GATACTTTCTGAAAGTTCTCAGAAGCATTCTCACTGTTTTTCTCCTTCTTAAATTGTCAGCATGGCTGTACTGAAAATGAAAGGGGGGAAAAAATATCCAAGACAAAACACAGAGAACAAAAAACCTGTACAGTAGAAAGGCAATGATCATCTGTATAGAAAACACAACAGACCTGTTTGTTTCACACTGAGACTTTGAACTACTCCTTGAAGAAAGGTTTAGCAACTGTCACTGTCATTTGAGTCAGTTTGCTGACATTCTGCTGGAGGAGCTAAGAAAATAGATCTCAGTTAGAACTCTGACTTTTATTTCCTTCTATGGTAGCAGAAGCAGTATCATGAAGGTCTCTGGTATTTAAGGTTTCCAGACCCTCACCAGCAGTGCCTTTTTTTCCTGCTTGAATGTTTGGATGTGAATTTTTTCTGTTGTTCTAATGGTGCCCTATTATGCTAATGCTTCTTCAGAAATAAGTCACCTCACCTTCAAAGTCCAATAGGCTATAAGTGTTTTGATTGGTTTTTTTTAACAGTCTTCCCCATGAAGCAGTGTTCACATCTGAAAAACAGCTACATAGAAAACATACTTTTGTCTTTATAGTTCCAATCTTGACAAGGGCAAGCATTTTCTTGTTTGAATTGGGAAGCAAATACAAGGGCCAAGGCTTACCACTGAACAGAAAAGTATTTTTCTGGTTAGATGGTGATGTTTAGACATCAAGCCCAAATTTTACTAACTGTTTAGGTGTTGGTTTTTTTGATTTGCTGTTTAAGACTGCAAGCTAAGGTTTTGAGCTTTGCAGGTGAGAATTAAATATAGTAATATTTACTACCAGTTAGACACTATGATTACAAAACTATCTAAATTTAGATAGGATGCAGACTTCTCTGCTTTATGGTGCATATCATCAGACCAAATGAGTCTTCTTTGAACTATCTTAATACAGCTATTAAGATAGGAATTAAATATATGCAGACTATTTTTTCTCTGTTAAGTATTTTTGTTTGGCATTAGGGAATCTCTTGTCATTGAAAGTCCATATTGCTCTTTTTAATTTTCTTTTTTATCTACATTACAGTCTCCTCAGATAAAATCATTATCTAAATCATAACTGAGATGCTCCAATTTCTTTCTCTAATTGAGATCATCTCTTTTAACAATTTTTTTGTGACACATCAGACCCACCTGACTGTTACCTTGAACAGATATCCAAAATTTTACCTGTTGTCCTTAATCGTTAATGAAGTTGATCATGAGCCTTTTTTTTTTGAGGAAGAAATTAAATATATTTGTTTGCTGTTTGTTAGGCTGACTTTAAGATGATCTTTATTTACCATCTTTTGAGTTGTTTGTTCAGAGCACATTATCTGGTACCAGTGAGTAGCTTAACAACAGGACAGTAGAGTCAGTTGAAGATTTGGCTTTCCTAAAATGAGATTTCCTTTCCCACTTGAATACAGTTTTAAGAGAGAGCCATTCTTAACTTTAAGAAGGTGTATGGTAATATATACTAATAATGCTATAGTCTTTTCTTGATGACACACGTCTATTTTGTTAGCTGACAAAAATGTAGAGAAGAAGAATCAGAGATATGGGTGTCTTAGGGTCAAGTTGACCATCAATGTAAATTACCTGAAGCCACACATGCCCTAGACATAAGTATTTTTACATTCAATGCAGCTGTAAGGGCTCCTGGTTCTAAAACACTGTGGCAGGCAATTAGAAGAGATCTGACAGCAGGACTGCTTGTGCATGCAATGAAATAGCTATTTTTATTCTAAAAAAAAAAGGCATATCTCTCCTGTAGACCTATCTCTAGAGGTCAGTATTGTTGTCTAACAGCTGTAATATTAAATGCAGTACTCATGCAGAGTTGCATTCTTCATCTGTTCTTGAACCAACTGAGTGACAAAAGCATTCAAGAGATAGTGCACTGAGAAGAAACATTTTCTCAGAACATTAGCAGTCATTATAGTGCTCAGGTAAGATAAATACCCAAGTTCTTTCTGGTTTATAACTGACAGCTTCAGTTTTTATAATATGATAAGAGACCAAAAATCCAACATTGACTCACTAGTAAAGAGAAGTATTTCTAGCGAGAAGGCTATTCATGATCTGGATAACTCAACAAGAGCCATTCTTACATTGTTTTTCTATGTTATAATGAGGATTACACATTCATCTAGACTGTAGAGAAAATGCAACCTCATGACATTTTGAACTAAATTCTATAAACTTTTTACCATATAGTTATACTACAAACTCTCTTTAATTAATATATACACCGTTTGAAGAACTTACTATATCTGATTGAATCCTGTAGTTTTCCCTTCCTAGGGTTTGCACGCATTCGGTAATGCAGAAGCAGTATTATCTGAGTTTTATGCTGGTTATTTTGTTATTTGGTAGCAGATGTTTGCTTTACTCCTGTCTGACATATTTTAATGAGAAAGACATATGCCACAACAACATAGTTAACTGAAAAATAAAGGCCTTTGTATTTCATTAATAAAACCTATGAGAGAAAACTGAAGTGCTATGAATTTTTTCATGACCTAATCTGTTCTTTGTCACTGGGTAAACTACCCTGAAATGCTATGGGTTGGTTAACATTTGGATGAGAAGTGCGGGTCTTTTGACTACACTTTTTCATTTTTCCTTTAGCATTATTCTTTCAAATAGAAAATTAAATCTTATATGGGCAAATACTGTAAACAGGTGATCAGTTTGTTGTGAGTGAAGATAACCTGATATTTTAGAAAAAATCTGCAGGAGAAGGTAGCCATAAGTTTTGCATGGTTGAAGAACAGCAAAATCAGATTGTCTATTATTTTGTTTATTATATAGAATCAGTATAAGCAACTGAATTGAAAGAACAGGTCTTCAGCTACTTGTCCTTGTTTCTGACAATTAAAAAAAAAATGCCACCAGGGCTTCATAGAAGTCCCTCAAATTTTTACCATGATCAGGCCTGAATAATTGACATCAGTTTGTGTGTTTCATTTTTATTTGGATTTAAGTAAACTATAAACAATATGTCTCAGGCAATTGTGCAAGTTATAACTTAATATCCTTGAGCATTTAGAGAAATCAACAGCAGGCTAATTATGTCTGAATATATTTTATTTTTTTATACTGTTAAAACAGCAATGGAGGATTATATAATTTGATAAAATTACCTTCTATGAAGCTCATGGAAAAAACACATTCTGCTATGTGACAAAGCTTGTTCTCTCTTGAACATAAATTATCTAGTTTGTTGGTCTAATGAAAGTAGCAATATGCAAGCATTCACCATTTTTCTTTATTGGGGGTGGCTAGTGTAGCATGTCTCATTACTTATACTCAATTTTTTCTTTTTTTCTTTTACTTTTAATTTGAATTCCCTTTTAACCTTACCATGACAATAATTTACAATGTAATTCTTTCATTGTGCCTTTATAACAGGTATTTTAAGAATTGTTGAAAAGTATTTAAAAGGATGCTGGCAATTAAGAATCTTGTTATTTTCATAACTATCAATTTCACAGTAGTTTCAGCAACTGCGTCAGATTCTGTGTCACTCTGCCAATTTTGTTGTGAAATTGTATTTATTTCTCTCTTGCTGTGTTGCTTAAAATAGTAATATACCACTGAAAATTAAAAGTGACTTCCTTAGTATGAAAAACGAGACAATTACTGTATAAGGAACTATATATGTACTTCACAAAATTAATGTAAGGAATAAAAGAATACCTGGGGTTTTTTTCCCACCAGTATTTTTAGATATAGTTTATATAGTATGTTTGTAACACAAATAAAGTGGCACTCACCTCTTCAAACGAATATCAACCTTTTTTAACTGAAGAAAATCCATTCAATAGAGTGTGATTGTAAATAAGTAACTGCGACTAATACAACTTGAAACTGATAATGTTCCTGGGACTGGTCATCTGAAAAGAGGGAACTGTTGATCCTTTTGTCTGAAAACACGAACTTTTATTTTTTTGAGCTAAAAGGCAAGCCTGGTAATTTAAATTCTGCAGTGTAAGAATCATAAAATGTCTTTGGGATGTAATGCATAGGAAATGGTGTTCTGTATCAGTTGAAGTTGTTCACCTTAGTGCAGAAGTTTTTCAAGTTTCAGTCTGATTCTGTTCTATACAAAGGGAAAATAGTTTTGCAGAGAGGGCAGAAATATTTCTAACTCAGAGCAGTTCACAGTTTGTGTCATTTGAGTCTTGGTAAACTACAATCAGCATCAGGTGGACTTTCATTTAAAGTATAAAAAAATTTTCAGAGTTATCATTTTCTACAGAAACGAGTCAACTGAAAGATGTTTTAATGTTTACAAGAAACTGATGTTGATGAAAACCATATAGAAGTCAGGCAGAATTCCAACAGAAAATTTCCTATTGAAGAGGAGGTATGACAAGAAACCCATGTAGTTTCTTGCATTGTTTTTTCCTTGACCAACCAGCTTGAATGACTGCACAATTTATTCTTTGTCACTACTCCTGGGCAAACTCCTATGTTCCTCTTATCTATGAGTCCTTGTCTGGAACTGGTGGGTTTCTAATTTTCATTGCTTTGACCCCACATGCTTCTTTCTGAGAGGAGAAATTTTTTCAGTTCCTTGAAACCCTTCCATACCCTACTGATACAGAGCACTGATCCTGAGACTCAGGATCTCTCAGACAAGATAAAGTTTTCCAAAAGTGCCAGAGTTCTCAAGTCTTTATGTCTGATAACATTTTTACCCATAGTCTTTCCATCTGAAATATTCTACAGAATCTGTCTTTGACGACTTGACTTAGGGAAATCAAAGCAGCAGTGATCTAGCTCTGCTGAGGAAATATATCTCTTGTAGCTGCTTAGTTTTGGCTGAAAACAGATTTAAGGTGCATCAAAGCAAGAGGAGAATGAAAAATGAGCCCAAATGAAAGATATTAAATTTCTGTAATTTGGTCCGTACAGAAAAACAGCTGTGTAGAAGAAAGTTTCTAAAAAGTGTACTCTGCAAGTAATCTTTCATACTAGAATTACTTGTTTTGATCTTGACTTTCTTAAGTATGTCAGTATAGAGGAACTTTTGACAAAGAAGCTGTTTAGCATGCAGTGTTGATCTGATGGTTAGAGGTGCTGAGTACCCAGAATCTAAGACAGAAAAGGTGAATGGAGCACATCTCAAATGCTTTCTAAAATCATTGCTTGCATACAAGCATATGCCTTGCTTTAGAAGTCAGAGCAATATTTTACTAAGAACATTATGTGATGTTAAGTGCATGGTATCTTTTCTTCTTAGGAAAGAAAATGCTGTCTGTTGATACCTGTCAGAACAAGGGGCAGAACAAGGCAAGCATTTCATGTTCCAAGTATGGGGGATTTCAGAGAACAGCAATAAAAATATTTGCCGCATTTTATAATTCTGAGGCTCTCCAGTCAAAATAGTGTAGTGATCCAGACATTATTTGGTATGTAAATGAGGTGATTTGAAGCCTTAAACCTATTTTAATATTTCACTTGGTTTAATCTGTCTGGGTAAGTGTTTACTCTGAGTTAGTATCCTGTACTGAGATAATAAAGCTGACTGATTTGCCATTAATTTCCATCTGTGTTAGTACATATTCGATAGACTAGAAGACTCTGTGTTCTTTATTGCAAAGTTTAGTATTACTAGGCTTTCAGCCTAGTAAAGTTAGCAGCTATTGAGTTAGAGAGAAATCTAAAAGCTTGTCTTCAGAGGCAAGTTCACTTTCTTAAGGTTAATGGTGCCTGGGTTTTTATATGTATATGTGTGACTTTTTCAACAAAATTATTTGTTCCTAAAGGAGTGGAGGTGAAATGCATGCATTGCAGGTTGTCCAAGCTAATGACATAAATTCTATTAGAGCAGCATGCCCCCAGGAGGAAACAAGGATGTAAATTTTTAATCTCTTCTGTTTGCTGGAGGGGTGAACTGAGAGGTGACATCCTGTTGCTACTTTGATTCTGTGAACAGCAGAGAATGAAACTTTTCATAAACTTGAAAATATTACCCCTCAATATCCATGGCTGTAAACCAGTACCAGATTTCTGCCTCTTGGTAACTACAAATAACAGTGAGTACTAACCTTTAATGGATGAAGAAAAGTCACGGGAAACATTTCTGTCAGCGACAGAATATTGTTTGGAGACTGAAGGTTTTCAGATGGTTATGAAATTGTGCCTGATGGGCAGGCTTCAGTGGTAGGTGAGCACTTTGGGCAATTTTGTCATGAGCTGTTTGCTGTGTGCTGTTCTTTCCCATGTTAACTTCATTAATGTCGAGGAGAATTACATTGACTGATCTGCAATAACAGCCTGACTCAATGCCCAGTGAAGCTAATGGATGTCTTTACACAGGCATAAGTTGATTTTTAGATTCCAGATGCTCTTCATTGCATATTGTAATTAGCACTATTGTTCTCAGAAAAGAAAGATGACATCTCTGAAACAGCGTATCTGCAAAATAATAGAAATTTTTGCTCTTGCACTGAAACTGTTTGATTTCAATCTTTATGTGGTATTTCTATTTAAATTAAAACCAGTATAAATCTAATGATGTAAATTGTTGTTTTGAAGACCTTCTAAAATAAGTCAAAACCTATACTCTACACTACTAAGTCTTTCTGTAAAAAACCTTTGCAACTTATTTTAGTTTTAATATCTAATACTGAAACAATTGAGTTAACCTATAACATCAGATTAGCAATGCTGCTGGATGTCATAGCAGTAATTATTAAAGGTTAAAATCTTCTGATAAAGCATCAAGTATGCAATCACTAGAAGTTTGTATATGGGACAAGTCGAGCCTAGTGCACTTCTAAAAAAGAAAACATATAACTATGCTAAAGCTTTTCTGATCATAGCTTTTGAATGATAAGAGCAAGCAAATGCTCAAGAGAGGAATCCAGGCTAAGGAATCCAGACTGGAGGCTTTCAAAACCTGCCTAAATGCATTCCTGTATGACCTGATGTAGGTGGACCTGCTTTAGCAGAGGTTGGACTGGGTGATCGCTAGAGGTCCTTTCCAATGGCTACCATTTTGTGATTCTGTGATTCTAAGATTCCTGAATTCTCCCTTTGGTAGATTAATTTTCATTATTTTAGAACATGAACGTTTACTGAGTTTCTCTGAGTTGCTAGACAAATCTGAGGTCAAGACAAATTCCATTTTTTGCATTCCAATGGTGATGGATGATAATTAGCCCAAACTACTGTAGTATCAAAAGATTGCACAGTTTTTCATGTATTTTTTGTCATACAATTTCTGTGAGATTGAAAACTGACTATTATCAGAAGCCTTTGGTATTTTTTTTGTCTCAAAAAATAGGGCAAAAATATATCTGATGACTTGTTCTGCTCATATTTCCATTTGCAAGCAGCCAATGATAATTTAATTATGTTGATTTAAAATTGATGTAAGCTTCTGAACTGAGTTGATTTATAAATATAGCACTTTTAACACTTACACTCTTTTCTTGTAACCTCTTTTCACTTATTTGTGTTTAGGTTGTGACAAAATGTATGTAAAAGGAGCTTTTCATGAAAAATAAATAGATATGCAATTTTAAGGTAATACTACAGCTGGAAGCCAGGGAAACTGAAGTCATAATTTATTTTGAATAGCTTTGTTTTGAAGAAGTCACTCTAAAAGTGTCACTGAGAGTACAATGTTGAAGTGGAAAATAAAAACCATGTAGAAGTAATTAGCCTTATTTTGTTACCGTTTTGTATTTAATTTGTAAGCATTGTATTTCTATTCTAAAGCCTATTCTAGGATTCATAGGTATGATTGAAAAATACATTCCTAAGAGACTGTAAAGGAATGCAAAAGCTTAGTAGAAGTTAGGACTAGAGGCGAGATAGTGTGGTAAATGAAGCAGAGAAAAAAAATGGAGCTAAGGCTGAAAGAGAGAGGAGGTGAGAAGAGAAAGTGCAAAAAGGGATCCAGGCGTTAGTGAACAGAACACTGAAAACCAAGAGGAAATTAATGAGACTTTTTAAGAGGACCTATGCTTGATTGTGTTGTAGGCTGAGGTCACATAACAAGTTTCTTTCAGAGACTTTCCCACAGGATGAAAACGGTATTATTTGTTAATCAATCTTATTACCTAGTTAGCAAGTTAAAGTTGAAGCTTGTGGGTGTGAAAAATTTCCCAGAGGAATTTACTCTTTTGTTTCCAGATTCTACAGATGGTTCACCCCAGAAATTTCAGGATATTTTTCCTTAAAAAGACATGGTGCTTTTGTTGCTTGTTTGTTGATTTCTTTATTGTTTTTTTTTTTTTCATTTGCAATAGGCCATACTGTCCAGTTTTTCACAACCATTCAAAACGTTTGTCAAAGAACTCAACTTTGGCAAGCCATTTTGTTTTCCCATATTTCTTCATAAATTTGTAGAGTTTGAAGTAAGATAGTACTGCTAAGTAATCTAGCAAATCTTTCATACTTCAGTGGTGTCTCCAAAAGCTATATAAGGTTTGGAAGCAGTAGTAAAGTTTAAAAATCTCTCAATGTGTAATCTAATGATTACATCAGATTACATTACATTTGCCTGTTAAATCCTGTAACCTTAAGTGACTGCCTCCTTCCCTCACTCCTCCTAGGAGGAGCTATGCTCAGTTTCAAGATCTCACTTTTAGGAAAATTCCCTGTCATTGCAATGTTATAGGAGTTCTTAGAAGCCTGCTTCTCCTTCCTGAAGCTTGAGGGTTAAAAAGACTAACATGATGCAGTCTGTGTGATTGATAAAGAATAGATATTGCAGTCTTTCCTATTTTGTCTAGCAGAGTAACTTTCTGCCATCTATTGCTTTGACAGCCTCTCCCTGTAGGCTGTAACTTCAGTCTTCCTTCAAATGTGTGTAGGCTAGAACCCTAGCAACTTAACTTTTTATCATCTTTGATTTCATTCATAGCAGCTGTAGTATAAGTATCTCTTCAGGCAATTCCATAACTTGGCTACAGGGAAGGCAAGGAATGAAATTCCCTAAGCAGACAAATGTGTTGCTTTCCCTAAGGGGAAACGTGAAAAGAACCAGTTTGCAATGTGCGTACATTTTATTGTTCTTCAAGCTCAAGGCTAGTTGCCAGTTTAATCTGTTTTGAAAATGAACTAAACCCAAAGCTTCCTTCTGGCTTGTCATTGACTTTTAAGTTCTTGCAAGTCACTGTTCTTGCTCCAGAAGTTCTGAGCCTGAATCTACATTCATTCTACATTCTAAAATCTCGTGCTTCTTTGAGGAGATGGTTCACTCATATGTTCATTTACCAATGGAAAAAAAACTCATCTGAGTAAGGTCTAGACCTTACTGAAATTCTGGACAGTGTTTTTTTTAGTAAATGTGTCCATTTGCAACACTACAAGTAAAATATTTTCCTAAAGGATATAATGTTTTACCTCATGATTTATAAATCTCTTTCCAAGATAAACCAGTTTTCATTAGCATTTATTAAGTTGTAGTTAATTTTTAAACTTTAGTTTTAGCCTAAAGAAATATTTCTTTACCTGGATGTGGAAAAAAAAAAAAAGGTAGAAAAGTTACATTTTTTCATTAAAAATGGTGGAATAGAAATTGTCTCAAATACCTGTAGTGCATTCAGACTTTGTCCACATTTGAATCCCAACTTGCATGTCCCATGTTGAGCTTTCTAACTCAATGTGAAGTCTTTCTGCCCGCAAACACAGAACTGCCTTAGGTTGAGTTATTGAATATCTTTAATAAGACCATGATTAAATTTTGGGACACTGCTCTTTGCAGAACCTAGTCATTGTAAAGCAATAATAATAATAGATACAAATGTACATATATATATATATATATATATGTATATATGCATGTATGGCAGCACACATTCATGTGTTGGAGAGGTGTATGTCCCCCTGACCAGTACCTTCTTCTGAAACACTCATGGCCTTGTAGTGAGGAGGGAATTTCCCTCCCCAGTGACTTTCCCCAAGAGAGTGTTTTTTTTAAAAAGGGAGAAACCATTTCCTGCTTCTCGAGGGGTTTTTTTTGGAGCCCTTTAGAAAAAAAAAAATTAATTGTGTGTGTGTTTTTTTAAAAGAGTGACTCTGGCAGATGTAGCGTGGTTTGCAACATATTCTTGTTGACTCCAACGGGATGAGTATAAGTTGCCAACAACAGCAACAAAAGACGGTGGTGGGGGGAGGCAGAAGGAGAAACAGAAAATGTGTTGACAGTGGATCTGACCAACACAGCCCAAAACAATAGGATGCATGTTTAGCATGACTGGCTCTATTCATTCTTCTGTCAGAAGTTGGCATGCCTGCCTTTAAAAGGCAGCAAAGATGAAGGAAGTGTCTCTTTCCTCCACAATATTTTTTTGGCACTGTATTCTCCAGCTGCAAATGGACAGTCCTGGTGGGGTTTTGATTAGTGAGCAGCTTTGGAAGATCTTATAGCTTAATAGTAATAATGATAAAGAGTAATATACATACATGAGAAAGGCCTGTTATAAAAATAAGCCTAGCAAATGCTGACTGTCTAAGCTTTTCTCTTGTGCTACACAGCACAGTGTTTGAGTCTGCTGAAATTTGTGGGAAATAAACTGTCTGCACCTTGTAAATGCTGTTTTTCTGCTTCAGACCTCAATTACCTTGAGTCCTAGGGTGGCACATGATCAGCTGTTCTTCAAGAATGTGTTTACCTTGCAGCTAACAGTGCGGCCTGCGCTCCATTTTCCTTTAAGTACAACCAGCAGCCACTGTTTAATCACTTGCCAAACCCTTTATTTTGGCAAGAGAGATGCTTGAAAATGACATGCAAAAAATTAACCTCCAATTACTCTATATTTGTAGTACCTCAGCATAGGACACTTCACTTGCACAATAGCATTCTGTTGTAAAACAACCACAGCCACTTCAGGTTGCCTGGATAATGCCTCCAATCCATCTGGAAATCCATGGGAAGTAATGCAAAGCTATAGTAACTTGCTGCCATTTCTGCCTCTTTTTTTTTTTACTCTCATCTGCAGGTTCTAGAGCTTCTCTTTCCACATTGACTTTTGTTTGTAGGATTTGCAGTTAAAAATTAAATATATTTAAATATATTTAAAAAATAGATGTTCATTTCATTTATAGTGTAACTGAAACTGATGGATTATGAAGATTCTTGATGGAGGGTTTCAATCTGTGTTTTCCGGTGATTTGTTGCTTTCTGGAGTAAGAGTTGGTAAAAACTTTTGTCTTTTTAATTTCCATGACCTACCACCACTGAGTTGCCAGTGCTTGGTAAGAATCTGATTTTGAATGGTTTTGTTCTAAAGATCACGATTTGTACCTGAGCCATGCAGAGATATCAAGCAGTCCTGTATGCATTGATAATATATTGAAGATATAGGTGAAGTGTCAAGCTCTTCCCAAGACTCACAGAGTTTTTCAAGTTGCTAAAGAAATGAGTCACATATATTCTTTCTGCAAATTAGTTCTAGTTACTCAAAGAAGCACTTATATCCCTACCATGACTGTTTCAGGATATATCTGTGATTATCATGATTGCTTTCCTTTGTGCTACTTAAACCTCCCTCTTTTATAGGCTCTCTTCTTATTGAAATAATGAATATGTTTTTAAAAACATAGATAAGATTTCCAGTATCTGAAGGTAACTTTGTACTTGCATGCTTTGCAGTAGAGCCACATGGTCATTGAAACTTGGTTCTACTCTTTCTGGAAGTGATAAAATGATTTGGGTGTGGTTGCTAGAAAATTATCGTAGTATTTGATAGTGAAAAGGCTGCAAAAAGCAGCCAAGCAGTTACTGGAAAATATTTTCAAAAGCATATTTATTTATTATTTAAATGCAAGTAGAATTCCATATTACAATTGATTCCTCAAATGTTTTTGGAAACACAGACTACAAAATAAAGATACTATTGATGAAGGATGCACAGATAGCTGTTTACGGTTAGAGTCTTAGAAAAAATAATCTTGTTATGAGAATTTATTATCACTCTCTTCTGTATTTAAGCAGTGATTACGGTTGCTCAATCATTCCTAATCATTCTTTTATATTGTACATAAATTTTTCTATCTCTTAATGTGAAATCAGTTATTTTTGTTTGGAGTTCTAACTCTTTTGTATATTTTTGAGAGTAAAGTAACCTAATATGAAAAGAACAAGTGCAAAAAATGCTGTTTGTATCTGGATTTATCTTTCTAGTATGGTAAGTGCACTCTTATACTGTCATATGGAATAGTAAGCTGGAAGAATTGATTTGTGGGAATTTAGGTGAAAACCATCAAATTTTATAATGATTCAGTTCTGTTAAATGTTTACTTAAAGGAAGCAGCCGTTTTTGGTTTTTTTAATCTTTATTCTTTTGAGTTATAAGCACTCATGAAAAACGAAGTTCAAGACATGCACTCATATATACTGGATGTCCTGGTTTAGGCCCATCAGGGAACAAAGACCACGATTAGCCTCGAGTACCTAAGAGGCTGAGAATTGCTCAAGGGCAGGGAGAGCTTAATTGCTGCTTAAGGATCAGGACAAAACAGACCAGGCCACTCAGTTTGGGGAAGAAAACAGAGAAACAATTTAATGCAACATCAACTAAAGCACACCCCAAAAACTCAAAACATAACCAAACCGAAACAACACAGAGTAATACAACAATGAAGAGTCCAACCAGCCTTTTTAAGAACACCTTCTTGCCACACCTCCCCTCTTCCCGGGCTCAGAGCCCTGATCCGGGTGTTTTTACCCTGTCCCCTCCTGAACGGTTTGGGGAGACAGGTAGTGGGGGTCTCAGTCAGTCTGTTCCCAATAGCTTCTGCCGTTTGTCCCTCCTCAGGACGGGTGAACTCCACACCAGTCCTCCCTGCAAGTCCGTGGGGTAACTCACACGCATGGCAGCCCTGCACGGGCTGCTCCGACGCGCACTTATTCCAAAGGCTGCAGCTCCTCTCTGCCTCTCGTGTGGGGCTGCTCTGCGACGTGCAGGCTCTCCAGCACGGCCTGGGCCATGGCCGTCTCCCCACACAGTCCCTCGCCCGTCCGGGCTCACTCACATGGAGCTGCTGGTAACTCTCGGTCCTGCCATGGATCTCCATAGATTGCAGGGGCACAGCTTGCATTCTCGCCACGGCTTGCAGAGGAGTCTCTGGTCTACTGCTTCTCCTTCCTTCCTCCTTCTCTGGCTGAAGGGTCCGCGTGGTCGCCTCCATCTTGTAAAACTCTTACACCTCCTGACTCGCATTCCGAATTCCTGTCCCCTAAATAGTGATCGCAGAGGCGCCAGATTGGCCCAGCCGGGCCGGAGGTGGGTCTGAACCCAGGAGCCGGGGGAGAGTCCGCAAACTCTTTACCGGGTCTTCACTGCAACCTGCTCCCCCTGTTACTAAGTCAAAAGCTGCTCCTTGCTAAACCAGAACACTGGAGTATATATTCTAATCCTTACTTCTACCTGACCAATTTTTATGACACTTTTAGAAGGCTCTGCCTTCACTTTCAAAATACAATGTACTGTTTCTCTTTGGGGAAGCATATTCTTTTGCATCTTCATTTTCTTTTGGAGAGTGTGTTTGCATGAGTATGCATAGAAGATAATTCTATACAATATTCCCCTTCTGTGAGCTGGAATATGTTTTTTTCATTTTTTGATCAAAGTTTCCATGAATTCATGTTGCAAGGTGTCTTATAGCAGACTGTAAATATAACAATGTGACCTTTTAGAGTAATGTTTCTATTTATATATCCTGTGCAGATAGGAAAGGGAACTTCCCTGCCACCTTATATAAAGACTTTTTTAAAAGAGTTTTTTAAGTAGAGAAGGGAGATACAGTAAGTCATTAATCTTCAAACCTGAGTAAAAATTTTCTTCTCAATGTTCTGAACATCTGTATTCAGACACAGACAAGTAAGATAAGCAGAAAGAGACTAAAATCTTCTGAGGGTGGGTAATTATTCTAAAGTCAGTTTATATGAGGTGGAATAGCTTTCTTTATGTATTCTGCAGAGCAAAAAGTTACCCAAGTATCAAACTTTTATCAGTTACTGGCGCTTAGATGAGAAACATTCATGGTCTGCATGTGTGTTTTGTTTGTTCTGAGATGAAGCCGAATCTGGAGTACATATTGGTTTCTAAAAGCATAGCTGATGACAAAGGTCTGCTTTCAAACCTGACCCTTTCTTGTGTTGCGAGAAGCAGAGAAGTATAAGATGAAAGTCCCTTGGGATTTACAGCTGTGAATCTTCTACAGGAGTTGGATGTATGAAGTCCCGCACCTATGAAACACAGTGGAGGGAGTGGGAGTCCTGCAATTTCCTCTTGTATGCGAGGACATTTTGGATGAACTTGTAAAAGGTGCTCAATATCCCTGCTTACTTTTATTCCGTCTTGGTTTAAGCTAGATTCCATGAAAATATGCTGGCCAACATCACAGCATCCTGGTACTCTGTAGCAGATGTATTTGCAGCACTGGTGAAGACATTCTGTTGTCCAGGTGATAGTTGAAAGTCTATTGATGCAGAGCCATGAAAATGAAGGAGAGATGTCAAGAGAAAGATGAGAAAATTCTGTAGGATAGTCACACATCTTGCAGTGCTCTGTGTTCCTCTGTAGTGCGTGGTGCAAATTTTGTCTTATCTTTAAGGAGGTTTTGGCATTTTATTTCTAAGACCCAAGAGAAAAATGATCTTATCTGTATGTGTAAAAACAGAGAAGGGGATAAAAAGTGAAAAAGTTTATGTGTGAATGGTAAGATACTTTGTGAGGCTTATTTTCTTCAACCTGTGAAAGAAACCATCATGAGTTGTTTCACTGGGATGACTAGAAGTTGAAAGGGTAATACTGAAAGAAAATGATCTGAAATCCAAAAATCAAGGAAATACTTTTTGCTTGTCCTGTAAATCCAATGATTTTGTTTTTTTCTGTAGAGTATTAGCTAGCTTTGCGTTCTGATTTTTTTTTTTCTTCAAGAGGAAGGAAGATGAATTTTTATCATGACACTGTGGATTGTAACATAAAATTTGATTTTCAAGCTGCATATCAAAGTACAGACTCTCATTGTATTGTATCTGGGATACAGGATATGGAAGAGATCTAGATGTGAATATTTGTTGTAGTCCCACTTGATCAGTAAATATTCCTCTTTAAAGGCCTGTTTAGTGTACATAACTCTGTTGCTAAGCAGTATGTACAAAGCTCCCAAATCCTGGGCAGTAGAGTTTTCCGCTTCCTTAGGAATCCCACAATAAACTTTGCTTTGTTACAAAAAATAAATGCTTGTACAGTGACGATCTAGAATGGTAAATCACGGCAACAGTAAAGAAATACCCACTTTTAAAAATGAGGGGTTTGGATCCATGCCTGCAACTGCAGTATGATTCCTAGAAATGCCATTTCTGTTACTATTAAGTATATAATATTTAGTTATCCTTTTTTTGCTTGGAAATAGATCAACAAGAGAAATACATGAGTATGTATATGAATATTTGTATATATATATATATATAAAACCAAAATATTCTGAGAAACCAGTTGTGTTTAGGATATTCTACTGAGGAATTCCTGTAGCAGTACTTGATTTTGCAGAGTTTTTGCTAACCTCTGGTAAGGAAATCAAGTACCATGACTATGGACACAAGAAACATTTATATTAGGTAGAAATCTTGCATAGTCTTGTGGAGTAATTTGGCAAATTAATTCATCATTCTCCCATATCAAATGTGCCACAATATACTCAAAATACTTAGTATTAATTGGTAATAATATAGTAAAAATTGATTAAAATGATTCAATAATGTGTCATAAAGTAATAAGGAAATTTAAAAACTGTAGCTAAATTGTAAAGCTTTATGTCTAATCACGTGACAGGCCTACAGGCAGTCAATGTCAACCAAGTTTACGGGTCTTTTCCCAAACCATGAAAGGACTTGATTAAGTCAGAAGTAATTGGAAAATACAGCTAAATGTACCCACCGAATTATTTAAGTGCAAAGGAGGGCAGAATTTAAATTCTACAGTTGAACATAAAATGTGTCCTCTGCTTTGTAAAATAATTTCCCAGTTTCCCTTAATGTTTATGTTTCTTATGTGCAGTGATTACTGGGGTTGTTTCCTCAAAGTTGCAAAAGCAGTTTATAAGAATTATGGTTTCTTAAACTGATGTGAAGGTTATGCTTCTCGCACGAGTTTCCCTGTGCATACATCCTTTAAGTACTTATTAAATGTGACAGAAAATAAAATGCACATTGTTTACAGGCACTGTTCTGCTGACTCAAAGGAAACAAACCCTTGATCTGTTCCCAGGATGTCAGTAACAGGAACTATTTTATGTTATAATAGTGCCTTTGTAAAAAGAAAAACAAAATAAATTCTATAATAGTGAGGATTTTCCCTGTTCTTTTTTATCACTTTTGTAAATTTCTAAGAAAATTTTCTCAAAATGATCTGCAGGATACAATTGGCTGCTGTCGTAGTGCTTTTTGGTCCCTTTGGTTGGCCCATCACAAACTTCAATTGATCAGTGCAGATCACTCATTAGCAAAACCAATTTTTATCCCTACACAAGCATCACCTCTGGAATCTTTTAAATTCACTTTCAAATCTCTAGATTGCAGGTTAAATTTAATTTATTTAGTGACAATGTTTTTTCTTGTTTTTTTTCCTGTATAATTTTAACTTTTATTTTCTTTAGTTACTTTTAATCTTGACTTTTTTTGTTATTTTTTCTAGTTTGAATAAGATGGTAAAATTTGTAAAAAATCCTTGCCTCAATTACTGGATATGAAGTCTATTGAAGTTAGAATGATTTTTTTCAAGATACTACAGAAAAGATTTTTGACACCTTCAGTTTACAGACACTTCACTTAAATAAGCACAAACAAACAAACAAAAGTAAAAACCAAGAAAAAAAAACCCCACAAAATCCTCTCCTAAACCTCCTGAAACAGAAGAACATCAAACCTCATTCCTTAGGAGATTTTAAGATAAAGTGGGATCTATAATAATAGTGCACTTACTGTTATTTTAATATTAGTGTTCCAAGATTATATGTGTGAAGTGATAGAAATAAAGACAAGTACGTTGAATAATCAGGTTTTTATTAGATTTTTCTAATTTTGACAGGCAACTAATTACTAATTGAGCAAGTCACTGCACATCTGCTTTTAATATTCTTTAATCTCTAAAATGTGAATAGAATCAGTCACTTGCATATGGCTTTTTATAAGTGTTTCTTGACAGAATATAACAGAAATTCATGATCCTAGGTTTAATTTAAAAAAATCAAAGGTCCAGCTAGTTTCTCAAAAACGTTTGTGAACTTGGGGTGATTTGAGTTTGTAACAACTGTGGACCTGGAGCTGGAGGTTGACATCATGCTTTGTTTATTTCTTCTGTGGTTATTTGCTTAAATGGTAGAGTAATAGGTTCTCAGGTTTCTAAGTAGCGTATTGCATATCACTGCAATAAAATAAATAAAACTGCATATAAATGTGAGAAAGAGGAAGGGATTATTTGGATTGAAAGAGATGTCTTGGACCATTCAGAATTTATGGAAATAGCCCAGATACCTTCTCATCTAATTTTGCCTTCTAGAAGCACAAAAGTAATATAAGCCAACACTTTTAAGTTTCTGTCTTAAATCAGAAGTTATGGCTTGATTTTTTTTTTTTAATATTTTTTGCAAATATCTCTTGCACCCTATGAACTACTCTTTAGAAGAACTCAACTACATTTAATTGACTTGCAGTGAGCCTTTGGGAAGGATAAATTCACAGGCATTTCATATAACAGCGTTATAATTTTCAGAGTTTTACATTACTTAAGAACTCTAGGGTTATTTAAAACAAAACTGAAGTCAAATTGCAGTTCAGAACTGAAGGAGTTTAAAGGAGTTTAAGGCTTTTTTGGTGACATTTGATGTGTCTCGTAGGACGGAATTAAGCTTTCCTTATTCTCCACTTCTTCCGTTCCCCTTTCCAAAATAAAAGCATTATTACTATGATTTGTTGGGTAAAATTTTTTAAATAAAAAGTTTAGCTCAGCTGAGCTGTCAGTTATTTTCTGAGAATCTGTTTTTTTTTTTTAATAAACACACGTGTAAATTATGAATTGTGAAAGTAGATTATTCACTCTGGGTAAGAATTACAAAGATTATGTGGTATAATCTTTTATTAAAAAATGTCAAGGAGTTCAAGTATTCAATAACCATGAATGATCATGAATTTACTTTGAGCTCTTAGCCTTCAATATTTGGAGAGCAAATTTTAAAGCAGCATGGGATGTCCTTTTACCAAAATGAAAAAAACACAAAGTTTACAATTAAGGAGAGTAAGATTAGCTCAACAAAATCTGTACTGAGAAGTAAATAAGAAACAGGTTAGTAGAAACAGGTATTTTTTATGTTGAAGTTGGAAATTAAGTGCTTCCACATTTGTTACCCTCTATGACTTAAGAGTGAAAGAGATTACATATGTTAATTTTTAATTGGAATGTAAATTGCACTCTAGAAGACAGTCCTGCCTTGGGAAGAAAATGGGCTAGATGACTATGAGACTAGACAGGTACCTGTCTATAGTTCTCTACCCAGAGAAGCTGTAGATGCCTCATTGTTGGAAGATGTGTTCAAGGTCAGGTTGAATGGGGCTTTTAGTAATGTGTTCTAATGGAAGATGTCTCTGCCTATATAGTAGGATAGGTGAACTAGATGATCTGTAAAGGTCACTTCCAACCCAAGCATTCTGTGAGTCTGTGATATGCTAACTCATTACCTCTCCCTTATTTTTTACAATGAATAGGATTTTGGATTTATATACTCTGTGGTACTCAAGGAATAACCTCTTATTCCTGTAATACCCTCCCAATGGCAATCTTTAGTGTCAATATGTGTAATTTGCTATTGTATGGCAGCTCTACTGCAGGAAATGATTAAACTATTTGCTAAAAAAGGCTTGTGTAAATTTTAAAGTGAAATAAGAATGAAAAAGCAGCAAAATTCCCTTGAGGAAAATCTTACACTGAAATCTTTGCACTTTTATGTCTCTGTGTGTGTCTGCGGGCATATGTTTGAGTATTAACAATGTCTATAGCATATTGGTAATCTCATTCTCCACAAAGTTCAGCTGTTAGTGGAGTAAGGTGCTGCAGCTGCTCCATGCCATAAAGAAACAGTTTGGCAGCAGTCTTCCCTCCTTCTCTACCTAACACTCTGCATCATTTGATTAGTTAAATCATTAGTTTGTCTTTCAAAAAAAGTACAAAACAGAATTGCACAAAGAAGCACAGCAACGAATACGGGAAGACAGTAAGCAATGACAAATGCTTAACAACAGCTTAGGGTTTTTTTAGGAATGCAGTCATCCTTGTTGACATCGCTTAGTGGGATGTTCTTGCATTCACAGGTAGGAGCTAATAAAAGTGACAAAATCGTACATCAAATCAGTGTTTACTCTAGTTCTATACCAGCATATAACCAAGCTGTGAATGTACATGATAAGGTTTCTTTTTAATATTTTTTTTTCAAGAATGCACATACTATTCAGCAAATTTATGATCATCACTCTAACTTTCTATAGGGGATATTAATAATGTGGCAATAATATCTATCAAACGAGAAGCTTTTCACAGCTAGACCCCAACTTGATAGCTATGGATATGATAGAAAATATGAGGAGCTCCTCCTTATTATCATCTCATTTGCTGGATAATGAATGTGAAGATGTTATCACTGTAGTTAATCACCACATCAAGTTTATAGTGGAACAGTGCACAGCACATATCTTAATTCTTATCCTGTGAAAGGTATATTGTATATAAAATGTATAGTTTATATGATGATAATATTGTGCCCTGATGCATCTCCAGAAGTAGATAGCAGTCTCTAGTGCCGCAAAAGGCGTTTGTGCAGTATTTTTCAAGTTGTGGGAACAAATTATTTGTTTCTCTGTAATTTGTGTAATCAATTAGTTGGCTATAAAAATTCAAGATGTACATCAATTGTTATCCCTTTTATATAATAGTTTTTATACTCCTTTTCTACTGAAGGATCACTTAAGTTAATGAGAATGTAGAGCAGTAGAGAGGGGACTTTATTTTTTACCAGGAGATTTTCTACGGTTGCTTTTTTAAGATACCTTTGATTATATGTTGCATGGAAAAAATTGCACCTGAATTGTTTTGTTTTGTTTTTTTTTATTAGGCTCCCAGTATTTTGCCACCTTCTCCGTCTGCCCTCTTTCTCTAGCCAACAATAAGCCTTCACAACAGAGGACTGGCAAATGGCAGCTGTTTTTTAAATGAGACTCAGCAGATGATTTTCACAAATTGTACCCTTTATAGTATTAAATATAAGTGTAAAATTTTAGCTTAAACTGAAGAACAATTAGAAATGTCTGTCAGAGTGAGCCTAAAATAAATCAATGGTGATTGGAAAGTATTTGTACGAGTGCATACATACCCGATGGATAGTGTAAACAAGGAAGATAAGATTTTAGAATCTGTTCCTGCCATATGTGAATGCAATTCCCAATGACACTGATGTGTATCCACTATGTTGCAATAGAATTAAACAGAAAAAAAGTAAAATACAATTTACGTACTGTTACAGGAAACTGTGAGAGCAGTACTTCTCAAATTTTCATAGTAGTTCCACAGATCTCCAGCACCTGTTGTGGCCAAGTTGATCTCAGATAATCTCTAAATGAATGAAAATTAACAGGTTTTACATAAAATACCTGAAGCATTGGCTTTCACTGTATGTAAATATGTTCAGAAAAGCTCATAAAAAGCTGAGTCTTCATTTTCTTTGTCAAACTTTCAAGCTACCTTAATATTCCAAAACTGGATAGTATAGTCTAGAGAGGAAAAAAAGAGAAGCAGAAAATGAAAAAGTGTAATACGGTGGAATACCCTCCTGTAGTCAAATCATTTGAAACAAATAACAGACTTACAAACAAGCAGAGTTATAGTGGTTGTTTTACTGGGAGATTGGGACATTAAAGAACAACTGTGCTTCAGCAGAATTAGAGGCTTTTGTGTTTAGACGATAACTGCACTTTCCTTGCTTTCATTATATTTTAAATAAACTTTGCCTCTAGCAGTATGCCAGATTGAAAAACCTGCACAATTTGTCATTAATTTTTTTTTTTTGTTTCAAATATTTAAAGTAATAAAACAAAAAGCAACAAATGGAAGGAATGGCCATGTCATTTACATGATGTTCCAGCCCTATAGCTATGTTGTAAACAAGGGATTAAAAGTAACAGAAATGGACTGTGTATTTTTTATGGTGTAACTCCCAGAGTAGGCGGAAGTACCTTCTGGAGTGGTTAGTGTGGCCATACAAAGTTGACAGCATAAACTCATCAGAGTCTCATTTTAAGGTGTGACTTGAGAGAGAATATTCAAATGCCTTAAGTTAGGCATGTGCATAAAAAGCATTTGCTGAATTTGGATGTTAATGGGGAAACATAGTAGAAATCTCTTTGATCCTCCAGTCCAGCTCTTTAATCTTTGATTTAATTTTGCCTATCTAAGAAGGCAGCTTCTTTAATTCCTAAATACCAATATCACACAGTTCATTTGTGTACATCCACTACATTGCAGAACAAGATGGCAGGACTTGAAGAGAGGGTATCTTCCTTGAAAAATAATTGAGATTTTATGTGTTTTGGCTTTTCATGTGTTCTGATTAGGTGTGGATTGTGGATTTACAATTATTTCTATTTAAAAATTAGATTATAAATGTATGCAATTATGTTTGATTAAAGAATGTGGTTTTGAGATAGCGGCAACCCATATGCAGAGTTATGTAATGTATGGTCAACTACTCTCAGCAATCTCAGGGAACCTGCCATTGCTTATGGCATAGCTTGGGAAAAACCTTAACCCTTCTCTATCAGAAGCAGATCTGTACAAAAGTCCTTTTTTAAAAAAAAAATGACAGTAAGTCTAGTGCTTCTTTTGGTTGAGCAGTCTTGCATCAATTATAATCAAGGAACTGCAGAGAAGTTTCTCTGGTCCTGCCTGTGCCACTTAACCTCACAAGTAGACCTTCCATATGTATGTGTAGATTTAGTGTTGACAAACACATTCTGTTAGACTGATTAATTTTCTTTGATGATAAATAGTGAAAGATATGTGCTGACGTATTGTTCACAATTTCTTGAGCTGTGCTTTAAAAAATATTAAATATATAGAAAAATCTTACCTTTACAGTTTGGTGGGCAAGTGGACATTACTTTCTCTGCAGAAGGAGCTGGCACAAGTCCTCCTTGGCCTACCCATCTGTCTCTTTCACTGTCATCAAGAGAGTTGTGAAAGTTTTGAAAAATTAAATGAACAAACAAGTAGTGTTTTCAAGAAACTTCAGCTTGGCCAAGATGCACATTGGTTCCAAGATTCCCATGGTACACAGTAGGGACTCTCTGGGAAGCAAACGCATGAGGCTGATGGCTTCGTATGCAAGAGACTGCTTCAGGACTGAGCTAAAGCCCGTGTGAGCCAACTGTTATCCACAAGGGCTGGGGAGCTCGATGGACGAGCCCTGTGCCATGCCTGGTATCCGCAGTGTGACTTGAGAGGTAGCTGAGGACATATCTACTGGAAAATCCCTCCTTGTAGTAAGTAGATGGGGGATTTTCAGTCCCTTTGTACTTCAGTGAAAAATTCAAGCTTACTGTGCCCTTTCTGAAGGGTTAGAGACTTAGTCAACTTAAAGGAAAAAGGTGAAGCATGCTCATGTTTTCCCTTCATTGACAAAATCAAGATGTGATTGCACGTACTCAACTGCCTTAGTCAATAGAGAAACTTAGCAGTTCTAAATTTGTCACAAGTCAAATTTAGGATCCAAGTGTATTAGTGCATGCTGAATATCATGGTAATGGGAACTGTAAACACAAGGGAAGGTCTCTGTGTGTGACCTTCTAAAATCCTTTGTAAGCACAGTCAGACTCTCAGACTGTCAAGTCCCTCTTGTTCTTGTTGACAATAATCCCATTACAATATAATTTGCTTTCTAAAGCTCTCTATATATCTTGGTTCCATTAGACATGACAGTATGTGCTGTGGAACAGCATTTGCCATATAGTTAAAAATGAAAAGATTCTGTAAAATTGCTCCTAAGCAGACACTCATATGATCTACAAATAACATGAGATTTTATTCCACGGGGAATCTCTGGATCTCACATATCAGTCTTATTGATTTGAGCCCCCAGAAGTTACTGTCTCCGAACCCTTTTTTGAGAGCTAGAACTGTAGTGATGCACTCATGGCCCTGAAGGACATCTCAGATGAAGTTCGCTATGAGGACTTAAAACCTAGCTTCCAGTTCAGAGTGTTGACAACATGGTCGTCCTTCTCCAATCAGCTGTGTTAAGTTTTTGTTTCAGAATAATAATGTAATAGCAGCAGTTGAGAAGATACAGTAGAATTTTATTCAGACACAGGAACAGGCAGACAATATGAATAGGATAAAGAATTTTTCGTAGAATCATCAGTTGCTGAGAACATCACATAGTCACTCAAAAAGTTACCCATTTCCTTCCTTTTCTTTCCAAACATTCCTAGACTTGTGAACTAGCAAATTGTTGGGCAAACGGTGCATTGCCTCTGTTGATGAGGTATGTGTGTGAAATGTTATAAAGTAAAAATCAAACTTACGTGCTGAAATTGAACTGTGACCTCAATTGACAATAGCATTTAATCCATGTACTCCCCCTCCTATTTGAAACTAGGTGCTTAATTTCCTGGGACTAATACAGGCCACTGAGGTCCACAAATATCATACTTTCATAGATAATAAAATTATAATACTTGATAACACTGAAAACAGTCGTCTTTGTCCTTTCTTAGTCAATAAAAAAAGAATATTGGTTTAAATCACTTCACACTCCATCCTTGCAGTCATGACACATTTGTCTTCCATTTTTGTATTTTCTGGGCTGATTCCAATAGGCTGCACAAATTACTCAAGAAATAGCTGATAGTATCTAATTTGGATTATATTTTTATACTTATGGGTCAGTAGGATAAGTGATCTTCAAAAAGCTTTTCTAATGATGTCATTGGTAGTTGGTGAACTTATTGAACATTTATAGAATTTGACCTATATTCATTAAAATTGACAGATTTATGGTGATGTGGTTGAGTGTGAATGTGACAGTTAAACACAAAGAATTGTCTGCTAAGCCACAGAACATTATTGATGTGCTGAGGGTTTTTAAAAAGCCAGTAGAGAATTACATTTGTGCTGTCCTCATCCAGATTCTGAAATAAAGCTGAAAGTAATGACATACTAATAAAGCAGGAGAGGGAAACTGGTGCGAAGTAGTTGCTGTGTCAGCATGTCATCTCTTGATGCAATCATGGGAATACTCCTTGAGTACAGTTAGAAATGACATGTTCAGTGTGCGACCTGTTTCAGCTGAGTAGTGAGGGTGGAAGAGAAATGAACAATATCTATTTTTGTATAATTTTGAAGACTTTTTTTTTGCTTTGTGAGTAGTTTTGTTGCACCATTTTCTGGACAGCAGTTGTCTTACGGTATCTGTAGAAATAATTTGCTTTTTCTCTTCAGCTGTTTCTGCAACAATTTTTCTCACAGCTGAAAGGGTTCATTTTGTACACGTACTTCAAATAAGTTTGTGGTCACTCCAGTTCTCTCATTTTGTAGATGTACATGAGGAAATGAAAGAGTACGTAGCTCTCACTATAGAAGCAATTTTGATACCCTTGATACCCTTTATTTGTTAATTTTTGTTAGTTTGAGGTTTTTTTGTACTTTTTTAAAGGACTACGTTTGAAAGAATAAGCATCAAATTTTCAGTGATCACAGCAAGGAAGCAAAAACATACCTCATACAAAAGTAGTGAAAAGCTGCATTTTGAGCCAGCTGTAAAAATTTTGATAGACCTGTTTCCCATCAGAAAATTCACTCCTGTCAACCAGAGGATGATTCCTGAAACCATAGGAAAAACAAAGTATTCCCAAAATATTAGAATAATCCAAACAATGTATTTAACCTTTTCATTGTCGTATCTTTCTTTTAGAAAACAAATAAAAGTAATACCGCCTCCAAACCCTCCTCCCACCCAACCTGTGCAATGTAGACACATGGAATATATTTGAAATGAAACACAAAGACCTAAAAAAGTCTATAGGAGGGTGGGAAAAAAATTCTAAATGATTCAGGGCATTTGTGGCTTGGTGGATTTTTAAGTTTTCTTAATTTTTTTAACAGCTGAAATTAAAATTTGAGAATCAATTATGAAATAAAATTTCTGGTATCACTGTTTGAAGTTTAATGCATGTGCTGCTGTGCACTGCCACCTCCTGAAAGGAATTATGTCACAGAATCAAAGAATCTTAAGGTTTGGGGCTCTTAAAATACTTTTTGTGTATCTAAGTTAGGTGCTGTAATGAATTAAGGCTTTAGTTTCTGAAGGAAACTAATCTAATTCTTGCTAGTATGATTAGGCAGGAACTACCGTGACAAGTTTTTTACAATTCACCTATGAATGTGTTTGTTTAAGCTGTGGAGATGCTCTTGAACTAGAGCATGGATACTGTCTGGTTTCTGTGAGGTAGCTTGCTTAAAATATCAGATATAATATTGATTAGAGTGGAAATTTTGAAATTTGTCTCTGATACAGGGACCTGTAAATTACATTTAAAATGATCAGAGTAAAAGTGGATCCAAAAATGAAAAAAAGCAGCAAGAGAGAGCATCGTTTGTGAAGGCTGCATGGAGTTTTGTCTAACCTGGTTCCTTATGTGTCCAGATGCTGTCAGAGGTAGAATTTGTGTCAGTCTGAGAACTGGGAAAAAAAGCATAGGAGCTTATTAGGGATATCCGTGTGTGAAAGAAACAAGAAAGATTCTCAAGAAGGTCCATCTGTTGAGAAACTGATGCTGGACTGGTGAGTGTACTGTTTAGAGAACAGTTTTATGCTGCCCAGTGGAAGTGATATGGAGCTGGAGGGGAATTCTCTGCAGTGTTGGCTGGAAGGTCTTTGTTTTGCCACGCTGTTCTGCAACACAGTCAACAGCTGCCTTGTGTGTGTGCATGAAACCTGTGCGTGTTTACTTCCTTCCGGTGTGGCATTTGTTACAGAATTACACTACAGGGATAGAATTTGGCTAATTACAATCATTATTTTCTTTTTTTTTTCCTTCTTAATTTTAACCTTGTTACTTAGCAGCAACATAAAATTATTTCTTCAAAGGTTGATTAGCAATGTTTGCTGGGATATGTCATCATCATCAGTATAGGTTTAGCTTCAAAATGACTCACTTGTGGCTTTGTTTTGCAGTGTTCCATGAGGTTAGAAACAAATAAGTCTTTTGTACCCTTAAATGCTACCTAGATACAAAAAAATAGTCATCTTTGTGGAGAAAACTCAATTTGCAGCATCTTCTATACCAAGCGTGTATGCATATTCTCAGCCATGTGCACCTTTGTTTTATGGAGATAAATAAAACAAGGGAAATAGAAATGGGGGCAAGGCAGAAAATGAATGCTTTCAGCTGAGATTTGCACAGAGCTGACAGGTGAATGAAGTGGAGAGGTAAGAAACAGCTGTTCCAGATGGCAGCAGCTTCAGGAGGGAAAATGCTGGAGTCAAAGCAGTTGGATTGTAGGAAGAGATGACTCTCCTGTAAGATGAGTGGTGCTGGCAGGGAGATGAGTGTTGGAGGTCAGTGGGAAAAATATAATAAACACTGTGTATGAAGTTTATTTCACTTGAAGTAGCCATTTCCTATAAATGAATCATTTCCAGTTCTTTTCAGCACTGATTGCAGGTATTTACCTGCAATCATCAGTGATCATCATTTTCTATTGTCTTTGGCTGCCTTGCCACATACACTGCGTTAGTTGAGTTTTATATTGGCAACAAATATTAAAAAATAAATCAACCTGAAAACTGAAGAAATTTCATAATGTTTAAATACAATTTTCAAGTGTCTATTTTTGAAGTATCCCTTCTATCTCCTTATCTAGTGCCTGGAAATGTAAGTTTTAAAGGTGCTTGAAAATCTAACAGCCTTGATTTGAGGGTTTTAAACAATATAGCATTCTTCGTAGGACTATAGCACTGTATTTTGAGGCATCTCTGCACAAATAGTTCATAGAAGAAACAAATGTAAAATAATAGGAAATTAGAGATGCCACAAGTGACACTATAGTTTAAAGTATGCCGAAAACCCTAAAACCCCTATATTAGTCTCAGAATTCTTTTTCCATATACTTTTGAAGAATCAGCCACGTGAGGGTTGGATGCTCTCACTCTACCAACTCCCCCTGAGTTTAATAGTTTCCTGTTTATGATACTCTGCTTATATATTTTGGGGAAAAAGAGAGAACAGTCACTTTCTGTCAAATTTATAAAGGCAGAAATTATTTTACCACCTAAATGCAATTTACTGACTTCAAGAATCAGACAGTTTGCTATAGTGCTAGTTTTTCAAATCCAATAGGAATTAAACCTGCACTAGTTTATATCAGCTATTGACCTTCTGATTGATTGTGGTTGTCAATTCTGGCTCCTCTTCTCAGTGCTACTACCATTTTAGGCTTATTCTCATCATATTTGAAGTTTGTATTTTTTGTCAATTGACTTGATATTAAATGCATGTCCTAGCCTGTTGCAGTCATTCAGTTATTAAATGGCACCTCTGGAATGGTAATTCATTCTCAGTTCTTGGTCATATTCCTCTACAGATAATTTGTTTTGTGCTTAACTAGATTTCTCCAATATTTCTAGTTCAAATCAATGCTCTTCTACAATTATGTCTTTAATTGTGTCAAAATGTTGAAATTCTGTATACTGTGAAGCAGCTTCTGTTCTCTGTGTTGAGATAACTATTCTTCGGGAGTGAGCAAAGAGATGTTATATTGTAAAATATCTTAAGTGTTTATAATAAATTATTTTGAATACTGCAGGTGAAAGGTCCAATGTGATTTTTGTTCTTTTTTTTTTTTTTTCCCTCAGGGGCAATTTTTGATGAATCTGCCAAAAAAGATGAGGAAGTTTTTCGCATGGCAGTTGCTGATCTCAACCAGAATGATGAAATCTTACAAACGGAGAAAATCACATGTTCTGTGACATTTGTGGATGGCAACAATCCTTTTCAGGCAGTTCAAGAAGGTAGGACATCTAAACAGTTTTAAATGTCCAAAATGCTACCTTGATAGCTTCCTTGCTTTTTGAGAAATTGACTTATTTTTACACAGAATATCAAATTTTGCATTTAATTTTTTATATTAGCTGCTATAGTTTGCATTGGTCTAGTGACTTTAGGCTGTAAACTTAGCTTTCATCCATTTTATAAGTAAAGGGTCTAGAAAAATGATAAAGAAGTGAGACATAGTTTGCCTTCATCTTCTTTTTTGCAGACTGTTTTGAAGTTATTATCAGACTGATAATCCTTACTTTATGACTTCTTAATGATATTTTTTGGTTAAATTTCATGCAAGTAACAGCACTTGGTTGGAAAACATAGGCAGTTTGTGTGGATAACATTTTCAGCATATACATCTAAAAATGTTACCTATGTGATAAGAGATGACTCAGAAAGCCACCTGTATCCAATATGGTTTTGTACTCAGTCCATCCTTCTTCATTCCTCAATTATTGGACAAGAGTGGAAGATGTTGCTTTGGGCTCATGTGATAGTGGTAGGATGATAACAAGACTCAATATTTGAAATCCCACTGAGCTGGATTAGTAGATCGCTGGTGTGACAGTAGCAGTCTGGAAAAACAACTTTAGAAATATGAATTTGAATTTGTTATATCTTGACTGTTTTGAAACACTAACTTCTATCTGAGATGCAGATGTTTTTTGTAGATATATAATTACAGTTTTATAAACAAGAAAAAAGAAATCACTTTCTGTATCATTATTAGTCCTGTATTGATCCTTGAGGTAGAACTTGAGATTTAAGCAGCAAGCTTGCAAAAAATTGCTCTGAAACTTGTGAAGTCAAAGGTTAATACCTCTTTGTCTTCAATGGCCTGTTAGCATGGCAATGTTAATGAAAACGTCTTTAATATTTATATGACTTTTTTAATCAGTGACATTCTTGATTTTTGAGAATTTTGGAATTTTTTGTTCTGTAAATTTTACAAGTCAATGGATCTGTGTGATAAGAAGTGTTAGAGTCTGGACTTGACAGGGCAGAAAAATAAATATTTTTTAAAGTATTCCAATCAGACTCTATTCAATCTATTTAAATCTGAAAAGACCAACACAGAAACTGAAGTTATTAGATACTTAGAGAGGTTGATCGTTTTTAGATACTTTCTGTAGTGTTAGTATTTAACCTTTTTGCAGTTTTTCCAGAATGGATAGTGTTAGTTTATGCTCTGTGATTAACATTGATTAACATTGAAACTTACCTCCATAACTGTGGCCATAAAAAAACCACTTGGACAGAATGTACTACATGAGACACCAGAAAAAGATCATTGAAACACTCATGCCATTTTTACACTTCATTTGTAAAAAAAAAAAAAAAAAAATACTAGAATGAGGCAAAAGCTTATTTTTAAATGTATATGGTAATCAATATGCCCAAACTTTCCATTTCCATACCAGCATAACCATTTCCTTGAAAGCATAATGACACTGATATGAGTCCAAGATACCACGGCCTCTCCTATAAGGTAGAGCCTAATGTGAAAAATTATGTACTTTACTTTTTGTATTCTGTTATTTATTTTATTGACTTTTTTCCTATAGGCTACTTGAAGTTTTATTTTACTTTTTTTTTTATGGGTTTGACTTTTTTTCATCTTGTCTAAACTACAGAATAACTTTTAGAAAAAGTTTGGTAAAATGTTAATTTAAAGTACTAAAGTCATAATAACTTTAAATTTATTTAAATTTGTCCAAAACATTCCCTTTTTAGTGAATAGAGAGGTTCTTAAAAACATGCCCAGGATTTGGAATTTCAGAAAACATGAAAACATGAGCAAAGATCTGATAAACCAAGACTTTAGATACAGAGGAGAATGACTTTTTTTTTTTCATAATACTCCGCTAATGGACAGTGTGTATTATTTCTACTTTTAATTTCATTTCATTAGTAAAATTAGCAAACAGAGTGTAAACAGGAACTTAATACTGATTTTGTGATGTAAAAATAATTAATTTGAGAGAATTGGCTGCTGTGGGGTGCTTACTGTTCTTCCCCTTGAATCTTTGATTATGAATTATTATGGTATCCTGAAATGTCTTCTCTTTGTACCTTAGGGCATCTCATTAACAGTTCTGATTGGAGCGATAAGACTATTCCAAAGCTGAGTGGTTTTATCCTAGTCGAGCTGTGAATGACATGCCCCATAATATCACTGGAAGTTCCCCCAGGGACAGTTTATAGGCATGTGCTAACTCATGGAAATAGGAGGTGAAATTGAGTTTAAGTTAGGGAAATTTTTCTCCCCTTTACTATGATCTTTGTCAGAGAGGGCCAGCAGCGAGTGTGATATATGCATTTTACTATACAACTCATGTTTGCATGTCAATAACATGAAGTGTCACAAGCATCCATCAGAATAGGATGAGGTTGAGGTTACCTCACAAGGCAGGAGGCAAGCCCAGTTGGTCAGTCAGGGTGAGGACCAGAGAGGTGCATGGCTAGGTGTGCACATGTCCACAGGGGAGAGTTTGCAGAGGAAGAGAGTGGCTGAGAAGGGTGGCTGACACATGTAGATAGTGCATCCAAGGCCCTCGCAGCAGCTGCAGCCCAGTTACTGAGATACATCGTGATGGCACATACCTGTGGAAATGTCCAACATGGCATGTTCCTTTCTCTTTTCTTTCTTCAATACAATGTACCTCACAATGTTTATAATACTCTTTTATGTGATGTCTTGAAATATTTGTGTGCTTGTGTGATTACTGATGAATACTGTGGCTGGCTTTTTTATGCTGTGCTGACATATCAGGTGCTACAAAAGGAAAGCAGGAATTCAAGTTTTCTTTGTATAGACAATAAACGAAGTAGGGATAGTAATTTTTTACATGGAAGCAAGTTGCTATTTTAGTGCTACAAAAGAAGGAATTGTGATGCCAGATCCCTACTAATGGCAATAATAATATATATTAGAGTGACATTTATGTTGTTTCCTATGAGACTTAAGTTTACAGTCGTATTTAAATAAAGGTGGGATAGGCCTTCAAAAAGGTGTGAGTTCTACAAAATACTTAAACTGTAATTATTTTTTAAAAGAGTCATGTTTCTATATTCTTTTTTAATGAAAAGGCCTGTTGTTTTGGGTTTTTTTTCCCTGGGAAATATGGTAAAAATAAATGCATTGCCTCTTTCTTGTTTGTCAGAAAATCATTGTGTTTGCTTATCTTTTCTTATTTTTATAATTCTTGTGGTTACTTTAATACATTAATAATGAAAACCTAAATCTTACATCTTAAAGCCTATTATTTACTCCAGTTCTTAATTTTTCATTAATTGTATGGTCACATGGTTGCTGAATGGCTAATGTGAAATATGCGATAGACTGAGCATATTTGTGGGGTTCTCTATTTTGTTAACTTGGTAGACAGACTACTAAATATCCATTTCAATACACTTCTAATGATTCTCTAAACCCTCTTTGTCTTCTATACACTTTCCACAAAGCCATATTCTTACAATACTGATTTACTTATATTTGAGGGAAAGTGTTTTTCATTGATGCAGCTATTGTCTGCCGTAATTCTTATCCTAAGGCAAGTGGAGAGAGTGGGGGATTTGGTAACTTGAACCAAGGGTAATACTTTGTCTCATGCTGATCTGCCTCCTAGGGCAGTGCAGTTTATACAGCTTTCATGCTGCCATTTCCATTTGCACGCCAAGAGTTGCAGAGGAAACTCTGCAGGTGTTTGCAGTGCTTGAGGCACCCACAGCATCTGGAGGGTTGTTGAAGCTCAGCAGGACCCACAACCAAAGATATGTAGAGTCCTTGGAGGTCCATTGCCAATATTTTAAACTTCCTGGCAAACATTATATTTTTAATTTGTGGTTATATTTTTTTAATATCCTGCTCCCTTTTCCTACCTCCTTTTTTGAAATATCACTTTTTCCATGTCTTAAATAGTACCTGTATGATAATCCAATGTTTTGTTTTATAGACTAGCTATAATGCATGATGAATAGATTTGACTGATGCAGTTTGAAATCCGCTTTGTTTGACAACTTTTCGTATTGCAATCAGATATATGTAAGTTCTATTTTCTTTTTTTAAACCAACCTTTTTGTCATTCAGGTTAGTCATCAGAGTATGCTTACAGACACCAACTCAAGCCTTCATAATGGCTTTTGAAAGCTTATTGTGATCAGTGAAGTAAATAAGGCAGTGAATCATAACTAAATGGGTTTCAGCTGTAGAGTATCAGAGGTTTGTAGGGCAGCAATATGTATGAAGGTCACATGCAGGATTTTATTCAAGCAAAGTTTTATGGTCAGAAATTATGGCCTGATGGATACATCTGCTTTGGCCTTTGGGACTAGATGAATGTAATGTGATTGTCCTTTCCCATTTCTCTGATTGCTGTAGAAAGCTGTTTAAATCCATAGATTTCATGGACTACTAAACTTTCTTTCACTTTGTGTCACTTATTTCTTCAAATTTCTCAACCTTCCTTGTACTGTTTATTAACCAATACATGTTCAGTTTGAGATTAAACCTTTACAGGGTTGCACTTCACTGCCCTCCATTTCATTCCAGGTTTGCTCTCTTATTTCCCAATAAAATGGATTTTGATGTGACATGATATTACTAAACTGAGGAGGAAAAAATATTTTTCAACTGGGATTCGAACAGTAAAAAGTTAGGGGAGAAGAGGAGGAGAAGCATTTGAATAGTGATATAAAAATCAGAAAAAACCAGAAAAATGTTGGAAATATTTGCAATTGCAAATTGCTTGTCTCATCACTACTTCAGAAAATATAGGAAAAAATCTTTTACATTATCTGTTCCTTGTTCACCTACATAATGCACCAAGAGTGGTGGCTCTGTGCCCTGTCCTCAAAGTGCTGGGTGCGAAGCCTGGTACTCTTGCACAGGCTTTGTTCTTGTGTTAGTCCTGCTAACCTCACAAAATCAATCAGACCTCCAATTTGCATAAATATGCCACAGGAGTCCAAGTGTTGGCAGCTTAAGAAAAAAGATTTTACAGCACTGTGATAAAATCATCACAGTTGGGAAGAGAGTGATTGCATGGGAGAAGATGAGGGAGAAGGGAAGAGTGTGCGTTGACTGAACTAGAAAAAGGACATGTAATAGAGGTTTAGTTTAGGAGGAACAGGATGCATATTTAACACATTTTCAGCAACAATTTAAAATCTATTGTGACCTTCCTTTGCCTGAAAGTAATCTACCCAGAGCATACTGCAAATTGTAAACAGAGATAAGATTTATGCTGAGTAAAGCCTCATACTGTTACAGCAGTTATGGTAATTGCAAAACTGGACTCTCCAGTCTTTGAATCTTGGGCTCCAATGTTTTATAGTTACTAATTCTTTCTGTAGTAGTGTTTTCTTTAATTGCAAGACAACTTCTGTTTTCTTTGTTTCCAGTTTGAAAGCAACTGTAAGCTGCGCTAGGCCTTCAAGTATTTGATGATTAAAAGAATTTAACTCCAAAAGATCCCTCTCAAATCCAATTAAAAAAAAAAAATAAAATTCAGGCAATCAAGAATGGTTTTCTCTGGGGTAGTTTAAACAATGTGAGAAACACAGTTTGAGGAAAGAGGTAAAAACCTCAGCAGTCCATAATATCCATAGATGGCAAATCTAAAAATTTAAGCTACACATATTAGTGTGATATGAAGAGCCTTCTCTGATGTATGTTTTCCAAATCAGTGAGCCAAAGGGGGGGAAAAATGAGTCTTTCTACAGTGCAGGCTAGGGCAAGATCCCGCTGTCATTTAGTTACTGTTATCCACATTGTCTCACAAAGTACCTAAAGCCCACCGAACATATTCTTTATCACCACTGCATGTCTTTGTTGTGCTTTAAAGGAAGAATATTAGTGTTTCTATGGAAACCACTTTCCTTCAGGTGACTAGGAAACCCTGTAGCGTCCCACTGTTAAGCTCTGCTGCATCACAGCATTCAGATGCAGTGATACAGCTGGAGCAATTTATGTAGGACCACATATCAAAACATGGAATAGTGTTTCAGAGTTTGCATTACTTACCTCACTGTCTTTCTGCAGTCTTTTTTTCCTTTCTACTTTCTCATGACTTTAGAAAAGAAAAGTGATGACACTAATGCCATTGCCAGTTGCCAAAGTTTGGCTTAACATTAATTTTTATTTCAGTTTTTGACATTTGTATCAAAATTTCCACTTCCAAATGGCAGACAGGAATTTCAATAGATTTGAGAGAATATCCTTTCCAGGCTTTCACTTAAAAAGCATGTGATTGTGAGGCAGTCTATTAACCTCTTTACCTATTTTTAAGAAGTGAATGAAATAGTAAGTAATTGAACAAATGTGATGCCATTTGATGGTGGAATACAAAGTGAATTTTATCACATTACTGAAGAGGTAGCTAGAGTAGGTTGATATTCTGCAGTATTTACACTTTAAATCTAGACTGGATCATTTCTGGTTTTGCAATATGCAGATTTCCTCTTGCAGTTCACAAGTGCCCAGTATATGTTTTCATATGTTAAACATGGTGCTTCAGTCTGCTGTTAATGTACTCTGACAATCTGCTAGTGCTTTAGTTTTAACAGAGGTGTATGAATTATGATGTGATTAAATAATATTGGTTGCACATTTAACTGTTTAAAGACATAGTGCCTGAAGGCTTTGAGGATATTTTAACAAAGAGAAGTGTAGAGACAAGGCAAATAATAGATGCTTCATTTTCCTAGATACCAATTATTTAGCTAGCACCATAGGCTATCAGTCCCCTGAAGTAATCTCTTTAAAGAAGCAATGGTCACCATTTTTGGACTTCTTCCACATCTTTTTTTTTTTTTTTTTTTTTGGTGAAGCAATGTCCCCTAAAATCACTACAGCAGTCAATCATCACTGTCCAACTACAAATGTATATTCCTAGACAGGCCTCACAGTCTGCAAGCTTGCAGCAGGTTGTGACAACTCTTAAGCAATAAACTGCTAAATTCAACTGTTTTCTGCTCTACAGAGTCTTCCCAAGCCCTTTTGTAAAATAATGTTGATAAGGGATATTGCTTTTGCTTTTCCTGAGTAAATTCTCTGAATTACATGAAAATTGCCAAGTCTTTGTTTCACCGGACAGTTTAGGTACAAATATGTATCTGATGACATATGGATCCATATTTACCGCATGCTTCTATTGCCTATGTTTTTCTAAAAGTCAATGTAACTAATTAATTGCTTAATTAATCCATTTTTCCTCTTTGAGTCTTCATTGCTCTTCTTCCTGCCCTTCTCAAATATCTTTTGTTTCATTTACAAGCTTTTTTTTCTTGTTGGAATCTGTTAGCTCTTAGGGCACAGGCTGTATTTGTAGGAAGTATACTGTTCTGTATTTGAGGAAATTGGTTATGTATGTGATACAAATAATTTTAAACATACTCCTCTCTCTATGTAGATAATCAGAGACAAAATCTACTTTATGGAGGACAGTAGTGTTTTAAAATCTAATTCTGATAATGGGGAAATGAGCCATGACACTCTGGAGGTGAAGCCTGAAGTGAATTATGAAGGTCATTCTCTTAGATGGGGAAATTAATTATTTTTAGCCTGGTTCCCTGTTACTTAGACCCTTTATATTATACACTACCAAGTAATTTTGACTAAATATCAATTTATGAAATATTATCTCAGAAAAGAGAGAAGTTACAAGGACAGATTTTGAAACTAGGCAGCATTTTATTAGGAAACGAATCATGCCAGAAAACCACAACCTTGCATATTATCTTTTTAAAAGGATGTCTGCTGTGGTATTTTAATACTCATTCAATAGTCTCTGTGCCTTCAGCTTCTGTGATTACTTCCCTTCTGAAATTTTTTATCTACTTAAAATCCTTTTTTTTTTTGCAGTTTTTCGTGATGTAGTCTCAAAAAAATGTTGGGGTAATCCAAGTAACTCTAAAGGATGCAGAATTGTAAAGTGGAACACTCACAGGGGGAGATGCAACAGGTAGTGTTGATGGTAATCAGAAAACATTTTCTCTGAGCTTAAAATAGATGTGGGAGCCTTGCAGACTTTCTTGCTGTTGACACACAAGGGACAATTTGGCTTTGGGATCTTTATGTAAGTGTGTAAAGCACTAACACATGAGACTTATCTTCATGTGGAAATTAAATACCTGCTTAAAGGCTTTCTTGAGCTGGAATATGCTTACCGATCCCAAATCAGTGACTTAGTTTTGTTTGTCAACTAATATTGAATATTCTGTTTATTTTAATGCCATATTTTATCCAGAAACTTGTACAGCTCCTCGGTTATTTCTGTCAGCAAAAAATGTGGCTGGAGGTCATGGCTGTGCCCTCTGGTATCTGGGAAAAAGCTTGAAATGACAACAAATCTTCCAGAGTGTCAAGCTACAAAGCACAGTTAAATATGTAAAAGCCCAGAGAGATTTTGCTTCTGACACTATATTTTACGGCAAAAGAGTTATGATGTACTGGACTTTGTCATCAGAAAGTGCAAGAGAGCTGTACTCAGAAATTGCCGTTTCGTGTTACAGGTAAACAATTTATGTTCATAGCATCCATTTGTGACCTGGTGCAGGAAGAAAGCCAGCAAGAAGCTACTTTCTTTTTCAAAAATATTTCTCTCTAGTACCAAACTGTGACTCGGTGTCAAATCTTGTGATAGCCAGCCCTTGCAAACGACAAAGGGAGGGAGTGTGATCGTGTTCCAGGTGCAACGACATGTTGGACCAGTTTTGTTGTGATTTTGGACACCAGGAGCTGAAAGTAAATAGCTGTGAATCAGTCAAATACAGAAGCGTCTACCAAAAGAGAAGAGACTTTTGAGTTTCTTAGGTGCCATTTCAGTGAAAAAGGGTGCCAAAACTTTGTTTCCTGAACAGAGAAGAGGAATGTTCGGAGAAAAAACTCCTTGGAATATTAGCAGAACTAGTTTCAAAGCTCAAGTCACTTTTTAAAATGAAATGTACCTGTGAAGTATACTTGACCATGCCGGGATCATACCTTGAGAATTTCTAACTCTTTAACTTCTGTGTCAATTCCCTAAACTAGGCTAATACAAATAGATTTGCCAGTTCATATACATTTTTGCCCTGTCTTTGGGTGATTTTCTGTTCTTCAGACATTCATTTCATGTGCAATCTAACTTTATAGGAAGTTAGAAGCTGCAATGAATTAGATGCTTTTTTTCTTGTCTGAAACTGAAGAAATTTATTTTTCAACATTAAAAAAAAAAGTTGAAAAGTGCCTGTGGATAAGTAATTTCAAGTTTTATTTGATAGTTAAAAGTAGAGTTTTGAGTAGTTTTTCTTCATGTGAATGCTTCTTATGTTACAAAACTATAGTCTCTTCCTGCACAAACAAATTCTAGAGAACTGCTTGAGCATTTCTTTAAGGAGTGATCATAACATATCTACTCCTCTCCCCTTGCCCAATTTTTATTTCTGGCTGCTCCTTGGATATTTCTGACAGTGCTTATTTCTATCTGGCCAACTTTTATGACATGAATATACAAGAATCTAGAACAAAAGTACTCTTCTTTAGCTGAAGTTATGAAAGAATAAAAATTCCAAATCTAAATTAGCTCTGCAAATCAATACAACTACTCATCCTTGGAAGCACCAAGATCAGCAAATCTTCCTGGTAACTTCAGTGAGATCAGTTGCACAATAGCAAGTTGGGAAATATTACATATAAAAAATGTATGGACTCATCAATATGCCTTTTGTAGTGACTTTATTCAAAGTTAAGTCTGAAAATAGTGAAAAGCAATCAACAGAAGGTACCAGCATGCTGTAGTATTTTGTCTGTTTTGAAAAGTTTTCTTGCTGCATGAGATCTGGTTGTATGCCACTTTTGAGAGTTTAAGTCATATCCTTCACAATGCAAAGGGATGTTCAATCTTAGTAAAAGTAACTGAAATATAAGTAATTCAAGACTTACTGAATGGTGCCACTGATGGGTAGGAAAATAGTGAGGGATGATACAAAGTGAAAAATAGGAAAGTAACATTTAAAGAACTGTTAGTGTCTTTCCAAACATGCTTAGTATCATACATGTTAGAATCCAGTGATGTTAATGCAAGAGATTTTGATACACTATCTGAGGGGTAAATGCAAAAATTTCAGAGTGGCTTTTTCAATGCATACTGAAAGATGCAGAAGCAAAGTAAACAAAAATGTAGTTTACTGACTGTAGCAGTACAGGATTCATTGCAAGAGTCATGTTACTTATATGCGGGCTAATACGTTTTTGAGAAATAAACAACCCAGCTTAAAGCAAGACTTTTTGAATGCAAGTTTTGGTAAGATCTCTGCATCACAGGAGATGTCTACTTGTTACTCAGCTGCAGCACTAAAAGTGAATGAAGGTTCTCATATCTAGGAAATTATCACTTCATCCAGCTTTTCAAATTACTCCACTTCTTAAAGTGAATTAAGCTGACCATTTTGATTTCAAAAGTCTTTACACACATACCACTATTAAGTCTCTCCAGAGTTGGAGAGCTTTAGAAGTAGAGTGTCTGCATGTGGCTACTGAAGAGGTTACCCAACTTTTCAGTTAAGTCAGAAGTTACCTCTTTTCTGTATTCTATTAAAACTACAGAAAAGATGAAGAAACATTTGTGCATATAAAAAAAAAAAAACAACAACAAAATCTGTGCTATTTCTTTCTTTTTGGAACCTGAAGAAGAAAGGATTGCAGCCTCTGAGGCCTCATTTGTGATGCAAAGAAGAATTTATGCAAAACTAGCCAAATTTAACTATAAATGTTTATCAAGCAAGAGTAAATTATATCATTCCAAGGTCTAATATGCATTTGTATATCTTGTTCTTTTGTAACAGGAAATGAAGGAAACCCTTAGAAAAGTATGAAATGCATCTACATGTCATGAGTTGAGTAGTTGAAGTCTAGTGTGGCTGATTAACCCAGGACCCCATTTTTTCTCTGTTTTTACTGAGAACCCAAGCTCTGTTGATTGAGTTGAAAAGCTATCTCACATGAGATTGGGTTATATCTTTTTAATTAGTGTAGAAATTACAGAAACTGATAAGTTTAAGCTTAATTCTCTAGATCTAACTTTCAAAATATGAGTTGTCTAGAAACTTATGGCTGTAAACTCTGTTGGACTCTGCAGAAAGCCTGAACAGGGACATTACAAGAAAGGAATGGGTTTTCATTTTTCAGCTGACATAGGAATCTGAGGATATTTCTTCCAATCATTCATCTTCATAAATTTTGGGGATTTAGACCCAGCAATGCATAAATGGAAAAGAAAATACAGCAATTAGAAAAAAAAAACCTAAACAAAATAACAGTTTTGATTAGAGATGTGTATGATTATGTACTGGGTATTGTGATAAAATTTTTAGAGTTACCAAGGCCACAAGAACATACATGATGTCATCTTAAAATACATCAATAATCTTTTCTGTTAAACCTAGCATTGTAACAGCAACTTGAGCATTTGAAATAGATATTTCCTAAAGCTTTAGCTGGCATAAAAATTACTTGACAGAAGTATCTATCATGCAGAGTCGTTACATCTGGCAGCTGTAATATATATAGGTAGAATAGATTGCAGTTCTAGAAATATCATACTTTTGGAAAAGTGAAATATTTTTCCCAGATTGGATGCTACACTTGGATGAAGGTGAACTTTGACATATTTACCTGCTTTTGGTAGCTTGTATGCAACTGTCCTAGGGCTCAAAGTCTGCAGTCTGATAATCTGGACTTCACTAAATTTGGAAGGAAAGCATGCCTCGTGGCTGGCTTCCTTATGGCCAACCTCCTCATAACAAATCTACAAGGCTGTGGTTATAAGGACTATTGACAAGAAATCTACAGTGGGCCAAAGTGGGATGAAGCTTGCTTTGTACCCATATAAATTTATGTGTGTTGAGCTAGAGTATGAGTTAAAAGGGGAGTAACTATTTTTGTCTAAAGCCGGCTATTTGTAGTTTCTTGTAGACTGCAGAGACTACTGGCTGTGAATGTCCATGAAGACATTTATCTGAGAGTAGTGATTTTGGAACAAATTTCCATGCAGGTAGAGTCTAAGTTATTAGAATTTCAGACCACTTGAGAAAAAAGTTCACCATAATATGTACGGGGAATGAAACAACCCAATAAACAAAATGATCCCTTAATGTTTAGGATGCTTTGCTAAGGTTTTCTTGTTGCTTAATATTCTCATGTGTGTAAACAACCTGGAGACGATGGAAGTGGGTCAAGAGGGAGCAGAAGAAAACTTATTAGTCTTCCTGGAGATCAAATTTTGTTATCTTTTGTTTCAGTGTTTCATTTGACTCTCTACTTATATGACATGAGGTTTTGGATAATATTTAGTTTCTGCAGAATAAGTACATTTCAAACTATCTTCTGATCTTACTAGGTGCTGCTCCAGAGACAGTTATCATTTAATGCAGTTTTTCCTCTCCAGGTAAGCAGTAGTTTATAAAAAGCATAATTTTCAAATTTTCTGACATATTACAAAATATGTTCCCACGAGTGTACCTGCACTATATCTCAACCTTATATAGTTTTCACATTGATTGTTGCCAGCAACATTTTTTGTGTTGCAGGAAACCTTCACTATTTCAAGTTTTATTTTAAAATTTAGTACCAACATATTAATAATTATTTTCTCAGCTAATTTGTTGGAGTCTTGGATTGCAGACATTTAACCTTACTAATCTGAAAGCATTTCTCCTTGATAAATGAGATTGCTTCCAGAAAATGATGTAAACAGATATAGAAAATGCATCCTTTTATTAATGATAGTACTATTTTTCCCCACTCTCTCTTTTTGCAGCAGCACACAGCCAGTAGCCCAACCTTCCTATTTGATCACAGCATCAATATTCGGGCTGTTCTGAAGGGCTCGCTGCATTGTAGGATCATGATCCATCAGAAAGAACAAGGCTATGGTAATGCAATGCAGATGTTCAAGGAAAATAGAGAAATGTTCTCCAGACTGAGCTAATACCACTTGCCATTCACAAATTTTGGAGGCTCTCAAGAGAGTGCCCTTTAGCTTCATGCATGTTTTTGGAGGCTAAGAAGTCCTAGGATGGGGTACAAGAGGTGTGTGAGAGGATAACACTTGCTATCACTTGAAAGGCACTGAACCCGAGCAGAAAGAATCTGACATCTCTGAGCATCATGAATCTCTTCCATTCCCTTACCTACTTCCCTTGCTATCACATTCTGGTTGTTTTCAGTAGCTGTACAAACAAATTAAGTCTGTTTATCCCAACTAAAACTCTGAATACAAGCTAGACAAGCCCGAGTTTATTGCCTGATTGACATTTGCTACTTATTCTGCATCACTATAAGAGGGCAAGAGAGCTTCATATTTTATTCAGTTAATAGAATGTATATTTAATTTATGTTTTTAATGTTTTTGAAGGTGGAGGATAACAACATCAGCAGTGCTGAACATGGTATTTAATTGGTTACAGGGCAATCTTAAGATTCTCAGAAATGGCTTCACTGGAAAATCTTGCAGAGCCTTACACAGGGTACCAGTGAAAAGCTAACCTGTATTAAAAGTGTCACCCTAATGCCACAAAGTAGCAGGGAGTTATAACTGCATTGCTGTCTCAGTGTTGCTTGTTCGTTTCATTTCAAATGTTTACAGGAGGAGAAACAAAATCTAAAAGGATGAATAGAGGTTAATAAGTCATGCTAAACACTTTTTAAAGCTCTCTTTAATTTCTCCATCTCTGGAAATGGTTGAGGTTACAATTTTGAAGTTAACTACTCGTGTACCTGGGAAATGGAGTACAAAAAACAGCCCGTATTAAAAGGTAATATATAAAGTTTGTGATGGTAAAATTTCTATCACCTAATTCAGGTGTCTACCTACAGGATCTGGGTTTCTAAGACAATTTTTTTTACCTGTGTGGATTGTGTATTATAAAATATAGCACAAATAAGATGAGACAGGTATACCCTGGGACTTCTGAGGGCTACTGTATGCCTTTTGTCATGTTGTTCTTAACTTAAAAGAGATGAAGACAATTCTGTCAAGCAAGAGGATCTGCATTCTTAAAAATAGATGCTGAGGTGACAATATTTTCAACTAACTAATGAATATTTTGAAGTGTGAACTCAGAAAAATCTCTTTAATCAAATTAATGTAACTGAAGTTTCTCTGAAGAGGCTGTTTATCGTATATGCTTGTACCACACAGGTTTTATCAAGCTGTGATTATCAAAATAGAGATCACTTTAAAAACAAATTGGGCACTGTTTTTACAGTGTTACTTCACTGTGGGTGATAGCAAACTGTTTCGTATTAATTCTAACATTAGTGGTTGCTTGAAAAGATTTATGTCTGCAAAGCTAGTGTCCTGGTACTAAACTGCATACATACAGAGGCACTATTTCTTCTTCTAATCCTGCTTCTTTACATCTTCATTTCAATTTTTAGTTCTAGATTAGTGGATAATACACCTTTTATTGTTTTCTTTTTTCTCTAAATCTTCTGTTCTTTTGAGATCTTCTCAAAACACAAGATTTTTTTAGTGTGAAATTAATAGTTACAACATGGATATGAAAATAGTCAAAGTATCTAAACCAAAATTTTTGATCTGAAGTGGGTGAATCATCCCAAGATTCCTCTCCTGCCTGTTCACTGATGTATCTCTTCTTTCTTATTTTTGTCCTTCTGGTGTACTTTTACCCTGTGGAAGTAAAAATTATTAATATCCTCACTTTTGTGAAGTTAAAAAATATGTTCTATAAAATGTACAAGAGATTGGAGTTTTGTTAATTTTCTCTTCATTAGGCAGATTTTTAGACTACTTAACTCTGTTATGTATTTGACATAAGAGCCACCAAAAAAAAAGTTGGGAATGTGTGGCTTACTGGGTCAAATATTCGTGCAACTCTTATTTTGTAAGTCAACATATATGTATAGAATAGATCAGAGAATGATTTAAAATCCATTCACAGTAATTTCAGCAGCATCAAGCCACAGTGTAAGGCAGTTTAGTCCTGTATGAATTATCATTTACATAAAGGTTATTAATTACCAGCTGCTGTTCAGTTAATGACAACATGCCAAGAAAGCACTTGGAGGCCTTCTTGTTCACGAATCTATCCATTGTAGTGATTTGGAGTCAACTCAGGTATTTGGTTTTAAGCAGAAAAAATCAAAGAAATTGTCTGCCAAGCTTTTAAATTCTTTCAGTTGTTGTTTCTATTAATAAAATGCAGATCTGCAACATTGTTTTTAATGTCTGAATTTAGGTAGAGAAGGGGGAGAGAAAATTGATTGGGAATTGTCTTAGTACTGTTGTGTCATCCCACCTACTAGCAATGGTTAAAATTATTGTTACAGGTATGTTAGTAATAAACTCCAGTTAAAATTGTCTCCAGTTGTAGCTGTTTTCCTAGGTCACTGGTCTTTTTGAAAGTTACTTAATTTTTATTACCTGTTCACTTACAATTTCTGATGCCCATCAGTCTTTCCTTTTCTTTCCCCCAAGAATGTCTGTCTTTGCAAGACATTTCCACACCATGTAATATATTTTTCTGTATTAACAAGTTTCCAAGACCCATTGGAAATTTTATTATTACAGCATATATAGTGCAATAATCTAATCAAAAATATGAAGAAAAAATCAAGAGGGAGCAAATTTATCTTCACTACACTTATGCTATTTGACACTTGTAATTTTTTATGTGATGAACTAGTGCTTTCAGATGAAGAGCAGTCGGAGAGTGTGTAATTCATATGCATATCCTGCAGTGCAGGATTGTGAAGGAAAAACAAGACACTTCACAAGTAACTCCACAAGTGATAACTTCCTCCAGACAGCTCCTGAGTAGCACTGGAGCCCTAGGAAGAGCATCCACTGGCTAAATGAGCACATAATCCCCAAAGAAGCAATTGTGAGAATTTGACTCCAGGGATATCAGACACAGCACCGCTTTAAATTTGCATTTATTTTATTTTAAATTTTACTGTACAATGAGAGGCCTGAAGGGCACCATGCAGAGATGCTTAAACACCTGTGCAAAGGGATGTCTGTATTCATAGTGAAAGTATAATTATGATTCTGAATCATTCATTGAGTAAATGGCATTAGTGAATGTCATGGTCATGCTTGAAAAAAGTGGCAGAGTCCTACACGGTAGTTTAGCAAAAGGCAGCCAGTGTTAGACACTTTCATTTGTGATATAGATTTTTTTCCCCTGAGATTACCTTGCTCAGCTATAACCAAAGAGCTCTCTGATAAATTGTCTAGGTACAAATACAGTTTTGCAGGAGATTTTATCATTTAGAAACATTTTTACAAGAAAATATAAGGCTTCAAGCAGAAGTTCTTAAAGCAAGAAGCTTTAACGTTATGTTTTATTAAAAAAATATAAAATGTAGAAGAATAGTTAGTGTCCTTGAAACTCTCCAAATAATCTTGGCATCAAATAATTTCTTGTGTTTTTGTTGCATATTTTTTGATTTTGTTTAAGATATGAGCATATATTTATACACCACAGTGTATATAAATAAGATGTGAGATTGCAGCAAAGAGGTGGCTTAGTAACCTTTTGTAATACTTGGTACGTATATTAAGATATTACTTATCTATCTGTCATATATCAGTAGTACTTTAAGCCATTGTTTAGGCTGAGATTTTTACTTTGACTATGTTAATAGACCAAATCAGCAAATGAGAAATCATGATGGGATGAAGAGGAGGAACTGATGTGTGGCTTGTTGTCTTAGACACGGAGCATGTGACTATAGGCTGGCTCAAAGAGGATGAAGACCAACTCTTCAGAGCTTTTTCTTCCCATGGTGGTAGCTTTTGTCTCACTGATGCTTGCAGATCATAACAATGCGATTCATCAGGTTGTGGCATCATACATGGAAAGTTACAGTACTGGTCAGTGCTGGTATTCACCAAGGTAGCTTTGTGCATGTTCAACACAGAGAAAGAGGATTTTACTTCCATAAGGAGTTATAGGATGAGAGATGAGAACTTCTCATCTGAGAAACAGTTCTACCTGTGTTTCCACTGTAGATCCACATACCAAATAAGCCCCAAATCCCTGGGAAAGAACTGAACCCAAAGCTTGAGATCTATAACAACTTTCTGTGAATGACTGATGTTCAGGAATGTAACTGGAGACAACTATCTGCTATCTCTCTTCCAGTGAAACAGTTTTAGACTACAGGAACATACTTTACTACACCTTCTTGCCTTACGATACTCCTACACTGAAAGAGCTGCTGTTTCCTTTCATTTCATCAATTCATTCATTGCTCTATGTGATAGGAAGACTTTGCATTCATCTTGGTACACATATACCTAGCAGCACAGGGCAAGCATCTGAGGGTACAAAGAGCTGCTGAAAACTGAAAAAGTGTCTAATATTCTCCCTACAGGGAGACAGAAGGGGAGAGAAGAACTATGATGTAGGCATTTTTGCAGACAAGCGAAAGGATTGGGGGTAGAGGTGCTAGCAATCTGATCCATCAACAGAAGGAAGAGGAGGTAAAAAATGGCAATTGATGACATACTGTTAAGAATACTTCCACTTTTAAAAACTCCACATAATATCTTTATTCCCTCCACTAAAGTACAAATGTCCAGTATCCTGGACATAGATACTTGACATGCTGCTGAAATTAGCATTACTGGAAAGATGCTTGTCAAACCAACAGGCTGCTAAATCAAGAACTCCTTCCAAAGCGTTATAGAGATAAATGCCTCAGCTCTATAGGCATCTCAGTAGCAGATGTACACACAGGAGAAATGCTGAGTGACACCTATGTTTGCTGCACATGGCTTCCTGTGTTTGCTTTCCAGACTCCTCTGTGGTTGTTGAGCAGGGCTTTCAGTGCCAAGTCTCCATGAGCTGCTGTCTTGTTCCATCTCTTTTTCCTCCAAACTCTGGTTGTTCTTGCCTGCTCTGGACTTTCCATACTCATTGACTCAGTTCACTCTATTTGTCCACTTTTTCTGTCTACATCTCACTCTCTCTTTGGAATTAAAGAGCAAAAGCCAAATTTGTTAAAGAAAGAAACAGATCATCATGTTTAACTCAATATATTATTAGCTAGATTAAGAATTATGCCTCCTGAAGTCTGTAATGCTTTACCATATATTATCAAATAGTGTCTTTGTTTTCATCCACAAATGGATGGATATTAACAAACTGATCCCTAAACAGTAATTTATTTTTTTTTGTATTGTGTGGGGTTTAGGTTGTATTTGATCTCCGATTTGATGAGACAAGCTATGATGAGAGAAGCAGATCATGTGGGCTTTACTGGTGTGTAAAAACTGGTTTCTTCCTTTTCTGCTTGCTGTATTACAGTCAGCAGGGAATTTGTTATTGGTTCCAGGAGAATAATATTGCTGGGTTAGTAACGGGGATGTGAAGTAGAAAACATTTTTTGGCTGACCAAATAGCTAACTTTCATGCTTGTTCCACTAATGTCTTGTTCCACTGATACCTATTGGGGGATTCATGAAATACTTTATTAGGAGAATCATAAAATGCCACTCAGACAACCTACCAAGACTACTTCATCGTGGTTGTTTGATGTCATGTTAGTGTGCATGTGCTTATTCTCATTGTCTGGTTTGATGTTAAGATGATCATCCTCTTCTCTCATAATCATTGTAAGTGGAAACAATGAGTCTTTGCATCTGCACTGATAAGTTTTCATGGTGATTTTATAAGTCTATTTTAAGCAAACATTATTTTGATGTGGAAGGATTTCTTAATTAAACACAGACTTGAGCTTATGTTTTATATTTCTTGTCAGAGATAGCATCAAGCACTGTTACAGGCATATAGAACAATTGAAGATTATTTGTGGAATGAGATAAACACACATGAAATCTAATTTCTATTGTTAATGATCTTCCATCTATTTCAGTGAGATAATATATGCCTACATAGAGATGAGTAGGTCAATTAGAGAGCAATTTCTACCTTCTGAGACATCAGATCTTGCTGGAGAATCTGACAGACTCTAAACATCAACCATTTCAGCCTTTAATGTGGTAATAAAAAAACCTTTGCCAAGGGATTTACTGAATTTGTTAATTTTTCAGTATTGGTATTGGTCTGCATAAATGCAGATAATGTATGACGCCAGACTTATTTAAGCAAGCTCACAGTAGTACTTAAAACAGAGTGGGAACACTTATTCACTCCCGGTTTGATGTGTGACTTGACATCCTTTTGTAAAATACATCTATTTTTTATATGATTTTTCGGTTTAGGGGTTTTTTTTCTGTTAGTTTGTCTATTGAAGAGTGACTGTGTTTCTAAAATGTAATGAGCTCTCACAGCACTGCTTAAATAATGTTCTGGCAGTGTTATATTTGGAGCAGAAAAACCTAGGGCACAGTGCTGGAATGGGTATGGATTTCACAGTTATGGGGATTCTCAAGGCAAGAGCTTTCGTTTTTATTCTGCTCTTACACTTGGCAGCTTTTAGCGTTATGCCTATTAACTTTTATAGATGTCATACATTTTTATGTTAATGGTGTAGCTTTTAGTATAGTGAGAAGCTCAACTTCTGCTCATCAAACTAGTGTTAAAGCAAAGTTAGGATACTTCTTCAAAATGGTTAAAAAGATATTTTTATTGTTTAATGTCAATTTCTTGCTTGTGTGTTTTATGGTTAAAAGAGAATTTTTTTTTTTTTTTTGGTGTATCAGGACTAGCAGAACTTCACACCTGTTTAGTAGAAGGATTTATATTTTATTTTTATAGGTGTCGGCACTGGCAATTTCACTTTGCTGAGACTCATGCCAGGTTTCACAGTGAGGTAGAGGAAAAGCATCTGTGTTTCTGTGGAGCTTCTTTTCATCACTGGATAGTGAGTGTTCTGGCAGTTGTGTGTGTCTTTGCAAAATCCCACATCCAAAGACTATAAAGCCTCCTTTCCTTCACCACAGCTTGAGGCAAGTTTCTGATTTCATACAAAATCTTGTGTGACTCTTGCAAGGGAAACACCATTTGTAGTGTAGGTTGATGTATCCCAGAAGTAATTGAGAGCCAATCTGTATTAGAAATCCTTCAACAACATGAAGTAGCCAGTGAATTATGCAGAGAAAGAAAAATGAGTCCACCTCTGTTCTGCTGGTAGACTTTCTGGCACGGAGGAAAAATACACTGGCAGAAGGATACTTCCCCTAAGTCATTTGTCCTTTTCTATGTGGCTACCTGAGCAGAAGTTTCTTCTACTGACCTGCACTCTTTCCTCATTAGCAGCAATGTCTCTCCCATTGTTGTTCTGGTACAAAAAAGCCAGACAGTGTGTTTTAGTAGGTGTTTAGAGTAAGTTTAGGGTGTGTTGGATTTTTTTTTTTTTTTTATTCAGACAGAGGGAGGATTATGTTATAAATTTTCATTACGATTTCTTGACCTGCATAAAGAGATGCTAAAAAGAAACAGCGTTTACTTCCCTTTCTTCTTTTCTTTGATACATTCCATAGCCAGCCTTATTGCTAAAAAAAGATCCTTTATTTAGAAACAAACGTACATCAAATTCAGAAAAATACAGTGTGGAATGCAGTGCATTGCAGAATTTATCTGTAAAAGTACTGTAGTATCATTTTGCTTTCAGTGTACAAAGTTACACACAATACTCACAAAGTCACTGTTATGGATTACTTTCTGGTTTACCTTGCCAATATAGAGGCAAAATAGGGAGAGTGTAGTCCACCTCTATTCCTTGTGTGACCTTAGTAAAATCACAGAATCACAGAATCTTAAGGATTGGAAGGGACCTCGAAAGATTATCTAGTCCAACCGCCCTGCCAGAGCTACTGCCCACAGCCTTTCTAATACACTCTAGGATGGCACTGGCCTTCTTGGCTATGAGGGCACTTGCTGCCTCATGGTCATCCTGCTGTCCACCAAGACCCTCAGGTCCCTTTTCCCTACACTGCTCTCTAAGAGTTCGCTCCCCAACCTGTACTGGTACATGGGGTTATTCTTTCCCAGATGCAAGACTCTACACTTGCCCTTGATGAAGTTCATTAGATTTCTCTCCGCCCAACTCTCCAGCCTGTCCAGGTCTCTCTGAATGACAGCACAGCCTTCTAGTGTGTCAGCCACTCCCCACAGCAAACTTGCTGACAGTGCCCTCAGTTCCCTCATCAAGGTCATTAATGAATACATTGAACAGTACTGATCCCAGCACTGACCCCTGAGGGACTCCACTAGATACAGGCCTCCAACTAAACCCCGCCCCATTGATGACAACTCACTGCCTTCTTTCCTTTGACCAGTTAACAATCCACCTCACTACCTGATCATCCAGCCCACACTTTCTCATTTTTGTTGTGAGGGTGTTGTGGGAAACGGTGTCAAATACTTTACTGAAATCAAGATAAACCCCATCCACTCCACTACCACCATCTGTTCACCTGGTTACATTTTTCATAAAAGGCTACCAGGTTGGTCAAACATCCCTTCCCCTTCATTTAAATGCTATTTCCTAGAGACAGAAAAAGTAAAATAGCGTCAGTAGAAATAGTTCCTTAGAATTTACAAACTGTTGGTAATTGCAGAATATGGTGATGCTAATAGTTTCTTTTACTCTTGATTTCTACAGTGACCTAATCTATCAATAGATCTTAGCCAAATCACTTTATTTTTAGTGTGATATATGAATCTGGACTTACTGTAAACCATTGAGTTTATTTATTAAATAACCAGAGAAAATTCACTATTATTTCCAACATTGACTTCTCATTTGATCATACAGTGTTCCTTTCTTGTAAATGGGGTGTTATTTTTTTTTTAGGTTTTTTTCCCCTTTTCCCACAAACCAATGTAACAGTTGCTAATTCTTTATGGTTCTTTTAGTCAGATTGGTTATTTTTTTGATTTACAAGTCATAGTTTACTGTTGTTCCATGTGGACCTTTCAAACCAATGTGGAAATTTTTCATTATACAATTTCTAACTAAATATAGGATAAATAAAATGCTTGTTTGCATCCCAGCTAGAGATGGCTCTTATGTCCAAGATAAGAGACTTTGATCACTTGAGCAGTGTTTAAGTTTGGAACTTCTGATTTGTATAGCTGAGCTATATAACCCAAACGTCAACTAAAAATTTTATGTCATTTCACGTACTGAATGTTTGCTCTGTTATTGAAATATGACATTGGTGGCTTATTTAGACTTTTATGTACTTAATTTTACTATATATATGGCCGTGACTGTCCACTGATTTGCATCACCTATATATGTCTCCACATAGCAAACCAAGGAAATGTTAGAATTTTTAACATGATATCACTGAGACATACCAGATTAAAAAAAATCAATGCCTCTCTGAAACATTTCAAAAGTAATTATTTGCAAAATCTGGATGGAAAATATTTCTAGATTAAAATGACAGTATTTTTCATTTCAGTTAGCATGATTTGTGAAGGATCATACACAAATTCTAATTAAGGTAAAAATCAACTCCTGTCAGCAAAGGTGGAAATCAAAGATGAGCAGCAGATCCAGTGAAAAACTGTCTAATGTATCTGCCAAGTAGGACTTAATTTTTATCTGATATTGTTCCCAACTATGACTTCCAAAAGGAGAGCAGTGTTATTGTTATGAACAGTGATGAGGCATGTTAGTGATGAGTGCAGTTAGAGCAACCAAAAAAAAAAAAAAAACCAGCAAACCAGAAATCATATAAAATGCCAACAGGAATTAACACAGTCTTTGGCACAGGTAGATGTGACCCTGTACCTTAAATATGAGAGGCCCGAAAGTAAAAGATACTTTTTTGAGAGTGTATCTAATCTCTATGGTGTGTATTAGTCAATGGGTTCCTCTTCATTTTGAACCAGGGCCGTGTAATTTATTCCTGGAATTACTGCAGTAATACTGCTCTCAATTACTACTAATCTCTCTCCTTTGGGATATAATGCAAAAGTGAAATTTTCAAGAGAGTACTTTTAAATGTTAATTATTTTTACCATGTCTTCACTGCTCATTGTTACTGTTTCTTGCTTATTTTCCTTAAGAAATATGAATTATAAAGGAAAAATATACCTTTATTGTTACTAACAAAAGAAGCCTTTACAGATCTCAGACACATCCAGAAAAGTAAAATATATGAAAACTGCATCAGGATTTAGAGAATGTTATTGTACTATAGAATATATTTATTTGTACTATAACAAATGAGTGTTGGCTATTTGCTCAGCATAACGATGAAGGCTCAGATATGATAAGGTATTTAAGTTCTTAATTTCTGCTAATACTCTTTAAGGAGATTGAAATGAAAGCTAGGCCTTTGGAGATCAGTGATATAGCTTCTTATGAGATCATTATGTGTAAATTATACCTATTGTGTTTTTAGTAGAATCTTTTTAGTGTAATACATAGACAGATCAAGAAGATACCCACTTCATGTGACATATAAAAATGTGGAGAATTCCACAATTTCTTTTTTTTCTTTTTTTTTTTTTCCCCTCTGGTGTCTGCATCCCTTATTTTTGTTATATCTTTTCTTGACTAAGTTGGTCATGTTGGGAAAATAAGAAAGGTATTACATCAAAAAAAGTTTAATTTAGAAGAGCACAAATATTGTGTGGACTGCAAGATGTATTGCTAACCAAGTTATCCACAGTGAAAGAAATTACTGAATGGGAAAAGCAAAGGCTCGTTAAATCTAGTAAAGTGGTGATTTTGCCTCCTTCCTTCTCACTCAAAAAAATCAGTTTCTTCAAAAGGAAAAAAAGCAATCTGGTACAAGAGTAAGCAAGGTAAAGCACCATCTTTGTCTACCACGTCTCAGATTCTCATTAGCCATCCCATTTGACAGTCTGCAACGTACCAGAGAGAGGAGGTTTTTGCTACAAAATAAATTAGTAAAGTGACTTTTTATGTATCTTATCTATTAGGTGGGAATCAGAATATGTTCCTATCATTAAAAAGATACAAGAAGCAATTAGAAGCTGCTGTAATAACATTTATATGCTCTCCATATATGTAAATAAACTAAATGTATTTTGGATTTTATATTCACTCTACCTGAAGAAGTTTTCTGATGGGGGCTGGGCAACATGGTTTGTCCAGAGTCATCCCCATTAACTGTAAGATGTGTGAAAATCTCAGTTCTAGATTTTCTGATCAGAAGACAACTGACAGTGATGATTTCTTTCTTTTTCAGTTTCCAGCTCCTGCAGCTGTACATATAGTGAATCTGCATCCTAGTGAATCTAGGACTGAGGGACAAATTTCTAGCAGGCTTTTCCTCCCAGCTCCATACAAAAAAATACCTTTCTTTAAGGAAGAATATATACCCTGTATATGTTTATATATATATGTTTTTTATATATACTCATATATGGATATGTTTTTTGTATAGCATAATGTTGGTCCAAAGGTGCAGGATACCATGTCTATGACAAAAACTGTAAAAGACAAATAGGCACAACTTTGAATTTAGAGAAGAGCTAAGAAGTTTTGAATTTTGCTATTGACAGAAATAATTAACATTAGTTCAGGGTTCCTTGGGCATCCTTATGCTGAGCACTTGAAAATCCTACAATGCCTTTATTTTCTTGAAAAACAAACTTGGCAATCACAGTAAACTGTAGGGAAAGCACTTCAAGCAATTTTTTTGGGGAGGGGGTATTGATTGTTTACTTTTTATAAATGATTGTATATTCCAGTGATTGACAACATTTTCTAAATCATTGGGAATGTTTGTATTTTACAAAGTGTCTAATAGCCTGTCTCCACATACACGGACTTTTCAGCTTCTCTCACATAGCCCAGCAAAGTGTTCTCACAACATGAATTGAAGTCCTATTAAGTCTAGCATAAATACCTGTATGTTTGCAGGAGTTTGTAAATAATATTAATATTTGTTACCTCTGGCACAATGAGCAAGTGGTCAAGTGCCAGCTGATATTTTTGCATCCATAGGTATTGCAAAGTTCACCTGGGTTTTTTGGACAGAGTACGCTGCAGCTCTGGTCACCCAGTGCTTCTCTTAGTGCTTTGCCTAGATTACAGTTTTATGCACTTGCACATGCCCTTTCCAGAATGTAAGATTTTTTTACACTGCTGTGGCATAGCAAGTTGTTTTGTGTCCTGTAACTCTTCATCCTTTGCACTCTTCAGGTAATGCGATCTGTTCCATGTTTTTTTCCATCTTTCCCCTCGGCAAAAGTCTTATTACCCCACTACACACAGAGCCTGCTGATACTGAAGGTTGTATGAGGATGAAGCTCAGTAGAACCTCAGAGAGCTGCATGGTACTGAATTAATATTGCTCACTGAGCTCTGTGACATCACAGTTGTTTGGATTTGTTACTTTAAAGACAACTGTTCCATTGCAGGTGGATCTCAGAGGTTCAACTCTCTAATTGCTGTATGCCAGAATAAAGGCCTTTTGACCATCATCTCATTTAAAAATAACTTCTTTGATTAGATGCATTCAGAATGAAGGGAGAAAAATGTAACCTTTGCAAAGATATACAGACCTGCACTCCAAGCAGAGGGTATTGTTGAGATACCTGTAGCTAAACTCTGCAATTATGGCCTAAGATCTGATGCTAAGTAAGCTAGCTATGAGGAGGCAGAGGAAATTCTCCCAGGTGCCTTTCCATAAGTTCTGATAACATAAAGGAGATATCAGTCATCAGATTTAGAGCTTGGCAGAAATTTCCCTTCTCAGGTCAGATAGGATACTTCAGAAATCATTCTGAGATGGAATCATCTTTCCTGTCATCTGTTGCAATTCATGCAGTTAGCCAGCTCAGCAGCAATAAAGTACACTGAGGTAGAAGTAACATTTCTACAAAATAAAACAGATTATGACCCCATTCTTTCCAGTTCTGCACAATTTGTGTGTAGTCTGTGCTGTCCAGTTGAAAAATTATTTGCTGTTTGGGCAAATACTGATTGCATCTGTCAGCAACATGGAAGTGGTGACAGAAATGATACAGATCTGAAGTGATTGTCAGCATAGGTACCCCAGCATCCAGGCAGGTGGGTTCAAATGGTCTCTTGGCATACTTTTGTTTGGTAGGCCAGTTTCTGCTTCTAGATGAGTTAACCTCTTTTACTGCTTTTTGCATTTTTTTCAGACTTGTGTTAACATGTTGTTTAGGAAAATATGGGATCCACGTTGAGATTAGAAGAAGAATCATGAATAGAACTGATAGGCCCAGATTTATAAAATAATTTCACTATATCAGTGTTGCTACTGTGTTATCATTGACAGGAAATGGATAGACTGTTGTTCATCCATTTTTAAAGCAGAACAGAAAACAGCTAATGGTAGATAAATAATTTGAATGTCCTTTGATTTTCCAACTCCCTTAAATATGCCATTGCTGGGACTATTGTCCCAATTTAGCTAATAATACTATTTTGTAGATGTGAAGAATCAAAATTGTTTTACTGTTTAGAGAAGAAGGTATATTTTTATTCACTAAGTGGCCTCATGGAAAGCTCACTAAATCCAGTAGGTGAAGTGGGAGGGGGGTTATAATCTAGATATTATGCCATTATGTTGCCATGAGTTGTGTAATTCTCCTTTCAAAATTGTGTCGTGGTGACAGGATTGTGTCATGGAAATAGGTATGTCACTTTTCAGAATATAGTCTGAAAATTATGAAAATTTTGGAGCAATTGCTTTCTATGTGTGACGTGCCTAAGAATTAAAATGGACTGCTTTTTTTAAAGCTTGAAGCAGGTACCTCCTTTTAATTGCAGTATCTTTTGTTTCTTCTAGGTTCAACTTGAGGCCAATAGCTAGAACTCTGGAAACAGGATTTTTATCTTAGATACTGTATTTTTTACTGTACTTTGTAACTAATGGCTAATTCAATTTGAATAATCAACAGAAGTGTTTCATTTCAGTGTCACTAATTTTTTCTGGCAATAGTTTTAGCAGTCCAAAAGAGGATGGAAGTAAGACTTGAGATTATGGTCAAAGAGGGGAGTAAATCTGTGTTCTATCCCCTTCCCAAATCAAGGCCAGTCGATTAACACAGCAGTGCTGAAACCTTTTTGGACAAATGTCAGCAAATCAGGCTACAGGGCTTGTTCTGCCTGTAGTCTAAATGGGCAATAACTCCCAAGTGCCTTGAAGCCAGACAGCTTTTCAATCCCCAATCTGAATTACTGCTGCAATTTTAACCTGGTTACGTGAATAAATCATTCTAAAAAAAAATAAAAGTAAGAGGATATTGAACAGCCTAAGTATTTATGGTCTCTGGTTATACTGGTGCCGGACACAGGGCAAGAAAACCAATTTCCAGGGTTGGCCTACTTCATACATCACTAGTCAAGTATGCTAAAGTGCTGATGGCTAGGAACACCTAACTATGCATGATTAGACCACAGTGGCAGCACACATTTTTTTCCTTTTATGTTCCTTGGCTTGAAATTTAGAGGACACATCACTCTTCAGCATAAAAGATCAGAGGTCATGAAGTTTCAATCTCATCCTTCTCACATCGTGCCCTTCATTTCATTTTTCTGCCCAAAACACTATTTAGATCCATGATTAGATGCCATGATGAAAGGCACTAAAATATATGTCTCTTTTGCCTGTCATCTGTCTGTCTCCACAAACTAAATACAAACTATGAACTGAATGTGAGAAATAGCTAAATAATGCCAGATCATTACAAGTATGTCCTCTTTTTCTCTTTTGATTGTAAACCAGACTAAGACTAAGGGGAATGACTTGGTAGACTATCTAAGTGTTTTCATTATCTTGCACAGATGTGATGACATAGACCAGGAAGTCTTTGAAATGAAAAACAGTGAAAAAAGTGACAAAGATGAGATTACAGCCCTATGCCTTAGGCCAGCAGCTATAAAATTGAATCTGTCCTCTAATGGTATCCTCCCAGACCTTTTACTGATGGGAAGTTGCATCATTGGGCTTTAAATCTATGAGGAAACTCCCCACAGAAAAAGGTTTTGCCAAGACTCAAGATGTGTTCTTTAATCGTTGTGATTGTTTATAGACTTGTAGGTAAGAATTTTAAGATATATCAAACTGATAAGAGTGCTTATATTGATTAACTGCTGTTTTGGGGTTTTTTTAATTGTCTTATAGGGCTTAAAAAGGAATCCGTGACAGTTTGATTATCAGTCAAATCACCAAGATCAGGATCTCCCAAGTTTCATATTTATAGTATTCAAGCTTTGCAGCTTTGTTGTACGATACATGAGTTGACTTGCTGAAAATCATTGTATGATGATACCATGATAACATTGTGAGGAAGGGATATAAAATACCCCTAAACACTGTGGCAATCCCTTTGTGCAAGTGCAAATGAATGCAGAAATTTCTAGGTAATGAATAAGCAGATCTTGCAGTCTTCGTTTGACAGATGCACTTGAGCAGGTGTTTATTGCCTGAGAAGGCGTTTGTGTGTTATCTCTGTCTGGCCTGGAGCACTGGGACTTAAATTATGACATTTAATGTACAAATGAGGTTGCATGATCTAACAACTTCCTTTCTCACTCCATTCCTGGCCACATGCTTTTTCTCCTTCACAAATGACCTCCATTGGACACTTATTCGCTTGACAAGTCTACCAATCTAGCAGAAAATAAACTCAACTAAAAAGAAGTGATTCTCCTGTTTAGTGTAAATTTGGCAGTGGGTAGGAAGTCAGGAGACTGAGATTTGATAATTGTTTTTATAAACACCAACTTGCTGGATCAACTCTCCTGTGAAACTTCATGCTCAGAGCATTTTCAGGCGCCATAGCTTTGGCACTCCCTGGCTCAGGTGCTCAGCAGAAGTCTCCCTCCTGGCAGTGAAGGCTTATATAAAAATAATTTTTATTAGCTCTCTTTTTCTTTTAAAAACTAATTTAAGAAAATCTCCACGTTATGATGAGAGTTATTAAATTCTGGATATGTTTGCAGTCCTGTGAAATGTTTCTGAGACAAGGAGTTGTGTCAGAATTAATTCAATTGGTACAGGGTCTGTACTTCTGGGAAGTTCAGAGGTTTTCTTTACATGTACATAGATCTATAGTGTTGTTGATTCCTAAAACTGCCTTGGACTTTCAGTCTTAATATTTGAAAGAATTAATAGCTTCAATCTGTACAAAGATATTTTCTGTAGCAGTATAATGGCGTACAATGGTGCTGACTTCTGAAATATCTGTTAAAGGCCTGGTGAAGACAGAAGTAGTAATCATACATTGAGTAGAGTCTCTTTGGTTCTTCTGTGCTTTTTGGCAATGAAGACAGGCAAAATAGAATCAGCCTGTTGTACAAGGATGTCTTTTTACATTAAATAACTGTGATATTTCTGTATACTAATAAAAAGTAAGCCAAGAAAAAAAAGCAAAACCTATCTTTTGGGGTGCATAGTAAATACTAGAAGACAACAACAATTGTCCAAAGCAATTGAGTAGATGCTGCATGGATAAGCTTCTTGAAGCATGTGTCGCTGGCTTGCTGGTGTTATGGACCAATAGCCTGATTCATTCTGGCAAACTGCATTGATAAAGACGTCAGCAATACAGTTTCTATGTGGTTTTTAAGATTCACTTAAGGAAAGACACATTTGAATGCATTTTTGTGTAATTGTAAATTATTCATTTTAGCAAATTTGTAATCTTCTTTTCTCTGCATGACAGTCTCCTTTTGCCTTCATGTGCACATCTGAATTCTCCTTTTCTTCTCCCTCATCTCTTTCCAGTTTTTGTTACTGAAAATGTAGCAAGCACATTAGTGCTTTGTCACTGCCCTCTGAGACTCATGAGTTTAATAATAGAAGACACGGTCATGCTACAAATGTATTAATTCCATTGCAATTTATTAATAAATCTACAAATAATATTAATTATTTGAAATTGGATCAAATTCTTAAACAGGAGAGTTAGAACACAATTTCTGTCAAGCAGAAGATGAATCAAAATCCTAAAATTCTTTTTGGCACTTTTTTCATTGATACCAGACTAAGTAGTGATTGAGAAGTACAGAATATTGGCCACAGACACTACTTTATTAACAATATTGTTTTCAAGATTTCCACATATAAAGCTAGGCAAGCAATTCAGATACTTGTGGAAATAAATGACCTTTGCTGAACTTCTTCAAACAAATTCTCTATCTTTTCCTTGTTCACTAGTTCCAGCATGCAACATGGCTAGCATATTATTATGTTTCTATTAACAGCAATGATGTGTGAAGAATGCAACTTTAAATTGCTATACTTAATTATAACTATTGTCCCTCTCCGCTCTCCTGCAAAATAGTTTCCTTTTTTGTTTAATAGCCAGTGATCAAATGATTTAATGAAATGATCTGTGGAGAGTTTCTGCTGAAACCAGATTTGACATCTCTGATAATTCAAGATGTTTTGGATCATTTCTTAGGAGAAATGTCTTTAAAGAGTCTCTAGGGCGTTAATATTAAGTTCTGCCTATAATTTAACTTTTGGATAGTGTTTTTAAGAATGCAATCTCTTAAAAATTGCATTCTTCTATTTAAATCCTAGTATTCAAATGATCTAATGAAGTTATCTCTAGTGGTCCACAGTGGACTAAAGCAATTTCTCATTATAAATATCAGCTACCTTTAGGTTGAGCTATAAAAATGTTACATTAGTTAGTAGGCTTCAGGAAGCACTATCTTCATCCAAAAGATCTTGTTAAAATCTATGGACCCTTTACCACCTGGATTAGCTGCCAATGCTTTCAGTAAATATATTTGGAAGGAAGAGGACAATGTCTCTTCTCTAAATTATCATCTCAGGTGTCAGTAAATTGGATATAGACATTTGAGGTAGGAATGCACCTTCTTCTGCATGTGAATGTTTCTTTTGCCTGTAAGGCACAATGTGAAATCTACTGTCTTCTGCTCAGATGTGTTGCATGATGACAGCAGAAGGAGGGTATATTTTTGTTCTTTTAAATTCTAAATTCAGAATGCATGTAATTTTTAACTCCAGACAACAGTAGGAAGAATTTTGGGGTAAGAAGGAGAGGCACATAGCATGGCAGGGGAATCAGGATTCCTGTAAGTGAGTTAAAATAAAGCAGCTGAAATGGAAAAAAAATATTTGCTAATTATGCCTCTTGTCACTTTATGGCAGAAATTATGCATAAAATAGACGTTTGTACTGAAGTTATTGTAGCAGACAACAGCATCTTTCTAGTGTATATATGAGCTTATGAACTAGCAGAATACTTCTCCGAGGGCAGAGATATTGGGAAGTGTAAGATGCTCCCTTTATCCTTTCCACTCCATTAGTGCAATAACGTAATGAAGTTTAAGTGAGGTAGTTTCCTATGATGGAAACTCTGCCTTGTTGCTGACCCATAGTGTAGAGGAGGTCATGCACTCCAGTGTCAAAGAAAATCAGTGCTAATGGAGCAACTTAATTAAAATTAATTCGGTATGATTCTGTTTCTTAAATATAAGATAGATGTAGGTTATTTTCAGCTTCTTCTTTGCTTAAGGTTAAACTCAGTTTGCTTGAGATATCCAATGTTCTTTTGTTTCTTCTCTTACTGACATATAATTTGAAGTATAGTGAAATGGTTCAAAGATTTGTAAAATTCAGAGTTGGGAAAGATACAAGGCCATCTAAGTGTGTTTCTCTGCTTGGCTTCATTAATATCTAGTCATTCTCTTATTCCTCAGCATGTATGTTAATTGGTGTCACAGTAAGGATTATGTTTATGAGATCAAAAAAGAATTATATGTGATAGGACATGCTGTGTATTGCATATCATCTGAATGTAAAATCTCAGCTTTTCACACTCAGTGACATTTTCAGCACTTGCCTCAACTTTGATATGATATCTGCAGACTGTGGCCTATAAAAATGTATTTTCTGTATCATTAAATGCAACTGGCAAATGTATGTTGATGGAAGAGGAAAACTGGAAAACAATTATCATCTTATGCCTTTTGTAGAACAGTATTTTAGGTGCTTACCTGAGTTTTGAATTGCCATTGGTCAAAGCCCACAGAACATGCATTTTCTTATGTCTAGTGTACTCTTTATTTACTATTTCTGCATGTACCAGGAGGTAGCATTTAAAAATATAAATATTTGTGTATGTAGAAAGAAAAAGGAAAAGTAGCAAATATGGTTGTCTGTATTGTTGCTGTTGAAAAAGGAATATAATGTTGATTCATGTTATCGTCCCATTTTTACTGTAATGCATTCTAGAGATGATCAAATTGCCTTTATTCGTGTCACTGTCACCACAACTCTGGAACGATACCTGTACGTACTACAGACTGTATAATCTGCCACAAAGTGTTATCTAATTCTGCTGCATAGCTGACACTTTCTGAAGTAGAAATATAAAAATAAATGGCAAAATCATGACAGCCCACAGTGCATCTCTTGCTTATTCTTAGGCAAAGAACTTGTGCCTTGAAGAGCTGTAAATTAGATTACAGAAAATTGTTTGGGTTGCAACTCAGGTTAAATGCCTTTAATTATTAAAAAGCATGCCACTACAATAAAATGTGCATTACTTCAGAGAAAAATAACAAACAAAAAAACCCCACCAATGGTACAAAATACATATGCTTAGCATTGTTTCTCTCCAGAATTAAGTAAACACTGGGATTCAAAAATTGTACATATCCACATTCCTTCTGTCCCCATTCTTTTTGCTGATTTCTAATATGCTTATGATAATTGCTATGTTGAGACTACTGAGGGAGTTGAGCAATTTCTTAAAAGAGTTCAGTGATTCAAGAACCTGCTTTCCTTTGTATGTGTCCACGCTGATAAGTGCTATGAACATGCTTGTTCTACAGTATGGTATTTTCCTTGTAAGATTAAATGTTTTGCTAGCATTTTGCTAGTATGAGCTAGTGCTAATACATTTTTTCTTAAGATAACTCCTGTAAGCTGCTAGAGATATCTCTCAGTTTTTTACTGAAAGACCAATGAATCATTAGCACCACAGGAGAGAGTTGTAAAGAATTCTGATTAACCTGTAATACACTGCCACTCAAACATTCTTAGTTAATGGAATTTTCAATTAGATTAATATTTAAATTACAATGATTTTCACCAATTTCTTCTGTAAAAGTTGCACATGCAAGTTACATTACCATTTTGGAGTATTTAGTTGGCAGAAACTACAGAGGAGCAGTCCCATCATGATGTCTCAGTCCACAGTCTACAGGAATCTGTTCATTCTTGTAATGGTTTTTCCTTAGCCACTCTTAGAAACTAAATATAGTGACCAGTCACTGCTGCCAAGATATTTTCCCTAGCTACTCTTTTCACAGGCTTATGCTTGCATTTCATTCTTTTCTAGGTAGATATTTTCAGCTCCTTAGCAGACTGTCTGACAGAGCATTAGGTGGGCAGTGGGTATCTGGACTGGGTTCTGGTGTTGTAGTGCATAACCTACTGTGTCAGAGGCTTAATTTGAAAGTAATTTGAACTCAGTTACTCTGGTTGGATTAGCTGTCCTGAACAGGTTTTATAGTCTGTGCTCTGGTTAAAAGTTTTTATCTGATTAATGTTTTTTCTGAATTTTCATGGTATTCGAGGAGGCAGCTTCAAAATGTTAGTTTAATAACAGTATCTCCACCTCTCAAATGATTTTTATGAAAAAAAGTTCCTTAGTTCTGCAGGAAATTAACAGAGAAGCTTCCATGAGAGCTTTTAGATGATGGTAAACAACCTTAATTTTTTGAAGTTTTCCTACTACAAGATCTCTGTAAGCATGACAGCAAGCCTCCTGGAAAGCAGGAAAGGGTAAAAAGCAAAAAATTCCTCAAAAACTGCCCTGGATCTATGTGTAAAATGAATGTATTTGGGCAGTATTTAGGTAATACACCAATCTTTCCAAGACGTTATAAAATAGTTCACATATAAGGACATTCCTTGTTTGTGTTTCACTCCCTCCTCCTTTTATTAAAAAACACTTCAGCTATTTAGCTGAAAACCTCAACTGTACTTATCAAACAACTATTTGATATATTTTATGTATTACTATGTTTGCCAATTAGTGAGGAATATTTACCAAATATGAGAGAAATTATGTTTCAGACTGAATTTCTTGGAGGTGCAAATAAAGTCCTAGAGAATGCCTTTATATAAATGCATGTAAATGTGAATTTCATCAAAGTGTTTGATAAAACAGAGCAGTTTTTAAATTATGCAAAATAAGCTAGTACCACTCCTTAAATTATGAGAGAGATCAAGCATTACCTGCAGGAAAGATCTAGGGAGTTCTACTTAGTAAGTCATTGAGGAGACTCGCACTGAGTAGAATAGAGTAAGTGTCTTGGAAATTAGACTTACTGTACACAAACCCATTTTTAGAAAGCTAGCTCTCCAATAAGCGTACATGCTAAATTTTAAAAACATGACTGCAATTTCTACATGCAAGAGTTGTGAATTTATACGAGGTTTCCTAGCAAAGTTGTGATATCTATGGGAGAGAAGTTTCAAACAGAAGTGCAAGTTCACATGTGGACAATAAAGCTTCTAAGTGTTCAGATGACACCTCATGAGTTCATATTTTGTGTGATAGAAAAGTCTCACAAATATTTATCATTCTGTAGGTGTGATGAGACCGACTCAGCTACATCTTCTGATGGATTCATCTAGACTCTTCTCTGTGGCAGGTGCCCCCAAGATATAAAAACAGTTTTAAATCCAAGACCCAGACTCACCTTGATTATGAATTGTATCAATTAATATTTTAAAGCAGACATAAACTCCCTAAAAATAGAAATGTAAACTAAAAATTATGTTAAAAGTTTACCAATTTTATTCTGCCCAACTTCTTTCCACTTGCAATCTTCTCATTCCTTTCCTGGTACCATCATAGCTTTTCTTCCAGACTTGGTTTCACTCCAATGATTCTGTGGCTTGAGAGCAACATTTGTGTGGTCTCCTCTGGGTCTCCAGGTAGAGGCTTTTAGCCGTCATCTCCAAGGCCTCATGGTGTCTCCTTGCTTCTCTTATCTGTTTCTGCTGTCCAGGCTCGTATCTCTTTGGTAGGTAAAAAGTCCCATTCCCAGTCCTTCTTGCTCCTCACCAAGAGAAATACTTGCTGTCCCCAGAAGCTTCATCATGACTTAATGTGCAGCAGCAGGACAAAGCAAATAACAGCTTTCTCCCTAACATGCATTGATGATTTGCTGTGTTATAACGTACTTTACACGATATATGTATCCATTATATAGTAAATTGCAAATTAAAAATAAAAGAGATAGTGATCATCACAGCATGCTCATTCATATTTGCAGGCGAATGTAAGTACCTTAGAAAATCAGAAAAAGTCTAGAGGTCTTGAATGTGCTGTGAAGATTGAATAATATGTAGAGGATAAAAAGGTACGCAGCTTTTATTCAATAACAACCAATTCATGGTAGTTCTAAGGTCAATGGCAAAGCTTCCCCTCATTTCATTAGAACTGGATTTTGCCTTAGCTAGCTTTACTTAAAACATCCTGAGGAATAAAAAGAATAATCATAGTTGCAGTGAAAAGGATGGTGCAGTGGATACAAAAAAGAAAATATCAATAAAATGAAAATATATATACCATTATGATATACAGTCTTGTTAACCTCAGACTTGAAATACTATGCATGCTTTTGGCTGTCTAATACAACCACTTGTTATATGAGCAAGTACAAAAGCATAAGCAGCGATCAGGTCAATGCAGGTAACAAATATGTGATTTATGTAAAAATAGTGCAAAGATAAAATTTTAGATGAGGGATAACAGACAGAGATGAATTTTTAAATTTTTATCTCACACATATTAAGTAATACACACTGTAAAAAGTATTAAATATGACTTGTTCTTTTCTACTTGCAGAAAAGATTAGTAATTGTAATTCACAGTCACAGCTGGAGACAGTAGAAGTTTGAGCTAGGTATGCAATGGGATTTATGTTCTCATCATGTATAACTAGCAAAGAATGATTTTTAAGGAAGATGTTTTCTCTCTGTATTCTCAGTAAAATATACAAACAACAATATTTTCTCTTCCTTCTGATGTATTTTACCTACCTTCATTTTCATATCAGAGCTGTCTTTTTGTATGATTGTAGCTTTTCTTGGCAGTCTTAAGTGTATTATGAGTTTCAGAGCTGACATTTGAAGGTTCAAATGTAATTTATCTATGCTAAAAGAAAAAAACAATTTAGAGAGTTCATTAAATGCAGAGACACAACAGTCCCATGGGTTCCTTTGCTGGCAGTGGTAGTGACAGGTCTTTAGGAAAAGAATAGACATATACTTTGTTTAGTTTTGTCCTCTCACCTTTCTGCTGCAGCCTCTTCTCTGTGTTTTGCAGGCCTGTAAAAAAACACCACCTCTCAAAAATCCCCCCACAAAGTATGCTTTTTAAAATTATATATTTAATTTCCAGTAATTCCTTTGTCATCTCAGTTTCTAAGACATGAATTTGCAAGACAGAAATCTTACTATGATATGGAAGTACCAAACATCATCTCTCCACTTAAAATATTGTCTGCAAAAAGGATGTGAGTCTACTTAATAGTTACGTGAAGCAAGAAGGATCAGAAATTCATCTGTAAGTTCTTTAGGGTTAAATTTGAAAACTTACATTCATGTATTTTGTAGTTGAAAGTAAAGTCTTATGACATGCAGCTCTACTAATTAAGGGATAAGCAGACTAATGCTGTTCCAAAGACACAAATGTACCAAGCAGATTTTTGGTCTTGTATAGACAGTTTTGTTTTGATTTTTCTTTATTTTCTCTGTCATAAAACACAATTATGAAAGTGGAGTGTTAGTGATACTGTAGATGGCTGTGTTCATTTTCAGTTAATTAAATTCCAATTCTACAATGCTGTCTGGCTTTAAGAAAAGCATAGTTCTTGAAAGTAATTTTCTTTCATGTATTGTGATAATCCTTGATTTAGTCTGTTATAAATTTACATGCTTTTAACTTTCAACTGCAGGTTTATTTTGATCATTTAATCTCCTTTCAGTAGTATGGGAAGGGCAATTCATCTTCACACTACTTTATTAAAAAAACAAAATTATGAACCTTCTTACATGGATAGCACTGGCAATCAGATCCAATAAGGAACACACAGAGAAGAACTAATGGCCAGGCTAGAAATATAATAGATTCTTTCCTCTGGACTTTTAATTAGAAATGTATAAATTTCCAGAGGTTCAATTTACTTCAAAGAAATGGATCATCTCTCTCTCAAGTTCACTTTAATATATTTTTTCCCCTCTAATGGGTTGTATCATATGTTAGATAATGCAGTCCAGCTTCCCATACATTTTCTTGTTACACAGTACTTTATATTCAAGGCTATTGCCTGCATTTTATGTATTTTTGTTTGTTCATTTCCAAAACACTATCTGGAGTTTCTTCAAGTAGAAATACTTAGACATCAAGCTTAGGGCTGTATGCACATAACTTTCTGCTCACTACTTTGATGCTCCTTACCACTGTTAACAAATGCTCAAATATTTCCTTTTTGCAAATTCAGGAGACTTCAGTTTCCTGGACTTTGCCTCCTCACTAGTTTGCTCGGGAAAGAAATTGTGTTGTGCTGTTTATTGTTTGAAATGCAGATATATACAATCATTTTACAAAAGCTGAAGACCTAGTCCGTTATGATTATGGCAAATAGATTCTATATTCTGTCATTTAGCTGTGATGGGACACTGTGGATGTGTCTTTTGGACGATTTCTAACAATTATGGACCTGTGTTTAAGTCTGACCTGCAGATACTATGCTTTCTTTAGTGTTTTACCTGTATTGTGTCTTGGGTGTAGGTGTCTTGTAGGTTTGTTTGTGTTTTGTAGCAATAAATTAAATTAATCTTCTCCAAGTCAAGTGTTTTTAACTTGTGCTCGTTACTGCTAAGTAATCTCCCTGTCTTTATCTTGACACATCAGTTTTTTCATCTCATTTTCTCCACCTGTCCTGTTGAGGAATGGTAGCAAGAGAATGTCTGGATGGGCATCTGACAGCCAGCCAAAGCACAATCCACCACAGATGGTGAAGTTGGTTATTTTTACAATCATACAGTTAACAGTTTGAGTGAGTAGAGAAATAGAAGATATTGTGAAAATATGCAGAGATTGAGGAGGAATGCACTTTTGTCCATCCTGGGATCAGATATATTTTGCAGACCCTCATGACAAATATGGCAAGGTCTGAATTTTCTTTATGATGGAAAGAGATGCAGTGAATCTTAGTTTTCTAATCAAATAGTATGGAAAGTAAAGTGTTTCTTTGAATATCAGCTGTTGAAACTGTAATTACAGCTATAATGAACATCTAATATCTCTTCTTGTCTGAGGATAGAGTAACAAAACAAACTTCAGTAGAAAAGCTTTGAAGAACTACATTTAATCTATAGTCTTTTATGAACCAATTGTAGTTTCAGGGAGTTAAAGAACATCTGGATACAGGTGAATCTGTATAGTAATGTTGGGAATTCCTCTATTCACCTGTTCTTGAACTTCTAAAAGATTTTTCTTATTTGCCAGACCAACTGGAACAGGCTATTGCTAGAGACGTATAATATTAGTTGTTTTGTCAGTCATGCCTTCTGATTTTTGCCTCTCCCTCTTCACTCTTCTAGAATTTCTCTGACAACTGTATAGCTCCAGTTTGTGCTTATTGCAGTTAGATCTTTTAGCAATGAATAATTAGTAAAATAGAAAATTTTGTTGTCCAGTACTACTGTTATGCCTCACAGTGCAAGTACAATACAGTTGGTGAATTTTCCAGGAACTTGATGCAAATATTCACACTCTGCCCTAAACACAAATTTTGTCCTCCACTCCCAACTATGATAGTCTGGGTTAAATCTCATCTTCCAGTTTATAGAAATACACTTGAGTTGACTGTAGTACTGTATGTTAAGTGTCTTTGATTTTATTTCTGGCTTGCTCAAGTGCTTGTCACAAATTGGAATAATCCTCTTCTTTTTCTTGATTTCCCTTTTTTCTGCCTTTTTTAGAAACTGGGTTGCTTATGAAAGGTATGTTTTTCAAATACCTTTCTGCATCTTACTTTCTAATTACATGACAAAGACGGAGCTGTTAATACTGTAATAAACTATCTGACTGAGTTAGCTGGAGGGAATTCCATTTTTTCTTAACTTCTACCATTTATCAAGCCCTAAACTGCTAAAAATTAAATTGAGCCCTTAGAGATAACACTTTGTTGCCAGTGCTGTGTTGAATCTGACACCAACATCCAGAGGTTATATTCAGTATTGCTTGATTGGCATAAGTAAAAATCAAACTAAAAATTACATCACATTTCTAAAACATGAGATTTTATCTTTGCTTATAGGCATTGCCTTCTCCTCTCATTATAAATTAAAATTACAGCTAGATACATCAGTATTCTGTACAAATGAAGCCTAATATTATCAACTGTCAGGTCTCACAGATATCAAAGGCAATTCTTGGCCCATGTTGCCTTGACAACACATCTTGGGTTTGGCCTTCTTTGTCAATTCAAATTCTTGAGTTCATGGAATTTAATTAAGCTGCCTTTTTTTTTTTTCCCTCAATAGGAATCATTCGGGGATACTATTGAATTTGAGATACATTCAAAAGTGGCTCCTATAACAATTTGTTTATATTATATGCTGCAAACTGAACATATCTTACCTTCTTATCATTTACTCTGCTTTGAGATTTCAGTGTGCAGGACTGTCACGTAATAGAGACCCATTTACTGCAGTTTCTCCTGCTTGCACTGGTCCATCACTGGTGCATCAAGTGCTGGAGACTGCGAGCAGTTGTTATAGCCGTTTAACCAGAGACTTTTCTTCAAGGAGCCGTCACTTAATATTTCTAATGCTGTAGAGCTGATGTCAACCCATGACTAGATACTTTCGTGTTTTATTGCCTCCAATGTTAAAAATATCCTCTTTATTTTTAGGCTGTATTAATCTTACTTCAGATTTTGACCATTCGTGATTCTTCCATTATCAAATTTTTCTGCTTCATGTAGTTCTTAAAGACTGTAATCAAGTCACTCCTTCGTGTGCCTTTAGGTCAGTGAAACAGATTGCTGCTTCTTTTAATGGCATACTGTCCTGTTTCTTTAGGTTTGGAGCTTAAGGTTGCCTTCTGAATCTTCTTCACTCTTCAATATTTTTTCTGAAATATGAACAACCAGGCAGGACTCAGCAGTCCAGTAGCACTTGGACGTGACAGATGCAAAGGTACCAGGACCCCAATGAGCCAACTCAGTATTTACTTGCCTCTACACATCCCAGCTCATTTTTTTACCTACACCATAGCAGAGAGTTGCTCAGGTTCATGTAATTAGATGCCTTGACCTATAAGTCAGAGGATGTTGCCATTCAGTAAATCTAGTCTTTGTTATTGACTCCTAGGATCATGAGAGTGTAATAGTCTACATGGAAAAGGAAGAAAAATAAGGGTGAAAAGAAAATTAGATGGTTTAGTTCAAAGCTGTCATTATGAAACTGAATTACAGTCTAATTTTGTATGAGAGGAGGAAAAATATCAGATTTTTGGTATTTGTTTTGAATCCTATCTGTGCATATTATTTTTTTTTTTATAATTTACTTGAAATTCTGGGTTTAGTGTCATTCAAAGTCATTATCTATTCATTGGTTTACTGCTCAGTAAAAGGGTAGCAAAAGTGACAAATCATCAATTAAGCTGGAGTACAAGTGATGTTTTAATAAAGTTCTGTTTTCAGAACAGATAACTATTGAACAATAAAACAAATGTCTTGTCTATGAAACATCTTGGTTATTGTCCATTTCTAGCAATTTCCTTTCTACTGGAAATTCAAAGTTTCACTTCTTTGCTGCAACTCAGACCACTTGCTACCATAGTAGCCCAAAGATGTATTTCTTACTGCCTTTGTGCTTCTAAATTACTTTGATAAATACCTGATAGACCATGTTCCAGTTTGTGGAGAAACCTTTAAAATTTAATTTTGCCATTTTTATGGATATACATTTCAGGTGAGGATTTTATCAAAAAGATGTTTTGTACTGCATTTGTTCAGTTTTACTCAAAGACAAAATGGACCCTTGTGGTGGGATAGTATTGTGACAGGTATATATACATATAAACATATTTAAAGTATGTTTGTGGAGCACAGGTCTTGTCTCAACTCTGAAAGATTTGAATGAATTTTGGTTTCCAAGGAAAGCTGATAAGAAGATTCTATCAGAGAAACTGAAAAGTGGTTCAGTTAGCCCAGTGTAGATTTGAAGGAGTGAGTTTGAGCTTTGAAACTATTACTGGTAATTCACTTTTCTGAACTGGGAGTCTGAGGAAGTCTCAAAATTATTTTAGATGTCACTCTTTTTTGTGACACAAGAAAATCCATGCCTCAAGTGTATTATCTCAGAAGACTTGGGATAGGCCCATGATTTATAAAGAGATTCCTGTCAGATTCATTCAGAGCATGTTTGAATATCATGGAATCTCAAGAGATTTTAGGTTAAAAGAAGTGTTAATAGAGTTTGTCTCTCTTTCTCCTTTCATCTCTCCCTCCAAATGTACTATTTGACTTTGCAGCAAAGGGCCCTAGTGCAAGTCACGGAGCTCAGCCCCTGGGTGCTAACTTTTTGTTTTCAGTGACAACAGAGCAATGGCTACATGGCAAAGGGTTCTTCTCAGAGCAGGTTCTCAATGATGTTCCTCCTCTGCCTCTCAGCAGGTGTTGGTTTTTTTTTTTTTTTGGTGACAATGCATTGGCCAGAGGGTTAAAAATAATTCAGAAAAACAGCGATGGTGATTGTGGACTCATGACTTTTCCTTAAAATCAGGCTAGGCAGTTTGAGCTGGGATTTTTTTAGTAATTTTTTTTGTAGCTGTGAACATTTTTTTTGGTACTCAGACAGTGAGAAAACATTCTGTATGTCAAAAAGGATGATCGTTATTCAAAAAAGTTAGCCTTCAGTCTCCATAGAAGGGTGAAGATCTGTACTCTGTTGCAAAGTTGAGACTGTGCCAAAAGTTAGTTGAATATCCTGATTGGAGCTAACAAGAAACATCATCATCACAGGAAAACATTAGGAGTAGTCAGAGTTACAGACTTTTAACAAGTAATGAGTATTTATACACATGGTTCTGCATATGCCTTTTCACTGTGTGCAGCTCAAGTAATAAATATTTATATTTATGCAACTTTGTGAAGCATCATATGAAAACTTTCAGCCAAGAAAATACACAAAACAGAAGCAAAGAGGCAGTCTCAAACTGCCAGCACATAAAAAAAGAGCAGGATGCATTTTAGTGTACATTTATGAAGAAATGGAAAGAGTGTTATGTGAGAAAGTAAAATGCCATGAAACTGCACTCTCTTCATTCTATTCTAAAGGCAAACTGTGCCTGGCCAGGCAGTTGTTCACCTGAGGGCTCCTAGCTTTGCCATCAACCTCAGCAACAGTTCCAGAGGCAACTTACAGCCACGTAACAGCTCGGAGAATCCTCAGAGACTCAAATACAAGCTGATGGAAAAGAATACTGTTCACTGGCAATGCATTTTCTTTTTCCAGTGGCTTTTCTCTTTCTGCATAAGACAACAGCTTCCTTTTAGGGCTGGATTTAGTGGAAAGACGCATACTTATTGGCCATTTTACATAAATTTGTTAACTACATTGTCAAAATTAACTACATCAATGGAAATAGGAATATTCTAGTAACCTACAAGTTGTTTATACATGATAGATATTGATTTTGTAAAGAAACAAGTAGTCTTAAATGTAATATTTTCACTAGGCAACTTAGCAAAACATCACTAGTTATTGTGTTGTCCATCTTCAATGCAAGACCTATTTTCCTAATTATTTTGTGCTATGTTGTAGAAATCTTGTAACATCAAAAACTTCTTCAATATTTTCTGAGAACTGAATCTTTCTCCTAGTATTAAGAAAATAACCTTGCCCAGGAATGTTTTTTTCTTTTGAGTGAGAAATGCGTGCAGGATTTATCTGATAGTTTCCCCTAAACATACATTGTACAGACTCTATGTCCTGAGCCACATTTTTTTTAGCAGAGGGGTAGTAAACTACCAAAATCTGGGATTTATATAAAGGGAAACTTTGAATAATAATGAATTTCATAAGCAGAGGTGGAACAGATCTTTGATACCATCATGAGTCCTCTAGGAAACAATAGTGAATATCCCATCATGTTGCTTTGATTATGTTCCGTATATTTTATGTAGCCAATGCAGTATAATTTAGAAAGTTGCCATGTAAATCCACATATCTTACTGTGATATTAAGTGTATTTAAATCCCATAAAATGCCTTCTAATTTATTTTTCATTTAGTCCATTTAATAAAATAGCAATAATGTTCTTTCAAGTGAAGGTTATGGAAGGAAAATTGCTCCTACTTTTAAAATATACTCCTCAATTTGTTGTACCGTGTATTGTACTGCAGAAGTCATTTACCCTCTGGAACATTCACTTAGGATAAAATTATTGCTTAATTTCCTTTAAAAACACTGGAGATTGGTTGTATTCTTCGTGACTTTAAATGAAACTTTGTACATTGTTAATGCTTCATGATTATGCCTAGCAATAAATTCAAAATTTAATTTATCCATGGTATTGTTTTTGATTTTGCTTTCTGGAACTTTGTCATCTTCTGCAGTCTTTGGAGAGGTATTAAAGAATGACAAAAACTGCTATACTGATGATGCTTAAGTTACCTTAAAGTGTTTTATGTTCCTCTGTTGCTCTGAGGTTTCTTCTTGTTACAGAAGAAACCAGTGTTAATATAGTGTATTTTGGCATTGAAGATATATGGGAAAGCACACTGGATTCAGCAGCATGGCTGGAAGGTCATACATTTCTGATGATTTTTACGTGCTTGGAAGACATCCAGGAAGAAATATTAAATTAACTTTAAGCGTCTTGAGTCTGTTCAAAGTCCAAGCACCATTTCTTCACTAGGAACCTTCTGTTCTACTCTTCTTTCATCCCCACGTGCAAACCTTTCCTTACATCAGTACTGCATTCAGAGGATGAAAGTCTGAGAGGTGGGTCTGTAATCATGACATTTTAGAATTTCATTTCTGTATTTCAGTGATTTTCATGTAAAGTATTTTCAATTTACAAATAACAATATGTGTTTCTAAACTGCCAGCCCTACATAGTGCCTCTGGGAACTGTAAATAAGGCTATGCTGCAACTTTAATGATGTTGCTGTGCTTAAAATATGTTTTTCATTGTATAATTGCCCTCCACTTACACCTGTGCAGTCCTGTTATTTTCAGTCAATATGAGTAGTTGTAACTGTTTGGAACTGATGATTTGGTAAATACGAGCAGTGCTAAAATCACTAGTTTGCTTTTCTTGTCCTGCAAACTATGGCCTTGGTTTATGCATCCTCATGGAGCAGTTTTGTTACTGTCTAGTTGAGCATTACACTTGCCACAGTGTTTTATGGATGAAAAATCAAAACAACCTTTCCCTCCATTGTTAAGAAAATATTTCCCAAATCAGTTCAGCTTAGAGATGTGAGGGAACATAAAATTACTTATTATAATTCTTAGCTTGCTTTTAAGATTTTAGTCTCAGGCCACTTGCTGTTATCCTTGGTGGATTCCCAAACACTTACATCTTAGTCTGAGAAGGTTCAAGTCTATGGAGCTTGAATGACTTCTTCACTCTGGAGTACTTTGCGACTCTTACAGCTCTCATCACAACTGAAAACTGTATGCCTTCATTTTCTAGAACAGAGAATTAATCCTGTTGTCACACTTTTTCCAATTGAAAACAAAGTTTACAATTTCACAGGAATTGCATATCAGTGGTAATAATAGTAATCTGTTTATTTACTTCAGAAAATTGATGGAAATTGAATTTCACTTAGGAAAGTTATTTGTCTTCTTTAGGATTTTTCTATATTTGTTTATCTTGCATCTGAATTCAGAGAATACAGAGAAGTGGAAATCACAGTGTCTTTAATAAAATAATCATATTGAAATAGAAAGCTATCAATAATCTCACACACTGTCTGGCATAAATATTATGTGATTTTTCCTCTTCTGTACATAGCCAGGTGTGTTGGTGAAGACTGTGGACAGTTAGTACATGAACGAGGGTGAGTAGTCACATAGTGGTCAAGTGTAACTACAAAGAAGTTTTGATCAACTTTGCTAAACAAATAGTTTTGAAAGGTCCTTGTTAAGAAGTAGTAAATATGATATAAGAAACAAAAAAAAATACTTGATCGCGCATTAAATGAAAACGAGGAAACTGGTAGGAAAAACATCTACATTGAGGTAATAAAACAGTCTAGGGTCTCATGTGGTTCCTGTGGTTAACATTAAATATCTACCTGTATAATAAATATTAAAAATGCAGAGCTTTTCTTCCTATTCATATTCTGATGAAATATTTTACAAAATAATTGTTTTTCAAAACACACTTATGCTTTTCAATTTGTTTGCAAAGAACTGAGAGCATTGCCAAAGACACTGCTTTAGCCCCATGGTACAAAAAGGCAGCTTTGCAAATGTCTTACAATGATGATGAAAAGGAGAAAGATCCTTTCTCTTTTGTGGAAAGATAATGCACAACTGTTGTAGCAAGTGTATATGTAATTACCTTTGATGGTAAGAGAAATGCCTACACTCAAGTCTTTAGAATATCTCATATACAGGCAGAAACACCTACAGAGCTAGTTTCAGGATGGCAATGTGTCTTGTTACTTAAGAAAATATTGTTTAAAATATTTCCTCCAGTTTCAAAATTAAAGTTATTGCATTTTGGCAACAATTAGGATACTTTGTTCTATTGTTCTTTAATTATTCATGAACTGTCTGTAATACATTTCACTTTGTTTGTCGTACCTTTACAAGCTCTGAAAATGGGTTCAGATTTAGTTTAATGAAAAGTTCCTTTATGTACAGAGCAGTGTGGGTGTGTATTTAGAGATGGCTAAAATTGTGTGGGTTTAAAAGCATGATGATTTTTTTCTTTTGGTGTTTGAAAATTAATGTTTCATTCCCAAGATCTTAGTGGTTTTTACTAGGGAAATACAATCATAGAATCACAGAATGGTAGGTGTTTGAAGAGACCTCTAGAGATCATCCAATCCAACCCCCATTGCTGAAGCAGGTCCACCTAGATCAGGTCACATAGGAACATGTCCAGGCAGGTTTTGAAAACCTCCAGAGAAGGAGACTCCACACCCTCCCTGGGCAGCCTGTGCCAGGGCTCATACACCCTCACAAGAAAGATTTTTCCCCATGTTCAAGTGGAATTTTCTGTGTTCCAGCTTGTGCCTATTACCCCTTGTCCTATCACTTGAGACAACAGAAAAAAAGTGCCACCCCATGCTCTTGAAAAACACTTTTTAAATACTTTTAAGTGTTAATGAGGTCCCCCCTTTTCTAGAATAAACAGCCCCAGTTCCCACAGCCTTTCCTCATAAGAAAGTCCCCTGAATATCTTGGTGGCCCTGCACTGGACTCTCTCCAGAACTTCCCTGTCTCAGAACTGGACACAGCACTCCAAATGAGACCTCACATGGGCAGAGTAGAGGGAGACTTGAACCTTCCTCAACCTGCTCAACACCCTCTTAGAATCATAGAATCATAAAATGGTAGAGATTGGAAGGGACCTTTAGAGATCATCTTATCTAACTCCCCTGCCAAAGCAGGTACACCTAGATCAGGTCACACAGAAACACATCCGGGTGGGTTTTGAAGACCTCCAGAGAAGGAGACTCAACACCCTCACTGAGCAACCTGTGCCAGGACTCCCTGACAATAAAAGAGTTTTTTCTTATGTTTAAATGGAACTTTTTGTGTTCCAGCGTCTTTCCATTACCCTTTGTCCTATCACTAGACACAATAGAAAAAAGGGATGCCCCAATCTCCTGACATCCACCATTTAGATATTTGCAAATATTAATAAGATCCCCTCACAGTCTCCTCCTCCCAGACTGAACAGCCTCAATTCCCAGTCTTTCCTCATAAGGAAGATGCTCTTCTTACTGCACAACAGGATACTATTGGCCTTCTTCACCACGAGGGCACATTGCTGGCTCATGTTTAGTTTATTATCAACCAGGACTCCCAGATCTCTCTCTGCAGAGCTGCTCTCCAGTAGGCCAATCCCCAGCCTGTACTAGTACATGGGGTTGTTCCTCCCCAGGTGCAGGACTCTGCACTTGCCCTTGTTGAACATCATGAGGTTCCTCTCTGCCCAACTCTCAAGCTGGTCCCGCTGAATGGCAGCACAGCCTTCTGGGGAATCAGCCAGTCAGTTTGGGGTCATCAGGGAACTTGCTGAGGGAACACTCTGTCCCCTCATCCAGGTTGTTGATGAAGATGTTGAACAAGACTGACCCCAGAACCAACCCATGCGGAACTCCACTGGCCACAGGCTTCCAACTCAACTCTGTGCCCTTGATCACCAGCCTCTGGGCTCTGTCATTCTGCTAGTTCTCAATCCACTTCACCATCCACTCATCCAACGCACCTTTCCTTAGCTTTCCTATGAGGATATTATGGGAGACAGTGTCAAAGGCCTTGCTAAAGTCAAGGTAGATGACATCCACCGGAGCACATCTCAGATGAGGAACAGATGAGAGATCTGGGGCTGTTTAGGCTGGAGAGAAGAAGGCTCAGGGGAGACCTTATCACTCGCTACAACTACCTGAAAGGAAGTTATAGTGAGGAGGAGGCTGGTCTTTTCTCCCTAGTGACAAGCAATATAAGAAGAACTGGACCCAAGTTACACCAGAGTAGATTCAGTCTGGATATGAGGAGGAATTTCTTCACTAAAAGGATTGTGAGGCATTGGAACTGCCTGCCTAGGGAGGGGGTGGAGTCACTGTCCCTGGCGATGTTTAAGAGATTATTAGATGTTGCACTTAGGGAAATGGTCTAGTGGTTGATGGGACTAGGATTAAGGCTGGACGCAATGATCTTAAAGGTCTTTTCCAGCTGAAACAATTCTATGATTCTAGGAAGGCATTCAGTAATTCCCCCTTCTCTGCATCCTCCATCACCAGGACACCCTTCTCGTTCAGCAATGGGCTCACATTCTCCCTAATCTTCCTTTTGCTACTGATGTATTTGAAAATTCCCCTCCTATAGTCCTTTACATCCTTTGCCAGGTTTAATTCCAAAAGAGCTTTAGACTTCCTGGTTTCATCCCTACATGCTCTGGCAACATTCCTAGACTCTACTCAAGCAACTAGGCCCTTTTTCAACCTTCCATATATTTCTTTCTTCTCCTTGAGTAGATCCAGTAGCTCCTTGTTCATCCATGTAGGCCTCTTGCCTTCTTTTCCTGATTTTCTACTCGTGGGGTCACACTGATTTTGGGCTGGGAGGAAGTGATGCTTGAAGACTGAAGAGCTTTCTTGGCCACTCCTACCATCTAGAATCTTATCTCATGAGATTCCTCCAATACAAGCTCTTTTGGTAGAATCTGCATGAACATTTGATTTTTTTTTTTAATGTCTTATGAAAGAGCTTTCTTTTAAACTGTCAGGAAGAGGAATTAGATGTTGTCAGGAGCCAGAATTAAGACTAGACTGGCACGCACTTACTTCCCCTTGTGAATATATTAATCCCACTTGTCTGTCATTTGTCCATTTTTTCGCTCTCTCCTTCTCAGTCCATTCTCATACACAATGTAATCTCCACATGTTTTCCAAAAGGAGAGTTTGGTTAAGCTAACCTTTGCTTTACTGAACTGAAAAGCATCATAAGAAATGTTTTCTTTTATCCTTCTCTCTCTCTTTTTTTTATTTTGTTTTCTTCATTTTATTTTTAGTGTTTTGTACAAATGAAGACTAAGTACTTACAAAGTGTAAGAAAAACAGTCTGTGGGGCATAATGCCATTTGTTTAATTTATTCAGCTCTTAAAATCTGTTATCTAGCTGCCTCAGGTCTCTTGGGTTTTATGAGGTATTTACAACTGTTTATTTGACAAATTAAATTTATGATATTCTCGTCTCAAGTTTACTAGGTTTCCTGAAATTAATGCTGTCTTTTCCTGAGGAGCAGAGTAGGGTGGTGCTTTTGGAGATCGTGGTCATGTTCCCTAAGAATAACTTCATTTTGCACAGAAGTAGTTGGTGTTCTCAAGTCTCTCAAAAGAACGATAAGGGTGCTGCACCCAGGCCTTTTCACCTTGAGAAAGAGTTAGCTTAGAGATATTGTGGCATTTTGAAAAATACGAAGGCAGTATATCTCAGTTAAAGTAGGGGTGGATAGGAACTGCTTCGCAAACTCTCAGTCCCCATAAAAAGTATCGCAAGAGGAAGCTTGCCCTGTTTTGTAAGGAAGGATCCTGTTAGTGATTGAGATATCAGTAGCATCTATAAGAGCTTCTTTCTTTGAAAGATATTTCTGTGAGAAACAATTAACACATTGATAGCAATGTTGTTTCTTTCTTTGTGTGCTTTTAAACAGTGGTTCTGTCTTCAGCAAATGTTTAATTTTCACTTGGCATTGGTTGTCATTTCAAAGAGGGTAAGGCAGAGCTCTTTATTCTCTCCATTAGCACAGGGTACAGCCTTCCTAGTCGCTGTGGGCAGTATCATTTATTTTCTGTTGTTTGGCCTGTAATTTGATCTCATTCTCACTTTTCATTACCTTTTATATCCCAGCGTTTACTTTCATCTTACACGATTTTCTTTTTACATGACATCTCTAACATACAGCTTTTGTTAGCCACACACAAATCTAAAAACTATCACGTTTCATGTCCCAATAATGCAATATTCTCTTTTCTGGTCTTGGCAGATGCCATATTTTCTGATCCACATCAATTCAGAGTCGCTGCCAAATTACTTTTCTTAACCTGTGACGTAAAGCATTTTGCATGCTTTCAGCTGATCTCTCCCATGTCTGTCCCTTTCTCTGTCATATCAGAATAAGATGCGTATTTTTTCTGTTGATGATGTTGAAAGCTCTTCCTACACTATGTATTATTGTATATGTGATATTAGGCCATTCGTCCTGGTTCAGACAGCCTGTGATGTAAGGATTTTATCATGCACATGTTAGTATGCTAGCAGACTTGCATCATTTTTGCTTGAGAAGCATCTACCTGGACACACAAAAACATCCACCACCTTGTTTATTATATCTTTCATTATACACCTTTTGTCTCTAGAAAAAAACTTGGCAGCAGTCAGGCAACTGGTGTGCCTGTCATGGCAATTACCAATATCTCATTGTTTTCATATTCTCCCTGGCTTCTCTCCATCAGTTATCTCATGCTTTGTACTTGGACTGTCAGGTCTTTAGGGCAGACTGTCCTTTTTGTTCTGTTTGCTATCTGACTGGGACTGAGGAAAAGCTCCCAGTTACTACAAGAGGATTAAAAAAAAAAAAAAAGCCAAAACTATGGAAATTATGTATATTGGAAATGACCAGCATACAAGATGATAGTTATATAATGGTGACTTTTAATAGAGGAGTGATGCCTTTAAAGTCTATTACTTTTGAAGCATGCACAATCTTCATTTTTATCTTTTCACACACTACTACTGCTTTGAAGTTTTGCTATCTGTACTACTAAGAGGGTGGTTTATTTGCCTTGTTTAAATATAGATCTACATGCTGAATTTTTCTGCAAAAAATGAAAAAGGAAGAATTTAAGGGTAAAACCCTGTTGTATAGATTTCTGAAATTTGAGATGAGCCCAAGGAAGTAAAATCTGAAAGTAGAGACAAAAAAACCCACCAAAGTTGCAAGGCTTAGAAATTGCTATCAAGGAAATTCTGCAAAATTTTGCCCTGAACAATAAAAATCTGTATCTAACTTACATCTTTGTATTGACTTAAGAGAACCAGACATCTGTTGAAAACTTGTTTGATTACACACTTGGGAAATATTTGCAAAAAGCTCACTGTTCTGACTAATCTGATAAAATGTTTTACTTGCAATAATAGCCACTTAGAATAGAAGAAATTCAGACAAATTGAATTTGTCTCCCAGATGTAAATCAGTGCAACAGAGTTTTTTACTTTCCAACCTTTCTAAGTGAGACCTCTCCTTGGTATCCTGGAGCCTTAGGAACCAGGCACTGACAATAACAGTTCTCAGACTTGTGGAGTTTACTGATGAGCATCATCTTTGAGCTAAATCCCAAGACTATTTTTTTTTACTTCCTGTCATGGTTTATTCCCAGACAGCAACTAAGCACCACACAGACATTCACTTACTCTCCCCACTGCCACCATAAAATGGAGAGGAGAATCAGAAAAGAAAACAAAACTTGTAGGTTGAGATAAGGACAACCTAATGTAATACTAATACTAAAATATAGTAGTATTATTATTATGCTTTTATTTAAAAGGAATATATGAAAAGATGGAGAGAAACAAAACCCACAAAAAGATAAGTGATGCACAACACAGTTGTTCGCCACCCACTGACTGATGCCCAAGCAGTGATCCACACTCCCTGCCCACTACCCACAGTTTACATACTGGACATAATACTCTATAGCATGGAATATCCCTTTGGCTAGTTTGGATCAGCTATCCTGGCCGTGCTGCCTCTCAAATTCTTGTGCATCCCCAGTCTACTGTCTGTCAGGGCAGGAGTAGAAGCAGAAAAGGTCTTGATACACTATAAACGTGCTGCTCAGCAATAGCTAAAACATCACTGTGTTATCAATTACGTTTTTCAGCACAAATCCAAAACACAGACCTGTACCAGCTACTATGAAGAAAATGAACTGTAATCTAACTAAAACCAGGACACCTTATTGAGTCTTTCTCTTTTGCAGTGCCATCTTTTCCTTATCCTTCCACTTTTTAAAGTTCCAATAATTTGCTGCAGCATTACTCCTTTAATTTCTTCTTGGAAACAGAACTAGAATGATATTTCCAAGCTATCAAGTATAATGTCACTTTTTCAGGGCTCTACAGCTCAGTTCAGTTTTCTGGTTTTTTGTTTGTTTATTTTTGTTTTAATGCTCTTTTGGCTTTTCACTGCCACCAGAGTAGCTGTGTGACTTGCTCTGCAAGATAAAGCAACTGGCCTGTTGAGGCCATGATCTTACTTGCGTCAATGGCTAATGTTTGATGTGTCAGAGGTAAACAGGGCAGAAAAACATAGATCGCGTCTTGATGAAGATATGAAGCTATTTCTAGAGGAAGTATTCCTTTGTGATCTCTATGGTAAAGTCCTAACACCCTAGTGTGACATTGCCTCTTCACTTCAGTTTTGTTGCTTTAAATGAAAAACCTCTTTTCTGTTTTTAATTCCTGCTACTGATTACAAACTCATAATATAAATATTTTCTGCAGAAAACAAATTGAAAGAGAAGTAAATCTTATCTCAGTGTATTTGTGAAATAAACTATTGTATTTTATCTTTGCAATTTATCTTTACATTTCCTATACCAGGGAAATAGACAGCTCAAGTTATTAGAATGATTATGTTACTGTGCTTGCAGTATTATTTTTGGTGGTATGAAGTTCCATTTCTGTTTCAGGCCTAGTTGTAGCAGTAGATCATGTGAAAATCCAGCTGTTTTATTTGCCGTCATTGTAGTAAACAAGTATGGATTTGTAATTATATCCATATAGAGTACTTATGCTTCTCTTTCACATGTACAGCAAAGAGCATCCCAATGTAAAATATTTCCATTTGAAATTTGACTGTCAAAAACACGGGAAAATAACTTATTCCAATGTGTTATCCAAATTATTAAGCATTTTCATCTCCATCCATTCCTTCCATTATAGTAATAATGATACTAGTTTAAATATTACTTGAATTATTAGGACTCATTGGTGCTAGTTGCTGGCATCTACTCTTTAATGCAGCAAGTCCAGAGCCATGCTTCAGCTGAGGGTGAGGAACTGCTGTATATTGAGAGCAAAACTGTGTTCACTGCGTGTAATGCAGATGCAGGGGCCCTCCAATTTTCTCTTTGTTTGATTGAAGTTGAAATGACCTGTGATTTCAGGCTGAGTAACAGTATGGACTTGCCACATCCTGCCACATCACCCACATCTTTTCCCATCATCCTGAACTAGTTCTTTAAGTCCACGTTTTGTGATTAGAACAGTAAAGCTGAATCTTAAACGGGTAAAAGATAGGGCTTATAATTTCTGAAATGTTCTGAGTTCTGTATTAATAAATGCTTATGTGTATATGTGGATGAAGCTCACTTTCTTTGAAATTTACTTTTCTACATGTTACAGTGTACAGGAGGTAAATTTGAAGTAGTGAATTTGGTTCAGACTATTTTAAAGTCCCTCAAGATGCATTTTAAAAATAGGAGATAAGTAACACTCAGGCTTTCCAGGTGTTTTTATATAGCAGAAATAAGGGTTTGTTTCAAAGAAGTACTGAAAATCACAAATCCTGAACTAGAAACAAAGATGTGCTCACAGAGGTACTTACTGATTTGTCATATTGGTAATATTTCTGCCCCGTTGGCCAGCCAAAACACAGTTCCAAATATTTATGAAAAAATCAGTCATTTTGGTCAAACAAGGTTGGAAGAGACTAGGACACAAGCCATTAAGGTGAATGATGTTTAGGAGAGCTTATCTTAACTTTTTGGGCATCTCTTGACACAAAGTGTTCTTTTAGAGAAAAGTACTCCTTCTCTGAGAAGAGAGAAGCAGCAGAGACCATCTGTGAGAGACTGACCACATCTCCCATTCCCTACTCCCACAAGCTGTTGAGTTGGGAGGAGGTAGCAGTATTGGGAGCAGTGAGCTGGGCCCAAGAAGAAAGGAGGGATGGGGGAGGGAGATCTGGTTGTATTTTTCTTTTCTTGAGGCATTAAGACTTGTTTCATGTTTTTTTTTCTTCTGCTATGTTAATTGAAAAGCAGTCTATTTTTTATGAAAACCATATTCTTACCTAACTAACGCTGGAAAGTACATTGGAAAGATCATGAATCTTCCCCACATAGAACTTTCAGGGGATGAAATATCAGGAAGTAGGGGAAAAAAAAAAAGATGAGACATCTTTAAACTGCTTTAAAATAATGTTGTTAATGCATTAATACTTATTTTCTTTGTGCTTGAAAAGGAGTTCATTGCCTCTGCCAAATAACTTACAATTTCATGGTTTTTTCTTTTTTGTGTATGTGCATTTGGACAGTTGGCAAAGGATGGAGAAAGCTGCATGATTTTTAAAAACTGCAATGCAATGCTTGACCTAAATTTTCTAGACAGTGGAAGGTTTGAGAAAAATCATGTTGAAGGAGAGACAGTATGGATTTGAAATAACAGTATTGATGGAAAGAGCAAGCTTTGCTAGGTTCAGTAGAGAAAAGATCATGGACTTCATTGCTTTAAAAGAGACCTATTACACTGACAACTCCTTGATTCCCACCACTTCCCCTGCTGTCGCTGCTCTTTCTGCTCTCTCTCTCTATCCCCACACATGTTAAAACTTGGTTTGAAAGAGAACCTTCTATAAATTGTCCTGTTTCTTTTCCTTCGTTCCACTCCTGTTTTCTTCCTGTGCCATTAGATTAAAATGAATTAAAAAAAAAAAAAAAAGAAAGAAGGAAAACAGTGAGGGATTAGAGGGATGAGTCATGAAGTTGGAAACAAATTAAATGAACCTACAATAACGAATAGTATAAGTGGATTTGTATAAAAGCAAGGAAATAATATTCACTTTAAATAACAGTACAAAATTCTAAGAGTTTTATTTAAAATTTCCTTCTAGATTTGACGGTGACTAAGAGTTTCCTTGTAGGATCAGTTCAACTCCAATTCTCACTAGTTACTCTGTGCCTGAAAGGCTCATAACATCAATATTTGCTGAGCTAGCAGAAACCAGATGTCAAAATGAGCTAGCATGTGTAAAAACCTTTCTGCAGTGTCTTATCATCTTTTTTGAGAATTTGTTAAATCATTTTTTTAAAAAACTCAACACCAAAAATAACAGGGGAATGGGAATTTTTTATTATTAAGAAAGATCAGCAAGTCCTACTGTAGAAATCTTGCTGGCAATTCTGAGAAACCAAGTTCTGTGGAGTGTACATATGTGTAGAATTTTATTCCTTACTATAGGAATTAATTTTTTTTCAAGAGTAACTCGTGTCAGTTTCCATTTAGTTGGAAATAATACCTCTAGTTCAAAGATCACTTCTGAGCACTGATCATGTTAATAACATAAAATCATCCAGACCTGAATCATTTTAAAGATGGCATTTTCTGAGCGGGGGTACACTCAACTCGTGTCAAGTAATAATGACAAAAGTCAGCTGCAGTTTTAACTCCTGCATGTTTTTGTGCACAGGTTGTTCAGTATTTGAATAGTCCTAGTCATGACTATGATCCATAGTCATAGTTAATTGATCAAAAAAGACCTCAAAAGACTTCTAGATCTCAACAGAAATCTGATCTGTCTTGCATTCATAGTTTGCAATTATTTTGAAAGCAATAAAATTAGTCTGTGTAATGAAAATCGTATTCACATTTAAGATCAATCCATATATTTGGTTTGTGACATGCTGATTTCCATTTAGGGAAAAGTTGTTCTCTTTAGATACTGCATATCAAGTTTTTGGGACGTGTCTAGCTTTGATATGTCACACCAAGTAACTGCTTATGCTCTCTAAAAGAGGTGCAAAACATTGGTGGACTACAAAAAACCACAAAAATTGATTAATGAAGTTCTACCGGATGATATGTCTTACCAGCTGAAATCTGGATATAGCTGTTGGTTTCGTGGTTTGCATCTTTTCCAAACAAAACACAGGAAGATGCTTTTTGTCCATATAAGGAGATCTGAGCACAAGAACTGCCTCTTTTATTTGTTATGTATCCAGGCTGGGCTTACGTACATCTCACCTTCATCAGTTAGTAGGTTATCTTGAACAATCAAGCCAGATCCAACAGCTTCAAGCAGAATGTGATTATTCATTGTTTTTTAAATTTAGGACTTGCATGTATTTCAAGGCTGGAGCTGAAGGCAGCCATCAGCCCCAGCCTGAACCACCTGTCTGTGTTCACATAAACAGCAGACATGCTAGGAGGATTATGGGATTAATGTTTCTACCATGTGCTCTCTAATTCTTTAGTATTTATTTTAAACGTGCTAAGCAGTGTTTATTTTTACAGTTGAATAGTTTAGCAGTGCATTTGAAGTTGCATCTGTTGTTGGCTATTTAACCCCAACCATCATGAGAAGCAGAGTGCGTCATACCTGTCATGAAAGTACAACAGCAAACACAGGACCGAGCACTGAACCTTTTTTATTATTATTGTTATTATCAGCATGCTATGCAGAGTCAGTGTCAGAGGCCTTGATTAACACAGGGCAAGAGATAAGCTCTTGTGAATTGATGCTAGGAAAGTGCTGGGGAATTCAGAGTAGCACATTCTCTGGGTATTGCTTATTCCATTACACCACACTGCTTGCCTATCTTGTTTTTACCTTACTCATTTCCCAGTGATTGAATTTTAAAGCAGCAGAATGTATTCCTTTCATATCACAAAGAGCTTAAATGTGTGCACAGAGATTATGCAATGAAGAGAAGCAGACCATCCTAGAAAAACAGCTGTAAACATTTCTCATTCTTTTTTAGTTTTGATTAGGAATCAGTTCTTGAGGAATTGCTTATATGCACTGTACAATTCAAAGATAGATCCTCCTTCTGCACAGGAAGGCTAACATGTATCAGAGGAGAAGACAAGTAGTGTTTTCTGAGATGAGTATCAGCAAAAGCAGTGACTGGGGATTCTTTTCCTTCTCAATTATTATTGAACATCCATATTGTATAAGTTTCAGTGAAGAAAGGCTAGCAAAGTGGGGAGGAAGTTAATCAGGCTGCTTTTATTATATACGAATGTGCAATTTCAATCTGTTCTTTCAAAAAAAAGAAGTGAAAAGTATGTCTAAAAACCCACAGGAATGTCCTTTCTTGTACCATTGACACCAGAGCCATACCAGTGGCTTTCTGTGTATTATGTGTGATGCGATTTCCAAAACCATAAGTACAAAACCTTATATTAGCAGCATGTATCTGTTTGGGGGTTTTTTGTCTTTATATTTTACTTTACATTAGAACCCAGGATGATACAAGGGAGATCTGGTTGTTAACCACTGACCAAGCTACTGTTCATGCAAGTCTGGAGTACCCCCTCCTCTCACTCATGTATTTCTCAAATATTTTGCTTTCTCCAGAAAGACACCATTTCTAATGGCCTCCCAGCTAGACCTGCTTTATTTCTTGTGTGATCTGGGCATGGGACTTGCTTTGTATTCATTTGCAGTTAGAGATCCCAATTAAATTTGTTTTCTGCTTAAATTATTTGTATATGCTGATAGTTCTTTGTGTCAGTTTGAAGGATGTATCTTCTTTTTGTCAGACAGTCAATCCAGAAAGTATCTAATTCTTGCAGTTCAAATTCCCAGTGACTTTTGGAATAAGTTGAGGAAAATAAAAATTATTGCTTCTGCTTCTAAAATCAGGCAGGTTTGTCAAACCAAAAGTTTCAGAATACTCCTGCCAGTTCTGGTAGTGCTAAGACTTCTCATCAAAAGCAATGGCCCGAAAGTACATGCACAGAAATCCAGGATGCAAATTCCGACCCTGCCTGATGCAAATCCTGATCTCAAATATGTGACATTGGTGCTTTGTGTTCTTTGAAATCCTCTCATTTTTAAGTGTACCACATAGTATTACTGATTAGCTACTCATTAGATCTGGAGCTCGAGCTTTACTGTCCTGTGCTGTAGGTGAATGACATTAAATAAAGTTTAATTTTTTGTAATAGTTTACCAGAGGAAAAAGTCCATCACTGCAGCAATGCTGCAGCTAGGACACTGTCCTCCATAAAAGGAGATCTAGGTTCAAGGTGCAGCCTAAAGTAGTCTGTTCAGGACTGGCTTGGGATCTCTTGGGATCTGGCTTGGGGCCAGGTGAGCGTGGGATGATTGGCAGTTCTGCTTAGTGATACGGCTTTGCTCTTTTTGCTTTATTCGAGAAAAAAAACTAAACTACAAAACTTCATACAGGTATGAGAAGTGAGTGAGCAGTGGAGATTCTCCCAGCACAGGAATAGCGGGACTCAGCTCATCTTCCGGAACTGCTAAACCTCGTTTGTCAGCAAACAAGTTTTACACTGAAAAAATGCTAGCGTCAAAATAACTGCATACAAATAGTAACAGTTTCAACTTCTAAGATTTTTCCATCAAATAATTCCTTGGAACAGAAAGCCTATATGATATATGAACAATTTAGAACACTGAAGTTGTATAAGAGATAATGTGTTGGAGCTTTCTTGAACCTTCTTACAATACTCAGTGGAAGAGGTATAATCCACTTTCAGAAACTGTAGGAAAGTTCAGCTGCATAGCAAGCTAAAGGATTATTTATCAAAATCTTTAATTATGTGACCAGTTCTTTCTAGCTCTCCTTTATCTTTCTAGTTCTATTATTAGCAGAAACTGCAAAACGTAATTCTCTACTTTTGAAGGAAATGGACTTGAAACATTACGTACAATTTCTAGAAGGACAATGCTTCCAACCCATCCTAGATCACATAGAATGGATGTTCTGTTTCAGCCCCTTTTATACAATGGCTATATCCTTTGTTAGCAGCAATATTTAAAAAACAGCCATCACCTGGATCCAGAAAAATACTGCTAATAACTCTGGGAGTGCTACTCTAGATGGCCATAGTCTTACCTTGCCCATTACTTACCTTGAGCAGGACTCCTGCTATATACTGGTAACAGTACTTGGCAGTCATTGAAATAATGTCAGTGATTTTTTGGTTTTGTTTTTGTTTTGTTTTGTTTTTTAATTTGTGTAGGCTGGGCTCTCTTCCTCACATAAATTCACAGGAGAACATGTCACATATGAAAGTGTCTCTCAGCTAAAATGTAAAGAAGCAACTGATGGTTTGTGTATTTTCTTTCAGAAATCCATCTCTTGTTAAGCAATTTTGTATTTTGATCTTTGTATACTGAAACAAATGGTCTTTGGAAATTATTGAAATTAAAAATGGTCACTCCTTGAGTGTCCTACCGAAGTACAAGTATGTAGGGAAACTGATTAGAGAACTCAGAAACAAATAGAAGTATATGTCACAGCATACATTTGCAGGGAAAGCAAAGAGGAAAATAAGTAATGAAAATGAAGAGAGATTTATTTTTTAACATCACTGTACTATGCATACATGCCACATTTCTTCTGACATTTCACTTTTCGTAAGTCTTTTTGGTATAGATTGCTTAATTTTAATGTTATTTTAATGTTCCACATTAAAAATCTTGCACATTCAAAAAGGTGTCATACTCTTTTGCACTGAGAATGAAAACTCTTGGGAGTGATCCAGTGTAAAATACTCATGTTGCTATGAAAGACTGAAGTTAAAGGGCAGTGTGGTTTGATTTGGTTTGCACAAGGACATATTGTATCAGTGGGATCTTGGTGTTTCACACTTCCAGGAGACAGTAGAAAAGTCACTGCCGCTCACTGCCACTCACAAAGAGGTATCAGAAATCACGGCAAGTTTGGATGTCAGTTAATTAAAATAGAAAAAGGAAAGGAATTATGAAACTTAAATAGACTAATGAAGTGAAAATGGGAGGATGCACAGCTTTTGAATTAATAAAACTCAAAATTTTGAGGATTATTCTCTATGCTCTATGTTAAGCCTTTAAATCATATCCATTCAACTGGCTTAACTTTGCTCAAAAATGTACTAGTTCCAGTAAAAAATAACCTGCATGTTGTTATTATATTTTAATACTAATTCTAATTCTATATAATTAAAAATCCTTTGCATGTGAGATTCCCCAGAAGTAACTAGTGAACTAATTTAGTATTTGAATAATGAATTAAATGAAATAGGATAAGTGGAATTTCTCTGAGCAACTTCGACTGAAAGAATCCTCCAGGTTTACAATATAATTTTAAGTCTTTGTGGCTGTGAAATTTCAATACTAAAAGTATTATACAACATTTAGTGCATGATAGTTTACTGATGGAGCCTTAGATAATAAAATTCTTTTTACCTTGGCCCTGCTCCTTTCACACTCTGACCTATGTGTTGTTTCCTTGTTTTGCTCAGTTCTTTTTACAGCACCTCTTTATCTGTATCTGTGGGAGCACAGCTTTGTGCAGCGAAGTGCTCTGAGCCTGTGCTCTGAGCTACCCGCGGGCTGTGTGAATGTGGTAAGCACTGCCCTGAACCTGGGCTAGAATACTCTGTCACTTTGAACAGATTATTTCCTCGGGCTCAGGCTTTGCTAAAAGCGATCTCACTTCTTTAGTCAACTGTGAGTGCACACAGGACGAGCATGTGTCCATCTGAAAAATATTATTTTGTGTGTGTGACTGTCACATGCTGGGTCACTCTGAATTGATCCCTTGTCTTTGGTTTTATGACGAGTTTTTCTGGGTTCACTGACACTGAGTCTGCATGCACATCATGAACTCTTGCTTGGATTGTTTGCAACTGGTATTAAATATGCATGTGGTGTTGTTATAGAATATATTTGAAGACCTTTTGTTATTCCTAACTCTTGCAATCTGTTGGGATTTTGATTTTTTTTTAATATATTCCTGAAAATTCATCTTATTTCTTGAAACACATTTCTAAGTGTTGCTAAAAGTTACACTTTCATACTAGCAGATTACATTTACAATATTGTAGGTATTTTAGCTCTAGTCATAAAAATACTTTTAAAAGATCCCAGTTCTACCTGGGGTCTATGTATAAGCGTATTTCTTCTGCAGTATGTGTGTGTCTGATGTTTCAGGTATTCCTAATTTCAGAGATCTAACAAATTATCATGGAGAAATACGTTCTCTTGCTATGACCTTGCTTACAGACAAGCTCAGTAGTCAAATTTAGCAACATTTTTTAGCCACCATATTAAACATTCAATCTTTCGATCAGTCATAAAAGCTATTGTCTGCATGTTATTTGACTCTTATTATTGGAAAGATTGCTTCAATTTTAAAATACGAAGTGAGCATATCATTGAGATTTACAATAATCATTGTGTAAATGTTTTAGATGTAACACAGCATTAACCAATTTACCTAAGTGACCTACAAAAAATATTTTTTCAGTGCAGTTTTGAAATAAAATAGTAACTACATGCAACATTGGGTGCTAAGTTTTAATTCTGTAATATCTTACAAATCTGTGATCATTTACTGAAGAGTTTGTAGTAGCTGCAAATTTTGAGGAATCATATATGGTGATGGTGAGGAAGCTCAAAAGATTGGGTGGACACTAGGCAATATTTATCTTGCTATCTAAGTATTCTAATAGGGAATCAAACTAATATAGTGAGCCCGTGAAAAATGTATTGCCTGATAACCTGCTGACATATGTAAAACATCTGAATCTGTGAAGTCTCAGCTCACTGTTTGTGACTACCTGCACTTTTCCTGTGGGTTTTAAAAGAAGATAGAGTGAAATAATCTGTTCCAGGTATTGTGTTTCACCTGTTCTTTCTAAGTAGATGGCTTAGGATAGGATCTTTAAAAAAACCCAACTTGATCTTCTGAATTCAGTCAGAGTCCAAAATCAGTGTCCTGTGTTTCTAGTGCTGGTGGGGGATGGGGATGGAGATGTCAGCAAGATGCCTATAAAAGTGATAAATCCTTTTAAACAGCTGAACGTTCATTCAGGTGATTGTTAAAAAATTTATTAGTGTTATATCATTAACACTGAGATGATTAATATGGTCTCTACCACCCCAGCATCTGGATGTCTCCCCAGTGCTAATGAATGCATCCATGCAGTATGGTAGTAAAAAAAAAAAAAAAAATTATCTCCAATTTGCAGACAGACAATAAATAAATTAGAGCATTGCTACATTCCAAAATCTACTGAAGACAGTAGAGAAATTATCTGTAATTTGCCTAAAGTGAAAGAAACAGAAAATACGTGACAAAGCTGCTAATCAAATCCACATTTGGTTCTGGAGAGGACCTTACCTCTGTCTTCCTCAATAAGTTTTGAAAATTATAAAAGCATCCTGTCACCCCACAGAAGTCTCAACACTTTTCATCTAGAGGTATCAGAGGGTATTTAACATTGCTAATGTGAATTCTAATTCATGTAAATTAGTTCACAAGTGTGGCACATTTCTACCCAAACAGTTTTTATTTCACAGAGTACTTAGCATTTAGACTGGCTGTGGAGAATGATGTATGCTAAAACATACCTGACATAATATGAAAACAGCAGTATTTTGTGGAAATGATTCAGGAATAATACATAGATAATAGTACTCTGGTGACAGTTATACATAACAGCCACTTGCTCTTCGTCTAGTGATGTAAATACAAGCTAAACACATTAATTTTATGCTACTAAAACCTCAAAAAGGCACCATGATTATTTTAGTCTTTCCTCTTGTTTTCTGTATACTTTTAACTAGTAAATGGTATGTTAACCTCATTCAGAGGATTCCCCAGTTCCTATCCAAAAGAGGATGCAAGGATTTAATCAGTCCTGTCCTCATTAAAATCTTTCTGATGTAATCTGTTGTTCTCAAAAAGCTTAGCCTCAAATCTACCAAATATATTTTAATTATGTTTTACTTGGATTGTGTCTGGAGCCACACAGTTGCTGAAGCAAACTAATTTATTACATCAGCCAGTTTAAATTCTTTGTTTATCTGAAAATATTTATAAAAGATTCACAAACTAGCTAAAGACACTCAGTACAGCTTTTGGAACAGTGGTTTCTTATATTTCATCTTTTTGTCCTCCATTTACACATGGAATCTCTTGAAAAAAAAAAGTTAAAGGAAAAAAAGACAATGTATGCTTCAGTATTTTTAGCTCACAGAAGGATGTATTAGGAACGATACTTAGCACAGGTGCACTCAGCAGTGCAGCTATATTAATTTTATCTAATTCCATCTAAAATCTGTATAAGCTGTAATAAAATTGCTGCAATTAGGAATTTACTACTGAAAGCATGCAGTAAACAGTTGATGCGATAGATGATGTTAAATAGAAAAATAAATTCACAATTAAAGTGTGCTATCCTGGAAAAGTTCATTTTCCATAGCAAATGATCACTTCCTGTTTAATAAACAAACACTAAAAAGCAGATAAGACAGTCTGTTGACATGATTCATTAATCATGTTTTAAATCTTACTAAATACAGTTTATTGTCTTCAAAGTACCGCTAATGACTTCAATTAGCTTTGAAGTGTATCCTTTCTCTCTCTGATTGTGTCTGTAATTTTGAACCCAAGAGTGCTTTCTAGCCTTCAGATGTGTTCATTCCCCATTTCAAGACAAAATCCAGTCTCAAGCATCCTCTAACTGCCTGTATCCATGAAAGAAATCTGAGACCTATTCGCAATTTTTCCTTCTTCTCCCATGTGGACTCCTTGGGTGAATATGAATCTGTAAACCTGTTGGTGTTTAGTCAATAAGCAAGGATAGTTGCATTCTTTATCCCATGGGTATTTGTGAGGAACGATGGTAAGCACATAGTTAGGCTGAAATTTTTAAAAGAAAAATATTTAAATAATTAGACTGATGTTGAAAACAGTTGAACATTCAACAGCTTATGGGTTAAGTCATTGTGTACTTGGAAGTTAGACCTATTCTTTTGGCAGCTATGTATTTAGGAGCTCATCTGCAGGATATGTTATTTCTGGAAATGATAATATGAGATTCCCAAGGAAGCTGAAATACCAGTCACTCATGACATTATCTACTCTCAATCTGTTACAATCTCTGAATCTTGGAATAGGAAGATTGTCTAAGAAAATGCAAGGTGGGGGACAAGAGAGTAAGAGGAAGAGTTACATTTTGAGAAATAGTGAAAAGAGGAAATTTTTCACATTCTTATTATCTGTGCTCATGCTTTCCTATAACTCTTCTCATTCCTTCCTGTCAATTTATGGGAGAGGAATGTTTTCAGAAAACAGGGATGATGCTGGAATGCCAGCACAAAATAGCAGGACTGCTCAAGGGACTGTTAAAATCCATCTCAGAGTAGCAGCCACCTGACCTTGGTTGTGCCCAGAGTGGACAAATCCCTTTTCCTTATTAGTTAGTCAGGGAGTGCTGATGGAAGAGAGTACTTCTCAGGAGCCCTTGTCCCCTGCAAATGTGATTGAAAACTCAGGAGAGTTTGGCATTTAAACATACTTGGGCCTCTGCTCAATGCAGCCTAGCACAATAGCATGGCATGAGCAGAAAGCTCAGCTGCAGAAATGTTGGTGGCTGACTGATCAGTTGTTTTCCATACCTTTCATATTCTTGTGGCTTGAATAGTTACACCTTCATGTGCTAGCTCAGAGTCAGCTTTGTGAAGCTCATGCTCATGAGAGTTCTGAGTAATGTCATGTGAAATAAAGGGTTTTTTGCAAAACTGATATCTGGTGATTTTAACACTTAAGCAAACAGATCACAATAAATTCCATGATTTCTGCTCTTTTTATTATTATTATTTTCTTCATTGTTCATTTGGTAAAGAAAAAACTGTGATTGACAGGATAAACAAATCCAGGTTGTTTTTCATTGAGACTGTTTTTTCGTGTCTGTACAATAGCTGAGAGCCAAAAAAGCTGGTTATTTCCTTGCTAATCAGTGGATAAGATATTCGAAGGGGGCTGAAATCTACTAAAGAGACAGAAGTGGAAGTATCTCATAATCGTATCTCCAAACCTCTGCCCACGCCTGAAGTGACCTGTATGAGGGAATTTCAGTTGTAATTGCTAGTCTTTATGTTATGTCAAAAGCTTTGCTGTGCTCTCATAGTTAATGAGAAAAATTACAGCTACAACTTTGAAGGAACATTTTATGAGAAATATAAGCTTAATTGCAAGATAATTTTGTACTTCAAAATATTTGTATGGACATTCTGCTTTTGATAATCTTAACATTGTTTTGCTACAAAGTGAAAAAAGGAATGAATGCATAAATTATTTCCATTAATAAAATTGTATACACTCTTACAAATGTTGCACAAATTTAATATTTAAGGTTAATGTTCAAGTTGTATTCATTTATTAAATTGATTCTTTCAAACCACCTCAGGTTTGCTTTGACATTCATATTTGAAAAATGAACCCTATTTAAAACTACAAGATGTTACATGATCTGGCATTAAAGGCAAACTTTATTTCGTATCAGTTATGTTGTGTACAATCTTTATATTGCTAAACTAGGGAGGAGTTTGGGGTCTATGGTGTTTAAATTGTTAGTTCTCTCTTAGGTGCACCTTTCTCAACATCTAAATTTTACAAGCTTTACCTTTGCCATATGTATCTTTACTAGGCTTTATATATCTTTACTGTGATTTAAATGGAAAACATTTTTCTGATGAGCATTAGCTTTTTCTTCGGTGAGGTTGTCTTACATTGCAAGAAGCAACTTGTTGCAGAAGATTGAAATTAAACAGAAGTTAGTGAAATTGTTTGAGCATAAATTTTCCTTAGGATTTTGAATATTCTTTTAGCCATCTATTTCTATGAAAAATACTGGGGAAGTCTCACAAGAGACAATGTATAGTGCTTGTCTATATATTGTCAAACTTAATTTTATTTAAAATATTTTGCCTGCAGGCTTCTGAATGTATTTGTTGACCTGTTTTCTCAGCTGCTGGTTGCATCTCAATCATAGGAAAATTGATCTGATATATACTCAAAACTGAGAAGACAAAAAAAAAAATAGCTAAATATTTTAAAATTCAGAAAGAAGCATTTAACAAAGGCTCCAAATAAAAGTTTACTTATCTACTGTGAAAACAAGCAAGAGCTTCAGACTTAAATTGATATCTAGAAATCCAATAGATACTTTTAATCATAATAATTAAGTCTTGGAAATGATTTTTTTTCCAGAAACAATAAATATGTTGTATTTTCATAAATACATTTGAGAAAGTGAAGACTTCTATATCTAGGTCAAGGAAAAACATCTTACTGTGCTGACAGCTTCTTTTAACTGGGTCTAGATAGTAAGCTCCATTTTAATTCTGCCAGTATTGAAATCAGTTACTGATTTAATTATTTGAATATGCTAAAAATGTCTTTGATTAAAGTGAAAAGAAAGAGAAGTATATAATCTTTAAGGGTAAAACAATTTATTAATTCTAGCCTTCCTCTTGTCTTCAGAGACAAGAGCATTGCGTGTGGCATTTGTTGTCTTCAATCAATATAGCTTCTGATGTATAATATTTGAAGTCTCTGACTTACTGAGAAATTTGTTCAGTCAGTGTGTTCAGGAGCTGAGTAACATTTAAAGAGATATTGAATGATGAATATTAGTACAATCCATGTAATTTCTCTTTTTGTTAAAAATGGATCAGGTATTTTTCCTGACTGATATCTTTCAAAACAAGATAGGTGATTTTTTTTCTCATGCATTAGTTTTTTGCAAAGTTTCTGCCTTTTTTAAAGAAAAGTGTCAATGCTTTTGTTAAGTCTGGAAAGCAAAGTAAAACAGAAAAGCATGGTAGTCTAAAAGGCATTCAACCCCATAAAACTAGTTGAAAAAGGAACATCTTATAGAATTACTATTTTTAAAACAATTTCACAAATGTGTGAAACACTTAAAACAATATTTACATAGAGACTGGTAAAGAAGCTAAAGCATAGTCTAAATTACTTTTGAAGTAGGTAACACAGTTAAATATCTTGAGAAGTGCTGGCATTAATTGTTGTATATATGGTATGCAACACTTTCCTTTAAAAGAATACATTGAGTAATTTTTTACTTCTGTCATTCTGGCGTAACTAGAGAACAAGTCCATTTTTTTCCTTAACTGAGATCAGTAATTAGGCATAAAGTTAATTATTTAAAGTTATTCACAGCAATTTGCCCAGGTAAATTATCTCCACCTTTGTCAACTATGCATGGTCTTCACTGTAAAAAATATATGTTCATTGGAAGGATTCCTTAGTGTGACCTGGATCAGAAGAATGACAAATCTGTGAGGGTTAACCCTCAGTTAAAATCTGGAGAAGTAGTCTGTATAATTCCCCTAGACTGGAGAATTTTTTTTGCTCTTCAAAAATCTCTTCTGAAAAAAAAAAAAAAGGCAAAACAATGTATTAATTGCATCCCAATTGCTCTGTTGTGTGACCTGATTCTCATCAATGCAGATATGTTGTTTTGTGTCAAAGTTAAATGTAACATAAGTTACTAAAATATTGTGAATGGCAATCATTTTTCGGGGGTAATTATTAGCATTAAAAATACATTGGATGATGCAAGTGTTCTCTCTTTTGATCTTTCTAGATGATGAAGTGCTAGCAATGGTACTTGAAATATTTCTGTTTCTTTTTTTTTATTAAGTTTACAGAGCTAGATGCAAGCATTGAAGGTTCTCAATGGAATTAAATATTAAAGCACCCTGAAGCTACTTTTAGTGCTGCAAAATGAGAAAATGGAGATAAGAAAGAAAAAACATGCTCAGCATGTAAATTTACGCTTCCCAAGTAATAGGATTTGGCTGAAAACCAGCTAGTTGTATTTTTTATTTTTTACCTTTTTTCTTTTCCCTTGCCTGTAGTGGTTAAAGCAGTAAGAATGTGCTAAGGAGTATTAGATTTTTACAGTGGTGCTATAGGACTGGAAATAGGAAAATGTTTAACTCATCAGATTATCATTGACTACTGCATAGTAGATTTCTGAAGATGTCTTGAACTTGAATTTGTGTGGCAAACAACAATTGGTCAAACTGCTTCTGTCTTTTGTTTGTTTCTGCTGCATTCTGACTATGGTCATAGTTATATGTATGGAGACAGATTCAGTGAGAATTTTGGCCTGCTTTTTCTGTATAAACTGGAATGTGTGATCTTCTCATCTCTGCTCTACTACTTGTCCGTGGTTTGGTTGTTGAACTCAAAAAACATTTGATCACAAGCCTTGTTATCTCAAATAATATATCTGGATAAGCATGAAGGAGCATTTCTTCTCAAGATGTTATGCTTTTGACTTTCCCCATGCAATGTGAAAGAGTATATTCTCTATTAACACTGATGAGCTTCACTACTGCCTTTCCTATAGATCTGCTTTCTATGAAAGTTTCAATGTCTCAAAATCATACTCTGGAGAAGTTTTCCCAACCTCTGCCACATTTGTATGTTAAAACTGTAACAACCTAATTTTTCTATCTGCTGCTTCTGAGATTCATATTCTTTCTGGAATTTAGATAATAACTTTTAAAAAAAAATAATTATTTTTAGATATTGTAACTCATCTCAAAAAATGCTGTGATTATAGAACTAGATAGTGTAATGATGAGAATTTGGTGTCAATGTTCTGTATCAGTACTACAAGCTGAATTTTTTTTGTTGGTTAAATACAATTGTGAAACACAATTTTACAAAGACAATAATGTAGGAATAAATAATGGAGGAGAAGGAAATTTAGTGTGTGGAACTGCTAATACTGGTAATACCTCTAAATTCATTTTCAAAGTAACTAGATGAATTTTGGTCTCACTTATGCTTTAATCATTTAAATTTCATAATTTAATCATTTCAGTTTCTGAAATTGGTATCTGAAGTAATAATTTGTAGTGTAGAATTGTGTCTGCACGCTTTTAACTCTTACTTGTAGCTCTTCATTGCTTGTCTATTATTTATTGCCTTTGCTAATGTTCTTAGAGCCTGAAATAAAATCAAGATAAGTAAACTGAAAGACAAATATTCAGTTGGAAACAGAAACAAAGAATACTGTTATAAATCTTAATTACTGCTTTTCTTTTACATTTGTCTTCAAAATCAACAAACTATTCAGAACGTAAGAGGACCAAAAAGTATTGGCACTAATTTCTGTTGAGACCGAGTTAATTTTAGCAGCCAAACTCTTTTTCTATCCTTGAGGAGACAGCCTTTTGTTTCTTCTTGATATGCATCATTTCCATTGGACAGAATCTGAGCCAAGATCCTCAGTTTCTCTCTCTTGTTCCAGTGAGAATAAGAATCAGATGCTTAACTTCTGAAATGATGAGTAAGATACCCATCGTAAAAGCAACAGTGTCTGGAGTTCTCTTATAGGCTGCCCAGGGAAAACCACTTACCTTCTCTACCCTTTTTCTTATGCTGTTTGAAAAAGTTGTCTGCAAATATTTGATTAGAGTCTTATCTTACAGTGTAGTGAGGAGCGGAAAATAGAGAAAACTGATTTCAGGCATATTTGGTGCACCTGAACACCAAAATGCTGTTCTCTCTGTTTGAGCAGAAGTTTCAGACTTCACTGTCTGAGTGATAATTGGATTCAGTCTCTTATAAGGGGTTTCAGGAAGGTAATTTTGTCTTAAATTTCTAGTGTTTACAAAAAGAGCAGAAGGCATATTATGAGAAAACAGCTTTTATGTCAATACAGTGTAACAATACTGATAAAATAGCTGATCTGCATTTGTTTTTGCTTTTGTATTTTAATGTTGATAAATGTAAAAGGGATTATAAAAAAACCTATGCTTCCTGATTAATTATCTTACAGCATATTAGTGCTTTGTAGCAAGATATAGGTGTATATGGTATATTGCCCTTAAAAAGGCTACACCAATTCTGCATTTCTTAATAGTTAAAACTCAAAGTAATGACATAACTTACAATTACATATTGGTCCTGTTTTATGCTTTTCTGCTCATACTCTGTAACGATAAATAATCACCATAAGGAAATCCATGTCTTTCTAAGCAACAAAGTAATGGAGATTTTACATAGGAACACTTAAAACTGTGTGCTTAGTGTAGGTAATGTGTGGACCTGCAAACCTGACTTGACACCTCTTTACCCATAAAACTATTCATGTTAAACAGGAATTAACCTATGTTAAGTAACCTATTAACCTAACCACATGTTACCATAGGATGCCTTCTGATGTTCAGAGTCGCTATAGATTCCAGGTAACCTGGATAGGGGAATGCATTAAATATGTTGGTGCTCTCATCATAGTTCACTTTACTGGGATGTGTAATTTTAGGATAATGTATTAAGGTACATTTTTAATATTCTGTTGCTGACTGCACTTTTCTTATCCCTGTTACTACAGCCTCTCTAACTGTGGTGTGTTAACCTTTGCCAGTTACCAGACACTCAGCTGCTGTCTCACTGCCCCTCTTGATAGGGTAAGGAAAGACAATAAGATGGAAAAGCTTGTGGGTTGAGATAAAGAGGTTGCTTATGAGTTGCTGTCAGAGGAAAACAGACTCAGCTTAGGGAAAATTGTTTTAATTTATCACCAATTAAAATAGATCTGGCTAAACAACCCCTCAAATTAAAGCAATGTCTCCTCACATTTCCCACGTTCAAATATAGTCCTTCATCCCTGACTTCTCTACCTCCTTCTCCATCCCAAATGGTGCAGAGGACTGATGTCTGGGGAAGTATCTTGCTCTACTTTGCTCTTTATTTATTGTGAAAAGATATTTCCTTATTGAAAACGTTTTGCTTCTGAAGGGTCCCCTTCAAAATCTGGTATGACAGAGTGTGGAAACTGTGACGAATGATAGTGGTTTGAAATTGATGAGCTGGAGCATCACGTTGTTTAATGAAGCTAATCTTTTTTTAAAAGGTCTTTATGATTTTCATCATACCTTGCCTGCTATTTCTGCCTTTGTCTTGTGAGTTCCCTCTTGAAGGATATGTGTGTGGATTGATCAGTTACCCTCTTTCCTTGCCAGCTGTCTCCTTTTCTTTGACTCTGTTCTTTATCTCTACATCAGAATAGCATGAACTAGTTTGTTTAGAGTTACTTTGGAGTCTTGATTTTAAAAAAGGGTACCAAAGAAAGGCTACCTAATATGGTTTTCTTTTTTCATTTGCTGTTGCAATTCCAAGAGTTGAAATGTTCAGGTAGCCTATTTATAGAATTCTTTTACTGTTGTCCAAGTAAAACAGTTTCTGCCATAACTTGAACAGTATTTTGTATTAACATTCTCTGCTTATTTTTAAAAAAAAAAATCCATCTATTAAATTAGATGAGTATTTCAAGAAGTAATCATTTGAAAGTTAGAATTAATCCACAGCTCTGGGTCTAAATTCAGTATTTCATGATAGTTCAATTTCAAAGAGATAATTAGGTAATCTTTAACTCATATGTCTTTAACATATTTTATGCAAGTCAGTGTATGAAGAAAGTAAATGGTCATCTTGGCTTCAGTAGAAAGAAAAGAATGTATACAGTTTTTCATGATCTGTGTACAGGTTGTCAGAATCTCATGGTGAGAAGATATGGTATTTTTCCTTTGAGTTCCTTCCACAGGCTTCAATTCAGAGTTGTCATGCTCACACTCTCTGTTAAGTGAGCAAGCTTTTATTTTTCCCGTGCATCAAATGTATTTTATATTGTCAACTGTAAATACTCTGCCAACACATTTAGGTTGCTTTTTCCAGAGGTTTTTCCTCTTGCCTCATAGGCCTAAAATGGACTATATCACCTTACGTGCCATATAAGGTTGCTTAACTGAAAATCCATCCTACAATCTTCCAGCTCTATGTTTCTACTTTACTAGTATGCTCTAGCATCTCAATCCATTGAAGTTTCAGCATTAATATTTAATATCTGTGGCCTCAGAATGGATTAAATTCAGTTGACTTCACCTTGTTTTGTATGGCAGCAGATTTTAAGCTTGTTTGAAAAAACAAGACCTGTGGGGTTGTTTTTCTGTAACATTATTGTCTTGGATCAGTTCAATAAAAACAAAAATCTAAATGTGTGAAGAGATACATATTGTTATTTTTCACTTAGCATGGCATCATGACTAATATTTCATTTTGAAACAAAGCACAAAGAATAAACCCAGACTCTTTATTTTCCTGTCAAGGTAGTAGATAGCATGGAAAGTTGTATAGACCCACTGTTTCATTGTCTTTCCTACACAGCTAGTCTAACCTCTGACCCTGAAAAAACAACACAAGCAAACAAAACACCACCAATCAAAGAGATTGTAAAATATGAAACGCTATTTATGGATTTATTCTGTATTCTAGATAATTGTTCCAGGGGTCATCTCAGTTGTGTGAGAGATGTCAGTTGTTTGACGATATTTTGAGAATCAGAGTCTTGGCATTGTCATATCAATTGAAATTTCCTTTCTTTCAGCCATACTACTTGAAAGATCAGAAGTCTTCTTGCTAGTATGGTAAAAAAATATTTTTATTTCACTCTGTTTTCCTTTTTTTATTCTTCTGTATCCATGTTCATGCAATAAAAAACATGTAGCCTTAGGACTATCAGTATATGAAATAAAACAATCTATACTGAGGTAGCTTAAATATTTACTATATGCTGACATGTGCTGATATAATTTGAATCTTTAATTTTCTTCAATATAAAAATATGTTGAAGTTTTTTTATTGAATTCTGAAAAAGATAAGAAACTATATCTTTAGCAAGAAAATAGAATTAAAAAGATTACTAAATTGTTTTGTCATTACTCAAGCAAAATCTCCAAGAGGAAAGACAAAGCTTTCTCTTGAAATATTTTCAAATAGCAACATACAGATGGTTTTAAGTGACATATTATCTTTTTCTTAGCACCTATAGTGTGCGTTATGTATGAACACCCATTTCTGGCCCTATATATATTTATTTTATTCCCTTGGGGAAAAAAAAAAAAAAGAAAAGAGATAATTGCTATAAATCTCCATGTGATATTAAAGCCACACTTGGTTCACACTGATTAGTGTAAATTAAGTATAATGGCAATCAGCCTCAGTGTTTAGTGTGTGATATGGAAATATGTGATTTCCATTGACTGCAGTGAAATTATACATATGCTATTTACTCAATGTGCAAAAAATGCAAAAATACTTTTTACCGCTAGTGTTAGTGTATTTTGCAATTAGGTTATGTATTTAATCCTAGTAAAGTATAGAACAGTTCACAAACTATGACTCCAGTATAGTAACTGTGATTAAATGCATACTTGAAGCACTTAATAGTTTCAGTGAAGTCAATGTTATTATAATGGAAAAATTGCACTTGATTTGTGTATGTCAATGCCAGCAGTATGCAGCCAAAGCTGGATGTCTTGTGTGTGCCAGTAATCTTACCGGCACCCAGCTGCCATCCAGGGAGTTGTATATGAGTTAGTGCTTCTGGTTCTTTACAAACTACTTGAAGACTGTCTCCGTAAAAATTTCTGTTTCTGAGAGTGAGAATATTTCAGCTAATAGTCATCTTTGCTTTTTTATCAGTTGTGTTTCTTCTTCTTAAACCAAAGCATTGTCTTCATTTCTGATTTCACAAATATCTTACTGATTAATAAAGAAAGACATTACATTTACAATGTATGTCTTTTGTTAATATTAAAAAGTAAAGGGAAAAATTGTCTTTTTAGCTTTACTAAAATAACAAAGTATGTGGACTTTAGATTGCTACAGTATTGTTCACTCCTAGAGGAATTGCATTGCTTTACAGCAAGTTAAATAGTTATGTCACATTGATGCTCATGTAGTTGTCATTTTCAAGTGACATTTTCATTTAATTGCAAATCTGTCACTGTAATTTAGATAAATTATTTAATTGCTGATATAAAATGCTTCTCCACTAATGCAGATTTTTCATTTCTTTCAAAATATGTTTTTCCCTTACAGGTAATAATTGTTAACACAGCAGGTAGACCACTCTAAGGTCTAAAACAAATGTGTCTTTAAATAAGGCCAACAAAATTCTAAGAGCAACAAAGTGAGTGAAGCTGACCATTAGCTGCAGGAAAACATAAAGGAATGTCACAATATCCAGTTGCTGCAAGCACTTAGAAAATCCTCTAGACAGCTGAAGGGTCAGGGAATTGAGTACTAATTGAGGCAAACAGAAAAATAAGATATTGAAAACACAAAAGAACCTTATCAAGAATAAATTTTACAGAATGTAATAATAACGAAAATGCTTTGTGAACTCATAATGACACTGCTCAAATGATTTCCATCTGTTCATGAAAACTGTCAGCTAAGACACTGTTAGATAGAAAACACAAATAGGTTTTGAACAAAACTGAAAACTCAGCAAAATTTCACTTCCCATATGTGAACTCAACAGTTCAAAAAGTCTGAGTTTGGAGATATACATACTACTGAAGGGGTTTCCTACTCAAATATTACTTCATTATAAAAGCATAAAGTGACTAAATAGGTCCTGTCTGTTTTGTACTATTGTGATATATAAATTTGAAATCAAACTGTAAAAATGTAGTATTAGAATTTAATTGAGCATTTTCCTTCCTTGAATTAGTGTTAATTCATTTGACTTTGATACAAACTGAATTTCCACTTTTGAGTGTTAATGATATATAATAAAAAAGTTAAATACAGATACGTACCCTGTAGGAGAAAATGAGGAACAAAAGAAAAGTCATTTAACTAATAAAAATTACATGGAAACTGGGGGACAGGTTTTATCATGGTTTTATAGTTTTCTTTTATCACTTCACTTAGTGACATCTTGTTATGAAAGGACTCTTAGAAATCTGTCTGGAAGAAGATTGGGGGAGTCACCTCTCAGCTTTTTGCACATTTCATATGTCATTGATATACTCAAAAAATTAACAGGACAGAAATATGCCTTTCTGCAAAGGACTGCTAGATTTTATTAATGTTGTGTAGGTGAAGCTGTGTCATTAAACTGCATTTGAATCACACAGAATCACAGAATCTTAAGGGCTGGACGGGACCTCGAAAGATCATCTAGTCCAACTCCCCTGGCAGAGCAGGACCACCTAGAGTAGGTCACACAGGAATGAAGATTAGGATCTGAATTTGGGAATTCAGATATTGGACAGGTCTATTTATTGAAGACTTTTGTAAACCTACTATGTTTAACATGGTCATTAGCATCTAAAGTATGCTATGGTTCATGTGTTCACACACATCATTGCACTATAATTAAAGGCTAAGGCTGGTTTGAGCTACTGAAGACCTCTGGTTATTAGTTTTCTTTAGTATTTTTGATACCATGGGGAACACCACTGATGAAATGGTTAGTTGTTCAATGTGTGATTTGTAAATTTAAGATCCCTTCAGCTAGGCTTAGGGCTGTGGTTAAGAGGAGGAGAGACACTGTTTGGTTTTTGTTTTTTTTTTTTTCTTGCAATGCCATTTCCCCAGATTTCAGATGAGTGCAGGTATGAGGGACGCAATAGCTGTCTTCTGCTTTCACTATGTTGGAAAACTATGAGACATTGCTCTGGTTTAAATTTCCAGTTAGATGTCTAGAATGAAAGAACTTAACTGTCAAGTATGTATAAGGAAGACTTACAGAATTACCTGCTGCTAGTTAAGTTGACTGTTTAAAGCTAGAGGTCAGTTTAGATTTTGGTAATAAAGGATTGAAAAACTCAGTTATCATGGTTCAGGCCCAGTTGGCAATGAAGCACTACACAGCCTCGTGCTCTCCCCTCTCACACTCCCATCTTTCCTAGGATGATGGAGGCTCCAGCGAGATGGGAGTAGAAAAGATAACCAAGGACCTTGTGGATTGACACAAGGGCAGAGAGGGCTCACTGCCAATTATGGTTCAGGGCAAAACAGACTCAACTACTCAATACAGAGAAGAAAACAAGGACAATTTAATCTACTACCAACTAGAAACAGGACAGAAAGCAAACCCAGAGCAGGATGATGAGAAAAATACAACCAGCACTTTAAGATCTCCTTCCCTCACCCCTCCCTTCTTCCTGAAGTCAGCTCCCAACCTCTCTACCTCCTCAGTGGCACAGGTGCAAGGAATGATGGTTGTGGCCAGTCCCTCACAGATGGTCTCTGCCACTTCTTTCTCCTCAGAGGAGGAGGACTACTCACGTTCTTACCCTGCTCCAATGCAGAGTCTCTCTCCCACGAGGTACAGTGCTTAACAAACTTCTCCAGCATGAGTCCTTCCCAAGAGCTGCAGCTCCTCACAAACTCCTCCAGCATGGGACTCCTCCATGACCAGCAGAATTCTGGGTACTTTCTGCTGCAAAATCGCCCTCCCACAAATTCACATCCTCATCTGGGCACAGTCATCTCTCAAGGCACGAGATCTTTCACAAGCTGCCAGTAGATCTCATCTTCACCATTCCTCTCCATGGGTTGTAGGGTGACAACCTGCTGTCTCATGACGAGATGTAGAGGGGTGTGTCTGCTCTGGTACACTTCCTCTTCACTCACCGACCCTGGAGCCCACATGGTTACTCTCCCTCATCCAACTCCTTCCATCACCTCTCAGAAAAGAAGGAAGAACTCTCCTCTTCTGGCTTCTTCCTCTTAAAAAGTGATCTTGGAGGTGCCCAACTGGCTCAGCTCCAGAGGTGCTTAGGTCTGACTCAGAGCCAGGGAAAGTTTCAAGCAACTTCTTACAGGAGCCATCATTACAGCCCCTTTCCCATTACCAGAAATGGCTCCACAAAAATCCATGACATCAATTTATTGCAGGTTTTTGCACAGTCTCAGGGAATAACACAAATGACAGAAGAAGTCTCTTAATTGTGGTGGCATTTTGCTTCACTGCCATTTTCTTAAGATTAAATTAGGGTTATGGAAGGAAAAGACTTTAATTAGTCATGTAATAGTCACGTAGGATGAAGATGAATATGAAAACAGATTGTGTAATTTTATTTTGTTGCATAAGTGTGGCCAATGGACTACAACTAAACACAGAATTGTGATTAGCATCAGAGCACAGGAGATAAGCAACTAAAATGCCCTTTTTACTATGGGACTATCTGAAGTTTTGGATCCTAGTTCTTGTATTGGAAGAAAGAGTATCTTGCATTTCTGGATCAGGATTGGAGATTGAGAAATTAAGGTCTAGGAGGTCAGATTATTAAACAAAGCCTGGAGAAATGAAAGCACACTGTGGTAAAGATGTGGGCTGCAGAACTACAGTTAAGGCTTGGAAGAGCAAGCATTTATGGACTCAATATTTCAGGAAAGAGTAAATGTTCAACTAAGCTAACGTGGAACTAAAAAAATCCTTGTTAATTTTTTTCTTTTAGAAGCCAGCATCTCCACAAGGGGAGCTAAACGTTTAAATTCTAATGATTATTCAATAGAAGATTAATTAGTACATAAAAGATTGATTAAAGCTAGATAACTGAGTAGGTAGTTTAGTCTGATGTTCAAACTGAATATGTGCATTTTTCTACCCTAGGAGAAATGCGATTATAACCCTAGCACCTGGGTACAGCCCTGAAGAAATTGAGAGACAGGTGCTTGTTTCAACTCATCCATGAACAACAACATTGTACACAGACTCCAGATACTCCTTTAAATTATGTACTTGAGATCTTGCAGCAGTATTGCTCTTACTTTTACTTTGTACATTAGCATTCACCAAGTGGATGCCAGAAAAGAAAATAAGTGGAGAAAGGTTTCACACAGCCTATATAATTAGTAAAGTTGATGGAAAAAAAAGTGAAAGTGTAAGCTAAGAGTTATAGCTTTTAAGCAGGTATACTTGGAAGAAAATCCCAATGTATGAGGTTGCTCTTTGCAATGCCTTAGTAGCAAATGTGGTGGGTCTTTTTATTCCATTTAAAAATGAAATATGTCACTGTAGTTGCCAGACCTTTGATCACTCTTTACTGTGATCATTTCTGGGCTTGTGAAGCTCCTACACAGATGGTAAAATAGGCTGATGTAGTATGTCTCTGAACTAACATTTCTCATGCTGGAAAAAAGCACGATGTACCTCTGTGAGGGACATCTACATTGCTGTCACTAGCTTTAGTGTACAGGTAATGTTTTGGATGTCTTTTTTTCTTTGGGAGTTGGTGTACACATAGGAAAGGAAAACAAATACCAGCATTGTACGAAGGGATGTGATTTAAATAGAGACATTGTAAGTTACAAATATGACATCTGCCTTTCTTGGCAAGAGAACTGAGAACCTGGAATGAGAATGTTTTGGAACTGTGGGGATTCGTTTCAGAACAAGGTCAGAAACATAAAAGCAAATTACATGGGCCAGTCTGAACATTATTTTTCATTAAAAATCAGTGCCCAGGCTTAACGTTAGATGCATTATTGTGACCATATGTTAGGACTAAAGAAAAACAAAATGCATTTGGAAGATGTCATTGATCTTTAATGAGTGTGCTGTCTGTGACTTAATGAAGCATACAGCTTGTCCAGTTCACAAAGTGGAAAGGATTTTCACTGGAGACATGTTGACATAGCAAATGCTTGGTGTATTTTAGTGTCCACATTGTCATTTTTACAGTATGATTTGCTGCAACACTGAAGATGCTTTGACCTTCATAATGCAGTAAAATGCCAACTGGAAGTTTAAAAGACTTTCCAGTGAAAATTTGACATGCTATGGCAAGTATTACTCATTTTGATAATTCATTTTAAACTGATTTTAATCCTTGTTATGTGAGAATGATGACATAAGCACTTTTAAATTGTTTCTTCTAGGATGAGGGGTGCCAAACTGCATATGCATATGCAAGACTGGAAGTCTGTATTTCGGGTTCATCTTTTTAAGAAATAATTTAGTTCCATTTAATTTCCAGAATTTCTGGAATTCCAAAAATTCACACAGATTTTACTGTGAATGATCAAGCACATGGAAAATACCTAAAGGAAGAAAAAACTGCATTTGGTTACACAATTGTTTATATTGCAAAATCAGTAAAGGATTGTCTTGATGGCCAGTTTGGTAGCTCCTGGTCCTTGTTTCTCACAGATAAGGGTGGGAGAAGTGTGCTATGTTCATGCCCTGACAGGAATGAACATCAGGGTAAGAAAACACTTAAATAATGACCTGGAAAAAAAAAAAAGATAACATTTTATACTATGTGTTTGGGGGTTCACAAGCCTGTAGTGATGGAAGATGAGGTGGTGGGCAGTGCAGGTAGTGTGGCATTCACCCTACACAAGCATGTCATGCCTGCTGAAGGACCTCATGGGCATGGTGAAGAAGTGCCCCACTTGCTGAGTAAGCTGCTATTGTCTTCATCTCATTAACTCTTTGGAAGGCTCAGTCAAGCATTGTGCTTCACAAAGAGAAAAAAATGATTTTGTCAGCCGATAATGCAAGAGTTTTATATGGTCCACAAGCAGAGTTTTCTCACAGTATTAGCCACTATGACATTTTTGTGAAAGAAATCAATTCTTCACGTCATAACCAAGTTGAATGAAGTGTTGGCCACTACTAGTTATATTTTTGAGCCAATATGCAACTGAGATCTGATGTACTCCAAAATAATAGGAGATATCATGAGAACTCATTTAGTTAAAGAAATGTTCAAATAAATACTGCAGTATCTGTCCCTCTGTCCTTTGTCTATCATGCGAAATTTTATTAACTCTCCAAATGTGGAAGATAACTTGCATGACATTTGCTCTTGCTGTCTCTCAACCTTTGATTTCCAGAAGCTAAGCGGTGCGCTGAAGGGGAAGTATCAATTTTCCATTACCTTTCATCTTTGTACATCACAGCACACTGAGTAAATGGACCTTTGGCCAAATGCATTATGGATATTCTTAAATTTTTGCATTATTTTCTTATATATTTCATCTATAAACATATAATCCAAGGTAAAACTAACCTAAACAACTGAAATTGCATTCAAGTACATATTCTTTTCTTTACTGGGTGCAGATGTCCCTGAGACATCCTAGATTTTTGCCAACATGATGTTTTCAACAGCTTAAGATTTTATCTAGGTAGCTAGCTGTCCATTTTGATTTCCGCCCTACCTAATTTAACTCACCTGTTTTTTTGAATATTAAATTTTGGGACTTGTACAGTGTGTTAAACTTAACTGTTGTATTAATCATTAACCTGAGTACACAGCCTCATCTGTCAGCCCAAAAGTTTTTCCTAACTGAATATCCAAACACTGAAAATGATGAACAGAGATGACAAAAAAGGGGAACTAATTTTTAAGCAACATAGAACTGTCATTGATTTTAAGTGTTATTTATTGCAGCAGGCAGTGCTCTTCCAAAGAAGTGCTCTATTAAGAATCCATTCCTTTACATTGGTAGATAAGAAAAATTACTAGAATGTACTGTGCAATATATATTCAGCTAGTATAAAAAATTAAGCACTGAAATGACAACCAAGGTTAAGTTCCCTTTTCAAAACCATGAAGTCTTATAGGTGTGTAAGACAAACTTGAAAATAGAATTTAAACCTCTAAGCCATTAAAAACTGTTCTTAGCCTTACAACAAACTCGAACAAAGGGACTATTCATACGTGTCAGGTTAGGCATATGCATAATTCTTTTACAGAAACAAGGCCTAAATTTGTCACTTTAAATAGCACTGGCCTATTTTGCATGCACAGATTAAACTGACTATTCATTTGAATCTCCTTGCAGCAGCAGCTCTGAGCATCTCCTTGCAGTCCAGATGCATAAGCAGCCTCAAAGTAGTCTCCTCTGTAAAGCAGGAGAATAGGGGAAAATAGAATTGATGAGAGACGAGGAAGAAGAGAACTGGAAAAGGGAGTTCAAAAATTAAACAAGATGACTATGCTTGAAAAGAACCTTCTAGGTTTTAAAACATTGTCTTTCAAAAATAGAGACTAATAATTTAAAAATTAAATGCTTGACTTTCAGTTGCACATAGTCTCTAGGTTCCATTGAGATTTACATCTCTTCTTTTTCTATCAAAAAGAAACCCATAGTCAAATCATTATGTGCTCTTATAAATTGTACACACAGATATTAACACTAGTCCTTTTGATGTTTTGGGTATTTTGAAAGACAGAAAAAAATGAATTGTGTCCTGTTTGTCTTGTGGCTTTAGATGCTGGCACATCACATTAATCTTCTGTTTGTTCAGCTGTCACCTAAATACCAAAGTTGCATTATCTCACTTCAGAATAACATCTTACCTGACAATTTAAGGATCGAATGGCTAATCTGTGGGGATTCACATTATGTCTCTTTAGCTATTAATCATTGCAAATACCCAGAAAAAGAATGTTTGTAACTCAAGGAATCCTTAATAATGTTAAAGCTGAATGGTTTTGGAGGAGCACAAGACTGTAAGGCTGTTTTGTTGGGGATGGAGAACTGTGTTGAATATAAGTGGGAAAACTCCCACAGGGGCAGCCAAGAGTTCTCCCCTGCCTTGTAGTTTTTACATCAGAAGCTGTGGGGTACAGTGGTGAGGCTAGTTTAGTGTTATGAGTTTGGAGGACTCAACTACAGAAGCTTTGATGTAAATAGATATGTAAGTCTATCTATACAACTGCTTTTTAGTGCTTCCAACTTAAAAATAGATTGAGGTTATTGCAAAACTGTTTTAGAGGTACCAGTGTAGAGGAAGCTTCCCTTTGCATATTGAATGCAGCATGTTCATTTCACTCTGTTACATTTTTTTGGATTGATTCAGGCATAGGGAGCCCACATTTACCTCGGTTTTGCCTACTTCTTACTAGTCATGGTGCAAGGGTAGGGGAAGGCACTGCAGTCTGGAATATCTGAGGGAGTGCAGGAAGCTTTTGTCTTGCAGACTAGAGGTAGAGGAATATTGTTGTTCTCTGTGTACATTGCCTGCATAGCTTCTTAATGAGTAATTCATGTTAACTGTCCTTACATTACTGTGGATTATCTGTTGATGAAAGGTGGAGAGAAGAACACTAGGATTTGCTTGGATCCTCATCCTGTGTATGTATACATGTGTGTACATGTCTCTCTGTTGAAGGATATACATATTTCTCTGTTGATGTTCTTATGGTGATGGGCTATTTTCAGGCATATTCCATATATAGCTATCATCCTTATATAAAGCAATGCTGACTCTTCGTTTTTAACTGGATGTTATCCTGCTGCTAAAAGCTACTAAAAAAATAATGTTATTTCAAAATTTCCCATTACTTTTAATACATTTTGAGACTGAAAAAAGAAAGGTACTTGAGCGCGCTAGTAATGCTATGTAAGATTTTCATACTACAAAAGTTATCTTACTATTCTGGATGAAAAAATATTTAAATTGAAATTATATTTCCTAGATGTATTGAAGTAAGTGTCAAGGAGAATCTAGGCATATTAAACTTCTCAGTGGTAACGTGTAATTTTGATGGTGATCCTGGTTATCAGTATACATTAGAAGTCACCTACAGTTGCTGTTAGCAATTCTACACAACTGTTTATCATTGTTCTGCTCACTCCTGAGCCTCTGACCAGAAATTTGAACTTTGTCCAGTTTTTTTTGTAGCATGATGAATAGCTGAACATCGTTTAATCTGCTATCAAACACCTACAGTTGTATTTTTAAATATATATCTTAGCTTTGGAATACTTGAAGCTTTGAAAATAAAACTCTGCTCTAGACCACAGTTCTGACTGGCTTATTGAAACAGTCCGTGATGAAGAAATAATAGTGTGTTTTCTTACTGTAGTGTTACCAATGTGCTTAGGTTGTACACAAATAATAAAGTGAGTCCTGCTCCAAGAAGCTTGTGATCTTATTTATTAGCTGTAGTAAATCTTAGTAATAAAGTGGTAGGAGCTCCATTTAGCAATTAAGAACTAAACCAAGAAATATATGTAAGTGTGTTAGTCAAACTTTACAGAGTCACTCATGCAAAGAAAGTTAAATTATATATAATATAATAGATTACTACACACGATACTTACCCTGAAGCTCTTTTTTCTTATTACTGTTTTTTAATTCACACTGCAGCTTGAAAGATCATAATGTAAGCTAGTATAGTTTTCTGAAGAATTATTTAAGCAATTTATATTTGATCAGTGCAATTGTGAATTACGGGGCACTTAATACAATTCTCGCCCCGTATTGTATCTGGAACTGGGTAATACACTTCAAAAGGATGTTTTGACTTTATCAGTTTTTTTCCCACATGGAAAGCTATTTTAATTGTCTTTCAGGGGAGAGAGAAAATCTTGATATTGTATGACACTTTCCATTCCTTAGAGAAAAACTCACCAAAACCAAATACAGTAAATTATCAGGCAAAGGTTGTCTCTCTTTAAATCATACACAAACTGTCTTGCTATCTCCAGAAAAGAGCAAACTCATAATACTACAGTAAATACAGTGAAAGCTTTGCCAATAAAGCTTATCACTATTCCATAGCATGATGGAGATTCCTGCCTTGTCATATTGATACCAAAATGTAACTATTTTCATCTGACATATCAGTCTGAGAATGAATTAGCATGATTTTTTTAGACTACATTGTGACTGTTTTGCCAAGAAGTAATATTGTGTTTCATTTTTCCATAAAAGTCATTTATCTCCTATATGCACTGAATTAATATCACCAATCAGAAGAGTACACATGTACATTTCGGTAATCACGATTGAAAAAACCCAAACCTTATACATTTCTTTTGATTAAATGCCTGGAAAATTTCTCTCATTTTGGCCTTTCTTTTTCTCTCCTTGTTTAAGTAAAAAAAAAAATTATGGTGCACTTTTGTCATGCTGTTTATATGTTGTTTAATTCTTGGGCTTGCTCCTTCCTTGGTTTTTTTTTTTTCTGTATCTACTGATTTGATGGTTTTTGTGTCACCTCTGCTGTTTGTCAGAGCCATTTTTAGTATTACTGTGCTCAGGAAAAGTAAAGTCATGCTTCACATTCTGTAAAAGAATTAATTCTTCTCACATGTAGTAGAAAAAACATAGAATTACCATTTTAAACAAAGGTTAGATTTAGCAATAACTTTGATCTGATGTTGGTTAGCCCAAAGGAGCATGTGTTGGATGTCCAGGTAATCAAATCATATGCTCCATCTCTTCAGGAAGTATTGAAAAATGCAGCTTTTTCAAACATATTTGAGAATATTGTCCCTTCTTTCTTGTAGACTGCTGCTAGCTAAATTACTCTTTGAAGCTGGAGTATGGCAGTGGCTGAAGCTGCTGCTTGCTTCTTGCTGATGCATTGACAGAAAATTTGGTACATTTCACATTAGAATCATATCAAAGCACCTACTTAATAGCAGCTCACTGTAGTACAGCACCACCCCACCCCCCCCCCAATCAATGAAAATGTCGAAGCAAGGCCATGACCAATACAACCTACTTTATTTCTCTGGTGCTGGAATTATCGCCGTTGTGTGAGTAGAGTGTGAGTTGTGGGAGAACATGTGATTTCCTTGGCCTTTCGCAGCAGCCAGCACGTCAGCTGCATAGATGCTGAGAAGTCATGCTTACTACCTTTCTACACACTAAACAGCAGCTCTGACTTTGAAGGAAATAGGAGGACCCTGGTATTGCTGGAAATTATGATCTCAGGGAAAATGCAAGTAATACATGCTGCATCACATGGCTTACTGAAATTTAAAAGAAACATAGAAATTAAATAAGAAAAAATAAATAAGAAAAACTAGTCAAGCTTATTCTCTTTTTCAGCATACATTGCTAGTAAAGTGGGTTTGCAAGGTCACTGCTAAAGTAACATCACTTTGCAGTTTAAACACAAAGTGACCTTTGTAAGTTTTAATCAAAAGTTCACCTCAAGAAACTTCTTCACTTTACTGTCCTTCACAGATCATAATACAGTCAATGAAAAAGGGCTCTTCACCTTTTTTGTAACTGAAAAGTCACATGTTGTTGGTTGACTAGAATGTGACAGGTTAATCTGAGGCCCAAGATAAAGAAGTAGAAGAAAATGTCTATATTGCTGGCTACATCCCATAAAAGTGGTAGCCATGAACACTTATAAATTTTTTCCATATATCATGTATAATTTACAGCAGCTCTCATTAATGTCAATGAAAGCATGAAGAGACACTGGTGGAAAGCATTAAGTAATATACTGCAAGGAATGGAGCGTCTCAATAAGAAGCAAATATCTAGAGTAGATACTGATAATCTGTATTCCTTCAGATGCTTTTTAATCTTCAAAAATTAGTTTATAACCTACAGTCTGGTCCACAATGACCCGTTCAGCCTTATTTGTCTGTGTCTCCTGTGCATTTTGAGCTGTTTTTCATTTCTTTCTTGGTACTGCTAAATTGGTAGAGATCATTGTTTACTGTTTGCATTTTAAGCAGGGTATTTCCAAATGTTTGCAAGGGCTGCAACATCTTAAAGACTGGGAAGGAAAAACATATTAAAGTCTTTACGCTCCTCGTTTTACTCATTTTTTATCCTTTTATATGGGAAATTACACAGCCCCTTCAAAAGCAGCCTGTTCTCAGCACTAGATCAAATTAAAACTGTCAACACAGTTTGGATGCCACCGTTTTCTATTTTTGGTCTTCCCAGCCTCACATTGTAAATACATGGGTACAGGCTGACAGATCTGCAGCTCCAAATTCCAATGTTTCTTGATGGATTTTTTTTTTTTTGCCTGTGGAGTAGAATTGTTCTTCATAAGGAGGAGCAGAATAAACAGCTTCCTACCATTTAACAATGTAAGGGGAACTTCAGTGGCCCACAGCACCCACTCTGCTGCTCTGCAGAGTTGACGCTTATGTGCTACAAACCATATGTTGGTCATTTTTGCAGACTTGCCTTTACCTGAAATATATAACAGCATATGGGGGGGACTCTTTAGAAATTCGCCAGATTATAAAAAGGTTTTTATGTTAAATTCAGCATGTGATGGTTGTCTCAGCTAAAATAAACGGAAAGGTAGGTACCGTCCGAGGGTAACTTATCTTCATCAAGAAGATTGTGTCCAGCAGGTCAAGGGAAGCTCTCCTCCCTCTCTACTCTGCCCTGGTAAGGCCTTATCTGGAGTACTGTGTCCTGTTGTGGCCTCCAGAGCTCAAGAAGGACAGGGAACTTCTGGAGAGAGTCCAGCGCAGGGCCACCAAGATGATCAGAGGACTGCAGCATCTTTCATATGAGGAAAGGCTGCGGGAACTGGGGCTGTTTAGTCTAGAGAAGAGAAGACTTAGGGGGAATCTCATTAAAATTTACAAGTATATAAATGGTGGATGTCAGGAGGTTGGGACATCCCTTTTTTCTATTTCATCTGGAAACAGGACAAGGGGTAATGGGATGAAGCTCGAACACAAAAAGTTCTGTTTAAACATAAGAAAAAACTTTTACTGTGAAGGTTAACGGAGCAGTGGCACAGGCTGCCCAAGGAGTTTGTTCAGTCTCCCTCCTTGGAGGTCTTCAAGACCTGCCTGGATGTGTTCCTGTGCAACCTGGTGTAGGTGGACCCGCTTCTGCAGGGAGGTTGGACTAGATGATCTCTAAAGGTCCTTTCCAACCCCTACCATTCTATGATTCTATGATCTTTTTTAAAAACAGATGAACTCAAGAGCCTTTTGAGTTTTTCTCTTTCTCTTGATTGACTAAAAAGATTATCTGTGTGAGTGAGTTAGAATTAAATCTGGTTAAGATGTATGTACCAACATATGGCTTTGGTTACCCCTCGTCCTTCTTAAATGCTTCCTTTGACTTGATGCCCCAGTCCTTAGTGGCAGAGGTTGACTAGTGCAAATAGCAGTTGTAGTGCACCTGCCACATCATCCCTTTCAAGGAGGCAAATGGTATACAGTTTTGTGTGGTTTTATTCTTAATTGTTGTTGGACTGTACAGCATTACACTTCATTCTTTACCTCTCTCCTATTAAAAAAATAGGCAACTTTTATATGTGTAACAACAGTGCTTTTGGCACTTGATAAAATACTAAGGGATTTTTTTTAAATCTCAAATTTTATCCATTTGAAACTTTTGATTCTTGGAAAAAAGAAATGGAAATCTCCTGGGGGAAAGCCTTCTGATAGTTCATCAAAATCACAAATGGAGCAGAAAAATGCTGAGCTTTTAGATCATGTTTTTATTTTTCTCTCTTCAAATTTTAATTTGCTTGGGAAAATCAGACCAGGGAAGAAAAATCCTCTAAAGTTGAACATCTTAATTTTCAGGAAAATAGGTCTGTGATATTCCTCATTTTACCTGAACCACTCTTTCCATCTCTTATATTCAATCATGCCTCAAGTTTTCATAGAATCATAGAGCGGTAGGAGTTGGAAGGGACCTCTAGAGAACATCTAGTACAACCGCCCTGCTAAAGCATTTGCTACAATTTGATAAAAAACAATATAATTACTGCTTTTTAGTCTCTCATTCTTTTTGTATTATTTTAGAGCTAGAAGCTAGATAGCTCTTTATCTTAACCACCTTGCGTCTGGTTTATCAGCTCAATTGTGGAATGTGTACACCATTATACTTAGTGTACAAAGCTTTTAAACTTCAAAGTGGGTTTGTGTTTTAAAATCCTAATAGTTTACAACCTCAGTCAAATGAGTTACTATGATTGTTCTCATCTGGTTATTTATTTTACCTTCACAGATATCAGGAAGTAAACAAGGATATCATATTTGTATTTGGACTGTTATACTGTACAGAAATGTATTACACACTGATTCTGCAGTGTGCACAACCCCCCCCCCCACACCCTGCTTCCGGCCCCAATTGCTGTTGCACACTGTTTTTCACAGAAAGCTAACAGGTGTGGCCCAGGCATTACTTTGCATAGATGCCATCCTGCATGAACAAGGATCCATGTCATACATCATAAGCTGGTAAAAAGGTCTAGAGCATAAGTCTTATGAGGAGTGGCTGAGGGAATTAGGATTGTTTAGCCTAGAGAAAGGAAGGCTGTAGGGCAGCTTTATTGTTCTCTACAACTACTTGAAAGGAGGTTGTGATGAGTGTTGGTCTCTTCTCCCAAGAGGAAAGAGCCTCAGGTTTCACTAGAGGAGTTTTAGACTGGATATTGGGAAGAACTTTTTCACTGAAAGGGCTGTTAAACACTGGAACAGGCTACCCTGGGAGGTTGTACGGCCACCATTTCATGAGGTATTTTAAAAGACATATAGATGAGGTGCTAGAGAACATGGTTTAGTAGTGGGCTTGGAAGTGCTATGTTAATGGTTGAACTCAATGACCTTAAGGGTCTTTTCCAACCACAACAATTCTATGATCAGGAAAAGACACAGAATTTTTGCAGACTAAGTACTCACTGGTGATCAATTAATAGCTTACACTGTATTAGACAATTTCTAAACAGTAAGCTTATTAACTTAAGGGGCTGAACAAAGCATTATCAATGAATGAATTTTGTGCTGTGGGTTAGCAGATGTTTTACTAGTAAAAGTGTGATAAGGCTAAGATGGATACGATTGCTATTTCTGTTCTACTATATGTACTGCTGTGAGCACAAAAATACTGATTTTTATCGGGTTTATTGTTTTTAAAAGGGGAGATATGACATAACAAGAAATGGTTAACAAAAATGTGTATTTGGTGCACTAATTTAGCTCACATAAATTAAGCCTCAGTCTCTCAGTGTTCTGCCCACTCAAAATAATCTTCCACTGATATTCTCCTTTATCTAGTATTATTTTATTATAGTAAAATATTTCCTAGCTCTTAGAGTAGTACTGATAGTATCTTAGAGCTGAAACTTCTTACACTCTTACTTGCTTATGACAGTTCTTTTTCAAGAGAGTAGTAGTCAAATGCTGGGTGGATTTCCCTGTAGGAAAGGTTTTATAGACATATAAATATAATTAAGTTTGCACTAGGAAAACTGTATTTGATTCAGCAGATAGATTTGTCTTGCCCATAACTTCAGTCTGTACTTGCTGAAGAATTTCTTAGGGAGATTTACTTTTCTCTTGGAACATGTAATATTTATTTGCACAAATGTATGGCCGTACATCCCACAGACTAACATGTGTACCTTTAAGAGGGGTGCAGAAGACTGATAGAGAGGTTTTGCAATAGGAGTATCTCATTTTCCCAGTTTCAAACTTTATGTATACATGTGCAGTGATAAAATACTCCTAAGCTGCAGTGATCTGTGATCCTCAGACATTGAAGCCCACTGATGTCACTAGTAAATAAATAGTTCAAATCAGACTTACTCATTGAGTTTCTTCAAGCGTTCTTTACCTCAATTCTGAAAGCTTAAAGGCCAAGCAAGAAATAAGATTCTTCAGAATGAAAGACATTCTATCATTGGTAAACTCTACCCAAATTCTAAATATACTAAGATGGGTAAAAAGTTTATGCAAACACTACCAGAAAGCCTGAGACTGAACATTTTTTTCAGTAATTGATTATCACAAGGTTTTATGCATTCAGCTCACCTTCATTTTAATAGTGTCATGAATTTTTTTACTGTTTCTACATCACTGCTTGAAGGTCAATAAAAAGATCAGATAAAAGATGACTTTTACTTACCTTTATCTTCAGACAGATTATGTAAATCTGACATTAAGATGTGCTTCCTCACAGATTTTCCAAATATTCAGCTGTATTTCTTTATATTCTTTGTGATGGAAGCTTTATAGTTTCTTCAATTTCAGATTTCTTTTCTATGGTATTCAATCCAACAGCAGACTGAAAAACTGAAGCATTTTTGAGGCAAAATATTCTTACTTCAGCAACAGCAATAAAAAAAAGTTCTGTTGAAAAGACTATTAGCAAATCATGTTATATAAAAAATATTTAACTACAAGCTATGAATTATATATCAGATTTTAGAAGAACATAATCAGAAGACAAAGACGAAAGTGTTGTAATTGAAAGTCACTGAAATGAGAAATATACATGTGTCAGTAAGTAACAGACTGAGCAGCTTGGAAGGAAGAAATTGGTAGCTCTTTCAGTCTTGTAAACTTGCTAGAGTGAAATGAATGGATCCTATTGGAGGCAGAAAAGCATTTACATCAATGCCACTGGGACCAGAATTTTGCATGTGTGCAGTTTCCTTGGACCTGTACTCCTCTCCCCCTCTTCATCTCAATAAGGTTTCCCTCTGTCCTACGGTAGGTACTTCAAACAATGTGATATAGGTATAAGTAAGAGAAAATAAGTATGTTCATAGGTTATTATCATTATTTGCAATTATTTCTTAGCAGGTATTTTCAGTGGCAAAGCACAGCAACCCTGCTTTGGCTATTATTGATATTAGGTTAAATTATTATGTACTCTTCTGTTGCCGCTACCGGCAACACCACCAGGTCTCTCACACGGATCACTCAGCCCACCCCGCTGAGGAGACAAAGATCACCACATACTCAGCATGGATGATACTTTATTCCAACTCCTTGTTTACACCATGTGCCTTTACCTGCTAGCACCAGCACCTCCTCTCCCTCCACCACGTGCCCACCTCTTCTGTATCCTCCACCCCTCGCGTTACAACCTGAGATCTTCCAGACGCCTACTACACTCTTCGATTAACTAATATCTGATTGATGTATCTCAACCAGATATAATTTGATGTGAACTGCACAGTTCTGGAAGACTTTCCTGTTTTTCTTTATAACAATCTCAAATAAAAGTCCACTTCTATTCCTAAATCAGTTAATTTTTAAAGTCCTCTAATATAACTGATACTCTTTGACTTCCACTTTCCCAAATGCACCTGCTGCCCTGGATTCAGTCCAGGAATGTCTGTCACTTTTTCAGGCAGTCTGTACCACATTTAAACACTTTTCTAATTTTACTAATTTTATTTTTCACATTTAAACATATCTCCTAAACTGGATAACTAAGGACACATTCTTATCTTAGTAAAACCAGTATAAATACAGAGAGACAGGTTTTGTACTGGTATTTTTTTTATTTCGTAGTTTATTGTATATCATAGAAAGCAGTTAGTGCCTCTTGTGTTACTCAGTTGTTTTTCCTGTTTGGCAGAAATGTTTTAGAACAGATGTGGCACTTAAAACTATACTTCTAACTTATTTTAAGGCTGACATAGATTACCTTTTTGGTTTTTTAAGCATCTATATCAAATTTGGTACACATCCTATATACAAAGTAGTAAAGTACCAGATAGAATTCTACAGATTCTGCACAAATGTTCTGTAACTAACACATACCTTGTCTGCTATTCATTCATGTTATTAGTATTTCCCAATGATATCACACACCTGAAACTCAGATGTTATGGACACCAGTTTAACAAAATTAATTGTAATTAATACAGGTAAGTCAATCTATGTACACTCTTACTTTAGGATATCTGAAGTGGACTGAATTTTGACCATATTTGTGTGTGCATTTTTGGGTTACACGGATTGAAATTTTGGTGGTGGAGCACACAAGGAAAGCAGAGGCATCTACTTTGTAACATATTACCTGTGTAGTGCTGTGTAATGTTCATGTGGACCATACTTGGCACATATGTAAGATATTCTCTTCCTCTGATGATAATACAAAAATATACTCTCAGAAATCTTGAGATAAACCATAAAGAGTGTGGCATTAAGTATTTCTAGTCTCTAGATGAGTGAGAAGCTTGTAGCAATGGAGAGAAGGAATCACATGAAATGGAAGGCAGAGCACTGGAGAACATAGACACACTAATTCAGGCATCTAATTACAGTACATACCATATTACTAAAAATGAGCTGTGAAGAGAGGTATTAGTGAGCTGTAATAACAGTGTGTGGTCAGTGAGACATTTTAGACACAAGACTAAATCTATACAGAAAGATGTTTGAATGATATTCAGTTGGAACATTTTAATAATCTCATAATGGAATGTTTGTGTACTTACTCAACTTCTGGAGCTGAAAAAGAAATTTTAAATAGCTCTGAAAAATATGATGATAGCTATCTGTCTGGAAAAATTTTGTGAAACGGTGGTTTTTTTTCATTCAGTCTGTATCCTGAATACTGATACATGGGAAGAAGTTAGAGGAAAGAGATAAGTATCTGGAAATCAACTTGTTTTTCAGATTTACTTTAAATAGCTCCAAAATAACAATACAAAAGCTCTGATGCATTAAGAAGCTCTAATGAAAGGTCAGGAACCTCCTGCACTCCCCAGAAGTTAGAGATGATTGTCACTACTCCACTAAAAACATCTGTTTAGTGTTCAGGAACCATAAAAACATTAGGCTACATTAAGAAAGGCATAGAACAAATGTTGAAAATTTTATAAATCTATCGTGTACATCACTGTTGCAGTATTTTGTGAAACATGATGTTCACCTCTGCCTCATTTCAGACAGACTCTGTCAGATAGGGTAAGCATGTCAGGGACATAGATTGTGAGTGGTGGAAATCTAGATGCTCTTTTTTTCTCTTTGTTAACTTCACAGCTTATTAAAAGACATTATGAAGGTGTTACATCCTTGACTGTAAACTATGAGAGAGACTGAATGCAGTAAACATCCCAGTTTCCAAGGAGGAATTGACAGAGTCAACGCTGAATGTGAGCTACATAAACTTTCAACATAACTTGGTGTAATTCACTTCAGGTACCATATTCAGATACACATTCAAGTTGACTGAACACTGAAGATGTGAGTGTAAGCATCTTTTTGCCCAGTTAGTATCATGTCGTCTCCCTTAATTTTAATAGAGTCAATGCTATTCTGTTTTCACTTGTACTCCAGTTTATCCACATTTCTGTTAATAAATTTTACGTATCACAATAAAGAGCAAGCAGATGTATTTCAGATTATGCATTGTTATGGTTAATTATATGAATTAGAGGCCATAGCAGTGACATATTTATTGGAGTAACAAGCATTGTTTTCTTCTTCCAAAACAAAAAATACCTATTTCAAAAGTTTCGGAATTTTAAACCTGCAGTATGTCAGCCATTGGTTTGCAATTCAGAAAATCATAAACACTAAGACAGTCCTATATCTTCTGCAAGTCTGCCCTTGGGGCAAATTACCATGACTTCTACACAGCTACTTTAGGAATTAATTTGACCTGTAATCTTCAGAACATTAAAAAAGATTTAACCTCTCTTTGCTGTCTGCTAGCTTTGGGAAATGTCTTGTGTTGTGGGATTCCACATTCCATTTAATTTTACCAGTACCTGAGGGAACAGGCTTTTTAATTACACTTCTGGCGAAGAATCACAGACAAGATGGAACTAGTTGAATGATATTTCCTGGAAAATCAATGGGCTAATTATACAGAAAAAGCAAAGATCCATTTCACTTTTGCTTGAAAGTCAAACATACTGCTCTTACACAGTATGACTCTTTGATTATAGACGTGCTTCCGTCTTTCATTTATGAGTGACATTAATCAAGATGCTATAAGACATGGCTACAGAATACAAAGGTCAGGGAAAGAAGACATCCCAATTTTAATTTTTAAATCAGCCATCAGTTCAGTGGTGGTTCTTATTGGAATCCTTTGTGTTTTCTGAATGAGTCTAAATTAATTTATAATTTTACAGAAGAATATTAGAATAAAAAGAGAGGTAAATAATCTCTTGTGCCATCATGTAGAACACTTTACTAGGTTTTTTTTCCTTTTAAATCCATAAAAAAGAAGTATGGATTCTTCCTTTTTCTGTCAGTTGATTTTATTTTAGAAGAAATGTCTATTTGATTCTTCTTTGGATAAAGTCTCTCATTGCTGAGAGTTTCTTCTGACCAAGTGTCAATACTGATTATGTAGAAAGTGAAGATCATCCCCTTTTTAATAAGATATAGTTAATGTGATTCATGAGGCTTGTCTCACTGACTGTGAAATGTATTCTTATTTGAAGTTTCACAATACAGTTCATAATGATTTTGGCAACTCTTCACCCGTTGAATAGCTCTTTGCTTTCCTGTTTGAAAACTTACTAGACAGTTAATCCAAAAAGTGCATGCTACATTGCTGCAGCTTGAGTTTTAAAGAAGTCCTGTTCTTTTAGCTGAATTGATATTAAATGAACTAAAATAGAACATAGAGGAATTCCCAGATCAAATGCTTGGATCAAACCTATTTTTTTCTGTAATGATACGTTCTCAACTTTCTAGACTGTTAAATGCCAGACAAGCTGTCGTTCAGGTTGTTGTGACTATGCAGGTATGACTAAGTGTGGATTAGGTAGCAGAAGTTTCTATATTGAGCTCTGGGCTCATGTATTCCACCCTGCAAAGCCTGACTGGCAGCCCTGAGGGTATGATGCTCTTACAGCTCTTCTCACCAAAGAACATTGCCTTTAATGCATCATATGTCCTATGCCTTTGTCAATTCTGTCAGGGAATTGTGACCCTCTAACTCTGAATTAGTTCTGGCACTAAGTGCTTGTGGTTTGTAGTCTAGTTTTGTACAATGTCCTTCTGCATGCCTACTACATTAGAAGAATATAGGTGCTCAGCAGAGTATATAGAAGGGAAGCAAGCAATGAATTAAAAAAAAAAATGAGGAAGTCTGAGGCATCAACAGCTCAAATCAACACATCCATTTTTTTCTCTCTCTTTTGGAAGTTATGGACAGACCTTACCTTCTCTGGATTTCATTTTTGCCATCTTTAAAACTATTATTGTAATCCTTTGCAACAGGCAGAAGAATATTGTTAAGTTTAATTAAATTTAATGAACAGCTTTGTAATCCTCCTGTGACATTCACTACAGGAACATCTTGTATCATTATTTATTTTCCAATGTTTTTACCTCATGAATGGGGGAGAAGGTAAATAACATGTACAGAAGGAAAAATACCATGGTCAGTACATGGGAGTAATTATACAGAGAGGAATTATACGAGAGAAATAAATAAGATTTAACAAAAATGGAAATCGGGAGTAGAGCTTACAAAAAAATGAAAGAGACTGAGGATAAAATCTGTATCTGAATGTTCTTTTATGCAGCATATGCACTTAATTTGGCAATACTTCTTAATGTCTTGCTATATCAGAAATATAGATTATTTATAAGCACAACTGTGTTATATGTATGTCATCTTTTATCTGCCATATCCGAAGCTCTTTAACAGTAAATGTTTCTTTCTTCTCAAAGTTTACTTTCATATTTCTGTTGCTCCTCATTGTTTGGAATCACTTCCTTTGTTATTCTTTTCAGAAACCCAGTAACATTTTTGTCTTCTTTTGTATTTTATGTTGATAACTTGCACAATTCATGCTTGAAATTCTTTGCATGAAGCTCATTCCCTGACAATAATTTAGGTTTTTTGCAATCTTTGTGTGATATGGTATATTTTCTAAATTGTCATTTTCAACTTCTTAAGAACATAGATATTATGAGTGATTACTTGCACTGTTTTTTACATAAATCTGTTTTCTAGTGTCTCCTGAAGGACTTCTTCCATCTCTGTTGACTAAGGCTACAATTCTAACAACAACAGTTTGGAAAGTCAGAAATTCACCACATACTTTTTTCATAATCCAATAAGGTTAGTCATACTTGTGTATCTGAATGCTTTTTTTGAGAATGCATTCATGAATGTGCTGAGGTGTGAAGATCTGCAGTGTGCTGCTATCCAACATGCTAGTGCTATTGCTGTTCGTTTTCACACCAGCAGATGTAATAAGTTTTGAGGTTTTGCCCATGGGAACCAACTTGTTTGACTTTGTACTTATGAAGGAAAATGCTCCGCTGTTTTTGCAGCTGTTTATTTTCTGATGATCTCACATTTTCTGTTCTTGATCCCTCTAAAGTACTTTGCTCCTAAATTCTAGGTTGGGCTTGCAGACAGGAGAGATTATAATAAATGTGATGAAAGTGTGTGTTTCTGAGAGAATATCTAGCCTTAAGTTCTGCAATGCTTGGGATTTTCTCATCATCCAGAATGAACTACTGAAGACCATACATGACTGTGAGTGCAGACTGGATAAACTGGGTATTGAACATGCTGGCTCTGTGGAGATTTCTCCACAGAGAAATGAGAAAATGATCTGACTATACTGCCTCTGTCTATACTGCTGGAGACTGTCCTCAGGAGCCCCGGACTCCAGAAGAAGTCAGGTTAAAGGAGGAGTTTTGTTTGGTTGATGAGGACTGGGTTAAGGATCAGTTGAGCAATCTGGATGTACATAAATCCATGGGCCCTGATGGGATGCATCCACAAGTGCTGAGGGAGCTGGCAGAAGTCATTGCCAAACGACTCTCCATCACCTTCAGTAAGTTGTGGAGAACAGGAGAGGTGCCTGAGGACTGGAAGAAAGCAAATGTCACTCCAGTCTTCAAAAAGGGCAAGAAGGAGGAGCCAGGTAACTAGAGACCAGTCAGCCTCATCTCCATCCCTGGAAAGGTGATGGAAATTACTTATCCTGGGTGCTGTCTCCAGGCATTTAAAGGACAAGAGGGTCATTAGGAGCAAGGGGAAGTCATGTTTGACCAATCTGATAGCCTTTTATGAAGACATAACCAGGTGGACGGATGGTAGTGGTAGTGCAGTGGATGTGGTTTATCTTGATTTCAGTAAAGCATTTGAAATCGTCTCCCACAGTAGCAACACTGAGGTGTGAGCTGGGTGATCAGGTAGTGAGGTGGATTGTTAACTGGTTGAAGGAAAGAAGGCAGAGAGAGTTGTGATCAATAGGTCAGGGAGGCCTGTATCTAGCAGCGTCCCTTAGGGTTTGATGTTGGGACCAGTACTGTTCAATATATTCATTAATGGGAGAACAGAGAGCACTGTCCGCAAGTTTGCTGACGATACCAAACTGGGTAGAGTGACTGACACACTGGAAGGCTGTGCAGGAGATGCTCCCTTCTGATGAAAGGCTGAGGGAGCTGGGACTCTTTCGCTTGGAAAAGAGGAGACTGAGGGGTGCTCTCATTAATGTTTACAAATATATAAAGGGTGGGTGCCAAGATGATGGAGCCAGGCTCTTCTCAGTGATGTCCAATGATAGGACAAGGGGCAATGAGTGCAAGCTAGAATATAAGCAGTTCCAAAGAAATACAAGGAAAAACTTTTTTGAGGGTGATGGAGCACTGGAACAGGCTGCCCAGATGGGTTGTTAAGTCTCGTTCTCTGGACACATTCAAAATCCACCTGGAGAGTTCCTGTGTGACCTACTCTTGGTGGTCCTGCTCTGTCAGGGAGGTTGGACTAGATGATCTCTCAAGGTCTCTTCCAGCCCTTAAGATTCTGTGATCTGTGAAGGTCTGCAAAGCTATATGAGGCAGTACACGGAAAGACAGCTGTGAAGGTGAGTTCATAAATATTACATGTGAGAGGTTTGGTGGTGAGGAAACAGTCAACTGGTAAACGGCAAGTAAAGTGAGCGCTGAACAGGTGATGGTGAGTAGTTGCAGACTACTAAATCTGTCACAGTGACAGCACAGTCGGGGTTCATAAAGTCTTCTTGCAGAGATGATCATCTGTTTTTTGCAAATTTGTTCCTGTTTTAGGAAAAATAAGACTCAGGAGTGGAATACAGAAGGCAAGTCTTGTTATTTCCCTTTTAGTATCCTATTACCGTATACTATAGGGCTTGCTTACTTTCAGCTGTTGCCAGCTGCTTAGAGTTTCTGGATTATTTGTTAAATATTGAACTTCTGTTTTGATGAACATCAAGCTAGGAATGAAAGTTGAAGAGATTTTTTTCATATGGCTATGTTTAAATTAACTGAGGTTTACTATTTTAAAGGAATTTCAATTCACTGTGTTTCAGTCACTGTTGCAATGACTAGGTAAGGTGAACATCATCAAGTTATTTACTCTTAATTTATCACATAGCTGGTGAAATACATGTACCATGTTTCTCAAAAGCATGATTTTACTCATATCTGCTAAGTAGACAATTGACTTCAAGGTCAGACTTACAGTGAATATCCCAGCATGTTTTCTACATTAGAACTAAATATTTGAATGTTTTAGCACTTCAAAATGTCTAGTAAGTCAGATTTCGTCTGTGTGTCATTTGGTCTGTATGACTTAAAAGGTTGATTTTCTAGTATGTGCATCATTCCTGTTAGTGCTTGAAATGAATCACATGGTGAGACTTTCCAGATGTCCTAAGGTGTAGTGTTCTTTGCTTTACTTTTTACTTCTATAAAGGGGTTTTAAGATTTCAGAGAATTAGATAAGGTCTATGTTTTTGTATAGACTTTAGAAAAGCACTGAAATATAACTGCATACTAAAACGTCTCAAAATCTGCTCATGCAGAATATAACTCAAGTTTTCCTTGAAGCATAAGTATTTATAAATATGTAAACTGGGTTGAGAGCACTGAGACTATAACATATCATATACCTAATCCAGATAATTTCATAGATGGGTTTTTGTCTTGTATGAAACAAGAGACTGTCAAAGATACGTATCATCGGGAGTGGGAAAGCATTTGAGACCATTGGTCCAGGTCTACGCTTCTTGTTTTGAACTTGACCCAGATGTGTGACGTCAGCTCATGAAGCTTTTTTCAACATTATCTGCTGTGTGATGGAGATCACAAAGTGTATTTCAAATAGTAGCATGTATATTTTTTCTTTATGTAGCAGATGGGACAGGGCAGAGGGGGGAGGAGGCAGCAGCTTTTACTTTACAGAGAAATTAAAAATTTAGCAGTGAAATAAGAACAGAGTAGAAAAACCGAAGAGTTCTTGCTCCAAGAGTGAAGTCTGAGCTGTCAGAGTGATGGCGACTTCAGAGACTTATGTTTTTCGATTAAATACTAATTGAAGTACTGTTTCGTCAAAGGGAAAATAAGTTGACAGGAGAAAGCAAGAAGGAACTTAGGAACCAATACTGGTGGTGTATGAACCATGAAGTTGTATTTGCAAAGAGGATGGGGCATATGGTATTAGCAGCTACACTGAAATCTTGACTCTGACCCTTTTAACTGGCATCAGGGGATGTTTAAAGAGTGTCTACGGTTTGAAGGTCACACAGTCATGACAGGCATGTCAAAATATTTGAGAAACGGTGTATAACATGATAAACAATTTTCCACAGTGGCTTTTTTCAGTGATCACGAAGGACAGAACAACTGTGGCATTAATTGTAATTCATAAGTTTCGTATTAAGGCAATAGAGGATACTTATACGTATCATACAAAATGTTGGCAAGTTTTCTGCATTTTTAACACTTATGTGAAGAAGGATCTTGTTTTAATAGATGTACAGTGAGACTTATGGTTGCTATGGGAACAGCTACTCTATGTGTTGTGAAAATCTACTTGCTATTAATGTTCCACTCCTATTGAGATTTTAACTCTTTTTTTTTGTTGTTGTTCTAATTGGGCTGTCTATATGTAATACTGCCCAGCTGAAAAGCAGCTCAGAACAAATGAGTATTTCCATTATTAGACATTTATCATTCAATGATTCTATCATATACAGAAACATGAAGAATATTACTTTCCATCAAGGTGAGGGAAGAGAGAAGAGCCACTCAGCCTTTGTCTCATTAATTTTACAAGCAGGAGAGAGTAGTTTGCATTTAGCATATGAAGATAGCATCAGCTTACTTTGGTAAACCTTACTGGAAACTTGAAAGGTTACATTTTAATACAATACTTCTGTAGGCTACCATGGGAAAAAAGAAAAGGAACTAAGATTTTATAAGACAGCTTAGATAGTGTGTATTTTTCTGATCTTATTTTCATGAGCTTTTGGACAGGTTTTCAACAGAAAAATCCATTTCAAGATAATAACATTGAGTTTTCGGGAAAGCCTTGGAGACTTAAGAGGAGAATGGTCATGAGACTGGCAATTTTGTATTAGTGGGATGATAATGACAATTATGAATGGATTATTCTAAAGGGACAGTATTCTTTTGTAGAAACTGTTCTGGTAAGCGTCCAAAATGTAATTTGTTTGGCTTACTCAGAGCTCTCTAAAAATTAATCATTGTTGTCAGAATGCATTTCTTAAATTGATATAGTCAAGTTTTTAATAAAACTTTTATTGTTTACAAATAATTAAAATCTTCCTACAGCTTTCTCAAAGGTGCATCTTCCTGACTATTGAATGGGTTTGTGTATTTTGAATCAGTTTATTTGTGTAAAAAATGCTTCAACTTTGTGAGCTGACGTGCAGGTCTTACACCAGAACTGTTAATAACTTTGGATAGAGAGACAGACATATACCTATCTGTGTGTATATTTAAAAGTAACTAAAACAATTTTGAAAGTCATTGTGTATTTGTATTAGTATTTCTAAGTGGTTAAGTAAGGACATTTTTGGGACCAGCTGTACTATATTTTCATGATACTTTGTTAATGTGGTTCTTTTGGATTTCTTTTCTTTATCAGAGGTTTACACTCAAACAAATAAATTCCTAATAGCAGAACTGGAGGCAGTTACTTACTCGGAAAGTAATGTCTTCCAGCAGTGAAATGGTTCAGCTGTAGAGCCAAACTTCCCACAACAACTTATTTCAGTAGCACAGACACTCTTAGCTAAGAAAGTAATAAAAGTAATGAGCTCTTAATGAATCTTTTAAAGGAACTGAGATGAATGAAAGTCACTCAAGCTTCTTGGAAAGCAGACTTTGATAGTTTCTTTGACAGCAAAGGGCACTAACAAGTTACAGCTGTGCTTGGAAGTAGTCTGTTAGGCAGCTGTGGCTGAATGCCTTCTAATAATTTAATAAATCAGAGATAAAGTGTCATTTCCTTTTTTAATAAGTAGAGAGTGAGAGAACTGGCCCTATTGAAGTTGATTATGATAGATTTAGATCTTATTTATCTTGACTTTTTCTTCTGTTCTATGCTGATTGCTCAGTGGCTTCCTAATCAAGATTTCCATTAGGAGATCTGATAGGCAATACTACAAAAAAAATGTTATGTCTTTCCAAAATAAAGGCCCATAGAGATGAGATAAGGCATGAATGAGTCCTGAGTTGAACTGCCAGAAGAGGGAAAATGTAAAGCTGTAAGAGGATATGGTGATTCACTTTTCAAAGTAAAGTTGACATTTGTTTTTCATACCTGTATAAGCTACTAATTCAGGCTTGGAAAGCCTAGGAAGCGTGTTATCTGTGGAAATTTTGCTGTGCAGTGATTAAAGTATTAAGGATATAGGGATCAATAACTAAAACAACACATGTAAGATGTGAGACTAGCAAAATGAGTTCATAATTATTTTCTGTGAGAGGTTGTCTTATTTAGAAAAATAAGTTTCTCTGGTCTGAACCTCAGACACACAAGATGTCAATAGAATTGCACACCTGGCTGAGCCCAGTGCACTTTGCCATTCCAACACTAAGTAAATTTTCTTTAAGAAATATTGGTGTGATATTGTAAAGTGATAAAAAAATCAATGAGGCAATGATTTCCCAGTCAGATGGAGTGCTTTGTTGTTAAATTAATTCTTTTACCTGGAGCTGCAAGGGCTAAAAAAACTTGAAAAGCATTGCTGAGTGACTTGATGGAGATTTACTTGCTGTGTTGTTCTATAGAAGGCTAAAATGAATCTACAAATGATGTTTTTGACTACAATAAGGCACCTGCAATTATTCACTTCACCACTCATGGAGGACATCATTGATTAAATTCCAAAGCCTATTGAGTGTAGTGGTTCAGCTCAACTTACTCTCATGTTGATCTTCTGTATTTACAGGGTACACTTAAGTTAAAGTCTTGTTTGTTTGTTTGTCTGGGTTTTTTAAACAAACAGAAGAGATACAGAATGTGTTCACTATTAAGAGAGCTTCCCTCTGAATTACTGGTATTCTGTTTCTGGCAAGATAAGAGCTGCAGGTTTAATAACAGAAGTAAGAGAAAGGCCTATTTGCAGTGGAAGACAAGTTATTTCCTGTTGTTTCTGGTGAGAAGGTTAAAACTGAGGTGATAGACAGACAAGAATTCCTCTTTTTCTTTGTTATTTCTGTGATTTGCTGCCAGTTATGATACTTTTAATATTATGAAAATGTGATTGAAATGCTGTACTGAAAGCTTCAGAAGTGGAATAATCTGAATAGAATTGGCTTTTACCAAATGAGAGAAAATTAACAATGTTAAGGGCTTTGACATAAAGACAAATCGGAAGTTATGTAAAAATGAAGCACATCTGTGTCATCTCATAAACAAAGGAGAAATTGTTTGTCTGAGTGACTGTAAAATTAAAAGGAAAGTTGCTTTGATTTCAGTTATGTTATCAGTGGAAAACAGAGAAAATCCTGCTCCTCAGTAACTGCTGTGAGAGTCTGGTCTGTCAACAATTCCATCTCAGTATAAAAATGTGGTTTAGAAGGAAGTACTCTCTTTATATAAGTTAGAACAGACACAACCATCACACATGAATCTTTATCAACAGACATGGAGTCATTTTCTCTTTTGATCTCTATTTGTATGTTGGCCATTACCTCTTCAATTTAATGCACAAAAGCAGCACAGGATGTATACCCTGGCATACTTAAGGTTAAAAACAATCACGTAGTCTAAATGACCATGGCCACTTAAATGCCCTATGAATTCTGCAATGGTGTCCTGATTACACATTGGCTGTTGCTGATTTGTGTTTTGTGACCTAAATCTTCCCAAGAGCCTAGGCAGAAGATGAGCATGGAGAATACCTCCACGAATTCTAATTTCCTTCAGAATTATTTAGCTCTATGTTCTCAATGCTCAGGGATATTTCCAGCTCAGTGGGCCTTGGGAATCTGTAGAAGTGGAGTGATCAGTGTCTATTGAGATAGAGCTGTTGGAAGGAAACAATAATTCTTTTCCATCTTCTGCTACTTTCTCCAAATAGGAAATGATGTCTTTGCGAAGGGTTAGAGGTTAATGGGGAAAAACAACAAGAATTTGAAAAAGTTACATTTTAAAAAAATATTATCCTAAAACTGTGTAATACTAGCTTTTGCTGTCAGCACCAATTGTGAATTACTGCACTAGGCTAAAAGAAAGGAACAAATTTTCTTCACAAATCTACTTGGTTTTATTCTATGAAAGTGACTGAGGTGTGGTTTGCACACTTTTAATAAAGTGTGGGGTAAATGTAGAGTCTGCTTGCAGTAAGACAGGTGAATTGTTTTCTGTTCAATTGGATCTTCTGCTATTGACAATGATAAGAACTGTTAGAGTTTGTAAAAAAAGAACTACTTTGGTAGTCTTCACTTCTTTCTTAGGAAAACTTCAACTCCTTTCTGGTATGAGTGAGACCTCATAGCCCAAGCACTTTTCATTACAGTCTAAAGCTTGAAAGTTATCAGCTGCATCTTTAAAATGTATAATTGTGAAAACTTGTCTAGCAGTTGTTTTCATATTTTTGTATATTAGAAATTATTGTTGTCCTTTTCAAAGCTGAAATCTTGCTATCAGAGAGCTTTTTTGATGAAAGAACAGCTAAACAAGTATCAGATGCCAGTAATGTTTTAGTGCTGCTGACCGTCATAGAAAATAAAGGACCTAATAAGCCCAGTCTTAAAATATTTTTATGTTCGGTGTTACTATAAGATGCAAATCTTGGCTTTCCCTTCTGAAAATGTATGGGACAGTAACAATAGCAGTTACTATAAGATGCAAATCTTGGCTTTCCCTTCTGAAAATGTATGGGACAGTAACAATAGCAAGGGGAGCACTGAAGTGCTGCCTGTGAAGCCAACTGGCAGATTTTGCTGCTTTGGAGGTTTTGGGTGATCAGGTACACAATAGTTAAACTTCAACGTCCTAAATTTCAGGGTCAACTAAAAATGAGATAATATAGTCTCCCCTCCTTTGCGTTCATAAACCATATCGAAGTAAGATCCAGATAGCCTCTGCTGTCTGAGAAACTATGACCCCAAAATGAATTGGAGGTTTACTTTGACACGATGTTGGGATTTGGAGGATCTTCATTACAGAGTAGTGGCCAGGGGAGCTGCAAACTTCCATCTTTCTGTAGTTGTGATAATAAGTCTGAGTTCAGTAAAACCTATCTAGACTATCTTAAAAAAATGAAATGCTAATTGTAGGTTTGCAAGTATAGCTGTGATATATAATTTCAGTTCACTCATGCAGTGGTCAAAAAGAGAATCAGAACAAAATCACAGACATTTAGACTAATAATTGCATATCTTTTTAAAAAGATGTTTATTTTCAAAAAAACTACTGATATGATAAAAAATGCAATGCCTCATTCTATATTTATTCTAAACAAATTGCTGCCGAGAGTTAGTAAGACTCCTGAGCATGTGTTTAACATAAAACCAGCAATCTCATTGGTTACGTATAAAAATGAACAGATGAGGTACCTTTTGAAAAAGTATGTTGCTATTCGAGTTCTCTGAAGTGTTTCTGTCAATTTTGCCAATGTAACTTGTATTTCTGTCAATTAGTCTTATAGAAAAAAATATTTCTTGTTGCTAAAGGCTTTTAAGCTCTAAAGTTCAAGTTGAAAGCAAAAGGCTGGATTTTTCTTTTTAATTATCTTTACTCTTGTTATACTTACATCCTTTCTTAACTGATTATTTGTTCTGGAAGAATCCTGAGATGTGTCTTGATATTTTAGACTGTGTAAATGTCTGGGGCTGAGTTGAAGAAAGTATTTTTTATTATGTAGTTTATTTCAGCTGATCACCCTTCTTTTGAATACCAGATACATAATGGGAAAAGAGCCTTGAAGGCAAATCTGTTACCTATCCACAGCATTTAAAGGGATGACTTTTCAGGGGAAAAGACACATCCCATTATCCATGTGGTTGTTGGTATGAGGAAATATGGCAGTTTGAGTTCTCAGATATGTTTTTTACTTTGTAACTTATTAGGACTGCCAGAAGTACATATGTACTTGGATTTCAGTTTGGCTGCCTTTGAAGAGATTGCACAGCTCAAATTGTGTATTTTTAAGTGGATGAGTTTGACTTTGTATCAGAGTAAGAAACTTAAAAGTTATTCTTGTGATGCAAAATGTTACTGCTGCTTTCTGAAAAAGATCCAAGAAGATGATGAAGATATGAGATATACTAGTTAAAAAAAAAAAAACAAACATTTTTTTTTTTAAATGGCATTATATTTATTTTGTAGCCTTGGACTTATATTCTACGTTTCAGTCTTCTGATCATTCTGACTTTAATTCTAGGAAATAAAGAAATGAGGTACTTCTACAGGAAATATTAAACAATAACTTCCCAAATATAAGGGTATATTCATGCACAGAATTAGACATGTTCTGTCTCAAAAAGATAAACCAAATTATCCTGTGTACATACAAGAAATAGGAGTTATGGCACAGTATGTGTGGGTGCCCCAAAAGTAATGAAATGGTAAGGGTGTTTATGGAGCAGAAGGTCAATAAAATACTAAAGATTGAAGTAAAGATTAAATAAAATAGGAAGATAAATATGATTTCAAACAAATCCAACTGGATACTCTAAAGGTGTAATCAGTTTTGAACAGAGGATGAGATCATAAGGAAGGGCAAAAAAAAGTTCTTCTAAAGTCCTTATATCTAACTCTTTCACTATCATCTGGGTTTAGTAACTGCTAGAAAGTATTTCTGACACGACTTTTTCAGTGATAAGCCACCAGGACAAGGTGACTAACAGCATTATAATCTTTGATATTTTACTGACATTGCTGAAGGACAATTGACTTCCACTGCTCATGAGAAGAATATCAGTCTTTTGTGATAAATTGTTTTATCAAGAAAGTTCCATAACTTAATAAATGCATAAGTTTGAAGATCAAGTGTTGCAATATGTGTGAGTCTAGACCATGTTTAGATATTTTAACTGTTGCGGGTTTTTGTTGTGTATTTTTTTCCCTCTGGGTAACACTCGAGGTATTTTTATTTCTGGCTTAGGCTAGATCTAGATACTTGTGTCAAAATGAGAATTTTACCCTTGCAGTATTGATTTCTCTGTAAGCTCTAACCCCCTCTGTCTACATCTGCACTATAACTTCTTCCTGAACTACCCAGTTCAGCTGTGTGTCTTCCAGGGATCCAAGGTCCTGCTCCAACACAGCCCAGCTACAAAACTAGGCTCATATGTCTGAGAAAATTGAGAAGTTGAGAAAGATCTGTGAGAAATCCTGCAAGAAATAAAGAGGTAAAATTAAAAGCAGAGGCAGAACTGTAAAGATAAGGATTGTTAGTACCTCAAAGAAATGAGATTAAAAGAACCAATGTTTAAAAGTCTCAAAAACTAAAGTAAAGAAAATTCAGAGGCTGGTTAGGGGTCAGCAAATGTGAGCTTTGAGTGAGTCCCTGGTGCCAGCAGAAGTGGGCTGCATGGGAAATCTACTCCAGGGAGCTTCAGGGGCTGATCCCTTTCCTCTGGGCATGGCTCTGCCTGGCCAGCAAAGCCCATTTGAGCCTTTTATCAGGGTAGTGAGTAGCCTAACAACTCTTAAACTTGCTGTCTTGTGTGCATTCTCATCATAACTTTATACTTTTAGGCTATGTAGGTCCTGTTGGTGCATGCCTGAATACACTGACACAAAAGAGGGTCGAAAAGACACTCACACAACCACTCACTTAACAAGGTGATACCAATAAGGTATCTAATTGTTTAAAGGAAAATAAAAAAACCCAAAGACAAAGGGTAGAGCTATGATTGTTCTCAAAGTATTTTGCATTGCCTCTCTTGCTACTTTTTCAATAGCAATTGTAGATGAATATATCAATATTTCCCCATCAGTTCAGGGTAGCATAAGGTGTGAGGGAAATGTATTGCAGTATTTCAGATTGCCTGTGTCTTATATAATTTCTCAGTTGAAAATTATTTCAAGTTTTAATACTTGTTAGTCCATCTTGATTTGTATCTTGATCTTCAATATGAAAAAGTTAAATACACTACTTCAGCAGCTGCTCAGGAGAAGAGTTGCCATTCTGTTTGTTTTATTTCTGCATCTCATTTATTTTTATAATAGAGCCTTCTTTGTCTGGGCCCTTCTTTTTTTTACTCATCTCTAATCTAATGTCCTCATTGAAATGAAACCCTATGCAATAATCACCCTTTTCAAGACATCATTGCTAAAATATACACAACATTTTTAAATATTAGATTTATCACTAGGAATCCAGTCAAAACAAGGAGTTAATGACATCTTTTAAAAGACTAAGTCAATTTATATGGAAACCAATATTTTATTTACAGCATGATGTGTTAAAATACTTGGTGAGAAACACAGGGTAAATGCTCTGAGCCTGTTTGACATTTTAAATGTCTAACATTTGTTTGTGTCATTAATTTATCTAATAGAAAGAATGGTAGTATTGGAAATGGGCAAATGGTTGGACTTCTAAGATGCTAACAGAGAAATATTTTGTTTCATCTATAAATTCAGCCTTTTCTTAAAAGTACTGCTACTTATTACTGCTCAGAAAAAGAAAAAGCAGAGTATAAACTAGGCAAATACAAATGAGCTTCTAGTTGTAGAACTGGAAGCAAAATCAGAGAAGAATGAAGAAAATAGAGAAATATAGCTGGACATTCCTGGAAAATGCACCAGTTTCAAAAACAGAATTGTTTGTGTTTTAATTTGTTATTTCTTTAAAAAATATCCAATTAGAAGATTTGAACAAGATCGTGATGAAATAGTAGCACTGTTGACCCTAAAAGAATGCAAGAAAATTATAGTGGGAATGAGAAGACTGGGGTCAAGAAAGGGGTCAGAGCAGTTTAAAGGGGTAAAGAAAGAAAAACTTAGCATAAAGATATCAAATAGATGTAGGTGTAAAGCTACTGGCAAGTGATTGTGGCAGAACTGTGGGAGGAGAGAAAGCAGGTTTTACCTGGGCCAGGTTTTTTTTGGTAGCCGGGGGCTGCAGGGGTGGCTCCTTTAAACAAAGAGTTGCCAGAAGCTTCCCGTGTAGCTCACAGTCAATTCTCAGCTGGACCCTGCACCTGACCCAGGCCTGGCCAATTAGTGATGGAGGTGATGCCTCTGTGAATAACATATTTGAGAAGGAGAAGAAGTTGTTGGGTAGTTGCTAAACTGCAGCAGCAGGGAGTGAGAATGTTAAAACATCTCCGGAGATACCAAGGTCAGTGGAGAAGGAGGGGGAGAAGGGTGCTTAGGCCCTGAAAGAAAAGGCTCCCCTGTGAAATATGGTGAGAACTATGGTGAAGCAGGTTGTTCCCCTGCAGTCTGTGGAGGCCACCGGGAAGCAGAGACCCACTCGCAGCCCATGGAGGACCCCAGGCTGCAGCGGGTGGATGCCTGAAGGAGGCTGTGACTCTGTAAGAAGTTCATCCAGGAGCAAGTTCCTGGCAGGACCTGGGGGCCAGCGGGGAGAGAGAAGCCCATGGCTGAGCAGGTTTGCTGTCAGAACTTGTGATCCTGTGAGGGACCCAGGCTGGAGCAGTTTGTCCCTGAAGGACTGTTCTCCTGGTGGACTCTTCTCTCATGTTGGGGCAGAGTGTGAGGAGCTGCCCCCGTGGGAGGCCCCATGCTGGAGCAGTTCATGAGGGACTTTCTCTCATGGGGAGGGATCCCACACTGTAGTAGTGGGAAGTATGATGATGCCTCACCCTGAGAAGAAGCAGAGGCAAAGTCCATCTCTAATGAGCTGACCACAACCCCCATCCCCCATTCCTGCACTGCTGGGGGGGAAGGAAGGAGAGTCCTGGGAAGAGGAGGGGTGGAGGGGAGGTGTTTTTAAGACAATTTTATTTCTCATCTCCCTGATCATATTGTTTCTTTAATAAATCAAACCTTTTCCTCCTTAAGTTGAGTCTCTTTTGCCTGGGATGCTGATTGCTGAGTGATCTCTCCATCCTTATCTCAACTCACAAGCTGTTCTATTTCTCTCTCTCTCTCCTGTCCAGTTTGAGAGGGGAAGTGATTTTATGACTTGGTGGACATTGGACTAAACCACCACATAGCTTTACTTTTTCTTTACACTTTAGAAGACAAGCTTCATGTACAGAGTAGAAATTTTAAAGTTTAGATTTTCAGTACGGGGTCTGAAGAATTAATGATTAAGACCTACTTTTGCAGTAAGAAATTATTGATCCCGTTTCACATTTGTGGGTTACTTTTAATGAAGCAGTACTGCCAGAAGCAACATATATGTCTCTAAGCTTTCTCTTTCACTTTTCAGACCATGGTCATTTAGAAGTGGTCCATATAATTTCTTCTTGTTTGCTTTCTTCTTTCATGTAACATCCATCTGGGAAACTTCAGAGTCCTAAGCACCATATGCCTATAGGAATAGGAAAATACTTAGTAGCATTGAATCCTCATGCAGGAACTGATAAACAACTTGAAGTAAAATTACTTCAATCAATTCATGTAAAGGTTTATGATTGTTTTCAGCTTACAAGTATCTCTTCATCAGTCTATGAAGTATTATTAACTATAACAATGCATGGCTTAAAATTGTCTCGGACAGATCTGATAGTTTGAGAGACAAATTGGAACAACATAAACCTTTGCACTGCTGTGATTTAGGAGGACAAAGAAAAAAGGACCTTAGTCAATTATATTCTGAATTGTTCTACTTTCAACTTGTATTGGTCTCTACTTTTTTATACAATTCAGCAAATGTCAGCTAAGAATTCTGTCAATGGGCTTACAACAATGATTCATACAGTCTCCTTCACCAGAAGAAATTAAGTGATTTTGAAAGATAAAGCAGTGAAAGTGATTGTTGTGTGTTTGTGGTGGTGTGTTTATGTGTATATCAGCCAGACTTGGCAGTGTGATAGAGGGCCTCCTAGGTCATTAATTTGCTGCAGACTTCTTGTAAGTATACAAGCAGCTGCTGTGGGATTCCCTCAAACATTTCTTGGAGAATTTTACAAGGTGAAGTTAAGTGTGTGTGTGTGTGTTAGCGAAAAAGAGAGATTGAGATTTTCAGTATTAATTTAGGGAAAAAGATTAAAATTGAGACTTCTTGATTGCAACAACCGTGGCTCCATTGGCTTGGACACAGAGTAGGACAACATAGACACAGGTATTAAGGTTGTAGCTTTATTTTTACAATGTAATTGACATAACTGTAACTAACAACAGGTTGCACTTAGTCTCTGCTGTATTATACGACCATGTGCATGTAACACAGATGAGACTGCTTCTGTTGTGGCCTGCTGAAGTTGAGTAAAGGAGATACTATTTACTTTTTGGCAATTTTCTAGCTCGGGTGAGTTCAGACTTATTTATTCTTGTGCACCTAGCATGCAATCATCTTTCTTACTGGAGCTCTGATGAATGTGGCCGTGAGTCATCTTCCTGCCTGGCCAAATCTTTCACTAATGGCAAATCTTCTTTTTAAGAATAAAAGTTTCCAGGCAGAATCTGGGCAAGTCCCTGAAATTGTTATTGTTATATGCAGCTGTTTAAGACTAGGCACATAATTGCTTAGAGCATCAAAGAAAGTACCACTGCCACTGAGTGATCATTAACAGCAGAATCTTGACTGAATTCAGCACTTCCCAGCTGGCCATAGTTAAAAAGTGAAATTACTAGAGTAACTATCTTAAGCAAAAGTATCAGGATTTGTGTCTTTGGTGTATATAAAAAACAGTTGCATGAATACATTGATTGTAGCTAGAAACGCCAGCTTTTTTCTTAACTACATAGTAGCTGAGCCTGTATTTTGTATTAAAAGGTAAACTTCAACAGGAAGCCCTATAGTTGTGGTCAATAATAGATTTTTGCTGGAATACTTAACTGCATCCCCTGTGCCAGTATTTGAAATTATTTGAGTTTAGATTATAGCATAATTTAATTTGATACTGCTAGCTCTGTAGAAATTTCAAGTATGTAAATACATATGCATGAAAATCTGCTCAAGTGATTTTTTCTATTCACTGCAATGTGCTTTCGATGATCAGCTATTAATAATAGTAATAATAAAAACTCAAGATGTTATGCCCTTCCAGTTTTGGGGGATTGGAATAGCACCCGTGGGATTTTATCATGCAGTTCTGAAATGGGTAGCAAAACTGCTATTGACTATTGGGAGGCTACCCTGTAGTATTAATAGCATGCTTACAGCTTCTTGGCATCACAGATAGTACATGCATTGGGTCTGGAAGGATCTTCTTTCACTTCATTTGGGCTTGGACAACGTCATATCTTTGAAACTCTTGGTTAATCCCAGTGCCTGGAGGTCACAAAAAGGGGGAAAATTTATACAAGCAAGTACAAGATGGATTTGAACTCTAGGCTCATGTTCCTGAAATTGCTTCCTAACAGAATCTGCATGCATGTATTGAGAAGCTGGACTGCATGTGATCCACCAGTTCTCCATTTCTATAGCTATCATTCTATTTGGAGTGCCTTCTTCATGGGAGGGACTCCATGTTGGAGTAGGGGACAAATGTGATCAGTCCTCTTCCTCTGAGGAGAAAGAAGTGGCAGAGACCATCTGTGAGGGACTGACCGCGGCCCCCATTCCCTGCTCCACTGTGCTGTTGAGGGGAAGGAGGCAGGAGATATCGGGACCTAAGCCCAGGAAGAAAGGAGAGGTAGGGTGGGGGGTAAGGAGATCTTAAAGTGCTGGTTGTATTTTTCTTATCATCCTACTCTTTTTTTGCTTTCTGTCTGTTCTGTTTCTAGTTGGTAGTAGGTTAAACTATTCTCGTTTTCTTCCCGAAGTCATCAAGTCTGTTTTGCCTGGAGCCATAATTGTCCTGTGAGCCCTCCCTGTCTTTGCCTCAATCCACAAGGCTCTTGGTTATTTTTTCTCCTCCCATCTTTCTGGGGCCACCACCATCATATCAGAGGCAACAGTGTGGGGGTAGGTGAGCAAGCAGATGTGTAGTGCTTCATTGCCAGCTAAGCTTAAACCACAACAACGTTTAATACAAGTTCCTTTTCCAATAACTATTTTAGTTTTCATGTCAGCTATAGCAAGTGGTAAAAGGGCACTATTGCGTATCTGGCGATTAAATTGAACAAGTGCGTGGAAGAGTCTTCCTTTTTTTCTCAAGTTAGTGGCTGCTGTTAAGATGTCCTAACATGTCTTGCAGCCTCTGTTACAAAACAGTTTCTTTTCAGGATTTGCTTGAGGAACAGTAAGATGCATAATTGTTTAGAAATCTATGCCTGGAAAGTGCTAGAGGCTGCAAATGGCTCTTGTTGTAGTGCACAAGCTGCTCCAAAGTGGGGATGTTGGAGAGGCAATGCTAGTTTAATTTGCAAATAGGCTGAGGAGGAATCATAATATTGTGTATGATTACATTAAATTAGTCTACAAAAAATTCTACAAGCAAAAACAAACCCCAAAAAACTCTGATGCCTTTGATTATCTATTTAGAATTAATTGCATTAGACTGATAAAGCACTGAAGATGAGATTTCACACCGGGACTTTATGGATAGATACTAATGAACTTCATAGGAGAGTAGTAAATCTATCATTGGAGGCCCTTTCATTATCTTTACATCAGTACAGTGGAATGAAAACTAAACACCTGGGCTTAGGATGCCCGAGTCCTCAGAAGCAACCTTAGCCTTTTTGTCACCTCTGGGAGAGCCACTTGTCTCCCCAGGTGTTTGGCCTCATTCTGGAAATTTTGCATTGCTTGGTCTGATTCCCCATCACTTTTTAGAAAAGGCTCCTCTCTGATTTTTCTTGTCTTTTTAATCTTACCTTGACATTGCTTAGATCCTGAGGTATTTCTGAAGATTCAATTTCTGTTAAACAGAGAGCTTTTGAAGTAAGCATGTGTATATTTAGAATTCACTGATGTTTCTTTGAGGAACTGTTCTTGCACTCTTTGACTAGCTCTAATGAGTTTCCTTAGTTTGATTTAGAAACATAATGCAGCTCAGTTTTACTGTAAAGACTACAAGTATGTTTCATAAAATATCTTATAGAAATGGTTAATACTGCAAAATGAAAAAGAGAAAGTCTGGTTTTAAGGGGTTTATTTTGGTAGTGAACTGGCAGACAAAGAACAAAACCTGAAGCTACATCATATCAATAATATTTAAAGATGTCTTACACCAACCAGATGTACTGCAGGTAATAGGCTTAGTATTGGAAATTGTTTGTGATTTTATGTGAGAATGACTCAGTACTTTATACAAAAAAAAAAAAAAAAGCAACCTATTGCTCAGTTAATACAATGAATTAAATAGTCACTTTCAGAAATTATCTTCAGAGAGAGTGAATCTTGTCACTGATGTGTTTTTTTTCCCCTTCCAAAATGTAGGTGAAGGGCCTGGAATTGAGCACAAAGGCATGAACACAATAAAGAAAACCTAACTGTCTTTCATTCATAGCTTTTAGATAAATGTGTTATAAAATCATTGGTATGTTGTCATCTTCTTGTTCCACTGTTCATTAGATCTCCAGATAGAGTAAAAGTCCTTAAAACGTGCCAGTAACAACAAGGTCTATGTGTCAGAATTGAGTACTGCAGTGCAAACCAAAAATCATTTTGTTAACATTGCTGGATTTACTTTGAGATTATATTTAAAGAGGAGTGTTTTCCCCTGGAAAAAGTAACCGAAGTGATGTACTTCTCAAATAATGCCTTTTAAGAAATTATAATGTCTTTAAGAAATTTAGTGAAGTCCCTAGGTTGGTGTTTTCACATGAATAGACAAACCAAGTTCTCACCAAGAACACCAGCAATATTCTCCTTTTTGCAGAGTCATTGGATAGAAAGAGACTTTTTATCTTTCTCCAGTCTATGAGAGGTAGAGGAAACCCAGATGTTACACAGTAGCTGCAGAAGCTGGACACCAATTACATTTCTCTAAGTAATCAGCAGAGAACAAATTTATCCTTCTTGAATGGAGGCCCATATGCTCATTGATTTTAGCCATACTTTACAGTCTGCTGTTTTTCATGCACTGTGTTGGAGGGCAAAGGCTGGAGAGAATAAATATGTTTGACAATATTAAACCTTTTATTGTAGGAGCAGGAAAGTATTTGTGATCACTGAAGCTGTCGAGGTTTATGGCAACAAACTGAAACATTCAGGTAGCTTGACCTGTGACCTAACTATTGTATAGATCTCTTATCAACTAATACAGATGCTCTTTGTGGATTTAGGGTCAGCACATATTTATATATTGCTGTATTAGGATGCTGATGAGTCATTATTTCCTTTGTTGTTTTTAAACCTTCTGCTGGGCAGTGATGGCTTGAAATTACATATGAAAGCTGAAGGAGGAGGCTTAGATAAATACATATCCTGAAAATAGCATGCATGCTTCAAATATTTTTCAATAATGTGAAAATTTTCTTTACTATGTGGATTGGTGTACTTGTAAGAAAATGTGAACTGTATCTTCATTTTGTAAAATGTTGCATCATTAGAGATATTTGGTATAGTTTGAGAAAATAAGTAGTTCTAGAAAAGTAAGGATAATAAGGATTTAGAAGAAAAGATAAACTGCTTCAGAAAATAATTCAAGATGTAGAGGAATGTGTGGTAGAGTAGTGGCTCTAAGTGCTACTGAGAATTGCCTCTCATTAAGCTGTTTACATGTGAGGATTACAGAATGCTGAATAGTATTAGGGAAATTTTAAATACATTTTTTTCAGAAATGAAGAATTCTGGAATGACACAAAATACCTTGATGTTTACTTCTTCATTAGAGTATCTGTAATAACAAATGTGACTGCTACTTGCCTGTATTTGTGAGTGCACAAAGGGAATTTTTCAGTGTTTTTAATCAGTTAGGCTTCTATTCCATACATCAATAACATTGCATGTTCATAATTTATCCTTATTCAGGTGTTTCAGTACAAGGCTGTATTATAAGCAGTTTGGAATTTATTAACTGATGTGAAAGTCATAAAGCACGATTTGACTGAATTTTTTTTTTATTTATTTATTATATATTGATTGAAATTGACAAATCTGCTTTTTTTAGTTAGAATTAAAAGGAGTGACTTGAAGGTGAAGTTTGTGATATCGAAAAATATTGTGTAGTCAGCATATGTTTTATCTTTTAAATTATCTCTTTTTATAATACTTGTATAGGAGTTGTATGAGTTTAATACTCACAGTGCTCTAATGAGAGATGCTATTAGAATGATAGTTTACTACCACTAAGCAGTACGGAGTATTTCAATTACTTGTATGTATCTATTGTTAGTCCTCTGAACTTAATTGTAGATTGGCAATAACATTTAAAAAAAAAAAAAAAGTCTAATTTTTGAAATGTAATTTTTTTTGAGTGACTATGACCAAGTCTCAAAGTTTACCAAAGTCATTATGCATGTCTTCTTTGATCCCTGTGACCTTTGAATCAGGTTGTAAGTGTTTCATATTTTCCTGTAATTTCTCTCTTCTTTCTTTGAGATAGTTACACAATTGGGACATATCCTTAAGTGCTATGAGTACTTCTTTTCTTCTGAGAAATTTATCTTTAATAGAGATGTCCTTGGACTCTCATTCTTTGCTTTGAAAAAGTATTTAAATCTTTAAGACATGAATTGCTGACGTAGTGGATCTCAGTGAGGTTTTTGTTGTAAACATTTTCTATCTCTATGAAAGCTATAATTTTTCATTATATTCAACAAAATGAAAAAATATATTTTAAACCATTACAACTGGTGATGATTTCTTACACTGACATAAATCACAGTGTTAAAAATTCAATAACAAAAAGAGTCTGATTTCCCCATGTGTTTTCTTTGTGCAAACAGCAGTATTACTCATCATTAATGTTCACTCCAGATTTACTACATTGAATATCAGGAAAAGTTGAGTACATTTCTGTAAGCAGCAAGGCACCATGCTTACTTGAATTCTGTGCTATTTAGCACACAACTTAAAATGGAGAGATTGTGGGTTCACTGCATCTTTTTCTACTAGAAAGAATGCTTCTCTCACAGTTGGAACCAATTGAATTCCACTATTTTGTAGGTCTTCAGGGAATACTGGATAGGGTTGTTAGAATCATGTTTGGTTTAGACCTATATTTTGTCTTTCGATCTGTACACTGAGTTTCCACTGAGTTTTTTTTGTGTCTGCTGATAATAATAGAAAATCTCTACGTGATACTGCAGCTTCAGGTGGATTAGGATGTGGTTACCTAAGAGACTGCTGCTTTTGTGTGGTCATATTTCTATAGCTGTTAACAGCAAACTCACCCAAGGTTGTGCATGGGAAATTGGAGTCAGGAATACATCAGCTCCCTACAGCTTCTACCTTTTCACTTGGTTTATAGTACCAGCCCTTTGCTGATGCCTGCCTTCTTACCATCTATGTATGTTATGCTCATACTTTGATTTGAGAATCAGCATCTGAAGTGGCTGATCTAGTCTCTAATTCAAACAAGAACCAATACAAACTGCCTGTGTGTCTGTCACTGTTCTTCTGCGCATCCAAGGATAAACTTCAGAAACTCTGGAGGAAAAGACCGCTATTAAACTGTAAATAAGAAGTTGTTATCTACCAAGTTTTGGTAGGATCTACTATGTTTTGCTTAGCATCCTTTAATACTCTGAAACACATGTAAATACTGTATTATTCCTTGTCATCTTATACCTTCCTACTGGAGCAGTGACAAATTTCTCCCCTTGCATTTACTCACAGTGTTGATTGCATTTGGACAGTCTTCAGGTAAGAAATGTGCTTAGGAGCTGCTTGTTTCCATCCATGGCATCTGAGTGATTGGCTCTGTCCTCTCCGACCTCTTGTCCAGCTTTGCTGCTCAGAGCAGCTGTGAAACTGTCCATAGGGGTTAGTGAAGGGTTAGACGGCTGCTGGGTAATTATGCAGATGCAACTGTCAGGAATTTAGCTCTCTGTTTGATGTCTGGGAATATACAGCAAAACAGCATTCTGAATTTTTTCACAGTCTCTCTGCAGACCATGCACTTGTAATGGTTTTAAAAGACTGCCTATAGGTGTTTTCTTGGAACACAAAAATAAGCTGTCATACTCTGGCCCTTGAGACAGTATGTCCTGGTGCTGCTGTTACTTATATCTTATATTTGTGGCTCAGTGAGGTATGGGGGTTTATATTTCAGAACTGTGCTTTCTTGTTAGGGTTTTGTTTTGTTTTTTAAAACAAGCTTTGATTTTCTTCCAGATAAAAGTATTACATTTACTTTCTTATTCTTGAGATAGCGACAAATTAATCCAAGCCAATGATGTCTTATTTCATATTATTAACAGAACTCGGTCTGCACCAAACCTCAAAGCATAGAAGTAGTCCGCTACCAGATGGGAACCTCTCTCTCTTGCTCACTTTTATAGCACGGTTTGTAACTCCTAACCAGCTGTCACCAGGGCCTTCATAGTAAGATTTGATTCCTTTCTGCAATGGTAGTGACAGGTGCTGAGTGCTTGCTCTCTGCTGGGCCCTGTGGCTCATACTCTTCTCCCATTGAGATCTGGAATCTTCTGTGCAAGAAGAGGTGTCTGAGATAAAACTCCTGCAAAGCTTATAGGAGCGTCACAGGATGAAAACACTCAATGGCACAGTCCCTACCATCTGGGATTTTAAGTCTAGAAATGTTAGGGGATAAATTGAGGTGTTCCTTATTTTTATACTTGAGAAGCCTTGAGTGAAATTTGAATCACATAATGTATTTGAGATCAAGATAAGTTTGGTGGTGTGGTGTTTTGTAATGACTGCTCTATCTAGTGCTAACAGTCATCTCTAGCAGTTATCCCTCATGCCTCAGTGCCAGTTTACTTTGTTGGCGTGTGGTATTGGAGAATGACTATCACTCCATATCGGATGCATCAATTTTGTTCCTTATAAATAACTTAAGTCAGCTCTTAATGTCCCTAAAATGAGTTACACCTCACTTTCAGTTAGACCGATTGCCATGTATTTACACTGCAAATTACAGGGTGATGGCTGAGTTATTCCATCTGACACAAAACCAATTAGCTTGAGTTCCAGTAGTATCTGCTTCATAACCTGCTGCAGCCTGAAATGCTACTGACAGTAGGAGTAGAGATATAAAACTCCTGCCATGCATGGGAGAACAACTGCAGGAGGGATCCCAGAGAAGTTGCTCTGTGTTTATTGACACACGTGAATGTTCACAGGAGAGGCGCTGAGGTTGCTTCTCATTGAAAAGTTTCTGTTTTAAAGTAAAACAGCAATAAAATTTGGCATGCTGTCAGAACCTGATTTTGTGATGGCAATATTATAATAATGTTGACTTTTAATTAAATGAAGTTGACATATTTTAAGTCTGCAGATTAACCATCTGTTGCTGCATTAATGAATATCCTTCATGGCATCAGATCAGGACCCATGTTTTGTTACATTTTGCTTTTTTTTTTTTTTAATTTCCCTAGATAGCTTTCTGAAACATATATTTGTTGATTACAGAATGAAATATTAGCTGGAATCAATTTGGAATAGGCATTTACCCACTGCCGCAAAATGAACTTTGTGCACTAGACTGTATTTTTTTTTATTTCTGCAGTCTTTCTAGGTTAAAATATTTCTGTGCCACAATTTTTGGTACTCATCCTTCCTACTTCTCCATGACAAATGCTTCTGATTTATGGTTGATGAGAAATCTCTGTTAACACATATATTTTGCATAGAAGATTACATTTGGAAATTCTGGTGGTTTTTTTTATGAAGGTGAGATGTTTCTAATGACAGTTTTAAGCAAAATATCTTTATGCACCTATTTGGTATTTTTTTATTTTCAGCACCAGATGTATTGTGCATAAAACAAATATTGTTTTCTAAAATTGACTCCTGCAATCAGCAGCTAAACAATATGCTTAGTTCCATAATGACAAAGAAAATAGCTGTAAAGATGTAAAGACAGTTTTAAAGAACAGCTCTGGTACTTGATTTTGCAGTGTATTTTTTCCAGCCCTGTGTGACAGGTCTTAATTCTTATGTTATCCTCAAAACAAATGGTTTGGCTAATAAGAGTTGGCTTTTTTGTTTGTTTGTTTGGGTTTTTTGTTTTTTTAAACTTAAGGAAGTATGGTAGCAGACAAAAGCATATGAATAGCTTGGTATATATTATGAACTTTTATTTTTTCATGGAGGGTGTGCATGTTCTGTTGCAAACTCCATAAGAAAGGCAAAGACACTCTAGGTTGGTTAATGAGTTTATTACATAAAGAATGGAGGTAGTAGAAACAGTGACAGCAATAAACCAAAGGTGACAGCAACCTTATGTTCCTTCTGATGTTAAAAAAAAGTAGTAGAAAAGGTGATAACAAGCTTAAGTCTCTTCTGATGCTGGGAACGTTGGCTATCACAGAATCACAATGTCACATGAACCCCTTCAAGTCGACCATGCTGTGCAGATCCCATCCATTATGAGGTTTATTGACATGGTGGTCTTTGGAGGTTTCATAGGATTTTCTTAAAAGTAAACAAACATTCATCATTAAAGCTGTCATGTAAAGGAATGTTACATATAGGTATATGCTAAATCTAAAGGTAAGACAAAGTATGTAGATTGTGTCTTGCACATAGACTGGATGAGAACCATATGCAGGCTGCTCCATTACTAATTCACCACCTAAGTTTGACCAGTAGCTGCAAAGATCTGCTGACATCGGTGCATATTCCAGTGGGTCTCCATAGGAACAAGTGAAAGACAATGCTCAGGTTATATGGTGGTTACTCATAGAATATCTTGGTTTCACAGGGGTCTATAAGGACTATTGAGTGCAACTTCTTGCTCCTCCCAGAACTACCTTAAATTAAACCAAACTACTAAGAGCATCATGCTAACATACAGGTGTCTACAAGCAAGGCCAGTGTTTATACTCTGCCAAAGTCATTGTCTTCTCATCACAATTCTTCTGCAGCAGCCAACTGATAACTCCTAGCTGGTTTGCGAGGTGGCCAGATATAGCTGAGGTGTGGCCATTTGCATGGTATGGTGTCTGCCTATAAAAACCTCATGGTGGGGTCCAAGCATTCCCCTTTCTGTGCGAAGAAGCTTAGTGATAGGCATTTTGACAGATGTTCTATTTTACTGAAGCCACCTTCTCTACAGTAAGAGTCACAGTCCAATTCCTATGTTGAGGGATAGAGAGGGGAAGAGCTCTGTGCCTGAACTTCCCAGGGAGAAAGCCTGATGTGATAATCATTTAAAGTCCTTAAAAGTCAGATGTCATCTGAGTCTGGATAGATATCTGGCGAAATAAAATGCTATCTTGTCTAAGACTTTAAAGTCAACAGTGCCATTTTCATGTTAATTTTCCATTTTAACAGCATTTGAAAACATCTTCTATATATCTGCAGAGATGTGGCATGGTATCTCCCATTAATTAGATTAATTCCACATTTAATAATGTTCTACTGCAAACAGAACTCACCAGCTGGATTTATTCTAATATTTGAAGAAAAATAACCCTTTTGAGTGTGTAAGAAAATTATTAGAGTTTGAGGGTTTTTTTAAGAAGGGGAAAATGTTTTGCACTTTTGTTAGTATAAACATTAGGTTTTGATATACACATTTTTCATGCCTAACAACTGATAGATATCACTCATCAGTATAATTTGAATCATTGTTATCCTGAAGGGAATTGTCTGATTAAAAATATTTATCTCTCAAGAAGATGAAAGAATGCCAATATATAAAAGATTAGCAAGTCAAATTTTCTAAATTCAATGCAAAACCAGAAAGTAAAAGGATTTATTTTCCTCTTGCAGCAGCAGAGCGTGAGGAGCTAACCTCCCTCTTGCTGTATTTTCCCTGTGTTGGAAGGAAGAAGCTTAAGCTACTTGGGGAGCTCTTCTAGTTTTTGAGATCTTTCTGGTAAACAAGCTGTCAATACTGATCAATCCAAATGCCAGTTCAGCTGTGAAGGGATTTGTACTTCAGCTACTATTAATGACTTTGATAGAAATTAAGTTTATATTCTTTTTACAGGTTTTCCTTCTCATTGTTAGAACATAGACACATTATGGCAATTTCTTTGGAAGCAAAGACTTCACCCTGTGTCTGTCTGTCACTCTCTCAAATTCCCTCCCTTCAGCTCTTGAATATCAGTTCATTTAAATAGACTGCCAGCTGTACAAGAGAGCTGGCCTGAAGCTGTAGCTGCTATCTCTCTGGAAGCAGTTTAATCCAGGCTGGTGCCGTGTGGTTTGACAACCTGAAGCTGTGTGAAAGATCTGTGAAAATTAATTGAGCTTCCACCATGAGGGCAAGATAGGCTTCAGAGCTCTGGTCCTTTGGTGATGGGCTGTATTGTAATCTGAAGGTCAGTAGCTATTGTGGGTAGTGGCAGTGCAGCTCTGTTGGAACCACACTGGTTGCACTGTCACAGGTGCCAAGGTGACAGTAGACTAAAGAAACCTGTGGAGGAAAAGCAATGGACGTTGCCAAGGAAACCCGATTTCTTGAATCTGAATGAATATAGTATACAAAATATCAACATAAATACTATTATGTTTCATTTCTTGAGGATGCAAACTGAGAATAATTTTTTAAAGTTGTCAAGCTTTATTGTTAATTATTACATATTTCTACTCTCGAATTTCTGTTAATTTTAGCTTGTTAAGATCTTGTCAACCAAGTTTATATTAAAATGTTTTGTAGTTTCTGTGTACAAATGTGTGAGCCTAGACAGCAGAGCACGCAGGTGTGTGGTTAAAATCAGAAAATCATTTAGGTTGGAAAAGACCACATAAGAGCATTTAGTCCAGCTGTAAACCTGACACTCCCAAACCCATCACTAAACCATGCCCCAAAGGGCCACATCTACACATGTATTTTAAATATCTCCAGAGTTGGAGACTCCACCACTTCCTTAGGCAGCCTATTCCAGTGCTTGATAACTCTTTCAGTGAAGAAACTTTTCCTATCTAATCTAAACTTGGCACAACTTGAGGCCATTTCCTCTTATCGCATCACTTCTGATTTAGGGGAATAGACCAACATCTGCCTCACTGCAACCTCCTTTCAGGTGGTAGTAGAGAGTGATATAGTCTCCCCTAAGCTTCCTTTGTTCTTAGCTAAAAAACCTCAGTTCCCTCAGCCACCCCTCATAAAGACCCTTCACCAGCCTTGTCATCCATCTCTGGACACACTCCAGCACCTCAATGTCCTTCTTGTAGTGAGGGGCCCAGAACCGGACACAGTATTCAAGGTGGAGCCTTACCAGTGTCAGGTACAGAGGGACAATCACTTCTTTAGTCCTCCTGGTCACACTATTGCTGATACAAGCAAGCATACCATTGGCCTTCTTGACCACCTGGGCACACTGCTGGCTCACATTCAGGTGATTCTCGACCAACACCCTCAGGTGCTTTTCCTCCAACCACTCTCCCAGAAGCCTGTAGCATTCCGTGGGGTTGTTGTGACCCAAGTGCATTTCCTGGCACTTGGCCTTGTTAAACCTCATCCAAGCTGATGGGGCTTCGTCCCATCAATCAGCTTGTCCAGGTACCTCTGAAGAACCTTTCTGCCCTTAAGCAGATCAACACTCCTGCCTGTAAGTGTGTCAGGACTCAAATGTCTATGTTAAGACTGTACATACTACTTATTTTTTGGTTACTTTCTTTTTAGATTGTGCTTGTTAGTAATGAGTTAGTGATTTCTAGTTTAGTGGAGGCAGCATATTGAAAGGCATTACTTTGTAGTGAAAATTCACTGGTTGGAAATAATGTTTTGGCAAATAAGCATGACAATGAAAGTTGATCTAAGAAGGTTACATTAAAATATGTCTAAGAATTTCCTAGCACTACAGAGGTGTACTGGTTTGCTATTATTTTGCATTTAAAGTCTACAACATTGGTGCAACCTTGTGAACATGAAGTAATTTCTTGTGTATGGCTTTGTTTTTAATTTTTTTAACACAAAACTTTGACGTTGAACTGCAGACTTCTAGTCAGAAAGAAGAACACTTCCAAAGGGCAGTGAGAGCTTAATTGCCGCTTAAGGTCCAGGACAAAACAGACCAGGCCACTCAGCTTGGGGAAGAAAACAGAAAATAATTTAATGCAACATCAACTAAAGCATAACCATAAAACCCAAAAACATAACCAAAATAAAACAACACAGAGTAGTACAACAATGAAGAGTCCGACCAGCCTTTTTAAGAACACCTTCTTGCCACACCTCCTCTCTTCCCAGGCTCAGAGCCCTGATCCTGGGGTTTTTACCTCCTCCCTTCCTCCCTGAACGGCTCGGGGGAGCAGGGAGGAGGGGATCTCAGACAGTCTATTCCCGATACCTTCTGCCGTTTGTCCCTGCTCAGGACAGGTAGGCTCCGCATCTGTCCTCCCTGCAAGTCCGTGGGGTAACTCACACGCATGGCAGCCCTGCACGGGCTGCTCCAACGCGCACTTATTCCAAAGGCTGCAGCTCCTCTCTGCCTCTCGTGTGGGGCTGCTCTGCTGCGTGCAGGCTCTCCAGCACGGCCTGGGCCATGGCCGTCTCCCCACACAGTCCCTCGCCCGTCCGGGCTCACTCACACGGAGCTGCTGGTAACTCTCGGTCCTGCCATGGATCTCCATAGGTTGCAGGGGCACAGCTTGCATTCTCGCTACGGCTTGCAGAGTAGTCTCTGGTCTATTGCTTCGCCTTCTGTGGCTGAAGGGTCCACGTAGTCACCTCCATCTTGTATCACTCTTACACCTCCTGTCAAGCATTTCACATTCCCGTCCCCTCAACAGTGATGGCAGAGGCGCTAGATCGGCCCAGCCGGGCCGGAGGTGGGTGTGAACCCAGGAGCCGGGGGAGAGTCCACAAACTCTTTACCGGGTCTTCACTGCAACCCGCTCCCCTTGTTGCCAAGCAAAAGCTGCTCCTTACTAAACCGGGACAGGGGGAGATAATATGAAGTGCTGCAGAATTTAGGGGACATAGCTGGATGCAAACTCTGCTCATTTGATCATATTCTGTACTTGTCTGAGCTTGTTTTGCTTGGCAGCTCCCCTTTCCAGTGACTGGAACAAGAGAAAAAAAGTGGTAGCTGTGCGCTAACAAGGTGTGAAGCTTCAGTGAGTAACCCCTGTCCCGAGAAGGGCAGTTTTCATATGGGAAAGAACTGTGACTTAAAAAAGGGCTGTAGTACCTGCAAAGACAATAATGATTTGATTGTGTGCATCTGCATCTCTGTCCTCGTTTTCTCATATGCCCCATTTATCTTTGCAGGATGGAATCTCAGCATAAAAGGAAATAATATCATGGGAAGTTGCTGTAAGATTTTGACAGCCAGAAGGAATGTAGAGAAATCCTCCATGTAGCCAGCCAGAAATTCTTAAAGGTGGTATAAAACTACATTTCTATATGGGGAAAGTTATGAGGAAAGTTTAGGTTCTTATTTTAAAATGTGGATTGGAATAAAATTTGAAATTCTAAGTAGGTGAAGACAAGCTAGCACTAGAAAGAGATACAGCTGTAGCAACACTCTACTACATTAAAGCTAGTGAATGTAGATGTACTAACTCAGGTAGTTTTGCTCTGTTTTCATTGATATAACATAGATATGAATAAAGCGGATCAAAGTCTACTGTCACAAACATAAAGCTAAAATTAAGCATATTTACCATAAAAGAAAAGAAAATAATTTAATCTAGGATTAGACTATAGTAAATAAAGGAGATTGGGCACTGTATTATGAAAGCTTACAGTACAGGCTACCAACATTGATGGATGAGCACAGGCCTTCCCTATGTATCTTTGTAAGGAGTATAGACAAGAATTTGAAATGCTGTAGGTGGAACCATGAAGCTGGGGATTTTCTGCTGCTTTCTCTGTTGAGTGTGTGTAAATCTGAGGAGGACTTGTTGCCAGCACATTCATCATTCCATTTTCCTCCAGATATAATTTCCTTAAACTAGCTGATACTACAGTACAGTTCTTGATTTTTTTTTTTTATTATTATCCAATTGGAATGGCAAATGAATCAAAGATGCAGGTATTGACCTTTCATTAAAAAAGGTATCTCTAAAGCCAGGTTTTTTTTCTATGTGACTTTTGTTTTCTAGGTATACAGAGAGTTAGATAACAAATGCAAACTCAGTTTTCAGCATGTCTGGTTTGTCTTTTACTGATATTTTTCTTTTCAGAAGGAAAAACATCTCTCTGCATAATGTTTCTTTTTTCAGCATTTGTACTGGCAAATGTGGAGTTCCATGGACAGAATGGCAATGTATCAGTCTCGCTCAGTGCATGAGTGCCACATGGGTTTCCCTTTCACATTGTATCCAAGCCACAAGAATTTCCCTTTCTACATGACATACCACATGCTAATTTTTTTTTCTTCTTCTCAGAACTTCAAAAGCAATCATTGTTCCAGACAATGGCAGCTATTTGGTTAGTAGCTGAGCTTAATTGGAACTGAGCTTGATTGACTGTCTTATATTAAGTGTATCAGAATCATGCTTTGGTTAATATACTAATATTTATGAAATTTTGTTCCAGTTTGCTGTAATTTATTATCATTCCAAATGCAAAACTCAAATGTAAACTGTCAATTCTTCACACAGTGATTCTTCAGAAATTGTCACTTGCTGAATACCATTATCAGCAGAAACATAGGTTGAGTTTGTAGAAGTCTCCTGATATTTTAAAAAATAACCTTCAAATGTAATGATTTAAACATAAATAGAACGTAAATAATCATGTTTCTCTTTCTTCAAGAAGAAAGCTATTTAGAGAAATATTCAAAATATTAAAAAATAGGAACTGTTGATGGTGTTTCTTATTGCTCATGAGAGACTGACAACTTTTTAACTAGCTCTTGCAAATCTGTGTTCATTTTGTCCTAATGATTACCTGCTGACTCGTGTGCTCCAAGTTCCTAAACTCCAGCCTACTGCAGGCAAAAAGAGGGAATGGATACAAAACTCCTTTTCTTAACCTGAGAGCTATGGTTTTAAAAGCATTAATCTGAAACATCCTGAATACAAAACATAGAACAGGAATTATGACTTTCTTTAAAAAGATATCATGGCCTAGATCTTCTGTCGTCTTTCCCAGTGCTCTGCGCTGTTCTGGCAGATAGGAACAGCAGTTCAGCTGGCACCGCTTACTGCCCAGTGAGTATGGTGGAGGGAAGAAAATCCCTGAGTGGCATTGTTCTAGGAGATCCATCTTATTTTGCTCCTCTTTGCAGTCTGCAATATGAAAAATGTGTCAGAGGACACATTGGGGAGCAGGGAGAGGGGCGTGAAAGGAATTGGCTAGAGCCCAGGAGGGCTTTGTTTACTCTATCACACTTGAACACAATTCAGAGCAGCCTGGAGGTGTCTCCAATTTGTGATTTGACATTAAAAAGAAAAGAGGAAGGCCAAGGTATAGCCATGAGTGCATCAAGAGGATCAGGATAAGCTCTACAGTGAAACGTTAATCTTGAATTTAACAATATTGGCATAGAAACCAGTATGCTAAAAGTGTAAAGACAAAAATAATAGAGTTCAGTTACAAAGTTGGAAAAATAGAGATAGGAGTCCCATACCTGTTTCTCAGCATGAATTGGGAGTATGCCTAACTTAAATAATTCTTCAAGGGGACTAGATGAGGAGACTTGTGTGACTTCTGCTGTCAGATAGCCTGATTTATGAAATGTACAAAAACAATGGACAGAAATTGCCGGCAGTCTCATAGGAACCCTATTGCTGCACTCTATAGTATATTTTCATTTTCAGAGTAAAAGGATATTGAGGAGTATTGAAAAGGTGAATGTCAACACAACTTCAGAAAGAATGGGTTAAGACTTCAGCCAGACAACCTGTTTAAATTTAGTTGCCAAGACAACAGTTGCAAACTGTTATGAACTTCAACAGAAATCTTTCTATAATGTATATGCACTCATGTAAGTATAGATTGTGCCAGAAAGTATGAGTGTTAGGATTGCTAAAATAAAATATTTGAAAGCCAGGAGATACTAGAATTAAAATTACCTTTTTGTATATAGTTATATTGTAAAACAGTTTTTCCTGTGGGGTCACACATTATTTTCTCAAAAGTCTTACATAGGAAGAAAATTGTCAGTTGTTCAATGCGTGTACTTTTAATCCTCCCCAATGTATATCTGAATGTTCTATTTAGTGTATTTTCTTACAATTTCTCATTAAATACTCCATATCATCATTATCAATGTTGTAGTGGGAATTTTGTATTAGAGGGCCATGGTCTTGAAGTGTTGCATAAACTTTAATGAATGTATCCTAACTGTACCCAAAGGAAAGTTACTGCCTTTTTTCTATTTTACAAATACACAATTGACTCTTCACTACATTATGACCAAAACTGTACAGTAAACATTTGTTTGAAGAGACATGTTCTGATTTTTCAGAAGTTTCAAGTTTTTACAGCAGCATTTCTATTCAGAAAACTGCTTCAGTCAAATAGAGTTGCAGTTTGAGTTTAGAGTTACACATTTCTGTAAATCTGGCCTCAGGTGTTGCCCACTGTGCATTCGGCAAATGAGAAAGACACAATTAGTAGCCATCTGTGAAATGTTCGCCCAGCATCACATTGGAGCTTGATGGCAGACGTGGGGATGGAATCCAATTCTCCAGAGTCGCATTCAATTGTCTTTACCATCAAACCCTCATTTCTCTTCCGTCTGTCTCCAGCTCCATTTATTAACTCCTTGCAGCATTGGCAATAAATGAGGCATGGACAGCAACCTTCACTACTCAGCCTTGATTCATTCATGTCAGATGGCCCCACAGTACACACTGGTTAAAGCACTCATCCAAAAAGAGAGGACTAAACAGTACCTTTGTGAAATTAAAAACTGTTAATGTAGAGAGAATTTTTTTTGCCTAGGTTTTGAGTACCTGACACTACATACTTAATAGTCTTTTAGTGCAGATCTTCTCAGTGTGACATAATTTATTTTATAAATATATGTGTGTGCATTTGTGTGCTTGTGTATTTAAATAATTTCTGTAATAATGGCAAGAGTTTCTAAAATAATAGCTTAGACACAAGTTCAAAATATTAGATGCAATCAAGCTTATAGCTGAGGAGTTTGAGAAGTTAACATTATTATTATTTGTAATAGTCACTTAAGGTTTGACTTGAGAGTAGAAATGAACCATTTCTAATCTGCAAAATGCAGACCAAAAGTCATTATGCCTTGGGTGTTAATTCCAGAAAATGTCAAAATTATAGTACCAAGGACAATTTTTTTTAAGAATTGAGATGAATAGTGAATTCTTCTGCTAAATACCTGAAAGTTAACTTAAATATAGAAAGCCAGTCATTTCATATTGCCTATTGTATGAAGCATGGCTTGATTTCAGAAATTTACTCTTCTACATTAGAACAATTTACCCTGTTATGGTACTCATCAAAGAGTATTAAGGTCTCCAGGTGAGAGACAAATATGTGGGGTTTTTGGTCTCTTTCACGTTTCCCTAAGGACCTGTTAATAATAGATTCTGTGTCAAGAAGATGTTAGTAAACTGGCTTGAGTCCCAGACACTCAGATCACGACTTAATCAGTTTGCCAAATGCATTTGCATCAAGATTTAGAGCTTGAAAACAACCCCATAGATTTTCCCGTCAATAGGATGTTCAAAACTATTAGACTAGCTTTTGCTTAAAACTTTCAGGTAAGTTAAATACTAGTTTGTCTAAATTATATGTTTATCTAAACTACAAAAAAACCCACCCAAACCTAGCTCTCTGGGTGTGACGTGATACCCACAGGACATGGCTGGTAAGTTTTGTTGAGGAGGCTCCAAAGTCACCAGCAAACAGATATGCAAACAGTATGACTGAGTTCACAATGTGGGAGTTGAGACAGGATGGATGGGTCAAGGGCTGAGAGCCAGACTGAAGACAGCTGTAGTGTACAAAAAAAATCTCTAAAGTGCTGTATTCTGCAGCCTCTGCCTTCTGCCTTTTGGGCCCTTCTGCACTTAAGGTTTTCTGTCACTGAAACCAGACAATTCTTGATGTCCTCTGTGTTCTGTGTAAACAGCATCACTTGGTGATGACACATCACCTGCTGGTTTCCCATGGGTCATGACACTTTTGGTGGTTTAAATGGTGTATTCCAAGTAAACACAAGAGTGTTCTAGCTAGATTTGCAACTGATCCAAAGACCTGTGTCCACCTTGTCATCTGCAGAGATCTGCTGTGGACTTATTATTGCACTAACAAAGTCATGATACTTGTTTTCATTATTATTTTTAGTTTATTTGTTGTTATTCAGAGTCAAGGCAGCAGGAGTAGATCATTGTCTAGAACCTTTTCTGTATACACTTTTCCTTACATAGAGTCCAGCACATAGACAGTTGCAACAACAGTTATTCTTTCTTATGGCTGCTTCATGCTACCACATAAATAGCAAAATGGTGACGGCACATGATTTTCTACATTTTATTATCAATTCAGGATAGACCATTGAGACTTTAAATATTTTTTAATTCAAACAAAGAAATATACAAATATCATAGAGTGGTTTGGGTTGTAAGGGATCTTAAAGATCATCTAGTTTCATAGTTACATATATGCCAATTGCAGATGCATAGTATATCGTGATTTTTTAACTATGTTTTCTAAGACAGATATATAGGCTAACAGCATTTTAAAGGGGATATAGGAGCATGAAATATGCCCCTTTTCAATCCTAACTGCTATAGTGTCAGCTTAGAACATTGATTTCTTAAAGCCCTTGGATAATGATGAATCATTTAAAAAATAGTGTGTATAGCTGGTGAACCTTTATAGTTATTTGATGTCAGAGTCTATCCCATGCTCATAATCACCATCTTGGTAAAATGACCAAGAAAAAGCACTTTGGTTATTTCTACTATGCATTTATCAAATTACAAAATACTATGAAAGCAGATATGGATTCTTGTCAGTCATCTACAAAAGTATGTTTACTATGACTTCAGGTGTTCATGGACATTTCTGTACTGCAGTGATAGGCTTCCTCGGGTATTCAGTTTCCCTGACTGGTGCTGTAACATTGGTAGAGTGCTCCATATGATGTGTGTGGGTGAAACCTTAGGGGCATCCATTTTCCAAAGGGCATGCAGACAGTTTGGATGACTTGTAGTTCACAGAGACACACTTGGAATGGCCTAATTCTGCCAAGATATCTCTCTGAAGGACATATGGTGTGGCCCACAGCATCCACCTCCTGCTGCTGCCAGGATGCTTTTTCACACAGTGTGCTTCTTTGGAGAGATGCTCTGCACAAAGCTCAAGGAGAAGATCTATGCCTTCCCTTCAATATAGTGTGTACCTGCCAAACAGTTTCAACAGAGCTGTCCAAAAAGCCATGTGCAAGATCAAGAAGGTCTGTTCTGAAGTAGTAACAACTGTTTATAGCTGTAATCCTCTTGCAGAGAAGATCTAGAAGGGCTTTAACAAAGAGGCTGCAGTCCAAAATGTCGAATAAGCACATCTTTGGGAGAAGAGAGAGGGAAAGGAAGCACACCAGACTTCAGGAATGGAGACGTCATGTAAGAGAAGTGGTCAAACATCTAGACCTCTAGAGATCACCTAGTCAAACTCCCCTGCTAAAGCAGGACCACCTAGATCAGGTCACATAGGAACACATCCAGGCAGGTTTTGAAAACCTCCAGAGGAGATTCCACAACCTCCAAGATGTTCTAGGAGGTCCATATAGACAGTGGAAAGCCTGTTTGCGGAGAGTGTGCTGCAGTCTATCCATAGATCAGCAACTGCCAAAATATCTTCACTAGCTCTTCTCTAGACCTGTGATGTAGCCAGAAGGAATCCACATTGAGCTACAAGGGTTCATCTGGACCATAGCGCTTTTTTCTCACTGAATGAAGAGGGAAGGCCTGCATCAACAGTGTCTGTTAGGAAACCCATAATAGCCCCTTAAGGAGTAGGAGCAACATGTCAGTGAATCTGTTTCTGCATCACCATATAGTGTGAATTAATTTAAACTAGATGAGAGATGCTGAAAGAAGACTTCAGAATAATGAGGTAATGACTATGCAAGAGTTGTTCCCTAACTCAAGCCTCTTATAAGTGCTCTTGTCTTCCAGACTGTCATATGGTTTAAAAAAGCTAAAAACAAAAAAATCTGAGGGATACTGGCAACTTATTTAAGTAGTGTCAAACCCTTTTATGTTTTTTTTTCTTTCAAAAATATTGCATATTAAGAACAAAAGCTTATGCAGACCTTGTCATCTCTTCACACTCTAGTGCAGAATGAAACTACAAAAAAAGGTAGCATCTCTTTATTGGGCACTCCTGGCTTCTCAGGGATCAGAGCGTACTTAAATCTGAAAATAAGAGATAGAAGGCTACGTCCCAAATTACAAATGCTTCACAGAATGTCTCAGAGTGCTTAGAGTATGAAGAGAGGCAGTAATGTAAGACCAACAAGCCTGTCATGCTCTTCAAGACTAGTAGCTGAAGGCTGTTGTTCCTCTGCATCTAAACTGGCACTGGGATATAACACCATGAGCCTCTGGCTACGACTGGTCAGGACTGGGAGATCAGACATCATCTCTTCTTCCACCATGACTGTACTTGCTCATGGACTATGTCCTGCACTCTCTGGGCTGCTGAATCTGAGTACACTTGTGTGATCACGGAGTGTCATAATCTGAGCAGGGCTGAATAATCTAATAACAAATGTGTTCTGAGTGCATGGATCATATTTTGTAATGTAATGTGTAAAGGCTTGTAACTTTGATGCAAGGACTGAAAAGGAGAGTATAATAACTTAATTTTTGTTCAAGGTAGATAAATGGCCTTTCAGGCTATCAGTATTTCTGAGGAATGCTTTATTTTTCAGCTTCCTATAAGGGTTAAGACAGACATGGTTTGTATTTATGTTCTTTTTCTGAGTTATCTGGCCTTCGTGAAAATAGCCTCTAGTATAGAAATAAATCTGAAAAGATCTTGAGGAATCTTTTTCTGTGACTAAGTGCACTCTTTTAGAATAGTACCAGTTGACAATGGTCACAGTAAATAAAGGTGGCCTGTATAAAAGTGTTTCATAGTCATGCTTTGGATACTGTGTACTTATCCAGTAAGAGGAATAAAAAATAGTTTTATGTAAACTGACTGTGCTCTGAGTAAAATATCCCAGTGTCACTGCAGGAGAACTTATCTTTTCATAAATGTTCTCTTTTGTGCTTGGTTTTTTTGTTTGTTCTCACGGGTAAATCCATGCAGTGCTGTTGAATGTAAAATCTCTTTCAAGGTTAAGTAGTCCCTTTGCAAGGCCAGTACGGTCTGCTTGCAGTTAACAATATTTTTTTTGTACTTGATAACAAAGTGTTTCTGTGGTTTATGACATGTTTTCTGTGTTTAGTACCCTGTGAGAAAATGCAGTAGCCCACAGTGGGACTTTGCAACTCCAGGGGGTTTCCAGCAGAGACTTGGGCCAGGCATCCAAGGTACTATAAAAGGTCTAAGACCAGTAGCTGCTACCAGGATTTGCCTTGCCACATGCTAAGCTGAAGCTGTAAATCATCATGGGTTTCAAGTACCCTAACTTTTCAAGTGCTTTTGTCCCAACAGCTGAATCACAGAATCTTAAGGGTTGGAACAGCCAGGTTTGTGTGTTTCCTTGTCTCCCCAGAATCCCCACACATCTCTGCTTGAGTAGTAGTAGATCACATACTCTCAATAAAATTAAGCTGAATATAGATTGTATCTGAAAACTTAATACTTTGAGTAAAAGGAGCAGAGCCTGCAGAGACAGGGAACACGCTGGAGAGAAAATAAAGAATTAATTCTGGGGAGGACCCTTAGCACCTGGGTCCAGACTTTTTGGTGGTTCCATGGGTAGGGAAATGTTTGGGCAGTGTGCAGGGAACACTGTACGTTGTCTCTGTAGTGAATGAGTGTGTGGGCAGGCTGCTTGCTGTGCCCTCCACCAACCCTTTTGTTGTAGCCTTGGGCTGCCAATGTGATGAGTAGTAGAAGGCTGAGGAAAATGTGTGTGTGAGGCAGGTACTTCTTAGGAAGTCCAATAAGGGAGTCTTACGTTAGAAAAGAGTATTTATACTCACACAGGATCACATCAGCCAAGGCACTGCAGGGCGTCCTGTATTTTAAGAATAATTTATTTTTTTCACCTTCACCTGGGTTTTGTCCACCTGAGCTTTGGCTTTAGTGTTTGTGTTTAGAAGGGTATAAGGGGAAAGAGTATGAGCAGACCTCTTCCCTGTTGTAGACAGGTTAAAAACTAGCTCAGAAGAGAAGAAATGCTCTTCACGCGGTACATTTATGATTTACGAGAGGGAAGGTTCTTTTAATAGATCAGTCAGAGAAGTTCATCAAGGGATGGTGGTGGCATCAAGATGTGCTGGGAGGTTTCTCAGTATCTGATGATATACCCCTTCAGCACTCAGCAGAAAATGTATGCTGGCTGAGGTTTTCTTGAGTACTCTGGCCATCAGGAGAGGCCTGAAAATAATATGATGTAAGAATAGGTGCCCTGATATACCTACCTATGCCCTGATGTGTCCTGGGGGAAACAACGTGAAATTCTGAGGCATGACAACACTACATTAAATCACTGCCGTATTGTTGTGCATGAAGCCTCCTGTGAGGATCAAAATGGAGTGAAAGTGTCTTCTTTGAATGACCTCAGTCCACAGACCATATTACCTTTACTCTAGTCGTAGAGAGAAACCTGGATTATTTAAAATTCGCATATGAAATGTGAATCTGTTCCCAGCTAGTCTTTATTGCACAATAAAAATGTGTTTTGAAAGTTTTTGTAGTCTTGTGTTCCGCACCTCAACAGGCTACTTTTCAAACCTGCTTCTCACAAAAAAATAAAGTGCACACCTACATCTGCTTCATTGTTTTGTGGCTCTAGCAAGTGCATGTAACATGCTTAATATTTACTTAGATTGGAGAGATAAGGTTCCAGCTGTTGGCAAGTGGGATTCAGGAAAAACCTGCATCCTTTAGCAGTCATAGTTTTAACAGTAGGTAAGGATGTTTCCAGGATGTTGCAACCAGGATAGTGTAAAGACAGTCTAACCCGTTTCCACTATAATCCCTCCCTTATATAGCCAAAATTGATATATTAACTCTGTCAGGAATTGTATAACTTCTTATGCCAATAGAGTTATTGAAAGTTGAGTTTTAGATGGGAAAATAATGCAAGTTTATTTAGAAAGGGTAACTTTATACAGCATTTGTAAGTCTAGATTTTTAAGTTGCAAAATTATTAGATATATAGAAATCCCTCTTCCCACTGCTTGGCTTTTAACCCAGATAAATGAAAAAAACTAAAATAGAAAACTCAGGCTTTGGCAAATGTTACAGCTTGCCTCTCTGTTCTTAGGTAGGGTGCTTTGGGATTGTAGAAGGGTTAGGAAAAGATTCTGAGTCGTTGACCTCTTCTGTTACAGACAATAAGACATTTCAAATTCACACAACTTCTACTGGCTATACATCATAGAAGAATCAATATTTTACATGCAAATGTGTTTAGATACGTTGAATGTCGATGTATCTGTGGCTCTGCTTTGTTGCAACTGCCTGAAAGAAAATTCAAGCCTTTCTGTTACTGAGTAATGGAGATAAAAGTTGTCCAGCAGAGACCAATGTGTTGAAGAGGAAGTTTTATACAGTCTCTTTTCTATGTCAGATCTATGCTTGATAGCCAGATGGTGTGATGCTTCTGTGCTATCTCTCCTGTGACTGTTGTGTTTCTGTTGCTGTATGTCCTGATCCTCCTAACTTGTTTTTTCTTATACTTGACAAAGTTCTTCTTCTTTTGATCCTGAGGAAGTAGTAATTATGTTTAATTAAGAATTCACTGGTATTATTTAGAACAAACTCTATATACTTTTTTTTTTTTTGAAATGCAGTGTAATTTTAATCAGTTACGTTAGTTAGGAAAGTATAAAATGAAACAAAGACATTTGTGTTGTATTAAGAGATGGAAGGATTTGTTTATGAGGCCCTTAAAAATGGATAGAACTGCCCTTTTTGTTATAGTGATATACAAGCAGTGTGTGTTACAGCATACAAAGGCGGCATGCAGAAGCTCTCAGGAAGATTTACTTGAGCATTATTAGTGGACCAATGAGTCGTCTGGAGTTCTCTCAGTTCAAGGGTTTTTCCTATTACTGCAAAAAGTTTCTGCAGGATATTAGAAATCAATGGACTAACAAGTCACAGTCTTGCAATTGTGCTTTTTTTACATCTTGTACTGTACAAGGAGAAATTGGTGGACCTCTGATAATTTGTATCTGAGACTTGTAACGAAGTGATAATGTTTTATTCACAATTTTTAAATCTTAGCCAATTTATCCTATGGAAGAGAAAATTAGGACTACTTCTTCAGGAGTTTACTACCATATACCATTATCATTTTGATAGTACTTAAGCTGATGAAGTGTATGCTTATTATCTGTATTGTCTTTCTCAAATTATTGACTTTTCATAAAGAAAATATAATGTAAACATGAGTAGAATTGTTTTCCATACAAAGAGTTGCCTCTGCCTCTCCAGCCTCCCCAGCACCAGCTTGCAGCAGCACCACTTCCACTGTCCCAGGGGCAGTGGAGTGACAGCAGGGTCCTGGCCATTCCCACCAACCTGGTGGGCACAGACAAATAGCTCCTTGCTACAGTGGGGAGAGGTGGGTCTCTTTTTACTATTTCACCATATCTCCTATGATAAACTGTACTCAACATTTGGTCAAAAGAAGCTAAGAGAGATAAAGTTTGAAATTATGAGCTTTTTTTAATTATTATTATTATTCCTTAGTGATTTCTGGTAGCAATCATTATTTTTATTAATTGATTTTAAAAGAACTAAGAGGAATTGTTGGAAACTTCTTGCCATTTATTCAAAGAAATTGGTTGGACACACTGGTTTTATTCTATCTAACAGGCAAAAAAGAAAAAAGAAAGGAAAAAAAAAAATCACTGTTTGACTAATGCAGTAATGGAAGTCCCAGGCTGATTTGGGTTTTTTGTTTGTATTCTCCATATCCATTGCTGTGATATCAAAATAAAATGTTAATTAGTACACATATTTTAGTCAAGGGGAAAAATTACATTTTAATTGTATTAAAATGTTACAGCTGTGTGCTTTAAGTTTTAGAATCTGACAGATTAACAGCATTAGATTAATACCTGGTTACAGTAATTGGATATTGGTAGCAGTGTTGTTAGCAGAGAGATCCTATTAACTTGTTTACGGAGCTGCCTTACATGGCTAAACCAATTTGGAGCTTAGCATTAATTATAGCAGCATGGAGATGAATGGATATTGGGTGCAGCACCCTCTTGCAGGGAAGACAGTTCTGGTGGAGTAGTGACAGTTAAGTTGCTTGGCTAACTGAGAAACACCTGTGTTTAATAAGAGCATACACAGAGAAAGCTAATTTGTGCAATCGTTGTACCTGGAGACCAAGATTGTCTGTACTTCTGGAAAGGAGCAGGCTCTACAGAGGTGTCCGTGTTCCTTGCCACAAGATGAATGAGGAGGTGATTATAGTTTGCATTTATGAGAATGCAATGTAAAGGTTTGTTTGCACATTTTTATTCTCTGTTTGCATATAGTATGCTCTAGGTGTTTAGTTACCTATATAGGCAAAAGTGTGTACTGGCTCACAAAAGGTCTTATTAAGACATGTAAATATAATAATTTGGCTGAATTTGAGGACAGAGGGAAATGAGCCCCTTAGTATGTCATGCATCATAATTGCATATGGAATTTTGTTGATCTTCTGCTAAAGTCGCTAAACTGGCTGACATAAATGAAATCAGGACTAAACTACTAAATGATTTGTGTTTAATGTGAAATTAGCTTGCTTTCAATTTTTGCATTATCACTTCTGTGTGAATCTGTATTCTGCATGTTAATGAATATGGCTGTAAGAGTATTATTTGGTTTTACTGCAATCAAACCAAAATAAATGGGATATTCTGGTTCAAAGACTATCAATTGAAAGAATGGCTTAAACTCTGGTATTGCACATCTTGATTGAATACTTCTGCGGTTTTTTTTGGAGAAAAAATCGTGATTGTAGATTTTGCCTAGTAAATTTTTGATCATGAGGGGTTTTTCTCAGAGACTCCTTCTAGGTGAAAATTTATAGCAGACTGATTAGCCACTGAAAAGACTTAAATTTTATTGAAAATGTTGGTTGCCCTGAATAGTACAGGCTCAACAGAAAGATAGCAGTAATTAAAACTGCTTTTTTATGTTCTATGTGGCTTTCAGGGATCAAAGAGATCTCAAACAAAACTCCCATTTAAAGATTTTTTTAGCAGAATTTACCAGCTCGTGAAATGGTATGGCGCTTCACATGAGTGTGCTTAACAATACATATACGATAGCAATAGTCAAGTGAATTGCTGATGTTACAACCTTTCTGTTTTCTCTCATATTTCTACTGTAGACTACCCAAATTTGGCCTCTTGCTCAAGTCCTTCACACAGATCTATTTCCATCTAAACTGAGTGCTCCATTTTCCCCCTGTACTTTTCCTGCAGCATCCCCTCATGCTTAGTATTTCAGAGCTGACAGAATCGGGTATTCATGGAAAACATATGCAAGATTCACCAGGAAAGGGCTTTAAATTTCACAAGGTGAAATTTTAACACTTTTGAAGTCAGTGACAAAACTCGCTGCAACTACAGCAGGACCTAGATTGCATCCTCATTTTTAGGCCCAAATAAACACTTCAGAGTTCACAATGAAAGAACCTGTCAAACAGAAATAATGACTATTTCCAGAAAAAGAATAATCGATTAGATAACAATAAATTAAAAACTGTGTCATGTATTCTAAACTATTTGGCAAGGTCATGTAATGCTTTCAGCTTCTAGGCTGGTACTGATGTGCTACAGAACCATGCATGGTATGTAAAACCTATTTTACATTGCAAAATGCAAAGGGAGGGGAAAACTGTCATGTCCTCTCTATATAGTGTTAATGTGGACTGACTAGGTTATTGTAAATAAAATCAGTTTCTCTCCTTTTGCAATCAGACAGGCAAGTTTAATGATTTTATGTAAATGTTGAGTGAAGCAGAAACACAGGTTTTAGTGAAAGTGACTTGGAGGATGTGCTTTCTTTTTCCTCCTTTTTTTTTTTTAAACTTCTTCCAAGACTGTTAAGCAGATAGAACAGACTATCAAGTAAACATCCACACTTCATGTACTCATGCCAAGCTCTCAAAGCATGAAAGCACAGACACAGTTTAATTTAATTTATCCAAGAAATCCCCTGACTAAAAAAATAAATAGATAAATAAGCAACAGTAATGAGACTGTTCTTCTCTCCATTAATATCAGTGGATGTGTGTGTGTGTGTGGACATAGGAAATTACCCTCCTCCCCACTGTATATAATGACCAATTTGTAGTCAAAACTCACAATGATGTTCCATCTGACTAGTCTCTTCATGTCTGCTTTTTGGAGGGCTGAAATGTTTGTCAGAAGTTGTCAAAGGTTGAAGGACTCTGATTTACAATGCTCATAAAGCTTTCCTTTATTAAATGTAACCTGTCAGTACTACTTGGTTCATGTTCTTCTGTTTTCCCTTTTAGACTTTGCAGTTGAACAGGAGAAATAATGTGGTTTGAAATGAGATTGCAATGTATAATGTACTGGTAATAGTTACCTTATTTCAGCAGCATGGGTGAGCTCATTTCTATCCAAGACAGAGGCAGCAAATAGCCTGTTTCCCTGCAGGCTCCTCTCAGGTTACTTATGGAAGCTTGTTTGATGCCAGACATTCTGTGAAGTGCTAACCACAACTCAGAGTGGATGTCCTTTCACACTGATGTTCTGCTTAGGCAGGAGGTAAGCACATGTAATCTCTTTCTGTGAGTTAAGTGATATTCCTTCCCATGAGCTGCCATGGAGACCTCCACAAGCACTGTCCACAGCAATGATTCAAATGTCAACAAGATTAGGCAGCGAAGGAGCTTTATCTTGGCCTTTTTGTTTGCTACTGCAGATTTACATACATAACACATCTGTATGTGATCAGAGTACTTTAGGTTTCAGTCACTTTGGCAATCAGTCATTGGAATAAGGTTGGCATGCTTAGAATATATGGGGAAATACCTGAGGTGCAACACGTGAGGGAAACCCATATTGCTTGAAAACATCTAGCTTGAAGTAGACATAAATTCTGTAATCTGTGTCACACAGGTAGAGTTACTCAAAACTGGTGGAGTCAATACACAAAGAGTATCACAGAAACATTAAAAAAGAAAAAAACTAGAACAAATTTTAAAAGAAATTTCAAAAACATAATTTTAGAATTGCTATACAAGAAATAAAGCCTGCTAGACCACCCGTATAAAGTTTCTTGAGCTTGGGATGTACTTCTTAGCTAAGAGGAAGTATAATAAGTCATCTGTCATAAGTATACTTGAAGATCTGTCTCTACATGCTTACCAGATCATTGCATTGTGTGTCATATTGCTGTGTCCATGTATTTACAACTGTCCATCAGGGAAGACTGCAGCCCTTTAACTCTTTTAAGGCATGATGTGACTCACAAGTCTTCACTGGTATGGGTCATACTTGCCTAGATATCAAAACTCTGTTTCTTTTTCCTTCTCACTATATCCTAATTGCAAATTTTGTGAAAGTTCTGAAATCAATCAATCATTAATTTTAAATAACATGAGAAGTGCATACAACCAAATAAAAAAGTCATTTGAATACTTTCCTTCACTATGAGAGATGTTGATGAAGACATATTGGCATTCTTTCAGAGACAGTGGCTGGTCCTATGATTAATGATTATAGCAATACCGTTTTCACAGAAAAAAACTTGAGAAAAATGAGTTGCCAGTTGAAACTTTTCATCATGTTGTGCCACCGAAAAGATGCATGTCCTATGTGTAGGTGAAATGAGGGACAGGGAAGAAGTTAATGTGCTTTTTTTAATTAAAAAAAAATAAAATTCAGGAAGTCAGTGATGCAGAAATTTCATGAAAATGAAAGGAATTTATACTAGTACATGGATTTCCAAGTTCCCTTGGAATTCAATTGAATACCAGTTGACTTAAGAACTGTATTACGGTCACATTCCTGTGCTGGACCTGCTGAGAGGAAAATGAGATTGCTGACTATAAATTTTATCAATTAATATAGTTCAGTGCTTGTGAATAAAGTGAATGCTTTTGCAAGACAAGGCTTACAGGCTTCCAAAACACAAAATATAATCTCATTGTCCTTTAACTCGAAAACGTGGAAGAACAAATCTTCTTTAAGGCTCAGAAAAGTCTTTTCCCCAAAAATTCCAGAAAGCCAAAAGGTTCTCAAAACAAATCAGCATCTCTTTTGTAAGATGCAGAGCTAGTATAATGTACCTTGCATCTATAAAGATAAAGCTCTACTGTTTTAGTGTGACAATTCAAAACAGAACTTGTTGCAAAAATATTGGATATTCTTTTAGAAACTCATTCTCCCTACCCACAGTGAGACAAGTAGCTTTTCATTTACCTAATCTGGCACAAACTTTCTGCCTCTCCCTTCTTTAGTTCAGGTGTAATGATGTCTGTCATGTCTATGGGTTTCAGTACAAGTCTCAAGTTATGTTAAATGGATTGTATGGGCTTTGCTTATAGTTTCTCTTTAGTTTTGGTGATAAAGATAAAATATAACAGCAGATTTTACTATTACATTAAATTACATTTTAAACCTAATGGAGAAACATTGTAAATGCATTCAATAATTATGGTCTGCAGAAGCTATTCTGCAAAAGGGCTGTTCAACTTTGGCTTTGAGAAATTTAGGAAATGTTTGTCTAATGAATGTTGAGACAGACTGAGGAAAATGTCTGGTATTAGAGTGTTTAATTTGAGATTCTATCTTGATGACAGTGTCTGGGTGAGGGAACAGGCATATTCTCCTGTTGGTGTTTGAATCAAACCACATTCATCATTCCAGGATTCAAGTTTTTCTCAGGAGTTTTTTCTGATGGATGTGTTTACTAGGTTCTTTCTATCTGATGGAAGTTAGAGTAAAATTTGTGCTATTTCAGAAGTTTTTCTTAGAGACTCTCCTTAACTAAAAATGCCTTCTGCATACTAGGAAACAGCATGAAAAGATTTAAATTATTATTTAAAAGGAAACAAAAGAAAGGGAGCAGATATACCATTCTCTTCTGGATTATGCCATTAAATGGCATTATTAAATTGTTTGTTTTAAAAAAAATATTTTCTGCTATTTTGTTTAGATATCTGTGTTTTTCTGGAAAAGAGACAGCCTTTTTAGTTTGCCAGCACACAGTAGTTTGGCATTGTAGTGGTCTTGCTCCAAAACTGTGGATCCTGGGATAATAGTGACAACAAATAATAATGATGCTGAGAGTTGGTCCAGATGTTTATCCTGAGGTTAAAATCATATCAACAACACAACCGGACATAATTTGTTTTGTCTTCTTCCTCCTAAAGCAACTGCATATTATGATAAATCAGGAGGGTGAGCAAAGGATATTCTTAGCTACTCTCTTAACCCATTCAGCAGCCCTTTCGCTCATCCCTTCATCTTAAAAGCTAGTATCACACAAGAAAAATTTGGAAAGCCTTTGTCTTGTAATGTGTTTCTTGAACCTGAAATTGAAGCCTTTTATAATAAGCCTTCATATCTCAATTCATGAGATGTAGCAGGTTTTTTCTTTTTTCTTAATCACATTTGAGGTATTGACAACATTCATTTGGAAACCTGTTGTAGAGATCTGTAACTGACTTTATATTGAAATTTGGGGGGTTTAGAAGATGAAAAGTTCCCCCTTAGAGGAAGAAGAAAAAAATACCTCAAAACCGTCATTGCCCATTTACAAAACATGATTGAATTAAAATGTTTGTCCAGAACGAACATTGTTGGCAGCTGCATGAGGATTACTTTTCCTGCAAATGACTGTCTGTTTCTCTTTTACAAGGAAGCATAAACCGTCAGGAGAGCATAAACCATCAGAAGAGCAGAATGCAGTAGTAATATTGCTTTCCTTCTGCACCCCTTCCAGTGCCCCTTTTGAAAATTGAGTGCTACATACAAAATTGTCTTCCCATTTGCATGAAGGTACCACTCCCATAAAGATGCTGATGCCCTCCTGAATGGTGGTGACTGGTAGACAACGTTCAGGTGACATCAGTCAGGATTGCTGGCATGATGCAGTTCTTGAGAGATACTTGATATTATCTCATGCAGGATAAATCTAAGATGCATGGAAGATGAAATCTTTTGTCATTAATTACAGCAATAGTATTTTTTTCCCTCATTCTAATTAACCCTTAAAATGAGGAAGGGAAAAAAAAAAAGAGAGAGATGAGGAGAAGGAAGGTTCTCTCTTGCTAAAAAAAAGCAGTTTCAAAACTGAAGTGAATAAAAATTGGTTAACATCTATATAGCTGCTTCTTTAGCCCATTATGTCTTGCCATTATATACTTAGAATGACCTGAGAAGTATTTAACCAGACAAGAAACCAACACCACTGCCATATTTTGAGAAATTCAGGCACCGTAACTTGGTACACAGGAAGTGTATTAGACACTGGGCATGTTGAAGTAGAGTCCATTTTAAAACTGCAAACCTGTATGTATCATTCTTTGTTTTTTCTGAGCTACTCTTTGTATTGCATTAGTGAAATAGTTCCTTAATCAGGAAACAATTAAATGGATGTTTTTCTTTTCATTAAGGGAGGAAAAGGGAATAAAAAAATACTAGTAAGACGGTTATTCCTATATAGAGTGAAATAACTTAGGTTTGCAAAAATATAATTTCCATCCAAGTTTAAAGAAAAGCATAAACTCCTCAACTCTAGAAAGTTATGGATACTGTTATATGATTATCAGTGTAATGGTAGGAGGAGTTTCCCTAGCATATTACTTGTAGTTGGTCTGTTTCAATCCATTCCTTTTTACTGCATTACTGATGTCATTGGATATAAATTGCATCAGAATCATAGAATGGTAGGGGTTGGAAGGGACCTTTAGAGATCATCTAGTCCAAGGCTCCTGCTAAAGCAGGTTCACCTAGATCAGGTCACATAGGAACATGTCCACGTGGATCTTGAAGACCTCCAAGGAAGGAGACTCCACAACCCCTCTGGGCAGCCTGTTCCACTGCTCCCTCACGGTAAAATAGTTTTTTCTTATATTTAAGTGGAACTTTTTGTATTCCAACTTCATCCCATTACCCCTTGTGCTGTTGCTAGCTGCTATAGAAAAAAGAGATGCCCCAGCCTCCTGACACCCACCCTTTAGATATTTATAAATGTTAATAGGATCTCCTCTCAGTCTTCTTTTTCTAGACTGAACAGCCCCAGTTCCCGCAGCCTTTCCTCGTATGAACGATGTTCCAGTCCCCTGATCATCTTGGTGAAATATGAAGTCTAATGTGACTATGCTTCTTTAAATAAATATAATAGCAAAGTTTTTTTCTAATTGTATTTTTAAAAGAGTATAAAAATGCTAAGATTTGAGTTCTAAGAAAGAGAACTTAAAAAAATTAAATTAAACATAGGTGTGTATTAGTATGAGCTCCAGCATGGGTGACACTGGGTTATTCATGCAAGATGAATGTATCTGTATCAAGGAATGACAATGAGTTAAGCTAGTCTAACCATTCAGGCAGGCTTGGAGCCAAGTGGATCAAGAGGAAAAACTAATGAAAAGTTCAATGAACTTTTAAAACTAATTTATTGTAGTATTACTATTCTAAGGGTTATCTCTAGGAAGTTAATGGTACTGAGTTTCAAAATGTTTTTTAAGACTACCGTTCAGTTACTGACTCTGGGATTTATCTCAGGGTTGGAACTTGTTGTGTTGTGGGGAGCTTTAGCACTGATATAGACAGAGCAATAGATGTTTTTTCAGATGCTTTTGACCTCAAATGACAGTCTGGTTTACAAACAATAAATAAGAGGAAGACGCGTTAGAAGGCTGATAGCTGAACTTATCTGTTGTTAAGACTCAGTAGTGCAAATAAGAAATCATCTTTTAAGTCTTGTCAAATGGGTAGGTTCTGCGCGGCTAGGGGATTTGTAAACCTATGCTACTTCCTTTTCACTTGCTGAATTTTCTTTGCTGTTTGGGATTCTTCATGTTAGCTTGAAGGTAAATGGCTTTTGGGCCTGAACTAAAGTATCTGTCTCTGTGGAGAAAGCAGATTTTCCACAGAACAAAGTCTAGTTGCCACATGCAATTATTTCAGCTACTGTCACCACTGCTTGAAGTGTTCTGGCTAGCAGTTGGTTGGTGATTGTCAGTTTGGGGTTTAAGGTCCTTCTTCTTTCAGAAGAATTCATAGGCAATTGTTCCACTTTTCCTTAAGAGATATCACCCTGGATTCTCTTTCTGGCTTAACTTGTTCCCTATAGGAAGAGGGAAAAAGATGTAAGAACAGAGAATAGACAGGTTCCAAGGTGTTTCACACCTTGCTTTCTTGGTCTGTTGTGGGAACCTTAGCAGTGGTGGGTGCAGATCACAGCACCCTCTGAGCCACCCTGGCTTTGGCTCAGGCAGGCAGTGCTCCCCAGAAGGCTGCAGGATTGCTACAGCAACAATGGGTTGTGGTGCACAGCTGACTTGCATCCTACAGCCACCTCTCTCTCCCCCTTGCAAAACCCTAGCATCTCGCTGGAGCCACAAAGGTGTACAGCACAAGGTTGTTTCATCAGCTCTGTGTCCCCACACAGGAACACCTTCCCCACAGCTAAGTTCTCTCTGCCTTCTGTTTCTGGGCAGGAATAGATACAGTGATAGCCATGAATGCAGGACAGTACACCATATTAGAAAGTCCAATACTCCAAAACAAGCTCCAATACTAGAAGAGGTAGAATTATTCTTTCTTTGTTTCATCTGCCTTCATATAGTAAACAAGAATCATTATGACCTGAGTAAATAACCTGCACAATTGTTGTTTAATGTTGAAGAGAAATGTTATTTTAGATGTGCAGAAGTAGTTCCATCTATATATTCTCTCTAAGATTTTGGTATTGTAAAAATGCTCAATCAGTTCCAAGCATCTCATTTCTAAGACCAATCCATAGCCACTCATGCTAATGTGAATATTCTCTCTGACACCCTGAAACTTACTGATTTATCTGTTTCTAACAAAACAAAACAAAAAAATTATGTGTGTTTGATATTTAGGAGCAAAAAAATCACCATTTTTACCCTGCCTTACTCCCTGTCACCTTGGTGTTTTCTTACCCTGTCTTACTCCCTGTCACCTTGGTGTTTGTTTAATGCAGTTGAAACTTGACCTGTCAGCCTTCATATGACCTTCTTAAAGAGGTTCACAATTAATGTGTTGCTTCAGAAGAAGACTTTTACATGAACATTTCACATAAATTCAGGGTGCAATCCAGCTGAAATTTTTGAAGCATATTAACCAGAGTTATAAAGAGCTACATAAACTACATGCTCCAGATTGGATATTAAGGAAATGGCTGGGAAAATATTTTAAGGAGCATGCCTGCAATCCTGTGATTAGGCTGACTTCCATAGCTACAAAAGCCTTTGATTTGTTTCCACCAGATTTCTAACTAAACGACCTGACTTTTCTTGCTTATATTGCTCTTGCACATCTTCTACCACATTTCTGCTTTTATTTATCCACTCTTGGAAATCTATACTTCCTGCAATATCTTTCAAGAGAAAATTGATGTGATAAGGAGGGGGCCTCTTTGGCTTATGTTCATCTCCTTTTGCTGTCCATGTATTTACTGTTGTCAGAAGAAATCAAAAGTATCCAACTAAAACAGGGGGAGTGATTTGCAAATTGATGTTAGCACAACCATAACATCTGCAGCTTTGGGGCTGAAGACCTGTATGTCACCAATTCTCCCTTTACACAGCTGGTTATATGCAACAGGAAGTTTTGTAAATAGGCTTTCATTGTAGCTGACTTAATTCCCTGATGCAGAAACCATATCAAAAAGACGTATTGAAGCATATGACAGATTCTGTTCATTTGGACACCAGTGGCTAGCCCTAAGAAGGAAATTATGGGGTAAACACAAGTGGCTTTTCATCTGTGATTGAAGAGTCTTTACTCAGTGACCCTCTTGTTTCCTGAAGGTACAGCATCTGAAGGTGGTGTCAGAAAGTTAGGTTTAGTTAGTTCAGACTGCAAACTGGAATGAAAGTGTCAGAAATGTTTAAAAATGTATTGTTTGTTTACAAAATAGTTTAGAAGTTTGTGGGTTTTTTTAAACAGTAACATATAATCTTTATTTTTTTATTTTGGAAAAAGTAAAATGTGTTAACATAGTACAATTTAATTTCAGGTCAGAAGGAATATTTATTTTTTTCTTTTTTTATCCCCACAACTCAGAGGAAAAAAAATTGACCTAAAATCGTGCACACAATTTTTTAAGTATTTTTTAGGTATTTTTCACTTACATCATCAAAACAAATAAATATATTCATTTATTTCTAGCTTATCTCATATATCATCTCATATATGCATCTTGGGAGGTAAGAAATGGGATTTATTCATATCTGTGGAGTGTTTTAAAATTCCTATAAAGTGTTATAAAAATGAAAAGTATTCTTTCTTGATAACAATTTAAATATGAGAACACCATTAAAATTGCACTCTCAAATTTTTTTCCTTTACATAGAAGAGCTTTCCCAGTGTCCAGCTGTTGTGCAGATAGATGGGTTAAGGCTTCTAATGTTTAGTCTTACTTTTATTCTTCCAGCTAAAAATAAATGGTTGGTAGGGAAATAGATGACCTGACAAAATTTTGTTGGGTAAGTTTATGATTTTATATTCACTTACAGAGTGATCCTGGGACACAAAGGGGATAGTCTGACATAATACAGAATCAAGCTCTCTTCAGTTGTCTGTGAATAGGTCCTTCGGAGTAATAGTCTTGCTGCAGAGTGGTGGTTTTTCATCATTTATTATTTAAGAGGGATGAATAGCATGCTTTCCTGTAAAACCAGAAAGAGCTGTGAAAATGCATGACTGTAGTCCAGTAGATAAAGTCCTGTCCCCAGAAAGAAGCCAGCAGGTCTCTTGTTGCTTCTGCCCTCACAGAGATGAGGTGAATGGTGTTACCCTTGCATTTTTCCTTTTCTTCATGTACCAAGTCACCTCTTTCTTTCTGTACCTTTGAATTTTGCAGTGTTTCTCTGATACTTGTTCCATTTCAAGATAAAATGCCCCAAGAGACCCAGTCTAGACATTGAATAAACTGAAGGTTTGAAGTGATTCTGGTTGGGAAAAGTTTAGCCTGAAATCTTTCACTGGATACCTATAGGTTCTTATTAGGAAATACTATGTGTGTATGTTCATATAAATTATGGGTGGAAACTAGGAAAGAAGTATCACATACACTTTTGTACATAAGCACTAAGCTTCTGGCTTTTAAAAGTCAGCTGCTGACTCTCAAAGTTAGCATGAAGTACTTAACTAGGTCTATTACAAATCTAACACCCTCATATAGAGTGACTCGTAAAAAGGTTGAAGCAGCAAAATGAGTTTTGCTTTAGGGTTGTGGATTGATGGAGGCTCATTTACAGTTCATCAAGAGTTTTGCATGGTCTGTACTAGGCTTTGATTATGAGCTAAGCACTGAATATGATACTGACAAAAATGCTGTTATCCAAACTTAGCCAGGTGTTCTTCATGCAAATTTTCACTGAAGTCTATTACATGTTAAACCATATGGTAGTTCACATTAATCTTAAAACATATAATTGTAAATGAAATTAAAGATTAAAAAAAACCCCACAGCATAATTGGAAAATATCACAGTAAAACAGATATTAAAACTGAAGATGATCTTCCTATAACTTAAAGGCTATGATAAAGAGAAAATTCGAAGTATCATCTGAAATGAACTATTCCATTAAAAATTCTAAAACCTAGTTCATACTATGGCATAAAACATCTCAAACTTAAAACTCGTTAATAGTATATCTGCTTGAAGCACAACCAATTTTTATCATTGAAAAAATGTGGCAGATATTGTGGAGTGGGGGTAGATTTTTATGCTATTTTATATCAAGCAATTTTCAAATCTGGGAGGCCTGTTTTCCAAATAATAAAATCCTTTCCTAGACAGTTCTTCTGATCTAGGCCTTTGAATCTTACCAGCTCACAACAACTGAAGCAATCATGACTGTTTTAGAGTGTGTGTAAGCATTCAGTGCCTCTTCAATCTACTTGGAAAAAAAATGTTAAAGGGCACTGCTTTTGAGTGGCACACCTTCACTTGAGCTGTGCATTTGAGGAGCCAGTGATGGCAAGCTTTCTTTTTCTGGACTCTCAGTCTATCAAAGGAAATAGAAGAAGAATTGTTTCACTGTAGGAAGAAGATTTCCTGCTGATATCACCTAACAATGCACTTTCTGATTTCTGTGGCTTCAATGGGAAACAGCTAGAATAATGTTGGCAACTGAGGGAGTGGTAAATGTGCTTGCTTTAGAACATTAGCTAGAGCCTGAAGAAAGTTTCAGTAAGGTCTTGAAAATGCTGTACCTCAGATTTTTTTTTTTTTTTTTCTTTTTAAAAGCAGTCAAAAAATCCTGTTTTCATTAAATGTCTTTAGGATGCTTGGTGTTAATTCTGGCCCTAAATCACTTGCCAGTAGCAAACTTTAATCTCTAAAATTATCGATAAATGCTGAACAGCAAATCTACAGAGTCCAACACAGAGCTTTTCCTTTTGTTTCATAAAAGCATGTGTGTTGTTGCAGACATGTGATCAGTGAGAGTTTTGACTTGATTCTATGTAATTTAATTACCGATCCTCCAGCTGGAGTTGTTTGTATAGTCTTCATTCATAGTATACCGTATTCTTGTCTACATGGACAGACAGTATAGGCCGTAAAGGAATTAAGGACTTTCCACTGTAAAATAATTGTCAGTTCTCTGTGTGGGCGCATCAAAGCACAAAGGAAATCCAGTTGGGTTAAGCCAACACGCTCACATATCAAACCCTGTGGCTTTCACCTGTCTTGCCTTTTCCAGTGTTCATTCACATAATTACATCAAAGCAAAAACTGACTTTCACTCACAAATAATTTGAACATTCATTGTACATGAATGCAATCTTTTAGTTACTTCTTTTGTACCTGGAGAGATTGGCTGGTAAGGTATAAATGAACGGTGATTAGAAAATTGAGCAACATGGGGGATTTGCCAGTGGAGGAAAAAGTGTGGAAATAGGTATGTCTCTTTTCAAGTTTCACTCTTCTTTGGTTCATGAGGTTAATGACTATATGCTAGAGATTTGCTTCAGGTTACCGAAATTGCAGGCAAATATCTCAAGTGAAAAAAGGGTCAGAAAGGGCATTGTCTTCAAGCAAAACTACTGTTTTATTTTAATCAACACCAGAGGAGACACCTTTGCTCAGTGGCTGGAATATATTATCCTTTTCAAAAGGCCAGTTGAAAGAGATTCAATAGATAAGCTAATTTTAAATCAAAAGCTGTGTGATTAATACGTTAATCTCCCCTCCTCTGACACTTCCACCCAGGAAAATGAAAAATGCACAGGCTTGGGCTAACCCAACATAACTACCTGGGCAAGTTGCAAAGAAAGAGAATGACAGGTAAGGTAGTTAGTGAAAGCTGTGTAGTAACAGAAATCTAGAGCTACTGTAAAGTCCCACAAAGCAATAACAAATGTATTTCAAACAAAGCTGCAGTTAAAAGAAGCACCATGAGAGTGCATGACTTTATATTTCTAAAATCAGCCTTCCCCAGACAGTGTTTTCCTCAGTGATTGACAATTTCTTCATGTCTACTTTCTTTCCTATGGTCCTCAGTAAGGGAAATTACATGTACTGTGTGAAATGTTTGCAGCCATCCACATTGTATGATTAGGAATCACTCTTGAAGGTGAGTTGATTAATATTTCTTTTCAGGTAGTCCTTATTGACACAAAATTTTTCAAGGTTTACAGACCACAACATACCATATTTACCATCTCTACACATAACCTGCACTGTGTGTGTCCCATATACAATGGGAGCTCTGTACCTGCCAGTTGGATAAATTACACTACATAAAGGCAAATTGTTTCTTAAACCTGATCATCCAAATTGACTTAAAAATAAAGAATCCAAACAAAAATCATACATTTCTACTGAAGCTACACCTGTGGTACAGTCACAGAATCACAGAATAGCAAGGGTTGGAAGGGACCTCTAGAGATCATCTAGTCCAACCCCCTGCTCAAGCAGGTTCACCTAGCTCAAGCTGCACAGAAACATGTCCAGGTGGGTTTTAAAAACCTCCAGAGAAGGAGACTCCACAGCCTCCCAGGGCAGCCTGTGCCAGTGTTTCATCACTCTCACAGTAAAGAAGTTTTTTCTCATGTTCAAATGGAACTTCCTGTTTTCCAGATTGTGCCCATTACCCCTTGTCTTGTCACTGGACACTACAGAAAAAAGATTCATCCTGCAGTCTTGTCTTCTCCAGGCTAAATAGCCCCAAGTCTCACAGCCTTTCTTTGTAAGAGAAGTGTTCCAGTCTCCTAATCATCTTTGTAGTCCTTCGTGTTTCACTGACTTCAACTAAATAAACAACCCACAGAAGTGTCTCAGCTTCCTCAGAGTACTTTACTCTGGCTGTTGACCAAAGGGGTCTGTAAGCTGTGTTATTTTAAAACATATAATATTCCCTTTTTGTTTTTACAAAATAAATTAGATTTTTCTTCTGAATTTGGGTAGATTACCCACATGATGAAAGCACTTGGATTTCTTTATCTTACCTTTCTAACATCTAGACTAGACTGAGGTGGCAAGGGCATCCGTGAACGTAAGGTTAGTGCAGTGCTGTTGCTGTGAAGGGAAGATCAAGAGGATGGTTTAGGAAGGTGGTGGCAGACAAATTATGGAATTCTACTTCTGACTGGTTTTGTTAAGCTATAATTTGTATGTGGCATTTTGTGCTTAGTTTCTCATTCCTTTTCAGTTATTCCTAATGTAAGAATAGACATAGCAGGAACTCCTTCCAGGGAGGTGTGGTAAATAGGAAATCTCTTTTTAAACATCTCTGTCTATATTATTTTTTTAAATGGCAGTTATCACTTATTTTCTATCTGTTTTTTATTAATATTTCTGCAGCTCAAGTTCATTCCCATTTGTAAAGCAGAGCAGTAATTCCAAATTTAACGCGGACATTGAAAAACACATGGCGTGTCTATGACACAATGGTGTTACATCTCAGATCTCTGATGCAGTTTTTCTCATAAGGTCTTGACTTGCTTTTGCATGAAAGACAAAACAATGAAACTATTACAGAAGCAGACCACCTATGAAACAATTTCCAGCAAACAACACCTAAGAAAATTTGCAAGCACAAGTAAAGCTTAACACAGTCAACTGAATGGTTTTAACTTCTGAAAACATTATTTCTTAAGGTCACTGGATGATGTATTGCATTTATTTCCATATTATAGAAATAAGAGACCTTATCTTCCAAAAGTAGTTATTAGATTTTTTTGCTCCTTCTTGTAATTGGAGAGATATTTAGTGGTCATAATCAAATGTTTAACCAAAGCATATATATACCCAGGTCTTTAATGTTGGCTGCCAAGAACTGGGACAAAATCCTGTCCAAGCTGTTATACTTTTCTAAAGATATATAGCATGTAAAATGCAGTGATAGTATATAGCATTAATCAAGGCGTCACAGCTTCTGAAATGAGCTCCTGACAGGGGGCATATATTGGTCCTCTGGCTGATAATGGCCTTATTAACTTATGACAGACTACTATGTCTGTAATAATTAAAAAATCTCATTGCGCTCTTTTGATATTTTCCCATTGATGCATGTCATTTTTTAGAGAGAATAAAACAGCCCTGACATAACATAGAATATCTCTATTCTGCAAATGCAGAATATGCTATTATATAAAAGAAAAACATTATACTTGTGGTGTATAGACAGGATAATATAAACAAATTTGTATTATGTTTGGGTTTGAGTAACAGAATTCTTTATCCAGTCAACTCTTCCCCTCTTCTGTTTTGAAAGAGAGCATTTTAGAGAAACATACCTATGTATGTTTAGTTTAAATTAGTTAAATTAGTTTAGGGTTTAGTTTAAAATAGTTTAATTTAAAAATACATTTCTGACTTCAAGAGTGCAGAAGATTTAGTTTCAAATCAGTAAATTGATCTATTGCTAAAATTACCATTTTATTAATCACAGACTATAATAATGGCTTGTTGGTAATGATTCTCTTTTGGAAAGAATTCTTTAATTGAATCCTTAAGCTACCTTCTTAGTTTAGACTTAACCATTTTGTATGCAGAGCCCCTTGTATCAATGAAACAATTACAGGAAGCCCTCTGAATGATATGTTTCTGAAAGTATATGTCATTATGCCTATGTAGAAGATATTTAATATAGTTTATTCCTAGTAGACTTTACTGCTTGTACTATGAGTGCTAGCTTTTGAAGTTGATTTTAGGAAACAGAGTTTACTAGCTTGCAAAGTCAGTGACTAGGTATTGCATTATATATGGAAATTCAGGTTTATATACTTACAGTTTGTGTATTTGCAGTGCGCACGAAGAAAATTGCCATCCAAATTGCATACTACAAGATAGTTAGAAAAGGCTAAGGTGTAAACTATTGATGCATCTCATCTACTTCCAAGACAAATCGAAGGGTGATCCCTGGGAATTCTTGTTCAAAACTGTGTTGCTTTTGAAGGCGATTTCAGCACTTGGGAGGCAGAGTGTGGTTTGATGGGCCAGTGTTGCTTCCTGTGAAAATACATAGCAGCTCTGAAATTTGAGCATGCTAAAATACATTGCTCTTGACCATTAGATTAAAGTAGTCCCTGAACTGTTCTGGCAGAAGGGACTAGATGAACTTTTAAGGTCCCTTCCAACACTTAAGATTCTGTGAACTACAACAGCCAGTTCGTACCATCTTCTGCTCTCAGTTTAGGAGATCAAAAATACTCCTCTTGATACCAAAAAATTGTATCATAAAGGATTCTTACATTGAATGCTATTGAATTTCCACAAATGCATAGTGCCTCACTACGTATATCTAATGTTCCAGTATATGTGAAGATAATGGCACAGGATGGTCAAAAGAAGTTATTACAGTCAGAAGCTGCTGGTGGAACCTCAAGTTTCCTGATTTTGAGGGCCCACTTTATTCTACCATTATTATTTTGTTAAAGGCTTGGTAAGTGTCCTACACATTGAGGTGTCAGTGTGTGCCTGGGGATTCAAATGCTTTTCTTCATATCTTCCTTTCCTCTTTTTTTTGTGGTCAAAGTACAATTATCAGTTCTTGCTGGGGAAGTCTCTGGGAATTACTTCCAGCCCCCTGCCACAAAGACATTCCTTGAATCCCTTTCCCATACAATAGATGAGCATAGTGCTGGAAGGATGGATGTCCATGCTGAAGGTGGTGCCCTCTGCAGTATTTCCTTGTGATGTGCTCCAACTATTCTTCAAAACCTCAAAATTTTCTGCTGAATGTTTTGATCTGTTGCTAGCATGTACTCCCCAGGGAAACTGGATGTAGGAAATATAAGGTTTTTCCAGTAAAAGGATGGAAGTGGACCATAAGTGGAAAGATTCAAGGATTCATAAGTATTTTGAATAAATCGATGTCTGAAATAAAAGCCATTTTTCTGTCTGCAATACAGGGCCATTTTTCTGTCTGCCTACCTCTCTATGAAGTTTCCCATCAGTATGGTATTATGGAGCCGTTAGAAAGTCATAAAAAATTTTAGGATGTCATCTAATAACCCAATCTAAAGAAGCCAGAGTTTCCTAGTTCTCCTTCTGTTCAGAGCTCTTCAAAATGGCACTGAATAGCTTTGGAAATTGTCCCTTTGAAATACCAAATAACAATATTTCCTGTGTACAGAGTTGAGCCTCTGACCCCTTTTTTGAATCATTACATGAATCCTTGATAACTATTCTTTTCAAATCTACTAAGGAATTTAACTACAAAAATTAGATTAAAAAATGTTGAAAGAATGAGAGAAGTATTATAGGTGGTAAAATAAATATCACCAGATTTTTTTTTTTTTTAAGAAAATAGAGATGTGAGTATAAAAGTATCAAGCACAGACACCTTCTCAAGCAGAGAAGAAACAAGATATATTTTTCTAATCAGAAGAAGGAGGCATAACAAAAAATAAGGGTGGAAATCCAAAGGCAGGTCAATTCAAAAGATTTAATCATGACAATGTATTAATTCATCTATGACATAACCCACCTGACAAAACTGAGGAGTCTTCAGTGTCTTCATTTATTTACACAAGACTAGATGTCATTTCAGTAATGTATAGCAATAGTAATCAGTTATCCATTGCATGTCTGTTTAAGTCTGCTTCTTTCAGTGATGCTTAGAGTGACAGGCATCAAACCTCTCACCATTTTATTCTTCTTCCTTTCTGTCAGGTGTTAAAACATTTGTGAACAGGAAAATCCATCCCTCTCTTTTGACTTCCAGGAGGCAGAAATGAGCAGGAAACAATTTTTGTGTATTGCTGAACTACACTGGCGTTCAGGGTTAACCCCACTAGGCAGCCGAGCACCACACAGCTGTTCATTCACTTTCCCCCCACCCTGTGCCAGTGGGATGGCAGGAAACAAAGAAGAAAAGCAAGAAAACTTGTGAATTGAGATAAAATGTGTGTAGTAAGTGAGGAAGATGTGGCAGGAGAAGAAAAAAAAAAAAGGTGATGCAAAGGCTGATACTCACTCACTATCACCCATGGGGAGACCAAAGCCCAGCCAGCTCTTGAGGAAAAGGTGGCTAACTCTGCTAAATCCCTTCCTCTGCCCTTTTTTGCTGAGTATAAATTTATGTTGCATGGAATGTCTCTTTGGTTAGCTTGAGTCATCTGCCTGGTTGTGTCCCCTCTTAACCTTCCTGATTGTGTCCTCTTTCAAGCTCTTGCACACATTCCCCACAGCCCCTGGCAATCTGTTCACTGGGGAAGCAGAGAAGGCCTTGATGCTGTGTAATATGCACTGTTCAGCAATAACTAAAACATTAGTGGGTTACAGTATTGTTTTGGTCACAAATCTAAAATGCAGCACCATAGAAGCTGCTATGAAGAAAATTAACTCTATCCCAGCCAGATCCGGTACAACTAGGCAAAAAAAACCCCCAGTTACATGAAAGGTAGATTTTTTTATTTTCAACCCCTAAAAGTAGTGCAGGTGAAAAATTAGAATAGCCATTATCATAGCAGTACAATAAATCCAGTTCCTTGCAGGAAGTTTAAGCCAGCTATACTGCGTGGAAGTCAATAAAGTACAGTGGTCACCTGTAGCCTGGAATATCCATTCATTTATTGACCTTAATATAGCAGACCTGAATTCAAGAGAATCATTTGGAAACATTAAACTTGTTGCAATGAAAGCTTGTGCTAGATGACTTTATGCTAGATGTTAGCATAAAGATAGTGTTCTTGCAATGCTGCTTGCACAATTTTACTCCTAAAAGTAACATTGATTACAATCTTCAGGTTTGGGGTTTTTTTTTTAAGCTTTATAGATCTTCATCTTTATTTCATTTTTATGTGTAAGACACAGACACCTATGCTTATGCATCCTCTATATCATATGTTGGCCTATGGTCAGCAAGATATACTATTTTTATAAGTGTTCCTGAAGGGATCAGTGTGAGGAAGAAAACTTTTCTACAGTTAGTATTGAAGATAGATGATATCACTGTTTCTAGGAATACACATAGATACACATTCATATTTATACATAATTTTAATGTAAATACATACTTTATGCATAATGTCAATGAAACTCTACCATAATTGTTGTGGGAAATGTAATGTTGAAAACATTATTCACAGGGGCCTAGCAGACATGGAGCCTTCCAAAGCTGCATCATTCAAGAGACTACCGAGTGTTTTCTCAGTCTGAAGTAAAACTTCCTACCCACCTTCCATCAGTATAAGAACTATCCTTATCACCATTTTTTACACATACCTAATTTCAATATGAAAACTTAATAATTTCCTGTATGAGTTATAGGGACAAAACCCAGTGCATTTGTGGAAAGTTGCTGTATTTTTTTAAATGTGAAAATTCCCATATAATAAGGCCTTGGAAATGTAAGTCTGTTATTACTCATAAAGAAAGATAAGAGTTAAGCAGTCTTGAATAGAAAAACCAGCACGTTACTTTTAAAGTTGGTTAATTACGAAGAAGAAAGCACTCTCTATAATGAAAGGAATTTGCTGTAAATGCTGTAGACTTCAAAGGCACAACATTTTTTTCCAGTAAGCTATTTGTGAAATTTATTTAATGTATTCGTCAAACTTTTACTAGGTAGATGAGTGTTGAGCAATGTCGTTATTAAGAAGCTCCTGGAAGGTATGCATGGAATTGATCTCACTCAAACCAGTGGAGAGGAGGCTTGAAGGGCTTCACTGAAACTGCAGGGTAGAATGGTACTGCGGGGAAAGGAGCACTGATACCCTGACTGATGCTTGACTTTTTCACACCTAGGAGGCCTGACTGCTATTCTGGTTTTGCTTTGGACTTCCCAGGTAATCAATTGTTCTATGAGGCATGTGAGCAGCCCAATGAAAAGGGACTAGGATGATTTCTTTCTTGTGAGTTCTCAAGTACAAAGTTGCACTTCTTCCTCTGCTTTGTAAACATCATTTTTTTTCACTGTGCTGCACCTAACTCCTTATTCAGTGTGCATGAGACATTTACCTTTTGATGTAGTTATAGAATTAAGCCCCTCTCTAGCAGAGGTTCAAGAATGGAAAAAAAAGCTGTCCTTTCCTTGCTGTGAATTCCCACCAATAGGTTATTGTTTATGGAAGGGGAGTAAGAACAACATCACTGTTGCCTCTTCCCCTGTCTGCTGTTTTTCACTAAAAAACACAGTAAAATCAACATTATATAGTCTTCGTGTATTGGATTTGCATAGCAAAGTTTTGATAGCAAAGATGCCTCAGGGATGGCTTCTATGGAAAGCTGTGGAGTTGGAGAATGCCCAAAAGAGGCTGTGACCCTGTGAGAAGCCCATGCAGGAGCAAGTTCCTGGCAAGACCTCCATCTTAGGATGATGAGAAGCTTTGGTGGGCTCCTGGCATCCAGCCAGAGTTAAACCACCAGTCTTGGGCAAACAGAAAATAGGTATGTGCCTGTCAAGTAGACTGCTGTGACTGGTAGACTATGTCATTTCAAGATGAGTTACATTATGGAAGCTGCAGTGCAACAAGACTTGACACCAGTTTTGGCATACTTCTGATGAAGTTTTGGCAGTTGCATGAGCTATCTGTAGGCTGTTTCTTGTTCAGTTTGTAGTGTCAGTGGAATCATGAAATCTTCTGATTTCCACGGTAGAGTACTTTGAATGCTGTTTGTGCTCTGTGACAGTTATTGGAAAGTTAGATTAAAGATGTTTAAGTCCTTTATTGGATTTGATCTCTCATTCCCAAAGGAAGCAGTGCATAGCCCTGTATTTTCTTTTTCTCTGTCTTTGCCATGCCCACAGCTACTGATGAACATTCAGCTCATCGCTGGTTAAAAGCATGTGAAGGAAAATGCCTTAAAGCAAAGTGTATTGATTCACAGTCCAAGAATAAAATGCACAATAAGAACACAACATTTTTTTTTTCCTCTTTGAGTAAGGATGATTCATAGAGGAAGGGATTCAGATCAGTGATTAGAAAAAAGAATTCACAGTCAACAAAACGAAGTTTTACTAAATCTCTTCAGAAATAAATACACAGAGTTTTCAAACTATGAGTGGGTTGTAGTGTTTCATCTCTGGATGAGCAGGATGCACAAAGATGATTGCAGAGGCCAAATCCATAGTAATTTTAAAAGGAATGGAAGATGAACATCAGACTCACAGTCTTTTTTTTTAAAAATATTCAAGCCCATCTTTTTAAAGAACGGCATCAATGAGAGAAACTAGAAGTACCTTACCAGAGCCTATGAAATAGCCAGGTGATTACAGTGGGAGAAACAGCTTCAACTTCTTCTGATCAAAAGGGGAGAACCTCAGTTTCATAATCCTTGCAAGCCCCTTAATTGTTGGCAGTGGGAAATGGCACTAGCCAACATCATCAGTGACAGTTTTGCAATCAACCTCAAACATTAAAATCTAGTTTCAAACTACCATGTCAATATAGCTTCAATTAGAAGTTAATTTCAGAAGTGAAAAACATCTTCTACAATCAATCTAATTGATGAAAAGCAAATGTGCTTCATTAGGTTCCACAATCCTCAGTGAAGAAGAGTAGATGTTCCAAGCTAATGCTGTTAGAGAGGCTGGTTATGAAGCTGGAAGATAATCGCACTAATATTCTCTGCTGTCTGAATGATAGTCATCCCTTGATAAAGAGCCTATAAGAGATCTGTGCACTTCAGTATTCTTTAAATTTGATTTTGAGGATATCACTGCAACTTACATTGTATACAGATAGTTGCAGTTTTCTTACTTCTTTTACAGAATGAGAACTCCTCTGTCCACCCAGTTTGAATGGCTTTGACGGGACTTGTGTGAAGTGCATAAGTTACTTGAATGTTGAGACCTCAAAAGCTTATGAGAGGAAACAAGGTACTTGAAAGGCCTGAAATGATCTCTCTTTTCAACTGGCATTTTGAGAGTATTTTTTTTGCCTCTTCCTAGAAATCGGAAACAGTATTGACTGTTTCTAAATTCCAAACATGCTGTATAAGTATTTTTGTGTAAACAAAATGAAGCATTGTGAAATCTTGGAATAATAGAAGATTAATTATTTTATTCCTTAGCTATAGTGCTTTGTGCTCGATTGTTTCAGATATTGTTTGGTTCTTAGTAGTTCAGCCTGAGACAATGGAGTGCCTTCATGCCAATAAAGATCATCTGCTTTTGTCTTTTCTGCTTAAAACATACAGATTCTGAAAGAAGCTTTATACATGGATCAATAGTGCACCATTAAAAAGACAAAAATACAGTCTACAAGTGTCAGCAACAGATTGGGACTGTTTCTATGACTGGACAGTTTACTTACTGTCTCTCTGCCTTACTGCCATCACACATGAAATGACTATATTAGTGCTCTTTCAATGAGAATGACTCTTAATGTTATTCCTGTGGTTGTGCAGTGTGTAGAGAAGTAGTCTATTGTTTCATACCCAGCATTAGAGCAGCCCAGGTAGTAGAGCTTCTTGCCTGCCATTGAGCTAGATACTACATCCAGCACCAGGGGCTGCCACTTCCTGTGTAGAAATTGCCAATCTGTTCAACAGTAGGCTGATATATGTCCATGTAGCATTGCAATGAAAGGGAAATATTGGATGAGATGTACAGGGTTTTAATAACTGTATAAACATCTCCCTTTCTCTTCCAAAACAGTGTACATGGCATTCCATTTCCAGAGAAAGAGGTTTGTATTTTTAGTGGATATTAGTAGGTAAAGTTCAGTGCTGCTCAAATGATTTGCCAATGCTGAATATTTGGCCACATATAATTCCTCTGCCTAATCCTAATTAAGTTTAAAGTAGTGTTTTGATTCTGTTTCCTCACTGAATACTGGCTCATGCGGCAGTGACTTATCTCTGATTTTATTGCTACTGGCCTTTTCTGCCAGCAACTCTTTTCCAGATAAATGTGGAGAATTTTTATTGACAGCTTATTTTAACAGATGCTACGATGAAGGATGTTTCTGTTGCAGAGGTAGAGAGCAGCTGTGAGATGGGTTTTACTGGCTATGATCCGATTTATCTAAGTTGTCTGTCTTGCTTCCACTCATCAAGTATTTTAACAAGTAGATGTGAAATGGACAGGGGAAAAAAACCCAACAAACCTACCTCAGAGTAAAAAGGTATTTTATGTCACTGTGTTGTGTATTACAGCATACCAAGAAAAGCAGACAGTTACTGCTTGCCGGTATTGCTTCTCATTTAGGCAACACTATGTGTAGTGAAGTTCTTGTCTAAAACAGCAGATGAATCACAATGTTGAGTTCAAGTGTAGATCTTGAAAAAAGATTGCAGTGATAAAACCAAAGACAGTCAGCATTCCTAGCACCTGTCCTATATAAGCAGTAGTTAGTTTACATGTATACTATATCTTCCTGTCCAGAAAATGTCACAGCACAAGTTTGGGCCAGTTTACCTGTTTCAAATGGAGCCTTAATATGAAGAGACTGACTCACCATGATTGGAGTCCAAGCTTTACTTTCCCACCCTTTGCTTTCTACTCAGCTGCATGAATGGAAAGGAGAAGGTTATTTAAAGCCATGTATAAAATGGGACAGGTTAGAAAAGAGAGAAACAAAACTAAGGCATTTTGGAATCTACAGCCTTTGTAAATATGTGTGTGTTGAAGCTTTTGTGGTGTTATGGGCAAGAGTGAACAGTAGAAGAAAACCAATTGGGGAGTAACAGTTTGATGGACATATTATGCTACTGGTGTTGAAATTAAATGATACTTTCTGCTGCATAGTCTTAAGAAATAGTAGAAGATAGTACATATAGTGTGTGTGTGTGTATACATTTTTATATATACATATAGGTGCAGATATAAAAATTTAGAGACATTATCTATAAAAACATTGCTGTTACATTAAGCCTATTTAATTTCTTAGGGGGTTTTCTATTCCATATGGGTGCATGCTGACAGTGTGTGTGAACGTTGACTCATTTCTGTGAGAGTTGAAATCCTATGTTTCAACATTTCCAAAGGAACCAACCCAAGGCCTTATGTCATCATGAGAAGATATGAACTTATATGAGCTTCATCTCAATTTCTAAGTAATTAACTCAGACCTGTGCTTTCTAGCTGAAGAAAGTTGTTCCAGTGGAAAAAAAAAGAGCAGATGGATGACGTTTTGATGAACTATATTTTCAACAGAATGCATAACTTATAATAACTAACTCCTAATATCTGCTATTTTTTTAATGCTTTCAAAACTAAAGCTCCTCTTGTTATTTGACCTAACATTGTTTTCTTCATCTGCATTTGCAGAAAACATAGTAGGAGTCTGGAAGGACAATAGGCTCTTGATAAATTTCTGACATTTAAAAAGACACATCTCTTCCGATTTTTACCTTAATTAGATCCTAATTGCTCACTTTAGGTGTTAATTCACAGCCTATTCATTTTGCTCTAATTAGTTTCAGGTATGCCTGTAATAACTGTGGTTATGAAAAGATAATTATCAAATATGTTAAAATGTTTCTTCCTGCTTTTAAAAAATGCAGAATGAACAGCTTAAAAATTGCAACCATTTTTGTCTTCTTTGACCTAAAAGCTATTCTCTTTCCACGGCAGTATCAAATGTCTCAATGTAAAGTGAAAACTAAAAAAATTATCAAGCTTTAAAAAAAAGATGCAGACAAACCCCAGTTATCAGAACAGTAATTTCTTTTGGATTTAGACTAGTATCTTCCAGAGTGTTATCTCACCATATAGAATTTGGAAGTTAACACTGGTGTTTAACATCTCTGCTTTTTTGTTGTTGTTGTTGTTTTCCCGATTTTAGTAGCCTTTGGAAAGAAACAAGAGGTTGAATTATTTCTGGTAAAAATAAAAATAATTTTCAAGTCCTAAGGTTCTCATTGATTTTATCATGCTCTTAAGGTTTTTTTGTTGTGGTTTTTTTTTTTTTTGGTAGGATTTTTTTTTTGTTTTGTTTTGTTTTTTAAAAATATAAATACTAGCAAAACAGAAAGAGTCAGTCAAGCTTCAGTCATTTTTTAAATCTCAGTAATACATCTTTCATCACTTCTGTGATAACGGGATTTTTTTGTCATCACAATTACACAATTAAACAGGAGTGTCTCACATAGCAACAGGGTAGTTAAACTAAGGTAAGCCTTTTCTGTAATTAGTTGATATCATTTATTTATTTAAATTTATAGAGACTATTCACCTGGAAACAGGACACAGTTTAAAGCTACTTTACCATACTTTTTCATGGATAAGCTAAAGTGAGTAACAGTGAAAGTACTTCATTTTCTTAAACCACAGTAAGTGTTTCTGATTAGTAATTTGCAGGAAATAATCTATTGAGGACAGAGAGTGGTAGCAGCAATAACTGCTTTATTTGTTGCTTGAAAGGTATAAAGTGGTTTCATCTGTGGAGGCAGAAATTCCTCATAAATTGATAGCTGGGACCCAACTCAGTGTCCTTGAGAGATTTATAAACTAGGGAAAGTAGTAGTTGTCCTTTTTAAATATTTAGAGAGATGACCCCTGAATTTGCAAGGTTTGTGAAGAAGTTGCTTAAGCATTACTGTATGACTGATTAATCCTCCAATTAATAACATTTATACTGAAATGGCTTCTTGTATTAGTAATGGCACCAAAGGACCTTGACACATTTATGCATAAAACAACTTACTATAAATAGCAATGATATTAAGCAGGTTTTGCAATTTGCAATTAAATAGCTTAAAGAGGCTTGTACCCTTATTGACTGTTTAAGCATCAAAGATATTCTACAGCATATTTTCCTACTTTCAGCAATCATCCTTGAATTTACGTGTCCAGACTGCTTGTAACACCAAGTTGACTTTAGATAAAATATTCCTAGGGTTCTCTGAGTTACAAATACAAGTTTTCCGTAAGGAAAAAGAAGAGGTTTCTGTGTTAAGGATTTTTTTTTTTTTTTTGTATCTTAAAAAATCATGTGTGATACAGTGTTTTCTGTAGTCATCACCGAGAAAAAGATTTCTTCTGGAAGCTTTCTTTATCTACCTTTTTACTGCATGGAAACAGAATTTTTTTAGAAGCCTCTTTTATTAGGCTGAACACAGGCTTCATGGAAGAAAATTGTACAATAAAAGTAGAAGTCCTTTAAATTGTATTTTGAAATTCAGTAAAGATACAGACAAGTTTTTAAAATCCAATACTTCAAAGCATTCAAAATATGAACAGTTTAGTTGCCCAGTTTCTATTGATGTTGGTGTTCAAACTCTACTATGTGATAAAATACAAAATAGAGGTTATAGCAGCAGAATCTATAGCTAAGCAAGGTCCATTAAAAGATTAACAAAAAGCTTTAAAATATTACTTCGTGTAAGGATAAATTGATGGTGCTTTTCTTCTTTAGTTCTTGAATTTCAGTAGAAAGAGAAGTGCGGATATAGTGCAGTTAAGTATTTCACAAGTGATAACCTGTCAGCCTAAAACCTGGAGGGTTTTTTTGGGCGTGAGGGAGTGGGGATCTTTAATCTCATGGTGTTGCTTCCACTCAGTTGACTATGAAGTACTTCAGTTCCTCAAAATTAGACCCACAGTTCAGACTGACCCCTGGAAAGAGGGCTACACTGGCTGTTAAATTAGGCATTAGCTTAGGTAAGTTACGTTTGTGGTTAAAGGTTCTGTTTAATTGCCCTCGGAGGGTTCAAATTATGAGCTCAATTTGCTCAGTTAGGATGATGAAATCATAACATCTTTTAACCCACTGATGGGTTGCTTTGTTTTGAGTGAAACTTTAAAGGAGGTGAAGGAGGGAGAAATGACCAGAGAAATGGCTAGAGATGAAGCTTTCCTTCTGTTGCACATCATCTTTTGGGGGACTCCTGAGATTCTGAGAAAAGTCAAAGTCCCTTTTCTTCAGCCCATCTCTTCAGTGTCCGGAGCAAGTTGCTTATGGTCATCATCCATTCAGACAATATGTTATGTACTGTACACAGTCATGCTCAGGGTTATTGTCATAACCAAGTTTTTTTAAAATATACTTTTATACCATAAAGTTCGTATTTTTCTACTAAGTGAACTTTCACGGAATGAACAAATTTCTTTCAGGTGATTAGGGGATTAAGAACTTTCCAGAAGTAGAATTTGTTTGTTTGCCTGGTTGTTTATTTATAGGAATCTTAAGACTGTTCAGATAAGCTCCAATTCCAGCCTTGGCATATGTCAAGTTTCTAATTATTCTTCTCTTAGGTAAATTCTTTCTTAATCCCCTTTCACTGTTCTATATTCTTCATGTATTCTTTCATGGTGTTATGGTTTGACATGACAGCCTTTTGTGGTAAGGGGCTGTAAAGGTGACTCCTGTAAGAAGTTGCTCAAAACTCTCCCCAGCTCTGAGCCAGACCCACTTCTGGGGCTGAGCCAATTAGATTCCTCCATGATCACTTTTTAAGAAAAAGCTGGAAGAGGAGGCTTCTTCCTGTTTCTTCCTTCTTCTGTCCCTTCTTTTTCTCCGGCTGCTGGTGGTGCAAGGAGTAGGAAGAATGAGAGAGACAACCATGCGGACTCCAAGGTCAGTGATGAAAGAGAGGAGGAGGTGTGCTGGAGCAGAGACTCCCTTGCATTCTACAGAGAGTACTGGTGAAGCTGAGATTTATTTGCATTTCTTAAAGACCCCACATCAGTGGTAGAGACTCATTTTGCTAGAAACCCCGAATCAGGGGCAGAAACTCATTTTGCTAAGAACCCCGTGCCAGGGACAGTGACTATGGCTGGAGGAGGCTGTGTCCCGTGGGAGGGACCCAATCACTTCACTACAGACCCCGAACCAGGGGCAGTGATTTTCTTCATTAAAACTGGCCGGAAGAGGCTGTGTCCTGAGGGAGGGACCCTGTATCACTATGGCCAGAGGAGGCTTTGTACCACGGAAGGAACCCAATATTCACAGAAGCTGTAACTGTGAGAAGGAAACCATGACAAAGCAGCTCATTAAAATTATTCCCAGAAGAGGCCTTGTCTTGAGAGAGGGACCCTCTATCTGCAGAAACTGCAACCGTGGCAAAGAATCCATGCCAGAAATATTCACTAAGGACTGTGTCCTGTGTGAAGGACACCATATCAGCAGAAGCTGCAGCTACTGGGAAGAACCCACACCAGAGACGTTCATTAAGGACTGTGTCTCTGGCTATGGACCCTATGTTGGAGCAGAGGAAGATGCCAGGAGTCATCCTCATCTGAGAAGAGAGAAGTGGCAGGGCCCATCTGTGAGAGACTGACCACATTTCCCATTCTCTGTTCCCCTGAGCCGTTGAGGGAGAAGGAGGTAGAGATATCCGGAGCAGTGAACAGAACCAGGGAAGAAAGGAGCAATGGGGGAGGGAGATCTTAAAGTGCTGGTTGTAATTTTCTCATCATCCTACTCCCTTTTTGCTTTTATTTTGCTCTGTTTCTTGTAGGTAGTAGAATAAACTTTTCTACCTTTGTCTGTAAGTTGAGTAGTGGAGTGTATTTTGCCTGGAACAGTAACTGGCAGCAGTGAGCCCTCCTTGCCCTTGTCTTAATCCACAACAAACTTGCTTACCATTTTACTCCCATTTCACTAGGGCCTGTACCATCCTAAGGAGGGTGGGGGAATGGGAGGCACAGAGCGAGAGACTGTGTGGTGCTTCTGTGCTAGCTGGACCAAACCACGACACATGGTTCTAGAGACTTTACCATTTTTCCTCTGCTTAGTCTGTTTTTCACTGTTCTCAGAATATCTTGAAATTTAATTGGATCTTAATGAACAATTTGGACTGGTTTCATAAAAATGAGAAATAGTCTATGGATCAGTAATCAAAGGCTTTTCAGTTTTTCCCTCCCTCCTTGTCTTGGGAATAGTCAATAATTTTTGTGGGTTTTTTTTTATTTTTTATTAAATGATCTACCAGTCTATTCATTGTAAACTTAGAGGGTGTGTGGACGGAATGGAAGAGATGACTAACACCGTTGATAGACTCTGCAAGAATAAATTCAAATAGCAGGTAATCCTTTAAAAATGCCAAACACAAACAACTATATCAGAATATTAAATGCAAGCAAATATTTTATTTGCTCTGAAGTCTCAAAATACAAGATAATGGAATAAATGTATGGTATAGGTTATACATCCCAGACAGGAAGATTTAAAATTACATTAATTGGGATCCTGGATGTCTCTTTCTGACTTCAATAGCACAAGTTTGTTCCCTTATTTCTCATCTGACATTGTGAAGTAAAGTATATGTTTGCTTGTTAAAGTGCTGCTAGAATTGAATAATATTTGTGCTTTATTTTCACAATTCAAAATGCTATTTTAGGCTCAAATATTATTGGTATTTCATATTATCTATGATTCTTACTGTTTTCCATACTGTTGCACCTCAGAGAACACAAAAATACAACCGAAATTTTGGTCTCTATATATATCTGCTGTGACAGCACTGCAAGAGGGTAGAAAGTTTTTGGTGGTTTTTTTTTTAGTAGGGATTGCCATTGTCACAGGAAGAAGCATAGTTAGTATTCATTTGGATAAATTATCAGGATCTTGTTTTACTAAGTTTCAAATATCTGCTTCTTTTATATTCCAGTGTTTGAATGTGGCAAATATGTTGCTTTGTCATGAGGATTCTTGTGTTAATAGCAGAGACTGCATGCATAGCACACACCTGCTCAGCAGCTGACAGTCTCAGGAGGGTTTGCAATCACAGATTCATACACAGCTCTTACTGTTGAGCCCTTACAACCTGTGCAGGAGTTAGGAGTAAAGATAGAGGGAATACAGTAAAAAATATGTTTATTATTTTGTTTTTCTTCTTTTTCTGAATTCTTCAGCAAGTCGAATATCTTCTGGGACTAAGCCCCAGGTTTGGTATAAATATTTAGCACATGATAATGAGATTGGAGCAATCCTAAATATTCATGTACTGAAGTGAATATACAAATCTGCATGTGCCACTTCCCTGTCCTCTGTTCTGTATGGCTTTGAATTATATTCAGGTTTCTTTCACCCAGGTTATTGGGAGCTGCTGTGGGCCAACATAGCAAATGTTTCTTCTCCCCAAGGAACCATTGCTTTGTGAAACCAGGGAGACACAAAGTGGTAATGGGATGAAGCTGAAACACAAAAAGTTCCATTTAAATATAAGAAAAAACTATTTCACTGTGAGGGTGAGGGAGCAGTGGCACAGGCTGCCCAGAGGGGTTGTGGAGTCTCCTTCCTTGGAGGTCTTCAAGACCCTCCTGGACATGTTCCTATGTGACCTGATCTAGGTGACCCTGCTTCTCCTGGGGGGTTCTGACATGATCCTCACAGAACAAGGAGCACACAGTGTTTTGTTTTGTTTTGTTTTTCCTGGAAATAAGCAGTTCACATTCTTTCCTCTCACCCTGGGAGGAAAATTCTGGCTCCCCATGCATCCTGCTGATAGCTTTCCTCATAAATACCCCTCCTTGTCTCTTGTTGGATGGAGATCGTCATCACTGTGCGCTGAGGTTTTATCCCCTTCATTTTCCCTGGGACTATTTCATAAGAAGTCTTTGTAAAAAACTTTTAAGACTGTCAGAGTGACTCTTAGACTGGAGAGTCAGTTCCCTGGTATGTCGTTGTAGTGATCAGCTTCCAGCAGAGGAAAGATCAGTGCTGTAATTTTTCTCTCAATTCAGTTTTCCATTCTTTTGGAAAATTCTTCAGTGAATGTGGATGTTGTTTTGTTTTGTGTCTTTTTACCATCAGAAAGGAATTTTTAAGACATAAGCATGCATCATTTGCCTTGGACAACAATTTAGGTCTTTGTAGCTCGTGATTTTAGCAGCTATTGAGAGTCATAGTGGTTAATCAGACATGATTGAAGGCATTTTTCCTCAGTGTGATGTGTTGCTCTACTGTGCACTGGTAGGATAAGCAAGATTTGATAGAAATCTCAACAAAATGGAGATAGGAAGATGCAAACAGGTTAAATATAACACCATCTTTTAACCAAATATTGTCCACTAATTCTAAGGACAATCATACATTTTGATGCATAAGAATGCAGTATATATGCAGAGCAGTGGGTGGGACAACTGGGACTGCAAAGAACAGAGAACCTCTCCTGTGAAGTATCTTATTTATTAGCAGGCAGATATTTTAATCTGAGGTCATCCAGAGGTTACTTTAGCTGTGACAAAGTGCAGAAAACGAAAAGGTTTCTCTCTGTTGAGAGTGTGATTCTTCCACTCCCTTTGGCCCTTGTTCTGAAAAATATAAAATGCTTGACGTATTTTCATTTACCATTATAACAGCATGTACCTAAGGTTAAGTATGCAATTAGGTCTCCTCTAATAAATGCACCCGTTGTCAATACATCCTTTTATTCTCTGGAATCTAATCTAATACAAGCATGTATTTTGCTAAAATTTGCAATAAACGACCTTTAACAGTTCAAGAGATCAAATGATGCTGCCTCTTCTGCTGTGTTCAAAACTAGTTCAATACAATGTATTCTCTCAGCAAATGACTGGCTCAAAAGCATAACCTGGTACTACAGATTCTATGTTGTTCATGCTCTTTCTGTGAGATAAATGTACAAAAGAGATAATGCCTTTCCTGCCTTGAGGAGGGCCAGGAGTCAGATTCCCAGCTCTGGTGAAATACTGGGAAGTACGCTCATTGGTACAAGCATTAGAGCTGGCTCTGACTCTATTACAGTTTGTCTCTAACCTGTTTGTAATGTGGCTTTTACTGTAGTTTCCAGGTCTCTTGCTCAAAATCCAGCTTAATTTGAAGTCTTAGTATCTCTGATATTATTAAATTGTCTTCTTGGATGGTGTCCTCCTGGATATTTTGTATGTAATTAGCTAGGGGTGTTGTGGTTTGTGACTGGGAAGCTGCTTGTTTACTTCCATTTGCAGTTGGACAGGACAACACATAATAACACCAATATTTGCATTAAGTATGTACTGTGTGAAGTCCCTAACACCTGATACATATTTTAGGCAAGAGTTCATGTTCCTGTGGTTTACTGTCTGCTAAAGACTAATTTTCTCCCTCCAATTTAATTTGTTTTCTAATGCCTGTGTACTTTAGCCATGGCATTTTCAGCTTGTTATTTGTTAGGAGTTTTGCATGTGTCATCTAATACCATAACGTGCTCTAAGGTATTGGATGTGAAACCATTTGGTTGCATATTCCAAGGTTAATTAGTCTTCCAGGTTTTAAGTTGTTTCCTTGGAACACCTGTGGAACACTATTACTTAAAGTTAGCAAATTACTCTTAACAAATGATGAGCTAAAATAAGCTGAAAAAATTTACAAAGATTCTTTTGAAACTGGAGTCAAAGCCTACCCTCTTACTGCCTGTGATTTAAAACAGAAATATGTTTTGCTGTAACACAGCATTCTGGTTTGTGTATTTCTTTAGCTGCTAGCAGAGGGAGAAGTATATCAGGCCCTTATGACTTCTGTTGTTGTATATTAAGTACAGAATTGTTGGTTCTGAAATGGTGTAAGCATCTCCATATTCTATAAGTGCATGTTCTATCTAGAACCAGGCTACTTTTAAAAGAATAGTGAAGTTCAAATTTCCAGATCTAACTTAAAAGTATTTTTTTTTTTAAAGTTTTAGCTTTTATTTTGTTAATTTTAGTTTGGCATTAGATAAATTAAAATGTAAATGTGCGTTTCTGGAATCACTGGCAGAGTTGTGAATTGGTCTTAAAGAGAATAGGGAGGAACATAGAAGTTATACTGCTTTTAATGCTGATATTAAAGGTCGATATCTAGGTTATGCGCTATGCAGAGCACTACTATGAAATAAATTTCAAAAGTAACAAGTACACCATAGTTATAGTTTCTGTCAAAGAAGAAAGTCTTTGGATGAAAGCATGTAAGGTTCGCGAATGGTAACTGTAGATAATTACTCCCTTTAATATTTAGCATTGAGGTACTTCACTAAAGTGTTCTAGTGTTTTTCAATACAGGAAAGAGTCTGAAACAAATCTAATGTGTCCTGATAGACTTTGTCTCTGAATGCAGTGAAAAGGTCATGTTGTGATTGCTAATCCAAACTGCATTTCTTGCAGGCAAAGCAACTAGACTCTGACTTTGTTCTTTTGAAGAAATTCATCCTCTGAGCTGATGACACATGACTGGAGATAGTAAAGCACTAGATCTTAAAGATAGATAAGACTGTGCTTTTCTCTTGCATGAGGTTATGATTCCCTAGCTGCACTCATTTCTTTATAGCCTGGAGAAAGAGAAAACAGTGTGACAGAGCATGGCATCTTTCTAAACAACTACATCAGTAGAAACCCCCTGCAGAATTTTAAGTCATTCATCATCTTCCCACCCTCATCCCTCCCCCCTGTGCTGATAAAATACTTTGCATCCATTATTAAAACACATCTTTCAGTATTAGAATGGCCCTGCAGCCAAAGCTGTTCTCTGCTTCCTTATGTGAGGCCAGAAACTATGCAAACTTCTAATGTAATGTGTTTTCTGACAGTCTGGTGTTGTCAGGCTGCTTTTGGCAACTGACTTTTTTTCCCATTGTTCTCATGAATCAAAAATCTACATGTTAAAATGAGTTGATGTGTTTGTGGTTTGCATAAAATTGAATGAAGACTTAATACAACTTTGTTAAAAGGAAACCCAAGATTGAATTGCCCAAAGTGAGCCAACCACTGTGGCTTCTAACTCAATGTGAATTATAGACTTAGTAAAATATTTTGCCTGGGCCCTGCTATGTTGTATCTGGTATACAACATCACCCTAAATATATCCTACCTTACCTCACTTAGTCTTAAGATTGGGTGCTATTTAAAGTGAATACAATGCATAAGATTTATTTAGTTTTTGTGTGAATCTAAACAGAGTGGGATGTAATGTGTGACCATCTGTCTAAGGGAGGAAGGAAAATTACATTAGAGGTGTATTTTTAAGTCTTAAATGTGACTTCTGGTGGTATGAAACAATATATTAGATTAGTATATAAAGGAATAAGTTGAAAGGGAGAGAGTACGAATGAGGTCCTCAAGGATTAACCCAGTATTTTCTCATATAAAAGACTTGTTTATGTAAATGGTTTTCTTATATCTGAAAAAAAAGCAAAGATAAAAAGGTAAATATCTGAATATTGCTAAATTTTTCCCCAGAAAGTTATTTGCCTATGACAATAGGGGTGGTTGTACCCTGTTGCAGTGGTACTATTAGAGCATATACAGGCATGGCAGGGACAACTTTAGATTCTGCTTGGATATTAGGAGAAATTTCTATACTGAAAGTGGTGGAGTCATTGTCCCTGGAGATGTTTAAGAGATGGGTTGATGTTACACTTAGGGAAATGATCTAGTGGTTGATAGGGCTGGGAGAAAGGCATTACTCAATGATCTTAAAGGTGTCTTCCAGACAAAAGAATGCTAAGATTCTTTGCTTTGGCTTCATACACCCTAACTTTCAATATCTTCCTTTAGTTGGGACTGGTTAAAAGCTGATAACAACCTGTCGTGAGGACAGTCAACCTGAACTTTCCATAAACCTGATCACAGAATCACAGAATGGTAGGAGGGACTTCTAGAGATCACCTAGTCAAATCTCCCTACTAAAGCAGGTTCACCTAGATCAGGTCACACGGGAATGCATCCAGGCAGGTTTTGAAAATCACCAGAGGAGACTCCACACCATCCCTGGGCAGCCTGATGCTGGCAGAGTCACTTACATTCATATCAGGGGTGTGCTTTTTTGATGTAAAATGACTCCTGTATTCTGTTAAGTGTCACAAATCTATCTCTGTCACTGCTGAAAGCTCCAAGAGTTAACAAAGTACAAAAAAGTTTGTGTATACCCATTTGAAATATCTCCTTTTTTACTCAGAATGAGGGAGCAGGAGAGATTTGCAAGTATAGATGCTTTTCAAAGGAGGTCTTGAGGGGTGAAAAAATTACTTAGCTAAGTTTTTCAAGATCAATACCAGTGCCTTTTGGGTATTTGCATACAAATGTTTAAAAATAATTTACTATTTCATTCAAAGAAAAGAGCCAATGAAAGACAACAAGCCTACCTACCATTAATTTCTCAATGCTTTTTAAGTAACAAATTTCCAAATCCTTTGTTGCCACAATGCCACAAGGGTCTATCCTGCTGCCATAAGAGTATGGGGAACTCATAGTTAATTCCCATAATACTGAGAGGAATTGTGCTTATAAATCTTTCACAGGGAGATTTCATATGTATTTGAATCAGGCATTGCCTTTACCTTACCAGCAATCTGCATATTTGAATTTTCCTTAGCATTCTCTGATAGACCATGACAAAGCACTTAATAGTGGTGCTATTGGCTTGATCACAACTGTTATAATCTATTGTAATGTATTGCATAATTGGGAAATGTTTTAGTTTCTTGATGTTCCACTCTTGAGTAAAATATATTATTGACATGCTACTCTATGGTAGCAACTTACCACAAGCTAATAGTCAAGCATCTCCAAATGTTCCAGAAGCTGCAACTCTGTATTGTGCATATCATAGAATGCTACCATTCTATGATTGGAAGAGACCTTTAGAGATCATCTAGTCCAACCCCCCAGCAGAAGCAGGGTCACCTAGATCACATCACATAGGAACATGTCCAGGCGGGTCTTGAAGACCTCCAAGGAAGGAGACTCCACAACCCCTCTGGGCATCCTGTGCCAGGGCTCCATCACCTGAACAGTGAAATAGTTTTTTCTTATCTTTAAGTGGAACTTTTTGTGTTCCAGCTTCATCCCATTACCCCTTGTCCTGTTACTATCTACTATAGAAAAGAGGGATGTCCCAACCTCCTGACACCCACCCTTTAGATAGTTATAAATGTTAGTAAGATCACCCCTCAGTCTCCTTCAGACTAAACAGCCCCAGTTCCTGCAGCCTTTCCTCGTATGAAAGATGTTCTATACCCTTGATCATCTTGGTGGTCCTGCGCTGGACTCTCTCCAGTAGTTCCCTGTCCCTCTTGAGCTGAGGAGACCAGAACTGGACACAGGACTCCAGATGAGGCCTGACCAGGGCAGAGTAGAGGGGGAGAAGAACCTCCCTCATCCTGCTGGCCACACTTTTCTTGATGTATCCCAGGATGCCATTGGCCTTCTTGGCCACAAGGGCACATTGCTGGCTCATGTTTAGCTTATTATCAATCAGGTCTCCCAGGTCTCTCTCTACAGAGCTGCTCTTCAGCAATTCGACCCCCAGCCTGTACTGGTGTATGGAGTTGTTCCTTCCCAGATGCAGGACTCTGCACTTGTCCTTGTTGAACCTCATGAGGTTCCTCTCTGCCCAACTCTCAAGCCAGTCAAGATCCTGCTGAGTGGCAGCACGGCCTTCTGGGGAATCAGCCAGTCCTCCCAGTTTGGTGTCATCAGCCAACTTGCTGAGGGTGCACTCTGTTCCCCTCTTCCAGGTCATTGATGAAGATGTTGAACATAACTGGCCCCAGAATCGATCCCTGTGGAACTCCACTGGCCACTGGCCTCTAACTCAACTCTGTGCCATTGATCACCACCCTTTGGGCTCTGTCATTCAGCCAGCTCTCGATCCACCTCACTGTCCACTCATCCAAGCTACACTGCCTGAGCTTTCTGATGAGGATGCTGTGGGAGACAGTGGCAAAAGCCTTGCTGAAGTCAAGGTAGATGACATCCGCTGCTCTCCCCTCATCTAGCCAGCTGGTTATGCACTCATAGAAGGATATCAGGTTAGTCAAACAGGATTTCCCATTGGTGAAGCCATGTTAACTCCCCCTGATAAACATCTTTTCCTTCATATGTTCAGTGATAACATTCAGGATGAGCTGTTCCATCACCTTTCCAGGGATGGAGGTGAGGCTGACCGGCCTGCAGTTTCCTGGGTCATCCTTCCTGCCCTTTTTGAAGACTGGCCTGATATTGGCTTCCAACCTTCACATCCCCGACCAGGCTCTCTCTATTCGGCTGTACCAGGTCCTTGTTGGTTCCTCGATCATCTGTGACAGAAAGTTGTCGTCAATCTGCTGGAACCTCCTGTGCTTGACTGTGTGGCTATCCCAGCAAATATCAGGGTGGTTGAAGTCCCCCATGAGGACCAGGGACTGTGATCATGAGGCAGCTCCCAGCTGTTTGTAGAAGGCCTCATCCACATCCTCCTCCTGATCAGGTGCTCTAGAAAATGTATTATAGTATCTAGTGATAGACAGTAGACAAAAGTCTTCACAAGAATTCTCCAGTGATGCTCTTACACACCTGTAATCTCAGTGTGTCAGCCTGTAAAGCTCTGTGTTTTGTTTTGGGGGATTGCCAAAGAGACACACTCCCCTGTGTTTCCAGTGCTTCGCTGAAATTAGCATCCAAATAAAACTGATGTTTAAGATCCTCAAATGTGTTATGCTGTGAAAATACATATTTCCCCTTGGTAATGATTTCAGCCCTATCCAAAGTCAGACATCTGTAGATTCATGAATTGGAAGTCATCTTCAGTGACTTGTACTTATCTTTATATATGAAAGTGTGTAAAGATTCATTTAGCCTGAAGTGAACTGGAGGTCATCCTTGAGGTCTGGAAAATGGCAAGTTCCACTATCTATATAATAGAATCAGGTTGCAGGACAAGATCTAACTAGTGGAAACCACTGATGCTTCCAGCTTATTGTTTCTAGCTTTCAACTTGCATTTTTAAATGTAAATTTAAATGATATCTCATATAGAAAGGAGTTCAGGGTGCTATGACAAAAGAGCAAACTGAAGTGTGCTGGAGCCCTGCGCAACAGGCGTAAACAAGGGATCCTGTTGCTTTGGGAAATTTGAGAATATGGGAGAAGAAACTCACACAGAGCCCTGGGGCACTTTTTTTCCTGTGTTGTGGTGCACAAAATTGTTGTTAAGTTGTGGGAGAAATATTAAACAGAGACCTCACTCTCTTATCATGTGTCGAGTGTCTTAGAGCATTGGAAGAGGGCTCCAAAAGTCTCTGGAGCAGTTGCAGGCAGCTGTGTTCCCAGAAGGACGTTTCTGGAAGGGTTGGTATTCAGATACTGACTTAAAGTAACTAATTTAAATATTTATAAGCACAAGTTTTGTGACCCTTTAGTTGGTGGCATCATTAACTTTCAGCGTCAAGTGTCTTTGGTAAATGATTAAACAGCAAAGCAAAGAGGGAAGTGTATTTTGCTGGTATGTATTTCCGCATTTGAATAATTAAAAAATCTTAACATGAAAAATAAAAATACACATTTCACATGTCTCACACAGGTTTGGAAACTCTGACGTGCAGTAGCTTTCCAAAGAAGCGTGTTAGAAATTGAGAAGGTTATTCAAAGCTTAGACTGCCAACTGAGACTACAGTAGGCAGGAATTTCACATGGACAGCTTGTTTTGCAAAGTATCTTGCTGCTTTTTCTGTGGGTTAGAAATAACCAAGACTAGACTTTTTTCCACCACTTGCCACCCCCCTACCCCCCATAGTTTTGAGCTTCAAGCAGAAACAGAAAATGTGAAGGAGTAGAAAATTACATATTCTTCTAAGGTAAGAAGATATATACATAGTTAGAATATGAATACAGTAAACAAATGCTCTTACATATGAGCCTACAGCATCAGGGCTTTTTTCCTAGGACCTAGAAATGAATTCTCACAAGTACTCAAAAGTGGCATGTGTTTAAAGACAACTGTGCATAGTGAGAGATATGTACTTAATGCTGCACAGTACATATAGAATCGTAGAATCAATTAGGTTGGAAAAGACATTTAAGATCGAGTCCAACTATAGCTATAATGAATAAATAATGTACACAAATAGAAATACTCTCCAGCTCTGTGGAGTTCAGTTTTAGGTATTTCTCAGCTCCAAAAGCCTTGTTCTGTTACACTTAACCTACTATCAGAAGGTATCTGCTAAAATTCTTCCTTGTCCATGCCCTTCTGAAGACACAGACGGTTGTTCTTCAATAAGCACACATGAGCCTGGAGGGCAGTAATAAATTCATGAACCTCTCCTCCACTGTAGGATCACAGCAAACGAATTCAGCACAAGTATTTGTGGAGTTAATTAGACTTCTTTAATCATGGAGTAATTTGAAGTAAGGTTTAGGGTGGTTCTTGTAATATTTTGTACAGGTTCTTGCTTCTTTCCTACATTGTCCAGTTTTGTCATTGTGAAGCCATCTGGTAAAAAATTGACTTTTCATCCAATCATTCAATTAGTTTTTATGATTGTCTTACAGATTTATGTATGAACTGAGATATATTTCTGACATGACAAAGTAGCTTTGTCTACCTGAGCCCATGTAGGGTGAATCATATGGAGTATGTCTGTAGTAGAGAAATAGTTATTGGAAAATGTCTATAAATCTTTTACAATTTCTGTTTCATTTTGATAGCATCTTCACTGAGCTGATCAATAAGAGTCTGTAATCTCTCTTGTGCTTCCTGACCTCCTTAGGAAGATACAATGGTGTCAGAATCACAAAAGAATACTTCTTCAACTTATATAACCCCCAGCGTAGCAGGTTAGAAAATTGAGATCTCTCTCAAAATGATTTTCAGATCATCTCCTAAAGATTACTGTCTTAATGATTTCTTAAAGTTTGCACTTTCAAACATTTTTATATCTGTGCTATTGAAAGTGGAACATCTTTTTTCTCCATCTCCTTGGAGACCTTGAAGTTGAAATAGTGTGTATTTTAACCTGTAACATAAGCAAACATTAGAAAAAATAAAATCTCTCCCTACTCTGCTGATAGATCATAAGTCCACTCTAGGCATCAGTTCTGACCCATAGAAGATTTAGATTTTTCTTTTCCACCTTTTTAGTTTTTCATTCTTATAGACATATTGTCAAGTTTGTTTGCTGGAGATGGATTGATTGAGATATAAGCAGAAGTTATTAGGAATAACTTAATTTGTGAGAGAATGAGTGTTATGAGCAAAAGTCGACTCTGTCTCTTCTAGAGCTTGGTGTTTTTCCATCTCCACTGCCTGTTCTACCACCTCACACAGCTTTTTTTCAGGGACAAAAAAGCAAGTCTGGGTCCAGAGTTCTGTGTTGCTCATAGCTACGTTAGTTCAGTTAGTAATGTTGAATGGCCGACTTAGATTTTTCACACATGTGACTTGATACTGAACACTTATTTTTTCTCTCCTTAATCAACAATCTAAATTGCTCCAAAGATAATTGTCCTGTAAGCATTTTGGAACAGATTAAAGCAAAAAATATCTTTGTATGTGATCAAAGTTTAGGATAAAGACTTTTTGTTAATCAGCTATTATTTAAAGCTACAGTTATAGTTCAAATAATGCATTTCATGTCCCCTTAAAAAATGTGCTGTCACTCCCCCATCCTGTTCCCCTGTTCTGGCTGTTTTGAAGTGAATTTCTTCACTGGAGGGTTAATCCATTTCAACAATAAACTGCTGAAACTGTACGAGACTGGAGACTTCCCATCAGACAAACAGTACGCTTTCTGGAGTTATGACAATATTCCGCTTTGTTTTTATGTTCATGAAAAGTTATGTGATTGCTTCGATGTAGTTGTAAAAAATTCTAATTTTGCTTCAATAGCTATTTCAAAAGGAGTTTATTAAATGGATTATAAGCACTTAGATTTTTTCCAAGTTGGGATTTTCCTTTACAATATTGTGTTTGCTTAGTACTGCTATATTGCTGTTACTGTTAAGATCTTTTTAGTTCTTTTCTTTTGAGAAGATGACACACCAGCCTTTCTTTAATGAGACTGGCCAAAATTTGACATAGTGAACTGGAAGTGTCCTTTCCTAAACAATAGTCAGACGTTAATTGATTGGCAGATTTCTCCATTCTCTTCCTCTGCCACTATGGGCCTTTGTCAGGACAAAAGATACAGACTCTTTAGCAAAAATTTGTTCACTCATGTGATATACTATTTGTAGAATATCACAAAGATTGAAAAATTCTGTTAAGAGAATCTGAGTCAGTATTAGTAAAACAATCATCAGTAACATTTTCAAGGAAGACTTGGAATTTATGACTTAGTAGCGGATATATTGACTTGTTTCTTAAACAGAAACAGCAATAATATAAACTATATGCTTGACCTTCTGCGATATACACACAGACACATGGGGACACACATACACTTTGTATATATTGCTAGAATATTCTAGAATTAAATTTAGCCAGGGATGTTAAGGACAGAAATAAGAGATTTTTCAAGTACATCAGCAGCAGAAGGATGGTGAGGGGTAATGTGGGCCCACTGCTAAATGCTGAGGGTGCCCTGGTGTCTGAGGATGCAGAGAAGGCCGAAGTAATGAATGCCTTCTTTACTTCAGTCTTTACGGCCAAGGCTGACCCTTGGGAAGCCCAGTCCAGCAAGGATAACAGGATGGCCAGGACAGCAGAGGACTTGCCCTGGGTGGAAGAGGAAGAGGTTAAAGACTTGTTGGCCAAGCTTAAGGCTCATAAGTCAATGGGTCCTGATGGGATACATCCTAGAGTGCTGAGGGAGCTGGCTGATGTGATTGCTAAGCCTCTCTCCATCATTTTTGAACAATCATGGAGGACAGGCGAGGTGCCTGAGGACAGGAGAAAGGCCAATGTCACACCAGCCTTCAAAAAGGGCAGTAAGGACGACCCAGGAAACCACAGGCTGGTCAGCCTCACCTCCATCACTGGAAAGGTGATGGAACAGCTCATCCTGAATGTTATCACTGAACATATGAAGGAAAAGATGTTTATCAGGGGGAGCCAACATGGCTTCACCAAGGGGAAATCCTGTTTGACTAACCTGATATCCTTCTATGAGTGCATAACCGGCTCGCTAGATGAGGGGAAAGCAGCGGATATCGTCTACCTTGACTTCAGCAAGGCTTTTGCCACTGTCTCCCACAACGTCCTCATCAGAAAGCTCAGGCAGTGTAGCTTGGATGAGCGGACAGTGAGGTGGATCGAGAGCTGGCTGAATGACAGAGCCCAGAGGGTGGTGATCAATGGCACAGAATTGAGTTGGAGGCCAGTATCCAGTGGAGTTCCACAGGGATAAGTTCTGGGGCCAGTTATGTTCAACATCTTCATCAATGACCTGGAAGAGGGGAACAGAGTGTACCCTCAGCAAGTTGGCTGATGACACCAAACTGGGAGGACTGGCTGATTCCCCAGAAGGCTGTGCCGCCATTCAGTGGGATCTCGACCGGCTTGAGAGTTGGGCAGAGAGGAACCTCATGACAAGGACACGTGCAGAGTCCTGCATCTGGGAGGGAACAACTCCATACACCAGTACAGGCTGGGGGTCGAATTGCTGAAGAGCAGCTCTGCAGAGACCTGGGAGTCCTGATTGATAATAAACTAAATATGAGCCAGCAATGTGCCCTCGTGGCCAAGAAGGCCAATGGCATTCTGGGATGCATCAAGAAGAGTGTGGCCAGCAGGACGAGGGAGGTTCTTCTCCCTCTCTACTCTGCCCTGGTGAGGCCTCATCTGGAGTCCTGTGTCCAGTTCTGGGCTCCTCAGCTCACGAGGGACAGCGAACTGCTGGAGAGAGTCCAGCGCAGGACCACCAAGATGATCAAGGGTATAGAACATCTTTCATACGAGGAAAGGCTCCAGGAACTGGGGCTGTTTAGTCTGAAGGAGACTGAGGGGTGATCTTACTAACATTTATAACTATCTAAAGGGTGGGTGTCAGGAGGTTGGGACATCCCTCTTTTCTATAGTAGATAGTAACAGGACAAGGGGTAATGGGATGAAGCTGGAACACAAAAAGTTCCACTTAAAGATAAGAAAAAACTATTTCACTGTGAGGGTGAGGGAGCCCTGGCACAGGCTGCCCAGAGGGGTTGTGGAGTCTCCTTCCTTGGAGGTCTTCAAGACCCGCCTGAATATGCTCCTATGTGACGTGATCTAGGTGACCCTGCTTCTGCTGGGGGGTTGGACTAGATGATCTCTAAAGGTCCCTTCGAACCACTACCATTCTATGATATTAAATGTATTTTTCTTTGCGAGTGATAGGTGCTATATGTTTCCCTTTACTAGTATATACAGATCAATGAATATTTGTTTTCTCCCTTGAGAAAACATATCCAAAAGTTTTAAACTTTTGTAATCATAACCAAGAGAGAAAGATTGAAGGCCATACTCTAAACACTATAATTTTTACTTCTTATTTTAGAAGTAGAAACACTTGATGTGGGCAATTTTAAAAGTGCTGAGAGGACTGTCATATCATTTAACAGAATTTGTTGATGATCTATATCTCCCAGTTCTCTTTCAAAAATCCACCTCCTTGTGCTGTACAAGTAGAAGTATACATAGTGGGCTGTATCAGTGGAAAAGTGGTTGATTCCCATCTGTACTTATTGATTATTTAACTGGTGTAAAAGTAGCCAGAATGCATCTCTGTCTTGTGCTATACTGTTCTCATTTATTGTGACATGAATTAATATTGTATCTTGATAATCCTAACACTGGGAATCAGCTTCTATCGCAGCCTCTGGGAAATCAGTTCACCAGCAGTAGTGTGACTGCAGTCAGTTTGCCATCCTCTCTTTCTAGCAATCAACACTGCATGGAACATAATTTTTTAAAAAATGTTATGTTTGCAAGATTCTTGGCAAAGTATTATTGGACACTAAAAATTAATTTTTGAAATAAAAGCCAAAATTCTTTTTTTGATATTACCGCGTTACATAAAATAACTTATTGTATGCTAGAAATAGAGTGAAAGTCATTTTGATCCATAAAAAATTAATGATTAGTTGTGTTTTTTTTATTCTTTCAGAAGCAGTTTTGCAGACTTAAAAGCTGGCTTTGAATCAAGTTAGATGAGTTGCCTGTAAAATATGGATAAATCAACTAAAACTGCCAGACTTACACCACTTAAGTATAAATTATATAATATTCATACTGCTTTTAAGAGTAATATTTTATTTATAAAAGAAAGTAATATTTTCAGAGAAGATTGTTGTCCATAATGTTTGCGTTAATCATCACTGTACACTTTTATTTATAACAAGATTTCTAGTATGGTAAATGGAACTTTGAGTTCTTAACTTTGTTTTTGTCTAAGTTTTAGTAAGGTCTTACTGAACAAGGGGTCAAGATTTGTAAAGGCAATAGTAAAACTAATCTACAGACTTTGGTAGCTTATTACTTTCTTCAGAGTCAAATCAATCTTCAAGCTGCAGTTTATCATTTAGAGGTTTCTTCTGAGTATGGAACTACCTTGCATAAAGTAGTATTAATGTATCAGGGTTTTTATGCAAAATAGGATGTCATTGTTTGCCTGTCTGGTGTCTGCTGTAAATAGCTAAGATTATGATGAGGAACTGGGGCCTAGTAAGAAAGTGAGAGTGGGGGAAGACATTTTGATTTTTGTCTTTTTCTCTTCATCCCAATTTATTTTAATTGTCAATACATTAAATTACTTATCCCCACGTTCCATCTGGTTTGGCTGTGATGGTAATTGGTAAATAATCTTCCTGTCCTTATCTTACCCTATGAGCTTTTTCATCTTATATTCTCCCCCTGCCCTATATTGAGGAGGCATGTGAAATAACTGCTAGGTTGGCATCTTGGCAGCTGGCCAAGGTCAACCCAATGCCTACAAAGTATGATAGATATTTAACTCTGTAATAAGCCCAGCCGACAAACCTTTGTACAGAGGGAAACATTTGATCTGAAAACAGTGGTTGTACCAGTATATTTGCTGAGGTTCCTCACAGGAGATGAAGGAACAAGAGCCAGTATTCAGGCTACTCAAGCTTATCTTTTTCAGGTCTTCACATTCTGCTTCTAAATTGACAAGAATAAATTCTTTCAAATAGAAAAGTCCATTTAAACCATAGGCTGTGTTAAGATAATGCTTGTAGTAATTACATTAATTTAACAGTTTAAAAAACCAAAAAAGGTCTCCTTAATTCACCCACTCTTTATCACAATTTTAACCAGTAATAAATTAATTGTTTACTTGCCCATCAAAACATTTTTCATTGTCAACAGTATTACGTATGTGTGATATTTTTCCTATACAGTAGCCAATATTTTCATATTTTTCTAGCTATTATATCAATCATGCTGAAATGGAAGACAGCACAAATTTTATCTCTGAGCACTTAGGAGTTTTGAGAAAATGTTCACCTTTAAATGCTTGTGGCATGGGAATATTGAACCTAATTCTCCGTATGTGTATTTTCTGTTTTTGTAAGTTTGATCCACTAAAAGCAACCATCTTCAATACTAATCAGCATGGTCAGGCAATTAAAAATTATCTGTGAGAAATTATAGTTCAGGACAGTAATTAAACTGAAGTTTATGGACTTATGCTGCTCTTGGAAGATTTGATTTATGAAATGCTGATACATGCTCTTTTTTCTCATATTTAGGAGAATGAACACCTGTCTTGCAGTTTAACTTTTAACTGCTGACTTCTGAAGAGTGTCTTTTTTATTTTGAACTGAATTCTTAAAGTTAAAATGAATTCAATCTTTCGTGCTTTATAAAAGCAGATGAGTTGTGTACAGTCCACTTAACTAGTTTTGTGTATTTTCTCAGACACAGGAAACTTCTAATACAAATAGTCTAGCTATTGACATTTCTTTTCCCCTAAATTTGATGTAGTTTATTATGTTTCAGTGTCTAGTTGGTGTGTTTTAGACAGGGTATAGATACTCTTAGTTATTATTCCTTCTGCATGACAAGGTCTGTGTAAATAAACGGTAACAATACTAATAGCATGGAACCCTTAAGAAGTTCATGATCTTTTTGGATCAGCTAGCAAGTAATGCTTGCTTACAACTATCATGAGCGAGCTATAAGTGCACACAAAAGCAAACTATATCTTGGGTTCCTGAGACCTTTTTCTCCTTTCTGAAGCTGATTAAATAATGTAAATGCATGCATACATAATAAGCATCTGCATGGCCAGACTGCCAGAAACAAACACATTTATCACCATTGCTAGGGACTTGTGTTGTACAAATATGTTTTCTAAGTCTGATACAGTGGCAGACCTGTGACAGGTTTAACAAGATTAGATGACCTCTGAAAAAAAGCTTTGCAAAGTATTACAGATAATGCTATGCAAATTGACAAGCAGCACAGACAGAAAGCTTAGTAATTACTCCTTTTCGCTTTTAAAACATTTTACTCTTTGGAGGTCAACCCAGGTTAATTTATAGAGTCTGAAAGTGTCTGTTACACACACTGTGGACATTTTTCAGAAGACGAAGGAAAAAGCCCAGACAATTTAAATTACGAAAAGTGATCAGTGCAGATTATGTGAACAGGTCTTCTCTGAGCCTCAAAGGTCAGGGAATTTCAGTTTACACTTGGACAAGCTCCAACAGAACCAGCACTTAGAGTTAATGTGACCCTGCTGGGTTAGAAAATTATTTTACAAGAAAAAAAATCCTCAACAAACCATTGAAAGTAATTGCTCCAGCACTGATACACTCCTATATTGAAGGATTTCTTCTGGATAAACTCAATGACATCTAATTTATAGGTCATAGCTCCCATAGCCTAGTCTCCTGAATACTTTCCAGTAGCACAACTTTTCTTATCAGAGCACTTCATCCTATTGAGATATTTGCAGAATTGTGCCCATTGGGTTGAACTTGGATTAAATATTAAAACTTTACTGAAAAATCTAACCACTTTCCTTGATGCTACAGGCAACAAAATTATTGACTTTGGATGATTTTAGTAGTTTTGCCAGCCTCAAATAATTACTTGTATGTGAGTACCAATGTTTTTTATGGAACTAGCTAAAAAGGGCTATTTTCTGAGACACCTTGGGAGCTGGAAACTGTATTGTGGAAGAGGTGCCTGTGTGGCTACATTGCTCTTCTTAGCAAGAGCTTCTTAGTGTTATTGTATTTGCCATTTGCAAGTAAGGCTTTCTAGGTTCAGTCATATATAGTACTGACCAAGCTGTGAGAATGTCAGATCGTGGCCTTCTAGATCACAACTAACCATGCAGGGCAGGTGAACACATAAATTTCTAACTGTCTAAGACAGAAGATTTGTCACCAGCCTGAATAACAGTCAATAGCTAGCTTGGATTTAAATTTATTATTGGCTTGGGACTAAAGTCTCCTATGACATTTTGAGAATCTAAAGTCTTCTTTGAAAATAAGACACTGATGACTCAAGCATTGGGATGGTTTTGAGAAATGCATGAAATTGCAATGAGCAATAGAGATGTTGATGCACGAAAAGACAACTACTGGTGCGTTTTATGTAAGACTCTCGATGCCTGTTTGTGGAAGGCAAAAGTACTTGTAATATCATGTAGGTGAATGACTGGTTTAAATTATTAAACTCTGTTAACCTTCATGTAATATTTGACACAGCTCTGAAACTCATTTTGCAGGATTTTCATTAAAGATTAAAAGACCAGGGTCAGAACTTCACCATAGTAATAAAAGTTGAAAAAAAGCCCAACCAAATAAAAGAGTCATAGTCCTTCTAGGAAAGTGAAGAATTTGGTCAAAAGTCCTCTAAAGAAGTAGCGTGACTTGACAACATCAGTATGGATCTGACTCTGGGTTCTGACTGTAGGGCAAAATAGGACCTAATATCATGACAGAGGTTAATGCATCTCAGTAAATTACTTTTTAAATGTAAATAAAAGCTCAGTTCCTAGACTTTTCATACTTTCCTGTTATTAATCACAGCCAAACTTTGCAGTTGCTAGCAAGCCATGGTGGCTGAGTAAAGGGTCAATAGAAGATAGTAGAACCCTAGCTGATTCTGGAACATCATTTTTCTAGGCAGACATCACAATTATGGGCCCCTCACTACAAGAAATGTTGAGGTGCTGGAGCATGTCCAGAGATGGATGATGAAGCTGATGAAGCGTCTGGAGAACAAGTCTTATGAGAAGCAGCTGAGGGAGTAGGAGTTATTTAGCCTGGAGAAGATGAGACTGAGAGGATGATCTATGCATTATCACAGAATCACACAAAATGATAGAGGTTGGAAGGGACATTTAGAGATCATCTAGTCCAACTCCCTGCAGAAGCATGTCCACTTAGATCAGGTTACACAGGAACATGTCTAGGCGGGTCTTGAAGACCTCCAAGGAAGGAGACTCCACAACCTCCCTGGGCATCCTGTGCCAGGACTCCCTCACTTGAACAGTAAAATGTTTTTTTCTTCTGTTTAAATGGAACTTTTTGTGTTCCAGCTTCATCCCATTACACCTTGTCCCGTTGCTAGATACAATAGAAAAAAAGGGACATCCCAATCTCCTGACACTCACTATTTAGATATTTTTAAATATTAATGAGGTTCCCCTCTCAGTTTTATCTTCTCTAGACTAAACAGCTCAAATTCCCACAGCCTTTCCTCATGAGGAAGATGCTCCAGTCCCCTGATCATCTTGGTGACCCCACGCTAGACTCTCTCCAGCAGTTCACTGTCCTGAGCTGGGGAGCCCAGAACTGGACACAGGACTCCAGATGAGGCCTCACTAGGGCAGAGTAGAGGGGGAGAAGAACCTACCTCAACCTGCGGGACACACTCTTCTTGATGTATCCCAGGATGCCATTGGCCTTCTTGGCCACAAGGGCACATTGCTGGCTCATGTTCAGTTTATTGTCAACCAGGACTCCCAGGTCTCTCTCTGCAGAGCTGCTCTTCAGCAATTCCACCCCCAGCTTGTACTGGTGCATGGGCTTGTTCCTTCCTAGATGCAGGACTCTCCTCTTGTTGAACCTCATGAGGTTCCTCTCTGTACAACTCTCCCGCCAGTCAAGATCCTGCTGAATGGCAGCACGGCCTTTTGGGGAATCAACCAGTCCTCCTAGTTTTGTGTCATTAGCAAACTTGCTGAGGATATGCTCTGTCCCCTCATCCAGATTGTCGACAAAGCCTGAAGATTCAACTTGAGAGAGTTAAAACTCTCTTATCACTCTCTACAACTCTTTGAAAGGAGGTTGTAGCAAGGTGACGGTTGATCTCTTCTCTTCTCCCCAGTAATGAATGACGGAAATGGCCTCAACTTGTATGAGGAGAGGTTTAGACTGGAGATTAGGAAGAACTTCTTCACCAAGAGTGTTATTAAGCATTGGAACTGGCTGCCCAGAGAGGTTGTGGAGTCATCATCCCTGAAGATATTTAAAAGACATGTAGATGAGGGACATGATTTAGTGGTGGTCTTTGCAACATTAGGTTAGAGGTTAGACTTGATCACCTTAAAGATCTTTTCTGACCAAAATGGTTCTATGATTCTATGATAAACACATTGCAGGACCATGTAGCTCAAGCAAAGAACAGAAGGAAAAGGCGCAAAGGGAAATGTGGTGTTTCTTATCATAAATAGAGATACTGTTAAAGTAAAATAGAACCTTATTATCTTTCCACTCAAAGACTACAGCCCTAGCTACTTGGCTTTTTTGCTTAGTTTCTATTGGGTTTTATTTGTATGCTTTGGTTGCTTTATAATGCAACATCTGAATGGTAAAGTTGAGTAAAGAACTATCTGTAAACGACTTCAATATTATCCATTGTATCATTTGGAAATCTAGAGATAAGGAGCTGTCTATAAGTTAGTGCAGAAGTTTCAGTATTCATTATGTTTCCATATTAATAATGTTTGGAAATATAACAATTTAGTTAGATGGGTCTCTTCAATATAATACCTTTAACATCTGCCAACTAAACAGTGTAATTGATTGATGACATGGCTGCAGCTCTGTCTTCAGTTTTGCCTTTTTCTCTTCCTTTTGTCTCATCATGGATGTTAAGAGAATTTTTGCTTCAGTCAAGCTAATTATTTTGGAAGAGTAAAAAAATTAATCTTAGACAACAAAGAAAAACATTCTACTTGCAGGAACATTCTAAAAGCTGAGAAATTGTTTTTCAGGGCAAATATTGTATTAGAATATTGGAACTATAGAATAAAAACTTGGAAGGTGTGATCAGGCTGACATAACCAAGAAAATCTTTAAAAATATTAGTCTTTTCTCTATTCAAGGTAGTATATTACTGTGTTTATTTCTTGCCTTGTTATTTATGGATTGTTATTTTAATTTGTATGTATTGTTTTTGTATTATATAAGAATCCAGCTTGTACATGGGTTCTAGGCCACCACTTCAAAGATGTTGTTGCTTGTGTGAAAGTATGAATAAACAAAATACACATTAGAAAATATAAGCTGATACAAGAATCAATTTAAAACATTATATGAGTGGCTAAATGCACTGTGCTTTTATTTACTGTGTTATAAAACATCAGCTATTGATCACTGCCAGGGGCAACCTGTTGCATTTCTTCATTCAACAGATGATTTTTTGTCACAAATTCTGTTTCTTTAAGATCAATAGTTTTTCATGTTCTGTAACAGAGTAACTCACTTATAAATGTATATTTTATTCATTTTAAGGAAACTGACAATTTAAAAAATGGTCTGTTGCTCACCTGTGAAAACATAAGAAAGCACCATCTGATAGAACTAATTTAGAATTAAAACTGAAATAATCTTCTGATGTCTGAAATTTTAGTCCTCTCAAAAAATAAAATGTTTTCCAGTTCATGAACCCTAGCAAGCTTTGCAACTGTTTACTTCTCCCATTTTATTCCCTTGATTAGATATCAATTTATAGGAATTTTAATAAAAGACTACCCGAGGGAAATCACTCTGTAAAGTCCATTTGAACACTAGAGTTCAAATACTCTCTCTACTGAGCAAACAAGAAGAGGAGTAATGAATATTAAACAAGTCTGTCCTCATTACAGATAATATCCAAGAGTGCATAGCTATAATCCACATGACATTGGTTTTCTAGATCTGTGACTCTCTAATATGAAAGAGTCAGGTCCTCCAGCACATGAGTTAACATTACCATATATTGCTGCTTTTAGATTTATTTTTACTTAGGCAAAATATTGTGATTTTTCTTTCATATATAATAGCTGTCATTTCAAACAGAAGATCCTCCTCAGTCTTAGTTTTGAAAAGAAAATTTACTGTTAACACACAATTCAGGTTCAGGTATTAATTATAGTCTCCCAGTAGTTGTAGTTTATAGTAAGATATTCTTACTCTAGAATTAACCCAAATTATCTCAGCTGTTAATTGGCTCAGTTGCATGTTCAAAATCCTGTACATAATAGCCAAGAACTTTGTTAATTTTCACACATTTTGTACATACAATAGAGTTTCTTCTTTGCACAACAAATATTTATATTGTGCATCTTCTTGCCAAATGATATATATCCATAAAATTTACTTAGGTTTAAACAAAATCCAAAGCAATTAGAGAAATTCAAGGATGCAACAATCCCTGGAGGACCATCAGCCAGGGAACATGAACTCTGATTTTAACTAACAGTAGTTGAAGGTTGGGCAAATATGCTGATGAGGTGTTTACTTTCTAATCATTTTGTCTGGATCTCATTTCTACATGATAACATTAGAGTATGTTTTAACTCAGGCAAGGAGTGTCCTAGTTTGCATGCACACACACAAAAAACCCCTTTAAAAAATCCATTTCAATGTGCTATCGTGATTTATCAAAAATACCAGACACTTGGATATGATTCCCAGTTGCCTTGAATGCTCATGAAATACTAAGTTTTATTTCTACTTTGAAAGAAAAAATATTTCAGATTCAGTTGATAATTTTAATGTAAATATTGATAGGTAACTCCTATGACACTTATTTTTCAAAACAAAAACTTCAAAAATTTTGCAGTTTATGCCTTCACAAGTAAAACTAGGCTTTCAAATCTTTTAAAAAATATATTTTATGAGTTGTGTCAGACATCAAACTGTTGCTTGTTACTGCTTTTAGGAATGTAAAGTTCAGTAGTGAAAGGTGAGCAAAGCTCTTGAGCATACCACCAGCATTTCTAAAGAATATCACTGATAAATTAATTAAGAGCAGCACAAAAACATGAAGCATCAACATTAATGTTTGATAGGAGAGCATAAATCTTCATTTGATTCATTGTAACTGGGGAGCAGATTATTACAGGATATAGCTTTTCTGCCATTGTTTTTTTTTTTACCCCTTTGCATCCTGGGTAACTTCATGTAAAATTATACAATTAATTCCTCCTGCATCTTTAAAGACTGTAAAGTTTGTTGTGATTGACACACATTTCAGTGCATGCTGGCAAGTATTTGTCAGAGTTGCTTTGAAAAGCAAGGCCTGACTGACAGGATTCTTCAAGTCCTGAAGACCATGAAAGAAAACATTTATCTCAGACCTAAAGTTTCTTATATTTGTAAATCTCTGCTGTGCAAATATAGAGGGAAAAATAAAACCAGAAAAAAAGTGCTAAAATTCCTCAGGCTTTTGTAGTTTGATGTATTAACTGATCTATAGTGAAATTGAGGGCAGGTGTACAGTTCAGTTCTTAGCATGTGGCCAAATAGACCCTTTGACTTTATTGTGCACATTAAATAATCGTGTTTATGAGTTAATTTCAAACAGATGTGTTTGTAGCATAAAGTGTACATGACTTGGAAAATATGGTCTTAAATGTCTGAAATGTCTGTTGTTTTGGAGAGTTTGCAGTCAGAAGATAACTTTGTATTTTTACTGGCTTCATTAAACATCATCTTCAACTGGGAATCATAAATCATAAATATTTTCCAGATTGATAGTTCTACTCTCTTCACAACACTCTCTGTTTGGTGTAAAGTCTTTTTGAGTATGAAACTTGTCTTAACAGAATATTTTTTAGTAAGTATTTCAAGTTTGGAAGCTGATTAGACTGATTAATAGAGGTATTATAATGAAGGTATTATTATTTTGACACATTAAATCGTGATTGTTACTTGGAGTAATTATGGTATGTTTGGATTTTTTTCCTGTGGCTGTTTACATCCCCACCTTTCTAGTTCCTTGCATCTTCATCTTCAACAGCATGTGCAAAAGCTAGTCACTCAGGTGTTTGCACTCATCTGCTACACATGTCCACGCACAGAGTGGAAAGAAGAGTCATGACAGCCACATGTTTCCAACCTATTATTGCTCTAGGAAAATCTAAAGCCACAAGTGATTTTAAACAGATTTTTAATATATAGGTCATGTTACAGTCCTAGCTGGGCAATTCTGGAGATCCGTCTCATTTCATTGTTTAAAACGTATCCTTTACAATGATCTTTGTCTCACTCTACCTTTCTGCACTGTTTTTATTAATTTTTCCTTTATTCATTTCCTTCCCTTTCCTTCCTTGCTGCTATGACATTTTTATATAGCTATTTTTTCCAGTTGGAGTGGAGTTGTGCAATAGACAGTATTTTGCAGCCATGTTTCGTGTTGTCACAACTCCATCACTTAACACAGTGACTGGAGCTTGCATTTGTATCAAACTCTCCACTGTGCCCAAGCCCGGACTGCTGCTGTGGAAAGCAAGCAAGTGGGTAAGCAGGTAGTGATCACATCAGGTGCTGTATCTTGTCCATGTCTCCCTCATAGCAAAGAATGTCTCTTGTTGCATCAGAATTTGAACTGGCAGCACCCCAACAAAATCCCCAGCAATCCTTTTCTTTGTATGGTAATCTTCAGCTGGTTAGGACTGGAGAGCATGAGGAATTGAGTTATTCCCAGACTGAGATTTTGAAAGAATATGCTTTATATGGACTTACTACAATTTCTAGCAATGGTACGTTTTAAAATACCCATATGGTAGCCCTGGGGTCTGGTCTTGTGTCTTGGTGTGTAAGTAAAACTTCAATCCCCTTTCTTAGAGTTAGTGATTTAATGAAAAAACAGGCATTTTGAATCTAAATCATGACTTCCTCCCTGAGTACTCCATGAGCTTAATTTAAACAGAAGGGACATGTTTGTTAATTATAAGAACTGTAAAAAAATAATAACTCACCTAAAGTGTGATTTATTCAAGTAGACACATTCTGATTTTGAGTAATGCAGACAAGATGGGGGAATGCCTCTGATCAGTGACAGTACCCATGTGTACACAGTGACAGTACACATCCTTGTGTAGGTCAGACCAAATGATTATATTAGCAATAGAGCATATAGATGTAATATAAAAATATAATAGTAACCAGAAAAGCCTAGAAATTTATTTTGTCTGGCCACTGAAACTGTATCCCAGGTATAACATGGACAGTGTATTAAAATCTGCTCTCACAACTGAGATGAGCAGAGATGTCAAGCAGCCTGGTTGTTCTCTAGGGAGACAAAGGTGAAAAGCCTTTGCTTATTTTCTGTGCTCTTCTAAAATGAAACCTTAGATACCCTTAATATCCTTGGCCAAAAAAAAACCCCTTGTGGCTCATTGTGAGTATTGAAAGCACTAGATGCTGTATAGGTAGGAATAGGTAGTGACATAATCTGAAAGTTCAAATTGTTTTTGAGAGAAATTTCAACGTCTTTTACTGACACCACTGAAAGATAAATGGCAACTGAAAAGAATTTTGTCTTACTTTTGACATCTTAGTAATAAGAAGGTTTTTAATGCCTTATTAATACAAAGGTAGCCAGACTGTATCAGCATTTCACCTTGTTAAGCCCATGCTTAGCAAGTGGGGATGTAGAAGAGTGCTGCAAGAATTTATAAGGCAAATACTGCTCTTCCTTTAGCTGTAGTAAATCTAGCCCCCATAATGTCTGATTTATTTGTCTACAGAACATACCATATTTCAGGATGGAGAACAATGGTACAAAGACTGCATTCTCTTGAACAATTAACAGTGTCCATGACTGACAGTACCCTGATTTGACTTATCTAAATGACTCTAAAGTGAATTTGGTACTTTTGAAAATACTTTTTTAGTGTTTGTTTGTCATGCAGTATTTTTCATTGGAAGAAGAACGAAAGCAAAGATTTTCGATAGTAAAAGCTTGGTTATTTCCCTTTCAACTGCTGACAACCTCCTCTCTTCGATAACTCACACAATTTATGTGTGCAAAGCTGTATTTCTCTGAAATGTTTCATATCATAGACAGAGATGTTGGGAGAGAACTATTTGGCTCAGTGATGACTTTGACTGATCATGACTAATCTGATAGCCACATTTCTAGGTTTGTGGATCTTTAAGCTGTTTGCAACTAATGACTCAGGATCCAATATATACACAAATATATGTAACAAGGAATGCAGATGGGAAGCTTGCAAAAAAGAAAAGATCACACTGGTTTATCAGTAATTTTGGCAAGTTGAGGGAAGGTTATATGACTGCTCATGTTAATTTCTTCCTTTTCAGAAGTCTCTATTTAGTGAAATATAATTTTACAAGATGGAGTAATGGGTAGATAACCATAATTCACTTAATGAAGTTTTGCTTTTTTCCCTATCTCATTTACTCCATTTACTTATTTACCATCTGGGAGAAAAAATTCCTTCCTATCATACAGGTTATAATATCAACTGGGCTATACAGATCAAATAATTAGTCTAATCCTAACTGGAAACATCCAATAACTAGCCATACCAGATATTAACCATCAGTGTTCAGACATATATAAGTATATTGCAAGTTGTTTCTTTGTGTAATTTGAACTACTACCGAGCAGCAGGAACTTCTAAATCTAGTTCAGTTTTCATCTAAAGTAACAACCTTGTTTCCATGCACGTTTGCTCATTTGTTCAGAATAGTTTTAGAAAGGTGGAGGTTTGGAGAAATTAGTCCACTAAGATGTTTTTCCATTCCTGTAGTTTTCCCGTTTCTTCTGTATCTTTCTGTTGCACTTCTGTTCATCTCAAGGAAAAGGATAAGCTCAAAACCCAATTCAAACATATCAACAGATCTTCAAAGGAGACTTAAAAAAATCCTAATCATTTCATGACAAATTTTAGTATTTTTGTGCATGGTCTTAGTATTCAAAAGTCTCTGAGAAGGGGGAAGTATCAATAATTTGCCAGGAACTCTTGCCATGAACTTATGTTTTCTCTATAGATTTGTACACTAATGTCTAATGGGGAAGAAGAATCGTGGTAGCATAATTAGGATACAGAACTTAACACTGGGAAGATTTAAAATCTGAGCCTAAGCAGAACTGAAAGTTGAGGATTAAAAAATAACAGAGCCGTATTTTCAGGTTCTGAAAGGATAAAGCTGGTAGTACATTACAAGTATCGTGTTTGTGCATCCAAGTATAGAGGAAAATTTATACTGATTATACTGTTGTAGACTGGATTAATTAAAGGGATTAGCTTGTGTTCATGCATATGTGTATATATAGTTATATGTGTGGTATGTATATATAAAACTATTCCCACACAGAAGATTGTTAGCTTTAACTTAAGATTTCTAGACAAGGTATCCCACCAACAGAACCTTTAAGGTAGGGAGAAGCTACTCTTTCCCGTATTCCCTCACTGGGAGGACTGGCTGATTCCCCAGAAGGCTGTGCTGCCATTCAGCGGGATCTCGACCGGCTTGAGAGTTGGGCAGAGAGGAACCTCATGATAAGGACAAGTGCAGAGTCCTGCATCTGGGAAGGAACAACCCCATGCACCAGTACAGGCTGGGGGTCGAACTGCTGAAGAGCAGCTCTGCAGAGAGAGACCTGGGAGTCCTGATTGGTAATAAACTAACCATGAGCCAGCAATGTGCCCTTGTGGCCAAGAAGGCCAATGGCATCCTGGGATACATCAAGAAAAGTGTGGCCAGCAGGTCAAGGGAGGTTCTTCTCCCCCTCTACTCTGCCCTGGTCAGGCCTCATCTGGAGTCCTGTGTCCAGTTCTGGTCTCCTCAGCTCAAGAGGGACACGGAACTACTGGAGAGAGTCCAGTGCAGGGCCACCAAGATGATCAAGGGTATAGAACATCTTTCATACGAGGAAAGGCTCCAGGAACTGGGGCTGTTTAGTCTGAAGGAGACTGAGGGGTGATCTTATTAACATTTATAACTATCTGAAGGGTGGGTGTCAGGAGGTTGGGACATCCCTCTTTTCTATAGTAGATAGTAACAGGACAAGGGGTAATGGGATGAAGCTGGAACACAAAAAGTTCCACTTAAATATAAGAAAAAACTATTTCACTGTGAGAGTGACGGAGCAGTGGCACAGGCTGCCCAGAGGGGTTGTGGAGTCTCCTTCCTTGAAGGTTTTCAAGACTCGCCTGGACATGTTCCTATGCGACCTGATCTAGGTGACCCTGCTTCTGCAGGGGGGTTGGACTAGATGATCTCTAAAGGTCCCTTCCAACCCCTACCATTCTATGATTCTATGATTCTATGATTCTATGAACTGTGGGACAGATGAGCTTGGATGGGTAGTACTAGTGCTTTATTAGGAGAATTGCTGTGGTTAGCTCTTAATGTGATGTCTCAGGAGTCATTCAGCCCAAGTGTGACACCCTTTTAAGAGTTCTCCCTTCCTATTCTTCCATTTATACTTTGTTTTGCAGAGCATATCTTCCTAACTCATGGTCTGCCTTCTCAGAAACTTATCTTTGCCAGTGGAATGTGTCCATAGACATCTATTGAAGGATTATTCCCTAGTGGTGTATCTAATAAAATATTTGGGGTTTTTTTCTGGAAATGTCACATATAAATAAAGGCCAAAGATCATCTGGCATCTCTGTCAGACCCTCTCCATCATGCTACTCTTACTGTCACAAGACATTTAGTTTCATAAGAGAGCAGCTGTGCCAAGTATTCTTAATGAAAAATGAGTAACAGTCAAAACTGCTTTGGGTTCAATCACAAAACCTACATTTTTGTCCAGGATCATATAACGCTTGCAAATATGTATCAGAAGTCACTACTATTACTCCCATACTGTCTGTGGAATGGGTGGGCTTTTCCTCAGGTTACTGGTGCTCTACCTCATGTTACTCTCCTTGCATTTGTCAGAGGTCCTGTGTAGTGGATTCCTCTGCTATTCAAAATCAGCATGAAGATTACTTCTGTAGCCACAGACTCCTTTCCTAAAGCAAGGGAAGGCTACTACATCTAGGACACAGGATTTTCTCTAAGGAATGGCCCTTTTTTAAGCTTATTGGGTTTTAAAGAATTAAAGAACATGGCAATGTTGGCATCTAGATTTATCTTTTTATTTTAAATGATGAGGGAATTTATCATATTGATTTATTTTAGTAATTTTTCTTACATATTTTGTGACACATGAGTGTACATGTTGTACTGGAGTAGGTAGATGTATCACTTTGGGGTCCTTTTTCTTACCCTCCTGCTTATATGCATACTACATGTCAAGATGACAGATGAATAATGTGTTCTTTAGTCTGACTGTGTATTTTCTCTACCTTATTTCTCTTGCTCTTTCCGGGTCTCGAATTCCTTTCTCCCTTTGATTAGTAACCATGGTGCTTGTAATGTGCAGCAATTACAGATTGGAATGTACCAGCATAGAGTAATTTATGCAAAAGTAATTACTTAAATGACTCTTCATTATATCGCAATCAAGTCCTAGATGCTCTGGTATAGATGTTACATACCCAATCTCAGCATGCTACTTAAAGTCTGTGAATCCAGTTCTTAGATGATGTAAATCAATGCAGCTCATCCACATAGCTTCAGTGCTTTTAGAAGGGCTACACAAGCTTCTGTGAAGTGATTTACGGATATGAAAGAAAATGAACTTTAACTTTACTAACACAAAAATGTCATTCTGAGTGAGGCTGAGGTATTCTGAGAATAGTCTCAACAGCCTAACAGTGACACTGATTCTATCTGTTCTTCTCTGAAAGTCCTTTGAGATAATTTTCTTCATTGTTACTTTAGCCACTGTTGCCACAAAATGACAAGTGATACTTAATGTCAATTTAAACATAGCTGGCAGTTTTCTGTTATTGGGAGGCGGGACTGTTGTTGGCTGACTGAAGATCTTAGCAGTGTGGTAGTCCCAGTTTATCTTTTGATCCTATTTAAGGTCTATTAAAGCACAGTTGTCTTTGACTGTCCTCTCAGCAATTTTAGAGAAATCTGTCAGTAGCTTATTTAGAGGACTTAACTGTGAGGTGTGTAACTGAGGCCTTGGAGTGTCCTGATGAAATTGGCATGTCTCTATCATGTTGCAGGGTGTTGAGCATTTCTAGAGATAGTTGCCTTAATTCAAAGTATTACAATTGAGTGCACTCTGAGTAATGTGGAAACTCAACCTCATTTCATTTGAAATTCAGAGTGAAATCTAAACCTCCTGAATTCTGCCATGATACACAGAAATGTTATTATCCACCATGAAGTCTTTGTGCAAGCACTGTTTCTGCATTTTAGACTACATAGCTGTTTGCTGTGGTTTGAGTGAGTGCAAGGAAAACCCTTTTTGTCAATTCCACTTTTCATTATATTCAGAGATTTGCATAGAGCACATTTAATTCAATGAAGTCTTACAGAAAGTAATTCCAGGAAAGTCTAAAAATCTCTCAGCTATGGTACTTAGTGTGGTCAGCAGGAACTGCCAGTGAGAATCCATCCATCTTTCTGGTTCAACTGCTTTGTCATTACATAAACAGCATGGCATCTGTGTTTCACACAAGTATTTCTTCCAGCAAGAAACTGTTTCACACTTTGTATGAAGCAGTTCAGTGCTAAATGTTTGGAGGTTTTTGTTGTTGGTTTTTTGGTTTGGTTTTTTTTTTTTTGCAATTCTACCTCCTGCTCTCCTTTCTATTTATTATGAGACAATGGCAAATTCATTTAAATTTGGGTGTGAAGAGGTGATGTCACATGTGAAATATTTTAATGCATAGCCCTGGCTAAGTTTTTTTGTATTAGAAGTGTTACTACTCCTGTTTCATGATTTTATTAGTCATTAGTACGTGGGAGTTTAGTGAAGCTTGATTTACATGTGAGCATACACGTGAACTTTGCTTCTAAGTTATAGCTGCATCTTACTGTTTGTCTATATAATAAAATTAAACCAGGTACTGACTGAAATGTATTGTTCATACAAGATTATTTTCAATTTATTCTTTGAGACTACCAAAAACAGAAGAAAAAATTAAAGATCTGAAGAGACACTTGGCCTGTTTCCATTATCCCTCTACTTTAAGGACACTTTAGATGTCAAATATCTTGTTTACATCCAGAAAAGCAGTGTACAGTTTCACATTAATGAACTTAGAGCATTTTTCATATGTACTATCAAAGGATTGGTTTGGTCTACAAGCTTTTGTTCTATGAAAACACTTTAATTGCTAGAAAATGACCTAGTGACATTCTGTTCATCACACCAAGCAGTCAGGACATGTTGTTGTGCTCTGAAAAATATTGTATAAAGATGGCATCCTACAGTGACATGCATCTTAAACAAAATTTTGGCAACAAGTTTCATGCTGACCAGAGGAACAGCTACAGCTGCACTAGTGTAGTTCTACGCTTGGGATAATAACCCCAGACATATATTTCATTGCCAAAAAATACCTTTATATGAAGAAAAGTCACTTGTTTTTATTTTGCTATTATAAGTAGTTTTAGACTGTCTGGTCTGCAGAGATCTATTGAGTCTTTACTTAAATTTGAAAGCAGAGATCTGAAAGGTAAGCTAGTGAACGTAATAACTGGCTTGAATTGTTAAAAACATAAGTTTTGATTCCTCAAGAAGGAAGGAAAGGAAGTGCATCACGTATATGACGTTTGAAAAAAGTTTCCCTTTACACAATCATCCAATTTCAAACTCCAAAATTTTCTAGGTAAAGGATCATGCACTTGTCACTAGTTCCGGGCTCATTTAGCTCGTTTTACAACATTTGGAAAGATAATGCATATCTGAGGCAAAGATATCCCTTTGTTCTGCAGATTTTTTTCAATTTGGAGGATGTGTCTAGCTAGTAAATTAATTTATGATTATCTCATATAGATTTATGTGGTCATTCTGTTAACCTGCCAAGGGAGCTGGACCACTGAAATTCTGTAGCCTGAAGTACCTGTCAAGTTGATGGATACAGTGAAGGCCACAGCTCTGGCTTTGCTGTTGTCCTTATGTTAGCTAAATGAATGCTGATATGGGATTGTCTTCCTGACTAAAATCCTACCTTCTTGTAGTACTTTGATCAACTTAGATTGTCATGCACTGAAAGGCATTAAAAACCAGCTGTGCAACAACCATCTATATTCCCATAAAAATGTAGTTGGTGAGAAGTGATGATTCAGGAAAGCAGACTACAGTTGCAGGTCTCAGCCATTTCATTCCTGAACATTAAAGCCAGAGGGTCCCTTTTCTCTTTCTCCTTTCACATTTCTTCTTTTTCTTCCGTGGATTACCAATTTTGCTAAAAGGAACAAATGCATTTGAAAAACAAAAAACAACTTTAAAAGAGGGTGTGTTATTTAGTGTATTTTGAAACTTGAAACTGAAGTAGAAATACATCAAACATGAAAATTAGTGCTTTGAAATGTCTGCCTGGGGTCAGACTTGTGGGTATTGAAAAAGCATATATTCAACTTTAATTGAGTTCCAGCTGAGCCTGGTGGTGAGGGGTGGAATGGTGGCAGAAACCAGTGTTCTTTTGTTAAAAATTATATTAAAATATCTCAGCTTTACAGTCTAGATTTTGGATGTGGGGGCATCTGTTTGTTTTCATTGTTCAATCCTTCATTTTTCTGTGATGCTCCAGTGTGGTAAACAGGTCAGGTTTCTGTAATTCTTAATGAAGATTCATGAAAGAATTTACCTTTATCCTATTTGTATTCTTTTATATCTCTTTCCAACTATTCAAGTGAATTTATGGATTGGTTTTTCAGATCTGCTGTGTCATGACTAGTCGTGATGAAGGTATTTCGGTCTATAATAATGCTATATATTTAGAACCATTCACTTCTTATTTGTGGCAAAATGCACAAGTAAAAAGACCTTCTGTCCTTATGAGAAAAATCTGAGCTAAAGACTTCTGTATGATTTTTTTAATTTTGGAGGTTTGTCTCTAGTTTAAAATTATCTTTTAAGAGTCTTTTGGTTTTATTCTTGGCATGGAACAAACCATTTCTTCTTGTGTAGATACAGAATTGTATCTCATACTAGAGCCTTCAGGAATTTCAGCTATTTACTTATGGAAAGTGTCTGTCATATTAATTTATTTAATATCACCCTTAGCTAACAGAGATATAGTGGGCGTTTTGTTAAGTGACATCCAAGACTGTGTGGAGGATAAGCAGAGAAAAATCAACAGCATGAGCTCCTCTGTGTAAGTATTGTGTCAATTGTGTGGTTACCTTCAGAAGTCATCAAATTGAATTGGAAGGACCAATGAATTTTTATTCTTTTTTAGAGATGAAAAGGAGAGGAAAAGAAAATCTTTCCTGTTATGAGATGTCATAAGTTTTTTATTAAGGAACATATATATGAGTGTCATGGTTTGGGTGCTTTCAACATTGATGAGAAAGGTTATCTGAAATCTGTAACTAATTAAAAGTGAATAATTTAATAAATAGATTTAATTAAGGAAAATTGCATCCAGTTTTGACAACCTGCAAAAAAGTTCTTTCAAATTACCACTTTTGTGTTTCTTTATTTCGATTCACAAAATGGGAAACTGACTACAGAAATATTTTGCATGGACTTTAGAAACCAATTAAACATAACCATTTACTTTAAAAAAATATATTTGGTAAACTGCTATAGTATAAAACTTAGGCTGAGATTTACATGGATCCATTGATTTTTATCAGGACAAGCACGTAAATTTGGGGTGGATATCTGTCCCACAGTTCTTTACTTTGAAAATTGTACAGAATTAGCATTCATTTTTATTTTTTATTTATTAAATAGCTTGTGTTGAAGTACTAAGGTCTTGAAAAGGTGTCCTGAGATCAAGCCTTGTGCCATATTCTATAAATACCAAATTAATCCTGAGATGTTAGTATTTCAAGTATTATCACATTACTATATCTATGTCTCAGACAACCTGTCATTGTTATGTTATAATGATCCACTCTAGGTATCTTTCATAATCTTTGTTTTCTCCAGATATGATGTCTGCTTATTCTTCTTCTATAGCAATGGGAAATCTATAGAGACAACAAAAATGAGGAAATATTTGAATGCGTTTATCAACATTGCCACTAATAATACAATTCACTAAGTTATTCTCTGTAGCCTTCAGCTTCACCAAGATTACTAAGATCTGACTTTTTTCCTCTTTTTAAATGCATGAGAAATGCACAAAGCTCTTGATTATTTGGAGTTACTCAAGGGATTACAATTATTTCTTGAAAATGTGATTCTACTTATTTCACTTTTAAATGTTTCATTTTATGACGGCAGAATTACTCTTATTTGCTCCATGAAGCTGTGTGTCCAATCTTCCAAGGTATCAGAAAAAGATCTGATATTTCAGAGCAGTTCTGTTCTGACTTTACAGAAAATTAAAACCCTTCTTCCAGCAAAAGTCTCAGATCATGGTATTTTCTATTTTGCTGATACATGCACTTTCTCAGGCTAGGACTATGGTAGGTGGAATGTGGCAAGGTAGTCAGTAACTGTAGAAGAGCGAAGTAACAGTCATCTTGGCATAAGAAATAAGCTAACAAAGGGTAAGTAAAAAAAGAAGAAAATTTTGAGGATATGACTGAGATGAACAAAATCATAAAGTAAAACAGAGCTACATGCACCAAAGATGTGGGAAATCCATTTGAAATGAAGAAGAAAATATACCTTTTTTGTCTGTTTTCTTTAACAGTGGTATTGAACTTCTGAAATTTGTTGACAGAACAGAAAATGCAGATAGGCAACAAAGGGAGGTTCACAGAGGATTCATAGTAGACATTGCAAAGAAGGAGTAGGGAAGCCTTTTCCATTGGAAGTTCCTGAGAGACTGGGGTTTCCTGGGAAGGAAAAGTGGGAATGGATGGGATGCAGATATCTACTCTCAAATACTTTTTCCTACTACCACAGTCAGAGAGCCAGGATAGATCAGCATACTCAGTTTCACGTGGGGTAGAGCAATCATTCATGAAAAACACAGGCTCAGTAGGAGTGTGCTTTTTACACTCTTTAAAACATGCATTTTAAAAAAATCTACAAAATGCAGTAGGAGTTTCTAAATTTGAAACATAATTTGTTTGGTCTGTTTACCTGACTCTTGGCTTTCTTTTGCCATTATAACTTTTTGCATGTGCTCTCTCCTCATACATACAGCAAAAGCAAAATCTCCAGAGGGTTTCATTTGTTCTCTCACTTTCCCGTCATTGTTCCCATGTGTACATTTACCCAGTTTTATTCCTGTGACATAAAAGTGTATGTAATTATCCATGCAGGCACTTGAATCTTGCACAATTCTGAATCATTTGATAATTTTATGGTTAAATATCTGTAGTGTTATTCCAGATAAATCATAAACTCAAGCACTTCCTGCTGCTGACCAAACTGCAAAGCACTGTATCTTGTCCACCTAGCTATGAAATATGGCTGAACAGCTGCTTTGGAGGAAAACCAAACCACATCCATTTAGCAATGCTTTCCCTTACTGTTGTTACTGACTTCCAATAGGAAATATAGTCTTTAGTTATAAATACAAGTGGACATTAGCTATGGTTCTCTGATGGTGTGATTATGGAAATAAAATTAACAAAAGCTGCTCAGATGCATTGTGGAGTCTCCTTCTCTGGAGTCATTCAAAACCCACATGGACAAGTTCCTGTGTGACCTACTCTAGGTGGCCCTGCTCTGGCAGGGAGTTGGACTAGATGATCTTTCAAAGTCCCTTCCAACTCTTAAGATTCTGTAATTCTGTGAAAAGCTACTTCGATCGTACACTCTACTTCAGTAAATCCTGGTACTGAGCTTTGGCTAGCTGAAAGTCTCTGCATAGTTTTCTTTCAACTCTACAGAAAACTTCAAGTGAACCAAATATACAACTTTGGTAGATGAGTAATAAGATAAAGAGTTTTGATTCTTTGTAGGTGCTTTGAGGTTTGAGTTTTGGTGACTCAGGAAGCATTACACAGTTTTGTTTGCATTCCCTGTGTTTCAGGAGTATTGGTTATCTGTCATATATATATCAAAAATCATTACTGATGAGTGGAAAAGAACTTTAAGATGTAAAGATTAAAAATATCCTGCTAGAAAATAAAATGTGACACAATTACAAAGGAGATAAAATCAACATCAGCAACTCTTGGTAATTCTGACATCTATAAAGGCATTTGATGTATAGGAGAATAACAAAGAATGAGCAAATAGCTTAAAAGCTAAATTAAAGAAAGATTTCCTGAATGTTTAAGAAACACAATGTAGTTAGTAAAATACATGATCTTATAAATTATTTAGTGAATGACCAATTTACAGTTTTGAATGGGATAGCCGAGACTGCATTTATTTATATAACTTGATACCATTCTTACTCCCATCTCTGCTCATTTGCCCAGGAAACATAGAGAGAATTGTTTTACTGAGTTGTTAAGTACTTTCTCACTGAAGTTTTCTGATTCTGAACTAATGTAAGTGAGAAGTAAGTTGTATTGTATATCCTTTGTGGTGGTGAGTGAATCCTATGTATGTGTTCCCAGGTTGCTAATATAGACAGCTGTTCTCTTAGACTGGAATTTTAAACTGCTTCCTTTAAAAAATATACAGGGATGAAGGTACGCTTTATCACAGGCACAATCAAAGATTTTTCCAGGAATCTGAAAACATCACCAAATTTAAAAATTATCATGATATTAATATTCTTCTATTCACTCAAGCAAGGATACCTCATACATATTGATAATCTGTTTTTTTCTGGGAATAAGCAGTGATGACTTGGTGTAGGAGTTTTGTGAAACATCCTAATCTAATTCATCTCAAAGCTTCTCTAGAAAGAGTAAAATATCCCAGTACCTTTACATGCTGTCTTTAATTAGGATTAGAGTTGTGTTCCTTCAATGAGAAACAATGGTGTCATGTCATTCATGGTGAAATGAGCAGCAATGTGATACTCAGATAAACCAAGCAACAAATACTTGGTACTCAGTAAATTAGCTTTGTATAGACATTTCTTTCTAAGCAAGTAAAATCCTACTTAAAATGTATTTAGAGAAAATTAAATAGCATCTAATCCAGAGCCCACTAAAATTAATAGAAGACTTTGTGCTTACTACAGTCTGTGTAGTAATGAATACATTCAGAGAAACTGTGATCTGCTTGCAAATATTTTCTTAAAGAGATGAATAATATGCATTTTCTTTGAGTTATCCACTCTGCCCCCAGTCCAAGTGATTCACATGAAATTGTGCACAAAAATTATTTATAGATCCTAAAGGCAGATTTCACTGAGATTTTTCTGAATTCATTAATCTTCCTGTAGAGATCAGTTCTTGCATACCTTCATTGACAAGCCAGAAAGCTTTTACAATAGTCAGAACCTATTAAAGGCATAATTGTCAATGAATGGCAAGACATTTCACTTATAATTCAAAGTATGCTTCATACATCAACCTGAATATTTTAACTGTTATGTAGAATTTAAGAGAGAATTAAATCCATCCTGTTCAGACGCTAGACAATCATAAAAAGAATCTGTAGAAGGTTTATCATAATTTAATCGTTCCATTCTGGTCTCTGAAAAATCTTTTTTGCCCCTCTACAGAGCCCTGCTGTTATATTACAGGACTATATCATAAGGTATTCATCAGCTAAATTTCAAGAAAATGTTTGTTACTATAAAACTAAATGTATTGCTATAAAATAGTGAAATCAAGCTATACAAATGGGAACATTACAAGTGCTTTAAAATGTAGAGTTTGATTGTTGTTTCTTTTAATGACTAAATGCCAGAAAATTTTGGCTGAATTTCCAGGCAGCACCAAACATTTCTAGAAATGATTATGTTTACTTCACATGTAAATGACCTTGAAGAAGGACATCTTACAAAAAAATTGTGCCACTGAGATCAAATTTTGGCTGATGCTGATAACTCAGACTTTGTGTAGTATCACTAAATACACTGTAATTCATTACAATAATCCAGTATTACTTACTATGCCAGTAGAAAGCAATACTGGATTATATTAATGTGTTAGAGACATAAAAGTTAAAGGGCAATGAATCTGAGACCCAAAAGAATATAGACCCTACAACAGGAAACAGGAAATAGAAACTTTAACTTAGGAAAATTGTTTGTAAGTAATATAGTCTGTGTAGAATACTACCTAGCAGCAGAAAAAAAAAGAGGAAAGTCTCAGTATGGAGTTCTAAATAGACAATTATCATAGAATCATAGAATCATAGAATGGTAGGGGTAATTACAAATTATTTTGGCACAAATTGTAAAAACAACAAAATTGGATTTGGAGTAATTTGTACACTTCCAGTGACCTTATCATAAAAAGGATATTCCTGAGATTAGGATGCAGTAGAGGGATCTCTAATTTAGGATCTGCAAAATGTGAAAGATTACCCAAATTTGATCTGCCAAGCTCTAAGGGGACAAGAATAAGGAAGGGTTATCATCAAGGTGTATAAAAACCTGGTAGAGAGGAAACAGGATTGATGTTGATATGCTATTATTATAGATAAGTAATTTAAACCACCAAGATATCTAAGAATTTGTTGAGGGAGAAGAAATTTACTCATAAAAAATGGAATCCTTTTCTCTATGCAGAGAGTAGGTGAAAAACAGACTGAATGTTCTATGTCAGCATTCAGTAAATTAGTTCAGAAGGGAGCCAAGTAAGATTTTGAAAAAGATAGCTTACGGACCAATTTGATTTTGTACAGCTGTGTTTGCTGCTTATCAAGGTTTCTTAAAAATACGGCTGATGTCCAACTCTCACACTTACACAACTGACAGGAGCAGCAGCTTATTTTCACTTTTGCCTGGGGATGAGGGGCATACACCCACTTGCCTAAATACCTTTTCTTTCCCACCTGAGACAACACTGACATCCTTTCACAAATTGTGATGGCAATGGAGTGACTGCACGTCCAAATGGATTGCAGCAGTTATTAGTCCCTTTGCGGTTCCCAGCTATGCCTGTTGAAGACATCTTCCTGTCGGTAGAAAACAGCAGGACAAAACATCCCTAAATTATTTTCTTCAATTGGAAAATATGTCAAGCAGAGAGAGACTCTGCCATTTCTTCTTAAAGATCAGAGGCTGTAAACAGCACCCACTCAGTGAGGATTCAATGTTTCCATGTGCCATTTCCACCTATGAAAAAACACAGAAATAGAAAGGCAATGAATTCTTGAGGTGCTGTTAGCAGGTAATAAAATCGGCAGTAATGTCATTACTGGAGATATTGCTTGGTCAAAAGGAGCTTTTCTCTCAAAACGAACTGTATTATACTGTTCTGCAGATCCCATGGGTGATTCATCTCTAATTTGATTAGCAGAATAGTGATTGGCATGGCAGAGAATACGTCAAGGACTCACCTGCTCTCCACAACAACAACAGAGACATAATAATGAAATGTCGTTATACTTATATTTGAGATCTTTTTCAGACTTTATCAATTTTATGGCAGGCTTTTTTCTGCTTTTTGTCAGGCCTCGTTCATTGACATTATTTTTTGTCATTGGAGAGCTGTGTAATTTTTCCCAAAGCAGAGCTACACATCTTCTAGTGCTAATAAAATTCTTGTCTTTCTTCATTGCAACTTGCCTCCAGAGCAGGGCCTTCTGGCATACGCTGCAGCATGGGAGATAAAATAATCAATAAGCCTAGATCTGAAAAAGAAATGCAACATTTATTTTGTTACTGAGCTCTACATGGCCTAAAACAGATGGCTTTGTGATGATGCTTTCAGTGTGCTCGTAAGGATTTTTGAGTCCTGTATCATTTTTATTTTGAAAATATAAATTGAATGAGTAGCTACTAGCACAATGACTTGACATCTATTATCCCCCTTCACAGATCAAGGACTATAAGTGATGTACAGTTAATAGAACTCTTGAAATTAAATGGAACTGTAGTGTATTGAGTGCATAAAGCTCTCAATATTTTATGTTGAAAAATATTTTGTTCTGTCTTTGTCATTGCTTGTATGGCTACTTGTATGTGTCAGTCTCTGCTTCTCAGCTTATATGGTGTGTGGTGGTTTAGCCTTGGCTGGATGCCAGGTGCCCACCAAATCATAAAATCACTCCCCTTCATAAACTGAACAAGAGAGAGAAAAATATATTAAGTGGTTTGTGTATTGAAATAAGGACAGGGAGATTGCTCAGCAAATAGTGTCACAGGCAAAACAGACTCAAGTTGGGGAGAAAAAGGTTTGATTTATTAAATGAACAATAAGAGCAGGGAGATGAGAAATAAAACTGAATCTTAAAGCACCTACCCCCAACCCTACCCTCCTCCAGGACTCTCCTTCTTTCCCCTCCCAGTGGTGCAGAGGATGAGGTTGTGGTCAGTTCGTTACAGATGGACTTTGCCATTGCTTCTTCTCAGGGGGAGGTCTCCTCACACTTCCCACTGCTACACTGTGGGGTCCCTCCCCATGGGAGACAGTCCCTCACAAACTTCTCTGTCATGGGTCCTTCCCATGGGCTACAGTTCCTCATGAACTGCTCCAGCATGGGGCCTCCCATGGGGGCAGCTCTTCACACTCTGCCCCAATGTGAGTCACCCACCAGGAGAACAGTCCTTCAGGTACTGACTGCTCCAGCCTGAGTCCCTCACAGGATCACAAGTCCTGACAGCAAACCTGCTCAGGCATGGAGCTCCCCACTGGCTCCCAGATCCTGCCAGGAACTTGCTCCAACTTGAGCCTCCTGTGGAGTCACAGCCTCCTTCAGGCATCCATCAACTCCGGTGTTGGGTCCTCCACTGACTGTGAGTGGATCTCTGCTTCCCAGTGGTCCTCAATGGACTGCAGGGGCACAGCTGCCTCACCATGGTCCTCACCACAGGTCACAGGGGAGTCTTTCTTTCAGGGCCTAAGCATCCTCCTCCCCCTCCTTCTCCGCCGCCCTTGGTGCCTGCAGAGATGTTTTCACATTCTCACTCCCTGTTGCTTCTGCAGTTTAGCAACTGTGCAACAATTTCTTCTCATCCTCCAATATGTTATTCACGGAGGTGTTACCTCAGTCATTAAATGGCTAGGCCTGGATCAGCTGCAGGATCCATCTTAGAATTGACTGGCATTAGTCCTGTCCTGGCAGATCTTTGTTTAATGAAGCCACTCCTGTAACCTCCTACCTCTACCAAAAGCCTGGCCCAGGCAAAACCACCATAATGGTGGCAGGTAGTAAATGTATACATGTTGATATGGTTAGTAAACATTATTTATCTGATGGTGGCAGGCATGAGACAAAATGTGGGGTTTAAGTGTATTTTCCTTTCTATATTCCTCTGGTTGTTTTTTCTTGCCAGAATATGTTAGAATTTAATTTCTCTCAGAAACAGGGTGGTAATTTAAAAATAGGAAGAGCCCCATCTTAGTGCTGTATAACCAAGGAGGTGAGGTTTGACTGCATATCTCATATGCAGTCAAATATGAGATATTGGCTGCAATATTCCTGGGCTTTCAGGGACAGCAACATTGTTGTGGCAGTCTTCCGGATAATGCCATTTTTAAGGTGGATTAGAGGGATAGCCAGAACACTTTAGTGAGTCAGTGCTATTTACTCTTCCCAATTGATAAGAAATTGTATCCATGAAGGGCATTCCCTCCTACATTGATGTATAGATGCAGTCAAGTCCTGATGTTTCTTATTCAGTTGTAGGGAAGCACTTGCCTTTGCTGCCATTGGCACAGGCAGATGGCCATTGCTCCCTTATTCGAACACCGACAGAGAGCTGACAGAAATGTAGGAACTGACACACATGGGCTTAAACAATCCAAGCATATATGAAGCTCTTATATTGCTTGAGAATTGTCAAACAATCTTGCAATATCCCCAGTATACTTCAGGAAGCAGTAATAGCTTAAATGCACATGAAGAATTGATGCTGTCTTTGAAATCAACATGTTTCTGTCACAGAGGATTATTACAGCCAAATAAAAACATAAAATAATGTCATCAGTCTTTAAAATAATAACTATACGTAGGATACAAAGCATTTCAGTCAGTCAGCTAGTGAAAACTTGTTGCATTGATAAATGTTAAGGGTTCAAAAGTATTGTCAGCTTAGACAGAGTCAGAGAAACTTTCAGTTTACTATCTACTTAGGATTAGTAAAACTTTGTTCTGTTTTATGTAAGTAAAACAATTAGTGAAGAAAACTTCCTAAAACAAATGACCTTCTGAAGATGAAAGATATTTCTTCTAGAGTCATACAAGAGTCAAAGAAAGCACATTGAAATGGTTGAATACTTGCTTTTATCAAATGCAGTACCCTTCAAGAGCAGTCAATCAGATCATGTGAGGACTTGGAAGAAGAAGAGGAGGATTTGCATCAAGACAATCACATTTCAATATTGAGAGAATTTTTAATTTTTATTTTTAACTTCGCCCTAAATATCAAATCTAGAGTGTAAGACTGACAGTGCAGACAATATACCTTAGAGGTTTAAATAGAAATAAAACACAAATGGGAGGGATGTCGTAAGAGATACAAGTGCATTATTCACAGTTTGTAAAAATAAACAACTTTTTTGTGTCCTGAAGTATGAAGCAGTTCTTAATATTGCCTACTGTGCCACAAAATAGAGAAATCTCAAGGAATTACAGTGAAATTTATTAATTTAGGATAGGAACGTGAAGTAGACACGGAAAACAAAAGTGTCTCCTTGAAACATATTTCCTTTAAGAGTTCATGTGAACATTAAGAGGCTTTTATCATAACTTCTTCATTATAAAGTTTTCCATGCACATTGCACTGAAGTTTCTTTAATAGGAAGGGATTTTTGTTTCAAGTTTTGCTCCTGAAACATTTCCTAGACATTTATTTGTTGTAGTGTTACTCCTTGATCTCACTTATGTAGAGGTATTTTCTGTTGGAAGTAATTAATCTTTTAGGCACTCTGTAGGTCACTAGCATTCAGTTCTTATTACCAGTAAAGGACCTATATAGTCCTAAAAGTAGTATGTGTATCTATGGTAAAAGCATTTTCTGTTCAAAGCTGTGGTTCTTGGCTTTATGAATCAATAGACTATGACTGGTTCTGAAAGACAATATTCAGACCACCATAAACCATTATCAGAGTTGCAAGTGAAAATACTTCAATGGTTCTGCCATTTACTATAACCTCAAAAGACTATGGCTTGGAAATCATAGGAAAACTGGGAGTTGGACTGTTTAATAGAATAAATACAATAAAACAAATTGTAGGTTCCACTGACATCCACTGGAGCAATGTTGGAAATGCACATCCTTTTAGAGTCAGTGAGGCAGTCAAGACTTGTGGACTCACCTGTACAAGATGATGAGTAACATTCATAACTCTGCTTGCTCTAAAGGGTTTCACTGGGGAAAAAAAACCAAAACAAACAAAATAAACAAACCTAAAATTCATGAACAACAGAAATTTCATCAGTACTTTCAATGGATTACCTTGGCCTTCCAGATTTCTCTGTCCAGCAGAGGTCATGGAGAATTGCACTGGCTGTACTAAAACAAGATAAAATACTTTACTTTCCAGTAGAAAGTTAGGAAACCAAGAGCCTAAATGTAGAACAAGTTTATTATATTTGGTTTTAAGATTTAGAAAAATAGAATATTTCATTGTTAGAATACCTCTTTGATTACTTAGTGGAACTCTGAAGTTATGGATGCTATATCTCTACTGGTTTAAGAGAATTAAAAGTCCAAACTGAACACTTTTCAAGCATTTTCAAACCTTTAGAATATGAGAGCTGTCCTCTTTCATTACCACCTTAGAGGCAAGTCCCAATGGAAAGATTACCTCCTTGGAACTGTTTAGGAGAAACAATTTGCAGGTCAAATGTCACTGCAAATAGTTGATAACCAAGTTATTTTTTGTGTTTGTTTTTAATTTCACTGCAATTTTTAGTTCTCATCTGACTTGCTAGCTATGAAACAGCATCCCTAGGCAAGCATATTTTTCTGGGGTTTTTTTTTTTTTTCTTTAGTTTTAATCATATGTGTGTACAAAGCCAATTCAAATCACACAAAGTGATTTCTGGTTTTGACTGTAAGTATCATTGTTGATCTGGTTTTACAGCACAGGACAGAGCCTTGACAGCAACACTTAATCTCTCTGCTGGTCTTTACACATCTTAGTTGGTCTTTATAAGGCTGTGCATTTCAGTTCTCTAGCTTCATCACTTCAAGGAATATTTGATGTGTTGCCAGAAAGGTAATTGCAATCCTTAACTATGATGATGGCCGTTCTTCACTGTCATCTCCATCTTGTAGAAATCTTCAAGAGTTATTGGCAAAGATAAAAGTTTGTCTAGAGGATTTACAGCTTCCTTTTCTATCTTGGCTGTCAGATAAAGTGCATCTATGAGGAAATACTTTTGGTATTGTAGTGTCAGTAATCTCATGCCACTAAGAGAAAAGATATTTCTTCTATTATCCATCAAGAAATTAGTGGTCAACCACAGTCTTGCCAGTGTGGATCCGTATTGTGCACTTGCTGTTAGTTCCACCTCTGGGAATTACTTTATTGATATATAATTATGGAACTCTTTTATCAATAACACATCTTCCAAGAAATATTGTCATTATGTTAGTTCCTATAAAGTTACTGAAAAAAAAAATTAAAAATTCAGGGCCTGATGGATGTTCATTTAGAGTACTTTTTCTTTTTTTTCAGTCTTGTTGTCCGAAGATGTGATTATTGACTGTGCTGGATAATTTGTCCTTTGCAGCCCACCTCCTTTTGTCTTGGTCTCTCCTAAATCCTTTACTGGATTCATATATTAACATGCATGAAAATATTTTTCTAGGGTAATCATTATTTTGAAGAGAGAGAGGATAATATCCTCCTCCTGGTAACCATTTACAACAGAATTGTGGTAGATAGTCTGAAAACTCTCTGCAGCCATGGGAAAAAGCATTTGTTCCTGTCTTCAGTTCAACAAGGCTGATGTTTTAAAAAATGTCTTTCAAGAGTCTAGCTTATGGAATGTCAATGAGATCTTTGGATAAATGAAGATGAAACTACCTTACCTTATCTAACTTCTGCTTCAGGCAGAGCAAAGGCAGTGAAGAATGTGCAACTGGGTACCATCCTTGAATTATACTTTTATTTATGCTGTTGGTGCTGCAAAATGGGGCTAGTACTTGTGTGTCAATACTTTATCTTCCATTGCAGAGACCATATAGTATAAAAACACAAAACAAAACAAAAAAGCTAGGGAGATAATTAATAATTTCAAACTGCCTTCCTAATCCTATTACCAGAATTTCTGAAATTTTTTTACATCATGACAGACAATTTTTATGAAGCAAATACACTCAGTCTTTTATTCTTGAGAAATACCTTAGAAGAGATGCTAATGCACATCTAATTGATTACTTTTAATTAATTGACTTTGAAAAGTTGAAAGCCATTCTTTCATAAGTGCTTACTTGCAAGCTATGGGCAAAATCAACTGTACTATAACTGTAAAAACATAAGAGCTGCTTGGTGCATGATTTTAAAAATGAACATAAATCTACAGAGGCATATCAAAATAAACAGATCTCTCAGGAGAGACACAGACCTACTGCCTTTATTTTCAGTCCATCAGCACAGGGTTGATTCTGAATTGGTACTTGGGCTGCATGTTGTATTTTACATAGGAGGAATATTTATTTTAAGGTTTTCCAAACTTTCTTAATATTTAGTTTCAGATGAAATTCTGATGGAATTTCATTCTGATTTTACATTTCTTTTGCCATAGTCTAAGCAAAAGCCTAAAGATGCCAAACAGAACAAACCAAATACACAAAAGTTTATAACTACATCAATAATTGTCTGAAAACAACAAAAATTATTTTCTAAGTTGATTTTACAACCTTAAAAAAGGTTGTATGTGTGTGCAAAATTAGAGACTTACTGCAATGTAGTCTTGATTTCACAGTTGCTTCTTAATTTAATCCAGAATGCTGTTTTTGGGGAGCAGAGAGGAATGAATTCATTAAAAAGAAGCAATAAACATGTGGGCTTTCCCTATAAACATGCAGCTGAAGCACAAAAAGCTACTTGTTAATAGCATATTCAACAATGTAAGGTTGGAAATCACAGAATCACAGACTCTTAAGGGTTGGAAGGGACCTTGAAAGATCATCTAGTCCAATCCCTCTGCCAGAGGAGGACCTCCTAGAGTAAAATAATTAATATTATGCCTAATGAAAACTGCCAATGCAATTTATGCAGATAGGATGCAATTACCCAAATTGGAATATAGCCAGACATGAAAGCATCATACTTTCTGTTTCAGAAAATGCAACAGCTACTTAGAACAAGAAGAATTTTTTTCAAGACATTTGCACATCCAAATCCCACTAGTTTACATGCAAATGGAAGGGATTTGTATATTGCTGCATCAACCATTGATGTATATTTCTGTGCTTTTAGCATACTTAAGCAGAAGATCTAGGTAGATATTCCCCTGAATCTTTTGAAAAAAATCCCAAATGCTTCTATGATATAATATTGTATATGTTTTGTTGCTCAAAGTCTTTGAAGGATTTATATAGCTCAGGCACATTTTAAATACATGACTTACCAGATTTGCTTTTTAAAAAGGCATTTCTGTGGGAGTAGGTTCAGATTAAAATGAGAAGGTTTGTTTCATACCTCAGTCCTGTTGCATTTTTTTTCCTAAAAACCCAAACAGTATATAAACATTGAGTACATTTTTCTAAGACAGTATTTTTTTCTGAAAATTGATGTATTTTATATAAAAGACTATGATAATACATAGTCATTTGAGGCTGCACTTAGAATTGATATGGAAAGTGTTGTAGTTGGACTTGGACTCTGATATTAGAATGAGTACCACTTATCAAAATGTCATTTATAAGCTCTTAAGCCATAAAATTAAAAAAACCAAACTGATGTCCGAAGGCAGGTCTCCCTTCTTCTCATGTGGACTTCATCTATGTGTTTCTGTGACTGCTGCTGCATGGTTTTTTTTATAAATTTCTTCTATGTTTCCCCTTGTACTACTTTCCACACTGTATAGCAGTGGGCAAGGGAGTCTGATGACCTACATCATTAACAAGTGAATGTGTACCTGAAGCCCAAGCAGTTTTCACATATAATTGAGGACTGAAAAAACATAAGTCTTATCTTTTCAGATTCTTCATATGGGCTTATTTAGGTTTGCATAGATCCAGTTCTGAATTTTACTGCATGAACAAGTATTATTCCTGGTTTATAAAATCCAAATATCTTCTGTAATTTTAGGCTTTCTTTGAAGTTTAAATGAAACCAGTGAGACTTATGCATTACTGACTTATGGAAATGCATTCCTAACATTATATTTCTATACCTACACAGATTCCAATAGGGCAGTTTTAGTCATTTTTTACTTTAAGGGACATAACTAGTATACCAAGAAGAAAGAAATATAACTTCTTCCATTGTTTAGTAAAGATTTACTTTGTATTGATTTGACTGAACTTGAGAGTTTAATGGTGAAATGGCACTTTGGAGAAATGCCATAAAAGAATGAATCATGAAATAAGCTTAAATTGTCCTTAAATGTGGCTCTTTTATCCTATTACAGAAGACTAATTAGTGCTAATGTGCATTTTGGAACTTTTCAAATGAGTGTTTTCCTCACTCATCATACATTAAAACGTTCACATTCTACTGGCATCATTTTTACGTAGCTGAAATATAATATGGCAAATATGCCTTTTGAATTTTCTTATATTTTCTTGTATCTTCCATTCATGATATCATTTAGATGTTGACAATTCCTTTGAGACTAATTAAAGTGATTTCATTAGCAGTACTCATTTCAGAAAGGAAAAAAAAATACTATTTGAAGTTGCTATTTCTTCCTGCAGTACCCAGGTCTTTTTTTATCAAGGGTGTGTTTCAAATAGCAGACAAAACACAGAGTAACACTAAAGACAGCAGCAGATTGACTATATTGCTGAAGCCAATGGAGATAAGCTTTGGATGTTTCAAGTAAGCGACCAACTCGAATGTCATCTTTGGCTAACCCTTTGCACATATCCTATGCACATGTCCTATGCAGCAGCAAAGAGCAGTTTTTCCAAGGAAACCATGGTCAACAATGGCAGTGTCAGCAGGAAGAGAAAGGCCTGCTCATCTTGCCTCTAGTACTTCTCAGATCGCCTCTTTAAACTCTTCTTCCATTTACCTATCCTACTTCTTCTGTTGCAGCCCAGGAGCAGGCCTTTACCTTTCCCTTTCCCACACTGGAAAGACATGAATGTGAAAAAGCAGATTTAATGAGAGAAATAAGAAGCAGGGCAGGAAGAAATAGTGTTAACAGAGACAAAGATGTAAAGGACACTGACACTGTGTCTCCAGGCACTGAGTCAAGTGAGATGAATAGGCATTACGTATTCCAGTAAGTTCACTTTGTCTCTAAAAATCAGAGTACTGAATAAAAACACCCCTTGGGAATGGCCCCTGGAACGTCTTAACCTCTGCACAATGACTGGGAATTGCTGCTGGCTGATGTGGGAACTGTCCACATTCTAGTATGGGCATAATCCAGGGCAGGAGGAGTAACACAAAGGTGGCTGGGAAAGGAGAGAAAGGTGAAGACATCTCAGGTGAGGGCACATAAGAACAGAAGAAAACCTTCACAGGTGATGTAGTAGTGCCATTTTTTGTTATCCAGACCTTCCCTAAAGCAATCTCTGAGACACTTTACCTCCAAAGTTTACCCCCTGGTGTCAGTGACCATTTGAGGAATCCACTGGATTCAGTAAAGAAAGCTGAAAATTTCTTCCTATATAGTTGTGATAACATATTATTGGCTTGATTGTAATTACATGAGGTATAGTTTAAGCATTTAAATAATATTTTCCCAAAAATATGACAATTTCTTTTTTCATACTCAAGCAGATTTTATTGTTTAACTGCCTAGTTCTCATTTAAATCAAAGTGAATTATGTATCTAAGTACCTTTGAAGATCTGAAGTTACATTTAGAAAGATTATTTAAAAAGTAGGGCTCTGTGGTATCTCAGTGTAGTAGATGACAGAAATCAGAACTGTTTATGAATAAAGAAAAAGGATGTTATGTTGGTGTATGTTTACTTAGTTGCAAAGAGGATAATAAGGTTTTGATGCATACTTTAAAATATATTTTTACTTCATTGTAAATGTATTTTTCAAATACTGAAAATGTATAGCCGGGGTAATTAATTTGCATCAAATGAGCATTTTCAGAAATTAGTGTTTGGCAAACAAATGTCTACTTTCAAATATATGTTTAAAACTTCTCCTTTTGCTGAACGTGCCATTAAATTTGCTGTAGATTAGATAATTATCTTTCATGTCCTTATATTAAAATGAGCTAAGATTCGTTCCGCTTTTTGACTTCTAAGCCTTGTAATTAACTTTTTTATAAAATATGAATAGAAGACAGAAAATCTGGGAGTTTCTTAGCTCTGGGACTTGGAGAATGACAAATTAACAGAAAGAGCTGAAAAGAGTGAAAGACCTACCCACATCCTTAGTGTTATGGACTGAAGTATCATGGGGGATTTGAGGTCATGACACAGCTAAATCTCCACATATACATCCAGACTGATAAATCTAAAGACTTACATCCTCTCTCTCTGTTATCCGTATGTACTTCCTAATACAATATATATTATACAATGATGTTTACTCCTCTAAAATTAATATACATAATAAATTTCTGATTAATTTTTTTTTATGTTTACCATGGAACATTACTGTTCACAAAAAGTATATGTAAGAGTTGGAGAGAAGTTTAAAAAATAAATAAATAAAACAGAAAAAGGAAGTATAATAATCACTTTTAAAAGAAATTTATGGAGGAATAGTGATGAATATTGTGATTGTGAAAAACTCTTGTGAGATAATTTTCCAGTTCTCTGAATAAAGCAGTCATAAAATAAGAAGTAGAGTTGGATAGAAATGCAAAGTACAGAAATAATATGTCCAGAGATCCAGGGAAAGCTGTTATTTTCAAACTTAACTTACTTTTTTTTCCATTCATTTTTCTTATACACAGACCTTTTTATACATTCTGATCATTTTACTTGTAGATTCATGGTTAGCATGTGGAAAACAGAGGCTTTGATTTATGATTTAAAGCTTATAGTGAAGACAATTAAATAGCAAACTTGTATGAGCATGTGACTACTCTCTGTGACCCTCTCTGCTTCTTATTGTCTAAAAAAATTCTGTCATTTGGTGTTGTATTACTTATGTACTTGAAAGCCATTACTAAGAAATATTAAAACCATTCCAACCACAGATAGTTCCTCAACAAACTGGTGCTGTAATAGTCGATCTTTGTGTTTTCAGAAATCTAAGAAAAAGGATTACACCAGTAGAAGAGATTTGGATCCAGATTATGCACATGCTTACTATTGTGACAAACCCAATCCTTTAGGGAAACAATAATACAGTTTATGCAATGCATTTTGGGTTCGCAGTGTGGCAAAGCATAGGTTTTAGTCTTAAAAAAAAAAAACCAGACAATCTCTGTTATTCTGGTTTTTTTCTGAGCAAAAGAATTCTTCTGCCAAGCATTGTTCAGCCACAAAGGTAAATCTTAGTAACTGCTTGAAAATGTGATCATTGGACACTCTAGATGCCACTGTATTTTATCTAAATGCTTGTGCTATAGGTTCTTTCAGATATTAAATTAAAATTATTCTAATAGTCCTTTGGAATGGAAGCAAATAAGGGTTCACAACTGTTTAAAAATCCTAGATTTCCTTCTTCCTCTTTCCTATAGTAAAACAGTAGTCAGACATTGAACGAGCTGGAAAATATTCCTAGCCAAGGTTGACAGAATCAAGGTAGCTCCAACTAACAAGGAAAAGATTGCAAATATATTTCTACAAATTAGGAATTTGTATTTGTGCTTCAGGTATTGGCACATATACAGGAAAAAAATCAATAATGAAAGTTATCTGCAACTGACCTAATATGTGAATGTAAGTTACCTCACAAAAAAAAGGTTAATGTAGCACTAGGAATTGCTTACAGCCAGGGGAATTCTGCGGATGTTCAGAAAAAGTACAACATTCTCTATGGGCTGCCATAGAAATACTAGTGGTAAACTCGAACATATTTCAAATGTGTTTGAAGACAAACCAAACAACAAAAACGTTAGTATTCTGAGATGTTTGTAGGATTGTGAGGTTTGCTAGGGATTTTGGGGGGCCTGACTATAGCCCAGTTCTATCTGCCATATGTGGTATTCTAGTCCTTGTTGGTTACAGCATACATGTAAAAAGATTTTGTTTTCAAGTATGAGTTTCAACAATAACAGTAGGCCTGAATTATTTATTTGAGCTAGCATGAAGTCACTAAAGCTATACTTATTTATATCAATTCTACTTCTCTCAGGGATTTTTTTGATGGTTCCTACAACAATTAAATGAAAGCTGATAGCTTTAAGATGATATAGCAGTATTTGATTGGTGCTACAGATCAGAGTGTTCTGGAAGTAATTTTTTAAGTTAACGCATTGCATCTAACGCTTATACAGGTTACTTCATGTGCAAACATTCCTTTAAACTCTAAAGCACTTGGATACTACTGAGTTCTAATGCTAAATAATCATATTGCTTATCTATTCAGGATTTTAAAATGCAGCATTCACCAAAGTATCTGAGTCCCTTTCACAGATGCTAAGAACATGAATGCATTAAGTCACAGGAAAACCTGTTAAGCAGACAGGCATTACAACTAATGGACTGGTAACATGGTATGACCTAGGATTCTGAACAAGGCATGTGCAACACTCATTTGGCTTGTTATTGGGAGAGATGAGAATTTCTCTTTCCAGAGAGAGAGACCTCTTTCCTCACATGGATGCTGTTCACGTAGCCTCGGGCTCACACTTTTCAAAACAGCAGTGACTGTTGTTTAACTTTCAGACTTACCTGTTTATGGTAACTTGCTTTAATGGTTACTTTTTTTTTTTTTCTGTTGTTCTTCAGACACTAGGAGAAGTAATGTTAAACATAACCTTCACATTCTCCTTCATTTATTACACAGATGTTGAGGATTATTGGGCTGGACTGATCTCTTTCATCTCGTCACTAATATCTTTTGTCAGCTTGTCCATTCTTCAGATGTTATCCTTCTGAAGTTCCTCACTTTTGTCCCGTATATTCAATGAAGGAACAATGACAAAAGATTTAGTGTAAATGGCAGCATAATTTACATATTTCAGCTCTTTCTTTAGACTAATGCTAAATGTATATAGCATTATGGTCTTCCTTGTCTCTTCTATCCATAATTTCGTAGCTAGGATTTATTAAGATGGTGTTGATCAATAAGAGATAAAAATTATAGCTTGTTGGATTTCTCTGTACTTAAAAATAATAATATCTGAGTCTCAATCATGATGGAGGATTCTGTTAATTTTGCTGGTTTTTCTTTGTTATTAACTTTGCCACACCAGCTGTCTTCAATACAAAGGCAGGCAGATATCTGCTGGCAGCTGTATTTAGAAATTAAAATGCTCTCCAGATTTGTATCCAGGATCTAAAATTTTAAGATCAATGCACAGATACTGTGGAGGTAAGAACTGTTGTTTTCAACTGGGTTTCATCTGGTTGCTACATTGATCTATTGTTCCAATCAGTGTTTCACCATATCCCTATCCCATGAAAATAGCGGCAGGCAAAATTGAACTGATTCTCAGAAGCTCAACAAGCTGATATTTATTTTTGAGAAGATGCCATATTTTTGAGAAAAAACAATATAAGTATATTAGACTGATGATATAGTAATCCTTACCTCTGAGGAAGTCCACCCAGGAGGAATGTTAAACTGGCTTCTATGTTTTCAGCATTAATTAGCATTCCAGATAAATTACTGGAAGTCTGAGCCCTTAGGTTGCATCAACACAGTATCATGTTTCAGATACTATGTAACCACAGTAAAATTTCTAATCATGTGTTTTGTTCCTCTGCCTCTGGCTGTTGTAGTCAAATATCTGTCAAACAAGACAGTCAGAAAAGTTAAACATATTTATAAAGGTCTAAAAACATTTTCCCAAATGCAACTGTGCACCTTGTGGTGTAGAATTTCAGAACAGGGAAGAGCTTTTATGTTATCATTATCACCCTGTTGCAATATTTGTGCTGCAGTATTTGTGTATAAGAGATTTCTTATTGTCATCGTGGGGAAAATAAGTTGTTCCTGATTATAACTTCAAGCTATATAGTGAGAAATTAAAAATTGTTCCTCAGGTGGTTTGGCCCAGCCAGCAGCCAAGCACCCATCCAGGTGCTTATTTACTCCCTTCTGTCACAGGGTAGGGAGAAAACAGAAGGAAGGTGAGAAGACTAAGGAATCAGGATAATGGCATTTTATGAAGTGAAACAAAAGCTATGTGTAAAAGCAAAATAAAATAAGGAATTTACTTACTCCTTCCCATTGGCAAGCAGCTGTCCAACTACTTTCTGGAAAGGATTTAAGCACGAGTTCCTTGGGAAACCATCCACAAACAACCTGAACTCCACCTTTCTTTGAGTTTTTATTGCTGGCTATGTCATACAGTATTGAATATTCTTTTGTACAATTTGGGTCAACTGAATCCCTTCCCAACTTCTTTCCTGTTCCCAGCCTACTAACCAAGAATCAGAATGGGAAAAAGAGAAAGCCTTGAAACTGTGCAAGCACTGCTCAGAAATAATAGAAACATCAGTCTCTTATCAGCACTTTTTTCCACAAACCCACAGCACTGGCTGCTATGAGAAATGTTAATTCCATCCCAGCCAGATACAGTCCACTTCCTAATCTCCTAAGGAAGAGCTGTTACTGCTTTTTTTTTTCTTTTTTTTTTTGGGGGGGGGGGTAGTGGGAGGGGGAAGGAGTCCAGCAGCAGTAGGTAGTGTTCTTCTTCGCTTAAATCATCCCAAAAGCATGCATCATCCTGTCAGCAAAAGGTAAAACCTGGTGAGCATCACTTTAGATCAATCACTACCAGTGGCCAGTGCCTGACTTCCAAACAGTGCACCCCACCATCCTTTCACCCACATTTACTCAGAGCTCTCCTTGATGTGGTGACAAGACTCTCTGGGCTTTGCCTTAAAATTCACCACTCAGCCCTCAGTGTATTACTTTTATACCTTGTGTCAAAGCTCATCGAGCCACATAATAATTCTGCATGCATCATCTCTTCTTCCCATAGTACGAATGCTTGGCATACAGAGCTGGCATTATGGCAAAGGTAGAGTGCATACTTCATGACCAAAGGTCTCTAAAGGCTAAGAAATAGATTAGTAAAAGCTACAAAAACAGCTGACACATTATATACTTTATGCAATACTTCTCTGATGTATTTGGGATTCATGTGGGAAAATTATAGCCTAAACTCATTATATGTCCATTTTTAAAACAGTTATGGTTCTATTTTAAATTCTATTTAAACACTTTATGAGATGCCTGTAAGATAAAACAGCTTTATTCATTGGAGAGTTTCCTTCTCTAAAACCTATTAAAATTTCAAATACCAAAGATTACAACTCCTTGAGCGAAAATTCATAAAGATTTTGATACTTTTTTTTTTCCACAAATGAATAGCCATTGTGCCAGATGAAATTACGGTGAACTTCTTATATTAAATTATTAGATTCCTTGCTTGCTAAGACAGTATGCTTCACTATTCAGATGTATCTGGTTTTACTTTTTGAGTTATGTGGTAAATTATTAATATAGTAATAGGTCCTAACATATTGTATCTGCTGTTCTTCAAATTCAAAACTGATCCTGCTCTGAAGAGCTTCCATGCACTCCTCCTCCACTTACTGAAAGTAATGAATGTATACTTTTCCTTTTCAAAAGTAATTGAACCACTTTAAATGTGAAGGTCTAGATTGTCACTCTACTGTCTCTTCAATTCTCCCACGCTGCTTCTTCCTGTCTGCTAGCACTTTCCAATAGCTTCCTTGCCTTTTGTTTTCAGTACAGCAGGCTCTGTTTCTTCTTAATTTTAGCTCATCTTAATGCCAATACTTTTTCTTACCCTTTCTTCTTGATGTTGCTTTGTCTACTAGATTTTCAATTGCCATGATTTCACATGATCTACTTTTCTTCAGTCTGTATTCTATATATATTTTTCTTCATTGTTTTATAATACTGTCTTCTCTTACTCACTCTTCAAATTCACTTCCACTTTCCTGATAACTTGTTTCTCATTTTCATACTCTCTCTACACCATACCTTTTTTCCTCCCACACCTCTTCTTCCCTTGTGACTTCATTTTGATTGGACCTAAAAGAGGATGCTGACCTAGAGGAGGATTTGCTATGCCAACTTCCAATCCATATATGCAAAATGAAGGAGTTTGATTATTTTATTTTTCTTCTTCCAAATAAAAGTAGGGCTTGCTTCGTATAAGAGTCTTGGTCATCAACAAAAGATTTTTAAGTAACTTTCTTAGTTTTACAGGGGCCAAGAAGCATGTCCTTTTTTTTTTTTTTTTTGTGCTAGTTTATCATTTAATGGCAAATTGTGTGGAAAATTACTTAAAAATGAAATAAGAAATAATCAGTTAAGAACTTTCTTGAATCTGCTTATAGCAAGCAAGAAATTTTCCTCAAGAAAAAATAATGATATTAATGACAGATGTTCTGGGCAAATAAGGACATTTGCTTCTGTTTCTATTTGATACACTCATTAAATATAGATTTAGGTTGCATGAGCTGTTCGGAAAACATAAAATATTTAACTGCTACTCCGACATTAATTTGTGTTCATGGGTTCCACATGTAGTAGAATGTGGTATTACAATTTTTGTTCTGAAGATTGTGTAGAAGATATGATGATACACAGGTCTCATGATCTGAAATTCTACCTAAAAATAGCACTGGAATTCCATCCATAGCTTGTGACACTTCTACAATGTGAAAAAGTCTGTCTGCTTGAAAAAACACGCAAGCAACACCAAGTATAGCAAATTTGTGACTGATTAATTACACAAAAATCTTTATTGCACTTAAACAATGATAAGGACAGCTACCTACTGCAATAGCTGGAGTTTATATTTTGATATTACGATTCTTTATAGTTCTGTATGCAGAAAACTAATTTCAGCAGCATTTCCCAAAGAGAGAGTGTTTTTTTTTCTTGTGGCTGTATAAGGACAGAATTTGTAAGTCCTTTCAGTATAAGACAGAAACATTTAGAAGACCCTGGTGGAAGGAGATAGAGTAACCTCTATTTATACTAATGAAGGCATAAACAGGAGTTTTAGCTATATGGAAAGCAAGGGAAAATGTAGGTTCACAGAGGATGCTTAGTAGAAGCATGCAATACTAACAGGCTGTTTCTTCTACTGAGTGCTCTCCTTGAAACCAATTTTTCTCCTGCTCTCTGTATGTCTAAAATACCAATCCAACCAATCCTCAGTGGAAAGACCGCTAAAGTGATAAGGGCCTTTTCCCAAAAAGAGACCAAATTTTTTACTGTGTTAAGTTCAGACTGATGATGAGTCTTCCAGTAAAAAGCATCAGAGAGATGGACTCAGTAATGACAGTCCTACATATTCAAACATAATTATAGAATGGGCACAAACAGTATTTTTTATTGTCTCCCTCTCCATTGACATTTAAACATTTGTTTTACCTTTTTCTAGTTGATATTACCAAGATCCTATCTGCAATTATTATTTTGAATATTCCCCTCTTTCACTTTTTAAAAAGTTATGCTGATAACTGTATAAGACCCCAGTATTAAAGAACTACACATTGTTGAAAGTTTCTGGTAAAATACCTGGTTGTATATTTCCTTACACCTTTGATTCTATAACAATGACAAAGTTGAAATTTAAGTGTAATTATGTAGCTGAGGACATACTTAGAACTCTCATGTATCTGTTCAATTGTCCAAACAGTTTGGAGATGTATTTAGATACATACTAAGCTACGTTATCTCTTTTAATAGAACTGAATAGCTTTAAATGCAGACTAGTCTACTGAGGCTGCTGGTTTATGTTCTTTTGTCATATTCAACATTTCAAGGATCATATTTCAAAGAGAGTTATTTTTTAAATTGCATTTTAGTATGCAGTTTAGAAAAAAAAAACAGCAAATGGGTCTAAGTAAATGTGATCACTTTTATCCTGCCACTATTAATTTTCTGCACAATATTTGGAATGATTTCATATTCTGTTTAAATGAAATATTTTTTGCTCCCTCAGCTTTTGAATATATGTTTTGCCTCTATGTACTCCTGGTGCCTGCTTGCTTCTCAAAGTTGCATCTGAGTATAAAGCTGACTCTGTGTGTGAGATTTTTGCTTTTAGTTACTTCACAGGGAGAGCTGAAGAGGTGGTAATATTTGTTAGTACTGTAGCTCATTCCAACAGTAACTTTCATTTTGAAAGTGAAACTGCAATGTATGATTGTCTTTTTGTACCAGACAAAAAAAGAGATGAATATAGGAGCTTGTTCAATAAAATAGTTGAATTACATAAATTTCATTGGCTTGCATTCCTTTGAAAAATAAAAGCAATTAGATTATGAGTATTTTAATTTCCATAGCTAAAGCTGGCATACTTGTCTCAATTCAGGAAACTTATCTTTCTGGAAGGATATATCAATCCTTTAGCTAGTCTGCATCATTCTGTTAACTGCCACGTCTGGAGATTGATTTATATTCTTCTACTGAAAAAAGAACGCAATGGAGCGTTACTTTTTTTTCCTTTTTTTCTTTTTGTGTGTGTCTGTGTGTATTCATGTATCACGGTTTGACATGACAGCCTTTTCTGGTAAGATAGAAGGGACTGTAAAGATGGCTTCTGTAAGTAGTTGCTTGAAACTACCCCCCAGCTCTGAGCCACATCTACTTCTGGGGATGAGCCAATTAGATGCCTCCACAATCACTTTTTCAGAGGAAGCCAGAAGAGGAGATTTCTTTCTCCTTCTTCCTGTTTCATCCTTCTTCTGTCCCTTCTTCTTCTGGCTAGTGGTGGTGCAAGGAGTAGGAATAGTGAGAGAAACAACCATGCAGACTCCAAGGTCAGTGAGGAAAGAGAGGAGGAGGTGTGCTGGAGCAGAGACTCCCCTGCATGCTATGGAGAGAACTGGTGAAGCTGAGATTTATTTGTATTTCTTTAAAGACCCCACATCAGCGATAGAGACTCGTTTTGTTAATGACCCCGTATCAGGGGCAGAGACTCAAGCTGCTAAAGCTGACCCCAGACAAGGGGCAGCGATTCACTTCATTAAAGGCCCCGTGACAGGGACAGTGACTATGGCCGAAGGAGGCAGCTCACTAAACTTATGCCCAGAAGAGACCTTGTCCTGAGGGAGGGACCTTCTATCTGCAGAAACTGCAACCGTGGTGAATCCACACTAGAGATGTTCACCAAGGACAGCGTCCCGTATGAGGGACCCTGTATTGGCAGAAGCTGCAACTGCTGGGAACAACCCACACTAGAGAAATTTGTTAAGGACTGTGTCCCAGGGGAGAGACCCCGTGTTGGAGCAGGGGAAGAATGCCAGGAGTCGTCCTCATCTGAGAAGAGTAGCGACTGAACCCATCTGTGAGAGACTGACTGCATTCCCCATTCCCTGCCCCTCGAACCATTGATGGGGAAGGAGGTAGAGATATCAGGTGCAGTGAGCAGGGCCCAGGAAGAAAGGAGGGATGGGGGAGGGAGATCTTAAAGTGCTGGTTGTAATTTTCTCATCATCCTACTCCTTTTGTGCTTTTATTCTGTTCTGTTTCTTGTAGAATAAACTTTCCTACTTTCCTCTCTAAGTCGAGTACTGGAGTCTGTTTTGCCTAGAACCATAATTGGCAGTGAGCCCTCCTTGCCCTTGTCTTAAACCACGACAACCTTGCTTATCTTTATCCTCCCATTTTGCTGGGGCCTCTGCCATCCTAATGAGAGTGGGGTTGAATGGAGGCACTGAGCGAGAGACTGTTGTGGTGCTGCTGTGCTAGCTGGGCCAAACCACGACAACGTGTGTGCTGCACAAAATGAGGCTGTAGAAAGAGAAATAAAAGCAGACAGATTTTGCTTCTTTTTTTAATCCATCCATAAATGTAAGGAAGCTATTTTAACACAAGAGCACTGTTGACTTGTAGGATTGTAGTTCTTGTGGAGTCAGCAATTTATTGAGTAATGTTATGACACAACTCCCAAAGGCGTAGTTCTGGAGAAGCTTCCTGGGTGTTTCTTAAATCTAGCAGCAAGGGCAGTATTTTCACCCAGCATCTCAGGCTTGTCCAAATCATATTTAGTGTAAAGTAGAGTGCATGTCTAACAGGGAGGGAGATCTTGTTTGAGAGTATGATCGATGTCTCTAAGACTCATTTGCCGTATCTGTAGAAAAGAAACAATTCAAACATGATGTTAGGGCACTATAAAATGAATGACATTGCCATTGCAGGCTGGCTACAGGGAAGGATGTTGTTTACATGGGAATATTTATGTATTATGTTTTCTTTTGCTGCTGGTAGCATCTCCTGATGAGAAAATCTTTCTTTTTCTCTTTTGCCTTTGTGTAACTTAAATGGTTTTAAAAGCTTAGATACATCCTAAAGCTACACACGTTACATCCTGGTTTATGTCAAGGAACATCTTTCTTTATATCCTCTTTATGAGAGAGATCAAACTCTGGAAGAGAGGCTCAGAAAGGCTATGGGGTTTCCATCCCTGGAGGTTTTCCAAGTCAATAGGATGATTTCCTGAGTAACTGGATCTAATTTTTAAGTTAACCCTGCTTTGATAAGGGGGTTGGACTAGATTGACCTTAAAAAATCTCTTCCAATGTACATTTTTCTGCTTTTCTATGGTTGTTACAACTCAGTTGTGGGTTTTTTCAGGATAATTCTAAAGGTAGTATTAGATAGCCATGAGACCGACCTGTTTTAGTACAGGAGTGAGCGACAGGAGTATACAATTAAGAATGGTAATAAAACCTCTGTAGAAATTAAATACATAACAAAGTATTTACAATTACAATCAAATAGAAAGGTGGGATGTTTTAGGGCTAAAACAGTACAACTCTAGATTATGAAGGAATAACTGTCTCTAGTGACTGGAATCTCTGACAGCTATCATGTTTCATTTTTGCCAAACCAGAGAAATCAGGAATGATGACAAAGGTTTAGGATTTTTTCTTTACTACTCTGACATGTTCATGTATTTTCTTATTTCTTCCAGTGTGCAAATATACAGTATTTCTATCATTGATACCTTTCAGATAACTTAATCAATCTGCCTAAAGAACAATTAATGAATTACCCTATCTAAGCTTTCATAATGTCTTTATTAGGTGGTTTACAAAAAAAATAATATTGTTTTGAACAGCCATCTCATGGATGTGACTTGCAAGTTTTTTTGACTAGCAAAAGAGGTGGAAGAAACAATCCTTTACTAACCTTAAAGATATATCTGCTGTTGCAAACAGTATGCAATTAACAATTCTTTTCTTTTTATCAACCTAAAAATGCTCTGTAGCTTACTACCAGCTAGTTAGTAAAAGGGGCATTTGCAGTGATCATGTAGTAAAATTTGTATTTTAGAATCTAGAGTGATTAAAAAGATCTCTGGTTTTAGGAGTAGTATTCACACCTCTAGAGTTACACCTCTGAGCTTGAAAGCATAAAGATAGTCCTCCAGACAAGGCACCCCGTTGCCATTGTTGAGCTCTCATTTCCACAGAAACTGTAAGACTGCTCCAGGGTGAACTTCCATAATTCACTGTAAGAGCAAAGTAGAGCTTGTATTTCACAGAAGCCTCAGGAACTGCGTTTTACAGCAAGGACATCATATTCAGTAAGCTTGTGACTGTACATTTGCATGATTTTTCCTTCTTTCCTTCTCTGGGTAGTGCAAGACCTTCACAAGTTTCTAGTAGGAGAAGTAAAAAGAATACACAGACTAGCAACAAGACTTGCTTGAGTACATTGCCTATGGTTTTCTGTTCCTATTCCAGAAATGCAACTCAGTGGTCTAGTAAATTGTAAGGGTGAATTAATTGCTTTTGCATAAGTTTGTAGATTCTGTTGTTGTATGCATTCACCAACTGAACTACTACATAGGGGATGAAGAAAGAGGAACAAAAATAACTATCCGTGTTAGAAATATTAATATAATTTACAAGTGATGAAAAAAACAACTGTAAGAGTACAGGAACAAAGAGTTCTCTAAATGAACTTAGGGCAAGAAATATTGGAAGTAGATTGAAGCAAGAGAGTCTGAGATTAGATTTTGGGAAACACATTGTGAAGCATTGAAAATGCATTTTTTTATATCTTTTGGAAGTTTTAAAGAATAGATTAGTTAAATATCCAACAGGAATAGTTGATATGTTTATCCTGCTAGGGAGACTTAAATGACCTCTTAAGAAACAATCCATCTCACTTGAGAATTGCATTCTCAAGATGTTTGCTGAAAATCAGATTTCAATTTTATCTTAGTTGCCACAACAAAAAAAATGTTTCATATTCTAAATGCAATGCATTTTGTGTTAGGCTTGGCCATCTAATGTTTGATCATTGCGTTTGGTGTTGAACAGATAACAGTAATTATTGCTAAATACTAACAATAAAGACTTTTCATGATATATTATGTCTCAAGAATGGAAAAGAATGAACTATTTTTTCAAAAGAAATTCTCAGTTGGAAAAGTTATTGAAAAACCCCACATTATGTTTTAAAGACTTTTAATAGAACAGTAGTTTTTGATATGTCACAGTGTGATGGATAAATCAAAATATGACACAATTAAAGTTATGAAAATCAGTAAACTTTTTCCTAGTAGAGATTAAGACATTTTCTTTTTCTGGTTGGATTCTGTCTTGATTATTTTATGGTAAAACACTTCAATGTAATGCAATGGTATAACCTAGGTTTAACATCATACTGTACACATAGTGAGAAGACCTATTCATTGAGATAGCACACTGACTGCTAAGACTGTTCTTCCCAAATCAGTTCATCCTTTGCATTTCAATTTCAATACATTGCATTTTTATTTCATCTTTCATACTGTCACTTTCATACATGTCAGTCTCTTTAGCATCCTTGAAAAAGGTGCTGATGTTGCAGGTGGAATAATTGAGAAATTAATAATGTAACCTAGTGAATGTGAACAAACAAAATTTTTGTAGTTAAATTGTTTATTTTATGAATTTTAACTTACTTGTTATAACGTCATAAAGAAAACATTTGATTAAACATTAAACATTGCAAGTAGAGTATAAAGGATTTTTCTTATAGGCTCATTAGAGTTACTCCCCTGTGATTTTTTTGGTGTGTGAATTTTTTCTTTTTCTGTAAATCCTTAGCATTGCTAAGGATTTGAGTATGGGTAAATTAATCTCCTTTTACATATTTAACCAGAACATACTAGAGTGAAGTTTTCTATATAGAGGCATGGTAAAAAATAGTTATAATCTGTTAATTAAAAGCAAAATGTACAGTTCATTGCAAATATTTTGAAATAGAATAAAAGTATTCATGTATTCTGATTGCTGGAATTACTGGAGAGGGAACTTTATTGGGTAAATAAAACAATAGATAATTAAATAGCTTAGAGAAATCTGTTGGTTTAGATGAGAAATGACAGGAGACATTAGATAAAAACAGTTTAGGTCTTTGTATCTGAGATGAGAAAATAGATTTCAATAAATATGAAGAAAATAAATAAATTACAGGCCAGTATGTCTCCCCATTACCAGAATTGAGCAATTCATTTGGGCTGCATAAAACTATTCCATATATTAGAAAGAAAAGTACTGTCTTAGAGTGCAAAATATGGTGTCAGAGTAGCAAAGGAGATGATAGTCTAGGCAGTTACTAGTTTTGTAATGTATAGAATTGGCCATTTGGCATTTCCTATGTTTTCTGAAGTCTTCTCCTGATGTGTGACAGCTGCAGACCCAGAGAACTGGGTAAGAGCAGAGCAAGGATGTCAGAGGAGATTCCTGCTGTGGCTGTTCTGTCCTCCAGGCCAGGAAACTGAAGAGGTCAGCAGCAAGAATACAGTTACCTAAGTACCAGGCCCTATGTATTCAAATGTTTAAATCACTATAGTAATATGTGATCATATATCATGCAAAAAAGTGTGTTTTATGGAATGATATGCAATAAGATGTCGTATAGCGCAGATTTGCTAGCAGAGGAAATGTATGGATTCTAATCAGTTCAAATACTACTACTTTTTTTTCCCTCTTTGTTAAAGTTTGCAGCTAAAACATATTAATTAATTGCAATATCAAGGCCCTTTAATTGATATCTTCTGTTTATGTCTTCACATCTCTTGAGGGGAAGGACACAGTGCTATAGCTGACGAAGTTATTCATGTTGTAATAAAAAGTAGTAGTGCATACATAACATTATTCCTAAGGTGAAAAGCATGTGCTTGCCTCATTTTCCTCTCAATGTGTATGGCACTTTTTGTACATAATTTCAAGCTGGCTGAGATCCAGGCCTAATATATAGTCAGTCACAACTGAGAAGCTTATTTTGAACTACTGGGATCAACTACAGGAGGTATTCTGAGAGTTTCAGTGCTATTGGAGAAAGAAAAGGAAAACAGCAAAAGAAGATACACAGGGATATTGTCAGTGCTGTAATACAGGCATTTAAATAAAATGTAATATCTGGCTGATTGCCAAGCAGTTCATTGAGTAGATGCAGGATTATTTTACCACTGCAGTTGTGCTAGTTTTTTTTTTTATATATTACATTTAATTATCAAATGAGAACATTTATAAGAACTATTTTAAATTAAATTTGGGGGAGAGCATGGATGTTTTCGGATAGTTTGCAGGTTCTGATAATTTTTACTCTGCAGTATGTATAGCCTTGCAGCTTTACTGCTGTGTGGTGTGTTTCTAAAAAAATAATCTAAAAATCGCTCTATTTGTGAGTATAACTGTAAAAAATCCTTTAAAAAAATGTAAATGGGGATTTTGTGACCTTGTGTATCTATGTGGGCCTACAGTAATGTATCTCTCACTGACCTTCCCAAAAAGCAGTGTTCTGCCACAAGCTGTGCCTGAGCTTATGTATGGCCTTGTGGTCTTCTACGGTAAAAAGGCATGATTACTTCTGATGCAGAGTGGCAGAATCTTGCCACTAGGAATGAAACTAGTATCGTCTCCTCTTTGCTTGCTGAGATACTCCATTTGACATTGATCTTTACACTTTAGCTGCAGCAAAGAAATGGCAAAGGCTATGGCAAGAGGAAATGTCCCTCGGCAGCTGTGAAGCAAACCTGGATCTATGGAATGGGTTTAAGAGCTGAGTTCAGAACTATGGTACTCTGTTTCACTCCTAAAGGATGAGGTCACTGGGTGTTTTGTTGACCTACAATTGTTCTCATAAAACCTGCAGGGAAGAGAGAAGCAGCAGCAGGTCTATTAATGCTAATTCAAATAAATTGGCCTGGCTTCCTGTGCTCAGTGTCATATAGAACATAGGGACAGTTCTCTTTCTGGTTCAAGTTATTTGTGGGAGTCTCTTTACGTGTTACAAATTGTGTGGTAATTATAGGAAGGCTGAAAATAAGTAATTCTGTAGGGCTTTTCCTTTCCTTTCATCAACACCCACCACTCCACCTGCAGTCTCACAGCCACAGTAGCCAGATGTCTTACCAAATCGAGCTGTCAGAGTAGCTTTTTATTTTTTAAAAAATTTCCATGGAATCCATAAGATGGAAAAGCTTTAGATTGTTTCTGAAGGCTGGAGGCAGAAAAGATTGACTTTAGCACAATATTTTATGGTCCTTATCTTACTGTTGCACTATCCTTTCCAAACCACGCATCATGTACTGGGACACTTGCAAGACCTGGGGAATATGATAAATGGGATATCAGTGGCACAAAGGCTGTTGTTTCAGGACACTGGCATGGGACTAATAGTGGTTGAATTTGTTATGTTTTCTAATATAATTTCCATCTTTTTAAAGTTATTATTTTTTTTAAACAGGCATGCCTGCCCTTCAAAGTTTACAGAGTCACACCGCTCTTGAGTGAGAATCTGACTTCAAAACAGGACTGACTGCTAATGAATAATAAAAGACAGGAAAAAAGTGAGAGCAGATGAGATTGAGTAGTTGTTTTTAAATTTGTTTGAAAGTCAGCATCAGTGGCTTAATCTGAACTTGAGGGCACAAAAACCTCTGGAACCATTCTGGTGGCTTTCAGTTCCAATGTCATGCAGTGACATTGTCTATGCAGTGAATTGGTTTCACAAGACTTTTGTTGCTTTGAATCCCATCTAATTTCAAACCCTGTTATTCGTTTCTCATAAGACGTCATAAGATACAAACCAGAAGATGTATTTGGAGCCAGAAATTAAAATTTAATGCCTTTGAAAAATGTAGCAGGAATGAGTGCGATCACTCTTTAGTCTGGCTCTTGAGGATATGTTTCCTGAGCACTTTGAATGAAGGGTGGGTTTTAAAACTAATTTTCAGTCACTTTTAGCAGCTATATCTTTAATACCAATAGGAAATTACTTGGAAAATTGCTGGGAATAGTGAAAACAGAGACTTTAGGCATTTAGTCTGCTTCAGTGAACTATAGATTGCTTTCTACAGCTCATGCTGGCTGAATGCTGCAGGTGGAGAAATCTGGCAAAAAGCAGCAGCAGTAAGTATGAGAGAGAGGTTTGGTAAAAAGGTTTTACTTACCTTTGTCCTCAGTAATATAAACTTTAGCTCACTTGTGTTAATTTTCTCTGCCTTCCAGTCTTTTAGCTCATGTGTATATTCATATTTAACCTCATATTATTTTGATTTATTGATCACTTCCAATTAGCTTAATTCATGCCTGTCCATTATATCTAAATAAAGTTGCCAGTGCATTTTGTTCCCATCACTCTTAGTGACATTAATAGACTGTTGTTATCATGTTCAGTGTTCTACCTTATTCATTTCTTTTGCAGTGTATTTATTTTGTGAAACAGCGAAGGGACAGGGGACTGAATATACTAACTTCTTGCTACTAGTCTAAGGTTCACTGTGATTAAATGGGAAAAGATGTTTTATAGATATTTCAATAGAATGTAAAATCTATAGTGGTGGTATACAAATGCAATTGGGTTCAACTGAGGCTTTGTGACTTTTCAAACACAGCACAGTTAAAAAGATGATGAGCTGAAATTTAGATTAGCTCTCTGCAGCTTTTAGGCTAGAATAAAATTCTTGAGGAGAATACAAACGTGTTTTCAAAAATTATGAGAGGTAAAAGAATTGTTTATTTGCTCATTGTTTCTCATAGTACTTCAATGGAGTTTGTATGATGGGGATAAGTCCATGAGATCACTAAAGAATGGTCTATGGGCAGTGGATTCCCTCCAGAAACTTCTGTAGGCAGTAAGATAAAGTGAGTTCAAAACACTGGGCTTTTGCACACTGACCTTGAAAAACCCCATGCTGTCTGGGTGGAGAGAAGCACAGGGAAAAAGCACAGAAATCTGCTCATTAAGTAGTGAAGTGGGGTTGGAAGTTAATGCTTGTATCCAATTTATATGCCATAACCAAATCTAAACAGTGTAGGATATTTTTCAGAATACTATTCTAACACCTTTCTAAAATCCATTTAAAAATCTAGTTGGAGATAAATGAAGCATCGGAAAAGATAGCAGCCTTTGCAAACAGCTAGTGTGCTGAATAGATATTGCCAAGTTAGCATGAATTTGAGGAATGAGAACAGGAATTGAATCATTTGAGAGGTCCATGTGAGTGTTCATAGAGTCATAGAATAGTAGGGATTGGAAGGAACCTTTAGAGAGCATCTAGTCCAAACCCCCTGCAGAAGCAGGTCCACCTAGATCAGGTCACACAGGAACACATCCAGGTGGGTCTTGAAGACCTCCACAACCTCCCCGGACAACCTGTGCCAGGGCTCCCTCACTTGAACAGTAAAATAGTTTTTTCTTATGTTTAAATAGAACTTTTTGTGTTCCAGCTTCATCCCATTACCCCTTGTCCTGTTGGTACATACCATAGGGAAACGGAATGCCCCAACCTCCTGACACCCACTGTTTAGATGTTTGTAAATATTAATGATATCCCCCCTCAGTCTCCTCTTCTCCAGGCTGAACAGCCCCAGTTTCCACAGCCGTTTCTCATAAGGAAGATGCTCCAGTCCCCTGATCATCTTGGTGGCCCTACACTGGACTCTCTCCAGAAGTTCCCTGTCCCTCTTGAGCTGAGGAGCCCAGAACTGGACACAGGACTCCAGATGAGGTCTCACCAGGGCAGAGTAGAGGGGGAGCAGAATCTCCCTTGGCCTGCTGGCCACACTCTTCTTGATGCATACCAGGATGCCATTGGCCTTCTTGGCCATAAGGGCACATTGCTGGGTCATGGTTAGTTTATTATCAACCAGGAGTCCCAGGTCTCTCTGTAGAGCTGCTTTCCAGCGGTTCAACCCCAGCCTGTACTGGTGTATGGGGTTATGGTACATATATAAATGATGTATGATATACGATGATACATGCATGACAGCATTAGGTTTACAATTGGATTGAGTGATCTTAAAGGTCTTTTTCAATGTAAATTATTCTGATTCTATTCTAGGTAGAGTCTGGTCCTTAACTCACATTCAGTCTAGCTGGTGCCTTACTTTAGGCTGATTATCATCCCTGAGGAAGAGTAATGCTGTTTGTCAGAGTGAAAAAATCTAGTTCCTCAAATACAAAGTGGTGACATATCTTGTTTATTTTATCAGTACTTCCTTTTGTAATTGATCTGAAAGTTCAACTGTTTCAGAAAAGTGACAAATGATTGGTGCTCTGTCTGTGGAATCTATCTCGAAGCCTTTGTAAAGGCTGGTGAAGCTGTGGCTAGTGGAGATATAATCTTGTTAACAGCAGCATAATTGTAATCTGAGAGGTAGAATGGAGATCTAAAAAAATGAAACATTGAGGAATGTCTGATGAAATCAGGTAAAGCTGTGATTTATTTCATATGGAAAAGAATAAGATACTGACTTTGTGTTTGCTAAAGTATTTTTAAACAAATGATGATTTTTCTTTTTCTTGAAGTCTATTGTTTCTCAAGAGATGTGTCTAAAATTAAACATATTGGATCATTCCTCCTTACTAGAAAAGATAAATGTGGGTGAAGTAATGGCCATGTTTTAATTACTCCTTCTATTCTCCAGCTCTTTTGAGAAATAACATTTATAGAAATAGATAGTATTCTATACATTTTAAAACCGAAAACAAAATGAAAAATTAAAATGAAAATAAGTTAGCCTTTGAATTTTAAAACTAAAGGAGATGGCCTGAGTTCAGCTGCTCTTGGCATGCAGCAGCAGGAAGGGAAAGTGTGGTCTTAAGTTGTATTTAACCAAACTCACTTAAGCCCTAGAAGTATGTTAAAAAAACAAACAAAACCCCCAAACTTCACAGCAACTTTCCTCTAAGCACAAAAGCTGATACATTTTGGTGATAAAAAAATTTCCTCAGCCAAGTAAGTAACTGTGGATCAGCATATTCAAATTATTCTCCCTAAATCGTAAAAAAGCAGGGTTAAGACAAAAACCCAAGACAGAAAGAAGACAGAAATTAAGGCACTAGAAGGGTGGATGCTTTCTACAAAACAGATCTGTTTTGAAAGCATGTAGGGAAGAGAACAGAAAATGTCCTAGAGTGATCAAGAGTTGCTGTTTGGAGTGTTTCCATTAGGTTCTTGGTTGGATCCTATTTCCCATCCAAATTTGATTGACAGGACTGAAAAACTAGGGCACTGACAGGAGAGATCCTGTACAGAAGAGGTCTCTCAATATTAACAGACACCACTGAGTATGGAATGTCAGGGTCAGTCCCACTGGGAAGTGATGGGCATAAATCCAATTTAAGTGGGCTTTAAAGACTTTAAAATCTCTCCCAGAGGCCTCCTATGGCTTAATTATTTCAACTGATATTGCATGCCGATTTGTACCTGTGGCATGGGGATAACAGATCGCTGTTAATACATCCCTAGATATTTAGAATAAGTCACTAATTTTTAAAATTTGCAAAGTATTATGTAGTTACCATTGCTATTGAAGATGGCACTTTTTTTAGATAAAACTCTGAAAGTGTACTGTGTGTTTGATCATTTTGATTATTGGCATGGAGATGAGCTTTTCTGACCAAATATATGCTGAACGTCCTTTTCAATCTATTTGCAAAGGTATCTCTGTTCAGACTGAGGTAAAATCCCACACATTCCGAAAAGACTACATGAACTTTTCATAATCTTAAAATACATAATTGAAAATCAATTATAATTTTCAAAGCATTGAATAATCTTATTTTTAAATCATGTTCTCCTTCATGTGAAAATAAATAGATAAATCTTTATATCAGTACAGGGCAAAGAGAAAGCATATTTTATTTATGTAGCAAGCTGCTATTTTATACTGATGCAAATAAAAGTGCATGTGCACAAACAGCTGCTCTCAAACAGATTGCTACATTTCACAATCTGCTAAGGGAGCACAGCTGGAGAAATCTGCAGAACATTTTTATTTGTAAATCAAACATAAACTAGGAAAGCATTAAGTACTGTACATATAATAGCATCAATGTTTACAGAGGATTTCCCTATGCTGTACGTAGGGGAGCTGACTTCTGGTTTTATGCTGTCTTCTACAAAACAACCAGCCAACCTGTAATTTCCAAGGAATTCATTTCTACCTCAAGCACTTTGCTGTCTGTTGATGCCATGCAGAAGTTTTATTGGGCTTCTGCTGGCTTACATTTTATCTGACAGACCATAAGCATGAATGCCATTTCAATTTGAACTTGTGTTATGACCTTCCTTTGAGTAAGATGTTGATCTAGGATGGTCGACAGATACTCAAAGAAATCCTCATATCACAGAATCACACACAGAATCACAGAATGGTAAGGGTTTGGAAGGACCTCTAAAGATCATCTAGTCCAACTCTCCTGCTACAGCACGTCCACATCCTAAGAGAAGATGTTTCTGACTCAGTCAAATCTGTCAAGCAGATTTTCTGCTTGTTCTGTTGTTTGAGAAAGCAAACCTTTCTTCTTTCCTCAACTGCGTAGTTCAGACCCTTGAAGAAAGCCATGGAGGCTGGATCTGTTTCTAGAGGAGTAAGGAAGAGTTACACCTTAAGCATTCATAAGATAAGAAGTAAAGTTAGAAGTGCCATCTTTTGCCTGAATTAACTAACCAAATAAATAAAATCTGAAAATCACTCTGTCATAATTTGTGAAATACAGGTCTGTAGTACCTATCTCAACATTTTCTTACCCCCAGATCACTTGTCACCAGAGAGGTAAAACTGACTCATCACCCTTGACTATAGCTCTATATTAGCAGACTGTTTTTACTGGCAAACTGAGCCAAGAGTCAGCAAGGGAAATTATCTTAGATGTATAAACTTCAGAAGCCATCAGGACAATAGGTAAAAGTGAAATCAGTGTATTAAGCCATTGTACACTGGAGATTTAATGAATAAGCGTTTGTGGAGTTGCTGAAGGCAGAACAGACCAAAGCATTCAAGCATATCAATTCTTTAAAAAAAAAACCTTTTAGGTGTTTCTCTGACCTTCATCATGTTAGGCCATAGCACAGTTACATTTGCCTATAAGATAGGGTATAAACAAAATGTAAAGTGGTTTATTTAAATCATTGCAAAGTATTGCACTGTAAAATAAAGCATTGCTAAGAACTCCATGGCAAGTAATTGGTGATGCTTAAATATTCACGTAATTTCCAGCAGCAATAAGAGTTTTGATGAAGAAAACAATCTTCCCAGTGTTTTAACAGATTTATCTTTGGTTGTTTTGGTTTTTTTTACTACACCAGGCAACATTTATCTCTTTAACTCCAAATCATAGAATCATATGATTGTTTTCCTATTACAGATCACTGTTCAAAGTGCCTGTAAGTGCTGAAAAGGCGTGATACAGTAGAGTATCCTAACAGTTGTATGTAAGGTTTGCTGCATCAGAAATATTGCATAGAGAATTACAATTCTATTTAGTGGAAATAGTTAAAAAATTGTTATCTAAAGTCAGTGTCTGACATTCAGAGCCATTTGTGTCCTTTGAAACAGGCATTATTTGTTTCTACATTATAGTGTGAAACAGTTGCATTTATTCTTTGCAGTTTGGTTAGTGGCCATAGTACTGTGGCACATCATTCACAAATATGTCCTTTAATTGTTTTGGTGTTCTTTAGATATAAAGAGAAGTTAGTTAACGTTCATGCCTAATGTTCACGTCCTCCTATGCATCCAGATTAAGTGGAAAGATACAAAATTCTGCCTTTCCGTGGAAATAGCTGTTTAGTTGAGTCTACTGATAGTGAAGTTATCTATTTTGGTACGTAGCTTTTAAGAAATAGAGATCTGTCATGAATTTTTTCTAGTAAAGGAGAATTTGCTAATGGAATTAAAGTTAAGATGTCTTCTCTGGTAAAGGAAAGTGTTTTTTCTGGATGTCTTTGATTTCTCATTAGGGTTTTCATTCTTTTCTAGCTTCTTTAGTTTGTAATGAAAGTTTTATTTTTATTGCTTAAATGCTGCTTTAATTTCCAGTTAAAATAAAATGAGCATAGTTGTAATGAAGCATTATCTGCAAAGAGTGATTGAGTTTTAAATTCCTTTTTTTTTTTTGAGGTACTACAACTTGTTTTTTATTTTACTATGCCATGCTTTTGTCTTCATTAAAAACAATGTGATCCATAGTATTTCATATTCAGACATTGCTTCCTGCATAAGAGACTAACTTTATTATTGAAGAGGACAGCTGAAGCATATAAATAAGAAACATATCAAGGCAACCACAATGGAAAAAAACATTAGCAGTTTCTATAGTCACATTAAACAAAATGGCAATAAATTGCTTTGTTTTCCTCCCACTTAAATTAAAGCTTTCTCTTCTGAGGATATGCAAACACAAGATCAAACAAACTAGCAATAATTGTGGAATATATAAAAGTAATTTAAATGCCCCAAACTTGTCTTCTGATACTGACATGCTCCTAAATTCTATTTTTACATCAAACAATTCCACCCAACTCTGACTTACAAAAATGACTACAGAAAATTTAATTTAAATGAACTAGACTTGTTAAACTAGAATTACTTAAGCTATTTACATTGCAATTGTCTGTACTTATTGTAGCTCTGAACTCCCAGACATAACAATGAAATCCCCATACTACTTTGCTAGAATTTCTGCTATCGTTATGACTTGGGTTGATTATTAGTTGTCTTAGTTACCAAGAGTGCAATGTGTTTTTCTCTCATTTAATTTTGGGGAAAGAGAAAGGGGCAATGATTTCTGTCTGATATAGAAGCAGCTTTCAACCATAAGAGGGAAATGAAAGCTACTATTTTTTGTGAAAGTCAGATATGCAGTTACCAAATTCAGATTTGAATTTGAGTGTTTGCAGTGTGGATTGCTTTTGTTTTGTGTGGTTTTCTTTTTTTAATTTGACCTTGCAATCAGGTTTATGCTGTTTGAAGTAGTATCAAATATAATTGTTAACTAAAGCATTTCAGTACCTTACATGTTATTCTTTTCCACTGGAAAATTGACTGTTGTACGATTCTCCTTTACATTTCACAGTCAGAATAGATACATTGTTTTTAAAACAATCCATTTGATGCAGATTACTCCCAGAGGATGAAGATAATTTCATGTTGAAATTGCAGAGACATGATTGATCGGAAAGGAAAAACAGAATAAAATAATTTTTCATCAAGCTAACCTTTGCTTTTAAAGTGATGTTTCATTTCAAGATAAAAATTGAAGGCTAATAGATAAGAGAGTAATGGACTTATTTTCTTACTGACAGAAAAAGTAAAACTGTTTCAGAAGTTAAAATGGAAGATATATAACAATTAATGGTGAGGTGACTTTTGACATCTTATTCAGGCAAATATGTACTAAAATGCATTTTTTGTAATTACTCTTACATTCTGACTTCATTTTGAAGGATGCCTTTTCTTCACAGCCTGCCTCACATCCTGATGTAAGATGGAGAGTTTTTCCGATCAGATTTCACAGGGAAGAGCAGAAGGTTCTTTTAAAAAACTGAATGGAAGAAAATAAGAATTTATGAGAGATTTAAATGAGCTGAAGCTACCTGAAAAGGTTACAATACAGTTAAGCCTAAAATTAATTTTATATAGAATATTCTATATAGAATAGTACAGAATATTTTTTTCTCTATTCACCTCATAACCACCCCAATGCACAGAGAGCAAATAGTGAATATACGTTTTTGTGTATGTGAATTCCAGGAATATTAAATAGTTTTTAGACATTTCTAGGGGAAATGTGCTATAACACAACACTAGCAGAAATTAAAGACAGAGATCTGTTCTAAAAGCAGCCCCATGTATAGATTTTAAGTTTTCATAACGCAAGAAAAAATTCAATAGAAGTGAAAAAGGGAAATTATTCTACACATAGAACCAAAGTTTTTAAAAGTTTAGCTCCTATGTTCATAGCCAAATGACATGTGAGTTAGTCTTCTTGAAAAAGACCAAGTAAAGTTGCTTCATCAATGCTTCAAATTACATCATTGCTTCAAATGAAAGTAGTGTTTCCATCTCCTTTTCTCAGACCATGAAACAATTCAGGAGCTTGTCTGTGTGTCGGACCAATGGGATTGAGATGCAAAGTGTTCACTTTCTAGGTATTGTGTACAAACAGAATGAGTAAATTGCTAGTCATTGTCATTCAATTGAAGCTTCTGGTGATTTCCAGAAGGCAGGATGTGATGTAATTCTCTGCAGTTCTCTTTTAGCGTAGATAACTTTTATATGCTCCCACAAGGCTGATTTTAGAGAATGTACAGCAACAGGATGGCAAAAGAGATTGTAAGAGGTGGGTGTGCACTACATGTCATGTTCACAAGAGCATGAAATGTGCAGTGCAAATGGAGGCTTGCAACTGACTGAAGCAAACCTGATGGAAAATTTGATATCTAGGAAACAGAAAGGAAAAAAGATATTAAGCAAGAGTGAGAGTAAAAAAAAAAAAAGCCACAATAGCAACCTTTGAATAAAATATACTAGTCTCATTAACGGACCTTAATTATAAATATGAAACATGGTAAACAGTAAGAGAGAAAAAAGCTCATGGGCCCTCCAGAGGCAGTACTGGCATAATTGTAGGTACAGATATTATGTTTTATTATGGTTAAGAATTGTAGTCTGTAAGAGAAGGGCAGAATGTCGTCATTTATTTTGTGATTGCCAGTTCTAAAATAGGTAGGGTTTATGAATTGGGGTTTTTTTTGTAAATCTAAATAGAGTTTGGACTTCCCAGTTTAGCCCCATCTTAAGGAACCAAATAAAACAGAGAGGTTGGTGCATTGCTCTGTTTTTTTTCAAAAAAAATTGGAAGATAAAATATATTTTCAACCTGTTTCACCTTTTTTCCCTTCTTCATCACTCTGCCAGAAAGCAAGTATCCTGACCAATCAGTAGTCCTTTATGCTAACGCTTCCTTCACTGGAGGACTACAACAAATCAGAAAAATTAAGAATGAAGTTATACACTCTATATAATTTCCTTTTACTCCTTTTTTTCTCATGATTTATAATTACTCCCTTTAATTCATTTTCTTGGGTTTTAATATCTGACAGTCTTAAAACTGTAGCTGTCCACAAGAGAATGCAATATTAGATTAAACTGTCAGACTGTAATGTGTTTTTTTGGTCACATTTACATCAAGTGCTTATACCAATTCATTCTATTTTTATTTGGTGTAAGCATCTGGCATAAAGCCAGATAGATGTGGTGCCAAAACAAGTTTAATTCTAATAGACTACGAGAGTAATTTCTTCTCAGATTGCTTTTCTTTTTCTTGGTTTTTATCTTTAATTTGTCTTCTATTTTGATTCTGTTCTTTTGGTGAATGTTTATTTGAAAATAAACACTCAAAGTAAACTTTTAAAGTATTCTTGCCACAGTGAGTGTTTCAAAAAGCAAACTGAATTTACAGTTGTCAGCAAAAAATAGTCTCTAACCACAACATAGACCTCATGCTATGCTTCATAAGCTTTACAAAGACAATGTTTAACAAGCATTTTGAATGTCAATCTTTGCTTATACTTGAGAGCCTTCTAGTTTCTTAATACGACACAGTAAAAGTGTTTAAAAGCACATGGTTCTATTCAAGGGCTTGCCTTTTATCTTCCTTGCAAGTATGTGATGTGCTGTACTCATCTCTGAAATGACTGGAAGAGGAACAAAGATATTATAGGAAAGTAGTCATGTACAGTTAATTGTTAGATCTCAATTTAAAAATAAGGAGCAAGCTGGTTCTCCCTGTTCCCAGAGATATAATTGGGAATGCCTCAGAATTAAATTCACTCAGCAGGGGAATGCTGTGTGTTTCAGTTTTGTCTTCTCCCAAATGTGTGCAGTGGTGTCCTGTGTGATTTACTTTTGTTTCATTAGAACAGATTTATTAGAGTTGGGACATCACTGATGAGACTGATTTGGCATAATGAGAGTGAATGAAGATGCCTGTGGCCTAATGGGGACATTTTAACTAAGAATTCCACTTAATGGAGATGCATTCAACAAGTACCAATGGGTAAAATTGTGATTAACCAAGTCTTAAATAAGCGTGAAATTCTAAACTTTGGCCATTTAATGTAATTTCCAGTTAAAGGTTAAAAGAAATAACTTATTGTTGTATTTATTATTTTGCCTTCATTTACTTGAAGGTGTGTGGATGTATATATATGTATGTATGTAAGTGCTTTAAATACTGAGTTTGAGGGTGAGGGAGCCCTGGCACACGCTGCCCAGATATGGTGCGGAGTCTCCTCCTCTGGAGATTTTCACAACCTACCTGGATGCCTTCTTGTGTGATCTCATTGATGTAAACCTGCTTTAACAAAGAGGTTGGACTAGATGATCTCTATAGTTCCCTTCTAAGCCCTACCATTCTGTGATTCTGTGCTTCAGTGAGGACAATTGACTGTCCGATGGAGATTCTGTCTGAGTTTGTGAGATTGCAGTATTTCTTATTTATTTATTGAAAAGTTTAATTAGTGCTGAATGACTCAGCAAATTTATAATTTATGGAGTCCCAGCACTTACCAAAAACCCAAAGAAGAGTCAGTCATGTCTGAAATGCTGGGAAAAAGCTCCAGCTGTGATGGAGCATGTAGAAATAAGACAAAAGTCACCAGCATTAGCAGATACCTCCACTTCTTTGGATCTTTTGCAGTTTATCTAAAGTGGATCTTGACCAGCTATCTTTGAGGATTCTCAGAAACAATCCATTGTCATTTTTTCACTGTTTTGGAAACAGTGGGCTAAGCTATTTACACTGCCAAAACTTGTTAAGTATCAAAATATGGCAAGACGATCAGCAAAGTAATGAGGGGGTGAAGATGGAACAATTTTCCTAGAATTCATTTCATTATTGGAACATATTTTTATTTGAATATTTTACTTTTCCTGTAGTGTGACAACACTGCTGGAGGTTGTGGTGGTCTTTAGTAAGAAAGAGCTGCTATACAGAAATTCTAGGTGTTGACTACTGCACTTATATTGCAAGTTTTTGGTAGCCCAAGGAGGACCCCATGCCAGAGCAGGTGGACCCAAAGGAGGCCATAACCCCATGGGAAGCCCAAGCCAGACCCAGTTTTCTGACAGGAAAAGGGAGAAGGAGGTAGAGAAAACAGTGGGTGAAGTTAGACCTGAGAAGAATGGAGGGGGAAGGGGAAAGTGCTGTTTGTATAGATATAGAGTCTGGATGAGTGGCTATTTGGGCAAGCAAGACCTTGTCACATACCCATGAGCCCTAGGGTGATGCTCATTGTGGAGGACCAGCACATAAGCCACTGAAGTGGATGGATGGTTGATTTTGTGCATGGAAGACCTTCATGATGGTGAAAATTTGTCATTAGATCAGTGGTAAGTGTTTGTTGTCAAATATCACGTGTTCCAGGAAGGTATGTGTGGTTTGAAACTGAAGGGGGTGGGGGATGGTAAAGGGAAAAGGTAGGTGTGATTTTTTTCCTCTGGTCAAGGACTGACTTGACTGTTCCCATGGCAACAGTGTTCAATGCTCTCTTTAGGCAGCTGCTGATTACACTTTGAATTTTATTTGCATTCATGATTATGGAGGAGTATAGAAAGACTGAGGTAAAGAATTAAAAAGCAATAAGAGGATAAAAGACCTTTCAATCAGTGCTCCTCAGAAGCCTTAATTAAAAAAGTAGAAGGAGGAGGAGGGAAAGAAAGAGAGATGAAAAATGATGGTAAAATTTAAAAAATTTTTAATCTAATGGGCAAATTACTGTTTCCAGAGTTATTGGAAGGATTGCTAGCATCACTGTGAACTACTTTTATTTCATAGCTTTATGCCATGTAGGAAGTAGAAAATTTTGTTGATTTAGGGAAGTTTACTGTGCTCCACTGTAAAAAAAATTCTATCTAAAACTGTATTTAAGTGAAAGATTTATATTACACTAAAATATCTTTTTTCAGACCTGACTCTACTTTTCATAAGGACGCTCTGATAATGCGTGTCACCTTGGCTTTTTAATCTGTTTTATTATGGTTTACATCACTTTTATCAATCATCAGAGATTTCTGTATAATAAATACATGTTAAGTGTATACTGCATCTTTATGTGTGTGTGTATAATACATACGCATTTATTGCACCCATGAGGAGAGGCCACTACTGAAATTCAGAAGCAATGGCAGTTAACAAAAGTCTTCTCATCTACCCTTAATAATTGATATGCAACTCAGTCAAATTGATGGTTTCCTTGAAAGAAAACGATGAATTTGGCATTTCAGATATACTTTGGAGTAGGTGATTATGAACTTTTTTACATTCCTTCTAATAAAGTAAAACTTTTATAAGAGTCTGACAGTAAGTGAAGAGTCCCTTGTTTTCCAAGAAAAGTGAAGTTGTTGATAGGAATAGAATTTATGAAGGGAGTTTAGCCAAAAACTAAGTTTTCTCTGTAAATCGTCTTACACGTCCTGCAGCCCAGCCATGAAAAACTGTATTTTTTTGTGACAATAGATATGTTTATATTATAGCATTAATAACACCAAGTTAAACAATTGTACAATGTTGCAATATAATTAGTTAATAAATTTATTATTACTCAACCGTTACAGGATTTTTCATGTCCAAATATAGAAATCTGACTCTAAACAGCATTGTTGTCAGAGTTCTTTTTCTATCTGCTTTTGTCTATGAAGTCTCTCTCTGGCCAAATTGCATTTATTGTCATGGCTACATAGGCGATGGATCAAACTGAAGTGACACCAGTGAAGCAGGACTTTCCTCTTTCTCGATCAAAAGCATCTGAAGATTTAGGTGGTCAGGCAGTGACACAGCCTGCAAGTATTCACACAGAAGAAAGGAAACTGGGGACTTTCTACCCATATGTTGACAGAAGTGGAGAGGAATTTGTGTATACTGTTTATGGTCTTTTCTGTATTTCTAGCCTGCTCTGTATTTGGTAATCACTATCTGTTAAAAAGAGGACCTAGTTTTAGACAGCAAGTTTCATCTGGGTGAATAGAGTTTATAAAATCATAGAATCATTACAGTTGGAAAAGACGTTTCAGGTCATTGAGTCCAACCACTAACCTAACACTGCCAAGTCCATCACTAAATTAAATCATATCCCTCAGTAAAGTTGTAATTGTTTGGTTAAGTGATCCTGGCTAATATATTTATTATATCTGGTACATTGCAACAAATATTTAAGCTTATTTGCCAACTGCTGGAAATCTGCTTTGGAATGCTATATGACAAAAGCGACATAGGCTAACAGAAATAAACACATGTAAGTATCTAAACTCTAGGTAGAGATACACAAAATTAATTCTACAGAGTGTTTTGGAAACTTTTAAATTGCTGTTGTTTCAAAATTAAAAGTCTTACATTTCAATGTTAGCTGTTAGAATGGGAGGTGTATACATATTAAAAACAAGGTCCTACTATTAATTTCTCCTACCTGAAAAGAGTACATATAAGGACCAGACAAAGCAAAACAAAATAAATAAATTTCTATTGGGAGATACTTTTAACAAACAGTTGAAAAGTAAAATGGTTCACTTCTAAAAATATTTTAAAATCAGTTTAAGGTTTTAATCAGCCTCTGTATTCAACAACAAACTAACAATTTGATCTTTTCTGCTAAAATAATTTGATTTAGCATAGATATCCCACATATTGAATGAATGTTTCTTTTCCTCTTCCAGTTTTAATCCTGCAAGATTTAATATTTTTTTTATTGAACCACTAGCCTGTCTATTATTGTCAAAAGATGATTCAAACTTTGAAAGAGTACTCAGCAGGGAATATTGAAGAAAATAGGTATTGAGAAGATGAGTGAGAAAAAAAACACAGAGGGTATCATTTGTCACTGCTGAACTCATTGCTGATGTGGAAGAGATCTGTGAAAGGGTGAACATTTCTAGTAGAAAAATGTCAGAATCATGTTTAAGTGAGATTTGTAACAATACACGTGATGAAAATGAATGTTTACTGCTACTGTGCTGTGTTAAATCTGATTGTACATAGAAGCAGGCTACAAATGTACCCAGAGCAGTGACCATTGGCTCCCCAGTCTTATCCTTTCAGATATCAGATGTTCATCTTGTGTGGATGAATAGGCCAGTCTCTCAGGAGTGTCTTCTTTGCCATGGAACACCTTCTCCTCCTCCTGCTTCAACCTTTGTCTTCTCTGCTATTTTTGTCACCTTCTCTTCTCCCTATTCCCTCCTCTCACATGTTTTCTGCCCTTTCTTAAACACACTTTCCCTGAGGCCCCACTATTGTTGCTGATAGAATCAGCCGCAGGGCAGTGGTACCTGGCCTTTGGGAGTCCAAAACCTTCCCTCACAGAGGTTGCCTTGCAGCCCCCCACAGCTATCGCCCTGTGACATGCACCAGTCATGAAATGTAATTTTGTTTGTTGTTTGGGTTTCTTCAACAGTGTGCTAAGGATATTAAAGCAATTATATTATTGGAAAGCTGTTGCAGTACAACTTCTATAAAGAAGTAGAAAACAATTCCTCAGAAAAATCACAGGTTTTACAAAAGATGAGAGGTAACTGCAAGTGTTTACCAACAGACACAGCAATGCAAGATGCAGTATTAGTATTGCTGATGAGATAGCATGCTGTTGGAGTATTATAACATACCACCCTGAAAATGCTGTTTTTCACTTATAATGATAGTATTCTTCGCATTCATCATAGAATATTGACAAAAAAAGTGAGTGTCTAAGACTATATTTTCAGAATTTTAGTTGATAAATTTAATAATGGAATTAGGTCTATATTTTTATATATAGTTCCTCCCCTGAGTGCCACACAATGGTGCAGAGTGGTAGATCCTGGCACTATAATTTTTATCAAGACAAAAGAAGAAGTTCTCAGGTGTTAAAAAGCCAACAAATATCTTTCTGATGCTGTCTTTTTAGTCTTTTAGTTTCAGTCTAGGAAATGTATTGGGAAACCACCATGTCAAGAACACAAATTCAGTTCAGCTGTACAAATTTCCATGGAATATGAAACAGTCTCATGAAAATACTCTGGTTTTCCCTGTACTTTCCTCCTAAATTAAAGTTGTATAAGAACATGATCCTAGATTGATAGTGTCCATGAAGTACTTGAGTGTGGAAAACATCTTTCACGTACTAAACTAACGTGGCTCCCAGTTAAGCTTAAGAGTAAACACAGATTGCCTTAAAAATAAGGCATTTAAAAAAATGCATCCCACTCCTAAATATGGAATCTCTTAGATGTATTAGTTTCTAAAGCCAACATAGAGGTTTTCTATGCTTTGAAGGAACTGAAATAGATGAGGTCTGAATGATTTGAGATGTACACTTGCATGCATGAATGTGATAAAAATATCAAAATAGAGCATATAAATGCTCGAGTAATGCATGTTGTAATTGTAATGCCCAGCTTTTGCACTCACAAAATGATTGTAATATACATGAACGGAAGGACATATTTTTAAATTTGCAGCCAAAATGGACTACAGTCAAATTTGAGCTGGCTAAAGCATTTGGAAGAAGTTCAGGTAGTTGGCAAGCCATAGGCTGGCTGTTAATAAATGCAGGATATACTGCCATCTTCTTCTGGGCATGGGGGTGTTTCGTTCTGTACTTTGATTTTAGTGACCTTTTTTGGATAATATATATGTTTACTCAGTTATATTTCTATCAACACCCCTTCCTCATCCTCAGATTCTGTTTTTAAAAGAAAAATATTTGTCAGTTGTTCTGGCAAGGGATCTATTACATTTTTCACATCACAGCGGTAGTGGTATGCTCTTTAAAGATGCATTCTGATGAGAGTTAGTATGTGTTGGCTTGGCAACAGTTTTTTTTTAATTTAATTTCTTCCATCCTAGATGATATGAAAATTTACCATCTAGATGCCCTTACTTGTAGGAAATCACTTACTCTGAAAAGTGAAAATTTATCCTGTGCTGTAAATATAGGATATTTTGACAAATCGTTACATATAATGAATGAGGTTCTGTCTGACATCTGTGAGTTATTGGTTAGCCCCAGTCCTAGAGGTCTCTGATTCCAAAATCTACCCCTCCACCCTCCACGTAAATTGGCAAATGCAGTGTGGTAGGGAACTAATGCCTCTATCAGAGCAGCTTGCACTTAAATTGTAATGGATTGATTGCCCTGCACTCAGGCCAAAAAACAGTTCTCGTAAGTTTCTATTTCTGTGGATTTTGCCCAAATGAGTTAATAGACCATTCATAACTAGTATGCACTCACATGGATTTTTTTTCCTAGTTCTTTTTTCCCCACTCTTCCTTTTAAATAAAATAAAAATCAGTGCAGCTTTCTGGTTTCTTTTTGAAAGGATGCAATATCTCTGCTGTTTGCTTTCTCTATGATAATGCTACCATAGTGCTTGTGGTCAAATATCAGTTAATGTTTCCCACTGAGAAAATTTTGCTTCTGAATTTGGACTTGGCACATTATGGCAAATCAGCCCACAGCCAGTGAGCTAGCAAGAGTAGTTACTGTCTGTTTGCTCTACAGGGGGCTGTTATCTGGTGACATCACCTTTGCACTTTGCTTCTGTGTAACACGAAAAATAATTTATAACTAGAAGACCTATTTCTATGTTCACTTCTGGCTAAAAACAACACAGTATTTTGTGTTGTATGTTATTTGTGTTTTGGGTTTTGTTGGGTTTTTTTTTTGACAGTTTCTTAGCACTTTCCAGCTGATGACTCACACAGTTCCCTATTTCCAGGCTATTAAGTCAATGTGATGGCTCTCGGGTAGCTGCTGATTTGGGCTGTCACTGTGATCTGACATTTCCTTGGTGAAGCTAACAGGAAGTCTGGTTCTGTAAAGGCCATGAAATTTGGGCCCCCCTGCTTTCTTTTTGTATAAATCTGAGAATATTGATTCCTCCACAGCCTCTCTACAAATGCCAAAGGGAGTGGTAAATAAACATTTCCTTCCCTGCTCCACATTTTTCTTCTCTGTCTCTTTCAACCTGCTGAAGTTGTTTAGAATCAATCGTCTCTAAGTGTTCTCTTTACCAGTTCTTGAGAGACATGCTATGAAGCAATAACCATGGCAGTACCTTGCAATGATTTAAGGGATCATGAAAAAAATAGACAAGATTAATTTTCTGCTTCTTTTTGTAAGCTTTTTTAATAAGGACATTCAGGCTAGGGAAATACTCAAGTCACTTAGAAACATAAATATCCCTTGTGCCCGGCTTTTTTTTCGGCAACAGCAAAGAAAGATACCGTTCTGAGGTTCAATGTCCAGGCTAGCATTTGATGAAAGAAGGATGACAAAGAAGTAAGGGAACAAGAAAGTTTTAATTAAATGTATTGTCTTAAGGATGATCTGATGTCTTAGATCCTATCCAATGACTTGGCAACCTGAAATGGCCTATGAGTAGTAAGTAAAGCAAAAAGCATCCTTGATGTTCTTATCCCTTGCTTCCTGAGGGATAACTAGGTGTGATGAAGCCTCTCTGTTAGGATTAGAAGCTGTGTTACCTCTAGCAATCTAATATGATTCTCCTGATGTTACACAGTGCTTTTCTTAACCTCAGAGTACTGAACTGTATATACCAATTGATGTAGAGCAGTACTATCAGGTAGGTTTAGCAGATCTCTTATCTTTCTAGTAAGTGTTATGGGATAAGGCAGCTTTCCCATAGGAAAAATGGTACCAAAGAAAATGAAGGCAAATGAAAGCATAGTGGATTTCTTTTTTTTTACAATTCCATAACAGCATGGATTTCCATTGCTCACACCAGCTTTGAATTTGACCCATCTTTTTTCCACTCAGAACAAATTAATTATGCTAATGGGAATTACATTGACATTTTTTTCCACTATATGTAAAAATGAAGCTATTGTATGTGTTCCAGCAGAACTTATTTAGAAATGTCTATGGGAGTTTACAATGGATATTTTTTGCCCCAAAATAACCAGATAGGTTAATCTGGTGACGGGATGTAGAATATTTGCCTTTCTGTTTCTATTTTCAGAGACTTTTGTGTCAGTATCTTGAACTTTTGGTTTCCCATTATCCCAGATGATTACTGTGAACATTATTTCTAGCTTAATATGGGATGACCATGGTTCAGTATTTCATGTTGCAGCATTTTCAAGTCTATAGTGATAAGCACTTACTGATAATTTTAACATTCCTATTTTTCATCTGCCTTCTTTCACCAAATATAGACAAGATTTGAAGGTTGGTCATTGTAGTTTTTGGGGTTTAAATTTTTTTACAGCATTTAGATGTATTGGTTTTGTTCATATGCAAACCAGTAGAGATCACTAAAATCTTCAAATATGTGAAGTAAATTGTCTCTCATGTTACTTTAAAGTCAGTATCTGTTAATGTGTTGAGAGGAAAGCTGTTTGTGCTCATTTGTGGTTCCTGCTTAAAAGTGTATCTGTCCTGTAAACTAGTAGAGCCAACAAATTTCACTTTGGAAAAGAATAAAAGCAAAGCAGAGTTAGAAGAAGTACAGGATAAATTCCACTAAGTGCCTAAAAGGAGGCTTATTGTACTTATATGGGGTTTTTTAGTATAGTGAGAAATGGCACCAGTTTCTGTAAGAGGATATTTGGGATGGGAGCAAAAGTTTTTAAAATTTTGATTTTAAAATACAATCTTTGAAGAATAATATGGTTTTAGCATCTCTTTTTATGTTCAGATATTTTACTATTTTACCTGCATTGTTTGCAAGGTAGGTTTTTAATTGGGTTAGGTTTTTGTTTTGCTTGGGGTTTTGTTTTGTTTTAATTCGAATAACACAGAGAAGTGAGCCCTCTTCCTCATGACAATTCCTCATAAGTATTACTTTCTCTGGCAATCTAAAAAATGACAAGATATTGGTAAAATGTCATATCCTGTTGTGTACTTAATTTGCTTTTATAATGTCACTTACCTTAAATTAAATAACACACATTTGTCTTTCCAAATCTATGAAAAAAAAATATCAACACGTAATTCTTTATATTGGTGGATATGAAGATTCTATATCATGGCTTTTTTTGTGCATGGATCTCAGAGGGACATCTCTTTTACATTTGAAAAGAAGATCATGAGGCTATGGCATAAAGAGTGTGTCACTGAGTATTGGGGTACAGTGTAAATGTTTTGTTTGGCAAATGCTCTGTGCCCATGTGTAATAAAGAGGATAAGTTACCTTACCATTCTTACAGGTCAAAACAGGTTAAGATTAAATACATGAATTACAATGGTACCAATGTGCATTTAGCCTATCTTGTTTGAGTTCCATACCATTTGTCCTTAAGAGGAGTGAGGTAATTGTAATTCCTTTCCTTTAAGATGTTTCCTGGTTATGTGTTCCCTGTACCTTCTCAGCAGTCTACTAAAGACAGCCTGTGTGCAATTAGAGGTCTTGGTTTGGCTGTTGAAAAGATGAGATTGAAAGAGTAAAATATGAAAAAAAAAAAAAAAAGGTTCAATAGACAAGAAATGTCTGCTCTACCTGAGGCAAAATGGTTTGTCTGAAGTTTTTGTAAGAAACAGCAAGGGAGGTGAGAGTCTAGATTCACAGAATTCCTAAGGAAGGATATTCTCTTCTTTTACATGATAGCTGAGTGATTTGTGCACTCCATCAGGATTTACGGGGCACAAATTCTCTTCTGTTGCAAAATATTTAAACTTTTATCTCTCATAATCACTGTACTATAAGGACAGATTGTCATTGGGAGCATAGAAAGCTGCTAGACCCCTGGGTCCCGGTTCTTGTTCCATGTTGGACAGCTCTTTGCAGATGGTAAGAGAGGCAGTTTGTGACTTCACCACCCAATATGTTCCTGTCCTAGTAGTAACAGGCTTGCTTGGACTGGGGCATAAGAAGTGGTGATGTTAAGTAAAAAAGAAAACTGGATATAAATCTTCCACATTCTGAATGGTTTCCTTAGTTGCTTATGTGTTGTTTATGTTTGTAGGCATTATTCACAAGTGGTAAATCTCCTCAAGTAAACAGGGCAACAAAAATCGTGTTTTCACAATTAGTGAAAAATTTCCCTGGGCACTGCAGGCCCTCAAGGAATATCTACATTTGGGTTGGAAGAGCTGTGTCACATAATGGAAAAGCACTATGGCAGAGTAAGCAGGTAAAAAGAAGGGTTTATGAGCCTAGATTCAAGTGAACCAATTTGATTCTGGAATTTGAAGTCATCAACAACCTCTGGGTGAAAAACTGGTGGCCTTTGCTTGCAGAGTCAACTTCTGATAAGAGTTATGCAGAAGTCCTCTTAAGTCTTCTAAAATGCTATGTCTATAACTTGATAGTTAAAATCCTGCAGCAGTCAATCTGTGCTGGGATTTTAGCCATCCTGCCTGGAACAACTCTAGTGGTAATGACGGATTTCTCAAAAAGATAAAGTCAAGGTTTCACTTTCATTTCCACTTTTTATTGTATGGTCTTAAGTACATCTGTACTGATTGATCTGAATTTATGAAATTCAAATTCAAATGAAATGCAAATGTTATGAACCATAATAGGTCTCCTTTTAACATTATATTTCAGAGTAAATGCATGGCAAACAAAGCAAATGTAATACTACAGTGTGCCTGCATTGGACTGGTGGTATTTTTTTTTCCTCTGTAACTTAGGTTGGTTTGAGTATGTGCTAGCTTAGTCCAATCTGTAAGACCCTGACTTTAGTTTGCTTTGATTGCCATAATATTTAGTATATCTGGCAATGACCCCTTCCTGTTCATACCAGCTTGGAAAACCAAGTGATATTATAGATGGATGTTATAAGGTGAAAAGCAATAAAATCTAGAAAGGTGAAGTGCCCCTTGGCTGGTATTTTAAATGGATGTAGAAAGAAGCATGACTGTAACTAATGGCAAAGTTGGACCAAAAAAGTGATCTTTGCCAGTCAGCAGTTCCTCCTTTTCTCTCACAGATGTCTGCCTCCCCAGTGCCAGGCTGTCTGTCATTATGTAAAGGTTTGCCTGATCTAGTTTGTCAAGATTTACCTAACATGATGCTATTTAAAAATCCCCTCACTAGAGGTTGTTATGTTTCTGATTTGCAGAGCTGTCTGGATATGTTCCTGTGTGACCTGATCTAGTTGAACCTGCTTTAGCAGGGCAGTTGAACTAGATGATCTCTAAAGATCCCTTCCAACCTCTACCATTCTGTGTGATTCTGTGATTGCGCATTGTCCTTACTTCAGCTGCAGGAAAATGGTCATAGCCTATATTTTAAAACAGTTGCCCTACTAATTTTCTCATTCTTCACATGAGCAGCATTCTCTGTAAAGTGTATTGTTTTGTCTAATATATTTTTCATAACAACAGTACTGTTAACAGTTTCTTTTGCAGTTGTATCTACTAAAAATAAAACAATCCTATCAGTGTGCTGAAACAGTATGTCCTGATTTCAGATAGGTTAGACTTAATTTTCTTCCTAGCGACTGGTACAATGCTGTGATGTGGATTTACTGGTAGAATAGTATTGGTAACACAGGAATGTTTTAGTTGTCACTAAGCAGTGCTTATCCTAAGTCAAGGACTTTTCAGTTTCACATGCTCTGCCAGCAAAGAAGGGCACCAAAAGAAGGGAGAGAATGTGACCAGACAGCTGACCTGAACTAGCCAAAGGGCTATACCATATCATAGAGCATCATGCCCAGTATAAAACCTGGGGGCAGTAGTCTGGGGAGGGTGGATCACTGCTCGAGGACTGGCTGGTCAGTAGATAGTGAGCGGTTGTGCTGTGCAACACTTGTCTATCTTGGGTTTTATTTATTTCTCTTTTTGGTTATCTTCCTTTTCATTACTATTATTGTTAATTTTTAATATTATTGGTTTTGTATTTTATTTCAATTATTAAATTGTTCTTGTCTCAACCCCTGAAATCTACCTTTGTTTTTTCAATTCTCTTCTCCATCTCACTTAAAGGAGGAAGAAGTGAGCAGACAACTGCATGGAGCGTATTGCTAGCTGAGGTTAGACCATGACGTGCTATTGTGTGCTTTAGTCCTCCTTAGTGAAAGGATAAAACACTTTACAAATAACAGTAGTCCCTAGCTCTGCAGCAAGATGTGCTACTGTGAGCCCTTGAGCCTGTGCCAGCTCCTATTAACAGCAAAAAGACAGTAACCAAAGGTCCATGTGCAGTTTACATATTCTGCAGCCAGAGGAGTTTCTATTTCTGTTATACTCTCAGGTATAAAAAATTTGCATGTGAGGAGAACTACTCTTTAGCTGATAGAAACCCATAAAACAGTGACATCTCAGTATGTGTGATTACAAGACAGAGGATATAGAATCACAGAATTGTTTAAGTTGGAAAAGACCTTTAAGATCATCGAGTCCAACCATTGGGGATTGTGTGTTAGAACTAACCATAGCCTCAACAGCACATTTGTTTTTGAGAGACAGACAAATCAGATCCTAGAAAAGGTGACACATGAGGCTAGCTTGAAGTCTTTGAAAATTCCTCCTGCCTTATAAGAGCTTTTATGGTACATTTCATTAATGTTCTTGAGCAAAATCTGCCAATCCAGTTTTAGTGGTAGACTTGGAGACCTTATCAAGAATCTATATATGGAAATAAAAGGAAATTGAGCTCCCAGGCTCCTCTGTAGGAGCTCACATAGAGAGCTTCACAGCAAATCACGATGTAGATAGAGGAATATCTATAGAGTTAATTGACTTTATGGCAAACAATGAAAGTGAGGTTAATGCACAAGTTCCATGGTGAAACTGGCTGCAGTTTGTTCCACTGGGGAAGGCACTGAAGCACTTCATATATGTTCAAGACTCTATACCTGCATCTCCTTTGAAGAGAAAGGAAGTCTTGGGGAAGAAAAACCTCTCAGCATGGAGTTGTGATAAGACATACTGGTGACACCAGACTTGGGAGGCATTCCTAAGGCATTTTGTGGAGTTGTAATCACAATTTTAGATTGCCACCTCAGAATCTTGGGGTTTTTTTTGTTTGTAGTTTGTTTGTTTTAAATACTCAAGCAGATTCCATTGTTTGAAAATTTTAGAGATGCCTGCAGATACTAGGCTTACTCCTTGCCATTCTTTATTTAACATCTCTGGATTTTAACAGTTTTGGTTTTGACTCTAGAAATGGCAGCAATACTGAGAATAAGAGGATTTTTTTCCCCTCTCCCTGCTCTGTCTTTCTCTTTATTTCTTGCTTTGGGAAGTATGATAATTGGATGGTCCCTTATATGTTTTTCAAACTTCTGTGCAAATCATCTTATTCTGTGGTATTTAACATTGCTCATCTGCCTTCATACAAAATAACAAGGAATGAAAGCTGGGTTAATTCAAATGTCAATTTCAGGCTAGAAAAGGCTTTCATTTGCTATTGTGGGGATAAAATCACTGGATTTTTGGTCATCTCTTGTGCTAATACTAAAAATGTGCCTGTGTTAATTGAAGCTTTACAAAGCATTGACCTTAGACTTCTATGGCTGGATGACTTAAAGGCATAGAAATGCAAGCAGTTTCCATAAATGATGGAAACTATGTTCTTAAAGTTGGAGTCTGTCTTTTTATCTTGGTTTTGGCCCTTGCAACTTGTCCTGGAATATTGCTGTGCACAAGGAGAAGCTGGAGACAGTCATGTGATATTTTCTGCGTATACACATATATTTGTATGTATGGATACTGCAGACATACCAGATGAAAAAAAAATGTTTGCATCTACTTGCTAAAAAAATATCCTGGTATATTAACTGCATTCCTATCCAAAATAAGGTGGCATCAAAAGCAGCATGGGAAGGAGAATTAAAAAAAAGAATCTGACTAACTAACTGTATAATCTGACTGATTATACATCAGTCTGAAGTTCCCTTGGTAACAAAGGAAAATAATTGATTGTATGGAACCTGAGAAATGATGAAGTGTACTTGTCTCTTTCCTCACTAATTCATAGGCAAAGATCAGGCATAAGTCTTGGAAAAGTCAGAAAACTTTAAACCTTTCATACCTGATGAAATGAGAACAGAGCTATTTGCTAAGCTTAAGCCTCCTGTTTTATACAAGTTCTGCAGAAATAGACTTAGAGATAACAGAATAATGTATTAGAATTATGCAAACTCATGTGTTATATTTTGACATTATTTACTCTTGACAGCTAGTCATCTGTAATTAAATTTCTCAAATCTGACCCTCTTCCTTTTTTCCATGGAACCTCTCTTGTAGCACACTAATGAGATGCAGCAGGAAAGGTAGGCAGTATCTGTTCTTTGATCAGACCAGCCTAATGGCAGAAAGACCATGTAGGTATTACTACAGTGCCCTTCTCAGTGCTCACATTACAAAGAAAATTGTGCTTTACTCAGTCCTAAAGAAACAGTTCTGAAGCTTCAGCAATTTTTCTGTTGTGCACACAGGATTCAAAGAGAAGACTTAGGCATTTAGAGTGCCTAATATATATATCGACCAGCCTTTTGCTGCTTGCCTAAGTACTAGACAGGAGACCTGTGTGTTGCAACTCAGACTTTTCAGATGTGCTGCTTAATCTGGAATATACTTCAGATATTGTGGTAAAATGGAAATAACTGTATTTCCTTGCTTTCATAAAGTATTGGATATACCTGAATGAAAAGAATACTGCTTTTGTCAGTTCCTTCCTCTTTTTTGCCTCTTTGCCTCTTCACATGCTATATGTAGTACTGCAGATCTGATGGTGGTATACAGTGCTCTGATTTAGTGCCAGTTTCAGGACATTCATGCAAGCTATGCAAGCTAAATGTTGGTGGGTCATTCCTTCATGCAGAACTCAGAGCTAAACACACAGGTGTGATGCCCCAGAAGCACTTGACATGTGAAGCAACCATCTCTGAGTTTTAGGCCTCTTGGGATATTGCTTAGAAAAAAGCAAGCGGAGGGCAATTACACTGTTTGCAATCCACAGCCAGGAGCTTTCAATGTAGACTGAAAGCCTGGCTCCCTCCTTGTTCACATCCAGTAGTGACAGACCAGTTTGCTTGAAACTTATGAGGTGATAGTAATGCAAAATAAATAAATGTGACAAGAAGATGGAATCTTGTAATGGCACCAGTGTTCTTGTATGGAGATATTGTGGTTGTGCGCATCGTGAAAGAGTTGGAGAAATGGGAAAAAATCACATCAGACACTCCATGCAGTGCTGCATCCACAAGACTGAAGATTATAATGAAGGAATAAAGTTCCTGGGATCTGAAGTGATGCAGTGAGTACTCGTGCTTAATTCCAAAAGCAATTAATAGTTTTTAAGAGAGCTAGGAAGAAAATATTAACTTCCAGTTGAGGGAAAAGTGAGTGAGTACACAGCAGCTCAACCGTTTCATTTCATGTGGTGTTCTTGTACGTGGCACTGCTGCCTTTCGCTGTACAGGCTGTGGAAAACTACTTGTGTTCCCGTTTTGGAAGCTGAGACCACTTGTTTTTCTCCTCCCTACATGGTTTTGTGTTTGTCATGGAGAGATACAGTTCTAAATGCTATTTACAGGCAAAGGAGAGCTTTGCCTCTGATTCCAAACAGCATTTCTGCCAATTAATTTGTGATAGTTATGTCTTTTGTTGGACACGTATCTCTGTTGTCAGAGGTGACTTTTAAATCTCCCGACAATTCTGTTTCACCACAGTGTGCATGGTTTAGAACATCTGCTGCTTCCAATTAAGTTTAAATGTTTAGTGTTGCCCAAATGCTTCGTATTGAAAATGTGTATTTTCCATTTTGGAGTTATGCAAATTTATTTTTCTGTGACATTGGGAAAAGTCAAGGGAAAAGAAAAGCTACCTTACTGTCCTTTCCTGGTTTCTCTTGCAACTGTTAAAGCAGTCTCAGTAAAAAGTTGCAACTGGCACCAACAAAACACAGCACCATTATTATTCCTGGAGTAAGAGAGCAAAAATAGACTGTTAAGACTTAGGTACATTTTGTCTTCTCTCTCCTTCTTTTCATATGATGAGGCTCCTGTCAAGCCCTGCTGCTCCTTTGTCTATAACAAGCACCAAGTTGATTTTTCCTCAATGCCCTTTTAACTGACACGTTTGTCAATGCATTGGCTATCTACCACTTCAACTGTTACAGTATCACTCTCACTGGCCTCCTTGCTATATCTTCTGCTCTCTTCCATTACTCCCACATTGCAGCAACCTGCATCCTCCTCCTTGATGTCTAAATGGATTTATTACTTCCCAACTGCAAATCTCACTGCCTCATTGCTTACCGGCTAACATTTAACATCCTCCTCTATGACTTCAAAGCTGGGATTACATTGCTTTACTCTTCATATTCCTTTATTGTTTTTGCTTGCAAAAACCTATAGGTTCTCTTTTTTTGCTTTCTCCATTTGAAAAATTAGTACTGTTTTAATGCCATTTAAAATGGATTGGAGGAGGCTTTGAGCAATTTTGTTTAGTGGAAAGAGTCCCAGTCCATGGCAGAGGAAGTTTGAACTAGATGATCTTTAAGATCCCTTCAGAATCAAACCATCCTATGATCCTGACTTCTAAAGTAATATATTCATTGTACAAGCATTGCATCCTCAATCCTTTTTAAATGTGCTCTTCTGGATTTCACCATCTTCTGTGGTTGTTAGTGAATATGTAGCTTACCTGAGGTTGTTAGGAGCAGTCACACTGCAGGTCAGACATGAAACTATGGTGAAGATGTTTGTAAGTAATACGAGCTGAGATGCTGGATTCCTATATCTCTGATATCAGATACCCAGTCTGATACAACTATATGCCTTTTTCCAAAATGCCTGATCCTTCTTTCCTAGGACTTGAATTTTCCATGCATGGTTCTGCTCCACCCCACTCCCCGCCCCCAACCCATTCCTGCTACCTCAATATCTTACTGTTTCAATTCAGTTGAACACTGTACCTGTAATTTTCCATGTGAGATGATTACTCCATTGAATACTTATAATATGTTCCTACATTTGCTGACATTTTACGTTGCCTGCCAAAACTGTGTCTTCCACCTACAGCTCTGCTTTTTATTTACCTCATTCACTCTCCATTACATACATGCCTGTGTTTCAATATTGTGGCACATACCCCCCATCACTCATAATCAACAGAGCTCTTGTTCTGGGGTCGTTATGCATCTGGAACTCTTTGTCACTTAATCCTGTTGTTATAGGACACATTGCCTTGCCTTTCAAATCTTTCTTTTACATAAAACTTAGTTGTATTGATCTCATAACATAAAACACTTTCAATAGCGCACTAATGCACAAAGCAAACAATGAGAATCTGCAACAAAAGACTTTGTTTTCAGTCTTTGTGCATGCTTTAGCTTGGTATGGAAAACAATTTCCTTGCTCTGCTTTCTGACCTTCAGCAAGTAATTCCCTTTGGCGCATCTGGTTTTTTTTTTTCCTTCCGTGAAATAGAGATGAACATGCTGAGCTTCTTTGCAAGGCATCTTCAGAGCTACAAATAAAAAAGTGTTCTATAAAAGATAGTTGATATTTTTATTCTTATCATGATTGTTATTCTGTATGTCAGTCAGCAAAATAAGCACAATGTCTATTCATAGCAAATAATAATGGTGATAGTTGTTTTGACTCGTCTAAGGTTTTCTGGAGTGGGTAAGTTGCTAATGGAACTGATGTTCTGAACTCCTACAGACTCCTCAATTTTTTTTCACACTCATTTTTTTGTAACTGATGTACTTACTGTCTTCCTTGCTTTCCTTTTATTCTCATACAAAGCTCTTTTATCTTGATGTAGAGTCTGTTTCCCTCTTTCATGGCAAATGCAAGATCTGGCCTTACTATTGTTTGCTCTTCAAATTGCTCTGTTTGATTCACTTGTCTCGTAGAATTGCATCTTTTTTATTTTTTTTTTTAAGAATTAAATGTGTATCTTTTTTTGGCTAATGAAAATACTTTTTTTCTCTTTACAATGCCACATTAAAACAAACACGCGAACAAAAAAAGTACTGTCCCTTTAGCAGAACATTCCATGAATTTGACTGTTTGCACCATAGGAAAGAAAGCTCTCACAGATTGATGTTCACAGATTTATTTTCCTTTGGGGAATGGTCTTATTTCAAGCAGTATTGTTCAATAATATCTATGCTTGGGAGAATGCCAAGCTCATCCAGGGCAGCACAGGCAGCTCTTTCCATTGTAGGGCTCCCAATTAAACTAATGCTACCAGCTGTGTGTTCTTTTGTCTGCCCTGGACTAGGTTGCAGTATTGTGCTTCACACTGCGTCTCCCTGACAGAGCCTGTTGGCTCCATTCTAATAGTTTGCATATGAAAGTGGAGCTATGAAACGTGAGTATTCAGAAAAGGGAGGAGACGTACAGGAACTTCTGGCAATATGAATTATGCTAAGGAGTGGGTATTCTAACCTTGGAAAAAAGTAGGGGGTGGCAAGCAACAGAAATGTAATCCTCTATATTTAGATCATGCAGAAGTGTCTTGCAGAGGTGTCAAAGTATCATAATCATCAAAGCATAAAAGAATTCAGATTACTCATCCAAAATTAGTCATGCAACAAAGTAATGGCAGAGGTGGGACCAGGATATGTGCCTTCAGATTCTCAGTCCTGTGCCACATTCTCTAGATCTTGCTGTTTCTTGACATTGACGAAGATAGGATAAAGGAGGTAGAGAAAAATAAAATTAAAATAAGAAATGGAGGAGAAAACATGAAGAGGGAGAGCAAGTAGCTTTGCCTGGCTAGAGTAGATCATAAGGAGAGTGGAAGAACAAGCAATGGGAAGATGAAAGCCAATGTTCTACAATGCTCGGGAAAAAAAGCAGATAGGAAGGTAAAGTTAGATCAGTGGTAGAAAGACTGGAGGGGAAAATTGGCTGACAATCTGACTGATAGGTGGCAAAAAAAGTTTAATTTTTTATCAAATAGCGTGAAGTTCAGTGTTTTATTCTCTTAACAAGAATCTTGTCCTAGCTTGTTTTGAGCAAGTTCATAAAACAAGAATTGGTGGTGCTTAACATTTAAACAGGTTTTGTTGGCAATGCTTTTTTGCCCAACACTTCTACACCAATTTTTGGAGACCATAGAAGTAGAGCAAATCCCTCTGATTTTATCAGGATGTTATATTCTGATAAAATTGTCTTTAATTTTATATTAAGCTACTTTAAGACTCAGCTTTTTGGTTTCCATGTAATTGCTGCTCACAGCAATTGTCGGCTCTGCAGCAAGCAAGCTAGCTATTAAAAAGGGTATCAAACACTGTGTGCTGCTTAATAACTTCTCTAACAGTGGTGATTAGGGAAATTAAAGGATTCAGTAATAGTGCAATGGTGAAGATGAACAAAATAAAGGCTTGAGGAAGTTGCACAGTAGACTACAGTAATATATGCTTCATTCTTAAATAAGTAATCAAGTGCAATCTATGCATGGTTACACGTGAAAAGTTTTTGTTTTGCTGAATAAATGAATGGAATTTGCTCATGCAACACTTTGAAGAAGTATACTGGTGATAGGTGATATATGGCTTGTTCCAGTGATGAATAAGCACAAACAAAGGGAGAATTTTGGAATCATGCTTAAAATCTAGGACAATATTTCTTTGCATTCCTCATTTTCCAATGCCTTTTCCATTAGCCTTAGAGACAGACATCCCTGTTGGGATGCCAAGGTCCTAGAGGTCAATTTTGTGTTGAGTCTCTAACCCTTTCTCCCATGAATATCACTGACTGGCTTTAATTGATTTAACCTTCTTTCCCTGCCTCTCTTCACCCATTAGCACTCATATCAGACTTTTCTACAACAGTGCTTCCTGGCATAGTCTCCTTTTTCCCAGTCTCTCAGTGCTACAGCTTTTTTACTTCTCAACTACATGCACCTTGAAAAGCCATGTCACGTTTTGGGAAGTGTACTCATTTCACATGCTAAAGGAGATGGCAGCTAAGCATCCAGATGAAGATTTGTGCTGTGTAACTTCTTTAAAATGTTGAAGGTTTTTAATGTTTTTCAAAGCAATTCAGGCTTCTTAAAGGGTTATGAGCCATAACTCTTCTGAGACAAAGCCTAGGTGCAATTGTTGAATATCAAGTGAAGACAGATTTGAAAAATATAAGGTGGTATACTGCTCTGACTGGTGTGGCAATCTGGCAAGACATATGCCCTCTGTGTGCCCTTCTAGAATTGAACAGATTAGCTGCAGGTTGGCTTACTTTATGTACTTACTTTATGTACTTTATGTAATATGTACTTTTGTCCAAAAAGAGAATTCACAGAGCTTTCATTTGGTAGCCTTTTCAAGCTGTGTTTCTTACAAACTTTCCCATTGCATCCTGCAAGAGATGTTGTTATACACCTTTTGTCTAAAATCTTGCCTCTCTTCAAACTTGTGAGATTTCTGGTTTATTTCTTCAAGACTCAGATGAATTATTAAATTTTAATGTGATGGATTTAACGTTACCATAATCAGCAAAGCCTGTGTACAGGAAGAAATCTGACCCAGAAAACACTCTCACAGAATGCATTTCAATAAAAACATCGAAAAGTGGTTGTGATGTTTTGTGCAATGGAAATGCAAAGATGCTCTCTAGTAATATTTTTTTACCCTTAGATATCAGAAGTTTGGATTATTTTTCCCAAACAAAGAAATCCCAAGACTTAGGAAGCACAGCTGTTAAGACTCAAACACAAGTTTGTTGTACAGTCAGGATGAACTAAAATCCCTTAAAGGTTAATTACATACAAGTGAATTAAAAATACTGTTAGCGGTCTGAATTGTGTCTAATGTAGTGGAAGGGGGGAAGGATTGGCTAATGTTTACAGAGAATATGTAAATGAAGTGAATTTCTGTAACCTTATCAGGAAAAGAAACAGGATAGACACTGTTATCTGCACTGCAGAGAAGAATATTCTTTAAAATCCTGTCAATAATATTTTTTTTCCTCCCCATCTTACCCTTATTTCCTTCTGTAAAGCTTTCAGCACATATTAAAAGTGTGCTGTCGCTCATTTTGAAATAATTCAGTTATAAGTCTAGGATGAACTATTGCTTTATGAGGGAAAAATAATTTGCAAGAGTAGAATTGCTTTCCAAAAGTGATTAAAAAAATTTGTTGAAAATTTGAAGCCAAGTTCACTTGATCATGGGTCTCATAATCACATTTTATTCATACATCTTACACCTCAGATTATGAACACCAAACAAAGACCTGTAGATTATCCATTTAAACATCTTGCAAGTTTTGACAGGTTTTTAATATGAATACATCATCTTTCTGTAATAAATTAATGAATGTTTTGGGGCTGTTGTTTAAAGGTGAAAAAGAAAAAAAGAAATACATTTTAGCTACTTGATGAGAAGAGAGTAGAACATCTCAGTGAAAGAAATCCAGATTTTAACCTCATTCCTTACCCTCTGCAACAGGGAATTTGTACACTGTGATCCCTTAGTCCTGAAACTAAGAAAGAATTTGAGGAGCAACCATCAGCATGTTATTCTCAAAGTAAAAAAGAAATAACAGTTTATATTTTAAAAGTTAAATGCAAGTTACGATTGTTTAATATCTGTTTATAGGTGCACAAGTCACTTCATGTTGTGTTTATCTCCCTGAATCAACTGTTTATCCTGATTTGGATGTGGATGAGTAGTACAAATAGGGCAATGGAAGAGATGATGAATTTCTAGAGTGCATTAATAAACCTGTAAATACCCTCTTCATGGCTAGTATATGGGGAAAATATGAGGTTCTTATGGACTAGATTTTTCTCTCTGACCACACTATAGATTCCTGGCTGTTTTGTTGGGATGGGGAACAAATTCGAGTATCCTTCCAGGGAACTTGTGATCCGTCTAGTTATAAATTCTATAGGCCTCAAAAGAAAATTAGAAGATAAAAAGGAAAGGCTGTACTTACCTTTTGCAGAAGTCAAGGGAAAGCTAATCAGGCCCAATTTTATGGAGCCCTCCTGGTTTCAGAGTCCTTGCAGTACTTCCAAAACACAGAGTAGATGCACAGGGAAAAAAAATATATTGTTTATAACTCCTCACTCTCCATCCCAAAACAGAGATATTAGTGAGGAGAGTTTTTTCTTCCTGGCTTCACATTCAGCTACATAGCTTTGAGGCACTGCTCTATGTGGGTAATATGTGGAAAATATCCAGTAGCAGTGAGATTGAAACGATGCATCTTTGAAAAGGACATCCAGTGGCATGACATAGGTCAGGTCCATGGGTCAGGTCCTAGACTCTGTGAACAGTGTCTAGGTCTAATTCCTGTTCACTCAACATATATTCAAACCACCCTACAGTTTTCAAAGGAGCCTGGTAGTTTCTAAATTATAGAAGATGAAAAGGACCCTAGAATATATCTCTGATTATTTAAACGCAACCTACCCACTCGTCATGCACGGTATTTTGTGTTTTCAAACAACTAATGTTAAGAGTTCTGACTTTAATCAGCAATTTAAATGGGAGAAAAATTAGGCTGTTACTGAAGTGTCCAGAGATCTTATATGATTTGTTTTTCAGTTTGGCTCATCAATTTGTGGTGTATGAGGGTGATTTATTATCAGGAAGAAAAAAAGGAGAAATTTTTAAGAAAGTGCTCACATTCATAACAGTAGTTTAATTTCTGGAGTCCTTTTTTAATGTGGTGCTTCTTATTTATTTATGCATCTATTTTTAATCTTACTCCTATTTATAGATGATTTTTTTTCCCAAAATTACAGCAGATAATAGCTAAGAACCTACCGCTGTTTCCATTTTACAGAGAACACATTTTAAGGACACATTTGTTACCACAGCCATTTAAATTCTTCTTTGCTTGAAGTGCTTATACAAGCTGATAGCCTTGATGTAAATTATTTATTTCAAATGGCGTTGGCTATGCTCTTTATTTTAAAAAATAGCATACTGAACACAAAATTAGTGTTTATATTTTTTCTAGATGCTGTGCCAAACTAACTTAGAAAATGTTTCACTCTAAAAGATCACTCTTCGGTTACTGGAGATTTTCCCAACAGTGTTGGAAATTCAGTAACTTTGCATTTTGTGAAAGACAAGATAATCTGGAGAGTTAAATTTAGCATTGGGTGCTTGCCAGTGTGTGCTATATGTGCTATGTATATCTACAATGGATAAACATTTTAAATTATCTTATTTTATAGACATTTTTGATATTCTTTCTGTGCAATGTGTAAAATTCCATGATTAGTTTTATTCCTTTCGTTGGCAAAGATCCATTTTTTAATAGCATCTACTATCTGGTGGTTATAACAGCACATTAATGTTTGGACAACTTATGTTTAAACATAACTTATCGTATGGAACAGTAGTGATTTTTAAATGATGTTACTAATGTTCTGTTCCTTCTTTGTTAGACTTGCTATGAAGCTGCATACAAATTTGGATCTGACATTTCTACCATCCTGACTGAGGACTTAAAAGACACAGCAATATTTTTCTTTCTCTAGTTGATGGCAAACTAATTGTCCTTGATCGTATTGGCAATAAACTAAAGACTAGCTTGGAAATACAATCTCTGATGACATTATAATAAATTAAATTGACAGAGTTTTGATGGCAAGGTAGCATTTAAGTCCTTTTATATGCATATATGTGGTGAGGGGGATCTTTTTAACACAGATGGGACAACCTATTACTTGGATATTTCAGGCTCAAGAGGGGAATGAAAGCAGGATCTCAAATATGTTTGAACTACAGCTTCTACAGTCAATTGATAAAATACAGTTAAAAGATTCAGATCACCAGTAAAAGGGTTGAATAGACCTTTTGTGAGGAGAGGGGAAAAGGTTAAGAAAATGTGTAATCTCAGTCTTATACATTTTACCAATGAGCTCTTACCAATGGAGTCAACAGAAATTCTACTTGGCCAAGAAATATATGAGAGATATATATATACATGGTAGTGTGATATATCATTTAGGTTTCACTTTGTATGTATATAAATTGTAGAAATTATATTTCTGTTCAAAGAATAATCCAGACTGACTGACTCAGAGACAAACTCTGCAACTCATGCACTCATTTTCTAGAGAAAGAAACTACCTCAGAGACAACAGCCCTTTCTCTAGCAGTTAACTCTCTGTGTGTTAAGTATTCTCTAAGTGTACAGGAATAAGGTCTGTTTACGAGCATAATTAAGTGTATATTGCCCCAGTCCAGCACACAGAATTCTCATAAGCATATAATGGAAGAAGGAGCCACAAGGGTAGCTTCCATCCCGAGACTATTGTAAGAAATGTGGTGCAGTGTCAGGAGGGAAGATTTTAATCCTTTATTCAGTTTATTTGCCAGTATTGGCATTTGGCCTTGTGGAGCTAAATGTTCCATGCTGTTTTCTTCCCCTTCACGTTTCAATAACAGTTTTCACAAAAAGCATGTTTGCCACTTCATAGCATTGCAGGGAGTGTACTGGTTATTCTCAGTCTGAAAATGCGTTTGAAATTTAGACATTTTCAAGCAATTTTTGTAGTGCAGTTCGACTGCCGTATTTTTAAAAGTTACATTTGAGAGACTAGGGGGTCACACTAATTTGTTTGAACAGGTGGCATCAGGACCATGGAGACCTAAATTTTCATGGAATGAAAAGCAAGAACTTTTTAGTTTGTTTTATTAATCTATCAAGATATTTTGAGATATAGAGTACTACAGGTATTTATTGATGGATAGATTGATATATCAATAAAATCAGTTCATTTTTCAAACAGTAGCATTCTCACATGGACATGCAAGCCATTTAGTTCAGCTGAACCAAATCAAGAAAGAGATTCAGCATCTCCCTAAAAAGATAACTTAACAAGCCTTTTATCTTTGTTGAAAATGGTGATGAGGAATATAACAAGCAGCATAAAAGACAAGTAAAAATGTTTTGAAATGTTCTGAATATTAGAAACTTGTGAGATACTGATAACTTTTTTGTCCAATAACCTATTACATCTAGTACTTTTCTGAAAAAGGATACTTGTGGTTACTGAAAATATGTTACGTTTAACCTGAAACTCAGAATCTGGCCCAAAAGCTGAGCTACATTCAGAGGATATACAGAGACAACACTTTATCCTAGGCCAAAACACTTTGAAACTTCTGTGGGAACACTCACCCTCCCATATTAATCTGCTTGAAGGAATTCATAAGTGTTCCTACTGATAGAGCCTCATCAGAATCCGCTGTGGCATGTTCCACATCTCTGTATCTTAATGCGAATAATGCACTGGCTTTATTTGAAGGCGATTCTTTGCATTCCTGACCTCTGGTGCTGTCCTGTGGCTATGAAGTCAATCTCCACATGGGCCTGAATGTGTAACTCCATTCCACACACTGTAAATACTTCCATTGAGATCAATAAGGGTTTGTGAGGTAAAACATTACTCATTGTGAGTAAGAGCCATATGACATGAGATAACAGGTCTGTCACTAAAATATGTTTTTGTATTTTTAGGGGAATATATTCTCACATGTGGGTTTCTTGTTTTCACCTGCACCTGTTTTGTGAACAGAGTGCTCCTGCAAAATAAGTAATCGCACAGTTCACTATTAGATATTCATCTGTAAATATATATTGCTCTTTACGATCCTGTTACCTAATTTACATGTTAAAATGAAGGTTAACTGCATGTATAGCTTTGCCAGGGGCAAATTGAGTATTTCGAAGTTTAGCCTTAGGTGTGCTCTGGGGAATTAAGCTGCAAGTCCGTGTTGTATCTTCATTCAAGCTCTCTAGTCTGTAAGAAACCCCATGTAAATACTTGACTCTGCTTTATTTCTCAGGGTAATCCTTCAAAATTACAGACCTAATCATTATTAATTATTTTTATATGTATTGATTTCATTAACATTAATAATGATAAACATCTTTGATATTAACGTGGATGTCATTGGTATTGTACTTCAGATTGTCTACTGTGACTCAGCTCTCATTAACAGGACTGTTAGTTACAAGGTGTTATTTTTTTGTGTAAACAACTCTATGCCTTTCTTATGGAAGCAAGGAATGTAAATGTAAAAAATTGTTCACTGAATGTTGACAACATTTTGCTATTTCAAAGACTAACTTTTTTGGTTTTTTTTTATTTATTTTTTTTTTTAAAGATGAAAGAACAAGAAGTTATATAAGATTATTGCATGTATCTCTTGCTTTTTTGCTTGGACAAGTTAGTGCACATAATCATATTGACTTGTTTTCAAAAGTTGACAGCAAACCTGAGCTGTTAGTTTTTCAAGTTTTCTCTGTATAATGCAAAGATCTTATTCACAGAGCTGTTGTACTAAACTTTGAAGAGTGCTTATCTCCTAGGGTGGTCATGTTAATTCAGTAGCTGGAATCAGTTCTTATTGTTCCTCAGAAGGCCCAGGGGTGGGTGTCATTTTCAAGAGGTGATTCATTTGTGGGCAAGGTAGACATGGCGGGTTTCCAGCTCTTGCAAGAAAGCAGTTCAAATTGAGTACAGAAACCTCATGATCTTAGTAAATTTATGTATGAATTACTTGATGTGCAAAATTTTATCCACATTTCACTTGATTGAACCTGTTGTGTTTCATTTCCTAGTGTCTGTGTTTCAACAGAAAAATAAGCCCTACACACTGAAGTACTCTCATCTCAAATATTGCTTTGTTATCTTGCAGCCTGTGACCTGATGAACCAAGGCATCCTGGCCCTTGTCAGCTCCATCGGCTGCACGTCAGCAGGATCCCTGCAGTCTCTGGCAGATGCCATGCACATCCCTCACCTCTTCATCCAGCGCTCAACGGCAGGAACGCCAAGGAGCGGCTGCGGGCTCACCAGGAGCAACCGCAATGATGACTACACACTCTCTGTGCGGCCCCCTGTTTACTTAAATGATGTCATATTGAGGGTGGTAACAGAATATGCGTGGCAGAAATTCATTATTTTTTATGATAATGACTATGGTAAGTATTTCTTTAGCAGGGTATTTTTTGTGAAATTCATAATTCTGTTGAAAGCCATTACATTACATCTTTATAGTCTTCCAATAGATTGTGTTTTGCTTATGAACATTTATGGTTCTCTCAGCATTTCACAGCAACTCAGAGAAATATCTGTTTCTAAAATCCCTCAGCATTTACAGATTTATTTCAGAATTTCTTTTTAGGCTTAGATGATAAATGGAGAATTTGTCCATGTTTCTATTCTGCCAGTGTTTACAAAACATAAAAGTTTTTTGCACGCTCTCTTGATTTTTTGAATGTAGAGATGTAAGACAATAATTCAAGAGACATTGTGTAAGATTCTGCATTCTGTGGAATTGTTCAGTTTATTTTGTGGTGACTCTGTCCTGTTTGTTGACATTAATTTGATGGCCAAAGGCTAAAGCAGTAATGAATGTAGGTCAGAGGCCTCGGCAAGAAGGAGCTGCTATTCATAAATGTAAAACTTGTAAAGAGAATTTCTGTAGGGCAAAGAACTTGAGGGGGAGAGCCTAGAGAAGACAATGTTCCTTCTTATTCAGTTCATTCATTGTTCCTGAAAGGTGCTGAATTGATGATTGTTGCGTGACAGAGTAACTGCAACACTGACGGCAGCATCACAAGACTACACCATCCAGCTCGATGAGTCAGCTGAGTTCTGTTCAGATACTTTCTATGGCTCAGAGCAGAGCTGGACAGATTTCTCTAGTATAGGTGCATTATCTAACTAATTTTATGATCTTTTTTTCCTATGGAAAATTGCTTTGATACCAGACCCGTTTTCTTTAGATGCATCCATTATTCATAGGTAATCATGACTGGTTTGGGTGAACATTTTCAAATTTATTTTCAAAGTTAAATCTTTAAGTAATGAAAAAATGCTCACTTCAGCGATTTGCTGTGCATAATATCTGGTTCATTCAGGTCAGATATTATTGATTTTTTTGTTCCCTGGCTACATAATAAATTCTTAAATTAGAATGATAGAAAATGATGAATAGGAGAATTTCTATTTATAACAAAGCAGCACTTAAAAGCACCAGGCACAAGATAAGGAACACACACACACACATACTCCCCCCCCAAAAACCCAAACAAACGTCCAGAACGCTTGCAGCAAAGAATATTTTTATTCATATTTTATGAGTTTGTGCATTTAAGTACTAGTGTACATATGAAGAAGATCAAAATATTGCCAGCTAAAAGACATATTTTTTCATGGGTTTTTTTTAGTTTTATAACCTCAAAAATAAGCCCTGAATAATTATATTTGTAAATACTAGTTTTAAATTATTCAAGTTTCAGTGTTTAATTTGAAGATTGTATTTCTGGGTAAGGATCTTCTCATCATGTGACTTTAATAATATAGATTGCTGCCTGCAAGGAATAAATTTCAGACCAGTAACTCATTCAGTAACACATCAACCCAAGACATAATGTGTGGGAGATATTAAGTGTTTCTACAAGCTACTATGACATTTACTTCAGTAGTCTACTAGTCACGCCATACTGGCTGAGACAAATTGGTAATCTGATTCTGATCAGTGATCACTTTATATATACATCAGGAAAAGTTGTAATCTGTCTACTTTCAAATTATTTGTGCAGTGTGGGTATTTTTGATTTTTTTTTTTTTTTGGGGGGTGGGGTTGTACTGTCTTTTTTTGTGGTTGTTGGATCTGTGTGTGCATAGTTTGAGACTAATACCATTAACAGAAAGATTTTAAATGCAACCTCGGTTTTAAGTTAACCTGTAAGTCTGCATAGGGCTATTATTTGTGCAAAGGTATAATGATTTCAGATCCTCGTCTCTAACTGGGAGCCTGTCTTGTTATTTCCATTACCATGATAGTTGTTCTGTCTCTCCAATCCCTCTTCTAGCTCATACTGGAATGTCTACTTGATTCCTTATTACTCCATTTCAGGTGAAATCATCAGGCTTGGCACAGTATTTTACCTGTTCTTAATTCTCTTAGCCAGGTTTTGATCTATGGCAGTTGTTTTCCTTGTACTCACAATTGCCATTATTTTCTTAGCAGTCCCTAGAGAGCAATCTTGCCAGGAGCTTATAAATCTTAACAAATTATGTTGCTTTCTACCTTTTTTCCTGATATTTTATTGACATATTCAAAGCGTTTCCAGTATGTCAACACTGTATATTTTCTCTTCCCAGGCTTTATATTGACTGAAGAGGGGGTTGCACAGAGGGAGGGGTGAAGAAATTAAGGGCATGAACAAAGGAGCTGGAATCACTTGTTATCATGGATTATAGACTGGAGAAGTCTAAATTCAGTATTCACCCTGCTTTGAACAGTGGATTGGACTATGTGACCTCCTGAAGTTTCATCCACCTCTAATTATTTTATGATTTGTTAATGTTTGGGAAGGCCATTGATTTACATGGGTCCTATAGATGTGACTTTTTTTCTGAAATCTCAGCATCAAATTGCATTTTATAAAAGAGAGTTGGCCTGAGAGCACCAGAAGAGCTTGAGGAAAGGATCATTACCATTAGCTTTTGTACCTGTTTTAGAAAAAAATCAAGACTGGGCATGCAAATATGATGTGGAAGTCAGGGGATAAGCCATTCCACTGGTCAGTGTCAGCGGAGCTAAGAGGGTTTGCAATTCCCTCTGTAAAATCCCAGTCCCATTCCTCAGCTTGCCTGAGAGGATCTGAGGCAGTATAAGATTTATTTATTTTCTCATCTCATACAGTTCTAAAACCAAATACTTGTTGGAAGCTTTGCTCACAGAATCACAGAGTCTTAAAGGTTGGAAGGGGCCTCGAAACATCATCTAGTCCAGACCCCTGCCAGAGCAAGACCACCTAGAGTAGGTCACACAGGAACTTGTCCAGGTGAGTTTTGAATTACTTCAGAGAAGGAGACTCCATAATCCATCTGGGCAGCCCCTTCCAGTGTCCTGTCACCCTCACAGTGAAGAAGTTTTTCCTTGTGTTCCTTTGGCACCTCTTCTGTTCCAGCTTGTACCCCTTACCCCTTTTCCTACCATTGGACATCATTGAGAAGAGCCTGACTCCATCATCCTGACACCTACCCTTTACATATTTTTAAACATTAATGAGGACACCCCTCAGTCTCCTTTTCTCCAAGCTAAAGAGCCCCAGCTCCCTCAGCCTTTCATCAGAAGGGAGACGCTCCACTTCCTTCATCTTTGTAGCCCTGTACTGAACTCTTTGCAGCAGCTCCCTGTCCTTCTTGAACTGAGGGGCCCAGAACTGGACACAATATTCCAGATGTGGTCTCATGAGGGCAGAATAGAGGGAGAGCAGAACCTCTCACCACCTACTGCTCACAGCCCTTCTAATACAGCCCAAGATGCCATTGGCCTTCTTGACCATGAAGGCACATTGCTGGCTCATGGTCATCCTGCTGTCCACCAAGATCCCCAGGTCCCTTTCCCCTACACTACACTACTAACAGTTCATTCCCCAGCCTGTACTGGTACAAGGGGTTATTCTTTCCCAGATGCAAGACTCTACACTTGCCCTTGTTGAATTTTATTAGATTTCTCCCCACCCAACTCTCCAGCCTGTCCAGATCTCGTTGGACAGCAGCACAACCTTCCGGTGTGTCAGCCACTCTCCCCAGTTTAGTATCATCACCAAACTTGTTGACAGTGCTCTCTGTTCCCTCATCAAGATCATTAATGAATGTATAGACAGTACTGATCCCAGCACTGACCCCTTGGGGACTCCACTAGATACAGGCCTCCAACTAGACCCTGCCCCATTGATCACAACTTTCTGCCTTTTTCCCTTCAACCAGTTAACAGTCCACCTCACTACCTGATTATACAGCCCACACTTTCTCAGTTTAGCTGTGAGGATGCTGTGGGAGATGATGTCAAATGCTTTACTGAAATCAAGATAAACCACATCCAGTGCACTACCACCATCTATCCACCTGGTTACATCTTCATAAAAGGCTATCGGGCTGGTCAAACTTGACTTCCCCTTGGTAAAGCCATGTTGACTGTTCCTAATGACCCTTTAAATGCCTGGAGACAGCATCCAGGATAAGTAATTTCCATCACCTTTCCAGGGATGGAAGTGAGGCTGACCGGTCTGTAGTTACCCAGCTTGTCCTTCTTGCCCTTTTTGAAGGTTGGAGTGACATTTGCTTTCCTCCATTCCTCAGGCACCTCTCCTGTTCTCCACAGCTTACTGAAGATGATGGAGAGTGGTTTAGCAATGACTCCCACCAGCTCCCTCAACACACAGGTTGCTGCCCATGGATTCATCCAGCTTGTTCAACTGATCATTAACCCAGTCCTCACCAATCAAACAAAACTCCTCCTTTAACCTGACTTTTTCTGGAGTCTGGGGCTGCTGAGAACAGTCTCCATCAGTATAGGCAAAGAAGGTATTCACTATCTCTGCCTTGTCCGTATCATCTGTCACCAGGGCATCTGCCTCATTTAAGAGTGGACCTACATTGCCTCTAGTGTTAGTTTTACCTGCAATGTATTTGAAGATCAGTTTAACTGTGTGCAGCTTTTAGTATTAGTAATTTTAATGCAACATTTCGTACTAAGCAGTAATGTAGGTGGGAGATGAACATCTACATTAGAACTAAATTCAGATTAGGAAGAGATTATTGATATGTTCTGCACAGTCCTCTGCAAAACTGACCTTTGTGCAAACAGAGCAATTTCTTTCCCCGTTGGATTTTTTTGTCTATGCAGCATACATTAAGTGATTTCTCCATAGCATTAAATGGCCCTTGAGAAGTAATGGGAATATAGATTCTGATATGTATTAATCCTTTATTTTTCCTCTTATTACCATCTTTTAGTAACACAAAAACACTGTTAGACTGATTGGTTCCAGCAACCAGCAGAATTCCAGTACTTTCTGTTAAGTTATTTTGTATTGCGATGTAATTTAGTGATTTATAACAGAATACTTAAGTTGTATTACTGAAATTATTTCCAGTAATAATTTCACTCTGTTGAAGAAAATGTCCCTTTTGTATTTAAAATAAATTTTCTGACATTAAAATTGGGCTCATATCCAAAATAAATATTGTGCTAAACCAAATCTCTTGCACCTTTAAAAGAAGCTGCAACCATTTATATGTCAATTTATCAACATCATAGTTTTTTAATCCCATGAATTTAATTACTTTATATTTTTATCTGACAGTCTATCATAGATTCCTTTTCATTATTGGAGTTAGAGATTTGTTTATTTCAGTGTGTATCTTTCTGGAGGGCTGAGATAATTCCTCTATGTTATACTTTTTAAAAACTCCTCAATTCTTTTTTTTTAATGTAAGCCGATATTTATATTCAGTTTTAACTTTTTAACATTTCTTCTGTCTAAACACTAGAAGGCCCAAGTCTACTTGAAGGTTCTTTATCAACAACAACAACAAAAAAGTCTTTGAATGAAACAATTCTTCCATAACTATCTGGGTGTTCAAGAAACGATGTAGAAATGCATTTCTGAAAATTGACATCTAAGTTTTTAACTGATTTTTTTTCCTAAGTAAAATTGTAGGCAGGTTGACTATTCTAACACAAAATAAAACAAAACACAGCTTGATAATAATATTTTTTTTAAGTACTTTGCTGCCATTAACTTAGTTAAGCTGAATAACTAGTGGAATTTTTTTTTGTTTAATCATAGTCTTTTGTGAGCCTTGCCAGTAACAAATGTGAGGCTGACACACAGTAGCATTTAATGAGTGAGGAGGTGAGAAAGGACAACATTTTAACTTGAGTAGACTTAGATGATCTTTGTTTGTCTTTGATTTGCTGCCATTGCATCTTTACCTTTAGTGTATAAATTCAGATAAACTTGTAAAAATCAGAATGAGATGTCTTCTTTTCCATCATCCTTGCTCTCTACTTGCATGATCTCAGTCAAATTCCCAGTGAAAATAGTGCAGTCAGTCTGCTTGTATTGAGTGTGTTTTGTTCCTTGACATGAAAGAAGACAAAGACCTGCCCAGATCATAAAATATGATTTTTTTTTTTTTAGAACATTGCACAAGAGAATATTAAAAGTGTTCAAGGACAATTCCACACTTCTTCAAATGCTACTAAGGACAGTCTTGTAGAGTTAAAGAGTAGGTGGCACAAAATGCAGCAAAATTGCTGTAGATTGATGCCTTTCTCAACCTGCTATTAAAATTACTATCCATACAGCATGAACAGGCCAAGTTTACTTAAGTATCTGAATTGGCTCCTACTCTTTTCATTCTTCACTGCTCAGCTCAAACCATAAGATTACTCTGTTGCAGAGAGTAGCTGTACGTCTCCTTTTTGTAAGAGGGTGTAGAGACTGGCCAATTTCTTCATTAAGTCTATGAACTCTGCTTTAGGACCATCAGCCCTCTTTTCAATGAAGGCTTTTTCAGACTAGACGTTAAAAAGATATAACTTGATAATGACAAAGTTTAGATTTGTAAAAAGAGACACTGACATATGTAAACTTTTTAAGCAAGCTTTGCCAACTTATTGCATTTTTATGTTATGATTTCAAGTTCAAAGCAAAAAAAATAGTTCGAAATGGCAAAACCTGCCTCACTCATATATTGGCATCTGACAGTGGTCAAATAGTAACACGAAAAACATCTTTACATATTCAGTTGCAGAGGAAAACAAATGAAATACTCATTTGAGATCTGAATGTGTGAACCCAAGTTATATAAACAGAGCAATTGACCTAGAATCCTAGCATATTGTTGATTTTTATCTCTGTGGTGTATCAACAAGGGGCAAGCTTTTGCAATTCATCATTTACTCTTCAGGCAGTTTACAGTTCACTGTGTTTTCCAGGAATACAAAGGCACTTTTCTGTATTAGTAAATTCTTTATTAAGAAAGTAGTCAACCACTGCAAGACCATAATTGTGACTTTTGTGCCACAATTAGTGTAGATATCTCTTCATTTCTAAGATGAAAGGGAGAACGTCTATGTGTTTGGAAAAAAAAATATTTGCAATGTTTTGTTGGTAGCAAAGCAGATAGAAAGATTTTGCAGTTTATTGTGAAAAGTTAGGGGAATAAGATTGTTCCAGGAGAACTAATTTAGTCTTATTTCGTAATCTCTTTTATAGTGGTGTCAGTAATATTTTAAAACCATTCTGTTAAGAAACATAATTTCTTTGTCCAAATTTTTGACCTAACTGTGTGTTTTTCAACCCAATATGCCTTTGATAAGCAACTATCACTGCTGATTTGTGCAATATTTACTGATTTCAGGACTAAGATATCTTTTCTCACAGTTTTTTGACCTTCCAACTGATGTGTATATTTGGCAATATGTAGTTGCTGTTTCCTTAGTTGGTAATTTAATTTTAACTTTTGGAAAGAAGAGAAACAAAACAAGCAATAAATTTTTGATGGAAATTTATTCTATGAGGTTCAAAGAGGCATTCCTATAGCAAGTGGATTTTGAAGAAGAAATTGTAAGTAAAGGCGGTGGATTAGAAGTAGGAAAGAGTTTGAAGGCCAACTGTTGCAGAAATTTCCTCACAAATCCCTCTTCTTTGCTCCTCAGCATACACAGGAGTTCCAGATTACTTGTGCACCAGGAAAAGTTGAAGGCGGTGGTATGAGGTACCTGGTCACGTCACTAAAAAGGATGTCTCAAACTCAATTTGAGGGAGAATGTCAGAAAAAGACAGAAAGCATAATGCAATTATGGAAAATAGTGAGATCTCTATTACTGAGTATTCTAGGCTAAGTAACTATGAAGATAAATGAACATTCTCCCCATCCCTGCCTTGGCAAGGCAGTTATTTTCTAATAAATGGAGTGTTATGCTATAGAACTGGAATATTTTTCTTTAAACATCCTGGAAAAGAAGAGATTATACCAGGAACTCAAAAGGCTCATCTGCTTGCAGAGTGGCTGCCTCTTGTGTTGATATTTTAATGTTTTGAAACGATGCCCATCTGTACACATGGATGTTGGATTCCTACTATCTCCTGATAAAACCATATTGGGCAAGTAATTTCATTTACACTTTCCTGTACACACATTTTTAAGAAATAAATACATGATGACCATTGACATTGATGTTCTTGAGACCATAACATTTTCAAATCATTTAAACTTTTTATGCAAGTTTAATAAAGATTCATAAAATAATCATGCTCTCTTTAAGTGATCACAAATGCTTATAATTACCCTGAGGCTGTTTTCAGCTGCTTAATGACTATAATATTCTCAAGTCTGTCTCCAGACAGTCTTAAAACTGTTTATTACTCATCTGGCTCTTTGCCAACTTCCTGTACTCATTTACTTCATCGTGCCTCAACAAACATATCATTAATTCAAGCTTATTATTGAACTTTTTTTTCCATTAGTATTTATTATGTCATTCAGATAAGAAAAGGAACATGTATTTTTCATCTATATAACTTTAATGTGCCAATTATATTGCAAATTAGCAGTTGTTTGTGAGAAGTTCTGTAACAACTTGCTTCTGCTGGTTGACATTACCACTGGATATTGACAATGTTTTTTAGTTGACTCTAAAATTATTCAAATTCTGGGATAACTGTTCTATAAAGTTTCTCTAGTGGAATGATGGTCGTGCTTCTGCTTTTCAGACGTGTAAAAGTTGGGGACATACATTCCAGATGTGTAAGTGAATATGGAGAAAGGTAAAGAGGGTTGATATTTGCTCACGTTGCTGTCTTTAAAGATAGACTAGATAAAATATTCAAAGGCTTGACCTGGCAGCTATCTGTGTTGTGTTAAGAATGAAGAGCACATTTTTTTATTACATGTAAGACTTCAGTGCTGAGGTCAAAATAAAACTGTAGATGTTCTCCTAATATTTGTGCATTGGGTAATTGTTGTAAATGAGGTACTATATTAAGGTTTTGCAAAGTTATGAGACTAATTTTGTATATACAGCCTCCAAACATCAGAAGAAAAGTGACTTATTTTAATAACATGTGAATACTTGAACCTTGTACTGATCTCCACTACTATTTGCTAAGTATTTTTCAACTCTCAACACATCATTTTAATATCTTCTCAGAAGTATTAAAATTGAATTAGTAAACTGATATTTTGGAAGCTAAATAAAGAAACAGTTATTAAATGTAGAAAGTATAAAATATTGAATGGAAGAAATTGTCCTACCATTGGAAAAAAGCCATGACTTAGACATAATAATATCGTAAATGTCACGTAGTGTCATAAATTGAAAAGAAAACTTATCTCTGAGAGATTTAATCACTCAAGAAAAGAGAAGCAGAGAGACAAGAAAAAGATGGAAAATATTTATTATATAATTTCTAAATCTTAGTTTATCAGCACTGTTTTCATAGCCTATGTTCTTCACTGCACCTGCCCACTCATAAAATATTACTGTTTCTATATTGTAAACTTGTAATCATCATAAAAAAAAAAAATATTGAGGAGCAGACTGATGCTGTCAGGGAACAATTTATCTGAAGTAAGGTTATTACACACATAGTCACACTTGGTTTATTACCAGAAAGTCTGCAAGAATAATCACTTTGCTGTTCCTCACCACCTCTTTGGAAAGGAATACATGGTTCCTTGTGATCTGTAGTCAGAAAGAAACTGAATGAAGAGGTAGAAAGCAGGTTACACAGTCAAAAATATATTATTGTAGATTATATTGTCTTGTCAATCTCCATGAGTAAGCGGGAATCACAATCTGCTTCCCTTTCTATTTTAGAGAAGCTGAGGTAGCAGTTGATAATCTTATGGATTATTTCTAGTTTCCATTTTATTTATCTTTTTTTTATCCTTTACTTTTCTCTTTCTTTCCAATTAAAACAGAGAAACTCAAAGAAAAAATCTCGTGTCAATCACCAGCAAGGTTGGAAACTTAAGTCTTGCAGGATTTGAAAACTGAAATGTTAGTATCTCTCTTCCAACATTGATTCAGTTGTTTGAGAGTATCTGTAATGATTTTTCTTATTTAAAGGATAATCTCTAGCAATTGATACATAGTATGAAACAAAAAGTGGCTAATGTAAATGACATTTGGTGGATCTTTTAAAATGAAGATTACATAGATATTTCAGAAGTGCCACATGGTTCATATAAAACATCAGAACTTAAGTTACTAGTTTTTATTACATTTTTAAATGGTAATATGCTTTTTAAAGAAGCATATAAGTGTACTTTTCTTCCTTTTCCTCAGCTGTATGGTAATGTGAAATTTGAGAAAGTTTGTTGTCTTTTTTTGATTGTGGGAAATTTCAGAAAATTGTACACGAGAGATCAAAAACTGGTCATTCTTACCATTTACAAATTTTCAGTTTCCACCAAGAGGTATCATCCCCACTTGTTAGGTTACAAACTATCAAATGAGATTTCATATGTAATAAAACATTTGAGCTTGAACTAACTTATCCTGAGTTTGAACTAGTTCTATATTTTCTGAAGCTAGTTCATCCATCTGAAATCGTTCAGATTAATGCTCCTTTGGTTCCAAAATGCTGAAGTGAAAATGCTATGTAGATTTTTTTCGTATTTGTTTAACTTTGGAGGTTCATTGAGTTACATATGAAGTGACTGATGAGAGGTAATCCCACTGCTGTAAAAGTAGTGTGAAAGACTGTTACTGAATCATGATGCTAAATCGTTGTTTTCCTCAGTCTGGACCTTAACCATATTAATAAATATTAACATGTGCACAGGAATGCGAACACTTTGCTCAAGGCTTTAAGCAGAGCAGTGCCACCATCAGTCTGACTGGAGCTGTAGATCTCCCTTATGTACAGTGCATTTTCATAATTAATAGTTGTTGTCATGTTAGCCATCACTGTGTAAGGAAGAATCATTGTGCTAGACTCACAAAGCTTTCTTGATAAGAGTTTGAACAGTGTCATTTGTTATACAATGGCTTTTCTCATAACTGTACAAATGAAGTGATCTTTTGTGTAAATCAGCCAGTGAATATTTGACAGGTACATTCACCTTTACTGCCACAGCTGAATCTGTTGGTATTCATCATCTCGATACTGTGAGGAAAATGTCATCAGATCTAAAACTGTATCTGAGGGAGGATGACCTAATGACTGTGAACCAGATTTGAGAAAACCAGGGCCGAGTGAGCAGCTTGTAGTTTAGGTGGAATACAATGAGACAGGTGGATGGATTAGTTTATTATCGTTGGTGAATATGCCATCTTTCTCTTCCCCTGGTCATAGAGTGATCTGAAATTTTTTTGGAAACTTTGCATCTACTTCTAACTTTTATGTTTCTCATTTTTAATAAGGGTATAAGAGGCATTTATCATACGAGTTATTTCTTTAAGAGTTGCATTTTTTACAGATTGTAAAATGCATATACATACTGGTTTTCCTATATGAGAGTCCTGAAACCCTGCTTGTTGTGTTCTAGGATGTCCTGATCATTAGACTTTGCCCTAGATTAGGAGACTTGCTCCCTCTGAAGTTATTCTTCTGCATAGGAAAAGATAGCAGAGGAAAGTTCCTCAGGGCCAGAGAGAACAAAAAAAAAAGTGAGAACAACATCTGATCCAGTGATAAAACACCCTTGTAGAGGACCATATTTCAGGTTATCAAAGTCAGGTATCTTCTTGTTCTGAGTTTGTCACATACATAGTGTAGAGACCTCAATGAAAAAAAGAGCAAAGACACAATTTCTCCTGTAATCTGGCATTCTGGAAAGCTGCAGATTTTAAATCCTTCTGATCTTCTGCAAACATTGGCTCCATTTCTCTGTCACTTGGCTGTGCATATTCTCTGGCAACCAGCTGCTGAGCTTCCCATTAAATGGTGCTATTGTTTGTGTTAGGTGAGGTCTGAGTGTTCCTGACAGGCTGATCATTTAAGGAGCTTTAGATATTGGACTCATTGTCTGTGAAGGATGCTTATCTCTGCTCTGAGCACAGTCTGCAACAGCATTTGAAATACCTGTTTGTTTTAGTTCCTCAGTATCAAAAAGATTGTTCGGTGAAAAGACAACGTGAGTTTACGTGCTTTCATTCGATTTGACTTGTACTCCATTTCCTAAGTTCTTTCTCTAGGTCAGGTCCATAATAACTGCCGCAGTAATGACAAGTCTGTGATAAAGCTGGCACCTGAATTCAAATCTCATCTTGAGTAGTGTTGAGTACCTACATTTTAATATATCAGTGAGGTCTTCGGAGCTTAGGAAGCCATGGGCTTTGTCCTGACCCATGTAGGATGCTCCGCATGTGTACTTTAGCTGTGATTGCAGTCAGTCTGGGGCATCCAGTGTTGGACCCTCTGTGCACCTGTGCTGCAGAGCACAAGACCTTCCTATAGACTAATGCCTTGTGGTGGCATGATTACGTATGAGTACTTGGGGAAGGTTGTTTCCAATAGAGTCCTTGATAGTTTTTGCTTGTGTTAGACTTTATTAGACTTTTCCAAGCCAACTTCACAATTTCTTAGACAAGACACAATTTTGGGTAAAAAGAGAATGTTTGGTAATATTTTCTTTACATTTCCAGAATGGCTTAAACCTATAGCTGATACTGAGTATCTGGCTGCACAGTGGTACTCTGTTCTTGTGCAACATGTGTAGAGCAGAAGTTATAAGGCTCTACAGTGAAAAAAAAAGAAAAAGTAATATTAACCGATAGTGACACTGAGTTGATAGAGAAAATAACTTTCACTCTAGCATTGCTCTGTCTCTGTGTGGTGACTTTGGCTTTCACCAGTAAGGAAGATAATTCATACTGGTGATAATGGGCAGCATTTCTGCATTTCAGGAAATGGCTGTGACTCATCTAACTTAAAAAGAAAACAGAAATGCATCTTCTAGCTGGGCAACAGGTTGGCTAGCAAATTCAGGGCAAGAAACACCTGTGTTCCAGACATGAACAGTCCTGTGTCTCTGCAGCAGAACCATCTGTGCCACAGGTTGCTTGCCAGATTTTTATGCATAAGGAGTTTATATATGATTCCACAGTGCAGTGTGGATATGTGCCACTTTCAGACAATCCACGCAGGAAAGATAATGCTGCCCATTCAGTGGCAGCATCTGTTCTTTGGCATACGCTTTGAATATGATCATTGCTAGTGACTTGCTGCTGAAATACTGGAAGCACCATCATTATTTAAATAGCACTGAAATAGCAGGGTGTTTTAATGTGCTCTCAGCTGTTTCATAGCAGCAGGTGAGCATCGCCATTACCTCCATTTTTCTACTGGATAAGCTGAGGTACAAGCAAAATCGGTATTTATTTCCTGCCCATAGCTTTGTGTTGTATCAATGCCAAAGACAGAAGTAGTAAAGAAGTTTTATGAATCCTGGTTTGATATCTTCCATTAGAATGATGCTGTTCTAAAAGCATATCACACAGATTCCATACTGTTGGCATGGTCACCTAATAAATGTAGAACTATAGAGTAATACTGGACCTGGGTACCTTTTCTATCTTCATTTGATGAAAATTCAACACAATTGTTTCATTGTTTATATTTACAAACAAAGCTATTTGATCCCATAATCTGACTTTTGGGACAACACAGGTTATATAGAATATCAGGTAATAACACCAGTGTGTTTAGAAATTCAGGGTAAGTGAAATTACATTATTGTTTTGAAAGGTGTCATGGTTTAGGAAGGAGCAGCTTTTGCTTGGTAACAGGGGGAGCGGGTTGCAGTGAAGACTTGGTAAAGAGTTTTTGGACTCTCCCCTGGCTCCTGGGTTTAGACCCGCCTCCGGCCCAGCTGGGCCACTCTTGGAGCCTCTGCCATCACTATTTAGGGACGGGAATTGGAAGTCCTAGGCTGGAGGGTGTAGGAGTGATACAAGATGGAGGTGACCATGAGGACCCCACAGTCAGAGAAGGAGGAAGGAAGGAGGAGCACCAGATCAGAGACCCCTTTGCAAGCTGTGGCGAGAACACAGGCTGTGCCCCTGCAACCCATGGAGGGCAATGGCAAGACTGAAAGCCATCAGCAACTCTATGTGAGTGCACCTGGACAGGCAAGGGACTGTGTAGGGAGATGGCCATGGCCCAGGCTGTGCTGGAGAGCCTGCGCGCCGCAGAGCAGACCCACATGAGAGGCAGAGAGGAGCTGCAGCCTTTGGGATGAATGCATGTCGGAGCAGCCCGTGCAGGGCTGCTGTGTGTGTGAGTTACCCCACGGACTTGCAGGGAGGATAGATGCAGAGCCCACCTGCCCTGAGGAGAGACAAATGACAGAAGCTATCAGGAATAGACTGTCTGAAACTCCCATTCCCTACCCCCTTGAGCTGTTTTGGGGGAAGGAGGTAAAAACACAGGGATCAGGGCTCTGAGCCCAGGAAGAGGGAAGGAGTGGGGAGAAGGTGGTTTTAAAGGGCTGGTCGAACTCTTCGTTGTTGTATCACTCTATGTTGTTTTATGTTGGTTGTTTTGAAGTTTTATGGTTATGCTTTAGTTGATGTTGCATTAAATTATTTTCTGTTTTCTTCCCCAAGCCAAGTAGCCTGGTCTGTTTTGTCCTGGACCTTAAGCGGCAATTAAACTCTCCCTGACCTTTAGCAATCCTCAGGTCTTTGGTACTTGAGGCTAGTTGTGGTCTTTTGTTCCCTGATGGGCCTAAACCAGGACAAAAGGACAAGTAAAACTTTGGTGTTTCATTCTATGTTCTGGTGTTGGAGAAGAATATATGGATTTATGCTATAGATTTAAAAGTTTTTAAAGCTTAAGTAACTTTGCCCCCCAATATTTGATAATGTGTCTAGATCACATCTGCATATGTTGTACTTCAATAATTTTGACCCCAATGCCTCAGTTTTATAGTTTTTAATCCATTTGTCTGAATGATGAGTAGTTCTCAGACTAGGTGAGCCTCAGAAACTTTAGAATGAAGGGGTTAAAATGGAAGGAAGTTGCTATGTCATTTGCATAAAACTAGGCATATTTGTAGCAATTTAAATAATCGTGTTGCTTTTTAAATTGATATTTAAAGTGACAAAAAAAAAATCTAACATCTCTGATTAGATGGAATTTAATTTTCCTGATTTAGATATTAAATAGAAGTTCTAATTAGTATCTGATTCTCTTATGGAACTTTATTTTTATTCGTGTTTAAACTATTCTTCAAGTGTTTAGTAATGATGGTATTTAGTAATGAGTGTCTGAAGAATGAGGTTGCAGTGCTGAATGCCTAAAATAGTCTAAATACCTTAAATACCATTTCTATGGAGTTTATGGTATTTTAGAGCTCTAGACAAGAAACTCAACTTGCTGATTGTGACAGTCTGACTTCCATAATTAACCTAGTTGAATTATTTTTGTGAACTGTTTGATGATAAGCTATTACATAGCTATTTCTTTATAATTTGAACTATCTCAGTAATCTGGTGCCAGAAGAGGATGACTATCTGCAATGCTCTCTAGTTAGTACATCTCTACTAGGGAGACAGGCAGACCATTTTCTCTACCGTAGAGACTGAACTTTGTTTTCCTTATGCCACTGGTTTTGACCAAAAATAAGGAAATAAAGGTGTGAATGTCGAAGACTTTGATCTTCTTGATAAGGCTGCTAGACTTGTGTGAAACTCAGAACTTCTGACCTATCTCATTTTTCCATAACCCAAAGTCAAATGCTCAAATCACCTCTGTTTGTCAGAATGTTTAAACTTAGGAATGTATTGTCCCACCCTCAATCGTCAGGTGTGTAGCTCACTAAAAAGAGTATTCACTAGACTCAGAAAAGAGGAAAGCTTGATTTTTGTTATGGTACATTTTTTTTCCAGTAAAGTCAGCCTAAAGATTTAACTCCAGTATTTCCAGCTTTTCCCTAAAGCCCCATCAGGTCTGGATGCTGGAGTATTCCTGTTAGGTTCCCTTTCAGCAGTGTAAAGTTCGTCTGCTGTGGCTACTAGCCACACTTGAATTGCAAAGATCTTACACTTTCCCTGTCATAGTTCTCTTGTTAAATACACATATGACATCTCCATAATCTTCTCAAGAGTGTATCACACAGGTTTGTCTACCATACTGATGGTGCTTTGTTAGGGAGGGACAGAGTTGCGTGGTCACATAATTCTTCCTCTGCAGTTCAGGTCTCCAGGCACATTTACTTCATGTTTACAGGACTGACCACAGTTGAACTGCTGGTAGTACAGGTGCTCAACAGCTGGTGGAGGGTGTCAGTTCAGGGGGGGAAATTTTAGAAGATTTCCTCATGATATTCGTCTCAAGTGATTTTCATTATTTTCTCTGGTCTTAAAATACACTTTACTTCCTCTAAAAGCTGTCACCTGTAAGTGTACCCCTATGAGAATGTAGCTACTGCAGTCCTACTAAAATAAACCAGTTAGATGCTCCATTATTCTCTGTTAATTACCCCAAGATGGTATCACAATGTGCCAGCACTTGTATCACTTGCAAAATAGACCAAGGCCAGCCAAGAGTCCTTTCCTGGGAGACCTTATGAATGTTTGTGTAATATCTCTTCTAGGATTTAGAGTCTATCATACTCAGGCATCCTTCCAGTCTGCTTTCAGTCTGTTTTTCCAGCCATCCTCTCACATCACACGTGAACTGCATCTAAGGCACTCCCAGTAGCATAAATGCTTTTGCGGTTCTTCATCCCATACTTACTCATCCCATGTTAGGATTAAATAGAGCCACTCCCCATATAAAAAGTGCAAGGAGTAGGAGAAGATGATAGGTGAGGATGAAAAATCTCAGAGTTGTCAAGCAGTTGTGAAAATCTAATTGGAAACTTTCTCAAATGTAAGATGTTTCATGAAGAAAGGTACATGATCAGCCTATGGCCTCAGGTCTGACAAGAAACTTTCTTTTTAAATAAATGTTTTTTCACTTTCTGCAGTGCCAGAACAGGGGATCCAGGTTGCACTTAGGGAAATGGTTTACTGGTTGATAGGACTCGGACATTGGCTGGACTGTATGATCTTAAAGATCTCTTCAAGCCAAAATGATTCACTGATTCTTTTCTACAATTCTGATTCTCTTGAGGTCCAGGAGCCCCTGTTCTGACTTTAAAAGTCATTAAATGATTTTAAAAGCTAAGCTTTAAGTTTAGGTTTTTAAATTAAACCATTCAAAGGAACAGAAAAAAATACCAAATAAGCTCTTTGCTCTCTCTTGTGGCATTCACTGCTGGAAAAGGTCTTACAAGGGCTTGGACCAGCTTGAAGTAGTATCACAATGTGAGAATACCCAGCCATTTCAGTTTTAGAGATGTTGAAGATATTGCAAGCTTTGTGATGAACACAGCATTTTACTGATCAATCCTTCCTTTACAAGTAATTTTTAAAGAAAGATTTACTCAGAGAGAGCTAGAAAGCTCTCTACTGGAGCAGTTTGCTATGGAAGAACTTGTTAAATGCAGCCAGCAGTGGTTGTATCAGATAAGAACAGCAAGTACCATTGCAACTGTATATCTGGATTTTGCTTTATTTTTGAAGGATATAAATACCTGTGCAATTTAGAACATTAAGACTTTTTGATGAGTGAACAGCCCAAGTTTCACTTAGATACATTTAGCTACATAGTGTTGCTCTGGATAGCATAATTTTGAATCCTGCAAAACCAAACAGTATTTCCTACCTTTCTCACCCTCAGTTGCCTTCCAACAACCCTTACGCAAAGAAAGCACTGTGCATTGCAATCATCATAGCTTCACTGCTTTTTATGGAATTTAACGTGAAAGTCCTTTAAGAAAAATAGGGATCACATGTGATGGCTGAATGACCAAATCAAGAAACTTGTTACAACTATTTGTAGGTTGCATTTCTAGTGTTTCTTTTGGACGGCAGCTGATTTGTGGCCATTCTTTCTACTCTTTTAATATTTTGAGAAATGCCATGAGCATAGCTCAAGCAGAGCTCCAATGAATATTAAGTGAAAGCCCACAGGGGTCTACCTGATATTGAACAAAACACTTCTGTGAGATGAATTGAACAGTTATTTGTGTCTTTTTTTCCACTTACCAATTAACATCTTGTTTGACTTTTGATTTGCCTAGATATCCGTGGAATACAAGAGTTTCTGGACAAAGTATCCCAACAGGGAATGGATGTGGCACTGCAGAAAGTAGAAAACAACATCAATAAAATGATCACGGGGCTCTTTGCCACTATGCGAATTGAAGAACTGAACCGCTACCGGGATACTCTGAGACGGGCTATTCTTATAATGAACCCCTCGACCGCCAAATCCTTCATAACGGAGGTATGTGTTTATCACTAATATAACTTCTTGTTTTCCTGGTCAAGACTGCAGCTGTTTGTCAAAGGGTTCAGTTTATTTGATTTCATAAAGACAACTAATCAAACAAAAAAAACCCAACCAAACCTTAACTAAAAACTTAAATATTCTCTCTTTAAAGACCATCATGCAAGGGTGGTTTTTCATGCTCATGAATGTGTATGCAGAACGGTATAACTACATCCTGAATTAGCAGAACATTTAGGAAATATGCAGAAGAACTAGCCCTAAAACTTCTATTTGAAGCTCGTGGATAATGTGTTGCTATTTCCTTGCTCATTGTGTCCCTCACTAAAATATCTTTAAAACTGACAGATTTATTGTTTATATATATATGTATTTGTGGATAAAATGTGTTTACCTGATTGGCATTTTGTTTTTTAAAAAACACGGTTCAGTAATGATGTTACATACCAGTGAGTGGTCTTAAGGTAATGGAATTTATGCAGTGTCGGATCGAAATGAAGAATTTAAGATGATAGACTTAAGTTTTGCTTATGTACTTAAACAAAAACTACAAGCAATATGGACAGAGTTTTCAAAAAGCTCTTCAGGATTTAGAGACAGAAGACTTGCTTATCTTATTTGGTTATGACTTGTGTAATTTTTTTTTTAAATGAGTTGCATGGCTCTTTTTACACAGCACTGTGCTGTTTCCTGTGTGACTTTTTAAATTAATATAAAATCTTCATCATCAACTTGTGGTTAAAAATATGTTTGCTTTCTGTTCATAAAAATACTCTTCCTCTATGCAATAGTTTCTATTTGGATCTATTGTTAACTTTCATTACTTTTCTACTTTCCTATTATCTACATCTTCAGAAATGGAGGCTAAAAACTAACTGCATGTGCAGTCTCAAGTGAATTTCTTTTAGGAACATTAGTTAGAAGAAGGCTTTTTGTTTCATTTTAAATTTTTTTTTTTTTAATTTTTTTTTTTTTTTGCTCTTCTTTTTGTGGCTAGGCATTCTGTTGTCCTTATTACACACTGAAGCTTGCTAATTCTGAGTAATGAGGGTTTGCTGCTCTATCCAAATGTCTGCAGTGTCTTATCAGATGCAAACATTGTCTAGGCATGTCTTAGATTGCTGCACTGTTTTCATCACCTAAGTCACAAATGTTTTACTTTTTGTTAAGTGGCATTGTAAGACATTTCACATTCTAACCTGAAAGCAGCAGGGTTCAGGGCTTGAACTACAATAAGTCAGCAGAAAAAAACCTCCTGTATTGTTCCCAAAGAAAAACATTTAAAAAAAAAAAAAACAACAAACAAAAACAACACGCTTTCCTTATCATTTATTTTTACATATTTGAGCACAGGAAAAAAAGTAATTTTCATCTTTTTTGAAGTTACCGTGTATCTGTTGTCAAGAAAGTAACCAGTTTATTTTGGAGTTCTCATTTTGGCATTAGCTACAGAGAACCCTCTAAAACCAACTAAAAAAAAACCTAAACAAAACCCACAATGCCCTCCTGCTGCTCAAAACGTCCAAAACCAACCAAAAAAAAACTCCAGCAACAAAAACTCCCAATGTTTCTTCTTTCCTGGAGACTGCGATACTGCTAGGGAAAGGTGACTCCCTTCTTTTGTGAGTGAGGTTCAAAGAGGGAGAGTCTCTCTTGCTTGAGAGGTTTTGCCAGCATAACATCATTTATTTGCACTATGATGTGTAACTGGTAAAACTGACAGCAAGAACCTCTCAGTATAAAGAGTTATTCAAATAAATGTATGATTACTTCTGTACTTACTTCTGGTAGTGGTAGGGAATGTAGAGAAATTTGCTGGGATACTTTTGCCAATGGATATTAAAAATTGTTACTTTGCACTTGAACAAGTACCTGTATGGTGTGGAGAAGAAAATTATAAAACCTACAGACTGACAGTGAACTATTTGGTTAAGATATTCTTAAACAATTCAAGTGGGGACATACTTATTCCAAAGATTGTACTTCGTGCATGATCAGTTTAACTTGGAAACTCAGTTTAACCTAGTGGATTTAGCATGTAAACCTTATGAAGTCAATAAGAAAAAACTGCATATGAGGTGAAGCCATAGGGATTTTTATGGCATTTCTGCCTAGGCTGTATATTTGTATTCAGCTGTCATCTTCCCTCCCCAGAGCTCACCCAGTCTCTGCTGCTTAGTCCCTTCTTAGATGACTGATTTGGCTGAACTCCCTCATTGTTTATCTGAGAAGAGAGTTCATTCACTCTGCAACAGCTGTAGTAAGCATGGACTTGATTACTATGCAAGTAACAATTTTTCCAGGGTAAATAGTCAGACACTGGCCTGTGTAAATTGGAGATTCCTTGAGGTGGAAATTATCTTTGTTGTGACTCTTTGAAATTCAGAAGTAAGAACATTCTAGGTTTGAATTTTCTTTTCTTTTTTAATTTTTTTCTAAAGCAGCATTGTTTTTTTTATGTTCGATCCCTTCTTTTTGTCTGTCTTGTGTATGTCTAGAGCTTGCAGACATGAGATCTAGACTTATATACTCAAGAAATTTGAGATTAATAAGTACATGCACTGTTCTGGCTATGGAGATTTAAAAAATCCACCTTCTCTTTAACCATTACATATTAATTTGCCCTCTGTAGGGCATGGGAAGGCAGGAAGACTTCAGAGACGGTATCACACATCTTTCCTTACTGGCTAAAGAATTAATGTAAAGTGAGAAGTAGGGCGTAGCAAATTCTGCAATGTCCTTCATTGCTTGAGCTTGGAATGGAGGTACAGAAGGGAAGAAAATTTGCTGAAATAGTGACATTCATTGGGGTTAAGGAGAGTGGAGGTATGGAGTAGCAGAGATTGGGACCTCTCCCCAGATCGGTTTGTGGCTACACCTGGGAAAATCCTTTGTCAGGGATATACTTGTGACTTGTTTTTTCATTAGGGTAGTGTTTTTCTCTATCCTCAAATAATCACTCAGGTCCTATAGATGAAGCAAAATATTACCAATGAAACTTCTGTGATTACTGAAAGCACCTTTGAACCAACTGTCTTGCATAAAAATTGCTCTGCTGACAGCACTGTTAACTGATGTGAATTGTGTGCCATTTGTTTGCTTTTTATTTGGGGGTGAGATGCTTTTTGCTTATCTTTTTATTACCTGTGATAACTTGCAGGATTTGAAAGCCGTATAGGGGAAAAAGAATATCATGTCCTTGCCAGTCTCTTATACAAAGAGCAAAAATCCAGAAAATAGAAATAGAAAAAGAGAGAAAAAAAAATCACCTGATTCTTTAGCAAAAGAGCAGATACTCTTTGGGCCAAGAAAGTCTCTATCACCACGTCAGCCTTGGTGGGAAGGCATCTCCAAACAACAGTAGGAAAAATTTAGGAAAAGGGACAAGCCACACCTGTATTGAGTCTGTCTTGCAAAGTGTGAAGATCTCCAAAGCTGTATATGAGAATGGTGGGTAGGAGGAGGAAAAGGCCAGGATATGTCCTCAGTGGAGCCAAAATGCTGTCAGTACATCTCTGCAACTTTATTTTTGTTTAGCTAAGGCAACTATCATACAAACTATGTGCAGAAATATAAATGTGTTCTTCTCTTCAAAGACTTCAGGACTTGATAACAAGAATACAAGGGAGGAATGAGTTAGCTGACTAGGTTTTTTTAGATACAGAGATAAAATATGTTCACCAGAGAAAGATGTTACACTTTGAATATCCAATAAGTCATGGGTGAAAGAGCCCTAGAACCAGTCAGGGATTTTGCTGGACTTTTGACAGACAAACTCTGGAAGACCTCGGTCTAGGAGCTGAAGACAGTTTATCCTCCTGCTGAAGGAATTACCACCCCAGCAGTAAACTCAGCAGATGAGACTCTATACCTTGCTGCCCCTTGCTAGGTCCCTTCTGTTGGTTCTACGGCAGAGGCAGTGACCTCTTACAGAAAGAACTGAGATCACTTTTTAACTGCAGCAGTGAAATTCAGCAGTTTATCTAGCAGAAGTTTCAGAGTGTTGGCAACATGCATCGGCCAACAAAGCTGTTGTGAGGCTTTGACAATTTCAAACCATAAATGCAGTAGGCATTGTCAGTTCCCAGCCTGGACAGAGTACTGCCCTTCAGCTCACTGTACACTATATGTTTTGTGTAACTAAAAATATAAACTTTTTTATTATTCCAAAGGTTCTGCTCTGCAATGAAGTTTAAGCTACTGAGCCCTATAAAGTCAGGACTTCAAGCATGCAAGTGATTATGTTAGAGATATTGGAAATGCTTACATCAATTTCAAGTTGGATTTACATGCATTACAGAACTGGTTTATAATTTTTTAAAATTTATATGCAATCAAACTAGCTGCTGCCAAATCTGAGAGTTTTAGCACTGTGTACTATATATTTGCCTATGTATAGGCAAGCATGCTTTATAGTACCAACCTCTATAAATACTGGCTTATTTGTCTATATAGATTTTGAAAGAAAATTAAAATTGTGTAGCTTTTATACTTTACTACAATCTACTACACATTAGTTTTGCAAATTAAACCTTGGATGAAGAGAAACTATATTACTATTTTCATGAATAAAAGAACACTTTATAAATGAAATGTTAAAATAGACAGGGAAAACAGAATGAAGCATATAAATGAAGTACTGAAGAGTCCTTGCCATGTAGTGGGCAAGTGAAAAAGAGAGAAAATATAGATATTAAAGGAGCAAATGTAATTTTAAATGTCTTATCTTATTGAACCTTCACCAAGTGCAGAGTTCTGTACCTGAGGAGGAACAACCGCATGCACCAGTACAGGCTGGAGTTGACCTGCTGGAAAGTAGCTCTACAGAGAGAGACCTAGGAATCCTGGTTGATAATAAACTAACCATGAGCCAGCAATGTGCCCTCATGGCCAAGAAGGCCAATGGCATCCTGGGATGCATCAAGAAGAGTGTAGCCAGCAGGTCAAGGGAGGTTCTGCTCCCCCTCTACTCTGCCCTGGTGAGGCCTCATCTGGAGTCCTGAGTCCAGTTCTGGGCTCATCAGCTCATCTGGGCTCATGAAACTTCTGGAGAGAGTCCAGTGTAGGGCCACCAAGATGATCAGGGGACTGTAGCATCTTCCTTATGAGGAAAGGCTGCAGGAACTGGGTCTGTTCAGCCTGGAGAGGAGGAATCTGAGAGGGGATTTCATTAATACTTAGAAATATTTAAAAGATGTATGTCAGGAGGATGGGGCTACTCTTTTTCTGCAGTGTCCAATGATAGGGCTATGAGTAATGGACAAAAACTGGAACACAAAAAGTTCCACTTAAGGAAAATCTTCTTTCCTGTGAGGGTGAGGGAGCCCTGGCACAGGCTGCCCAGGGACGTTACGGAGTCTCATTCTCTGGAGATTTTCAAAACCAGCCTGGACACTTTCCTGAGTGACCTGATCAATGCAGACCTCCTTGAGCAGGGGGACTGGACTAGATGGTCTTTATAGCTTCCTTTCAACCCCTATGATTCTATGTTTCTTCTACTGGTTACTGGGCATAGAGTAAGAAGTAATATTTATTCTATGAAATGAGTTTAATCCTGGTGGTAAGTTTCCAGGTTTTTATAATATATGATTATTATTTCTCTGTTGAAAATAATGGGTCATTTTAAACTTAAGTGTTTGAAAAAATACCATTTTCTCCTATAGTGACATAATTATTCTTTTACTAGGTTTCAGTTTTACTTCTAATCATTCAGCAAATCACAAATCATTTAGATCTAAAGACAGGAATTTGATTTAGTGTTATGTAGTACTCTAATAAGTCTTATTTCTTTAAACAATTTATTTCAATATTAATTAGAAAAATTTATTCAACTTATTCTCCACAAGTTTTATTCATTCTCTATGTGTCCAAGTTCATGGAAGCTCAATCTTTTTTTATTAAAAAAAACCCAACCTCAAAACTTATTCTCTGATGATATGCTCATTGGGTTTTACATGGATCCTAAGAGATACAATAACATTTAACTAGTTTATTCTTTTCTTCCTTTTATTAATTTTCCTATTAAAAGCATGATATGCAGACTGAATGACAGAGCCCAGAGAGTGGTGATCAATGGCATAGAATTGAGTTAAGAGGCCTGTGGCCAGTGGAGGTCCATGGGGATTGGTTCTGGGGCCAATTTTGTTCAAGATCTTCATCAACAACCTGGGTGAGGGGACAGAGTGTACCCTCAGCAAGTTCACTGATGACACGAAACTGGGAGGACTGACTGATTCACCAGAAGACTGTGCTGTCAAGGTGGACCTCGATCGGCTTGAGAGTTGGGCAGAGAGGAACCTCATGAGGTTCAACAAGGATAAGTGCAGAGTCCTGCACCTGAGGAGGAACAGCCCTGTGCACCAGTACAGGCTGGGGGTCGAACTGCTGAAGAGCAGCTCTGCAGAGAGAGACCTGGGAGTCCTGATTGATAATAAACTAACCATGAGCCAGCAATGTGCCCTCTTGGCCAAGAAGGCCAGTGGCATCCTGGGATGCATCAAGAAGAATGTGGCCAACAGGTCAAGGGAGGTTCTGCTCCCCCTCTACTCTGCCCTGGTGAGGCCTCATCTGGAGTCCTGTGTCCAGTGCTGGGCTCCCTAGCTCAAGAGAGACAGGGAATTTATAGAGAGAGTCCAGCACAGGGCCATCAAGATGATCAGGGGACTGGAACATCTTTCATACAAGGAAAGGCTCCGAGAACTGCGGCTGTTTAGTCTAGAAAAGAGGAGGCTGAGGGGAGATCTCATTAATATTTACAAATATCTAAATGGTATATGTCAGGACGTTGGGGCATCCCTTTTCCCTATGGTATATACCAACAAGACAAGGGGTAAAGGGATGAAGCTCAAATACAAAAAGTTCTACTTAAACATATGAAAAAACTATTTCACTGTGAGGGTGAGGGAGCCCTGGCACAGGCTTCCCAGAGGGGTTGTGGGGTCTCCTTCTTTGGAGGTCTTCAAGACCCACCTGGACATGTTCCTCTGCAACCTGATCTAGGTGGACCTGCTTCTGCAGGGGGGGGTTAGATGATCTCTAAAGGTCCTTTCCAACCCCTATCATTCTATGATTCTATGAAACAATCTAGTTTGCATAAAATACAAGTCTGAAGTCTCCAAGGGCAACAGTTCAGGCAGTTTTCTTTTAGGTGTCAGTGATGAAGATGAAGAATCAGCAGTAAGCCTTATGAACTTGCCTATTGCTTTTGTAAACTCCTTTTCATGCCATTTTATCATCAGTGTATATGTTGATCATCTCTCTACATAAATTTGAGTGTAGTCTTCAGAAGCTAAAATCAGATCTTTCACTGTCAGTGACTTTGCTTCTCTGTCTTTCTTACAAGTAAGCTTTATGCTCTATTCCTTAAGGTCACTTTTCTTACTATTTATTTTAAAGAGTGTTTGAGCTTTTTAGAACTGCACTCTTCTGTAGAGTATATTTGCCCTTTTTTAGAGTCAATTCCCTACATCATAGTTTGTGGTGGAATAAATCCCATTCAGCACGCTCCATTGTAATTTGTTGTTCTTAATGTAGTTAAATATGTCTTCTTTTTCTTTTGCCTTTCTCCAGCATTACACACAAAATTTGTAGCTACAAACAGAGCTAGAGGCTTAAAGGATTCTTTAATTCATAGGATCTTCCAAATTGCTACTAACAGAATCTTCAAAAATCAAGTTCAGGATGCTGAACAAGGTGCAACTTTCATTCTTTAAATGTAGCTGAACAGTCTTTTTGCTGACCTTTTTGTTTTAACCTGCAAGAAGGGAGGCAGGACTGGAAGATTCTAGACTTTAATCTTCAGTAAAAACCTGATATAGTTCTTGGATTTACCATTTAGTGCAATTCTTTGCCTTCTTCTGCTATTGCATACTTGAGTACAGGCTATGTAGCTTATGGCTGAGTGATTGGATTTGAAAATTTCTGTTATTTTCCTATACTGGTCATAGTCATCCTAGACAGTGGAACTGGTATAGATTTCAATTGCACTTACTTGCCATTAGGGTACAAGTTCATATATAAAACATAGTTGCAGAAAAATTAAAGATGAACGTGGGTCTCGTTGGAATAGTCAGCTTCAAAGTAATTTGTATCATAGGCATCATTATTGTGACTGTAACCTTAAGCAGTTCTTTCTGTTACTGTATTTTCAGGAAAGTATCACGAGAAGGGTGAAATTCAGGTTCACAACATAGTGTTGATGTTCCTGAGGCAGCATGCACTGCTTGCGGTAGCTAAAGTGGTTTATTTTAGTATCTAAAATGAAAAGGAAACTTCATGGGAAATCTGTCCTAGCACAGAGAGTCTAGATCTAGAGTAGGAACTGATGGCCATCTGCAGATTCTGTGCACTGATAAAGATTTTAGAACTAGGGCTGTACCTTACTATTCCTGAAAAGTAAGGTTGCAGTAATCCTAATCATGTAGGAGCTCAGCTGGCACATTTGTGTTGGCTGTATTTTGATTTAGTTTTTTTAATTAAGGTTGCTAATTAAGAAGCTGAGGAGAAGCAGTATACAGACATGCTCATCTTGCAGCCAAACCAGAATAAATATTTATTTTTTTAAAACATGTATAAAACACATTACTGAAACAAAGCTATTACATTAAAGTGTGTATTTTCTGCAGAACTTAGGGTGGCTGATTTATGTGGGTGCTATAAAATGTCCACTCTGAACATGTACAAAACCAATATGCAATTGACTGCCACAAGATGAGTGTCTTTTTGAAATAAAATGACAGCTAGAGAGGACTGGCTTAAAGTAGAGATTGGATCTGACAAAACCATTTCTAAACCAGTTCTTCCTCCAAAGTCATGTTGCTTGATTGGCAGAACTGTTCTGCTGCCTTCCTTCACACCAGTAAATAGAGGTGCTTACTTAGGTTTATCTAAAATGATTTCCTAGCTACCATGGAAATTCAATGTTGAATGTTTCTAATCCTAACAATTAATGGACTCATAATCGATTAATATCTACATCATATTGCCCATCTGCTGCACTGGAGAACTAGTCTTTATTATTTTTTCTTTTTTGAAAGTGTTCCCCATGGCCTTGATGAAGCTATCTCACTATTTGCTCTAAAGAAAATATAGAAGTTTATGCCCTGTCAACTCTTTCATAGTGTTTGCTGGGAATTTGCTTATGAAATTTAATTGAGCAGAGTCTCTTGTATTTTTCTCCTTTCTTCAGTATATGTGTCATAGTTTCATTCTCCCTGTAATGTCTTTGCCATGTATGCTTCAGTAATCTCCATGTCAATTTAAATTCCTTCTTTTAAAATTTGGTCAACCAAATTGGATAATTATCTGCAAATAGATTAACAGCACCTTAATAAAAATGCGTAGCACACCATTAGAAAAAAATTGCTATAATGGTGGATACCTCAAGGTTCAGCTTGCTTTTGTGGACACTTCATAATCAGTAATGATATTTTTTAAGACTATTTCAAAAGAAATAATTTGTTCTGATTTGAAAGTACTTAACAGAGAGTAGCTGACTTTGTGGTCTCCAAAGAGTGTAAGCAGGTGTGGACTGCTGGTATCAAGAGCTGATTTTAGCAATATTAGTATCTCACCGCTTTGTGAAAAATCACAATTTTTTCCCTAGTTCCCTGCTGTTAGATTACCCACAATTACTGCAGCTAAAATTCCTCCCCGAGGTTTTCATATTCATTCTTGACCGTTTTCAATTATTCTATTACACACCAATAATTCACTTTTCTTGATCATGCAAATGATACCATGACTAGCAATGATTCCAATACCAAATTTGTTCCATTGCTTGATTATGCTACCCAGGGGCAAACATTTAGAGATCTCCCCTTTGAGAGATTGCCCAGAGCCAATCTCCCAACCCAAGGAATTGTACCCAACACATAGGTCAGGAACAATTCAAATAACTTAACAGCTACAATTTAACATTATCAGATATGCTTAATTTTAACAAATAACACTTAACATATATAACCTTAACAAATATAATATGCAATCCTGGGGCAATCTACCCTACAATAGACTGCCCAACTGCAATCAACTGCCCAGAAACTCAGAGAAACTCAGTTTTGTAAATACCCCTACCCATTTTCTGAGATGACTTACTTTCATGAATCGCCCTGCCCAGATGCAACCCCAGGGTAATTCACCTTGAGGTAAATTGCCGAAAGATTTGTACTCCAGGTGTTCATAGAATTAAAGAATCACAGAATGGTGGAGTTTAGAAAGGACCTCTAGAGATCATCTAGTCCAACCCCCCTGCTCATGCAGGTTCACCTTGATCAGGTCACACAGGAACACATGCAGGCAGATCTTGAAAACCTCCAGAGAAGGAGACTCCACACCCTCCCTGGGCAGCCTGTGCCAGGGCTCTCACACCCTCATGGTAAAATAGTTTTTCCCCATCTTCAAATGGAACTTCCTATGTTCCAGCTTGTATCCTTTACCCCTTGTCCTGTCACTACCGGGGCACTACAGAAAAAAAGACTATCCCCACTCTGCCAACACCTTCCCTTTAAGTATTTATGTGTTGAAGGTTCCCCCTCTGTCGTCCCTTCTCTAGGCTACACATTCCCAGGTCCTGTAGCCTTTCTTCATGAGAAAGATGTTCCAGTCCTCTAATCATGTTGGTGGCCTTCTGCTGGACTCTCTCCTGAAGTTCCCTCTTGAACTAGGGAGCCCAAAACTAGACACAGTACTCCAGATGAGGCGTCACCAGGGCAGAGTAGAGGCAGGAGAAGAATCTCTCTCAACCTGCTGGACAGTCTTAATACAACCCAGGATACTATTGGCCTTCTTGCACATTGCTGGCTCATGCTTCATTTGTTTCCACCAGAACTCCCAGGTCTCTCTTTGCAGAGCTGCTCTCCAGCAGGTCAATCACTAGCCTGTACTGGTACAAGGGGTTGTTCCTCCCCAGGTGCAGGACTCTGCACTTATCCTTGTTGAACCTCATGAGGTTCCTCTCTGCCCAACTCTCAAGCCAATTGAGATCCCGCTGAATGGCAGCACAGCCTTCTGGGGAATCAGCCAGTCCTCCCAGTTTGGTGTCATCGGCCAACTTGCTGAGAGTACACTGTCCCCTCATCCAGGTCTTTGATGAAGATGTTGAACAAGATCGGCCCCAGAATCAATCCCTGTGGAACTCCACTGGCCACAGGCCTCCAACTTGATTCTGTGCCATTGATCACCACCCTCTGGGCTCTGTCATTCAGTCTGCATATCATGCTTTTAACCTTGAGGTTCATCACTCTGTCCTCTCATCTGGGTCATTAATGAAGATGTTGAACAAGACTGGCCCCAGAACTGACCCCTGTGTAACCCCACTGGCCACAGACCTCCTCCAACTCAACTTTATGCCATTGATTGTCTCCCTCTATGCTCTGTCATTCAGCCAGTTTTCAATCCACCTTACTGTCAACTCACCCAGCCCACCCTTCCTGAGCTTTCCTGTGAGAATATGATGGGAGACAATATCAAAGGCCTTGCTGAAGTCAAGGTAGATGACATCCATGGCTGTCCCTTTAACTAGCCAGCCAATAATGTAGAAATCTCCCAACCCACTAATATTTGTGTACCAGTTTTCATGTCATAAAATCAATTCCCAGATTGATTACTGTCCAAAAAACTCACTTGACCAGGGAATCAGATTTCCCTGAAAATACTCTGATGTACACTGGATTCATTACTGTTCCATTGCTCTGCCGAAGCTTTGAAAAGCTGGTCCCATCTGGGTCTGCCAAATTCTGTTACCAAAATTTGTAACAAGAAAGCACTCTCCAAATCAGGTTTCCTGGTTTAGAAAGCCAACATTAGTTTATTGCAGCACTGGATTCATGAGGTATCTCTCTCCTAGCATGCATGCTGAAGAATGAAAGAACACTCCTTATATACATCACAGATATTGAACTACCAGCCTATCCATTATGCATACAATACAAGATTTAATATGGTTTGGGTGGAGAGCTGAGGAACATAGTCATTTATGTTGGGCATGTAGCCTGTTTAGCTCATTATCATAGAATCATAGAATCATAGAATGGTAGGGATTGGAAGGGACCTTTAGAGATCATCCAGTCCAACCCCTGTGCAGAAGCAGGTTATCATATTTAGAGGTGTGAAAGAGATGTTAACTGTAGTATTTCATCATTAATGAATCAATTATCTTTCTTTGGGCACTGTGGCCTTGCTGAAACTGCTTTGAAGTATTCTGCTAAAATATAACTGTTATGCAGCTTTAAAGCTCTCTTAAGGCTCCCTCCCTTGGCCACTTCTCATGTTGGTTTTGGTGGCCTCCCACACACAGGTATCTGCACAACAGATAAACAGGCACTAGGACTTTTAATTTCTTTTAACCCTTTGCTTGTAACTCTCTCATTGTTCATAACTCAAAGTTTAAATCATGCTTGTCTTGGAATTTGGTACTAAATGAAGAGTAAATGAGGATAGGAATTTGGAGGAGTCTATAAGTGAGAGATCTATAGTCTGGTATTTTTGGACTTACTATTTAGCTTAATTAGAAATAGTTTCAAAATATTTGGGTTTTCATTGTGGACAATCTAATTGCAAATGGAAAATTAATTAATGGTTGTAACACTTCAAAATTTTCAGAAATGAAAATAACAGCTGCTTCTGCTAATTTTGTGAATAGGTGTAAAAAGCATTGCTTTCCTTTTGTAAAAACATGTTATCTCCTGGTTTCCTACGTCATCCACACTAAGGACTATCTTTTAATAAGAGACCTATGCAGCCTTGGAGTGCTAGCTCATTTTATCTCTACTTACAAGTGACTAGGCAGTCAGCATTTCTAAAGCTGTCAATAAACTCAAATTCTGCAATAAAAATCCCATAGATATCTCTAATTCTTGCCTTTGAAAAAGTTAATTACACAAGTCCTAAAGTGTGTATGTTAGGCTAACCTGATCTTGGGATGCAGGTAACATTAAGTCTTCTGAGACTAGATTCCCTGCCAGAAAATTTTTTCTGGAATGCAAAAAAACATGGTAATATGAAAAAGTAGCCAGAGTGCCATGGATCAGGATCCTCTAGGATAGAACTTGCCACGAAGTTACTGAATGCCCTTCTTCAGGATTTACACTGCATCCTTTATGCTCCTGCATGTTCAGTGATGACCCATCAGTTATTGTGATACATGATAACCAGTGAACCTGAATGTTGAAGGGATAGTCAGTGAGGGGTTGGACTTTGTTTTCTCAACAAAGAAAGTCTGAAGAGGGATACCATTCTCCAAACAATTAGAGTTTCTTGAAATGTACCCTTGAAAACCATATGAGATTTGTTAAGGAGGGGAATCAATGTTTATCTTAAGACAGATTGTAGAATCATAGAATGGTAGGGGTTGGAAGGGACCTTTAGAGATCATCTAGTCCAACCACCTTGCAGAAGCAGGGTCACCTAGATCAGGTCATATAGGAACATCTCCAGGTAGGTCTTAAAGACCTCCAAGGAAGTAGACTCCACATCCTCCCTGGGCAGTCTGTGCCACTGCTCCCTCACCCTCACAGTGAAATAGATTTTCCATATGTTTAAATGGAACTTTTTTTGTTCCAGCTTCATCCCATTACCCCTTGTCCTGCTGCTAGCTACTATAGAAAAAAGGGATGCCCCTTGACATCCACTATTTAAGTATTCATAAACAGTAATGAAATTTCCCTCAGTCTGCTCTCCTCTAGACTAAACAGCCCCAGTTCCCACAGCCTTTCCTCATAAGGAAGATGTTCCAGTCCCCTGATCATCTTGGTGGCCCTGCACTGGACTCTCTCCAGAAGTTCTCTGTCCCTCTTGAGCTGGGAAGCACAGAACTGGACACAGTACTCCAGATGAGGCCTCACTAGGGCAGAGTAGAGGGGGAGGAGAAGCTCCCTTGACCTGCTGGACACCCTCTTCTTGATGCATCCCAGGATGCCATTAGCCTTCTTGGCCACAAGGCCACATTGCTGGCTCGTGGTTAGTTTATTATCAACCAGGACTTCCAGATCTCTCTCTGCAGAGTTACTCCCCAGTAAGTCAATGCGCAGTCTGTACTGGTGCATGGGGTTTTTCCTTCTCAGATGCAGGACTCTTCACTTATCCTTTTTGAAGCTCATGGGATTTCTCTCTACTCAGATACATACTTTTGTCCTGCAGAAGTTCCTGTATTTCAAAGCAAATGAAGAATGAGAAGTAATAGGAATGTTTATGCTGTCAGCACAAATTAATTTTAAAAGCAATGGCTGGACATTAAAAGACAAGGAGAAAGGAAAAGAGAAAATTTGCAAGATGATACTATTGTCCTGCTGTGTTAAAAGAGGAAGGAAGTCTGTTCTGTTTGGTCTTTTATGCTTTATCTGACTTCTGAGCCAGCGTTACTGAAGAACTAAATGGACACAAATTAATCAGAAATTAATTGAAGAGATTTTTGTCAACTTTCTTTAGGAATGAGGTAAATGAAGTAGCCTAAACAGTGGTTCACATAAGGCATTCATTGACCTATAAAGGTACCATAGCAGGGTCTTCTTTTTAACTCCTCCTCAGGCAGTTGGAGACAGGCCACAAGAAGGCTTTCAGGCAGTGACGGATTGTGCCTTATCTTAGGGAAGTAGACTGAGTCTCATTGCATGACTGAGCATTTCTCTGTGGGATTATAGTGGAAAAAAAATTCTCCAAGTTATTGCATATGGTTTTTGCCATTTTTGCATTAAACAAGAAGTGAAATGCTCTGAAAGTAGGGGAAGGAAAAACAAAGGGGAAGTGAATCATTCAAGCTTACTCCAGTTTCAATCAACCAATGTTGAAAGCAGCTTCCCACAAGCTCTAATTTAAACACAGAAAATAACATGGCATTTTGAGATGCTCTGAAGAATGAAAGCTTTTCCTGTGTGATATCCTTAAATCAGTGTTCATGTTTGAATTTCCTGGATATGTATGAACAAAGAGAGATAATGTGTACGGAGAGCACTTGCAGCTTTCAGAGACAGATATGTTTTTCATATATATTCTGTCAGGAGAGAAGCTGTTGGTTCTACAGAATTCCTGCTTCACAGAGAACTCTGCAGCTGGCGCCCATGGCCACTGCAGCATCCGCAGGTGATAACATGGTAGACACATGCCTTACAAAAGCCTCAGGGTACTTTGAGTCAAAACTTTTTCAGGTGCTTTCATCTTCTGTCAAAGGCAAAATACAAATTCCCATCTCTTTAGCTGTTCAAATTGATGTGAGCCCTTCAAATCTGAGATGAACAGCAGCTCTTAGTCCCCTTCAGAGTATGATTCAATCTGGCCATAAATCATTCTGTGGTTTATAAAATATTTGAGTAATTTTTGACTTCTCAGTGAAGATCTGTTTCTTTGAATGCTCTGGTGGTTTGGTCTCAGATGAAGTTAGATGGTAGTCTGGAGGGCAGGTAGTACATTCTCAGCTCTTTATCAATGTGGTGGTCTGTCAGACTCTAAATTGGGCAACTTTGAAGAACTAATGTGAGATAATAATCAGACAGTTTTGAATCATGCATCCTAGAGCTAAAAGCTAGTGTGGGAAAAGTCAAGTCAAGGACCCTGTCCATATTGTGCAGATCATCACAGAGAAGAGCCTGTAAAATACTCTCACCAGCTGGTTAAAATGTACAATTAAAATGTGTAAATTACACCACACTTTGTATCCCTTGTTAATTCTTTGGTATATCCCCATAGTAGCAATGTAAATATGAATCTGATTTGTGTTTCTTTGATTTTTAAAAAATACTTCTTTAAACAGTTTGCCTTAATTTTAGGAAATAGAAATTAGCATTTATAAAATAAAAACATTCTTTATTTATATACTGTTTCTCATATATTCAGCTAACAAGCCAAAAGTGTGTTTGTTGTGCAGAAATCATGCCAGCAGTATGCTGCTGCTGGCATCAGTATTTAAGGAGTAAAGCCTGTGGTTTCTGTTCTGTAAATCAGTTAAATGTTGGAAAAATTCCATTGACTTTAAGAAACTCAACCAGCTAAGAGGTTTTTTGTGTAAAAAAATTTCAAGTTTCCTATGATCTGTGATTCCAAGACAGTCAGACAATCAACCTGAGAGCCTCGGCTCTGAAATATCTTTCCTAGAATTTCAAAACTTTCAGGTTTCACTCCAAGTTGGAATAAAACCTGATTTTCGAATATCCATGTTATCTAAGTCAGCTAAGTTACCTGACCTTTTTTCATGACACTTTTCTAACTAGCTTTTAGATTTTTTCTGTACATTTCAGCCTGGTGTTTTACAGTAATGGGTCTTCCATTACAGACAGAATGTTCCTGTCTTTGCTGTTAAGGCGTCCATATTAAGCCATTTAAATATCTGTGTTTACAAGTTCCAAGTTTGGACTGAAAGACTTTTTCATTGTCCATTTCATCAGTCTTCATTTTAATCTTATTTAGAGAGTGACTGCCAGCTTGCCATTACTGAAGACCCTAATTAGGCTTGCAACAGTGAATCCGAGCAGGCTGACAAACCAACATTCCACAACGATGCAGAAAACTAAGCCCTGTCTTTGAACTAGTTGACAGACTTAGTCAGACTACAGTGCAGCTGGTTCTGACACACACACATAGAACAAGAGACAGAGAATGGGATGAGAGATCCTGTAACGTATTGCCACTTCTCCCATCCCAGCTGTCTGATCACACCTGAAATGCGTGAAAACACCTTCAGAATATGTTCCCTGTCCTTGCCATTGCCTGTGGAGATTAACCACGGGAAACTTGCTGAACAACCTCAAATACTGCTGACAGATGGAAAAATCAGTGCCAACATCTGGTTTCTGTCCATTACGAAAGGAAAATGATCAACTGAAGAAGGAAACATGCCTGTTTAAGCCTAAGGTCTAAACATAAAGTGATAGCTAGAATGACATTAATATCTGATTTCTTACGGCTATTTTTCCACAAGTAAACTTGCATATAATATATGTAGATATGTAAGGTATGTATACTATTAGTGCAGAAAATCAGTGAAAGAACTAATCATGAAATACAGGGTCAATTCTGACAACTTACAGATGCCTTTATTTGTGCTATTTTTTTTTCTAGTCTCGAAATGTGAGAGAAATGAGTTGAAATTTATTTTCAGAAAAAATATTAGGAATATATGGTATTAAATGCATTTTTATTTGAATCCAAAAATAAAGCTTAATCTCACACTTTCTTTTCACTCTCTTCATTATTGAGCAGCCAAATCAGAAGTTTTACCAGTGTAGTTATATTCCCTGAGGTATAACTGTTAGTGTTTGCTAAATGAATTTTTTGTGTATGTTTTTACAACACTGAAAAGATACATCTACTCAAGGGTTTTGATACTTCTAATGCACACACAAAAAAATAGAGAAAATAGGTATATCTCAATTGCATAATGCTTTTCCTTTGGGAACATAGGAACAGAGACATACGATTCCCTTGGAAGAAATTGTTGGAGTTGATCTCAGTTTTGACAAATACTTTGTTTGGATTTTTAAATAAGTTAAACAGGATTTAATTTGCTGAGTCTAGATATATGTGTATGAAGTAAGAGTGTGAAATATAATTTTAAGCCTGGTACAAATGTGCCTCCCCTCACAGGACTGTGAAAAAATATTGCTTAATGTGAAAAGCTACTTTTCTGATTGAAGTACTCTGCAGAAAGAGAAGAGAAAGTGGAAAGAGTCAATGAAAGGCAAGGAAAATGAATTAATTTGGAGAATCTGTTTAAGTAAATAGATTGAAAATAAATGTATTTCCATAGTTTGCTTGCATTCTGAACACTTGGATATGGTTTATACTTCAATACAATTCATATTGTTTCTATTTAAGAGCATTTTATTCTACCAACTGCTCTTTTTTATTTCTTTACCTCTTCTTTTTAAGGTAAATCTTAATATAGTGAATTTTCTCTTTACCACCATATTTATGAAATGCCATTAACATTTAGTCTGGTAAGTCTTCCAGTGAGCAGATTTTTTGAGATGCACTGTCTATCAATTGTTACTTAAAATCAGGTATATCACTTCATTCTTCTTGCCTTGTTTACTTTGTATGGAAACATACATTTAAATGACTATGGTCTCATATTTTTTGTATACCAATTTTGAGAAGGATTTTTGCCACCTCCTTTTGCTGAAAGTACAGAATTTATCTGTCTTCATCTCTGACTATGGAATTATTTGCAGCTTCTCATTTTTAAGTGATTACTGATTGATTCCATGTTGCTTTGGATAGATCCTTTTAAGCACATTGTTCCTTTCTTTTCCTTTGTCGCTGGTGTCCATGTGGACCACAGCCAACAGTTCAGTCTCTTTATGGGGCTTGCTGCACATTGTCAGAGGGAAACTCAGCATGCAAATCTCATTTATTTTGTACCTCACCATAAAATTTTCCATATCTTTTCCCTCCTGATCAGATGACATCCTGCTTTTCATGGGATGATTAAGTCAGATCCTCCTTTGTGTGATGCTCTGCTGGTGGTTACAAAGTCCCATTTGTGTTTGGTTTTTTACCTTGCTAGGATTTAATGCCTATCCTCTTCAGTAGCACATGGCCTGCTAGGGTGGAGATGCTACTGCTTTATAATGTCTCTGCAAACTTTATCAATATTCTAGTCTTTTTTAATTCATTCAGTTCGGTCAATCTGACCTCAAGACAGTGCTTGGGATTTGAAGATGATAAACTGTCTGCATTCTGTGCACATATCTTGCTTGCCAGAGGCAATCACACCTAGTGCAATCAATAAGACTAAACTGGCACTTATAACTTCTGGTTGCTTCAAGATTTTTGAGGGTTTTTTGTTCCATTCACCTGTTAAATTTGATGCTTGTTTTCATATTCTTCAAGAGTTAGAGAGCTCCTTAACTTCCTCACAGCTCACAATTCAACTTCCACTGTTGCCTGCTTCTCCTTTATCATGCTGACTTGAGTTAATTTTGCAGTTTGCTTAGTCCTGCACCTTTGCTTACATAAAGATTTCATTTATTGTCCTGATGGGTTGTATTATTTTGATTTGTTGTTATATAATATACAAAAATTCTGCGTTTTCTGCAAGGAAAACTTCATAACTTTCAACAGAAAATGCAGCACTGGGGGAATGAAAATTATGTTTGCAAGCATAAATTCAGGATCTACTCTGTGCTGGTGACTCACATTTATTCTCTCTCCGGATGTTCATTCAACTTAAACATGTTCCCCATCTTTCAGACATCTGTTCAATGTCTAATCACCTAAACCTAAGCAGATTTTAATCTTTATTTGCTTTATCATTCTGGGCAAGCCACTACATGCTCATCCATCCCTCATTGCCCAAATTTACCTTTCTCAGAATCTTCACATCTGTCCAGTGTTTAAATACAGCTAATTCTATCTAGAAATTAACTTTAAGGTGCAGACTTTCTCAATAAAAGGTGCACGACTACAATGCAATCCTTGCAATTGCAACATCTCTTTCTCTGGTCTTGATAAATAAAATCTCAAACAGCTTGAAGCTATTGAAAATACTGATACAAGGTTATTTTTCTAGCTTGTTGCTTTAATCATCTACCTGTTCTTGGGTCAGCATTCTTAGTGGTGTAGAAAACAAAGCTTTTCCTTTTTCTCAGAGCCTTTTTGTGAAGTATTGAATGTTGCCTTCTATATTTTAAATGGTGTTCAGATGTCAGCTCTTGTTTGCTTTGTCCAATTATTATTGTTCTTTCCTTTCTTTCTCAGTGATCTTTCTCCTGCCATTACCTTCCTTTGCACATAGAAAGATCATTCTACTAATTTACACTGAACCAATTCTTTAGCCTCAAGCCTTTACTCAGAACTTTTTTGACACCTTGCCTGTCATTAAGTTGACGATATACAGGCAGCTGTTACGCTGAGATAACCACCTGCAGTGGTCACTAATATTTCCTTGCTACTTTGTACTTCTCACCTGTCTATCTGCCTATATAATCTATCTACTTGTATAACCTATCTATCTTCATACAATCATAGAATGGTAGTGTTGGAAGGGATCTTTAGCGATCATCTAGTCCAACTTCCCTGCAGATGCAAGTCAACCTAGATCAGATCACAGAGGAACATGTCCATGTGGCTCTTGAAGACTTCCAAGGAAAGAGACTCCACAACCCCTCCGGGCAGCCTGTCCCACTGCTCCCTCATCCTCACAGAAAAATAGTTTTTTCTTATGTTTAAGTGGAACTTTTTGTGTTCCAGCTTCATCCCATTACCCGTTGACCTGTTGCTAGCTACAACAGAAAAAAAGAGATGCCCCAACCTCCTGACACCCACCTTTTAGATATTTGTAAATGTTAATGACATCTCCCCCCAGTCTTCTCTTTTCTAGACTAAATGGCGTCAGTTCCCACAGCCTTTCCTCGTATGAAAGATGTTCCAGTCCCTTGATCATCTTGTTAGCCCTGTGCTGGACTCTCTCCAGCACTTCCCTATCCCTCTTGAGCTGAGGAGCCCAGAACTGGACACAGGACTCACACGGGCAGAGTAGAGAGGGAGAAGAACCTCCCTTGACCTGCTGGCCACACTCTTCTTGATGCATCCCAGGATGCCATTGGCCTTCTTGGCCACGAGGCTACATTGCTGGCTCGTGGTTAGTTTATTACCAACCAGGACTCCCAGGTCTCTCTCTGCAGAGCTGCTCTCCAACAGTTTGACCCTCAGCCTGTACTGGTGCATGGGGTTTTTCCTTCCCAGATGCAGGACTCTGCATTTGTCCTTGTTTTTACATTTCAGATTCTAATTTTCAGAAAGCAGGCTCACTCATCTTGTGCACGTGTCCAGATGGTTTTTGACCCGTAGGCCTTCCTTGTGCAACATGCAATGTTGTTAAGAATTTACTTATGCTGAAGTCTCACACTACCCTAATTTCCTAACTGCCATGGTCCCACCTTTCTCTCTGTCCCGAATTGCACAATACAGCTTCTTTGTGCCAATTCTTTGTCTTGTTCATCTGTTCACTTTTTTGTTCCAAAGTGCTAAGATTCTCTGATTCTAACTCAGAAGAGGATTATCCACTTCTCATGTAAGACAGCTATAATGTTACTTTTTATTAATAGTCTTCAAATACATTAAATGTTTTTTTCTACTGTGTCTGTATCACCAATTAAAACTTGAAATGTGAAATGTCTTTCTTAATGCTGTCATAAAATCATGAAATAATAAGAGTATTTAATGTAGCTCTACTTTGAATTGGTTGGTTCAAAGAATTGTTAAAATGTGTGTAGAACTCACAAACTAAATTATTACTGAAAACCTTGGCAATAGATAACATCTCAGGTAACAAAAAATATGCCAAAAATCTCATATAGTTAAAAGCAAAAGGAAATTCCAACAAAACTAGCAGATTAAAGTCTTGTACTATTGTGAAGGAAGAGTGAGATTTTGATTCTCATAGTTTAATGCATTCAAACATCATAAGCAATTATATTTAAAACTGCTGAGTAATACTGAATGCATATGTACATGCAGTTGTGATGAGTGCACCTTGCAACTTGCATCTTTCTGTTTTACTAAGGTTTTGTTCGTTGCAACCTGTCATTAACACCTGATACTCATCTTTCACCTTCCCTGGAAATATTTTAAAGACGTATAGATGAGGTGCTGAGGGACATGGTGGATTTGGCAGTGTTAGTATAGTGTTTGGACTTGATGATTTTAAAGTTCTTTTCCTACCAAAGTGATTCTATAATTCTATGATGTCTCTGCTGCCTGACCTGGTCATAACTTCTGCGAAGAGCATAATTTGTCAACTCTATTTCCTCTGCAGTGAATTAAACCTACAGAAGACACTACATTTTACAGTTTAATGTATAATATTTGTGAGACTTACTAAGTGCCTATTTGCATTGGGGACTGTAAAATCATAGAGGGAGTGAAGTGCCTCTGTTCTAAGACTTAGCTCAATACTTCAATCCATATCGTGTTTTGCCTTACTTGTAGACATCAGAAAATTATATCTGGATATAAATTCTTATTCAATGTACATATCCTAATTTAATTTCTTGTACTGTTTTACTACCATAGCAACTGAGGTGCAAAATTATTGTCTATGTATCCATTATGATTAGTGAAAGAAAAAAAAAAAAGGCCACAAAGTTGTTTAGATTAAATCCTAAATGTTCTTCATAAACCAAGCTATTGTAGAGGATTTCTCGACAATTGACCTTCCGCATACATAGATTCTCTAGAAAGAAATTAGTCTTTTGTGCTTTCACTTTGAACATTTTCCAAAATATGGGTTCCAAATTGAAGAGTGTTCTTCAATACTTGTATCTTCCTAAAAAGAGGTAACAATCCATCTCTGTCTCTAAGTGTGCATTTCCTTCCCTCTTGCATCCCAGAAGAATTATTGTTGTTATTGCCAACTTTGATGATCATGTAATTCCAAATCTTTTGGTTTTAAAGATGAAATTATCCATAGCAATTAGTTCCTCATAGAATGTCAGGAACTGTTTTATATGACAGATGGGCAAATATTTTCCCTTCATTAGCCAAAAGCTTCTAGTACTAAGCAACGTTGGGACATCACTTAATTACAGTCTTTAAATCAAATTCTTTTGAGATATACATTTGTTTCATCTTTATTAAACTTTCTATACTGTTCCCATCTCATGAACACAGTAGAACTGGAATAATTAGACTGTGGGGAAAAATTTTCAGAAGTGGTAATATGTTAAAGAACCTTAAGACTTGCTTGAAATGTGACAGGCATTTATGCTTGTAAACTTTACCAATGCTGAAGCAGACATATTTCAAATACCAAAGTCACTTGAACGAAAAGATTAATCAGAGTTGGAAGTATAACAGACTACCTGAGTCTACCCAACATGCCACAACAGAGAACCACCTTCTCTCAAACTGAAATTTCCACTTGTGCAGTGGAGTATCTTTCATGTGTATGAATAAATGATTCGCCTGTATGTATCATTAATCTCCAAACATTTAATGAGATTTTTTTCCAACGAATTTACTTTTGTTTTCAGAAACAATTAAATGTTTACAAGTTATAGCAGTCTTGATCATGCTAAAGCAATTTCTTTATTTCAGTAGGACAGTACATTGTGAGAGAAATATATTAAGAAATACTTGTCAGTATGAGAGAATGGAAGATGACATAAAACGTAGATCTGTATTGTCTAAATAGAAAATAACAGTAAATTCAAAGTTCATATTCAAAGGAGAGGTCATTTACTTTTATATCTGTGTGGCATTAGTGATGCCAAGGCATACATAACAGAAAAATCAGTGAGAACAATGTGAGAAAAATTCATTCAGGTAGTGTGTATAGCCTGAAACTAGGCTGCTGCTGCCTCTTAACCAAAAAATAGCTCTTTCAAGGACATAATGTTGAACTGACATTCCTAAAGATGCTTACCACAATGTTCAGTGACAAGAGAGAGCACATTTTTGCTGTTGCAAACTAGAAGCTGTGTTAACCTATGCCCATTCACACTGAAGAAGCAACTACTCATTCTGGCAGTAGTTTGTTCTGGTTAGTAACTGACACAGGGAGCCCTTGTGCTAAGATTATTCAGAAAATGTCAATCTCTTGGAGAGAGACAGTTTGTTTTATTGTGTCCTGTGATGTTGGAACTGGTTTTCTTACCCATGCAAATCTAATGAGAGACTTTGCAAAGCTTTTCATTTTACACAGTGATTACAGTGTCTTTTCTGTCTTTTTTGAAACCTTTAGATGTATGAGAAGAAAATATTCTGTATTAAGAGTGTCAATATCCATTGCCCTTTTACAATTTCTAAGTACTTCACAAGCATCAATAGCTTAAATAAGAAATCTAGCATTATGCATTGCTGTTGCAGTTTTCTTGCAGTATAATAGAAACTGATTTTGGAGGCATTGGGAAAAAGACAATAAAGAGAGGGCAAGAACAAGTGACAGAGCTACTTAGAAAATGTGAAGTTCATTATAAAAGTAGCAAACATGAGATTGCTATTGTTTCAAATGTGGTAGTTCAGAATTGTATCAAATTACCTTGTCTCAGTCATTGAACCAGTGGAAGACCTCAAGATTACAATAGTAAATTGTGCCCATCATCCTATATCAGACACGTATAATCTCTAGGCCAGAGCTGAAACTTTCAATTTTTTTAACTTTTTTTTTTTTTTTTTAGACTTCAGAGTGGATTTGGAGAACTATTAAATAAAAAATTAATTTAAATTTTTCAGGTTTTTTTTAATGAATATGGCATAATATCAAAGAGAGATTTGTTCATAAGTTTGTTTGAAATAGTTATGGAGACAATTACTCTGCTAACTGCCCTCATGTTGTGTGTGATATTTCATATCTACTTTGATGCAGTTTTTGTTACTGAAGCTCATTCCTTATCACTAAGTTACTGGAGCTTTTGTTTCTTTTTTTTTGCTTAGACATACAAACACAGACAATCCAAATAGTAAGGAAATGTTAAATGGTCTTTGTTTTTATTCATTTAGATGAATATTGTCCTTAACTTTTATTATAATTTGAATAATTTTGCTTTGCCCTTCAAATAAAGGAACGACAACAATAATTAAAACTTCAAATATGACACTTGAAGTACTAAAATGTGTATCCCTGAGATGAAGTTTACTATTTTGAATACTATCATGTAGCAGAAATAGTCTCTATAGTGGTTTTGCCTGGGACAGGTTTTTGGTAGCAGTGGGGGGTTACAGACATGGCTTTTTTAAACAAAGAACTGCCAGAAACTGACAGGGCTAGGGCCAGTCACTTCTAAGATGGACCCTGACACTAACCCAGGCATGGCCAATTAGTGACTGAGGTAACGCCTCTGTGAATAACGTAGTTGAGAAGGGGAAGAAGTTGTTGCACAGTTGCTAAACTGCAGCAGCAACAAGGAGTGAGAACGTGAAAACATCTCTGCAGACATCAAGGTCAGTGGAGAAGGAGGGGAAGGATGGTGCTTAGGCCCTGAAAGAAAGATTCCCCTGTGACCAGTCCATGGAGGCCACCAGGGAACAGAGATCCACTCACAGCCTGTGGAGGACCCCACACTGGAGCAGGTGGATGCCTGAAGGAGGCTGTGACTCTGTGGGAAGCCCACACTGGAGCAAGTTCCTTGCAGGACCTGGGATTCCATGGGAAGAGAGGACCCCAAGCCAGAGAGAAGGTTTGCAGTCAGGACTTGTGATCCTTTAAGGGATCCACACTGGAGCAGTCAGTACCTGAGGAACTGTTCTCCCGGTGGGTGACCCATGTTGGGGCAGTGTGTGAGGAGCTGCCCCCATGGGAGTCCCCATCCTGGAGCAGTTTGTGAGGAACTGTAGCACACGGGAAGGCCCTCACATGGAGAAGTTCGTGAGGAACTGTCTCCTATGGAAAGGATCCCACACTGTAGCAGTGGAAAGTGTGATGATTCCTCCCCCTGAGAAGAAATAGTGGCAAAGTCCATCTGTAATGAACTGGCCATAGCCCTCATCCCCTGTGCCAATGGGGAGGAAGAAAGGAGAGTCCTGGTAAGAGGGAGGGGTGGGGAGAGGTGTTTTAAAAGTTCGGCTTTATTTCTCATCTCTCTGTTCTGATGGTTTATTAACAGAGCAAACCTTTTCCTCCCCACATGGAGTCAGTTTTGTCTGTGATGCTAATTAGTGAGTGATCTCCCTGTCCTTGACTCACAAACCTCTTGTTATATTTCTCTCCCCTCTCCAGTTTAGGAGGGGGTGTGATGTTACAACTTGATGGGCACCTGGCACCCAGACAGAGCTAAACCACCACAATCTCATTAGCTCAAGTTGTACAGATAAAATATACTGACTCAAACTGAAATTTTACATCAAGTTTAAAGAACCTAAAAGAATCAGACATCAAATTACTATTAAAATGGGGAATTTACCAACCAATGCTTGAGGTTCCTAGAAGAATCTGTCCTTCATGGTTGGAAATGACCAGGACCTTTGTCACATACTCATATGATTTCATGTAAGTTATTTGAAATTAATTTTTAAAATATTTAGGACTGTAAACAAATTTAAAAATATCAGACACAATTCAACAAGCTTTCACATAGCAATAGGAAAATCAATACAGATCACACTTCTTATTTCAAAACCAAAATGGACATGATGCATTCTTACATTTGACTCAGAGACAAGTGAGGTTTCCAATATTAGTGTCATTAGTCCTTGAGATAACTGCTACTCTACAAGGGCGGACAAGGAAGTAAGCTTTGAATATAAATTTATATACACCCAGTAGATGCCTGATGTTATGAAATGGTGATACTCCAACAAGCTGTTCACATGGATTGGGATAAATCATCTGCTTTCAGAATCTGTAGGCAAAGTGACTTGAAACGCATGTCAACATTCAGTTTAAATTCTTAAATATATTTAACATTAAAAGGATTGCCATTAAATGTATAGATACCTGAAAATCAATTTCAGACATGTAGGGAGGTTAAACATTTATAATTCTCTTTGATTTTTACCCATAATTTTTCTCAGTGGAAATTTATATGATACAAACCTTTCTGAATTTCAGCAGGGGGGTTAGTGTTCAAGTATGAACCTAAGTATTGCTTTCGCTACACTCTTACAAAACTGTTGTTTTTATGGTATAATATTTTGATACCCATAAAATATCATATGTGCTATAGATATCTCCTAAGGTTAATTATGCTCCTGCGTTTTATTTGGTGTATCTATTTTCTTAATATACAGTACATATATATTTATAACAAAATAACTATCAGAAATTCATGAAATGTAGATGTGAAATCTATGGAGTTACAAATCTCAAGTCATAAGGACATACATTCAAACTTCTACTATTCTGTCAGTGTCACAATGGAGCAACAGCACAATACGTATGGAGATCGCAAAAGATGTTGCTCAAATAGTAATAGACAAGTTCAACTATCTGCATTATAAATTACTCATTCAGAACATCTGAAAGAAAATTCTTTTCTATATTTAAGTGTATATAAAGAAGGGACTATTTTCAATTTTAGCTGTAAAGATCTGAAGAGAGAATTTTTGAGACTTCTAAATTTCAGTGAGCTGCAACAAAAAGCCAACTTTCTCAAATTTCATTTGGAATCTGAAGTTAGGAAAAGAAACCCTTACAAAGCATTTTCTTTTCATGATGCTAAAATATAACTAAAAGTATGAATACAATACCATATTAATAATAATAAATATACAGGCATAAATGCATAAATCCATAGCAACAATGATATCAAGGTGTTTGGATCTGGATGAAATGAGAAAGTCAAATTGTTCTGATATTTCACTGGAGAGAGCATACTACACTTATAATATTGTCATAAACCTGTGAGTTCACACACAGGATTTTTTTGTAATGTAAGTACATGTGTTTGGAATGGGAGATTGTTAACAGATTGATTCCTGATGGATTGGTCTTTTGGAATACATTTTAGGCAGACATGAACTTTCCTTTCCCATAGTTAGAGAGAGTAGGAAGTCAACAGAGTTCAGATTATATAACACTGAACATCACTTAATTATCTCTCATGCCACAAAGAGAATATTTATATGAACTGTGTGCTTCCCCTGACTTTCATTTTGGTCACAGTGTTCATACTATATTGTGCAGATGCAAAACCTGAAATTGATGAAAATACTATTTGGAAATACTGTTAGAGTATACATGTGGCTGAGGATTATTAAGATTATGATCAGATTAAATGGATTGTTGAGTAGTCTCATTATTTTAGAAAGAGCTAAAACTTGATCACAATTCCTCCAGAATTTTACATCTCCAGGGTACGAGTGAATTCCTAATAGAAATTTCAGAGACATTTTTCAGGAACAGAACACATACAAGTCTTGATACTTGTAATACATATTTATCCATATTTAGAGAAATGCTTATAGTCTTCAGAGGTAATGTGTTCTAATAGAAAGGAGAACATGAAAATCTAGTGAGTAATTAGAAGATTTTATACTTAATGGACTGTACCATAAATTCATTTAATGTATTTTTTTTTCTGTTGCCTAATAAGTACTGTTATTCATGCCCACTCCCCAGAACACTTCTCTATCTTTGAGTGATGTTGTAAGTGCAAACTGGGCAGTTACATAACATAGAGAGAAGTAGAGGAAGCCTCTTTTTGAGTATCTCTACTTATTAGATATCATTTTTATTTTAAAAGATGTTTTAAAACTATTCCTAGGAGACTTTTTCCTCATCTTAGGAGCCGTGGTCTACTGTCTCTTTGTCAGATATGCATGCTTTTTTTGTTGTTGTTATTGCTCATGTCTGAGTATTAATATTTTAAAGAGAGACATTTGGAGGAGAGGAGGAAGGTCACAGACTATTAAACAAAGGTTAAGAAAACATCAAATCAGTTTCAAGGCTACAGAGAACACAAACCATGCACTATGGTCTAAGCCTTTAAAATTATAAAGTAGGTAAATTGAATTTTTATGGAAGTTTCACAGAAGGGCTCATATTTCCACACACCAGTATGATATCTGAGTTGAGGTGAAATCTGCATGAGATTTGTGGACTTTAAAATTCAGCACTTTCATTTTACGCCATTGAGCAAAAACCTAATTTTTTTTAATTCATATTGCAATAAATAACAAAATGAAATTTTACCCTCCATTGACTGGCAATACCTTGCATTAGCCAAGATGAAGTCATTAGAGAAGCATTACAGCTTTGCTGCATTTCAGGGTCTGATGATGTTTCCATTTACAACCCCTGACTTTCAGGATTGTGTAAAACCAGAAATTACAATTTATTTCCAAGAAAAACTGAAAACTTCTGTAGTCATGGAAATAAGGTGTTTATAATAAAATAGAGAAAAGAAGATGTATGATGACTTGCATTAACTGAAGGGATTGGTAATCTAAATTCCTGTACAAAATGGTAGGGGTTGGAAGGAACCTTTAGAGATCACCTAGTCCAACCTCCCTGCTAAAGCAGGTCCACCTAGATCAGGTCACACAGGAATGCGTCCAGACAGGTTTTGAAAACCTGATGATGACTTGCTCATTAAAAGATGGACAAGTTCCTTTACTTCTTGCTGGCTACCAGGCCTTCCTCTTTTTGAAATTTGGGTACTTGGGAAAGGACCCTTTTGCAATGGATTTTTGTCTGCTTGTCTTGGTTTAGTCCAGATAAAACGACCTAATAACAAAGATGTTCAATGCTGTAAGATGCAGGAGCATGTTTCAGTTGTCAAGGGTAATTGAAGGTATGGAAAGTAGATTGATCTTAACTTGCATTTACTTGAGTCATTTCAAATTGGACTGATTCCAATCCCATCCATGGCCAGATCCTCAACTGTATCTGCCACTGAATAAGGTATATTGGCACTGGTGGCTTATGGATCTCAGTCCCAATATTTTGTCATGCAGAAAATACTACACTAAGATTAATGTAAAAACTCTTTTGCATTCCAGCAAATTGTCCTTGTCTTACATTCCAGTTTCAGCTAGTTGAATAACACAAATATGTGAGATATAATTTGTCTTGTGTTAATTTATCTAACTACTTTTTCTCAGGCAGTTTTCAAGATTTGTGCTTAAATGAGACAATTTGGTGATATACCGTCTTCATCACTTCAGATTCCTGAACAGGGTTTGAAACACTCGGAACTGTATCTGTAGCCCAAACACACCAGTAAATGCTGCTTCTAACTAGAAGACTTAGCACAGTCATTAGTAATTCTTAACAAACTCTCAGAGGAGGGTCTCATTAGCCTAACATTTGAAAAGTGTGATTTTCTAAAGTATAAAGAACATTTGAAATATTTACTTGGTGATACAGACTAGAATGCTGCAGAAAGGGAAGCTACAGAATCAGGAGTCCAGCACTTCCATGGAAAATTCCTTTCTGTTTCTTTCCCTTCCTTTGGAGTACATGGCTTCTAAACTAAAATGCAAGCAAAAGTAAGTGGAAAAAAGAAGGAATTCTTAGGCCCTATTCTGGCATTTCTGCTGTGTTTCTGTTTCTGGTTTTGTACAGCAAGAACACAAGACATGCTCCTGCAAGGAATTAAAATTGTAAGTAGAAGATTGGTAGCTGTCTTTTTGGTAGAGACATAGTATTTTTGAGGAAACGCATATTTGAAGTTCAAAACTGAGTTTCTGGTAGAGACAGTGCTGGCAGCTTAACTGTTTTTCCATAATAATACTCTTTCCATCTTAAGAAAATGCTGAGCTGCAATAGTGGAAAGTCCAGGTGAAGGAAAGACCTGCTGTGCCGTTATCTGAAAGGTGGCTGCTTACAGTGGAAAGAAGTAGTAAGCAAGAACGGGAAGATGATCTTCTGGGTCTTCCCTCTCTTTTAACCTGATTGTAGCTAGCACAGTAAGGTACAAGAAATGGGGTCATGACATGCACAGACACTGTGAGAGAAATGACATAAAAATGATCTTGTGATAGATAGAGAAATCCCTGCTGTCCTTGTCTCAACAATGTGCTAAGACACTCCCAGCAAGTTATAATCACTTTCAAAGAGTTTTCTTTGTTGATTGTTTTCTTGTGGGTTGTTTTGGGGAGAGGGGGAAGTTTGGACTGGAAGTTAAAACAGCACTGATTCTTTACTGATACCAAGTACTGTGTATAAGCTATTAGAATCTCCTCCTCTCTTTTATACTATCAAAGGAAAGGTCATGATATTTCACCTGTGCCCACTAAAAGTAAAGAAGAAAGCAGCAGTGCAGAGGTCCTCCTTCTTTTACCTTATCTTGTCTGTGTTCAGGTAAAAGAGGGATATGAACTGAAACAGTCCCCTCAGAATGAATCCTTTGCTCCTTTCTTCTGTATGTCTTCCATTTTCTGTCCTCTACATCAGTGGACTGTCTAATTGACTGTTGATGTTAGGTAATAAAAAGTATTTTTCTTAGTAGTTTCAGCAGTCATTAACCATTGTTCACAGTTTGTTATAACAAGTCTAGTTATTCAAAGGTAAAATGCTGAGTAGTTACAGAGTTTATTTCAGCAGACCTAAATTTCAACCAATATTGATATTATATGCACAGTATATATTCTGAACAAACTTGTAAACTGACATTGAATGTCATGTAAAAAAGCTTTCATTAATAGTATCTTGGAGAGAACAGAAGAACAGAAACATGAAAATTAAAAGCAAGAAATGAATACCCTTATGAATAGTCACATAAGAAGATTTTGCAAGCTGAAAGCTAAAGATATTGTATTCATATACACAGAAACAGGGGCTGGCTTCTTGGGAAGAGTATAGGAACATTTCCAGGGCATGCGGGGGTGCAACTAGGAAGGCTAGAGCCCTTCTAGAATTAATTTTAGCCAGGAAAGTTAAGGACAGTAATAAGACTTTTTCAAGTACATCAACAGCAAAAGGAAGAAGTGGAAGAATGTGGGCCCTCTACTAAATATAGAGGGTTCCCTAGTGACCGAGGATGCAGAGAAGGCCAAAGTACTGAATGTCTTCTTTACAGCCAAGGCCACCCTCGGAATGCCCAGTAAGGATAGTAGGATGGCCTGGCCAGCAGAGAACTTGCCCTTGGTGGATAAGGAAGAGGTTAAAGACTTGTTGGCCAAGCTTAAGGCTCATAAGTCAATGGGTCTTGATGGAGTGCATCTAAGAGTGCTGAGAGAGCTGGCTGATGTGATTGCTAAGCCTCTCTCCATCATTTTTGAACAATCATGGAGGACAGGCGAGGTGCCTGAGTACTGGAGAAAGGCCAATGTCACGCCAGTCTTCAAAAAGGGCAGGAAAGACGACCCAGGAATCTACAGGCTGGTCAGCTTCACCTCCATCCCTGGAAAGATGATGGAACAACTCATCCTGAATGTTATCACTAAACATTTGAAGGGAAAGATGGTTATCAGGGGGAGTCAACATGGATTCACCAATGGGAAATCCTGTTTGACCAACTTGATAGCCTTCTATGAGTGCATAACCGGCTGGCTAGATGAGGGGAGAGCAGTGGATATCATCTACCTTGACTTCAGCAAGGCTTTTGACACTGTCTTCCTTAACATCCTCATCAGAAAGCTCAAGCAGTGTGGCTTGGATGAGTGGACAGTGAGGTGGATCAAGAACTCATTGAATGACAGAGCCCAGAGACTGGTGATCAATGGCACAGAATCTAATTGGAGGCCTGTGGCCAGTGGAGTCCCACAGGGATTGGTTCTGAGGCCAGTCTTGTTCAACATCTTCATCAACAACCTGGTTGATGGGACAGAGTGCACCCTCAGCAAGTTGACTGATAACACCAAACAGGGAGGACTAGCTGATTCCCCAGAAAGCTGTGCAGGATCTTGATCAGCTTGAGAGCTGGGCAGAGAGGAACCTCATGAGGTTCAACAAGGACAAATGCATCTGGGGAGGAACAATCCCATGCACCAGTACAGGCTGGGAGTTGACCCGTTGGAGAGCAGCTCTGCAGAGAGAGACCTGGGAGTCCCCGTTGGTAATAAACTAAGCATGAGCCAGCAATGTGGCCTCATGGCCAAGAAAGCCAATGGCATCCTGGGATGCATGAAGAGTGTGGCCAGCAGGTCAAGGGAGGTTCTTCTCCCTCTCTGTTCTGCCCTGGTGAGGCCTCATCTGGAGTCCTGTGTTCAATTCTGGGCTCCTCAGCTCAAGAAGGACAGGGAACTTCCAAGAGAGTCCAGCTCAGGGCTAAGATGAGGGGACTGGATCACCTTCCTTATGAGGAGAGGCTGTGGCAACTGGGGCTATGTAGTCTATAGGAGAGCAGACTGAGGGGGGACCTCATTAATATTTACAAATATCTAAATGGGGGGTGTCAGGAGGTTGAGGCATCCTTTTTTTCCTGTTGTATCTTGCAGTAGTACAAGAGATAATGGGATTAAGCTGGAACAGAGAAAGTTCTATTTAAACATAAGAAAAAACTATTTTACTGTGAGGATGAGGGAACCCTGGCACAGGCTGCCCAGGGAGGTTGTGGAGTCTCTTTCCTTGAAGATCTTCAAGACCCGCCTGGACATGTTCCTATGCGACCTGATCTAGGTGGACCTGCTTCTGCAGGGGATTTGGACCAGATGATCTCTAAAGGTCCTGTCCACCCCCTACTATTCTATGATTCTATGACATTTTTAAAAGTAATACTCCTATATTTTGATTATCTAGGTTTATCTCACCTCAGAAATCATCCTGTAATAAATATTTATTTAAAGAAATACTATACTATGTATAATCTATACTATTAACATGTTAAAATATTGCCAACCAAAGCAATAGCTTTCGATGGAATAATCATGTGTATATTGCTACTTTCCTCACAAAATTAATTTAAGAGAAGTCAGACAAGTAACTGACTTGCTCTCTGAAGAATACCAGTCAACCATATATTGCAATTACAGAAAACACTGTATTTATACTGAAATAAAGCTGAAAAACCCCCAGTAAATACATAAGCAATATGTTCTGCCCCGGGAAAGGTTTTCAGCTTGGCTTTATTATGATTTGCAATTGGGCACCCTGAGGAAACTGATGGTACCTCTTACTTTTTCGTATTCCACTCATATGATTTTGGAGACTGATGTACAGGTAGCAGTGTGCAGACAGCCATTCAAAAACTTGAAATTTCTGTTGTTCTTTGAGTTAGTCATGTCCTCAGGCATTTAAAAAAAATTACATGCAAAATTGTTCCACATGTCAAACGGAAAAGTAATTTTTTGTATAGATTTGGATATAATAGATTTTTACTCAGGTCAGAACATCAGGTTCATATAATTGTTTTTTTTAACTGTGGGTAAACTGAGAATTATGTTATTATGGTATAAATCCAAGAGCCTTAGGAATTAGCTAATAGGTTTTCACTAGGCTTCTTTATTTCAGGAAGGGACAATTCAGGTGATGCAAACAGCCTTTTGTATTTGCCAAACAGAAAATATACTTTTCCTATCTGGTAAGCCAAGTGTTTCTTAATATCATTTGAAAAATATTTTTATGTCAGACTCTCAGGAGAATAATGCCAAAATGAATGCATCTTCCTCTGAGATCTCCTGTCTTCACTTGCAGCATTCCTGCTAAGCAATGGCTACTATTATTACTGAGAGATTGGCAATACTTTACAAGAAAATATCAGCAGAGATTTATATATAATAAATGCCTCATGAGAGAGTAGGAGTGAATCACTTTGAAATATTAAACCAATGGAATTAGAGTAATGAAAAGAACTTAGACTAGAGGATGAGTTGCTGTGTGAAACAACCTGAAATAGTTGTATGTAGAATATTCACAACTTAAACGTGGACACCCCCTTAAATACTAATGATTACAACTTTTAGAAAATTAGTACTCTGACTTTATTATCTTTCTCAGGCTAAAGTCCTGGTCGTACATGGTTTATTTCTTATTGTCCCTTTGTAAATTCTACATTACAATCAAGATGAGAGAATGGGGGTGGGGATTGTTGTTTTTTTTAGCGAAATATGGAGTACAGCTTTAAAAAAAGTCACATACAAGCAAGAGATATACTCCACAGTTAGTCAAGTGTCTACAAGCTATAATTTGATACTGTGACTGACATAACTATGATATTGTCCTGGGATATTGTGTTTAGCCTACCCCCCTGCTCCCCATATCATCCTCTCTCTCCTCGGTCATCAATTTAGTGAAGTGAATGCAACAGTCTTCTCTTGTTAACTGAAGTGCTCTTTCCACTGTTCTGGGTTTCTGTCTGATTAAGAAAGGAATTTGTCAGGATTTGTCAAGAAACTATAGAAATGACACCTCTTTCTTGTTTTCTCTTGTTTTCTCCCCAAATTTCTTATTTAATTGTATCATGATAGTTAAACTGAGAAATACTGTTAGGAGACAATTTCTGAATTTTTACCTGTACTCATTTAATTCAGAAACCACTCTGCTTAGTTTTACTTTCATATATTATTTCTTTTAATCAATTTTGACTGAAAATGTAAGAAAGGAAAGTAGTGGAGTAGTTGGCATGAGAGAAGAATAAGGAATTTTCAACCTATACAATTGTTCCAGAAAAGCTATTACAAAGTTATTTCTCTACAATCCACTTTTCCTCTTGGAATAGAATGTGTTATACAATTCAAAATTTTGCTCTAAATGCAAAAGTTTCTGATTAAACCAAAGATAAAGATGCACAACTCTTAGAGTCATGCTGAGGCATAGTATCTGTTGAGCTTTTTAAAAAATGTTGAACTCAGTATTATTTGGATTTTAGGTATAAGTACACTGGGGTTTATTTTCCTGGACCTTACTTTTGTTCATGGTTGCTATTTCATTCCACTGAGCTGGGCCAAGTTATCTTAAAATGAAAGGAACTTTAATTTTGGGCTGGTTTAGGACTTTGACTATGGAAACACAATTTGATTCTTAGAACATGTGAGAGACTAATGTGAGTCCTGTATACAAGACAGCTTCATCTATGTCAAATGCACATCAAGTTACCTTATCCCAAATGAAAATTCAATATCAGTTCCAAACTTTTCTTACAATTTTCTTCGTAGTGCTTTTCTAAATAACTGTCTTCCTCTTTCTATAATTTATAGCTTTGCTTGCAAATACTTTTGCTGTTAAACCACTTCTTTCACTCTAATACTCACATGGACATGAGCCAACAATGTTCCCTCTTGGCCAAGAAGGCCAATGGCATCCTGGGATGAATCAAGAAGTGTGGCCACAGGGGAGGTTCTTCTCCTCCTCTACTCTGCCCTGATGGGGCCTCATCTGGAGTCCTGTGTCTAGTGCTGGGCTCCTCATCTCAAGAGGGACAGAGAACTTCTGGACAGAGTCCATTGCAGGGCCACCAAGATGATCAGGGGACTGGAACATCTTTCATACAAGGAAAGGCTGCAGTAACTGGGGCTGTTCAGTCTGGAGGAGACTGAGGGGAGATGTTATTAACATTTATAAATATCTAAAAGGTGGGTGTCAGGAGGTTGGGGCATCCCTTTTTTCTGTAGTAGCTAGGAACAGGACAAGGGGTAATGGGATGAAGCTGGAACACAAAAAAAGTTCCACTTAAATATAAGAAAAAACTATTTCACTGTGAGGGTGATGGAGCAGTGGCACAGGCTGCCCAGAGGGGTTGTGGAGTCTCCTTCCTTGGAGGTCTTCAAGACCCTCCTGGACATGTTCCTATGCAATCTGATCTAGGTGACCCTGCTTCTGCAGGGGGGTTGGACTAGATGATCTCTAAAGGTACCTTCCAACACCTACCATTCTATGATTCTATGATTCTATGGAGCATTACAGAGGCTGATACCAGTCTCCTTCTTCCCACTCAACATTCTAAGCATTTTAAAAATGCACTTCCAAGGTTGCTTTCACTGCAACACTTAGGAATTAGGGGACTTAAGTTCTTAGGAATATGGGAACTGACTTGGAGATGCTCTGTCCTTAAAATAAACTTTAAACTACCAGCACATGATGAAATAGGAAAATAAACCCTTCAAAATTTTTATTTCTTATTACTTTCTTCAAAATGCTAATAGCTTATGGTTTCTTACAATAGAAAATCTGATCCTACAAATCATTGTAAACTCAAGCTGCAAACAGTGGGAACTGTTCGCATATAAGCTCTATGACGTCTCATTAGCTGGTGTTACAGCAGCTCTGCTATTGCTTATTTTAAACTCTTTCCTCCATGGGCACTCAGAAGAAAATATTTGCTAATTAATGAGGCAGGAAATGAAAGAAATCACTGCTTCTACAGAGGATTTCCCCTGATTTCTCAGGATAGTAATTTTGTTGCTTTCTGGTGTTTATGATTCAAACAGTGTACTGACAAGAAGGTGGGAGAGAAAGGGAATTGAGGTGAATTTTCATAAGCATTCATTAGAGGCAGAAATTTTGCTGGTCTCTTGAAGTTGCATGGCTTATTTTTATCCCCAACTTGCCGTTCTGTTTGTTTTTCTGATATCTTAAAACTAAATTGCTTTAAGATGGATTGCAACAGCATCTTTATTAGAAACGTGCCAGCTGAGAGAATGAGTCTCCAAGATGTGCATGATCTCTAAAGCCTGTAATAGAAAATGGAAAGAAGTCTTTTGAAACAAATGTGCAGGGATTGAGTTGGGGTTTTCTTAGCAGAAAAGATTATTATTACAGTGAGGCTTTTGACAACAAGCAGCTGTCAACACCTTGCCCCTGTCCTTGTCTTGTGCTTAATTTACTGCCAACTTAGCTGCTATACAAGATGCAAAGAATGACATAGTCCCTGCACTGTGACAGCCTTTAAACATTAAAAATCCAGGTAATGTGTAAAGCAAGAGACTTAAATCAGTCACCAAGCAGTCTGTGCTCTACAGTGGTACATGTGTCTGACGCTATTAACTCAGTGAAGAGAAAGGAGCTGCTCAGCTGTCATTTTGCACAGTAAATTCAATGCAGAATTTGATTCTTGAAAAATACAAGCAGTGCTGAGAAAATACAGTTGAGTCTGTGGGCTTTGGCTGCCCTGAGAGCCCTCAATGCCCCTCACTCTCCCAAGGGAGGGCTGTGTTTCCAAGTGAATCTCATAGATACAGTGGGACACTGTGGCCCTGAAAAGAGGGTCAGAGCCACATGCTCAGGATTTCATATTGAAGGATGAGCAATGGTTCCTTTCTTTGTGGGCAAAGAAAAAAAAAAAACCCATGGATTTGAAAAGAGAAGTGGATCACTGGTGTACTTTGTCCTTTTTTCACATTACAGTGGTGCTGGCTATACCTTCAAGAGCAGCATTTCTTGGCACTGATATTTTTGAGTGATGATATCAGTTTCCACTGTTTACAGGAATTGTCAGTAGGTAGCCTGGCACAGAACAGTGTTTCAATCTCAATGCTGCAAGACTATCTTGAAACAAAATAAAGTTCTTCAGGTACAGTTTTAACTCTGAATTATTTATGTATTTAAAATAAGGAATGACAAATCTGGTGCTCTGACTCTTTGCCCTGATCTGCCAGGTAGCATGCTGTCATTTTCAAAGGGTGAAGGGGCTTTCCCTCTGTCTATAATTTGTAAAGGAAGCCAGAAAAATATTATTGCTGCTCCTCATTAACAGTTTGCCCCTGTTTTCTGCTGGGTTGGGTGTTTTGTCTTTCATCACATGTGACAGCACAGGGTACAATTCAAGTACAATTGTATACAGGTTCCTTGCACTGAGTGAGGCTATTTGTTTTTGAAGGGGGATTCAGAGATCGCAGAGTGGTATATGTAGGAAGAGACCTCTAGACATCATCTAGTCTAACCCCTTGCTAAAGTAAGTTCACTTTCAACAGAGGGAACTTCTGTGGTCCAGCTTGTGCCCATTACCCCTTCTCCTATCACTGGCACCACAGAAAAAAGACACACTCCATCCTGTCAACATCTGCCCTTTAAGTATTTATATGTTGATAAGATCCCCACTCAGTCTTCTATTCTCCAGGTTCAATAACCTCAAATCTGAGCCTTTACTCATAAGAGAGATGTTGTAGTCCGCTAATCATTCTGGTAGCTGTTGTTGGATTCTCTCCAGAAGTTCCCTATCACTCTTCAACTGGGGAGCCAAAAACTGGACACGGGGCTCCAGATATGACCTCACCAGGGCAGAGTAGAGGGGGAGGAGAACCTCGCTCGACCTGCCGGACACACTCTTCTTAATACACTCCAGGACACCGTTGACCTTCTTGGCCACAAGGGCACATTGCTGGCTCATGCTCATTTGCTGTTCACCAGAACTCCCAGGTCTCTCTCTGCAGCGCTGCTCTTCAGCAGGTAACCCCAACCTGTACTGGTGCATGGGGTTGTTCCTCCTCAGGTGCAGGACTCTGCACTTGCCCTTGTTGAACCTCATGAGGTTCCTCTCTGCCCAACTCTCAAGCCAGTCAAGATCCCGCTGAATGGCAGCACAGCCTTCTGGGGAATCAGCCAGTCCTCCCAGTTTGGTGTCATCAGCGAATTTGCTGAGGGTACACTCTGTCTCATCTTCCAGATTGTTGATGAAGATGTTGAATAAGACCGGCTCCAGAACTGATCCCTGTGGAGCTCCACTGGCCACAGGCCTCCAACTTGACTCAGCTCCACTGATCACCACCCTCTGTGCTCTGTCATTCAGCCAGCTCTTGATCCACTCATTAAACCCACACAAACTGAGCTCTCCTATGTTATGGGAGACAGCATGAAAGGCCTTGCAGAACTCAAGCTAGATGATATCAGCTACTGTCCCCTCATCTACCCAGCTAGTCATGTCATCATAGAAGGTTGGTCAAGCAGGATATATCCATTACTTTAAAAAAAAAGACAGAGAGAAAAAAATACTATACTTGAAACATCTTTATTTGTGATGTTTGGACAGCTGACTAATTATCAAGAAAATTGTCTGTATTTTGTCTCTTGTTTCAGCTCTGAAATCTGCATTGTAGAGAAATACTTGAAGAAGCTCTTACTTATGCCAGGTGGACAGACATATCTATTGCTGGGTCCCTGCTCTTAATATACTTCACTTCTAATGGTGCTGTATGTTTGTGATATAATAGGAGCTCCTGGGACTTTGTGTATATATATAAAATATAGCTCTATATATACTGAACTGCCTTCCGTTTACTCTTGACCAATGTAGTCTCTGCATGCTTACCCACAAGCACCTGTTGCGTAGGAAGATGTAAAAAATCAATCACAACAAGGGATAGTTGTTTAAAATTTGCAAATGAGGAGTTCTCTGATAATTTTAAACCCGAATCTGTTCTTCTGCCTCTTCACCAAAGTACAATGGAAGAGGAGGCACTTTAAGGAAGGGTTATTCTCACAGGTAAACAGGGTGAGATCGTGGGCAATGCTGTAACAGAGCAGTCAGATGGGATTGTCCTCATTTCATAATTGTCCATTAACAGTATCACAGAAAGATTAGGGCTGTATTTAGAGGTTTAACGAATTGCAGTCAGCAGGATATGTTTTTCTCCTACAGAAAAAAATGACTTGTTACAGGTTTTTATTAAGTCATGTTGAGTGTCTGAAGCGAAGAAATCAGTTTTTTTAACTCTATTCTAGCAAATAAACTCACAGCTATTTAAGTATTTGAGTTGTGCCTATTATTTATGTAAGGTTTAGGATTCTTAAGTAACTTCATAGTTGCCACAATGTTATTTCCATGTTGCTCCATTGAATACCATCTATGTACATTGTATATTAATATGGCCTATGAGCTCTCAAGGATGCTCCACAGGCTATGGAGCATAATTGATTCTTACCCTGAAGTGGAACTATTAATTACCTAAAACAATAAAGCATAATAATAAAACAATAAAAACAATAAAACAATAATAACACCTTCAGTGTGTATATATTTTGCAGGGGAAAAAAAGAAAGGAGAATGATAAAGACATGGTTATTGCCTTGACATTTTAGTAATGGGATTTTATGCTGAGCTGGAGTTCAGGAAAAGCGCAGCAAGGGAAACTAATAGTAAATGGGAATGAAAAGAGCATAGGTTGGAAGGTACAAGGAGGAGCTTTGAGATGCAACACAATTATGCTTATCTCTTCTGTTGAGCTTCTGCTGCTTACCTGTCTGTTTCTGACAACATTGGTTCTGAGGTGGGCGGAGAGAATCATTGCAGTGGCTAAATGTGTCTAGCAGATAGTTAATGAATATTGCCATAAATACAGAAATCTATATTTTTGTATTTGTCACTGTGGATTATCTAACAGCATTTTTTTAATAACAAGGCTATGAGAATGATTAAATATGAGTATGTAAGGGAAAGCAGAGCCTCCTCCCTCTTATTTTTTTAGATGTCACAGATGCTCTGTATTTTTTTTTTTATCACTTGTTGCTTCCTTTGCTCTTTCCTGTATTACCATATTTCATTTTGTTAAGACTAGCTGAGAGGGTGGGGAACTTCATGATTTGTAGGGTGTACTAGCTGTATATCCAATGTTTTCCAATTGCTTTATTATAGAAACTTTAAATATTTGGTATGCACGTAAAGGCAAGTACACTTGATTCTTGCATGTTGTTCTGGAACTGTCTAAGCATGCATTTCATAGTTGTTCATTTTGAAAGTAATTTTATTTAATATGCTCTTTGAAAGTTTATATGTGAAGATCTCAGCATTGTCATAAGCTGTGGGGAATCATTCTCTTTTTCTTGGATATATGTAATTTAACCTGAAGGTGCAGCATGTTGATTGGAGCAAAGAGAGGGTCTTAGCAACAGGTAGCTTTGTGATTATAAAAGAGCAAGTGGGCCAGGGCAAAAGTCATGCATAATTATTAGCACTTTGTTTCAGGCTTTGGTGAGGAGGGGTGTCTGGTTTTGTCATCTTCTTGTTTTAAATTGTCATGTAGAGTATACTTCTCAGATAGCATATTTTTGATATGTAGATTAGCCAACTGCCCTGAGTATTCAATAGGACTATAGAATATAAGACTCTATGTATAACTCATTTTGGCTCAGAGCCCCAGAGAGACTTCTGAATAGAAGGATATATGGATGCATGTGAGATTTTTGGGTATTGTGCATCATTCAAGTTGTTCTTTATTCAATTACTTTTTAAATTCTTCTGGCTTTTCTCCATTTCTGCTGCAAGTATACTAAGATAACAGACTTAAGCACAAAATGTATCGACGTATACATTTGCGCAGAGATACCTTTTCCTCTGTAGCTGAAAGGTTTCCTTCAAAAGCATACACTTATAAGATTAAGATAAAATATAATTTATCCTGGGAAAAAAAAAGCTCAGTCTCTCAATGTTACCTTAAAACATCATACTTTAGTTTGTATGTCAAAACACTTTTTCAAACATAGTTTTGCAAGATGTGTGTACATATTGCCGTCGAGCAAAATAATCGGTATCTGACAACATATTTACGTACTTGTATTAGGAAACATAATTAGCATTAATATGTTTGCAGTCAGTTGGGGTAACTTAGGTACTTCTCTATGGCTTCGTTTTTTTTGGAGTGGCGATTATCCACTGGTCTTCATAAGTGCTCAGAGTCTCTAACATTGAAGCCATTGTGTGTTCAGCAGTGTGCACCTCAATTCTCTTGCAGAACTGCTCTGAGAAGCAGTTATGATGGTGAGAGAAAAACCTAGAGATAAAGCTCCATTTTCTCTGATCATTAAGACTGTTTTTCAGTATGTGCTAACATGAACGAGTAAACCACAAACAGCTCCAAGTTTGGTGAAAATAAGCATATACATAAATAAACAGTCATTAGTCTGAAAATCACCTGAGAGTTTTCAGCAACTTGTAATATTCCTAGATTCTCACAAAAAAATAAATACTACAATAATAGTGTTTTCTCAGGGTGTATTTTAAAATATAACTTCAGGCAAGTCCTAGAAACTAAAATCAACTACTCCTGAAGAAAACTCTTTTCAAAACTTTGCAGAATAATTTGAATTTCATTCCATTTGCTCTTTGATTCAATCTGGCTGCCAACTTGTTACATGAAAATATCTTGTTGTAATTCCTCATTTCTTTTTAAAAAATTATTAATAATGAGCACTACAGATTTTGAAGGCAATGAATATGTGAGAAGAACCAAAATGGAACATTTTATTAGAAAGATTGTTAATTGTCTGTTTATTGGAATCACTCAAGAGTTGCGTGAAAGTAGCAACTAAACAAGAAGTAAATAAAACAACTTTATTATCCAAAAAGTTAATAACTTCATCACCACAACTATGTACAGTAGCTTAGTCTTGGTTAAATTTGTGTCTGTAACTAATTTTATATCTAAATTAAAATTTTCTCAGTAAGTTATTCATAGCTGAGTTTTAGATCCAGTGGTAAAATTTTATGCTTTCTCTAAATTAAAAGGAAAAACTGTGTTAATAATGGGAGTGAAATGAGGTTAGCTGACATGGTTAATGTGCTAATCTGCAGGTAAAAAAAAAAAAAAGATAATTAATTTGTTGTGATGATAAATTGTTAATTTGAAAGCAAGAGAGATTATACAAGTTCCATAATTAACTGTAAATGCTTCACCCCAAGGACTTTGTCTAGCACAGTAAATGATTGAATAGAAAGGATTGAGTAACTGCAAGTAAATCAACAGGTCTGAAACAGCTTGCATCAAAACCTCTGTTTTCCCTATGTCTCCTAAACATTGCCATGGTACATTAGTAATTAATGTCCTCAGAAGGAGAAAGTGTACTCTTGATTTATTTTTAAGATTTCAACTTGTATATTAATACTGTTCTGGGCTCTGATGCGCAGCTTCCCACAATCCTTGAGCTAAAGAGTTTGCTTATTGAATTCGAAATTTTCATCCAGATTTCAATCTCATCGAGAAGTGGATCACAAGGAGTATCATATTCTATCTAGGGGCTAATTGTGATCCTTCAGGCTAATTGTGATCATTGTAAGAATGCTGACTTTTCCATTGTAGCACTTACAGGTAATCTGATTTAAATATAAGTTTCCATGATTTATTGTTAGGTGGTGGGGAGCAGTGTATGACCATCAGTCTCAATATAATACACTGCAAGAATTTCGTGCCTTTGATAAGAAAAGACATGCAAAAGCCCAAATCTGATAAAATGAGACATAGCCATGTGGGGATGTGTATGCCTGGGAGTGTTCTTTACTTATTTATTTTAAATAAGCTTGGTAGAGGCTAATTTTTCTCTGTCAGTATTTGTTACCTGATTTACCTCCCTTAATTACAGAGTTAAGAGACACTTTAAGAAATTAATTCATTGTAGTTCACTCTGTCCTTAGTCATGTGGGTTGCTATTCATCTATGAAGAAAAGACACAGGAAACTCAAAAGGAAAGTGAGTTTCTCTATTATCTCAGTGTGGGAAAATATCACTATAACAAAAGCAAGGGCAGAAAAAAGCCCTTCACACTGAATCTTTTTTTTCAAAATTGTTTGTGTCTATATATTATTATTTTCAAAGACACTTTCTCTTAATTCCCATTAGTAACTTGTGCTTCCACACTAATAAATCCCTAGTATTTAATATCTAATAAAACTTGTTATTCTGGGAATGAAGTGATAGCACTGACAAATAACAGCAATTGTCTGAAAACAATTCAGACATGTGCCTTTCACCACATGAAGCAGGTTCAAAGGTCCCAAGGCTGTAGATAGAGGTTTGATCCTACCTTTAAGACTGAGGCAGCAAATAGGCCTTTAGCGGAAGTACTGCCTTGAACGTACTTTTCACAATGCAATATATATATTCAAAAATATATAAAAAACATATCTCATTTTAACTATGCATATTAAAATCTAAGTGTCTAAGCTCAGCAAGTATGAATTGTCAGAGGTCTGCTGTTTTAGCAGAGAATGTCACATGGTAAAATGTTAGCTTATTGGACCTATTTTGTAGCAAGGTACTGTGGTAAGGTCACTTGTTTAAATGAACATTGCACAGCAATTTTTTCAGGTTATGTAAGGACAAAAGCTGAATCAATTTAAATTGGCTTCATTATCTCACTAGCTGACATAGATCTTTCACTTCCAAGTTTTGGTCACTGTCATAAATAAGCCACATAATATAATTTCCTTTTACTAGGCTTTTCTGTGCTGTCATGGAAACAATTTAGTTTTAGTATGAATAAAATCTTCTTAAAGTTATCTTTGCAAGACATATAATTTGGGATTAAATTTAATATTGCCATGCATCCTTTTTCTTTTGTTTTATATTGTCTTTGTGAGATAAGAGGGAGGTAGAGGGCTCAGAAAGAAAATGCAGACTTTGAAAGGTTTGTGTTCCCTTCCTGAGATTGAAACACAGTACAAAATGAGCCCTGTAGGTGTAAACTGCAACTGATTCTTCTCTGCTTGAGGTTTTTTGTATTCTGAGGCTCAGTGCTCTCCAATTCAATAGCCACAGAATTTCCCTGATGTTCCCTTTAGGAGGGTATCATTTTTCCTTTACTTTTTAGGTCACATTTTTAAAATCAGGTATAGTTTTTTGGATGTATTCTTTCATATCTGTAGTTAGTGCCACTTAGTATAAATATTGAGCAATAATATTTCAATAGTGCCGATTCAGAATAGGTAATGGATTTATTAGTATGTACAGTTAATCTAGAGGCAGTACATGTTTATTTTTATCCTTGTTCTTTTTCTTATGGCTTCCTTCAGTTTTTCCACATGCTACAAAGCAGAGATGGTAAAATTCCATTCAATGTACTTGAGATTCTAAAGGAAGCTTTCCAGACTACAATATAGAAAAGTGTTATGACTGCATCAGTGTCAGTCACCTTATTATCTGATATAGTGCTTTTTTAGGTGCGTTCACGCATACTTTAACATAGACCTCAAGCAGTTTTCAGTCAGGATTAATAAGATTTGAATGTCATTTAAGTGCTCACTTGCATCCACTAACTCAGCTGCAGCAGTGCTGGGAATCTGGAGATTGTCTTTGTTAGTGTGAATATAGTTGAGAATGCTCCTGCTTTGTTCATGTAGCTGGTAGGCAGTATCTTCTTTCTTGCTTTTCAAAGCAAGGTATTGATAGTAATGTGGTTTCCATCTGAGGTTAGGACCAGAATTCCATTGAGAACAAAATTATATTAAAAATGAATAAAAACCACTCCCTGTTACTTTATGTTCCATGTAACTATTGTAGCATATTTTACATTTGTTCCATTCAATATTACCTACTCCTGGAAAGGAAGGTACAGCCATACATCCTTCCTTTTTCCCATTTATATGTGCTCTGATCTGAAGTGAGCAGAGGGTAACTAGCAGCTCTACTCAAGAGTGTCTCAGTAATGAATTGTGACAGTTGTAAATGGTATAAAGCCAAGGGTCCATGTCCCAGTGCAAAGAAGCACCTATAGTTAATATAGAGGAGGTCTGGTGCATAGTCACCATGCCTACAGATCTGCAAAGCACTACCCATCTCAAATACAACAGATGAGAGCTTGTTGCACATTAAATACAGGCTCATTCAGCATGTGAAAGCATGGTGTATCGCCTTCCTGTGTTTTCCACTTGACCACAGGACCAGAGGATGAGCAAAAAGAAACATGGTTTTAATATTTTTACTTGCAGGGACTTTAACTTGTAGGTCAGATTAACCTAGTATCATGTTTTTAGTATCTCCATCTCCCTAAATATATATGCATTTGGAAAAAAACACTATACAGTTTCAAGCATATATTCACAGACTGAATAAAGCTTCAGAAACCTCCAGAGAAGGCAAACCATGCTTTTTTTTTTTTTTTCTTTTCACCAGCGACATGATGCCAAATGTGTTTGTACTTTAAACACTCTTTTAATTGCTGAAACACAGCTGTGAGTGGCAGTGGAGAGCCTTGATGTGTATAAGGGTATGCTATGCATGGAGTTGGTCCTGAAACAAAATGAAAACCCTGCTGCCTGCAAAATGTATTTTTTGCTTACAAAATGAAATATTCCAAGATTTCAACCCTTATTTGAATGGCATTTTCATTCCTTTCCATGTATCCCTCCGAATACTGAACTAAAGCAGGAATTCTAATTCTAGTGACTCTCAGCTCACATTTGATTTTTGGTTTGGAAGATATGCTACTGCATATTTAATTCCAAGTTTTTTGTTGCGTTTGTTCTCAAAGTAAATGCAAAAGTTATAGTCCTATCTTTAAAATGTCAAAGTATAATCATAAGAACAGTGTTTTGTTTCTCTTTTGTTTCAGTCACATGCCTGGATACCATTGTTAAACATCATGCAAGCACAGAACAGTAGTGATAAAAATATATTTTACTGCCATAAATATACAAAATAAGTCATCTATTGGCTATTGAAATATACATTGAAATATACATTGGCTATTGAAATATACATTCAGGAAGATTCATATTTTTACAGAAATATGATACTGCTCTGCTTTTATTTTCTTTTGCCCAAGGGAGAGTGAAATAGATACACAATAAGCAATTTTGATGGCTTCTGTTTTGGAGACATGTTATGGTGTGCAGAGGGTCATGGATCAAAGTTTGAGTCTTTTTCAGTAGAAGAAATTTTCTGTGTTATTTATGAGGAAAATTTTCTGTGTTCCGGGATCCTGGAAAGTGCCTGGTTTAAGAAAGAAATGTAGGTTCTGGATTATAACTCATGTAAAGGACATTTTCACGTTTACAAAGATACATTTCTGATCTCTCAGAAAAAAAATGACAGCATATAGAACAAAACATGGTAGATTAAACAAATGGGAATAAATGTATGGTGCATGCATATTTGTATTCATCAATTGTGTGTTGTAGGAGAAGAGGAAAATAAGCTTGTTTTGTTTAGTTGGCATAATGTTGTATTTTGTAGTAAAAATTGCAAGCACTAGACATTGCAGTAATGAAGATTTTTATTGTGTTTCCAGGATTACAGTGCAGAAAATGATCTGAACTTGAATTTCTCAAGATTTCTTAGAATTTTTGTCTCAGTCACTGAGCTTTAATCCACATGTGTGTCTTATAAACTTTAATACATATCTGTAGAAAGTTCCTTCCTTTTCATTCTCCCAAGTTTCTGGTTGATTGTAGAAGATGTTGTAATTTTTTCTCATTTTTATTTTTTCATAAACTTTTAAATAACTCCTCTAGACATAATATTTAATGTGCACGTAAGAAAAATTAAAATTAAAAAATGCAGTACAAAGGCACTGCCTATCCAAGTGGAAAGAAGTGGGAGCAAATGTCACAGTTTCCCTGGTTGATCTTGCTACCTCAGCCAGGGAGAAGGCAGGCCTCTTGCTCAGTAGGGGGCCAGTAGACAAAAGGCTAAAAAACAGAGGAGGGGAATACCCAGAAAAAAACAAGACAATACCCAGCAAAGGCTCCACTGTTGCTTTTTTCATCTTCCTCTCGAATCTTTCTTCTCATTCTAACGGAAAGATGAATGGTGCTTTCAGTGATAGAAATCAAACATGAAACACAGGGAAAGGGTCTTCCCCAATCCTGTCCCTGAATTAACTTTGGGAAATGTCTCAGGAAGTTGCCTGAGATTTGACACAGCTCTACAAGACTATACCAGCCTGTTTGCCTTGGGAAAGTTGTGATTTATTTGGATTTGAGATGATCCGTAATTATGCTGATATGTTCAGAATTTTACTTAGGTGAATGGCAAACTCCACTGAAATTTATTTCATGACAGATGTGTATTTCTTCTGCTTCCTGCATAATAGACCAATTTTTTTCTATCTGCCTTTTTTCCTTTTCCTTTATTTTTATTCTTCTGACTGGCTCAGTTTTTCACTGTATACTTGGAGGCCCACAGAGGACTTCTAATATACTTGCACCCAGCTGAAAATACAGCCTTATAGCCAACTTGGTTTTCCTAGCAATCAGTCTGGAGAGAATAGTGCTTTGTCTTGTTGATCATTCTTGTGTAAAGCTCATGTATCACTTCAAGGATTGTCTGGCTATTGGTTCTGTCAGTTTGCTTCTATCTCCATCCAAAAGCAAAGACCATGTACCCATAATATTAATAGAATACAAAAGATGTATCACTGTTCTGTTTCAGGATAGTCAAAAAGCTTCATTGCAAGAATGCCACAGAAGTGCAATGCTTAAAGGTAAAAAGGTGTTTGACAGTACCTGTGGGAAAAAAAGAAATGTGATTCTAGAAAAGTTATGATATTCTTTAATGTGCCTTCCATAATTTACATCAACATACCTGTGCTGGTAACCTCTTATACAGATGAATTATTTTCCTCATGTGAATAATTTTAGCAACTGACTTTAGAGGGACTGTTACTGTAGGTATTAGTCAAACTACTGATGTTTATCAATCTAAACTTAAACCCCAACAATAAAAAAAAATGTAGCTTCTTTCCATGAAAAAAATACAGTTGGAGACTAGGCTTAGACTAGAATGGTCTTCAATAATTTTTGCAAAAGTTAAAAAGGTCTGCATTTTTCTTTATAGCTCATATTGCTAAGGCTATCATCACTTTCACAAACTTAAAATGCAGAACTAATTGTATTTTTAACAAAATGCATGATGACTTTCCTTTTACTGGAATGCACAAATCTTCTTAAAGTTATCCCAGTCTCTTTGCTTTTCTCCATCAAAGCTTTCCAATTTATTTTTAAAAGACGATAGCAAGGATCTAATTTAAGCCTCTTTGTTCAGTAAACCAGAAGAAATGGGGAACTGTTCCACAATGACAATTTGAGAAACAATTCTCATCAACTTAAACCCTATAAATGAATAATGAACTGTATGGAATGGATCAAATTATGCTCTGTATGTTAAATGCTGATAGTTTTCTGTTTTTCTTATGATTGTAATCCTTATCTCTCATATACCTTTGCCTTTTGTGTTTGTAAGTATTATAGAATAACTACCTATACTTGATGGCTAGAAAGTTTCTTCTGTAAATGAACACATTGGCCAGTCATACTATTCTTTTGCTGATAAAGTTCTTTAAAATCTATTAGGATCTATCCCATATGAGAGCTGGGATGAGCTGAAGTCCCAGCTGCAGCTGTATTTCAGGTATGCCTGAGGCCACAATTCTGGCATGTTTTTATCTCCACTGTGTATCCTTCAAAAAAAAAATAGATGCTTCTTACACACTCTGGATCCAGATGCAATTACTGTGTGGAATCAACTTATATACCAACAACATTTTTTTCTTTTTTAAAAGTACATATTTTCTTTCTTTTTAAGGCTAGGATATAATTTAACCTGTATCAGTTATGGCAGAGTTGCTGTGCTACTGTTTGCTCAACCATTAGCAGCTATATAAACATACTAATGCACAGAGTACTTTGTATTCACCTGGGACCTTATTTTGTTATTAACTTTCAACAATATATATGAAGGATTTCAGATTTAAAATTTCTGGCCAGCAGTTTTTCAGGGAAAAGCTGAATCTGAACTGTGTTGCATGGTTGATGTTAGGACAGATATTGCTTATCATAAATATGTTAATATGAAAGACTTAAGGTCATATAATTGCCTGTCTGAAAGTAGAGTAAAAGCAGAATTTTGGAAAATTTAGAGGTACTTTGTTGGTAAAATTTGGATCTATTATGAAAAAAAAAAAGGCTGCTGCTTCAATCCATGCCCAGTGAGCCCTTGGGCAGATCTTATGGGCTTGCAATGCCTTTGGACCTTTAGTAAGAGCGATCCATTTTATTGGTCTGTTGTGATCCAAGAAACCAAAATAGCTGATGAGCTTTGCATTTGATACTGCAATTTGGTGGTCAGAATATTCTCAATGTGTTTAGAATAGATTTTGTCTTGGTACACGTGCTTTTGAGAGGATTTTGTTCATAGGGAGCTTCAAGCTTGCAGCCAGTTTAGAACTCCATTGAACTGCTCTTGATTTCTTGAACTCCTGTTAGCAGAAAAAGTGCTTGCAGCCTGCAACCTTGGAGAGGAACTGAATGCTAAGTTTATGTGCAAGTCAGAAATGAGGGTTATCTCACTTTGAACCTCTGCCACTGTCGTTCTCCACAGATATGTGAAATGACAGGAGAAGCACCGCCATAAAGCTCAAGAGCAAAAGGAGCTGATGGCTTTAGTGATATTTTGTCACTTGGACAGTGACCTTCACTAATAATGCCTGTGATAGGAAAGTGAAATACCTTTTGTTTCAGTAACGTCAGTCTGATGCTTGGCAACAAATGCTTTCAAGGCAGGCCGTGAAGAAGCAAAAAGAGCAGTATCATGATCTGTGGTGTATGATTTTCCCTGCTACACAGTGAAACTGGATCTTGAGTTTTCTAGCAGATGCAAAGGAGTTGAAACCACCCTTCTGTATCACTAATAAAATGCGCAACATGCTGCCAGCATAATTGGGGCTGGATTTTCAAGGTATTGAACTTACATTTGAAAACCTGAATGGAATGAGCAAGTTTTCAAAAACACTCAGCATCCTGCCCGTGTAAAGGAAAGTCTGGCTAACTTACAGATGTCAGGCAATTCAGAAGATCTGGCCCTAAAATATTTGCTTGATACTTTTTGGAAAAGGTGAACTAAGCCTTGCATTTTCAGTTTGAAGATACAAATTCAGTCTATGTGTTCAACAATTCTTACACTTAAACTCTTTCAAACCTTTAAAAACAGCAACACCCACACCTAGTATCAGAAAACAATTGGCAAAAATTGACCAAATCAAGTATTTTCAATTTAATTGGGATTTTAATTTATTTTATTTTTGCTGATACTTGATTGCTGGTACTCGGGGTGGATGGGACGTTTTTTTATGGAAATTGTTTGCTATTAAGAAAACTGATATTTTGCCTTTGGGTTATTTGTTTGCTTGCTTTTAAACATGACAGTCTAAAATTATTTGTTCATATAACTTTCTTAATCGGTCACCCTGTTCTTGTATTACTCTTCTCCACTTCTTTTGTTCAAGTCTTTCCTCATACCTGATGTTTTTCACTTTCTTTCTGACAGTGGTTTCCATCCTATTTAACTATTCTTCTCATTTAAACTGTTGTAAAGCAAGAGTAACTGAAATAAAATCTGTAGATTTGCTCAGGTATAAAATCAGATATGGATGAGAAGGACGAGGTTCCTTAAAATACTACCCTTACATTATTCTTTTACAAGTTTTATTTGAATTAGTGTCATTCTGTTGAGTGCAGTCAACCCATACTAATGCATAGGTGAGGGAATCTTATGCCTCACAAATTTATCTTTTTTCTTCAGTCTTAACTGTTTACCACCTTCCTAAAGTGATAACTTTACCTGGTTAGTCGTGATTCCCAATTAGAAACACTATGTATATGTTTCCATATTGGCAAAAGGATTAAAGACATAGTAAATATGAGTTTGCATATTTTTATATGAGCTACCAAAAGAGCATATGTTGAAATTATGACAGATACCACTTTATCAACTGTATTATTTTCCTGATGCTTCCAAAGCTCTCTTCACTAGCAGCCTAATTACCTAAAGCGTACTTTAAGAATGATGCATTGTCAAATTGACATTCGTTTTTCTTCTATTAATTAAAGCCTGAAGGTAATGACTGTTTGTCTGGGCTTCCCATGTAATTTTAACAGCTTGAAAGGTTTCTTCAAATCAGGAAGTCTTGGCTATTACCAATAAATTTTGAAAAGGGTTAAAACGGGAACTGAAAAATCTCTTATATGTACACATGCTTGGAAAAATCTCTTATATGTACACATAGAATAAATTTAAGTCTGTGAAAAAGCCTCATTAATCCGCAGATTTCCCTGGTCTGGAGAAATTCTGGCCTTGGTGATGTTGGTTACAAAGATGTCAAAATCAGCAAGGCAATTATTTTCCCTCCATTGGAAGTCTTGTCAACAGCCTTCAATCTAGGACAAGTTCACTCAAAGGGTAGCTCCTGGATGTGTTCAAGTGTGGAAGATGTTAAGGTTTTTAAAACGGACAGCACAGTCAGGAAAAAATCTCTGATTCTAGCTCTTAATCCAGACAGAGGTGGAAATTTTGAGACTTTAGGATAGACATAGGCTTCCTATATTTTATTCTCTAACTTCAAAGGTGGTGACAACCAGTTTGATTCAAAGCTCATGCTTTACCCCAAATACTCAATTTTTCTGCTTAGAGTTCAGATTTCCAAATGGAATTCAGCTGGAAAATAAATAAATAAATGAAACAAAAAAAGAACATGAGATCTTCAGACATTAATTTAATACCATCACTATGAACAAAATCTAGTTATATATAAAACATTAAAGTAAATTCTTAACAAGAAAGACTGGTACATGTAATTATACAACAGTAACAAAACTGAATTTTCATAAGGGTTTTAATCACTTTGTTACTTTGAAATAAGGAGTTTCTCATTGTAGGGAACATTGTTCTTTGTTGAGAATACTATTCTTTTACTTCCCAGCAACTGTCTTCCAGTGCAGGTAATGTAATGTGCTCATGAATTAAAGTCAAATAGTTTCAGAACAGATCTGTGGTGGTTTTGTTGGTTTGGGGTTATGTGTTTTTGGGTGGATATTACAAGCAAATTATCAATTTTTATGTAGCAAAAGTGACTGTAAGAATAAAATAATAGATATTGTTTTAAACCTTACAATGTACTTGTTAACCTCAGTGAAGGACACATGGTCTTAGATTCCTATAAAACAAATACATTATTAGCTTTTCTCAATGATAACTGAAAAGAAAAATTATTCCGATCAATTTGATCAATCATGGAGGACTGGTGAGGTGCCTGAGGACTGGAGGAAGGCCAATGTCTCTCCAGTCTTCAAAAAAGGCAAAAAGGAGGACCCAGGAAACTACAAGCCAGTCAGGCTCACCTCCATCCCTAGAAAGATGATGGAGCAACTCAATTTGGATGCCATCTGAAAACACATGAAGGAAAAGACAGTTATCAGGGGAACTCCAAATGGATTCACTAAAGGGAAATCCTGTTTGACCAACCTGATAGCCTTCTATGAGAGTATAACTGGCTGGCTAGATGAAGGGAGACCAGTAGATGTCATCTACCTTGACTTCAGCAAGGTGGGAGGTGAATCGAGAGCTGGCTGAATGACAGAGTCCAGAGGGTGATGATCAGTGGCACGGAATCAAGTTGTAGGGCTGTGGCCAGTGGAGTTCCACAGGGATCGGTTCTAGGGCTAGTCTTGTTCAACATCTTCATCAACAACCTGGATGAGGGGACAGAGCATACCCTGATGACACCGACTGGCTGATTCCCCAGAAGGCTGTGCTGCCATTCAGTGGGATCTCAACTGGCTTGAGAGTTGAGCACAGAGGAACCTCATGAGGTTCAACAAGGACAAGTGCAGAGTCCTGCACCTGAGGAAGAACAATCCCATGCACCAGTACAGGCTGGGGATACCTGCTGAAGAGCAGCTCTGCAGAGAGAGACCTGGGAATCCAAGTTGGTAATAAACTAAGCATGAGCCAGCAATGTGCCCTTGTGGCCAAGAAGGCCAATGGCATCCTGGGATGCATCAAGAAGAGGGTGTCCAGCAGGTCGAGGAAGCTTCTCCTCCCCCTCTACTCTGCCCTGGTGAGGCCTTATCTGGAGCCTTGTGTCCAGTTCTGGGCTCCCCAGCTCAAGAGGGACAGGGAAGTGCTGGAGAGAGTCCAGCGCAGGGCCACCAAGATGATCAGGGGACTGGAGCATCTTCCTTATGAGGAAAGGCTGCGAGAACTGGGGCTGTGTAGTCTAGAGAAGAGGAGACTGAGAGGACACCTCATTTATACTTACAAGTATTTAAAAGGTGCATGTCAAGGGGATGGGGTGACATTTTTTTCTGTAGTGGGATAGGACTAAGGATAATGGAAATCAACCAGAACAGAAAAAGTTTAAGGAGAAACTTACTTGCTGAAAGGGTGAGGGAGCCCTGGGACAGTATGCCCAGGGAGGTTGTGGAGTCTCCTTCTTTGGAGGTTTTTCAAAACCTACCTGGATGTGTTCCTGTGTGACCTGATGGAGGTGAACTTGCTTTAGCAGGGGGTTGGACAAGATGATCTTTATAGGTCCCTTCCAACCCCTACCATTTTGTGATCCTGTGATTTCTATCAGATAGAGTGTGTTTTTACTTTGTGTTATCAGTACAGGCCTGTGATCATACTCACTGAAGTATTAATGCCGTATTTATTTTCTTCTATTGAACATTTAACTGTTGACTTGTTTTCTTTAGCATGGGGCTGATTTCTCTGCTTGAACTACCTCCATTTCTTAAAATCTTAGAGCAAGGCAGATGAAATCTTCCCTAGAGCTTGACTTGTTTCAAATATAATTAAGACAGCAAGTCAAGTCAATATAAAGCTAATTTTTTAGCACAATAACCCAATTTTTTAAATTTAAAAATATCATCTTTTGAAATAAATCTGAAGAAAGGGAAATCTGATCAAGTTCTTTTCAACTACTTTTCAAAAACCTGCTCTCTCATGAGACAAGCAAGTGAGCCATCTCAACTGTCCTTACGAGAAGGTTAGATGTCTCTGCCTTTCCAAGTACTGTAAGAGCTTACTTTTTAATCCTTGGTAACTAGATGGCAAGTGGCCTAGTCGTATATCTGTCAGATTTCACGCAATGTGTTCTTTTTTTTCTTGGAAGGAACTTAAGGGAAAGAAATCCTAGAAAGAGATGATGCTTCATAAGAATAAAAATAAGTATTGCCATGTCTAGTCTTTTTCCCTCTCAAGAGTGGAAGTGGGTAGAGATTAAAATTAGGTTCCAAAAAATATTGCCGTCAGTGAAGAGAGATATTTGTGAGCTTTACTTTCTAGTGTGCTTTATAAATCAGCAACTGATTTCCCTACTGAGAAGCTCAAAGGCTAGGAGTCAAGACACAGAAAAGATCTTGCTGTGCACCAAGAGGAAGGAATGGTACAGATAATTTGATAAAACTATACTGATTTGATGCATTAGCAGCTAGAATTAAAAAAAAAAAAAAAAAGGATTGAAAAGAAAAAGAACTCAGTGATAAACTCAAGTTTTTAACATAGTGCAACACACTAAATAGTAAAACTCCATCCATTTACCTTTCCAGACTTCAGACAAGTTAAGATAGTCTTCAGTTTATCACCTGACTTTCTCAGTACTATATTTATATTAGCGAAAGATTTTTAAAAGTTTTTAACTTCCATATCTTGTTTTGCGTACCACAAGTTGATGAGCCATCTACAGTACAGGAAATTTATTTAGGTGTCCAAACCAGTCAAATCATATGTCTTCAGTAAAACAAAATGTTAAGAAATGGCCTCTGACTCTCTGACTACTTCTGTTTATTTGGTGGTGAGGTTTTGGGTTTGACATTTTTTGAGGGAGACAGGGGTGGGGCAGGGAGCACTGTCTCACATATGTATACAGGAAACTTGGTTTTTATGTCTTAGTGATCAGCAAAGTGCTAGGTCTCTATGAGAGAAAATTAGGTCAAAGCATATGTTCACCTATAAAACATCAGTGGTGACTCTAAAAGGTTGATCTACGAAAAGTCATGGGCAACAAATCTAGTGGTATTGGACAAAAGCAGTTCTCCAGCGTTACAGCTGAAAGAGTGCAGTTCAGATTACAAGATCACATAAATGAGACATATTTTAGACAGAGGATGTTTGGAAGAGATATCAGAGAGTTTGTGGCCTAGCTCAACTCTTGGGAAAACTAACTTTCTAAATTATTTCAATACCATTGATTTCCAAAACAAGGGATTATGCAATGCTGTCTGCTTTTGTGAAAAATCAAAGAGAAAAGAGATTCTCAGTCACAACCACAGCTCCTGGTAGAGAAAAAAGTTAACATAAAGGCTGGTTCTAACTGGAGACACCGTTATTCAGAATGTTGAGAAATGAGTCATGGCATCTGGATAGTTTGTTGTAGATCACTCCCACCTGTAGCAAAGGTAAAACTGGAGCCCAGGAGCTTTCCTCTGTTTCAGTCAAGAGATACTTAAGGTGGCCAGATTCTGTATAGATTTTTTCATACGTGCAATATTACTAATCATTTAATGTTTGCAAGACTTGTCTGACTTGTGCTGTATATGTGCAGGTGAATTTTGAAGATTCAGAATAGTATCCCCGGATCTCCTTTGAAAGTATTCTTATCTACATTGCTTAGTTTTTACCCACACCTGTAGGCCTATATCTATAAAGAAGAAGAAATACAGAGATATATTTTTATGTCATTTGTGATTAAATTACATATCTTTTTTGTTGTGAAGCCAAACTGCTTTCTTGTTTATTATTGAACATGCAAAATGTTTGTGTGCTGGTGCTCCTACTCCTCTATTAGATTGTCTTGCATGTAGCCTATTTGAAGGTGTGAGCATGAACAATAGGAACAGTTGTGATAAATTGTCAGGCCCTTCCAAAGATTCAGAAATTCTGGAGTAAGTGCTGATGACAGATGGTTTGTCCTTTGTCCTTGTCACTTGTCTTCTTGACAGCATTTTCTTGCTCTCTGCAAGATCTCCCTTGGTGCATAGTTGAATTCTTTAGAAAAAGTAAGTTATGTTCTGCTTCATCTATGTTCTTGCTCATCATTTCAATAGCATCCATGTTTGACTAAGTGGAACGCCTTCCTCATGAAGCAGAAGTTTGATTTATTTTAATAGGTGTTAGGAGAATTGCTGGAGTTTGACATGAATGCATTTCTAAAGATATAAAGATATTAAGAATGATTTTTTGTATCTATTGCTGTGGATTTCTATGACAAAGTACGAATGGCAGTGCATACTCGACAGGCTGTATCCTTTGCTGCAAGATTTATGTAACTAATGACACAATATTTTCAAATATTCCAGTGTGAACTCCCCATCTGAGCAGTGGTTGAGTGGGTAGAAAGTGAATTTCTTTTCTAGCTTTTCCATGATTTCATGAAGTCTGTTTGTCATGGTTTGGCCTAGCTAGCAAAGAAGCACAACAACAGTCTCTCACTCGGTGCCCCCATTCACCCTCCATCCTCCTTAGGGGCCCCAGTGAAATGAGAGGAAAAAGATAACCAAGGATGTTGTGGATTAAGACAAGGGCAGGGAGGGCTCACTGCCAGTTACAGTTCTGGGCAAAACAGACTCCAGTACTTGACTCAGAGAGTAAAGTAGGAAAGTTTATTCTACTACCTACAAGAAACAGAACAAAAAGCAAAAAGACAGTAGGGTGATTGAGAAAATTACAACCAGAACTTTAAGATTTCCCTCCCTCCTTTCTTCCCAGGCCCAGCTCACTGCTCCCAATATCTCTAACTCCTTCCCCCTCAACGGCTCAGGGGGGCAGGGAGTGGGGGATGTGGTCAGTGTCTCACAGATGGGCTCTGCCGCTTCTCTTTTCTCAGAGGAGGACAGCTCCTGGCATTCTTCTCCTGCTCCAATACAGGGTCCCTCCCATGGGACACAGTCCTTAACGAACTTCTCTGGTGAGGGTTGTTCCCAGCAGCTGTGGCTTCTGCCAATACAGGGTCCCTCACATGGGACGCAGTCCTTAAACACTTCTGACATGGGTTCTTCTCCACGGTTGCAGCTTCTGCAGATACGAGGTCCCTCCCGCAGGACATGGCCTCTTGTGGACATAATTTTAATGAGCTTCTTTGGTGTGGGTTCCTCCTCACAGCTACAGCCTCTGTGAACATTGGGTCCCTTACACAGGATACGGCCTCCTCCAGCCATAGTCACTGCTCCTCGCATAGGGTCTTTAGGAAAATGAGTCAATGCCACTGACCCAGAGTCTGTAGCAAAATGAGTCTCTGCCCTTGATGTGAGGTCTTTAGCAAAATGCAAAAAACTCTCAGCTTCATCAGTCTTCCCCACAGAATGCAGAGGAGTCTCTGTTCGAGTACACCTCCTCCTCTCTTTCCACATGGTTGTTTCTCTCTCTCTTCCCACTCCTTGCACTACCAGCAGCCAGAAAAGAAGAAGGGACAGAAGGAAGAAACAGGAAGAAGCCTCCTCTTCCGGCTTCTTCTTAAAAAGTGATCATGGAGGCTCTGAAGTGGGTCTGGCTCAGAGCTAGGGAGAGTTTCATGCAATTTCTTACAGAAGCCATCTTTACAGCCCCTTCCCCCTTACCAGAAATAGCTGTTATGTCAAACCATGACACTGTTTCAGAACCGGCCTGCTAACTTGCTGCTTTGATTTTTATCACTGGACAATTATGTTATATGACATGAAAAATAACTGACTACTAACAGTTTATAGATGAAAAAATGCTGAATTCAGAAAAATTGTTCTCTGAACTTGTTGCCCATATTATCTGTTCTCTGACAATGATTTAGTGGGGTGAGACACGAATATGTGAGTTGCTATAGGCATTAGACTGCAAGGATGCAATTCCTCACTTCATGCCAGATTTTATCTGCTTATGTACGTTCCTGTACAGTGGAGGTACTCAGCAGCACAAAATACTTTTTTTAGTATTGTTTTGATATGTCCCTTTTCAGTAAATACAGTCTGATTTGCACAACAGTTGATACAGAATTAATACATTTCTGTTTCTTTTAGCTATTGCTAGTATGATTCATCACAGCTATAAACGCAAAATAGGTTAGGAAGCACAAAAGAAGACATCTTGTGTTAGACCAGAAATAGTTTTAGTGTCTTATCTCCAAAGGTGATCATAAGTGAATGCCTGTGGGACCAGTAATGACAGGGTACATTTATATGATAGTCTCCTAATACTCTCTCAGCAAGCTATGTTTACCTTCAGAGAGCTTTCTGCATTGAGTATACTTTTGTGTATTTAGTAACACACAGCTGAACTCTTGTATGATTTCTCCCAGAGGAAGTGCAAAAAGAGAATTTGTCAAATATCTTCGTGATTTTCTTTGTTTTGGAAAGGATCAACTCTCCACCATTTAATATCTGTGTAGGATTTTGGTATTCAGCCCTCATTATGAATGCACACTAATTTTTCTTCGTTTTACCATAAGAGGTGAGCTGCATAAACAATATATTCACTTACTTTCTGTCCTGTATGGAAATTTCCAACCTGTGCCTCACATTTCAGGAGTGCACACCACTGTTTCCTGTGACAGAGCCAGATGAACTGGTCAATGGATCTGAAACTTACATTGCATTCAAATACTTGAGATCTTGAAGCCCCTACCTCCTACATGTACCTCATTACATTGGTGGTTTGCTTCTAATATACAGGATATCAGATTTCTTTTTCATTACTACCCTTATGCCTTTGCAAACATTATTTTGTACATTTGTTATTCCCCAGCATAGAGCACAAGCTCATGCCAGTTCACTTGATATGCATGCAGATGTGAATTTCAACAAGAAAAAGATCATCACTCAGATAAAAAATATGTGCTTTATCTTTCTGAACACATTAGCCATAGAAACCTTCTGCACAACTGTATTATATACTTCTATTGGAGCTATGTTTTATGTGCTCTTAGGCTATGATCAATTTAAGCAGAACCAGCCATACCCTTTTGTTTCGTTGATTTTTTTTTTTCATTTTAATCTTGTTTGTTATCATCCCTTGCAAGTGAAAACACAGTGGCTTTTTAAGTAAACAGAACAGCACACTCAGTAGATAGACAAGGGCATTGTGGAACATAGTGTCATAACCATAAAGGTTTGCTGTGTCCAAGTAATGACTGTTTTACTGACAGATAGCCATGTCTAGGTTGTGTGGCTACTGGCTTTTTTTTGGTTTTACTGATTTAATATAATCTCAAATTTGTGCTTAATAACTGCCAATTGAGAGAATATTCTGTGAGATTATTTATATGATTATTGTTAGTATTTTAAGAAAGTTTAGGGTTGAACAACCCTTTTCTTCAAAATCAAAACTGAAGGTTTACATAGTATTCTAATAATATATTTTCTGTAAAACAGTAGATGTGTATTCTGCCACCCTGAAGAACATAAAAAGCACAATAATTGAAAAATATCTGAAGGTTATTGATCATAGAATCATAGAATCATTTCAGCTGGAAGAGACCTTTCATATAATTGAGTCCAGCCTTTACCCTAGCCCTATCAACCATTAGACCATTTCCCTAAGTGCAACATCCACCCATCTCTTAAACACTTCCAGGGACAGTGACTCCACCACTTTCCTGGGCAGCCAATTCCAATGCCTGACAACCCTTTTATTAAAGAAATTCCTCCTCATATCCAGCCTGATCCTCCCCTGGTGCAACTTGAGACCATTTCCTCTTGTTCTGTTGTTTGTTACTAGGGAGAGCAGATTGACCCCGCCCCGCTACAACTTCCTTTCAGGTAGTTGTAGAGAGTGATAAGGTCTCCCCTGAGCCTTCTTTTCTCCATGCTAAACAGTCCCAGATTCCTCAGCCGTTCCTCATATGAGACGTGCTCCAAATCCTTTGCTAGCTTGGTAGCCCAACCCTGTATCCCCTCTAGCACCTCAATGTCCTTGTAGAGAGGGGCCCAAAACTGGACACAGTATTCGAGGTGCAGCCTCACCAAAGCCGAGTACAGGGGAATGATCACCTCCCTGCTCCTGCTGACAAAACTGTTCCTGCTGATGATAATAGTCTAGTGCCCTACAATTCGTGCTGACACAATCAGAATGTGCACTGCCCAACTTAAGTCAATTAAATGGCAATATAGACTGTACTGGGAGAAGAGATGTTCAGAGGTGAGAGACTGAGATGCAGCATCCTGATCCTGCTGAAATGGTTAGCACTTCCATGAGTGATATCAGTGTGACTAAGATTTCATCAGGTAAAACCAAATGACCCAAGGATAAAAAGATGGCCGTGAAATCCCAGTCTAATGCTGAGTCACAACTTAGACGTAAATATATATTCATTAAATAAAATAAAATGTAAACAATAAAAACCCAAAAGTAGCAGCTTTCTTAGGGCATCATCAGCCACTACTGTTGAGACTAAAACAAGCTTTGAATGAATTGAAAAAAAAATTGAAAAAAGTGACTTCTGGCAGACTGAAACAAAGCAAATTCTTAAATCAGGGGCTATTCATAGCCCCTGTAAAGTTAAAATATATTAGTTTGTCTCTGAATGCATTACAAGTTCATCTCAATTTGATATCAGCTTTTTGAAAATGGCTTTAATATAAAGTAGATTCATGAATGCATAAACTTTCATGGATTAAACATGATCTTTCCACTGAGGAGTTTCAACTGAACCTAAAAAATGGATGCATTTATCTTATTATTTGCAAGTTGTAAATAAATGTGTTACAGATAGCCTGAGCTGTTTGAAATAATGAGTGACTTGTGAGACTAGTAAGCCTCTTGTTTTTATCCCGTTGCTTTATGTGTGCCATGTTCATACCTACTGCAGTGAATGCAAGAAAATATCAAAGCAACATAAGACATATGATCATCACCACAGAGAAAGAGTAGTCAGTCTAAATTCCACATGAAGTGAGGAAACAGATTCCTACTGCTAATAATAGTCACATTTTCCAGGAGCACATTAGTAGCTATGGCTTTCATTTCCTCTCATTTCTTATTGGTGCTGTGAGAGTTTGAAATAAGAAGTCAGTTCATATAGTGTGCTCTTGCTAGGTTTTTTTTTCCAACCTTGCCTGTCATTCTAGTAAGTATGCAGTGATCCAGATTCTAATGGCCTTTGAATTAATGATGATGGTTATTAGTATGGGGTCTTTCGCTGCTCTTGAGATTTGTGGACAGTTAAATTGTTTTCCTTTGGACATGGTACAGAGTAAATTGCAATCATCCTTGGCAATCACCATTTGTGTTGGTCAGCATTAAAAGCCAAGCATGACTGCTGTGCAATGGCCTAAGTAATAACAGCCCAACTGGAACATTAAAAGATTGTAAGTACCAAACCTTGTTTCATTTTTTTTTCTTTGTTTTTTTGTTTTTGTTTTTGGTTTTTTTAATTGAACACACTTTTAAGTACCCAGTAGGTTTGAATTGTGAATCAAGATGAACACAGTCATTATACAAATGAAATGGGATTAATTTGTTTTTAAAACTATTTTAGTGTCAATACTAATTCAATTTCATTTATAAGAAAAATATAGATGTCCAGCCTTTTCTTTAGTTTATTTCTGGCCTCTTTCCTGTCAATGATTCATTTCCTAGCTAATGAAAGCAGACTCGATGTATTTTTTTCACTGTTTCCACTGCAAAGGGGGACCAACATACCATAAAAGCCTAGTGGATTCAAGGAAGGAAAGAATAGGGCTTAGTGAAAGATGAGTTAGGAAGTACATTTTCAGTCTAGCATGGAGACAGCTCCTGGAATAACTATTAGCAAAGGAGAAGACGCATGGGAGGGAAGATTAGAGGCACTTGGTACATGAAGCCTGGAACAGGCCACCATTCATCATCCCTGTGACAGCCCCCTTTCTCAAGAAAACACTTTTCTCCCTGCTTTTTGCATTTCTATGAACCCCAGCATTTGTGCTGTGAATTTTTGGAAGTTTAATTCACAGACTTTATATATATGTTTAAAGGTAGGAGCTACAGAAATCTGAGAAGAGTTACTTGATATTCAGTTTCTGTCATCCTCTCTGTTGCTCCCTCTCAATACACAATATTAAGGCAAAAATTATTTTATTTTCTCCTCAGTCAACTGAAACATATTCTTTTCTGTGATGCTGGCAGTGAAGCGTATTTTTCAAGTTTAATTAGCAAGTCAAACAATAACACAAATACTTCTGGAAAATTTTTCTAAAGGTTCTGTATCCTCAGTTGAATAAGAAAGGTCTTTGAGAACATGTGCTTTGGTTTTTGTCATTTGAAGAAAGCATCCATTTAATTTTTTTCTGGCTTTCACAAGCAAGCTGACTGATAGCTGGTTTATTCTCTATTTCAGGTCGTGGAGACTAATTTGGTTGCTTTTGACTGTCACTGGATCATTATAAATGAGGTAACTGTCAAGTGAACATTGTTGTGAACCATGAATCCTGTTTTCAGCCTGACTGACAATATTCATGCTGCTTTTGACTTTGTAAACAGGAAGTACTGGCTACCACAGAGTTCAGGCATGCTGGGAAAGTGGATGTTGCTTAATAAAAGTAAAATGACAAGTTCTTAGACTTCACTGTTTTGTGTTGACAATTTTAAACAGAAGTCTTTGAATGAATAAATGGAAAATAAAAACCCTCTCTTTACAAATATCTTCTGAGTTTCCCATTGGACTTGACCCGACTGTTTTTAGAGAATCTTTTTAAGGTCTTTTTTCATATTGTAACCTTTAATAGTGGAGTGGTTTTGTTTCATTTATATTTTTATGATTTTTCTTAATAATAAAATTTCCTCTTTCCCTTTCCTTTAAGAATTCCCCTAGAATTCAGTCATGGTTAATATCCAAACATTGATATTAGTGGGAGGTTTTTCTGAATCAGGACATATGTGAATGTTTATGAAGGGAAAAAAAGAAAGTTAAATTGGGACCCTATTTCTGAACTGTGAAATAGATTCTTCCATGAACATGTCAGCTAAAAGATGACAAGTCAATTTCTGAAGTATCTTTGCATATAAAACATTGAATAGTGCAGTTGTTCTTGGATTTGACAACATTCGGATTTTTCTTTTATGAAAAGCAATTTATTTCCAGAACAACTGAATTCCCTTGGGAGATAACTCTTCCCTAGCATGCAAAGACCTCTGGAAGTCTTCAAGACCCACCTGGATGTGTTCCCGTGTAACCTGATCCAGGTGGACCTGCTTCTGCAGAGGGCTTGTGCTAGATGATCTCTAAAGGTTCCTTCTAACCTCTACCATTCTATGATTCTGTAATTCTATGAGAAGAATGATTGGAGATATTGCATGTAAATTCTAGGTCTGCTCTCTGGATTTACTCTACACTTCTATTTTCATACTTAATTGCTATATTTTCATTAGTAAAGTGTCCTAATAGTGAGGTAATTGAACCCAAAACAGGTTTTTTCAAGGTTATAGTGAGGCATAATGTTGTTGTGGTGGAATTATAGTTTATCCTATTTGATTAAACCAGTGGATATTTAACCAGTTTTCCCTAGAGAAAATTATGCCTCTTAGAGTACTGTGAAAACAACCTAGGTCCAGCAGAAATTATTGATTTGGGCCCTACATTGCTCATGACCAGTAATGTGTGTCTTTTCCAGCACTGGATGGGGCCTTGCTGGTTGAGAAGCCGGCTTTAAACTACAGACAGCCACATGAACAACAAACATGTTTTTGTTTTCCTGTCAGATTTATCTAGAATTCATTTCTAGGAAAAGGAATCTTAAAGTAGACTATCCATCTCTACTTTTCAGTGTTTAGACCTTATTTTTAAAAGAGCATTAACTAAATTTAAAGCAGCCCACAATTCATGTCTATATCAAAAGATTGCTCAACAATTTCTTGGGCAGAGCCCAGATATTGGCTTGCTCTTCAAGTTAAGACACTGCCACTGTTTTTTCATTTTAAATGTTACTTGAATTGGAAAGTTTGAAAGAAGATACTTGCTTTTAGCTGTGTCAGCTCCTCCACCTCCAAAAAGCACAATAAAACCAAAGATCCATTCCCAGTGTATGTACTTTATCTTTGCTTTTTATTCAGAAATTAACGTCTCAGTGGAAAAAAAAAATCTGCTTTCTGAGCATTCTTATTTGCACATTGCAGCAGATTAAACACCAGAGCAATCAAAGTACTTACCACTCAACTGTCTTCTCCATTCCAAAACTCTCTAGGCTGCAGTCCCAACAACTACAAGAGCTGAATGATGCACATAGAGAAGCATACATTGTCCGTTCTTAGTTTTATAGCTTTGTATGTGAAAGAGGTGAAAGCCACAATTGAGTTCATTCTGACAGACTGTACTGTAAACCATAGTCATTAAAATCTCTATATCTCATTCAGCCATTCCTGCTGTTGGCTTTAAAGAAGGTGAACAATTTTAATGCCATCTCAACTCAATCTGTTTCTTGGACCTAAATCCATATTCCTAATTAAGTAACTTAACTTTCAAGCTCTGTTTGTTTCAAAATGCTAATAAACTCGATATTTTGCAGACACAAAAATCAGATTAGCAATAAAGATAATGAGAAAATAAGATTTGTAGAAAATTATATGAAAAGACTCATGTTTTGCCTGGTTTTCCCTTATTACTATGTTCAGATTACAAGAGAATTTAAATATTTCTTGAATTATGAATGTTGCATAACATTACTTGCTTATTGAAACATTTTACCAGTTCAATAATGAGATCACAGTGCCTCCACTTCAGCAATGCAAAATTCAGAAATGCAGTGATTTACTGGCCCATTACTATGTGGTATATAAAATAGCTGTCTTAACATCCCAGTCCATTTGATACGGTTGTCCATTAGCTGCAGATGACCATAGCTTTTCCATATGACTGTGATCTCAGAGCTCTGCCTGTTTTGTTGCTTACATGTATCTTTTGTGACATCTTAGACAACTTGGGCATCTGTGTTTGTGTGCCTGCATTGGGTGAATCAGATTGTCAAGTAGTTACTGAAACACTGCTTTTCTGGCCTCCCAGTTTGAAATGCTAAGATGGTGTATTAGAGTGAAAATCTATTGTTTTGCAAAATCGACATATGATGCAATTAATTCCTTGCATTGAGATAACAAAACAAGCTGCAATTGTCTTTCCTTTTCCTGTGCCAAAGGAATGCAATGCACTGAATATACTAATACAAAAGGAAATATCACCTTTAGTTTTGAGATTAGAAACTTGCCCAGGCTTTGTGAGGTAACAGCTTCTATTTTAACTGCTTGTTTTAAATGCTGTAATGCCTGGAAAGACTTCTGTCATTTTTATTGTCCTATTAGGTGCTATTTTATGTAATATAGCAAATTTGCTTGAATACTGTGTATGATAAGGGAAAGGCATGTATGGGAGAAGAGAGATTGTTCCCATAAAAATAAAGGATTCACAATTTGCTAAAGCATAATACATTGTATTAGTCTTTTGCAAATAATATAATTCTATTCTGATCAGTGCAGTCAGCTGAGAAAACATTCTCCAAATAAATGTTCCTATTTCTTCAGGGCCTTAAAGCATATGGTACAATTCTTTATTTAAAATTTGCAGGTGTCATGGATTTGAATGTAGTCATTATAAATATCCTTTAAAAAATGTGAGAATGGATTTCTCACACTTTCTGTCTGTCTCTGCTTGCTTCTTTTCCTCTGCACAATAGTAAATATAGCCGCAAAAAGTCCAGGATAGTAAAATTATATTTCTTCTCTTAAATCATAAGTGCACGATAAGTTCAGATTATATTTAGCAGAACTAAAGAAGGGGCATTTGTATGATTTTCATAATTTTTCTCTTTTTTGCTCTACTTCTTCATTTTTATTTGTCTTGAATCCATGTTTCTCTGTTTGTTTTAACATTCAGTGTTATCTTGCTATGCCCAAGGCTGCCACCAGTTACCTATTTCTATTGTTTATTCAAAGAAAGTCCAAAACACTTTCCATTGCCTACCATTCATTATATATATCATACAAGAGGTGAAAATATTAATGATATTGTACAAAGGATTGGTTGGATTTCATCTGCAGTAATGTGCACAATTATGACCAGCTCTATTAAAAATAAAATGAAGTGAGGGTACAGAAAAGCTGATTTCTGTAAGAAGAGACTGGAAAGGTTGGCTTGATTTGCCTGTGAAAACAAAGACTGAAAGAAGATATGCTCTCTGTTTATAAACACATTCAGATTAAGAATAAATGCATCATTGTCAAGTGCTGGAGGACAAGGTTAGCATTGAGAACCAAAGAGTTCTTATGCCTAGAAATAAATTGAAGGCAAGAGTTAACAGAAGGTTTCTAATTACAAGAGACATCAGAGTCTAGGGGGAAAAAAAAAAACCAAACAAACAACCCACCTCCTTCTTTGAGGAAAGAATGGAAAGTAAAACCAACACAAACTCTTAAAGAAAAGCTTATGGAAAAAAAGGTCCAACGAGCCCATCATAGCAGAAGGGAGGACCAGGAGATCTAAAAGGTTGTATTCAAAGACTATTTCAGACAAACACATGTTTTCCCTAGGAGCAGGCTGGTCTGTAGCCAATGCATTCAACTTGTTCCATTGTGTTTTAGGTTAATGCATTCCACCATGAAGAAGAGCATAGAGCATGACTATGTTTTCAGCTCAAGCAGCTCGTTCAGGCCCTAAAAACACAACTCAGTTCCAGAAGCTCAAGTAGTTCTATATTTTAATATGGATAATTGATTGATAGTATAATTAGATGTTCACTTGAACCCATATGTTTTCCAATGAGAACAGCAAGTCAGGTGTGAAATGCCACCCTCTTTAGCTCAGGTCAGCAACCAAGATAATAGCTTTTTTTTTCACAGGTGAGAGCCAGTAGACAGGCTGACTTATATTTTTTTTCTCTCTAAGAAAGCTAAAAATTGATTTCTCCTCTCAAGTTTCTATTTTTTGTCATTGTCCCCAAAACAAAAAAAACTAAAGGAGACATAATGGAGCAAGTGATTATGTAGTTCAAGATATCGTTTTCCTTGTCTTGGAGTTTCACCTAGCTAAGTACTCTTTGGAAAACACTATGAAATTCAAGAAGAGTGTAGCACAAGTATGCCATGGCATGAGCAGGGACAGCCCAGAAGCCTCAAGGATGTATGCGTTAGCCACTCCTCCTATGCTCCCTACTCACTACTGCTGACTTTTGGAGGAGAAAGAAACACTCTCTTCTGTGAGTGTCATGAAGGATGTGATGAAGAGATGGCAGGCACTGGAAAATAAGGCATGTAAAGTATATAATAAATACCGGAGTCATCTTCTTGGCTCAAAGTTAAGATGTTTCCAGAAGAAAAGGTATTTCAGCCTTTGTTTGATGCTTAATACAGGAGCATGTGAATAAATTATTTCCCTCCATGCCTCTCACTACTGGTGCTGTTGCTTTGTGGTGAATATTAAGTCTGCCTGGATCACTTCTGTTAAAATAATCACAGAATCACAGAATCTTAAGGGTTGGAAGGGACTTCTAAAGGTCATCTAGTCCAGCCCCTTTTCCAGAGCAGGACCACCTAGAGTAGGTCACACAGGAGCTCGTCCAGGTGGGTTTTGAATGTACCCAGAGAAGGAGACTCAACAACCCATCTGGGCTTCATCTCCTGTATGAGACAAGCTGAACAGCAATGTGTGTTAGGTGTCCAGTATGTAGTCTTGCTTCCCACTGGAATCTCTGCCTGATATTTGAAGACAATCTTTAGTTTCCTTATACAGGTGCCAACTCAGTTCAACTTGGCCAATTTTGTAATTTTTTTTGACATTTGGTGCTTGTATAACAGCTCTTCTGCCATCCTTGAATCATTACACTGTATCCTTCTTTGAAGTGCAAATGAAAATTGTTTCCTCTCATACAATAGTTGCTTTATATAGTTTTCTTAAGTCAGATCCAAAATTCAAGAATGAGAGATGATATTGGAGAGCCATTATATAAAAGGCTCATCACTCAGTCAGTGCCAAGTGTTAAAAAAATGACAAAGAAATATATAGCAAATGACTAAAGTTGTATCTGGGTTTCAATGGCATTGCTTTGTTGTTAACCTAAAATCTGAATTTGATATAATCAGTGAAATTCACAGCGTTTGAAATAATATCTGTCATTATTCTATTGATGTATATACCTCCTTGACAACCATATAAAAATCTCTTTGGTGTTTGGATTCTATTATTAGTTCCCAGGTGATGTGAGAAAATATGAGGTAGTAACGTGTCTGTACAAGTATCGTTTTTTACGTTATTAGAATAAGTCTAATCATCTTGCTGTTACAGTTTGAGCGCGGTGTGTAACGAAACCAGGCATTTTTTAAATCCTGTGAGAAAGGATATAGCTTAAAATCAAGCCAAGAAGTTTCTTGAGCTCTCCTTTCTGCTTCTGTTGAATGTATCATGAAAACAAATTGTGCGTTTTGCTGAAACAGCATTCTGATTTTTATTTTTTTTTTTTACCTTGCAGCTAGGGAAATGATACAGACTAAATGAAAAGGTGGCATCTTAAGCTGACAGAAATCATTATTGGTGGTACATTAAGAATTAGTTGACCAGAAATGCAAGATATTTCAGCGGACAAAGCTGTTATTTTTGTCTGCAGAAAAATCTATATTTCATAAAGAACATTAATAACAGATGAATTGAGAAACTATGATAATCTATGAGGAAGAATAAAATACTTTTACTGTAGTTCAGAGAGTAGAAGTTAAAAATTACATCCCATGTATTTTTCTTCCAAAATTTAAAGCAAAGAAGAAAGTACCAATATGTCTAAAATTAAAGTTACTTAAAAATAATTAATTTATATACAGTTAACTTTAAGTTCCAAAAACAAGCCAGAATTACTGGGATAGTTGTTTTAACATTTAAAGAGCTGCTTTTTCAAAAAGCTTGGCTTCTTTTTCACAAGAAAGAATCTGTCACTTGAGTTCAAGTCTATCTTTTAGTGTCTCCTAAGTTATGATTACGGGTATAGATCAGGAAGCTAGAGGCAAAAAAGATAATTGTGTTTAGTTACAGGTATAACAGTGCAAATTTACTGTATCTTTCAAAAAGTGAATAACTAAGTACACAAATATTTGAATATTAAATATTTGATAAAGTGTGGCTGTATGCAAGGGTATGTTAGATGCAGCTGCTAATAGGAGCTCCTCAAGCACCTCCCTTACGGAAGGAGTATCCACAAATTTAAACATACAAATAGTTTGGGGCATCAGCCTCTGTAATTAAGACAAATTATGCAAAGACTAACATGACAAAAAATAGTTAAGATTGAGTAAAGTTTTAGACTGATTCTCCTGCTTTACAGAAAAATATAGACATAATTACCTTGAATATTATCTGCTGGCTGTATTTGACTTGTCAGAAAAAGCCCATGTTTAACTAAAGTTCAGGCTTGTACGTAAAGGCTGGAGTCAGTTGTTGTTGTTTATGGCCTACCCTTCTGTCACTACATGTTCCCTGAGGGCCTCATCATAGAACATGGAGTTCCCAAACTGCAGGAATTTATGCTATATAAAGAACTTTTTTCTCCATTTTCTCCAACCTGCCCTAAAGCTAGTATTTTAATATTTCACATACTGATTTATCTACTTAGTTCTATTTTTTACTTTAAAGTGTGTGTCCTCAGAGCTGAGTGTTCAGCTATAAGACTTAACAGATACTCTATGGAGTAAAAAGTTGGTTTTAAATTAGATCTTGCTATAAACAAGCACATATGCACCTAGAATGCTCTAATGCATTTTCTTTGCCCTTTTGGTAAATGATGTTTGCTAACTTGCACATTGTTTACAGGTTTTTGATATTCTGTTTCCAGGAAATGGACATTTAAGGTCTGAATAGTTGCTTGTACCTTCACAGCTCCGAAGTAATGCTACACTTAGAAATACATCATGGTATGACTTCCTACTGACTTACACGTTATTTACCAAGGATGCTGTGAAACACTTTTAAGTAAAAGATCAGAGAAAGAAGACAGGGAGAGAAAAACCAAAATGAAACAGCTAAATCTAGTTACACCTACAGAGATTCAGTGAGGTTTGGACAAAGTACATTTTAAACTTCTGCAAATATTAAAAGGGCAGGATGACTGTTGTTTTAATGAGCATGTATATCTTTTTGGGCTATGGCAGAGCTCAGTGTTAGCCATGCAGCAATTACATGCCCATTGGTCTTCTCAGTTTACTTTCTATTTATAATCTGGTGGTAGATTTTAACTTTTTTGCATATCCTCTCCCTTGCCTTATCTTCCAGGAAATAAATGATGTTGATGTACAGGAGCTGGTGAGAAGGTCAATTGGAAGGCTAACAATCATTCGACAGACATTTCCAGTCCCCCAAAACATAAGTCAGCGCTGTTTCCGTGGCAACCACAGAATATCTTCATCACTGTGTGATCCAAAGGACCCTTTCTCCCAAAGCATGGAGGTACTTTATATACCAGTCTATCCTCACTTGGGAACTGTCTTTCTAGATAAGTTCAAGGTTTTTCCCAGAGGCTTAGTGTAATTTAATGCTTATTTTTTATCTTCTCTCTGACATGTAGTTTAATGGCTCATAGAAGTGAGAGAAGAAAATACTTGGGGGAGTGGGGGCAGGGTGAATGTGACTGGTGGGCAAGACCAACTCACCCACTCCACAGCAATTCAGAAAAAAAGTAAAAAGAAAAAAAGCACCCAATCTCCAGACAGTAGGGTAACTGTAATATTGCCCTCATAAATTTTCTTGTCATCTCACTGAGAATTTCCTCCCGATTAGCCAGTGCCTCCTGAGTTGCCATGCTTGTCTAAGCCTCAAATGTGTTGCCAATAGGAAAGCCTTTCTGAGTAGCACCCATCTCACCTGTTTCAAGTGTTTCAGTATACACACCTAAATCCATACCTATGTTCCATTGAAGCTCATTTTCAGGATTGTTAATCAAAAATAAGTATAAAAGCCTTCCTACCACATAAGATCAGCCACAGAATCACGGTCACTGTCCTCCTGACTTCTCATAGTTTTTCCAAGAGCAGATGGTCTATTTGTCTCATCTATCTGGTTAGGCTTTGTCATGACTAAGCTATGGCAAATCAGGAGTGTGAAATTGGCTTAAGATATCCACTTTTCTTTTGGGATTTTTTGCATGGTGATTTATGAGGTTGCGGAAAGGTGACTGCATTGGAAGCAGTGCAGGAGAAGCATATCTGACTTAGCAGCAAACAGCAGTTGTCTTGTGATGCTGAAAAAAAGAGTGAGAGAAGAGAGTGGGAAAGAAACAGTGAAGTGTTGAACAGCGTCCTTACTTAAAATGAAAATATGCGAGGTGAGAAAAAGTGTGGTTGGTCTTGCCCTGTTTTAGAGTAGCTGAAGAACCTTTGTCTCACTGTTTGCAAGACAGCCAGTAAGCAGCTATTGATGACATGAAAAACTTTGGCACACTGGACCGTGATCCTATTAGAGTTCTGAAAATAAACAGGGCTGTGTAAGCTCAACAGGTGCCTGAGATATCTCTGAAGGCTGTTTAGGAACTGTGAAAAATTCTTCAGGTTGCACAGTTCTGTTATGGCAGTGTGGTCCTATGGGGAACTTTGATAGTCTGTGGATAATGCGTAAAAGCTGAGGGTGAGATTATGAGCAGCTGCTGGAGATTGCAAAGAGCAGTTTTCGTGAACAAAGTTACTAACTACACAAGGCAGAAAACAAGAATCATGTATCTGTGGAAGACTTCATGTTTTGATTTATTTCACTCTTTACTTTCATGTAATTTTCACTTCAGCAGTGAATTGGGTCTAGGAAAGAAAAGATCTAGAAATCCAAATTTATTCTCTACAAATTAGCAAATTCCATTTTATTTGATAGATTGGGCCTTGGACCTTATACCTTAACCAGTACTTCTTGATCAACCTATAATATTCCTATCTGTAATATTCCTATCAAAAGCTTTCATAATGTTTTTGCTCAGATGAATGATGGAAGCTTGGCTGGTTTAACTGTTTCTTCATGCTTTCCCTGAGCTTGCTACACTTCATTAGTAACTGACTGTGACAACACTAAAAAATGAAATGAAGAAAAACTCTGACACACGTTTCCCCTGTGTCTTTTTACGATGCACAGACCTTTGAGTAGTTGTGTGATTGTTCACGGTTTCTTTGTTCTCTTCAACAATATTATAAATTAACTTCTACTCCAGTGGGAACTTGGAAGAGTTTATAAATCAAAATTTCTAGTGCTTTTTTTAATGCCATTGAAGTGTCATTAATCACAAATATTTGCTGGAAATTATAAGGGTGGATTTCTTGATTTATTTTTTTCTGAATTACTCCCCCTAAAATCTGTGGGAATAATTAATTTTTTTCAGCAGCTTTATTAAAACACTGGAAAAGTATTTTGGTGAAGATCTCTCATTGTGTCTTTGGGATGGTCCTACTCAGAAACTTCCATGAATTTGTATTATTTTAGAGGCAGAAAGTTAAAAGCTGGATTCACAGAAGTATGTAGTACCATAACCCTTTTGTCCAAAAACTATGTCTGGGTATATATAAAATAAACATCATTAATCCAGATTAATAACTCACATTTAATCAGATTGCTAAATACCATTCTTCTACACTCTGGAACAAAACATCAGAATTATGAATTGCATCAACAGGACGTTATGTAGTTGGATAATGCTTGGTAATGCAAGTGTCCAGTCATTAGTCTAAAAGACTTGGAATAAATAATGGGTCAGTAATGGATATCAGGCAATGCATTAAATGTCCCAGTAAATTTACATGGGAAATGAATAAAAATGTAAAGTGACTTTAAATTGCAGCCCCACTCTGTGCATTGGGACAATTACTAATGAAGTATACTTCTAGTAGTGACTGGGAAGGGTGATTTTGAGAGGCAGAAATTAATCATAGTATCTTTATCATTGCATTATCAGCGATTGATTGCTGTAAATGTTAAGCTGAACTATTAATGAAGGAAGAACAATGCTTAATAATTTCTGAACTCTGTGCTCCTGAGCCTTGATGAAGGCTCAGCTATATTACTTTTAGATTAGTGACCGCATCCTTTGTCATGTACTGTGACAATAGTCTATTTCTGTGGTATGAGGTTATGGAAGCTACCTTGAAAGCAATGTCATTTTGTTGGAAAATGACGACCTGGCATCTGTAGCCCTTCATGTACCAATTTAGTCTCATTAGTGACCTTATTGTCTCTGCTCTCCAGAGATATGGGGTTTTTTTTTCCTTTGGCGAGTATTTATATAAGGTAAACTTGCCTCTATGTGTTTATGGTACTAACAATGTAGAGTTATAAAGGTAGTAGAAGACCCCAGGAGTTTATCAGGAGGAAAAGCATCAGACCATTAGATCTTCAATAAAATATTGAAGGAAAAATTGCCCAGGAAATTCTGGCAAAGTAAAGAGGGAGACAACTGCTTTCCTGGATACTAGACAGAGAAAGACCCTCCTGTGACAAGTGCACAGAACAGACATGTACAGAACAGACACAGGCAGAGCCAGCATAAAGATGGAGTTTACATAAGAAAATAAAAGCATGAAAAATAACATGTATGGAAAGGAGTCTTTAAGCAGGAAGAGAGGCTATTATTTTTTTCTTTTTTCCTTTAAGATGATGTGTGGATTTAGCAAACAGTATCTCAGATCTTCAGCATTGTTGTACTTCTTTGGCATAAACCTCCTCTCAGCAGCTGCAGGACTTTCCCAGTCTTTGGGCATTTTAAGAAGCTGAATAGGGGCACTCTCCTACTGTAAACTTCCTTCTTTTAAGCAGACTATCTATATGGAGAAACCCTTACCCAGAGCAGTCAACATATTCCACAAATCCGGCTTGTAGTAGAGTGATGGTGAAAAAACCCAAAAAAACTTGCCTCAGTTAGCAAACTACTATCTGCTGCTGGCTATTTTGCCTTCAAGCACTAGGAATGCTCTACAGCCCTTTTCATAGTACAGCTGAGGAAACTGAGTTTCCCTGAATAACTTCAGACCCCATGGCCTCATATGACCAATAGATTATCTAAACATAATATTGTCAAAGGGTCCATCTCATTTCTTAACATCATTTCTTGCAACAGAAGGGATGCAAGGGTTAATCTAGCCACTGAAATCCCTGAAACTGGTCACATAGTGGTCAGGATTTTTCCCCTCAAAAAGGTACATGGATCAGTAACCCATCTGAAGTGCATCTACATCAATGTTCTCAGCATAGGCAACAAACAGGAGGAGTTGGCAGCCGTTGTGCACCAAGGAAAGTATGACATAGATCCCATTATGGAAACATGGTGGGATGATTCACACAAATGGAGTGCCGCACTGGATGGCTACAGACTCTTCAGAAGGGACAAACAGGGCAGAGCAGGACAGGACAGATGGAGTAGCCCTCTATGTTAGGGAGTGTCTTGACTGCTTAGAGATCAATGACCGTGATGAGATAGTTGAGTGTTTATGGGTAAGAATCAGGAGGAACGACAACAAGGCTAATGTCATAGTAGAATTCTGTTACAGATCACTCAACTAGGATGAAGAAATAGATGGAATATTCTATAGGAAGCTGGGAAAAGTCTCAAGACTGCTGGCCCTTGTTCTCATGGGGGACTTACCAGATGTCTGCTGGGAAAACAATACAGCAGAGAGGAGACAGTCCAGGAGGTTCCTGGAGTATATGAAAGATAACTTCCTCACACAGATAGGAAGGAACGAAGGAAGGCACCTTGATGGAACTGGTGTGTGTAAACAAAGAAGAACTACTTGTGGTAGATGTAATGGTTGGAGGCTGTAGTAGGCGTAGCAATCACTAAATGGATGCTGAGTTCCTGATTCTCAGAGAAGTAAGGAAGATTGTCAGCAGAACTGCTACCTTAGATTTCCAGAGGGCAGACTTTCATCTGTTTAGGAAGTTGTTAGCCAGTGTCCCTTGAGTGGTAGTCCTGAAGGGCAAAGTAGTCTAGGAAGGCTAGACATTCTTCAAGAAAATCTTAAAGATACAGAGTCAAGCTGTCCCCATGTGCAAGAAGATGAGGCAATGGGGCAGAAAACTGTCCTGGCTGAAAAGAGAACTTTGGAACTCAGAAATAAAAGGAGAATTTATGACCCTTGGAAAAAAAGGGTAAGGCAACTCAGGAGAATGATGACGAGGTTCTGAGCTTCTGCAGGGAGAAAATCAGAAGGACCAAGGCACAACAAGAGCTTAAGCTGGCCACTGATGTAAAAGACAATGTATTTCTGTGAATACATGAGCAACAAAAGGAGGGCTGGGAAGAATCTCCATCCTTTAATGGATACGGGAGGAAGCTTAGTGACCAAGGATAAGGAAAACACTAAGGTACTTAACACTGCCTTTGCCTAAGTCTTCAGTGTGCCCCTGAGCCAGAAGAAGACAAGAACACAGGAGAGAATTAAGCCCTCATAATCCATGAAGAAATGGTGTGTGACCTGCTGCTCAACCTGAACACACACGAGTCTAAGGGGCCAGATTAGGTCAACACAAGAGTGCTGAGGGAGCTGGCAGACGTGCTTGCCAGGCCACTTTCCATCATCTATCAGCAGTCCTGACTCATTCCAGGATCCTGGGAACTACAGGCCTGTCAGTCTGACCTCAGTGCTGGGGAATGTTATGGAACAGATTATCCTGAGTGCCATCCTGAGGCATATACAGGATAAACAAGGGTTCAGACCCGGTCAACATGGCTTTATGCAGGTTTTTCTTTACTAACTTCATCTACAACAAGGTGATGGGCTTAGTAGGTGTTGGGAACACTGTGGATGTGGTCTACCTGGACTTTACTAAAACCTTTAACACAGTCTCCCACAGCATCCTCCTGGAGAAACTGACTGCCTGTGGCTTGGATGGACCTAGTCTGTATTTGGTGGAAAACTGTCTGGATGACTGGATCCAAAGAGTTGTAGTGAATGGAATTAAATCCAGTTGGTGGCCAGTTGCCAGTGATGTTCGCCAGGGCTCAGTGCTGAGGCCTGTTCTATTTAATATCTTTAGCAATGGCTTGGATGAGGGGATTGAGTGAGCCTTAAGTTTGCTGATGATATGAAGCTGGGTGGAAGCATAGATCTGCTTGAGAATAGGAAAGCTCTTCAGGGGGACCTGGACAGGAGGGACCAAGAGGCCAGGGTCAATTGTATGAAGCTCAACAAGTCCAAGTGCCAGGTCCTGCACTTGTACCCTTGACTACAAAACAGACACTGAGGTACTGGACAGTGTCCAAAGAAGGCCAACGAAACCGGTGAAGGGTCTGGAGTAGCAGCTGAGAGAATTGGCAATGTTTAGCCTGGAGAAGAGGACACTGAGGAGAGACATGATCACTTTCTACAATTACCTGAAAGAATGTTGTAGTGAGGTGGGGATTAGTCTTTTCTCACAGGTAACAAGTAACAGGGCAAGACGAAATGGGCTCAAGTTGCACCAGGGGTTGTTCAGATTGGATATTAGGAAGAACTTTTTCACTGAAAGGGTTGTTAAATACTGGAACAGGCTGTCCAGGAAGGTAGTAGAGTCAGAGATGTTTGGATGTTGCACTTAGGGAGATGGTCTAGTGGTTCATAGAACTAGGACAAAGGCTGGACTCTATGATCTTAAAGATCTCTTCCAGGTGAAACGATTCTATGATTCTATGATATTTTAAAGGTGCAAAGCTGAGGTGCTGAGGGACAAGGTTTAGTGGTGGTCTTGGCAGTGTGAGGTTAGTGGTTGGAACTGATGATCTTTGAGTTTTTTCCAAGCAAAATTATTAGATTCTATTCTGTTCCTGAGAACTTCAGGAGAGCTGAGATTGCTCTTTATGATACTGTTGATAACTTAAATGTTCCTGCCATTTGAGGATAGAAATGATTGAAATAAAGCTATATCATAAATTGTTTCAGAAATGTTCATGAATTCTGAGCTGCTGTTCTTTTACATTGAATTGTATCTTTCACATGTGACTTTGTATATTTAAAAGTACATACATAGTAATAATAGATGGGTATGTGGAACTGGCACACAAAAAATTTCTTAAGTTTGACTATTCTCTCTCTGATGCCAAGGTAAAACTCCATCACACTGTATGTGTGTAACTATGCTCGCAGTGAAACGTATACTCCTTTCCTCAGTAAGAGTTTTGTCCTACAAGGAATTAAAACCCATTGCCAAATACTCTGACTATAAATTGCAGAATTGACATGCAACAAGATTGTGTCTTATTTCATTCCAGAAATTTTCTGAGTCAAAATTGACTGCAAAAATCAGGAACAAAACTACACTTTTAAATTTTCAGTTTCTGTTAGGAAAAAGAACAAAACAATCTTGAAGAGAATTTATTTGAATTTCTGGTGACTGGAAAAATTGAAAGCTGCAGGCAACTGGTTAAAAATAAAAGCAAATCTGTTTACATTCACAAATAGATCTTTAAATCCTGCAAGTGGAGCTGTGCCAGTGATTGGACTGCCTGTACTTCACATGCGTGTAGGTTGTTGCTGCAAATCACTTGTACCATGACAGCCCCTAGCTGCAGATTTTACCAGAGGCAAAGATAGGACTTTTTGACCCTTACAGTAAATTTCTTCTTCATACCAATTAAGCCGTTTAATTATCAGAAGATTATGGGTGAGGCAAAACAAATGATAAATACTGACTGCTAGTAAGAAACCACAAACAACATGCTAATTCTTCCCTTTTAATGTCTTTGCAGATTTCAAACTTGTATATATATGACACTGTTCTCCTGTTGGCAAATGCCTTTCATAAGAAGCTGGAGGACAGGAAATGGCACAGCATGGCCAGCCTCACCTGCATCAGGAAGAACTCTAAACCCTGGCAAGGAGGGCGTTCGATGTTGGAAACCATCAAGAAGGTGCCTTTTCCCTGTATTTCCTTGTCTTTGATTTCTAAAATACTTACAATAGGCAGTATTTTTCTGATGTGCATACTATTCTTGCTAGTACCAGTGTCTTTTCAGAGGAATAGTTTTCATATATTTACAGTTTCTGAATGAAAATAGTCTGTAACTGTTTTGGGTTTTTTTCCATGTCGTAATATGCATATTTGAAATGAAGTCAATGACTTTGTTTAACAAAGCTACCAAACTAGTAGCATTTTGAAGTGTAAGTAATATCTTACTGAAAAAGTGTCCCAGGTTAGGAGATAAAGCAGATAAACTTATTATTTTATTTTTAAAAGAAAAAAAAAGGGTTGCAGAATTAGACTTAGGTAATGTTCTGTGGCATTTGCTGTTGCACTGCTATTGACATTAATATAGTGAAATAATAGAAATGAGAGTGAGGAAAAACCTGATTCATCTAGTCTATATCCTCTGATTGCAGAACTGATCCCTGTAACAGTCTCTACAGTGCTTTATCCAATATTAAGCTCTCACTGCTTCCCTGTGATTAGTATTTCATACCTTACTCATGCTTATGCATGCTCAAGATGCTTTTCCTGTTCTTCCATCTTCAAAGATATTTTTTCTTAGTTATTCCCTTTCTTCATGATGTTTACAGCCTCTGCAGATTTCAGAGACAATTATCAGAGCCTTCTGGGTCAGTAATTAGGCAAAGTATGCATAGTTTAGTAGTTTCCCCTCTAAGTTATTTTGTTCAGTCTCCTTATGTTATTGACATCTCCCTGTCCTTCTCTTGACTCACAAACCTCTTGTTACATTTCTCTCTCCCCTATCCAGTTTAGGAGGGGGAGTGATAGAACAACTTGGTGGGCATCTAGCACCCAGCCAGGGCTAAATCACTACACTTTCCTAAAATCGCCTTCTCTTTTGTCTGCATGTACTTCTTGGTAATGTACACTTACATTTAAAATGCTGTTAGTATCTATGTTGTAAATACTAAAAACTCACCAGGATGGTAAAAAAACAACCCAACAAAATTTAAATCATGCTTTATTTATGACTTTCATCAAAAATACATAAAAAATAATTTAAAATATCATGGTATTTCAAGAAGTTGTCATTCTGCGTTAGGTTTTTAACTACATCCGAAATTATGATGATGCAGGCAAATGGTAAGGCTCCTGTGAACATTGCTTATTTTTTCCCTAGCCCCAGGTCAATCTGCACGAGCTCCAAAATAATAGTTCAAGGCTTTCTTTGGTGGCTGTCTCCAGTTTCCACTCTAATAGTTTGAAGTCATGAGACTGCAAGGATAATCCAGGACACATTTCTTATTTCAAGGGCAGGATATGGCTTTAAGAGACTCTCGACTGTATTGCTCTTAACCTACTAGAGCAATTTGAAATTCACATTTGGTTCTGGAACTTTTATTCGCAACTTGCATTTTGTAAATAATATTGTGCACTTTTTCATTTATAAACTAAAAGCTTTTTCTGCTTACTACAAATAGGATGTCTGAGCTGGAAAAGTCAAAATACTCACTTTGATTTGAATTTACTATCTGATCTACAATTTCAGGCAAATTCTGGTAGCCCTACTAGCATCTCTAAATTTAGAAGTATTCCACCATGGAAAGAGCTGATGACTGTTTTGCATTCAGATTATTTGGTCACATGTGTTGTTTGTGGATGTGAGACTGATCCTCTTCTCCTACATAAACATCCTTTATGTTATTTCTTACCACAAATTCATCTCTTAGCATATCAAAGACTTTACTCCATTCTTTGTTACATGGTCCTAGACACCCAGTTCCTCTTCTTCCAGTTCTCACTTCCTAAAATTATGTGATTAATAAAAAAACCTCCTCTGTGACCATTTCAGTGCAGAAGGGCTGCACTGAAGTAGCTCTTAACCCTGAAACATGAACAAACTTGCCAGCAGAAATGTGAAAGCATTCAATAAGGCAGGAGCAAGTGGCAATTCCAGGGCTGTGATTAGCTTGCTTAAAAATTAATCAAATGCCAAGGAAATACCTGTCTTCTGCAGATAACCAGAGTTATGTCCTATTGCTTTGAGATTTTTCTACTCTTTGAATGAGATGGCTTCGATAAAAAGCCATTTTATTGGTGTAAATTAAATAACTCAAATACTCCTTAAACCTTGTTGTGCTGACAGAGATAAATGTCTAGAAGTTACACGCTAAAATTGCAGTAGAAATTTAATCCAAAATTATATACAGGCATTTCCTCTGTGTGTATGTCTGTACTATTTCAATCCCTAGGCAGAAAAAAGCTAAAGATTGCAGCGGAGAGCTGGAATTGCACAAGAAAGGAATTCTGCTTCAGTTTTGTGGTCTACATTCCTGTTGCTTCACTGAAGGACTTGAGTAGAAAAACTTCAGGATCACAACTGTATACATTTAAAATTTTAAAGTAGACATCGATGAATGTCTGATGAAATATCAAAAAACCCCAGGAAAATTTAAAAGTAATGAAAGGAAAAATTAAAAACACTTCATCTCTTTTCTTGAGAATGTTCACATTTTCCATCTTTTTTTTTTCTTTAAACATATTTTCTCTCTTGTTGTCTTGGAACATACCCTAAAACCAACTGAAAAAAAAAAAAAATAAAAACTATCCAGATTTCCTTAATTTTGAAAGAAAACTGGAGAAAGTTACTATGAAGTATTTAAATAATTTCAGAATAGAAGGTACTGCATTTCCATTTTGAAATCACCACTGTTTCAAAGATGTAGTGCATAATAACATATGACAAGAAGATATTGTTATACTTCCAAGTGAAGACACATTCTGAAATCTCCTTACCTTCATAGCAGCCTATATCACAGAGCTGGAATTCACTATCTTTTCCCAGATTTTCTCTCACCTCAATGTAGTTTCAGTGGGTTTTGCATTGTAGCAAAGTATGGTGGCAGGGGAGACAGCACTAAGGAAGAGATGCCTAATTCCAGCCTACCTGTCTTAGTAGAAGACTAGCAACTGAAGCAGCTGTTCTTCTGGATACAGAAAAGTTGAACTGGTGTTACTATCTACTGCTGCCCACAGCTGAGCTCTTACTGCTAAAAAAGCAGGAAAACATCATTCTAGAGGAAACTTTTCTAAAAGAATACTTGTCTTCCAGAATTAGATATCCAGAAACAGGAATATCTATCAGTGTTTTAGCTGTTGAGGGAGTTTCTTTGATTTCTGGAGGGAAAATAGGAAGAGAGATGGGAAATATCTATAAAACTACATGCTGAAGAGTATAAGAGATAAGGAAGTTGATGTTTTACCTGCAGCAGCTCCTGTTAAAAATAGGAAAACTATTGGTGGTAGATAAGTTGGTCTCTTTACAATTAATGAACAGAAGGTAATGACTGGGAATTAGAGTTTCAAATATTTCTTGAAATGACAAAATAGCTGACTGAATCATTCCTTATTTTCTTCTGTTACTTATCAATGTTAAACATTTGATTCCTGCATTACTGTTTCTACAAATAAATTCAAAAGTTGATTTATTTCCATGTGAATTCAGTTGATCGGACAAAGCCCAAAAAAACCCATTTTTAAGCCCACTACAATTATTAAAATCCATTAATATCCATTTCTACCTATTCTGGAACTAAATAAATAGCTAAATTCACAGGAAATACAGTCTTTGTAATTAATTTGCCCAGCTCTAGCAATTGGTTCTAAGTTCGCTTCTGTAATAGGAACTATCCCCAAATGCGTGTTCACTTGTTTATTTCTCAGTAAAGCTATTTCATAGTGAGAGAAATAAGTATTACTAGAAAATAATTCTACTGTTGGAAAAATTAATCTTCCCAAATAGCCTGAAAATAAATGTAAGTAGGATTATACAGAGGATCAACTCAGAAAAATGACACCAAGTTACTGCATATATCTTCTCTCACACTTACCTGATCTCTTCCCAGTCACATTTGTTTAGCACACTGACAAACATCAAACTTTTAGTGTTAGCAGCAACAGAAAGCCTATTCCTTTGTGGAAAATGAGCTGTACCTCATGCTATTTCATGAATCATAGGTGCAATTGTCAACTAGCTCTAGTCTCAAAAATGTCAGTGATGTTCAGTGGCGATATGTGAAAAAGATGCTAAATTGTTTTCCAGGTAGTTGATTGGACTCTCTTCACTAGCAGCCAAAATTGGTCTGTTTTCAATGTTGTGTTTTTAAAAGAATCAAATGTGAAACTTGTATTTTATACTTACAGCATTATTTTTCTGCCTGTAACCACAGTTTTTTTCCTTAATCGCAAAATAGCTACTGTCTGAGCATAACTATATTTTAAAAAAGAGAGGAAATTTGACCAGGAACAAGAGATTGTGAGAGCAAGTACAGTAATTTATAACTGAAGATTGGCTAGCTGACATTCCCAAGTAAGGTTCTCACTGCTTTCTTCAGAGACTTAGAGTACAGTAGTGCCTGAGCATATATAAACTATAGTTTATCTTGCCAGTCTAGATGGAACTCAAGTAGGCTCTAACTATATTGCCAGGCTTTACAACAGCTCTGTAAAGCCCAGAGCAGGGATCAGAAATGTGAGTAAAACATTTTTGTCCTAACAACTGACATTTCATTCTTTAGTTTTAAATGTGTCAGGAAATTGCATGGTTGCAGCTCAACCTTAGAGGAGTTTAAGAGTAGATAATAAATGTGTCTTCATTTTTCCCCAAATAGCATTGTTTCTGTAAGTCAAATGGATTGAAAAAAATGTTTTACTCTCACCTGTTATCATAATTCACGCTAAAATAACTTGGAAAAATCTCATCAGGAAGTTACTGAATCAGTAGCTATCATACAGATGGCCATTTCCTCTGTCATCTTTTTCCACTATGCATTAAGCAGAGGGATAAAACACGTACCATAAATTAAGTAATTGATTTAGAGGGACCCTTACTCTAAAAGACTATTCAGAAACTAGGAGCAATATCCTGAAACTCTCCCTAGGCAACATGCTGTCCAAATCCATCAGCCAGAAGCTATAAAACAGACTCATATATCCATTTTAAAAAGGCTATGTGTGACAATGAGGGCTACTAGAGAGCAATAACAGGATTGCCTGGCTTGCGGGCCCTTCAAGGTAGCTCTCAGGTAGGGCAGAGGCATCAGGAACCTCCAAGAAGTCTCTTATCAGATTTAGTATTGTTGTTTTATATGGTCATTTTCACTGTTTTGTCTTTCTGCCTCTGCTCTTTCCAAGCCAGGAGCATTTCCATCTAATCTGGGGTCTTATTATACTATTTGCAGATCTACACAGTCTAGGAAAGAAAGCTCTAATAAAAGATACTCTTGCATGAAATTGTTAAAGAATGATAAAATTGCTGAAACAGATGAATGAGAAGAAATAATGTGGTTACCACTGGCTTTTAGGCAACATATTTACATATTACTAACATATTTACAGTTTGTATCTTGCCCCAACTTTTGCAGTCATTTAGAAATCAAGGTAAATAAACTTACACAATGGTTTTGGGTAGAGATTCAATTCCAAAATATGGTAGGTAAGTCTGTTAACCTGTACAATATGTTAGGGGCCATGGATTTCCAAAGAATTCTGTGTTTTCTGAAAGAGTGAATTTAATTACTTCAAATGTAACTGAGACGAATTGCTTCTTCAAATTACTTTTTTATCATATTTGTTCAAATAAGGACAAAGATTATTAAAAACTGTTGACTAAAATTTTTAATTGGTGTCTCATATTTTAGAAATTATTCCATCTTCATATCCCACAAATTATTTGAAAGAGTCTTAATCTGGTAAACAAAGTCACTTTAAATTTCTATATTGGAAGTTCCAAGTTTATAACTACTTTTTCACAAAATAAGTAAAGCAGAAAACACTTTCTGCTGTTCAAAGCATCTGTGTTAACAGATTTACTTTTTTGTTGTAGAATACTTTGTTTCTTGTCTGTTTTTTTCCACAATTTTCCCTTTCTTTTTTCCAGACCTTGTTTATGGCTCACTTGAAATCATAGCACAGCTCAGATCGTCTCTAATTGATTAATTTTCATACTTTACCTATGTTGTGGTTTTAGGCCCAGCTGGGCACAAGGACCACGCAGCCAACTGCTCACTTTCCCATCCCCACCCCACTCCATGGAGGGATGGGGAAGAAAAAAGTAACAGAAGGCCTTATGAAAATCCCCAAGGACAAGGAGGTCTCCCTCACCAATTACAGACTCAGGAAAAACAGAGAGGGCTACTCGACTTGGGAAAGAAAACAAAACTAATTTAATCATCTGCCCACCAAAAACATAATAAACAGAAAACAACAGAGTGGGATGATGATGAAGAGTATGACCAGCCCTTTCTGACCACCTTACCCTCTCCACCTTACCCTCTTTCCCTCCTCACCTGTCAGCAGCTTAGGGGAGGAGGGAATGACAGGTGCATTCAGTCCTGTTCTGATGGCTTCTGCCACTTGTCTTGCCTCAGGGCAGGTAGACTCATTGCCAACTACTCCCTGCTCCAGCTCAGGGTCCCTCACATGCCAAGCATCCCTGCATAGACCAATCCAAAGTGCATTCATCCTGGGGACTGCAGGCCCTCTCCACCTCCTGTATGGGTCTTCTCTGCGGCTAACCCTCGGCCGAGACCAGTCTGCTCTATGGCTACCTCCCCAGTCTCTTGCCCCGCCGGGCACGAGCATCCTCCCTGGCATGAGGACTTCCTGGAGCTGCTGTTGACTTTGTCCCACGATTTCCCTTCATGGGTCTCAGGGAAACAGCCTGCAGGAGGGTCTCCAGTCCAGCAGTCTCCTCTCCTGCATCACTGACTATGAGTCTCATGTGGCTGATTCCATCTTGTCCCACTTCTTCCACCTCATCCTCCTACTGCAGATTCCCCTTCTTAATCTCAGAGGTACTGTATTGACCCAGACAGACCAGAGATGGATCCAACTCAGAGACAAAGGTAGTTCCAAGAACTTATGGGTGCCAACACTGCAGACTCTTCTCCCTGTTACTGAATAAAATTATCTCCACAGAAACCCAACATAACCTACCTCAGGCTCACAGAGAGAGGGGAAGGTTTTAGAAGGTAATCTAAGAAATATGAAGTGTAATAAAAGTGGTATATGGTAAGGGGTCAGTGGTGTGGGAGTAGGAACAGGGACGGCAACTCAGCCAGATGGAGGCTTTTGGGAACCAGATGGAGTTTCCAAGCCTTGCACATCTGTGTTGCTTTGCAGGCATTTCTAAGTCATATATATGTATCTTGAAATTCTGGCTTAATTAATAAAAAATAATTAGATGAGACCATATGAGTATAAAGGTATGCAGAATAGGTTTTTATTTTTGGGTTCTGAATAGGACGCAGTCAAATGTATCAGAAAAGATTTATATTTGTGAAATTTATTTACCTAAGGATATGTTCAAATGATTTTGCAGGTAAACATGAGCTCAGTTTATCTTTACTCTGAACCAGCCAGAGGTGTGCTAACTGCAGTCTAAAAGCCGTGAAGGTATAATTATTACAGGATTGTGTTCAAGCTAATAAGTAACTTCAGTGTCATGCTAACCATAGCAACCTGCATCAGAATTGCCTGGCTGGCTGTCATTGAGGGCGAAATGACCTGAAGTCTTCCTGCAAAGACAGTAGAGATGTAACTTTAATCAGGATATTCTTTTTTCTTTTTTTTTTTTTATTCTAGTATCTCATTTAAAAAACTAGAAAAAAATATTTATATACGTGAAGTATTATTTTGTTTTTAACAGAAAATGACAGTTCATAAAATATTTATGTGTAATTACCTGATAATAGTAGTCTCTAGTAAGTTTTAAAGGTATTACCTCAATGATCAACTTTTTTTATTTTATTATCATCATTTTAATATTTTATAAAATGATGAGTAAACTGCAATGACAGTACAAATTTTGTACTCTTTCCTGCATTTTTCTCCAAACCAAAGATGTGAAACTAGAGCTTTTGAAATCATGATTTAGCAAGGTTCATGTGCTTAGTTTGGTAGCTTACATCACAAATGTTTATTTTCCTTTAAAAAAAAGAAAACAAACAATCTCTGTTGCAAAACACTTGCCTTGTGCTTTGAAGAAAAGCTATGTTTTTCATATGATTTTACACCGGAGTAGATTTTTTTCTTAATATGTTCAAGTTTTTTTGAGGTAGTGGGTTAAACATCTTTTCATTTGCTGAATCTGGAAACTGAAGACATTTTTTTATAAAGATTGTCATTATAGGCATTTCATCTGGCTCTGTTGATTTTACAGTTCAGATCAGCACAGTTCTACAAAGATGCAACGTGTGTCATGTTAAATTAAACCTGGAATACATTTTGAGTATTTCTGTAGCATGTGTAGCACTTTAAACTCTGATTCTCTAGAGTAAATACTCACTTTCATCTTTAGTGTTTAATTCTGTAAAAGCAAGCTTGAAATTATGCTACATTGTTGCTTTTCTCATACATTCTTAGTAGCAGAGGAGGATTGTAGAGGAAAACAGGAAAATTACTATATTCTGCTAGACAAGCCCCTCTTCATTTGCGCAGATCACTTAGATTGGTGTCAAAAAAACCACCTTACTTTAACCAAAGTTCAACCTAATCTTATGTGGAAGTCTCTTTCGGGAAAGAAACTTTTTTTTTTTTTTTGGAGAGGGACTGAATAAGGAAGCGGCTCCATTTTGTGAACTTGCTTAGATATATTAATCCTTACTTTTGTTTCCACTAAAATTAGGGTGTTTTTTTTTTTTTTTTCTTAATCAGGATAGAATATCTATACACATCTACTGATGGGTTAAAAACCATAAATTGGAGTGCAAATGCACTAAAAGTAAGATTATTACTTGTATTGCATCTGCTTAACATTGCTGAGTTTGATTTTGTTGTGAAGAAGTTGAATGATGCAGCAACAATTTATGCTTCAGAATTTTAGGAAATGTGGTCTTTGGAGAATTGTCCTAATTCTGGTAGCTGTGCATGCATTCTACATAGTTAGTGCACAAATCCCTCAGAGAGACAACATGTTGTTACAATTGTCTACTCCTGAGTTTTTACTTAATTCTCCTTTTTTTTTCAATAGGGTGGAGTGAATGGCCTGACTGGAGAGCTAGAATTTGCAGAAAATGGAGGGAATCCCAATGTGCATTTTGAAATCTTGGGGACAAATTATGGAGAAGATCTTGGCAGAGGCATCCGCAAGGTGAGACTACATAGAGACTATTTTTACTAGTCTTGGGACTATTTTCACTGATCTTTTAAAAAATCTTTCTTGTGTTTCATGTTAATTGAAAAATGTTTGATGACAGAAAATATGTCATTGTGTACCACTGAGAGGAATAAAAAATAAGAAAGTCTTGAACTTCTGAATACCAAACTCTTTCATTATTGCAAAGATGCCTTGAAGTAGGTTATGTTGATCAAGGTGCTTGTAATACAGAATGTGTTAGGCTGCTGGCTGACCACCCCAGAAGACTAGTGAAAGCTTTTTTTGGTTGTTTTGGAACCCTTGCAACTAATTTCTAAAATAGAAAACTTTACATTGAATGACATTTTGAGCACTCCCTTTCACACTTGGTGCTTATGGTCAAAGTGGGATGCTGCATAGGTACAGAAAGAGAAAAATCTGTTTTGTCTATAACAGACAAAATTTTTGTAATCTCTTGTCTTTAGGAAATAAGGACACAATGTTTTAGTAGAAGTTAACTTTTACTGAGTAAGTGTAATGGTATGTGTTCACCTTTGAAACACAGTCCAAATACTTGCACCTAGATTGTTTGAGAACACATACATATCCAGCAAAATTACTTTTTCCTGATATTTCAATTTTGCTAGTCCATAAAAAAAATTAAGTCATGTGTATGGAATGATGGAAGTAGGCCTCTATTTGCAGTACATATCTTTAACTTTGGACAACTGCCCATCTGGGATGGCAACAGTAAAAGTAGCAAAAATCATATGGTACCTCTTAAGAAAATAAAAGGCGAATAGGCTTGTTGAAGAGCAACTCTCCTTCAAAGACTGACTTCCTGAAAGATGATACCAAGATCTCTTGCTTTGATGTATTAGATTACACTGGGTTTTATATGCAAGGAATCTGAAGTGATTTTCTGAAAGCAAATCTGGAGGAAGTTATCTTAATATATGTAAACTGGTTCTTTGTGTCAGTGTCACTATATGATGAAGTACATCATTTGTCTCCTTACCTTCTGCAGTAACAGATAAGTGCTCTGAAAGAAGAGAGAGATAAATAAGAAGTTAAAAGTGTCTCTAAACTCTTGGAATTTATCCTCTGCTATTCATTGGAATTGTTATTCCATTCCTGCTCTTTCATCTGTTGTCAATCTTAACATACACACGTGCCAATAGCTATGTCACCTTGAGCAGAGATCCTGAGAGATGCTTTGGAATCTAAATAGAACTAGAACTTGTTGATATTTGGAGATGAGTTTGAAAAGTCTGACCAGACTCCAACTAGAACATGGGATGTGTCTCTATTCCTTCTCCTATAAATTTTGTCTTTTTCATCATATTTTGACTTGATGAATTTTTCATGCTATTCATCAGGGAGCTATTTATTCTTTAGAGCAGCCAGGTAGTCCTTTCCAGGAAAATCTGTATCTTCATTTAGTTTAATCAGTTGACTTTGGCTGTTTCTTTACTTCAAATGTGTCTAGATAAATGCTCGAGTAAAGCATTAAATTGTGTTCCTCCATTTCAAAACCAGAAGATAGAGACCCACAAAAAAAAATCTTGGAAATATAAAAGTATGAGAAGACTTCCTAGCCTTTTTAACTCTTTTCCAAAGGTATAATTCAGATTTATATTGTCAACATTGCCAACTATGGTGCAGTTTACTTTTAAAGAAGATATATTAATGACGATGGGCATGTGTAAGTTGTGCAAAACAATGAGATAGGGTTTTTTTACCCTTTAAAATAGTACAGGGACAAATGTACATTCACTATCTTTGAAAGGAAATAGATCTGAAGTTGGTCAAAGAGAATATTTGCACAGAATATGATTTGATGAAGAAACTCAGCGTTACAAGACCCTATTCAGGAGAAAACAAAGTTTAAAAAGTAAGATACTAAAAGTATGTATTTTTTTACGTCTGCAAAGATGAGCACTTTAAAGTTCATACAAAAATTTTCCTGTTGAAGCTTTCACTAAATGTCTACCCTTTGAGTTTTCAAATGTCCAGAGAAGAACAGATTTAATCTGTTCCAATTGTTTTTTTCTGATTAGCGTTCAGTGATCCAGATAAAGCTTTAGAAAGAGTCCTGGTGTTGAGAAAGGAACTTTCTTTAGAAAGAAATTTCTGTATATAATGAGAGGATGTGATAATTGTAAAAATAATTCCAAGGAAATATTGGATTTTTTTCCCACTAAATTGGATAGTAAAAGGATTTAAAATAAATACAGTCTTTATAATCAATACCACAAAGTTAAAAAAACAAAGTGGGGATTATAAAATATTCACATCAGAAATAAATAAAAGTTTTAAAGTAAAATACTATATGTTGGCTTTGCTCTTTGTATCTTTGATTAGGCTTTACTTCATAATGTATAAGGCACTAGGGTTGGAAGTAAATCACAATAATAACAGGAGTCAGATATTTTTTTTGTTAGCTACACTAATTAAACTGCTCTTCAGACTTCTATGTATATAGCAGCCTGACTACAGATCTACCTATCCATTTTTCTCAACTACAGTGGAAGCAGCTGCAATTAGCAGACTTACTGAAATTTCTAAACCAATGCATCTTCCCTAATTAACATGTTTCCAGGTACTTTTATAGGAGATAATGAGGGGTAAAATCATGACAAAAGGCCCATTGAAGTGTTCATGTCAAGTCAAGTGTGCAAAGATTTTTTCCTTTTTCATGATGAACAATTAATTGATTTTCATTAGAGCAGGTAACATTTTTAAATGTACTTGAATTTCTCAAGAGTTCAAATTCGGCTTGAAGTCAGTTCTATTTGAGTTCCAGAGTAATTTACTTACTTCTGAAAAGTTCACTTATGTTCACAGGTTAATATTTCTAGGGTTCATAAAGGCAAGTGGTTTAGGAAACACCAAAAGTTCATGTTTGTGTTTGTTTTTATTGGCCAAATGAAGCCATAGAACTATCAGAAACTGTCTGCAAGTCTCCTCCAACTTCCATGGGCTACTATCATAGCTAGAAAGCACATGGGTTACTATCATACCTAGAAAGCATTCATGTTTAGGTTCATTGCGTTAAGTCTTTCATCTAGTAATGAAGTAGCAAACTCAGGAGCAGAATTTGCCAGAAATCAAATCTGTAAATGCTATCCAGCACCTTGAAGACCGTGGATTGCTTAGACTACATGAGTTGCCAGAGTCAGGTACTTGGGATAATAGAGTCAGATTGCTGCCAGCCACTGATTTTATTGACACCAGCAGTGTTACCATCTCAAAAAAAACACAGAAAAACTGCTTTTACACATCATGCTGTGACTTGCTTTTGTGTGGATATAGTTATATTCAGTGGGAAACATGGGTGTATTTCTGACATTTCTCTGTTGGCATTTGTCTATTGGTATTTGACATTTTAGTGTGTATTCTTTGACATTTAAATTTTGGTGTAATGCTTTTATCTATACTGTTGAAATAAAAGCTGACATTCCTGTGAATAACCATCCAACAAACAAACGAACAAAAGGGAGTTGATAGCTCAGAGTACTGTCTCATGTCTTAGTAGTGTAGAAAACAGCACTACGGAAATAAAGTGTGTTTCATGTTTCTTCTAGTGATCCTGTAATTCATAATGGGCTCACCCTCAAAGGCTCAATGCTACACATTTTTAAGTTTAGAGGACTTTCTTCCTGTTCCCACACTGGTTTTCTTACCAGCTGTGGACACTTGGAGATGGTGGTGCATTTTGCTCTGCTTCCATGTCCTTGTGAGCATACAGTCACCTCCTGTGTGTTTCTCTTCTCTTCTGAAGATTTCTCTTCTGTCATTTTCTCTCAGTGGGGGAATGAGAGAGCACCCAAGGCTCTCACATCTCTTCCTCTCTGCACCAGTATGTCCATGTCAAAGGTTTCTTTGCATTCAGGACACCTAGGATGCCTTGAAGCAAGGATGGAGCCCTGGGCATGCAGAAAAGCTGATAATGCTGGGTAGGGCAGCTTGGTACCTGAGGATGCTTTGAGCCCTCTGACTTTGTCTGGTAGGATTGTAGGACTCTGTCCTAAAAGATCTTAATTTGATGAATTTAAGGAGAAAAAGCTATATATTTTTATCTGAGCAATATCTGTAGTGCAAAATGTTTTGTATGAATGTAATTGAAGACTTTTGGCCGTAATGTTTGACAGGTATGTTGTTCCTCTTTCTGCCAGTGTGAATGGCAGAACCTTTCCTGTAGAGGTGTATAAGCATGCAGGCTTATATTTCTGAGGTTATTAAGGGTTACATGAAACATTCTATAGTTGTGTTATTTGTTCAGAGATGGGAAAATACACAAAGGGTGTCAGGAAGATGCAGCCAGACTCTTCTCAATGATGTCTACTGGTAGGACAAGGGGCAACAGGTACAAGCTGGAACATAAGAGGTTCCTAAGAAACATAAAGAAAAACTGCTCCACCGTGGGGGTGACAGAGCACTGGAACAGACCGCCCAGATGGGTTGTGGAGTCTCCTCTGGGGACATTCAAAACACACGTGGATGAGCTCCTGTGTAATCTACTCAGCTGTTTCTAAAGGTTGACATACAATTTATTATGTGTCTGAAAGACAGAAATGCAATTTACATACACATTATTGATTGTGTGTTTCCTAGTGAATTGAAAATAAATGTTGATGTGTTCAATTGCTTTGCCTCTAGTGTTGATAGAGGAGATGGATCTGGTACAGTACTAACATGATACTTTCTCTAATGGAACTTTAAATACCTAAGCAGCCTGCTAGAAATGAAATAAACTATCTAATACTAAAGGTTAAGAGGTAATTAAATAACTTGGTGAACTTGGACCTGCTATTCCTGTCCAGCACAGTATTTAAATCTGTAGACCCACTGAAGAGTACCATTTCCTTCCTTTATCTAGTGCTATGCAATAGACAAAGATACAGTGACCGATTCTTTATTTTCTACTAGCTTCTGCAAATCATTTGTGAAATTTCAGTGAAATTTAATTTGTCTGAAAAGTGTTGGAAATTTGCATGGTACCACAGTGAAACTAGTGTTAGGAGAGAACTGTGGTTTGCTTGAAATTGCACTGCTTTGTTTAGCTTAAAGTTCAAATATATTGCTTATTTGAGTCTAACGCAAAACAGAAAAAAATACCACTATCTATAATTATATACCCAAATTTTAAACAATTTAGAAGTTAAAAAAAAAAAAATCCCTCTCTTTATTTTGACTAAAGTATTTTCTTTTAAAATCTGAGACTGCAGAAAGACAGATTGACTCAAAGTAATCAATAGTGTACCATCTGGAGAATTTGTCAAGTTTTGGACTCTAAATCAAATGGAGCTGGAGGGAAATCTAAATCTTAGTGCTGGACTGTTGAGGTGCCTACCCTGATCTGGAGCTGTTTGTCCAGATGACTGAGTATTTCAGTGTTCCCAACAAGTGCAAAGTAAAGAAGCTAGAGATGGATTTGGTGTCTTGATGGATGCTGCCACAGTAATATGGAAGACCGAGGTTCAAGTCCTTCTTCTAGTGATCATTAATAAATGCAGAGCAGACCTTCTACTACCAGCACTGTTGCAAGCAGCATTTTCCCTGTGAATTAATCAGTTGTGGAGCAGGAATAAATCACCCAGTAATAAGTGAGAGCTCATAAGGTTTATGAGCAAAATCACTCAGAACTCAAACTCCAAACTAATACCCACAAAGCCAAGGCAAACACAATGCAATAGAGACATATTATCTCAACTACTTCTCTTTAGAAACAGCAGTCAGATATGTCTGCAGAGCTCCAGTGCACTCATGTATTCGAACATAGTGAGACCTCTTCTGAAACTGAAAAGTGATTTCAGGCTACAAAACAAACAGGTCTCTAGAATTCTCAGTCTACAATAATAAGGATAAGTTCCTGGATTAAAATTCAACTCAAATCATTAAGATTTAGGTTTATCCAGTTTTCTGCAAGCAGGTAGGATGGCTTTTTTTTTTTACATTTATGAGGCTAGAGGAGTGCAATTTGAACCCAAGCAAAATATCTTTCAAGCCTCTGAAAAATTGCAGCACTCTGCAGGGGAAAAGGAAAAAATGGAGAATGCAGGGTGGCAGGAGGGAAGAATGCAACTGAGACCCTGGAGAGAAGCATTGATGTCAAACTGAAATTCCCCTTAGGACCTTGGTACTCTGAAGCATTTCCCTTGGTAATTTTGTCAGGGATGAGTCTGTTTGCTTTTTTGCTCAGAATTTCCATTCTTGTCAAAACTGATGTGAATGTTCTTACTGAAAACTTGCAGTGGATTGGGAATGGCTTATTTTGACTGGTTGCTTTCATTAGAAAAAGATGAATTGGTTTTATATGCTTTAAATTATAAGGTTCGTAGGGTTTATTCATTTTTGTTCATAGGGATAGGAGGTTACATGTTAACAGTCTCCTGTTGAAAATACAATTATCTCAACAGCAAAGAACAGGAGAAATATTTTTTACTTTCAAGGCTGGGTTTTTAATTTCCTTTAATATCTTATTATGACAATGGAAACTCGAGAAAGATCAGTCAAAATATAATAATAATAAAAAAGCTAGGAACTCTATCAGTAACTCCTGTTTTGTGTTGATGCTGCTAGGCAAGTGCCTAACAACAGAGGCTCCTGTGTGATTATTCTGTGCTTCAAAAGAGGCATAAGAGCAAATGATACAGAACTTCATTAACTTCTCTTTTTGCAGCAACGATTTTTTGTCCTGAAAAACTCTGACTAGCAAAAAATAGTCTTAGTTTTTTAATAACTACAGTGTGAAGGGAATTTGGATCTCAATGTTGATCAGATTAATGTAGCAAATGAAACTTGATTCGTATCTGTTAGCCATTTTTCCTTCATTTTTGGATTCCTCTCTTCCTATTGATCTGCTTGCAGTAGGCCACAGGTCAACCAGACCAAGGGATTATATAACTTTTCATTTTCCAAACTTGACATCTGTAATTAATAACCATTTATAGTTTTCAGTAGGATTGATTGGGCCACTTTTGAAATCCTTTATAAAGGTTATGTGACTTTTTTTTCTGCTTGAGTAGCTGTCAAAGCCTCCTGGTGAACATGGATCTGCAGAACTGACCAGCAAGTTATGCTGGATTTTATCCTCAAATATGTCAGCAGAGCAAATTAGCTTTGTAACTCATTTCAGAGATCTGAAGTGCTTGGAAACTTTGAAGGGCCTCAAAACCAGCATTTTGAATAATGATAGGAGAAACTGTGTGATTTAAGAATGGGCTTAATGCTTCATTGACCTTCAAGGCAGTAATGCTGCTATGCAATTTTGGAAATCCTATTAAGGGCTTCTCTTCACATTTAAGAGAGCAGTCACTGAGTGCTGCTTCAAGAATGCAGTTCATCACCCTTGACACTAATAGAATAAAACAATTAAATTTGGAATTATTTGTATAAAAGTGGTGATCCTCAATAAATTTTAAATACCTTTCACAGGAGAAATTTTCAAAAGTTATCAATGTTTGTGTTTTCCTCTTTAGAGTTGGTTTGTTTTCAGTCAAAGCTGTCATTTGATGAAAATTGCTTTATTTCAAAAATACCTTCCACTAGTAGGAAGAAGTAATAACGCGCCATTAATCAAAAAAAAAAAAAAGAGGGCTGTGGTAGTTAATTTATCATGTGAAGTACGAAATAATGACTATATCTTCAGTAAGTTAACTATTTTCATCCAAATTTGGATGGAAATTGGGTATCCTATTAAAAAAAAATAATACTAATTGGAAAACTGTGTAGACAGCAGAAAGAGGTGATTAAAAATTTCGGCTACTTCTTTTAACAGAAGGCATAAAGAGATGGTAGTAGGAAATGGTTCCTTTAGCTTTAGCTTTTGAAGGTAGAGAAGAGTGTTGTTCAGTTATCATATTTAAGAGCTCAATACACAGCCTTAGGAGGGGTTATAACAGATTTCACTCCATAACACATGGAAATAGATCTACACATATTTCACAGGATTTGATAAATTGTTTTTTTCTTCAAGAACCACTGGCATGATTAGATGGCCTGAAATGTCCTATCAAGCATGTGTCCCTACGATACTGAATCCCAGATTGGACTTCAAAGATCATCTGGCCCAACTTTTCAATAATTTTTTTCTACTTTGCAGAATTTCTGAGTGACTTCTCCTTAAAAGAAGTATTGTTTTATAGGTTGATGGATGTTGAGTGAGCCCCTGCGGTACATCTGAAAGGCTTAGCAGGCTCATATTGTTCAAAACTTTGCTGTTACAAGTTTTAAAGTAGGCAGAGCTCTCTGGCAGTAAAATCTTTGTTCCAGTTTAGGCTATTAGAAGAAAAATATGAAAACGTGTCTTGTGACACACTGAATATTAATGTATTACAGAGATGAAAGCAAGTTGATTTTTTTCTTGTTTAGTTTTTTGTATTGTGTGGGGAGTTTTGTTGTGAGATTTTTTTTTTTTTGAAAGACTGTATTTCATTGTATGATGCTTAATGATATTTTGTTGAGAGTAGTAGACAGAATTTTCCCACAGTGGGATAGGCAATCCTGATAAACCCAAAAACTTTTACCTCTGTTACCATAGAGTAGTCAGTGCCACTTTCTACTAAGGCAAGGAGAACTCAAAAATGTAATCCTTTAGTCTTCTCTCTACAGGCTGTGGGATCTAGAGGAGCTAGCAGAGTCATAAGCTGATCGGGAAACTGGTAATTTAATTCAATGAAAATGCAAAGCCTGTGGATTTCCACTGAGAATACCTTCTATCTGTCTATCTGTCTGTCTATCTATCCATCCATCCATCCATATATAATATCCATCAGCTGTCACTGCTGTGGGAGTAGATTTACAGTAAGCAAGTGTGTGAAAACATTCATGAAGCTGCTAAAGACTCCCAAATTCATCAGAAAGAGTCACATTAGCAAAGTGCCAAGGGTCAACTGTTCCTTGGCCAGACGAGAGTGGTGCCCACTAGGGACAACAGCTTGAGTTGATGGGGAGTCTCACATTTGAGTTGGACCAGAAAATGCATGTGGGTACCATGGTTAGCTAAAGAGAAGGAGGAGAAATGATGTGTTGAATTTTGGAAATTGCTTTCCACTGTTATTAGCACAACACAGCTGAATACAGTACATCTTTCTTTGTTGTGGTGTTATTAAGACAGATAAGAAACTAAGTGTCATGTTTGAAAATTGCCCCTGTGGTTTCAACTTGGATGCTGTACCATTGTTTATAACATACTGTAGTTTTCAGGTAATATACTCATCTCATTTATTTCAAAATATGCCAGAGTTTACTATGCATAAATCATCATTTTTCAATTTCTTATCTGAAGAAAGAACTTCAGAAGTTATGTCATTTTCTTAATATTGCTTTTATTGCAATGATGAGATATGTTTCCCATAAACTGGTTATAGCTGTATCCTGCAATTAAAAGAATCCTAAAAGTGATTTCCAGAGATAAAAAGTTAGTTCTATGTAATTGCTAAGAGCCACCTCCTTGCACCTTTTATGTTCTTTACAAATAAGAAAGATGAGGATGGTGAAGCTTTCAATGACTTCATAATATTTATAGTTCTTTCATACTGTTGAAAGATTTTTATGATTCAACCTTAAAATTACAGTGCTCAGGTTTTTGCCTGTTATAGAGTTATGATATAATGCCTTAATCAAAGGGTAAGTTACAATAAAAATTAATAATAAATACTCTTGCCATGGCGTATTCCTGCTTTTAAATGTGCAACTGAAGTAGTAAAAAAGGGATCTTTCAAATCCATTACATTTTCATCTCAGCAGACAGAATGAACTTAATTTGATACAACCTCTCTTTTTGAAAAATATTTTCATGAAATTGTAAGCTTTAAAATTCTTAACTAAATAGGACGAAATATTAGGTTTTAAAGAGTTTGTCAAGAAATGTCTGGCACCTGTGGGAGATATGTGTCGGAAAATAGTTTCATCATTACTTCAAATACTATGACTCTCCATTTCTCAAAACCTGTGAAAAACCTGGCAATTTTTCTCTCAAGTATAGCTATGGAGAGAATATTTTTGTCTTCTGTTGAAATTTGAGCTCAAATTTAAGTCATACACATAAAGCATTTTATGAGTTGGTTTAGAAAAATTTATCATAAGATATCAAAACTAGTATGCTTCATTAAAAAAAATAATTGATATCTGAATTTAAGCTATTAACTTATTTGCTATAAATAATAACTTTAGCGTATTCACAGACAGCAGAAATGTATATTGAGAGTAAAGTGCATGGTACAGGAAACAATGTCTCCCTTAAACCCCTGGAGATAAATCCTTTTTTTTTTCATTGGCTTATCTGACATTTCACTCTAGGAGAGATGGATAAAGAAGTCAAAGCAAAACCAGAGGTTAGGAGCCAAGCATGGTTAGAGTAAGAAATTAGAGTTGTTTTGCTATGGCTGGGCCAGTCGGTGTTTCACGAGTGATCCCAATGTTATTGCAGATATTGACAAAGTTATCTCTACTGCTATCTCATCCTGTGCTAATCATGCTGCCTTTTATATGTATTATCTTGGGCAGTTTTGCATGCTTACAGTTCATTTACCTGTTGCTTTACCTGTATTACTTTGTATTTCTGATATCTTGTTTTTACTTCCCCATGGTATCCCTTGAAATTGAGGTCTAGCCTCATCTTTGCTGCATTGTGCTGAACCAAGCTGCTTCTGCACCTTGTCTGGTCATAAAGCTGTTAGTCTGAAATGCTGGATTTGTTTTCTTGTACTTTCTTTTTTTAATGGACTTTTATAATAATTAATGTACTTACAGGTCATAAATAATCTGATTTAAAGTATGCATTCCAATGGAATGCTTTAATAATGAGCAATAAGTGGTTTATATTCATATTTTCATGCAACATGAAGTTTGTATACACCTCTACTGGTTTTGCATTATAATTTGATTGCTTTTAAAAATAATATATTTTAAAGCCTTGATACTGATGATTTGCATCAGTTTGACTCTAAAACGTTTCGGTACTCTAAACTTATTAGTATTCTGAATTAGTACTCGGGTACACTTAACTCTCTAAGTTTATTAATTGCTGATAAAAATGTGTGATTTCCCCATTGAGTATGCGTTTCTGAGATCTCATTAGCCAGTTAATTTTAAGTTGTGTATTGTATTACTTGAGACAAATACTTGGCATAAATATACCAAGTATGAAAACAAATATTTTAGTTAGGATTTAGTGGAATAGCTTATATCCGTGATTCAAGCACACTTATCACTCAGTGGAACAGTGAAAATTAATGCAATTTTGTTAAAATATGTATTAATTTCATAAATGGAGTATCGATCCCACTTATGCCACCATGGTTAAAGAGTTTTATAAACTCTTGTTCCTCGTATCTATACCTGTATACATTAAAAGTTATCTTCGTATTCCTATTCATCTTTGCTCTACAGCAACTACCTTGCTTTGCATTCCCGGACCACCCTGCTACTAGGTGTGTGTTTGTTGCTACTTCATTCCTTTTTTCGTTCACTCAAATTACAAGTTTTGCTTCAGACATTGGAGACTGTGTGAGCCTGCTTTGTATTACAAAGCACATCAGAAGTAATGTTGCATTAGCAAAGAGAATTCTGAGAATTTCCATGTTTTGCTACAGCAATGAAGGCAATTGCATAAAATGCATGAAAGGAAAATGCATGCACTGAAAAAATCTGCTCAGAAAAGGTTATAGAAGAGCTGATTCAAGCTTTGAATTAGAGAGGAGATCCAGTTCAGTGTCAGAGCAGTTTTGTTAACACAGTGGATTTTAGCTAGTAATGGGAGTTGGTAAGTGTAACACCACAGAATGGGGCTACAACCTGGAAAACCAAATGCCACATGAATGGATTATTATGTTATCTCTGTCTGTTGCAAGAGGAAGGAACAGATAAGGTGGACTTTCTGTTCTACAATGGTAACGATGTATGGAAGTATTTTATCCAAAGCCCAACCTACTTGGATAGACCATATGTCAGATTGCTAGCAGAAAAGTTTTACAGTACAGCCTTTTGGTCAGTGTAGACTGATGTAGACTAAGATACATTTTTTCCCCCATATTTAGTTCGCAAATTGCCTTTTCAAATATGTTTGAAAGACTAGAACAATTCACATATAGTTTGGTCTTCAGTAAAGTTTTAATGAGTCTCTTGACACACTTGATTCTGGATAGTAAAATTGATTTATCTATTTGGCCTTGAGACTTGTCATTCACTGAACGGCATGTGAAAGTTATTTTCCACTGTCTCTACTAACTTTACTGCTGAAGACCTTACACCCTGCTTGATTTTAGCTTTGTCACTTATTGTGTCTGCAGGAAAGGAAACATGACAAGAACCAGATAGGTGATAGATATCTTATCACGTGAGAATACAATCTTTATGTTGCTTTGTGACTGTAGGCCACGAATAGATTGCATTAAATAGAGATTCATGTACTGAATACAAATGGTTTTAGCAACCTCATGTACTGAAGCATTTCTGTTCAGTCCAAAGGGGATTGAATTCCACAGCAAACAGATTTTGTGGTAAAGATTTTTATGCTGCTTTTACAGTTTGGATGGGGATGAGGACAAACATGATAGGAAACTTTTATAAGAAATTCCAATCTTTTTCTGATAGTGTACCACATCCCCATTTGTTTAATGTGTTCTGTGTCATCTTATTCCACATATATTACAGATCAATTATTTTGTTTCTGGTTGGATATTCCTTCTAAGCTTTTTAAGCTTTTTTTCTAACAGTTTTGTAAACATCTAAATTGCCATTCAATCCATTAGTCATTAGAAGCTGCTTTTTAGTTTGCTGTGCCACTTTAGCATATTGAGGCAAATTGTTTCTGCAAGAGAAAATGAAAACATCAATAAAGAAAACACAGAATGATACCTTGTTAAAGAAATGTTTGTTCTCATCATTATTTTATTTTGTATTTTCTTATTTCATTTACCTTACAAAGACAGGAAAAGCCCTTATACAAGTGTCTGGTCTAGTTAAATCTGTTTTAAAAATAGGACTTAAAACTTCTTTACCCTTCAAAGACTATTGATAAAATGAAGTGATATTTTTCTCTCCTCTCTGTTTGCTTTTTTCTTTTTTTTTAACACTTTTACTTTATCTTTTGAAAGTTGCCTTGGCAAGTGCAAATCTAGTTGTATATAATCACATGCCAGATTTCTGCAGAAGACAATATATTTTCTTGCGTACTATATCTATCCATAGAAAGGCTACATATTGCGATGTTGGTTGCGATCTTAGCTTGACAAAACAGTAATGTTCACCTGGATGGGAAAAAAAACAAACAAAACATAAATGGCAAAAATGCTAGCTATTTGACAGCTGTATTTTTCAAACTGTGGGGATAGCAGGTAGACTCAGATTTTCAAGAGGCTGTTGACTTCAAGATGTTGCAGTCCTTTGGAGACCACAAATAAGCAGACTTATGACAGACATTTTAATGAAAAAATTTTGGAGTAGTACAGTGTAAACCTAACCTGAAAGTCATGAGATAACCTCAGTCAATTTATAAAAAAAAAGGAAATAGTGACTTCCTAAAAAAAAAAAAAATAAATTATCCTGAACAGCACAGCACAGCTACTTACCTGTAACAAGATCATTAAGAGCTGGAAACAAAAGCAGCCCTCTAGGTTGCTATTTTGGGTTTTGAAAGAGACAGAGCTAAGTGGTAAAGTCCCCACATTCTGGAAAAGTCAGCTAAAACTGAAAATATAACTTACACATGGCTATGCACCTGGCTGTAAAGGTGGGTGTTATCTAATATTCTGCCTTGAAAAAATGGGAAAAAAAAAACCCCAATTTATTTCATAAGGACTCATAGTTTTATCCATAAACTCTATTTTTTTCCATTTACAAACAGAACAGTACACTTACTCAAGGGTGGGAGATGTTAGTTAAAATTAATACAGCATCAATTGAGCGCTCCACAGAAATTAAAATTAAATATCTACAGACATTATTTCTTATTATGCATGCTATAAACGTATATGGCTCTTGTATGGGATCTTCTGGTAATGTAAGATATTTCACTGCCCTCTCTTGGTGAGAGTTAAAACTGGTCTCTTGTTCATAAACCTTTACCCAGAAGCAAAAGGGATTTTTTCCTTTGGTGCAAGTGTTCTTTACTAGCAAATCATAGCACTTCGGATACTGTGGATTAATAAGTATCCATGAAATTGTGATGATTTATTTCAACTTGAAGTTTTTAAGTGAGATCATTGGCTTAATCTATGATGTGTGGACATGTATGTACAGGAATATATGTTTATGTATTCAACTCTATACAAATTTCAGAACAATATATCCTTTTCCAAAATGATGTTGAAATATTTTTTAAAAATACTTTGAATAAAGTCTGTGTGTTTTGTGAGCAGTGAAAACGCTAATGACATTTTAATTGCTTGCTGGCATACAGAGCTAGTCCCTATTTTGTTAAAATCTATCTATTTTAGACAGCTAATTCAGGTGCAAATGTTAATTACTAACCTCCCTCTAAAACATGTTGCTCTAGAAAGTAGTTCAAAACTGCATAAGGCATTTCATGATACTAGTTAGCTGATTTCACAGTTTAGTTTCAAATACTATAAATATCTTTTCCCCTCCAAATTTCTGTGAAAAGATCAAAGTTTGCAAGCTCCCTGAGTTACCCCAACCCAGTCCTTCTTGCCTGATATTTGGGAGAAAGGAAAAGTCATACATGGAACCTTAAACCACGATTGATTTCCTAACCACATGCTATTATGGAAGGTTTTGTGAAACACATCGCAAAAATGGGAGCTTTGATTTCTGTGCCATGATTAAATCCAATTAAATTAAATCAAGGACCGTGTTTTAACTTCGGTCAATTCTGTGTTTTAGTTCAAAGTAATCAAGAAAATTCTTCAATGATAGCATTATTGGTTCAGAAAGACTGTGAATTTATGCTGTAGGAGGGGTTACAACTTAGAAATGCCACAAATTTTTTTATGTATTGCTTGCAACTCCCAAAGGGATCATTTTTTATGAAAGCTGTGTCTTACCATATATTCAGGAGGTCTATGTTATAGCAATAGTTACAAAGGAATGAATGGGCAAAAATAAACCAACATGTCTTTTCCAATGTGTTTTTTCAAGCCAAAGAAAACAGAAACCTGGTATGTGTCCAGAGCCATGTAAGCAGTTCAGAGTCTATTCTGTTGACAAAGCACTGAGAAATATTTAAAACACGGTTTGCTGTTGTTGATAGCATAGCAAAACTATTAATCAGTGTTAGATGTTCTTATATAGAGCAATGACTTGCTGAGTACCAAATGCAAATTTGGCAAGTATCCCTGCGAGCTGCTTGGTTTGAAAGGGCAGAGGAATAGACACGTTAATGGTAGAAAGTTTGAGCTACACCAAGAGTGCATCAGCTTCCAAGAAAAAGACTGAAAGGGAGACAAATCCTGATGGAAAGACAAGGAGAGCCTGCAGATGCTCACAAAGAGAAGTGATTTGCATGTTTACTGCCCAAAATCACTATTACCCTACCAGTAACTCTGTTACCAGGCAGGATGTCTTCCAAGAAAAGTCAGCTTTTTTTCCTTTCCTGTCTAGCATTCATTAGACAGCATCATGACCTGACTTTTCACCAGAGGGTTATCAGGAACTCTGCAACTCATCCAGCCTGTTGTTTGCTGTCCCACTTGTGATCTGCATTCAGCAGCAGCACTCTCTTAACATCAAGTGGGGAGAGGGTGGGCTCTTCTGGCATGTCGCAATATCAGCAGGTCTGACTTTATAATGAATGAAGGTCATTCTTTATACAAATTCTCTCAGCTCCCCAGCAGTTTAGCCAATGAATCTGTAAGGAGCTTCTGCAAATGTCACCTTGCACACAGACTGCACACTTTGGCAGGAAATTAGAAGAAGCAAAAGCAATTCAAGAACCAGGTTGAAAGATGGTTATTAATTTTTTGTCTATGTTTTTACTGAAAGAGGAAACAATCATATCTCTTTCAACACAGAAGAAAAAGAGGAATCATGACACATTTTAAAAATGCAATATATTTGATGCAACAATCTTGGTACACAGTGTTGCAAAGTGCCTCGGGGCTGCCGCAGCGTTCCCTGCCTTCTTTCTTATGTAGTTGCTATTTCAAGTCAGTCTTGTGGGATACATCCCATCCCCTACTGCATTTTTGAAGTAGACAGATTCACAGCTAGCTGGTATTCTCAGCTGACTATTTCTATATTAGTAGAAAGGCCAACATTTTAACTTGGAGATACAGATCTAGCTGACTAGTGCATTTCTCCACATAGCCTGTATATGGGATTTGACTAGTCTGGGTGACCACCACTTGACTGGTCTGACAGGTGATGCAAGTTAGAGACATGAATATGGGGCAAGCATGTAGGAGATCAAGGTGGTTGATAGAGCGAAGTCCTTCACTAATGTTGTGGAATATCAAGGCATCTCCTTTCCTCTTTATTTTTAGCTTCTGATATCACTGCGTGATACAATAGCAAGGATGTTCAGTTTTCTGTGCCCCTGTCAATAAGGGGACAAAATAGTTTTGAAGAATGCTGTTTTGGGAGAAGTGTGGGAAGAGAATTAATATGCCTTCTGTCATGGAAAGCTTTTGTCTAGCTTTCCATGCTGGTTCTTTTGCTTTGTTTTTTCTGTTTAAGGATTCCAAGTATATGCAGTCACTGTTAAATGCCAAAAGCTGGATACAGGTAGCTCCTCTGCTCCTCTCTACAGTTAAAAGATCACTGACCAGATTTTACCACTAACTTTCTAATAAGTTGAAAAAATAATTATGGCAAAATATTTAGTCACTTCCCTCAGGCTTGTCCTTGTAACTCAAGTAGTTAGAAGAATTCCCAGTGCAGTACCTACTTTTAATTTTAAGAGTCAAATAATTTATTATTTGTATATCTTATTTATATAAAAATGGTAATAATACCTTTAAATTGCACCCCTCTCTTGAAGCACAGAGCGCTAGGAAGACCTGGGATAACTGAGAAAAAGAATTTGGCTGAGCCCAGTTTCAGTGTAAGTACAGAAGCTCATTAATATGTACATATAGGTACACACACACAAAAGCTGGTGGCCTACAGTTTTCTTGTAAGCCCGTGGCCACAGAGCTCTCTGTGTGAAAATAGATTGTCTAGCCTCAAATACAAGACACTCAGAAATCTTGAATGCCCCAAAGGTGCACTGGACTTCTGACTCCAGTGCTTTCTATATCCAAAGCCTTGAGGCTTTTCTTTCCTGGTGATCATATATCTTCTGTAAATCTCTATTTCAGAGGGTGCCTAAGCTCCTGGGAGAGATCGTTTTCTGCAGGTTTATAAAAGACCCATGGGTTACTTGTGGACAGTAGCACATATTATTGGCCTTTCTTTGGTTTTATTTCTGTTCTTTCTGTTGACCCCTCTTTGAATGGAAAGTCACCCCATCTACTCTTTTCTCAAGTGCCAATGCTAAATGCAGAGATTTGCCATCACAGTATTCTTTATAGCAGTAATGAATACATTATGCCTTAGACAGTCATAGGAAATTGTGCCTGGGGTTTAACTTCTGAGATTAACAGCTTTACAGGGAGCCATTTTACTTCTTGGTTTCCCTTTTCTTCTTAACCTCTAGTACTTTTGTCCTTACCTTCTTAACTCTTAATACTTTTGTCATCATTTTTTTTCCATCTTTTTGCTCCTCCCTAACGTGATGATAGATAGATACACTCAGGAAAGCCATCAAATTGTATTTTCTTCTTGTTCTGCTGAATGACTCACCAGACTTTTATCACTTTTATAATGTGTGTAATGAGCCGAGTGACTTGGATGGGGAATTAGAAGAGGGTCACTTGCCACTTATTTTTGGGTTTAGGCTTTGATGGAGTGCTTCATTAGAACTAGCTTGAGTCCTGACCACAGGTTTATGAAAAAAAGATCATTTTCTTTTATTTTATACTCATGTCATGCAACCATCTCTGGTGATGATTGGATATCACTTACTATGATCATTTCTGTCTTGTTTCAGAAGTGTTTTTTCTGCCATGTGGTACTCCTAATGTTTACTCTTCGAATTTTGTTCCCGATGTTTGAGCATTAATGTATTTGTTAGACTGCGTGCTCTATCTATGGCATATTGGATTGATTCTTCTGTTTGTGTGAGTTATTTTTTTGTGATAGATGCTCATCACTGTAAGCTGTTTTTATCTTACTGTAGGCTAGATAGAAGATTCCTTCAAACACACAAATACATACATACTTTTTTTTTTTTTCTGGAATCCTTAATTCCTTTTATTTTTCTTCCACCAGAACTGAATTATTTCCATCAAATTCCAAAAAAGCTGCTTAAAAACACATAGATAAGTTAGACTTTCTTTAGGTTTAAGTTTTCATTTGTGACCCTTTAGGGTACTTTTAGAAACGGTCTTATTTAATGTGTCTTATTAACGGTCTTATTTAATGTGTATTAGATACACATTAAATAAAAAGGACATAAAGCCAAAGTTTCTGTTCTTTCTTGTGGCAGGATATTTATATAATTAAGAGATTTGTAATTTCAGAAAGAAAAAAATTGTATATCTTAATCATTAAATTGTAAGATAGTAAGAAAAAACACTGTGTAAGTGCAATTTTAGCTGTGTTTTTAAAGTGTGTGCAATGTAAATAAATATATAAGTTCATTTTATTTACATATTTATTTCTCAGAGAGGGAAATATCATCCCCCTATTAAAAGTGTACTTGATAAAAACACTAGAAGCATAGAGAGTTTTTTGCTTAGTAGGGCTTAGATATCTAAATTTACCAAGTTCTTGGGAGCTAAGAGTCTTAAGCATCTTTCAAGATGAAATCACTTAGATTTATATAACAATTTAAAGATTTAAATGCAGAAGTAGTAACATTAAAGGCGTTTTTACAACCTTATAGGTATTTAATCCATTTAACAAAATATTCAAAACTATATGATCATTTAAGCTCCAAGGATGATTTATCCATGTAAATTTTAAGCACTGTATATTTGTTTGTGATTTCTTGGTTACTTGTCTAGGGCTTTTTTACCATTAAGAAAGTACCTGCTTAAAAGTAAATATGCTTTCTGTTAGCAATGCTGTTTCCTGTGAATTTAACTTACCATCCTCCAACATCTTCAGATGCATAATCAGATGAAGGCTGATGTAGTGTGTCAGAAAAAAAACAAACAGAAGCCTAGTCTCAAAGATTACATGGAGTGAGTTTTACTCCTTGAGGTAATAAATAACTGTGTTCTCCCCTTGCACATTTCCTCCAGCAAAGACATATATGGTGTGCAGAGAGCATGTGCAGTGCAGTCTTGGAAAGCTTTCTGCTTGTTTCAGTTGCTTTGGGGATTGTGCTGCTCTTCACACAGCTCTTCATGATCTAAGGGCCTGGGCGCAAGCAATTAATTCAAAGCATTTGCACTGGACCTGTCTGAAGTGATCTCCTAACTCATCCCTCACCACACTCAAGCAGGGTGACAAAAATATAAGGTCAGTTAATCACCATGACCATCTCTCTTAAGGGCTGGTGCAAGCCCTCTCATCTCCTCTCCCATTTGGTCTGCCCTGAGGAGCAGAGCTTGCTGCCAACAGTGTGCCTATATGCAGTTTGTGGCATTTAAAATGTCAGAGAAATACCACTAAGAAATCAATGTCTTCAGACAGAAAGGTGGCTGTTAAAGCAGTAGTACGCTTTTTTTTTTTTTTATCTTCTGGTATTAATTTTAAAATTCTGTGAGTTCAATTACATAGGAGTTTACAGGGAAAAGGAGACAGGGGAACTTAGTTCAACCTAATTTTTAAATCTGTATTTAATTTGAGATCCTGAATGAACGTGGAATGTAGGCTGTGTTTTAGTTTACTGACTTTTCAACATAGACATTTTTACCTTTGCTGAATATCACTGCTTACCCCCACTCCATTTTGTTACTAAAAACAGTAGTGTTAGGACCATATGTTTTGGAGAGACTTAGTGAGATTGTTGAAGATTTTTCATAGAAAGATGTATAACTCTAGACATTCTGTTGAAATAAATGAGTAAATGTTGTAAAAATTACTACCCACCTACTGTTCTTTGGTGAACAGGGCCTACACAACTACAGCTGAACATCTGAAAATAAGATTGAGGGGGGTTGAAAGTACATGTGTCTTCATTTTGTAACTTCTCTCTTTAAAAAGACTACTGCAAAATCTCATGGTTTTGAGAGTGAGTTTTTGAAGCTCCCAAGACAATATGGGGAAAACTTTACAACTTCTGCTCAAATTATACATCATCTGCAGCTTGTGAGGCTGATGTTTGCTAGCAGCTCACCACAATGGTGGTAACTGTGCTCTGTCAATGAGTAATTGTGCCATTATAGAGCAAAACCCAGAATATCTTCCTGAATTTCACAGCCTGTTTCACAGCAAAAATCATTTGAGCTGCTGTAATTATCAGACAAATTCTTCACTTCCATTGACATTGAGAAGAGAGAACCTGTGTGCTCGCTGCTGGACTGGCTCTGTCTTTAGGAGTAGTAGCTTGATTGCACTTCCCTTCTCAAGGGCCATCATCAGACTGTCTATATTGATTTGCATTAAAGATGCATTGTGCTTACCAGAGATTCCCAGCATGATCTGTGAACATATCATAGCTTCTAATCAATCCTATTCTTGTGCTTCTATTGCACAACAATTTATATGCAGCTTAACACCTTGATAGAAATCATCTTTTTTTCTTATTATTATTCTTTATAAGGAACTGAGCTGATTGCCTGAACTATCTTGCCTGATAATTAGCTATTGCCTGTTAAGTCTGTAGCAGCATATAGTGAAACCTGGGATAACTGGGAAAGGCCAGCTGTATGACTGCCATACATGGGATAGAAAGACAGGCTGGAGAGAGAGAGAGAGGCATCTGTCTACAGTATGAGTTTAGTATCTGTACATTAATACCAGCACCAAGGAGGTATTAAGTTGGTGTAAACCACATCTTCAGCATCAAGTTGAGGTAGGACTCCAGCCTGGAATATAGACATTTCCTTTCTATACTTTCATTAATTAAAAAAAAAAAAAAAAAAAAAGCTTGGAAATATTTTAGCATAACTTCATGCTTCCCAGAATTCACAATACAAGCTTTAGTGAACCAGAACCATGCATATCATGGCTTCTTCATTGATATCTACACCCAGTTTTTTATATATGTATACACAGATAAGATTATTTCCTAATATTCCTTGACCTTAGAGTCTAAAGCACTTAATGTTTATTTATCATGTGAATATACTTTTATGTATTTTTATTCTGACTGGAGAAATAAATTGCCTCTGGTTTAAGGTTAAAATATCTTTCCTAAATCCCAACATTGCACATCTCTTTTTCACTTTTTTTTTTTTTACTTAACTTCTCTGCCAGCTAGGCTATCAAGTGCTTTTAAATGCATAATTGGGATGCACATTACTGTGAGGCCTCTGATGTGTAATTAGAAAGACACCTGGAAAGGAATTCTCAAAGAGTTAACTCTAAATAGATTAGAATAATGAAGCAAAGGTTGAGACTTGAACTGGAGAATTACACTAATTGTTCCACCCAAGTTTGTGGCTTCTTCAAGCAAATGACCACCTCAAGCCCCTTCTGATTTTAAGTGAATAGAATGTCAGCATCTTTATTAGAATAAATTTAAGGTACATTTCTGTCTTCTCTCTTCTTGAAATATATCCTTTCTACCCCAAACATCAGAAGTTGAGTATATCTTGAATTAGAGTAACTTCTGGTTTGGGGATTACAAAATCAATCTCAAACGACAAATTCTGCACAGTCAAAACTGCTTTATAAGACATTTTCAGTATACTTTTCTATCTGCATGGTACTTAGATATATTCCTACACTAAGATTTAAAGTTACTGCTTTTAATTTACTACCTTGGACATCTGCATTAGAAGAGAGACAGCTACCATCCAGAAATTATGAAGTGGATTTAATGTATTTCAATTATTATAGTATGTTGTGCTGATTTGGAGTAGGAGAGATTATTTTTGTAGAATTAGATAAATCATCTAAATATAAAGGATTTTATTAGGTTCTAAGGTTTCCCTTAACCATTTTTTATACACACTAATGTAACAGCTCAGTATTTCAAGAGGAAGCCCTACTAAGTTTTCTTTTTGCTTTCTGGGATGGAGATTTTATCATTATGTTTACAGTGTTGCCTTGTAGGCAAATTTAAACTCATTCCAAATGGAAAAATATCTGTGTGCTACATGATTGCAGTCAAATCCAAACTAAGTAAACTTGATTCTTAGTAAAAGTCCCAGAGAAGGTCTGAAAAAGGCATTTTATTTCTTTTTTTTTTTTTAATCTCAGAGCATGAGCTAAGCAGCTGCCTTACATGTAAATATAGATCAGCTTTTTACTTTATGTGTTTAGAGAACTGTCAAAAGCAAATAAAAATACTGAAAATGAAAAGCTCTGTATCCTCATATGATAACACATAAATGAAAAAAAAAATCCTTTAACTTCGTTGAGTGTAATACATGTATGAAAACGTTGAAATGGGCTTCTAGCAGAGGCAAATAACTGGACGTGTTGTTTATAAAATTCATATACTAAATAATTATAAGTCTACGTGATAAAAGTTAACTATAAATATAAGTTTAATAAATATGCTTACCTGTATCATTCAGCTCACTCAATAAAGTCATAATATTGACTGGAGATCACAGATTAGTACTGGATTTCATATCTATCTATTCATTTTTGTGTTGCTGTTTGGGATTAAAAATGTCCTAGCCAGAAGATAAGAAGTCTTATAGGTAAAAATTTTTTTAAAAAATCTGTGCAACTTCATGTAAGCTTTGCTGCTTTCTATTTATCTTGTAGAAATGTTCCATTTTGCAAGTTTTTTGTCCTCAGTTAAAAGCCTGATCCCAAGTTCTCTCCTTACTTTGATTCCAAAAAGCCTTTTAATTCTTAAAGCTCTCTTTGAATCCACAGGTGAACTTTTGATTTCAGTGAGATTCAGTAGAAGAATGACTGCAGGATGTCACTTTTCCAGGTTATATATTTTTGAAAAACAGTGATTTCTGACTATTCAATTTGTAGGGTTTTCTGTCTGGATATGCAAGGATTGTAGCCATCAGAGGGGAGGCAGTACTGCAGAGAAATTAATATAGTTGCATTAATGGAAGATACAGTGAGAATGAGTATGTGAACATATTGTTTTAGTGTTTTGCAGTGTGATATTATTATCACAAAAAAATAATGGTAGTATTTCATGCTAAATCAGCAAAGTCTAGTTTTGGCTGCAAGAAATCTATTTCAGATTGTCCTGGTTTAGGCCCATCAGATTAGCCTCAAGTACCAAAGACCTGAGGATTGCCAAAGGTCAGGGAGAGCTTAATTGCCACTTAAGGTCCAGGACAAAACAGACCAGGCTACTCGGCTTGGGGAAGAAAACAGAAAATAATTTAATGCAACACCAACTAAAGCATAACCATAAAACCCCAAAACATAACAAACACAACATAACACAGAGTGGTACAATGATGAAGAGTCTGACCAGCCCTTTAAAACCACCTTCTTCCCACTCCTCCCGTCTTCCCAGGCTTAGAGTCCTGATCCCAGTGTTTTTACCTCTTCCCTCCATGAATGGCTCAGGAGGGCAGGGAGTGGGAGTTTCAGTCAGTCTATTCCTGATAGCTTCTGCCCTTTGTCTCTCCTCAGGGCAGGTGGGCTCCGCACCAGTCCTCCCTGAAAGTCCGTGGGGTACCTCACACACACAGCAGCCCTGCATGGGCTGCTCCAACATGCATTTATCCTAAAAGCTGCAGCTTCTTTCTGCCTCCCATGTGGGTCTGCTCTGCAGCACGCAGGCTCTCCAGCACGGCCTGTGCCATGGCCGCCTCCTCATACAGTCTCTTGCCTATCTGGGTGCACTCACATGGAGCTGCTGATAGCTCTCAGTTCTACCATAGCCCTGCATGAGCTGTAGAGGTACAGCCTGCGTTCTCACCATGGCTTGCAGAAGAGTCTCTGGTCTGGTGCTCCTCCCTCCTTCTTTGTTCTCTGACTGTGGGGTCCACATGGTCGCCTCCATTTTGTATCACTCTTACACCTCCTACCAGCACTTCAAATTCCCATCCCTAAATAGTGATGGCAGAGGCGCCAGATTGGCCCAGCCGGGCCGGAGGTGGGTCTGAACCCAGGAGCCGGTGGAGAGTCCACAAACTTTTTACCAGGTCTTCACTGCAACCTGCTCCCTGTTACCAAGCAAAAGCTGCTCCTTGCTAAACCATGACACAGATAATATAAGAAGGGGTTGGGAAAGTCCTCTAGTTCAATAGCCTTACTTGAAGACTGATGAAGGATACTTAAGGAAGAACAGAAAAACATTGCAGTCTTTCCATAACCATCACTTCTTCCAGCAGTGGAAGTTTTAAGGCTTCTTAGACTAAGTTCCTCTGTGCTTAATTAATCTGGATTAACAGGTTTTTTCTTTATGTTTTTTGAAGCTCTTTAAGGCAATACTATTTGTGTAAATCTGGGACACATAGAACCCCTCTTTATCCATTTATAGTTAAAAAAAGTCATTACTACCCTGGATTTCAGGTGGACTGACTTCGGCCTCTTCAAATACCTGCTTGGAGGAATCTCATGGGATAAGATCCCAGATGGTAGAAGTACCCAAGACAGCTGATTGATCTTCAAGCACCACTTCCTCCAAGCCCAGAATCAGTGCATCCCCACAAGTACAAAAGTGAGGAAAGGAAGCAGGAGGCCTCTATGGATGTGCAACAATCTGCTAGGACAGAGAGAAAGAAGACATCTAGTAGAGGTGGAAAAAGGTCCTGGTTTCTTGTGAAGAGTATAGGAACATTGCCAGAGCATGCAAGGGTACAACCAGGAAGCCTAAAGCCCTTTTACAACCTGTCCAGGAAAGTAAAAGAAAACAAGAAGGAGTTTTTCAAGTACAATAGCAGCAAAAAGAAGATTAAAGAGAATGTGGGCCCGCTGCTGAACACAGAGGGTGCCCTGGTGACCGAGGATGCAGAGAAGGGTGAAGTACTGAATACGTTCCTTGCTTTGGTCTTTACAGCCAAGGCTAGCCCTCTGGAAGCCCAGTCCAGCAAGGATAATAGGATGGTCTGGACAACAGAGGACTTGCCCTTGGCGGATGATGAAGAGGTTAAAGACTTATTGGCCAAGCTTAATGCTCATAAATCAATAGGACATCCAAGAGTGCTGAGAGAGCTGGCTGATGTGGTTGCTAAGCCCCTCTCTCTATCATTCTGGAACAATCATGGAGAACAGGTGAGGTGCCTGAGGACTGGAGAAAGGCCAATGTCACTCCAGTCTGCAAAAAGGGCAGGAAGGATGACCTGGGAAACTACAGGCTGGTCAGCCTCACCTCTGTCCCTGGAAAGGTGATGGAATGACTCATCCTGAGTGTTATCACTAAACATATGAAGGAAAAGATGGTTATGAGGGGGAGTCAACATGGATTCACCAAGGGGAAATCCTGTTTGACCAACGTGATAGCCTTCTATGAGTGTATAACCAGCTGACTAGATGAGGGGAGAGCAGTGGATGTCATCTACCTTGACTTCAGCAAGGCTTTTGACACTGTCTCCCATAATATCCTCATCAGAAAACTCAGGCAGTGTGGCTTGGATGAGTGGATGGTGATGTGGTTCGAGAGCTGGCTGAATGACAGAGCCCAGAGGGTGGTGATCAATGGAACAGAGTCGAGTTGGAAGCCTGTGGCCAGTGGATCTCCACAGGGATCGATTCTGGGGCCAGTCTTGTTCAACATCTTGATCAACGACCTGGATGAGGGGACAGAGTGTACTCTCAGCAAGTTCACTGATGGCACCAAACTGGGAGGACTGGCTGATTCCCCAGAAGACTCTGCTGCCATTCAGCGGGATTTCGACTGGCTTGAGAGTTGGGTAGAGAGAAACCTCATGAGGTTCAACAAGGGCAAGTGCAGAGTCCTGCACCTGAGGAGGAACAACCTCATGCACCAGTACAGGCTGGGGATGACCTGCCAAAGAGCAGCTCTGCAGAGTGAGACCTGGGAGGCCTGACTCACAATAAACCAACCGTGAGCCAGCAATGTGCCCTCATGGGCAAAAAGGACAATGGCATCCTGGGATGCAAGAGTGTGTCCCGCAGGTTGAGGGAGGTTCTTCTCCCTCTCTACTCTGGCCTGGTGAGGCCTCATCTGGAGTCCTGTGTCCATGTCTGGGCTCCCCAGGTAAAGAGAGACAGAGAACTTAAGGAGAGAGTCCAGCGCAGGGCTAAGATGATGATCAGGGCACTGGAGCATCTTTCTTATAAGGAAAGGCTGTGGGATCTGGGGCTGTTTAGTCTACAGAAGAGGAGACTGCAGGGGATCTCATTAATACTTACATATATCTAAATGGTGGATGTCACGAGTTTGGGACATCCCTTTTTTCTGTTATATCTAGTGATAGGACAAGTGGTAATGGGATGAAGCTGGAACACAAAAAGTTCCATTTAAACATAAGAAAGAACTATTTTACTGTGAGGGTGAGGGAGCCCTGGCACAGGCTGCCCAGGGCGGGAGTGGAGTCTCTTTCTCTGGAGGTTTTCAAAACCCACCTGGACGTGTTCCTGTATGACCTGATCTAGGTGAACCTGCTTGCGCAGAGGGTTTGGACTAGATGATCTCTAAAGGTCCTTTCCAACTATCATTCTATGGTTCTATGATGTACTTTACTTCACTTTTATCAACGCTGAATGTTGTCATTGTATCATAGATGCTCGGTACAATGCAATCTATTCTTTGTCATCTGTTTCCATGTATTGAATTACTTCGCACAAAACACAAACTTTGTCACTTTGCTGTTCTTGTCTAGATCATGTATTGGTATGTCAAACAGCACAGATCCCACAAGATTAGCACAGATAGCAGGATATTGGTAACATCCTGCTCATATGAAAAAGTTCCTTTCTGCTTATCATTTTTGTCCTTTTAACACTGTTTTTCTAGGAAATGTCTTTCCCTTACATGCCATAACAGCTTCTGCTATTTGTGACCTGATAACAGGCATGCTCTTTGCCCCCATAATTCTGTATTTAGCAGAACAATTGATAATTCTCTTTAACCACTCCTAGTTTCGTGAAGTCCATGGATTTTTCTATCTGTGAACAGTGCACATTTTTTCACACCCAGTCTTTGAAGAAAAAATGGAAACGTTAACCATAAATCTTGAGCATTTAATAATCAGTCTGTCCCAGAGCTGGAGTTGTCGTATCAAACACATATTTTTTGAAATGCAGTTTGAGATTCCTATGAATTTCAATTTTCCATTTCATATATACAGAAGTTTGCATGCCACATGAGCTCTACAATATAGCATTTTCTATATGTGCATAAATATCCCTGGACTCACAAATTTTTTGTTAAACAGAGTATCAAAAAATAAAAGCAATGTAAATAAGTAATGTGCACTCCAATTGTGTGAAGGCTCTGAATTCATACAATATTAGTGAAGGTTTCGATTAATACTTCCTCATAAAACTAAAAGAAACAGAGTATAGCCTTTTCTAGTAGCTCCTCCACCCCTGTTTCTGCATTTTTCTGAAAGCTTTGTTAATATTTAACATACATTTAAAGCCTCAAGTGTATAGGAAATCTATGTAGTTAGAAAAAGATATGGACATTTTATTAGGCAGAGCTATTTGAACAAAAGGATAAATATCAGATTAATAATGCCAATGACAAACTTGGCAACTTACAACATCATTGAAGGTTTTTTAAATGTATTTCTCCGTTTCATCCTGTACCAAAGGAAAACAAATCATCAGCCAATACTTTGCTGATATTTAGACATTGCAGACAAATCACTACCGATTTATCCACAAATACTTTATGTAATAGCATATCTTTTGTTAAATATGGTAACATGGCACTTGTGGGCTCCTGATACGTCATGAGACTATAATAAACCAAGTAATATTTTGAAGTATCAATGTAATCAAGTAAAGTAATGAAGTATTTTAATAAGCAAGCCTGATTCATGTAGACATTTCCATTCATCTGACTTGAGTGTTGTGTGGTTCATAGGAGTTCATAGGAGGGAAAGTATACAGTCATTTCAAATTTGATGCTTAGTGTGAAAAGTCCCTGGAAAAAGATGGCCAGGTAAAAAAAAAAAAAATCTTACTGTTCAGTGCATCCAGTCAGAATGCTCTAAACTGCCTTGACTTATTTTTAAAGTAGATGTGTCTAACAGCCAGAAGCCAACTTCTTCATTCAGTAAGGTTGTATAGAACTTTAAAATGAAGTGCATCATATTGTACTCTGATGGTGAACTACAGTTTACTTAGCAAGTGTTGCATGGGAATATGATGACTTGATACATTCATATGACTCAAAAGTCTGCCTTTAAAGTTTATTCTGTTGCTACCTCTGCCTTATAAAAACTGATGAGGTTAGGTGGCCTTGCCAAGATCCCTTCCACTTTCTTCTTCAATTATTTCTTCTTTACCTCCCTCAATGTTCAGGCAGGGAATAATATTTCTATCTCTTTCTTTTTCTTCTGGACAACCTGGCCTCTTCCTTTTTCCTATTTCCTGGATGTGAGTTCCGCCTATTTGACATGGGTAGAAGAAAGGTAGGAGAAATTTGTCTCTGTGGATACCATATTCCCAAATTCACTTGACCTATGCACTGTGTCTTGCTTGTTCCGTGCTTTCTCTAGAGCCACAAATCTGTGGACATCACTAGAGATTTTCTGATGTTTTTTACGGGTCAAAAAGCTGTACATTTTGTCCTCTGGACATAAACTGATTCAATCATTTTCGCCAATAAGGACTGTGAGGCGTTGATTTCAGTTGATACTGTCTCTTCATGGAACTTCTATAAAACTCAGGCCTAGATTGTGGAAACTCAAGTATCTGAAAATATACATGCTCTAAATCTGTGGCCATGTTTGTAAGCACAGGTCTTTGGCTTTCTCATGTTCGTCAGATGTGTATTAATATATCTGTATGTGTATATGCATGGACATGTGTATTCATGTAAACTACTGTTAACGATTTTGAAAGACTGATTTTTTTCCCCCTAATTCTTAATTTTGAGACTCAGTTCTAATATAGAACATCAGAAATGCTAGATGAAAAGTAGGTGTGTAACAGTGTAATTCCTTTTACATAACCTGATTCATTTATCTTCATTTATTCCAGCAGTTGAAATCAGTGAAGCTACTCATATAAGTAATAAATATAATATTTGTCTTTAGGCTTTTAGCACCATATTTCTGAATAATTGAAGTCAAATGCTCTAAACCACAACCTTAAAAACTTGGTATTGCTGCAAGATGGAATATAGTTGTGGACTGTACTTGCTTTGCTTTTTCAAAGATTTTAATCTTTCTGTAATTGTATCTGACAGATTGCAAAATTTGATGTTCCACAGGGCCTAACTTCTTACTATATGGTTTATCTTCACTTATTCTCCCTCATTCCTCCACATGAATGCATTCACCTGGGTGCACAAACACATTTGTGGTCAGCAATCATTGGTCAGCTAGTAATAGCAACAGGGTTTAATTCTGAGTGCTGATAATCACTTGTGAACTCTGTTAATAGAATAATTAGTGCACAATATTGTTTTCACTAGTAAAATATTCAGAAGATAATCTATGTACTATGCTGATTTGTACAGCAAAACTGTAGTAACTCAATGCGAGAGACGATGCCAGCTAGACAACAAATACTCTTGACCTCTACCAGATGCACACTTCACTGCTACCTATGCCCCCAAAAGGATTGCTGGCAGCAGTGTAGCAGTGACTAGTTAAGAGTCTGAGGAAGAGGAGCAGGAATGCAGTAGGTGCAAATATAGCTCTGTCAATGAGTCTCAAACTGACATCCAAAATTAAACAGCATATAAGCTGAACAAGCAAACAAAAAACGACCCCCATGCAGGTGCCTTGCAGCTACTCTAGAATTGGATTAGGCAAGATCCTCCTTAGCAAGAAAGAGATGTTACACCTCAACATAAGAGAAACATGGCAATCCTAGCTTTATGATGCTACAGCCAAGGTTGCCTACTAGCTAGGTTATTGTGGAGTGTGAAGCAGTCAGATGTCCCCATCTTTTTGCAGCATTTTTGATAGTTCCTATCAGCTTCTGGCATGGTGGAATAGAGCAGTCTGCCCTGCCTGTTACAGCACTCACTGTGATTTCTTCCTTGTCCTAAGGCATCCTGATGTTGTGCAGGCAAATTAATTGTTATGTCTTGAGATCAAACTGCTATCTACATTTCCTTTTCTAAGTAATGTTTGGAGTTTTTTACTCTATACCTGATTCTTCTTTCATTTTCCTCTTATGCTAACTTTCCCTGTCTTAGCTGTGGTCTGAATTACTTTGTATTTCATTTTGAGTCATCTTGTTTTTGTAAAGGAAACTCTTCACACTGTCTAGCATTTATGGCTAACCATGGAATCACAGTTTCTTTCTCCATTAAAGTTGAAACCACTTTTTGTTTGATGGTTTATAGCCTCTTTTTTGTGTTGCAATTAAATATGTTTTCTGTTTACTATAAAAGCCCTTTTATTTCTCTGACTGTAGATGAAGAATTGCAAATATTTTCCTTAAACAGTTTTGGATGAAAATGCTTCACTGGGAGACAGAACAGCAATTGTCTAAACTTATCTTAGGTTTATTAGTACTATAAATGTAAAATTTGTTCTTGTATTTTCTGCCAGAAAGTTCACAAAATTTTGCACTAATTAAATAAGAGGCAACATGAATCCCAGAAATACATGTAAACATTTTCCTTGCGCATTGGGATTTTGTGCTAGAGACAAAATATCACCCTAAGCTCTTCTTTCCACCTATGGTTGAATCCTGGCTCATACCCTACTGCAGAAATTACAAACATTTCAGGGGTTTCTAGCAGCCTCTGCAAAAGAGTTTGATGTTCTCCACCCACTTGAAACAGGAAAAATAAATCTTTCTTCATCAGACTGCCTTATGTTTTTGTGGACAACCAGTTTCAGGGAGAGTGTTAGACACAGAAGCTGTCTCCTCCTTTGAGTGAGACTGATGCACAGATGTACTGTGAGACAGGCTTGCACTCAGCTCTATCAAAGTTCCAAAGATGGGATTTTCACTCCTATCTGTAACCCTCTTGCTGTTCTTGAGTCATTATTCTGCATCTTGTTAGAAAAATACTCCACTCCCACTTACATAAAAAAGAAATAAAATCTCTTTGCTAAAGCAATGTGTATTCATAAGCAAGGTACAAACATCAGTAGAAATGTAGCTCAACACAGTAAAAGCCAGTGTAAGTGCATTGTTAGTGTACAGTCCTATTTAAAGTATACCCATGCAAATTCAGTGCTGGAAAATATACTTTTAACTCTCTCCAAACAGAAGCATTTGAAGACCACCTTCCATTTGCTGATACAATTTGAGTTTTCTTGATGCATCCTCCACCCAAGCACAGAACTGACTGGTATTATTCAGACTTGGATTGCTACATGCTTCTTAACTCGATCTGAAATGCCTGCCAGAAGAAATGAAAGCAAAATGCAAACACCTACTCTAATGACTAAGTTACCTGTCACCATAGTTTTAGTATTATAGGCCTGTTTGATTAGATCATTACTTTGGAAATGCCAGGTTGTCTGATTCTGGCTAAAATTAACAGGTTTACATTCCCAAGGACCAGGGTATGGTAAAACACCTTGAGAAAAAAGTTAGGGGTAGAAGGAGGTCAGTGTTTACTTAAGAGTAAAATAAGTGGAGTGAATTGGAAAGTCTTGCACTTAAGGAAATGTAGGCAAACTGACTTTGAGGGAAGGGAGTAAAGGGGACTGCAGTGCTGACATCCAGTTTTATATACATATGTTGTATAATATTTACTTCAGGCTCTTCAGAAATGAAATAAAATATGGAAATTCCACTATCTGCAATCAAATTGTGCACTATTGGACTTGATGTTATTTTTTGGAAAAAATATCTATATATAAGTAATGATGCTTAGACCCTATCAGCCAATTCCATACCTATCTACTAAAAATAGATGTCAGTCACTTTCATTCAGAACTACATCCATTAATTCAGCATTTTTTGTAAAAGTATCAAAAGGAAAAACTTCAGCATGGCAAATTAATTTATCCATATTTCTTTTGTTTTCAGCTATTTGTGTGTGTCATGATTTTGTGCTTCACTTCCTTGTGTGATGATCAAATAGCTTTATGTTGCTGAAATGTATGATATAAACTAATTTTTTTTCCTTCATTATGTTTCTTCAGAGTAATTTACACTTAGCAGAGAATGGAATAGCTGAATAGCCTGATAACACGGCAGGGCAGGCAAGGTAAACAGTATTTTCCAATCAGAGGAAAATTTAGTAAGATATAAGTTTTCTAAAATATATCTTTGGCCAACTTTTTTTTTTTAAAGTCTTTTTAGAAGCATCATGATTTTGATTTTCAAATCTCAGTCTCAGTGTAAAGGGAACATATGCATTTTGGAAACATCAAGGGCGCCTTTTTCTATATACTGTGAAAAATCTGTCTTGGAAAATCTGAATATTGCTTTTGGTATACTTTCTGTCTCTTTTTCCTAGTGATAAAAAAAAAAAAAAAGTGTCTTGGCTCATAAAAATATTCTGAGATGATAACAGGAATAATAAATGGTACAGAGATCTGACAGCTTGTAAATTCTAAGTGTGACTGCAAAATCTATGTTGTGTGGGCCCATGGCCTACATCTGCACAAGAGGAGACCACAAATTAAGTGTGTGCTGCCTACTAAGACAGCATTATAGTAAGTCTTTAAATAAATAAAAATACACTTAATGAACAATAAATTAGGAAGAAAAAAATAGCCTTGTTTAGTGATCTACAGAATCCTGGTTTTGTACCTTTCTAATATTTTTATACCCTTATAATATTTTTGGACAGGCATGGCTCATGGAAGTTGTAGCTATATCTTCTTTAATAAGATATTCACATCCCCTTGTTTTTTTAAAACCTAGTAACATTTTCCCAGTCAAAGAGAACATGGTCCATAAATCATTATTCCCAACTCTACAACCCCATGGCTCTGTATATAAAAGGAGTCCCCTGGAAAGGTGTGCAGCAAAATGGAGAAAATAAATGATACTTATTTATTTGTCATGTAAAAAGAAGGCAATGGGGACTGAAAAAGGAAAGTAAGTTCCCTGGGCAGCTCACCTTCTCCAGTGAAAACAAGTTTTTTTTTTCTTTTTTCTTTTTTTGTTTCCTAAATTTATTTTAAACTGCCTTTGGGCTTTTTTGAGCTTGATTTAACGTTGTTTGTTCCAGTGAAGTAGGCAACTGATGTTGGATTACATGCTTCATGTTTTATAGTTTTTGAAGGCATAAGGCTGTTTATAAGGAGTTTAAGTTTCAAGTACAGATGTTATAAGTAACTACATAAAGAGCCAGATTCAGTCAAACAGTTAAGGTCATGCTTAAATTCATCCTTACTAAAAATAATAATGAAGCAATGAAGCATGTATTTAGTTGTTTAAAAGTTCCAGTAAAACTAAGCATGCTTATGTGAAATGTGCTATCCTGCATAAAGATAGTTTCTTAAATAAAGTTGATGGATGAGATTTGAACATCACTGATGTTCTCTTGTCAGTGCTCTGTTATACAGCATGTAGGTCTTTCAGTTTTGTAGGACAAGAACTGCTGTACGAAGTCTGACTGAAAATCAACCTAGCCCTACAGACTGTTTCTGACAATGTCAGTAGTGACTGCCAAGGAAAAAGCAGTAGAAAAAAAGTTGTTATGACTTCCTTCATTCTGGCTTTGTGCTCTGTGTCTATTTCAAGCAACCATATGGGGCTGGCAGATACTTATTTACTCTCCCTATCTTAGCGTTCGTAGATGACCATACACGTACTCATGTGACATTAAGAGTATGAAAAAAAAAATCTTCTGAAAGATACTGGTGGTCTGGTTTTTAATATTGTTGCTATGATGAACTCCCTTGTTTTTAATTATGGCAATCGACTTTTGAATCCAGATAAATGTTACTACTCATGTGATTCTAGATTAATGTTTTCTAATTATCCTAGTCTGAAAAGCATTTCAGTCTTTCATCACTTTCTTTTTTTAAGTACACGCTAAAGTTCCAGTAGCATCCATGGCCTTTTGGTAGATAGAAGCCAAGACTAACTGTGTACTTTTATTATGTTCACGAGTGATATCTACTGCTTTCTGTAGGGATGGAGAGATTGTATCTCACAAACAGCAATAAATAAGAAAGAAAAAGTGAAGGGATTAAAGAAAGAATGAAAGATAGTCATAGACCCAAAGAGGACAGAAATAATATCCATATATTAGAAAAGAACTTGAAATAAACAAAAGAAAGCAAAATCAAAAAAGACTGTGTAAGTTAACTAACTCAACGCCTAAATTAGTACTCCAAACACAGGCCTCAAATAATTATTGGAATAGGTACTTCTAAGCTTTATAATGAGATGACTTCTACATAATTAAAACATATATCACAGGATGCATGTTTCACACAAAAATATGTAGTGTTTTAATTTGAAATTTTATTGCAAACAGAATGATTTGGAGAAAGATTATTTGAAAAAGTTATCGAATGAGTCTTATAATAGGTATGTTACAACAGTTGTTTGTTAGTCAACTGAAAATCCTGAAGTTAATGCTAACTAGGTCAGAAGAAAATGAATGAAGAAAAAAAATTAAATATTTGAGGAAAAATTGGAACAAAAATGGTATGAAATATGCTGTTGTTAATTTTCTTTACCTGGCATGTTTGTCTGGGTAGGTCTCAGGTGAAGTGATTTAATTCAGAATTTTGTCTGAGAAAACACTTTAAATGTGTCCCTTTTGAAAAATACATGTCTATAGCCTGTATTATGGTCTTATGACACACCTTGAAATTGATTTAGCACACTTGCTTTTAAAGATGCTTTAAGAGTCTTTTCAGATTCTTAAAAGTAGAGTCTGCAGATTGAGGCCAGTGCCATCAAGAGTGGGAATAAATCAGAGAATCTGGATTTATATCTGAAACACCTGGGAGGGGAAATTCTCCCAAGAAACACTTCATGTGACACGTTTAAACTCCAGAATTTTTTTTTCCATTTAGATATAAATCCTTTTATAATGAAAAGGAGAAACAGTAGCAGTAGTTTTAATATCAGATTTTCCCCATAAAATCAAATTTTTTCATACATCCAGATCCACTTGCAAAAAATACTACTGTCTGAAAAAACATTGAGAAGATGACTTTTAATAGATGCCCTAGCATTTCATTTTAGCACTTAGCATCACTCATTATATTGAAAGAGACCAGGAAACACATCAAGGAAGTTATGTAAAAGAAAATAACGTATGATATGCATTCACCTGAAAATGTTCATGACAGTAGCCTTTATTTTGTTCCTCTAGTCCAACCATAGCAATAAGATTACTGCTTTAAGTAAAGATTGGTGGGATCAAGTCCTGTTATTATTCTAGAATAGAGATTGCTCAGTCTTTGTGAAATTAACATCCATATTGACAAATCTCACAGAGCTGGAAAGCTGGATCTCATTTGCATATAAACTGTCTTTACTTTTTCAAGCAAAATAAATACTTACAGGTTCAGACACTCATGCTAGAAATTGTCATAGCTCCAATTCCAATTTACATCCCTGGGGATTTGCTCCATTGCCAACAATAAAGTTAAGTAAATGAATGAATTTAACTCTTATCAGAGTTCATTTAATAATAGCATATCCACAGTTCGTAAACCAATCCTTCAACTTCAGAATAGCTGTGGGCACTGTTGTAGACGATGCTTTCAGCCCCTCCGCTGCAGGACTTTCTTTAAAAGTGTGGAGTTAAAAGTACTTTCACTTCTGACAAGCTGCCTATCCATTTTATTATTGTCATTGCTTTCCCTCAGGCTCTGCCAAGAAGTTTGTACTTGCAGCTTGATCAAATTACATGCTTTTCTTTGATATGAACATGTAAAACATCATTTGGCTTGGCTGAGGAAATAATAAGAAGTTACAGAATGTCCCTTGTATATGTCACTGATTCAAATCCAGTCCAAGCCACTAGTGACTGATTATCATTCTTAAATAACCCTCAGGAAACTCAAGAGAGTCTTAATAATTTTAATTTTACTAATGAACTATTTCTTGAATGTGTATGAGAAAAATTTAAACAATCATATATTGTGTAGCTGAGCTGCAGCTGAGCTTGATTGGTAAAGGAAAATATTTCCAGCAGATGCTGAACTGTAAGAAGCACTTGATTTACAGTGATGTCTGCAAAAGATTGAGAAACAGAAGTTGCTCCTTCTTCTGTTTTAATTCACAAAATGGGAGCTTTAATTCTTCTCCCAGTCACCATTAAAATGGTAATATTAGTACTGATTAGGTATGTAAACACAACAGCAATAATCATAATAATATCACCACATAATAAATACTGAAAAAAATTACATAAAAGATACTATTACCAACTACTCCAAATAATGAAAAATAGAAGATTGTCTCAACAAACAAGGCAATAAAACTCTTCACCCAGTTTTAGAATCTCCAAAAAGAGAGAAATAAACCCAGTGAATCTGAATTGCTTTTTACATCGAGCTTTGAAGACTATTAAGTCTAATCATTTATATCTCAAAAATATAGTCAAGATAGAGACTGGGGTCTTGCTTGAATGATTTAGTGTGTTCATATTAGAAAAACAAACAAAGAAACAAAACCAAAACCAAAAGAACTTTTTCTTTCAGGCAGGTAAACCCACATTTTGTTTTAATTCGATTTTGATTCTATGATTCTACACTTCCTTGGTTGTGGTATCAACAACCTTGTGTGATTGCTCATTTCTTGCTGGGTCATGAATTTCTTCAATTTTATACATATTGATCCTTGAATTTTTCTCCATCAATAATAATATTTTCAGAGTGTGGAGGACAAAGTGCAGTCAATGTTACTGTGTTAAAATAAAAATGCTGTCCAAAATTCTTAGGATTTATTTGGTTTCATATTAAAATTAATCAACTTGGTATCATTAAGAGTAATCTTTGACAATCACATAGAATTCTCTCAGGTAATTCAATACCTAAATGAAATATTTAAAATATTTAATGTTGAATCATTTTTTCAGAATATACATACCATTTGTGATTCCATATATGATGATGGATCATTAATCATTTGATCATTGTCAAGAAAATTGTCTGACTTTTTGAGAAGTAGAACTATCTCTGAAATCTTTCATAAATCTCATTGGTCTCTACACCAATTTATGACATTTATTTTAAAGTACAGATATAATAGATGTCAGCATGTATAGCTCATGAAATTATAATTTAAGCACATCTAGATCATGTTTCATTTTGCATCACAGAATTGAAATTTCTTTCACAGTTCCTGTGTGATTTAAAATATTGTGTTATTTACACGGCATTTAAGCTAATTTCATATTACAGATAAGACTCTGTGTACTTCATAAATCAACATTCAGGGTAGGAAGCATTTCACTTGATCATCTTTGTGGTATCAGATGGTTAATATGATACAAAGAAAATTAAATGCACTGTTCTCATTAACAGCAGTGTGAAATAAATTTACAAGGCAGAGAAGAGAAATCTGTTCTTGCATTAGCTCAGCGGACCAGCTCACACCTTGTGTTAGTAGAATTCCATCTGTGTTATCTACCAGCCTCTCTTAAAAGTAATCTGGCATTTGATTTAGGTTTTCCATAGCATCAGCTGCCTGTCAGCTCTTAAAAAAAACCGTGCCATTTCAAAAGCCACAGAGTTGAAACCAAAATATCATAAAACAGGATGTTTGGTGTTGTCATGAGTTCCATATGCAGTAAATATGAACAGAATTTGTGAGAATGCTTGCTTGAGTCAAATTTAGAGAAGGCAGGTTGTTCTGGAAGGTAATGAGGTCAGTAATATAGTTGTCAGTGTATACAGAAGGAAAAGAGTGTTCAGACTCTAGGAAATCAGCTCAGGGATGATATTTTGATAAAGAGAGTTCTGGAATGTTACAAACTTCTAAAAAGATGGGAAAATTTGGTACAAAAGTGAGTTCTGGATTCTCATTCTGACCTGAATGAGTTTAAACTGAGATCTGAAGTTCTCTAACCAAATTGTGTTAATTTGAATCATAGCATGGTAGGGTTGGAAGGGACCTTTGAAGATCATCTAGTCCAACCCCTCTGCAGAAGCAGGTCCACTTAGATCAGGTCGCATAGGAACATGTCCAGGCAACTCTTGAAGACCTCCATGCAAGGAGACTCCACACCCTCCCTGGGCAGCCTGTGCCAAGGCTGCCTCACTTGAACAGTAAAATAGTCTTTTCTTATGTTTAACTGTAACTTTTTGTGTTCCAGCTTCATCCCATTACCCCTTGTCCTGTTGCTAGATACAATAGAAAAAAGGGATGCACCAACCTCCTAACACCCACTATTTAGATATTTGTAAATATTAATGAGATCCCCCCTCAGTCTCCTCTTCTCCAGACTAAACAGCCCCAGTTCCCGCAGCCTTTCCTCATATGAATATTTTGGTATTAATAAAGTTTATTACTTTTAAATGCTGATAGTCATTCATGAAACGATACTGCTAGCATCCTAATGATGCTAATCTACCCTAGATCCAATCTATGCCTGGGAATTCAGGCACTAAATTCAATGTCCATGCAAATTATTGGAATCTCTTGAGTTGAATTCAGACCTAGATGGTCTAAAAGTTGGGAATGGTGACAGTCAATAGGAATCACTCAGTTTATCTTTGGCAATGAGATTCTTGTGTGTTGGACAGCATAAAGATAAGAAGGGGGTTTTAAAAAGTAGAATTTTTTTCCCATCCTTTTAAAAAAAATCCTATCACTACCATCATGTTCCTACTGAATTATGTTTGAAGATCACTTGGAGTGATAAGACTCTTACAGAAGAATTGTTGGAACTTTGTCTATATTGTACTAAAGTTCTCACCAGCATTGACTATGGCTAATTGAATTACTGCTCTTACACAAGCACTACACACCAAGGAAGAAATTCAACCCTTACATTCCTATTAGGTATACATGGCTTAAAAAGCACAATTTTCAGATAAAAGGAAATTCATTCTTCTCATCACAGCTGTCAACATTTTACCTTTGACTATATACATTTTAAGAGATTCATTATATTCCTACAGTTTCAAAAGTATGAGTATGAGGTGGAAAGGGAACAGTGATTCTTTAATATGACGTTGATGATAACCTACCCTTTAAGGTTTCGAATGGGTTGTAAAAAGGTAGATCATGATCAAAGGAGACAATGAAGACTTATGAAAGGATATTGGATTTTCATTGAGTTAATTGGATCCAGAACTTCTTGACCAGAACTTTTGTCTATTTTACATGTCTTTCCCTGAGGGTTTTAGGGGTTTTGTGTGTGTTTTCTTCTTTTGCAAGATTTATGTCTGATTCTGCTTACTTAGACAAGATATTGCACATGGGACATTATTTTTTATGGAATTTCTCTCTTTTTGCTTACTAATTTGTTTCCCAAATTACAACAATACACTGAAGATTTTATCTATGTATTTTGTCTAAGAATGTTGGCACTAAGAGATGCAGGGATTAAAACCAATATATGACTTCAAAAGTAATACTTTCTGCTATTAGTTTGGTTTCATGTAGTTTTGTAGTCTACACGGGATACTAGAAATGCTGGTGCTGTTGCCAGGACCATGGCACAGCGCAGAACTGGGTGTCTATGAAAACGGCTTGAAGACACCCGTCACAGCTCATCCTCACTCTGTGGCTAGGAATTCTCCAATGAATACTTCTGCCAAGGATGTACCACAGAGTCCTTTCCTATTCAATAGATTTTCAAATATTCAATAGAGTTTCATATTTTTAGTAAAAAAAAATGAAATGCTGAAGTGACAGTCTGAGGCTCTGTCATATTCTGGTTATTATTAATTCTGTCAATACCTAAAGACTATGAACAAATCACCAGGAACTGAGGCAGTTTGTTCCATGAGATAGTTTATTCATGGTGAACTTTTCAGCCACATACCTTATGAATTTGAGAAGAGTAAAATAAAACTGGGGCTGAGCATCTAAGCCAGAGTACTCTGATTCAGAGATGCCTGAAGTCAGTAGACTTTCATCAGTTTCTTGGGTCTTTGGTTTAGGACCTGAGTGAAAGACTCAGCTGTTTGCAAAATTCTACTTTTATTTTGATTTCTGTACTATCTAAAGACCAAAAAATATATTATCTCCCTAGTGTCAGTGGTTTTCTGTATTTAAGGTAGGGCATGTTTTTGTTTTTTAAGATATTAATTCAAGTTATGATATGTGCCTATGATTGATTTCAAAGTGGGAGAGTTTGAGTTAGAATAAAATAGCTATCTGGATGCCTCGAGAAATTACAAATCACTAAGTCAAGTCTATAGTAGAAAAGACAAAGGGACTTTTTTCCTTAGATATTTTAATTGAGAACCTGTGCTCTACTAAAGGAAAAAAAAAAAAAAAGTTCTCTACTTTAAAGAACAAACAGCCATTTCATATGCTCAAAGAATTGTTTCATCAAAGAAAACATGTCAGAAACTAAACCCATAAAATACTGTTGTGGGGTTTTTTATGACTGATTAGTAGCAAGTTGTTATCTAATCTGTCAGAAACAGCTTCACAAAGTCCACAGGAAATTTCAGGTTTTCGATGCTGGTAATACATACTTTCAAAAGTAGTTTTTTTGTGGTGTGATTGAAAACAATTTCTAAAAGCCTACTAAAATCTAAAGCTCTAACTCTATTGTTCTGAGGTATGAATTAAGACTTCTGTCCCATTATGTCAATAAAAGGCGTATTAGCAGAAATTTAAAGTTTATCTAAAGCAAATCTTAACAAGGTGATCTATCACCTGAGTTGTAGGATATTTTAAAAGTGAAAATAGTGAATGAAGCTATCTGCTGGTCTCAGAAATGTTTTAGCTAGCATATATGAATGGAATATCTTTCATATGAGAAAAGGCTGTGGGAACTGGGGCTGGAGATTGAGGGGAGATCTTGCTAACATTTATAAATATCTAAAGGGTGGGTGTCAGGAGGTTGGGACATCCCTTTTTTCTATAGTAGCTAACAACAGGACAAGGGGTAATGGGATAAAGCTGGAACACAAAAAGTTCCACTTAAACATAAGAAAAAACTATTTCACTGTGAGGGTGAGGGAGCAGTGGCACAGGCTGCCCAGAGGGGTTGTGGTGTCTCCTTCCTTGGAGGTCTTCAAGACCCACCTGGACATGTTCCTATGTGACCTGATCTAGGTGACCCTGCTTCTGCAGGGGAGTTGGACTAGATGACTTCTAAAGGTCCCTTCTAACCCTACCATTCTATGATTCTATGATATGTAAACTTTTCATAGACTGGAGCTTCCAGTCCCAATTAGCAAATTAGCATTAAAAGTAGGTCAAGACACCTTTAAGGGCTTTTTTTTTTTAAATTTTGAGAATACTTTTTTTTTTTTTTTTTTACAATCTTCCTTTTGCAGAGAGGAAAAAATTTTGCCCTAGTTAAAAAAAAATCATAAAACTTTTCCAGCTGGAAGGTGTAAAACAAGTTGAAAAATAGTGGGAGAGGAATTTGGTAGAAGTTATGCTAAAACACTACCTACTGTATTATTACCTTTTTTTTTTAAAAAAAAAAAAGCATTTAAAGTATTTTGAAAGTTGAATACCACTCAGAAATCAGAAAATGACCAATTTATTTGAACACTAGTTTTTGTACTTCAAATTATATGTGTGTATGACAGTTTATTTTACCCCAAATTAACATCTGGTATGGAAAATCTCAGCCAACATCGTTCAAACTGCCAATATCAAGTGAAAAAAAAGATGCTTCATAGTGCAAATCATATGGTGAAGTTAATAATTACTGATTAAACCTCCGTCTATTATAACTGTCTCATAACATATTTATTTATGCTATGATTCTGTATTATACTTGCTGTTAATTTTGAGGTCTATTTATATACAATTAAAAAAGACTTGTTTTCCATTTAAGTATTTTTATCAACCTTCTTCGAGAAACTTAGACAACTGTCATAGGTAAAATTTGCAGATAACTAGAGGATCAGGTGCCTATTGTAAAAAGCAGTCTGGATCAATTGATAAGCTGAGATTTGAAGGACCAGAACCTTTTAGGAAAATAAGATCTTGTTGAAGGAAGATATAGAAACAGCTTGCATGAAGGAGCTTTAGAATCTCCACTTTTCTTTACATTACTTACAGAAATTCACTTTCCCATTTCAAAGGCATTAACTACCTGTGAAGTAAATGGACAGGATGTCCTCCCTTCATCCCCAGAGAGCATCAACTTCAGACGGAAAGGGCTGTCCATCACCTCTCTTTTAGACTATGCCTGGCATCTTACTGCTATCTAACTGGAAATCTTGATCATGTCCTTTACTTCTTTATTTGATTCTTAGTTTTGTTAACCATGGTGTCTATATGGCCATTGAGTAATGACACCTAGAACAATTTTCCTTTCCTGGGAATAGCATAGTTGGCAGACACACAAGCTGATCTTTTAAACAAAACCTCTTTGGTGCTTTGTTCCTAGTGTTTGATCACTCTAATGGTAAATAATTGCTTTTGCTGCAACCTGTGACTTGCTTTTCATTCTTTTATTGTGCACCACCACCAAGTAGGCCAGCTCCATCTTCTCTGTTTTAGGCAGCTCTATCAGCTGTAGACAGCAATAAGATTCATCTTCATAGCCTTCTGTCCTGACTGAATAAACCTTACTCTCTGCTGGCTACGCTGTTGATGATGTAGCCTGGGCTACAGGTATATAGACCATGTCAAAATCCTTGCTAAAGTCAAGCAAACCATCATCCCCTCATCTGTCAAGTCAATCCTCCTTAGTGTAGAAAGCTATTGAAAAATCAAGCATAATTTGGCTGGAAAATCTCTGACAGTTGTTCTTCAGCACGTCTCTATTATTTATGTCTCTGGAAATGCTCCCCAAAGAGATCTGCTCCATAATCCCTCAAAGAGCTAACCCTACGTTGTCCAGTCTTTTCTTCATTAGTTCCTCTTTCTTGTGCTTTTTGAAGATGGGCATGATTGCCTTTTTCCAGTCACTATGACCTTTCAAATATCAGAGTTTTGTAGTGACAACCTCAGCTCCCTGAACTCTACGGAATATATCTTATGCAGTCTCAAGGATTCATTTGGTTTTTTAAGCATCCCCTCATTGATTTCCCTGTGTCATATTTAGTGCGTCATTTCCCCAGACTTTGACGCTAGGTGCAGGATTTGCCAGTAAAATTTCAACTCAACTGTTTCTCCACTTGTTGTCTTTAGGTCCTTTGCCCATTGACTAGCTAGCTATTATTTTCCATAGCCTTACTTTTGTTACTAATATGCATGGGGTGAACTTCTTTCAGTGCCTTCCTATCCTCACATCTCCTAGATGCACATAACTTCACCTCAATGCCATCCAATTTCCTGCCTGCTTTCAACAGATAACTGACGTGTGCTAATTAATTATTTACTTATTCATAAGCGCAAAAATTGTTGTGTTTTGATCTTGAGGTTAGTAATCTTGGCAAGCAATGGTGTTGAGGTTGAAGAGTTCATCTTCTGGACTGTCAAGCAGGTTATTTTATGTAAGGAGATGAGATTTATCTAGGCCATGATTTTACCTTCCCTAACTTTGGTTTTGCCTTTTGGCTTTACTTTATTTTGTTCTACAACTCCTTTTTGACCTGTCTTCATCTTAAGTAATCTATTATAACCAAGGATAGTCAGGCCTATAGGGAAAAGGTTATATCTTTTATAAGACCAAATAATACAGTTGGAGGAAAACCAAGAAAGCTTTTTTGTCTCAAAGGACTTTCATTAGTTTTGTGAGCTCACTCTCTCCTCTGACTATATCTTTTGGTCTAATAAAAGATATTACTTCTCTCTACAAGCCTAGCTTGTTCATAGAGTTACAGCAGTAGAGCTACTGCTGTAGAGTTCTATGTAAGTAGGGAGCCTATGCAATTCAAAATAACTTGTCTATGTTAAGGTTATCTATTTGATATAGTTAATTCTGAGTATAGTGATAACTAGCACAAAAATAGACTGGGCTGATTACAGATTTTTTTTCAAGAGAGATATGACCCTAATAACTATCTGGAGATGGCAATACAAGACATCAGTGCATTAAAGGTAGGAATAGACTTGGCTTAAATCTTGTTTTTGTCAGGGGAATAGCATATAAGAAGTAAATGCAAAGAGATACTGAGGAAATTCTCCTAGCTACTGAAGGGAGATAATTATTAATCCCGTTAGCTGTAGGATAATGACATTAGTGAATATATTACAGTCTAATACATTTTTAATACATTTTTAATAGTACTCTGAATTTTCAAATATATCTTTAAAAAAATCACTAAACTAGATATATTTTTGATTTGGATAGCAGGGTCTTTGATTCACCACTGCTTCTTTGCCTAAGGACTTAGTTTTGATAGTTCAAAGATTTTAAATTTGCTAAAAACTCAGAATAACAATTACCGAGAGCAGGACTATAATATGTGAATTGCTCACAGTAAGTTACTGTTAAGGCTTACTTTACAAAGTATGTGGTCTGTATTTTCCTATGGTCTAAAGCCGGTAAGAATTCAACTAATAAATACAGATCTTCATGCGAGAAACTTGATAGTCCAGTCACGAGACAAAGGTGTTCTTTAAGGGCCACGTGTCCAGCCAAACAAGCCAGCATAGCTTTCTGATTATTGAATGCTCTGAAGAAACCACCTGTGATCTCCATAAGAGGAGCTATTAGAGGATATTATTCCATGAATAAATTTATATATGAAAGAGATGAATTATTCACTTAGTTTTAGTGTATAGATGCATTTTATCTTTCTTATAACAGTACAAATTCTCATTTTAATGAGTGTTTTACTGCAGTGAAAAGTGAGCTAAATGTAAATCCCAGGTGTTGTAATAAAAATGGAGATATATTCAGGACCTATTCTGGGAAGAAATACAGTTGCATATGCAAGTGTAGAGATAGGGTTGGATCCTCAACTAGACTAATGAGGCTTATTTTCACTCAAATACTCTCACACCAACCAAGACTTTAACCTTCAATGCCTTATGTTCAGATTCACGTTTGCAAAACATGATTACACATTAGGACTGCAATGAAGTGCAGGTTAAATGAATAATATATAGAGATGTCAACACTGTTAACAAAAGTGTCTACAGTAAAGTGTTTAAATTAGAACTAATGCTGGCAAGGTAATAGCCTTCATCTCTGGTTTAGCCAATGGATAGATGCCACACCAGGTAATAGGCTCCTTTGACTTCTTTTATCCCTCTTAAGCCTGAAGATTGTGTTCAAGTCAGAAACCATAGTAATAATGCCTCCTTGTAAATTTATTTAAACCCATAAAGTTCTCTCATATGATCAAGATGAACTCTCAGCCAAGAGTAGTCCAGACAAGAGTCAGATTTCAAGCAAGTGCTTTTAGCACTGAAGATATTTACACCTTCTCTAGGGTGACTGTTAACTTTAGGACCTACTGATTGAAAGATAATTAGTGCCCCAGTGAAGAGGTTTGGGTGTGCATTGAAAGATAATTCAGTAGTACACACAGGCTGTAGAGAAACTACTCCAGGATTCTGTTCCTGGGCTGTGTCTTATATTTAGAGGGAAATTATTATTTTTAAGTCACATTTCCAACTTAAGAAATTTCTCTTTTCCCTTGGGAAGGATTTTAACATACTTGCTTTCACCACCACAGCATAAAGGCTGTGATTGGGGCAGGGAGTTGGACCAGATGATCTCTCGAGGTCCCTTCCAGCCCTTAAGATTCTGTGATTCTGGCATATCTTTGGGTAGATCATACAGAGAGAAAATTCTTTGACATTTCCAACCCCTCAGTAACTGGTTATACAATAAAAACAGGCTGGTAGCTACCAGACATGTAACATAAACAAAATATAGCTGAAAATTGGGGGAAAATGAGGACAAAATGTTTCATTTTGATTATACTTTAATGACAATCATGATTACAGTAAAAAGCTCCATTACATGGTTTACTAATGCGTACAGTAACATAGCTGTTACCTGAGATTCTTTGCAATCATACCAAGTGGGTGCTGTTCAAAATGGGAAGCAACAAGTGATCAGGGCAAGTATAGAGGCTGTAACATGCTCAAGAAGGTAATTTGAGCCCAATTACTGATTTATTAATATAATCTTAAGGTAGACATTTCTCCCTTCTTAAAAGTAGTAGATCATTTCAAATGCAAACATTAATTTAAAATTCGTATTCTGTTAGAATTAAATCCTAAATACTGTAGTGATGAGCATAGTGTAACTACTTAGCTGGTTAAATAATCATTGCCATGTATGCTACAATACATTATTAGAAAGGTATTTTCATTACTAAACTAAGAAAAATCTCTGTGGTTTAAAGTTCATTTCCGTATACAGTTTCAGCATTGTATATGCTGAACAGGTTTTCTTGTGAGAATATAGTGTATTGGTAAATACAATTCCCATCCTTTGCATGATAGATTTATCATTTGTTTCTGTAATCTTAATTACAAAGATATATTGCTAATTTATTTTTGTGGAAAATTCCAATGTCATTAAAGCAATGATTTTCATGTGTAATAAAAATATATTTTACTGATTCAGCTATTCTAGAGAGAGCTTATTAGAAGTGTCAATTCATGTTTTAAACTAATGGTTTACCATTTCCCACAGGAAATTTTTTTTTAGCCTTCAGGTATTCTACTACATATTATTTGCCATTTAAATAGTTATGCTATGTGGATTGTTTTGACAAGCTTATTTACCATAAAAAGACCAAATACTTTCACTGTGTGGAGCAATGAGTTTGCAAAATCATTCAAGGTGTCAGCCGTTTGGGTTCTGCAGAGCAATCACCAGTGCTAATCTTTTGCACTACAATCTGTAGGCAAAACTCAGCTTGGTTTTTTTTTTCCAAATTCTTTAACCTTCCACTTTTGCCTAATTGACGTTACAGTAGAAGAAATTATTTTATTTGTTCATTTGTGCTTTTCAAAGACTTCTTAGAAATTTCATGTCTCATTGTCAGAGTAGTTTTTTAGGCATAAGAGAGTCATAGCCTGTCTCTATAATGTTATTTTATTGAATCACCTCAGGAGGAATGGTCCCCTGCACCAGTAGAAACTGGGGGCTGACCCACTGTAAGGCAGCTCTGCAGAGAGAAACATGAGAGGTCTGGTTGATAATAAACTAACCACGAGTCAGCAATATGCCCTCGTGGCCAAGAAAGCCAATGGCATCCTGGGATCCATCAAGAAGAGTGTGGCCAGCAGGTCAAGGGAGATTTTTCTGCCCTGGTGAGGCCTCATCTGGAGTCCTGTGTCCAGTTCTGGGCTCCCCGAGACAAGAGAGACAGAGAACTTCAGGAGAAAGTCCAGCATAGGGCCACCAAGATGATCAGGGGACTGGAGCATCTTCCTTATGAGGAAAGGCTGCGGGAACTGGGGTTGTTCAGCCTGGAGGAGGCTGAGGAGGGACCTCATTAATACTTACAAGTATTTAAAGATATATGTCAAGAGGATGAGGCAACACTTTTTTCTGTAATGTCCAGTGGTAAGACTAGGGGTAATGTTCAAAAGCTGGAACTCAAAATGTTTCACTTAAGGAAAAAAAATTTTCTTGAGTGTGAGGGAGCCCTGGCACAGGCTGCCCAGGGACAATGTCAAGTTTCCTTCTCTTGGAAGCTTTCAAAACCCACCTGGATGTGTTCCTGTGTGACCTGACCTAGGTGAACCTGCTTCTGCAAGGGAGTTGGGCTAGATGAACTCTAAAAGTCCCTTCCAAATCCCTACCATTCTATGATTCTGTGAAATACAGTGGGCTTCAAACTTGCCTTACTTGCCTATATGTTGTTTAGTGTTCACAAATCTTAACATAAACATTTTTTAATGGTTTTCAACAGTCTGGCTCTCATCTGTAATTGCTATATAGCCTCACCACCAGAAAAAAACACTGCAATTATAATTTTCCTTGTGGTCAGATGCTGATGGTTCTGAAATGTCATTGAAAGCATGTCCTAGTTTCATATTAGATGGAGTTCATGTTTCTCTTACTGGCTGGTACAGTGCTGTGATTTGGGTTTATGCTAAAAAGAATGTTGATACTCCAGGAATGTTTTGGTTATTGCTAAGCCATGTTTACCTAGCTTCAAGGCTTTTCTGCATCTCCTCCTGACCTGCCAGGGAGCAGACTAGAGGTACAGAAGAATCTGGAAGGGAGCATGGTCAGGACAGCTGACCTCAGCTGGCCAAAGATCTATCTCATACCATAGAAGCCATGCCCAGGATATAAACTAGGGGGAGCTGGCAAGGAAGGATGGGTCACTGGTCAGACATTGGTCAGTGGGTGGTAAGCAATTGCTTCGGGCATCATTTTATTTTTTTTCTTGGGTTTTCTTTCTCATTCTGTCTTTTGTTATATTCCTTTTTTATTACTGTTACTATTTTATTGACATTACTATTTTTCTTATATTTTATTATTATTGTTGTTATGTTTACATTTATTTTAGTTATTATACTGTTCCTAACCTACAAGTTTTGTCTACTTTTCCGATTCTCCTCCCTGTCCTACAGAGTGGTGGTGGAGTGAGCAAGTGGCTGTATGGTGTTTAGTTGCTGACTGGGGATAAACTACAACAGGGCATCCCTGGAAAGCCGTAGGAGCGCAGATCTGTCTTAGGGACAGTCTTTCTCCTACATAATAATGTAGCAGGTGTCCTGTGGTATATAGAAAAAAAAGAAGCTGAAGCACTGTCTGTGCTGAAGCTGAGTTTATAGTCCTCATAGAGAGGAAATTGCTTTTGGTCATTATCAGTATAACATTTGTTTGTCAGCATAGCAGTTCTGTCAGGACCTCTAGCACCAAAATAATTTCAGTATCAAGTTTATAGATGCTGAAAAGGAACTAAGTGCTTCGGAACTAAGGCTAGATCATCTGGTAGCAAAAATCTTAGAAAGGATTATGTGAATCCCGTGGAGAGAGAAACCCCTCAGACCATTCCTCAAAGACTTCCCAGTGTCCAGTGCTCTTGGCCCCATTCCTGATCTTTAGGACTTGATGAACTTGTCTGCTCTCATTGCAGCTGCATTTAGTGGGAGGAAGTTCCATTTTGTAAGCCGGATTGTTGGCCACAACTATCTCCTCAAATTCACTCTTGACCTTTCTATTCTACACTTCCCCAAGACTCATGGTCCAAAACCAGCCTTTAGAAGCAGCTATTGCCTCTTCTAAGCTGTCGCTTGGTACTGATATTCTGCTTGGTCACTGCTGTGCTAGATTTTTTATTTCTTCTTGGTCAATTCTGATTCCTAAGAAAGCTGCTCTGTGCTGAGGGAGTGGAAAAAGCACCCCACAACCTTCTCTTATTTACTATCAAATGCTCAAAAATATGTGATCCAGTACATCACTTGTAATATCTGGTCCATAATGCACTGAAACCTGATGAAACTCTAGCCATACACCCTGTGAGAGGGGGTTATACTGGAATAATATTTTCTAACATATCAGTGACAAAATGCTGCTTTGATTTACTAGCTAGCATCACGCTAGTACGTCTGTGACATATCCAACTTGGCAAGCCTTTTTTTTTTCTGCCAACACTGAGAATAAATCCTGGATTTTAGGAAGGGAGTATTGATCTATGTGTAAGCAAAGATTGTTTCAATCTCTATATCTCTCATTTAAGTGTCACGGAAATCTGGAGCATCAACAGAAAGCAGTTTATCACCTAGTGCTACACTTGCTGCATTGTCATGTTGGCTTCTCTGTAGTGAGAAATTTGCAGGCAATATTCAAATAACAGCTTGAGTTGCTCCTTTTCTCCAAAGGTCTCCGTTCTTCAGGCATTCTAAGGAGTGACTTCACATATGCATATATAAAATGGAAATAAATTATATTGGTCTTTCTCATTGTATTCTCTTGGAATTTCTCATCCTCTCTCAGCTTTTTCTTTTTTTTTTTTTCTTTTTTTTTTCTTTTTTTTTTTTTTTGTTGTTGCTGTTGTCACTGTTGATGCTTTCTGAGTAGGTGTTTCATAGCTCCTGTGCTTGGAAAGCAAGTTGCACTGGCACGTATGAATAGGAGATGCTCTCATCAGATCTTTCTTTCTTTGTATTGCATTTAAGAAGGAGCTGGCAAACTCCTCTGTGCTGAACAACAGAGAGTGTAAGCTACTTTGATATTGTGTAAGTCTGAAAAGCTTCTAGACAGGTACAAATATGCTTTAAGATATGTATATCATCTGTACTGAATAGTGGTGCATGTTCTCACACTACCTCCATACTAATTCCTTTGCCTCTCATGTCTGAGGATGAACATGTCTGAGGAGAGAGGAACCCACATTCTTTGAGATAAAAGTAGTATCTTCATATGGGACTCTCTCTGACTTTCTATTCATAATTTGGACTGAGTGTTTTCATGCCAGTGATGTGTATTTCTGTATGTTTCTTATTCTGTGTTTCATGCTGAAGTTAAGAATTATGTGGCAATGCCACACACAATAAGTCTAAGTATCCATTTAAAAATGAGGCTATCCTCTTTCAAAGGTTTTCAGAACGTATCATTCCATGGTATGTGCATCCTGGAAAGATTTCCCACCCTTTACCCAAGTCCTGTTGTGAATGCAACTCTTGTTTTTCACATATAGGAAAACCACAGCAGAAGTAATACTCAGGGAGCACTCAGTAGCTAAACAAATAATTTTGTGGTGGAGGTTGCTTCATTTAAAATCCTTTAGCCTACTAAAGACAATGGGAGATTCCCTTTTTTATACCTAAAAAAAAGTATATTTCATAAATGTGCTTCATATGAAAAGATAGCAAAGTTATTTGTAGCCTCATTGCGCCCCACATGTGGCTAAACACAGAATTCCTTATCAGCTGCCTTTAAAACAAGCATAGATTTCTTTAGAACAAGCACAGGTCTGTACTTCTGCTCTGTTATTACAGATCCTGGGCTGGAGCTAGACAATGGCCCAAGCTTGGAAAATGATAAAGCTAATACACAATTATCCACGTTAGATTTACTTCCAGAACTGAGTCCTGGACTGCTAATTCCATGGTTATATTCAAGGGGAGATTTTCATTGGAAAAAAAAAAAAAAGGCAAGGTGCTTCTCAGCACGACCAGGACTAGTGGTAATGGACAAAATCTGGAACATAAAATGTTCCACCTAAGGAAAGACTTCCTTCTCATGAGGATGCCCTGGCACAGGCTGCCCAGGGAGGATGCAGAGTCTCCTCTGGAGGTTTTCAAAACCCACCTGCACATGTTCCTGTGTGACCTAATCTAGGCAGACTCCTTAAGCAGGAAGGTTGAACTAGATGATCTTTACAAGTCCCTTCCAACCCCTAACATTCTGAGATTCTGTGATTCTCTGCCTGCTCACAAAGCTGACTGCAATGCAATGTGCAGGTACCCAAGTAACAGCACTGGCAGTGTTCTGCTGCAGGAGCAACAAATTCAGCGTAGAGCAATGTACTCTGTTCTGAAGGATTCACTATATAGCTTATTGGACTGGGTTTGTTCATAGTCCTGCTCCATAAACCCACTTATCTCCAGGTGAAACAGTGACTGGGTTTGTTCTATGTTATTACAGTTTTGATTTATATCTGCAACACTGCCTCCAGAGTTTTTGAGTCTTGCAACAGTGCAAACAGTTTTTTGTGGATATTCTATTTTGTCAGACCCTTTCTGAAAAATACAATCCCCAAAAAGCACCTTACTAAGCTGAAGGAAAGCTTGGGAGTCTATTGAAGAATTTTCATATAATCCCAGGGAACTAATGAGAAGATGAAATGTGCCACACATGATTGTTGCTACATGTAGAGAGGGAGCTGTATGCAATCTAGTGGAAAACTGTTTTTCACTGTTGCAGATCGGGTTTGATCAAAGGTTTTACTTTGATACAGAAATCATATCTTATGATCTAATATGAGCTAGAGTGATAACTTTGAATGTTTTTCTCTTTGATTTCATAAAGATGCAGTGATGCCCCAGAACAACATGGACCAAGTTCAATTGTAAACCTAGATTTAAAAAAAAAATTTTTCAGAGGTTATGTGATTTAGATATTATTTACATCACTTGATAAACTATAACAAAGTGATAACATGGATTCTAGACAGTAAAATGGACATTTTCCTATGTGATCTGATCTAGATTGACCTGTTTCTGCAGGGAGGTTGGACTAGGTGATCTCTAAAGGTCCCTTCCAACCATATAAAAATAGATGTCAGACTTAAAAGTTAAGATTATTTTCCCCCATGTATTCTGGATAATACGTTACCGAGTCAGGAGAAATCATAGAGTATGAAAGCCAAGAGTATTACTCGTCTAGAATAGGTACTGGCCTCTCTGTAGCTGTTGACCAAAAACCTCAGCCACCAGCAACATGCTCTTGTCAGGTGCTACACTCTTACCTCAATTTTCAGCAAAAGGAGAGCAAAACCTGACTCCTCACAGAGGCAGTTTTGGCAGTCAAGCAATGCCAGAACATGTCCGTAGCCTGGCTGAATGTGTTTTCTCTATAAGAAATCCGTGAGCACCACTGCGATTGCCAGGGCAGCTTTTCCTACACAGCAGTCCACAGTAAAGTCAACAAATGGCAAAGGATTGTTGTGTGTATTGGGTCAAAGGCTTTTCTAAATATTTGGCTTTAATTGAAATATAGAAGCAGTGGAAAAGAAGTCACCATCTGTCTCATCAGTATCCTTGTCTGAATCTTTTCTTCAGAGTTGAGTATGGATTTTAGGGAACAAGAGCAAAACAAATATGAAAGATGAAAGCAGGAGAAGCAGAGCTATACAGTAATGTATTTTGTTAAATCTCCTCTCCTTCCCTATTACAGGAGGTGAGAAGGGAGTTGAGGGGGAGTTTCCTGGGAGAACTGCCTGAAAGAAAAGGAGATCCAAGGGCTAAAAAGAAAGGAGAAGGGACCTTAAATGATTTGAAAGATGAGTCAAAGCTGGATGAAATGAAAAATTAGGTCTTTTTACCAACCCAAACCCTAAACACAAAAAGTGAGAAAGGAAAAAAGGGACAGGAAATAGCAGGGAAGATCAAGGGAAAGAAAAACAAAGAGGAAAGAAACTGTACTGAAAGTGCACAGGAAAATGGCAAGAGGCATTGCAATATTGGAAAGAGCAAGATAACCACAGGTTAGAGAACTGCTGAGGGTACTGAATTCACACAGAGGACCAGAGAAGGAAAAAAAGTGTTTTCCAAAGATAAAAGAGAAGACACTTAGAAGTGGGAAATGATAGATTAAAACCACCAAATTTCAAATGAAAGGGAAATTAGTAATAGAGAAAGTAAGCTAAAGATGAAGGGGGGAAAACGTGAGGGACCATTAGAATAATGCCACTGGCATGCGGTGATGGTTCATTTTCTTTGAGATATAATGATATACTATACTTTCCCAAATTCAGATCATTACAGTTTCTCTGGAAGTTTGACCTAAGCACTAAGCATGAGCTTCATGAGTGGAGAACGTAGTGTGAGAGCAGCTATGCAGTCCATATGCTTTTCTGCCTTCCATATATTTAAAATTTTTCAGTGGTCTAAAACATCCAATTACAACTTCTGGCACCAATCTGGGTACCTGTGTCCTTGAGAAAACACTGAGTCAAGAGTTGTTAGGAAAATAAACAGGAGGTTGCCATTACATGACTTTCTGTTTGCTTCTTTATTTCAATTCAATAAGAAAAGAAATTTGAGCAGTCCTACCAAAAAAATATTTTATTTACTCTGTGCAGCATTATTCTGCCATGGGCTTTGGCTTTGAGGAAAGAAATTAGGTCTTTTGCACTTGTGTCTATGACCAGTTAGTAGAACAATTGCAATTGCAATCTTTAAGTCACTGGATATAAAATTTAACTTGGGTATTCACATTCTCCTTACACGGCTTGAAAATAACAGTGAGTCCAGGAGCAGGTAATTCATTCTAGTCCAGAGACAAATTAAAGCCATAAAACATATTGTACAAAATAATTAACTGAATACACAGAACTCTATAGGTTCCATCACATAGAATATAGGAGAAACAAGTGCTGCTATACATTACCCAATTTGTTGAACATGGTATTTTCTATTGATTTTAACAACTTATTATTTGCTATTACTAGCTTCAGTGAAGAGGGAAGTTAAACACAGAAAGCTTTCCTGCTAACCAATGGTATTAGGAAATTGTTGTGAATAAGAAAAGTAATCCTTGTTTCTTTAGTCAATCGCAGGAGTACAAAGGCCCCCAGTGGCTATCAGACTTTTTGCAGGTCCGGGTGACCAATTTGACTGCTGGCTTTGGAGCTGAAATGAAAGGACTCTTTTTAACCATGTGACAGTGTCCAACTAAATTTTACAAAGCTGACAGTATCAGAATGACAATGGAAACATATCTGTTCTAGCATTTGTTCTGTGAGACATAGTCTTTCATCTACAAGATTTAGTCTCTGATTTCCTTGTTGCTGTTAGACATAGAATTGTAGAATCATAGAGTGGTAGGTGTTGGAAGGGACCTTTAGAGATCATGTTGTCCAACACCTCCTGCTCAAAAAGGTCCACCTAGATCAGGCCACACAGGAACACATCCAGGCCAGGTTTTAAAGCTTCCAGGAGACCACATATTCCCTGGGCAGCCTGTGCCAGAGCTCCCTCATCCTCACAGGAAAGAAGTTTCTCCTTAAGTGAAACTTTTTGTATTCCAGCTTTTGACCATTACCTCTAGTCCTATCACTGGACACTACAGAAAAAAGTGTCCCATCCGCTTGACATACACCTTTTAAATACTTGTAAGTATTAATGAAGTCCCTCTTCAGTCTCCTCCAGGCTGAACAGCCCCAGATCCCGCAGCCTTTCCTCATAAGGAAGATGCTCCAGACCCTGATCATCTTGATGGCCCTGTGCTGGACTCTCTCCAGAAGTTCTCTGTCCCTCTTGAGCTGGGGGGCCCAGAACTGGACACAGGACTCCAGATGAGGCCTCACCAGGGCAGAGTGGAGGGGGAGAAGAATTTCCCTTGACCTGTGGGACACATTCTTGATGCATCCCAGGATGCCATTGGCTTTCTTGGCCACAAGGGCACATTGCTGGCTCATGGTTAGTTTGTTATCAACCAGGACTCTCAGGTCTCTCTCTGCAGAGCTGTACCTCACAGCAGGTCAATCCCCACCCTGTACTGGTGCAGGGGGTTGTTCCCTCCCAGGTGCAAGACTCTGCACTTGTCCTTGTTGAACCTCATGAGGTTCCTCTCTGCCCAACTCTCAAGCCGGTCAAGATCCTGCTGAGTGGCATCACAGCCTTCTGGGGAATCAGTCAGTCCTCCCAGTTAGGTGTCACTAGTAAACTTGCTGAGGGAACACTCTGTCCTCTCATTCAGATCACTGATGAAGATGTTGAGTAAGACTGGTCCCAGAACATATTAACAGCTGACAAGAGGCATCAGGAGTACTTTGTGTAAAAGTATTTCTGTATTGTCCTGCTCGAATTTTGCCTAAATTGGTGTCCAAGCAAAGTTTTTAAATGCTGAATACACACATCACCAAAAAAACTTTTCTTTTCTTTGTTATTTTTTACTGTGTATCTTATTTTGAGTCTTCCAAGCACACCTGGGAGTTAGAATCTCCTGGCTGAGTGCTGTTTCACGACAATGTAATGTTATCTTTTCCAGTCATGTGAATTTATTATGCTTTGGAGCAGAAAATGGCATTATTAAGCCACATTTCTTCTATTCAAGTCACATCTTGAGAAAAGTCGATTTCTAAAGCAGGTGGAACCTGGGGGAAAAGTGAAGTGAGAATTTCTGAAGGTGATGGTTACTACAGGTGAGGAGTCTGGTATTTCTCTGGGTGACCAGCTGTCTTATGAGCTGATAGTGGAGCAATCCCTCAGCAGTGCTCTGTGGTAGCCATTTCCACTGGAAATATTTTGCCAGGCTGTCTGTAATAAAAATAATTTCTGATTCTTTTGTTTGTGTGCATGTTTGTTTTCTTTAAATGCAAGGAAAATAAAGGAAAGAGGAATGATGGTGATCCTGGTGTCCTGATCAGTTCCAGTTGTAATGCTGGTTCGTGTTTCAGATTTCCCTCACAGCTTCTCCATAGTACTTTCTACTCTTGACTATTTCATAGTGTTGCTATGATGGAATTTGAGATGATTGCATTGCAGTGCTGAATGAACTGGTTCCTGCATATTTTCTATGTTAATTGAAGTAATGGGAAACGCTACACTCTTCTGTAATGACAAACCCCTAAGTAATGCATTTTTGTCAGTACTCTGGTTTTACTTATTTTCTGTGACTGTTCTCAGCTGTGATCACACTAGGCCAATGTTTTTGTCTTGATTAATTGACATAGTTTTAATCTGCATTTTACTGTGCAGGAAAAAAAAAAAAAAGTGAAAGCTCTCAAGTATTCAGCAGAGCTCACTGATTTCCTAGGAAGTAGGGGGGGAAATCTGGCTATATAAGTAATAGATTTTACTATTCCAAATTCCTTATTAATCAGTGTCGGAAAATTACTGATATATGTAAAATAGATTTTGTCTATTTTAATCTTGATACAGAAGTTACAGACCTTCCATAATGCACAGTTCATATAGGGAAAAATTACTAATGAAGAAAGCCAATTTTTGACCCTGCCAGCAAAACAGGGACCAAAGCCCATTCTGATTATTATGATATTGGGGTTACAAGCTGGAAGGTAGTATAAACATGAAGAGATTGTAAATTTTATATCACAGGAAGCAGAACATGGACAACTTTTCCATCTTCATCATTTCATTTCTGAATGTAGCACAGTGAATGCTGTCATTAGAATAAATAAAAAATCTGCAATTGAAGTACAAAGCACTGTAAATGACAAAATTCATATGTTATGAAAATGACAAGTACTGTGCTCGATAGTCATTGCCCGTCACCCATATTGTTCTGCACAAATCAACCAAAGTTAATGTAAGATTCTGTTTTTACCTGATCTATTCTCTTGTTTCAACCATCTGAGACAGCGCAAAAGAAAAAAGAAGTCATGCAGAAGCAACTTATGTTTTGCAGAAGAGGTTAAGTGAGAGTTAGAGCTGAAAAGGCAGCTTCATATTATCCCCATCTTGCTATTTCAGCAATAGTTACATTTGCTCCTTGCTGCAGTGACAAGCTCAAATTGTTATCAATAAATGTCAATTCGTTTCCACCTAATAACAGTAAGCAGTTCCCACGCAAAATCAATTTCAACTTTATTGGCAAGACGTTGCACATTTGTCTTTGCCATGACTGTGCGGCATAAAGGAACAATTTAATTTAAAATTAAATGCACTATAATTGAGAATAAAATGTGCCTTTTTAAAGGAAAATTAGTGCTATGCTAAATTTCCAGGAATCAGTTATGCTTGGAATTTTTTCCTTAAAAAAGTAGAATGGGTCAAGATAAAAAGTTAATTATATAAATATGTACATCATTACTGTAGATAATTAAAAACAGACTTTAACCTCAAGAGAATAAAAAGGTTCTTCAGTAACTTCCTAGGGTTTTAAATCTGGCAAAAGCAGTACAGTTTCTGTGGTAATTATACTTCCAACACATTTGGATATGCTAACTGGATCTAATTTCTAATTAGTTTCTTTACGTGACTAAGAATGACAATGCCAAATTAATTTAATGCACTTTTGTTCTGAGCTTAGTGTCATTTTCAATTTTTTTAGTACAGAAGATGTCGATCATTGAATTCTTCCATAGAATGGCGCTGGTTTATTACAGAGTTTACCGTGCACACACTTCAAATACTTTCCCTACATTTCACTGCATTATTACAGGTAACACACTTCAGCAATTAAGTTATTCAGCTCAAAGATTTGGAGGGCTTTGCCAGAGAAGTGATGAGGACCTGGAATGCATAAGCAGTCCATCTATACTGCTACAAACAGCTAGACATGTAATGGAGGTACAGAAGAAGCAGAGATGGCTACTCTATTCTGTTGTTGGTCTTTGTGATCAGAAAGGAATATGAAGTGAGGAAACCAAATAGCAATAGTTTATGGTTTTATCTAGAAATAGGTGTTGGAAATATGATAAATTGCAAGTTGAATACAAGTCTTATATTTTATTTCCCCTTCATTGCTACCTCCAATAATTTCTCCTGAGGTTCTGAATCCAGTAGATCCTCGATTTAGTTATGACCTGAGATTAAAAGTATACTCAGTGTTCCTCTTGCTCATTCCATGACAATAGTGTAACCTTAACTTCAAAGTAACAAGAATTAAGACAGCTCTGAGCACTTATGAAAATGGCAGAGAAAAATGACTACATTGTCTTAAGGCCAACTTCTACTGGGAAATATAGAATGATTTATGTTGGAAAAGACCTTTAAAATCATGTGAAATCTAACCTCTCTATTATTGCAAAAAGGTTTGAGGTTTTTTACTTTTTCAGACATCCATTTCTTAAAGAAGCATCATCAGAAGTTGATATGAATTTATTGAAATTAAATAATTTAGGAATTGCTCTAAAATAGCATGGAGGGCATAATGAAGACAAGTATTGCAAATAGTGTACTTAAATTGTTAAATGTGTATACTCATTTTTTTTTTCTTATTTTCTATCTCACTTTGAAAGATCTATAAAACACATACACAAAGGCTTTTCCCATGAAGGACTAAAAATAATGCTATCTGTAAATTTGTGTTTAATTATGATCAGAAAAGGCATTCCTTTCACAGACTTCTTCAGCTGATTCAGACAACCTGCCATTTATGTGACCATCTCTTAAAGTCCAGTCATGTTTTAGATGTTTTACAGTTGGTGCTTTTCACAGATTATGGGTAGCATTCTCTGAGAGACAAGTCTTAGTAGGGGCCACTGGGCCCAGCAGTAATCTACTGATGTTGATCTTGTTTTTGTCAGAGCAAGACTTTTTAAGATAGGAACATGAAAACCACCTAGGTTTAGAGGCCGAAGTTAGGTACCTGAGTCAGATGAGCAGCCCTCTATAGATTTCCTGCACAGTCCAACGAGAAGGCAATTCAGAACAAGAACTGTTCCCTGCAAGTGCCTACCTCTTTGATTGTATAACACATTTCATAGACAATTAGTTCACATGCCATGTTTGAGACTCTGCTTCAAAGTCCTCTGAAGTCAGACATTGTTCTTCTATTGGGTTTCAGATTCAAAACTGCTAATTGTACCAGCCAGCTGAACATGGTAATTCCAAAAAAGAAACCAACAATGTTTGTATGTGTTGTTAAGGGATATCTGTTTCTCCATACCCAAGATAAACATCTATGTTAAAGCGTAGGCGAATTATACTTTCAGTGAAGCTTAATTACAGGTCAGTATCTACTAAAATTAGATTGAAAAGTGGTTAGTCCTAGAGAGATCCCTGAGAAAATGCTTCTGTCCATAGAAGCTGAAGAAATACAATAGCACCAATGCAAAGCATCTTGTAGCTGAATTTCTTTTCCTGCATTATCTGTTGCAGGCCTTTCTCAATACTGTGTTGTGCCTGTGCAATGGTCATTTCCTCAATCATCTTTAAACGTGATTGTTAACCTGGCTAAAAGTCATTGCTGTTTCATTATCAATGAGTACTGTAAGCTTTCATTAAATCTAGTGTAATTCCTTTCATCAGATTTCTGCTAGGAAAGATAGGCTGGAGCAGACAGTGTTCTAAAACTATGGTAGCTATTATTTCTCCAATTAGTGTAAGGTGGAGGTATTGTTACAACCATACCATTTCTAAAATGTCTTTTTGTTAATATAGACATCCTCATAGCTCTTCTAAAGCAATATGTATACCCCAAAATACTGCTTGCTGTCATCCATTGTACACTGTTATTTAAAAGGACAAACTGATACTCCTAATTTGCTTGTTTGCAATTTAAAGATGAATCCATACACAAGCCTTTCCCTGTGTTTCCATCCCATTGATTATAGAATGTGTTCTGTTTCCTTTGTACATTCGTGCTTAAAGCCTCCTAAAAAAAATGACTAGCAAAGTTTTATGGGTGATGAGGAAATGATTTCTTTTTTCTTTTTCAGCTTGGCTGCTGGAATCCCATCACTGGTCTGAATGGGTCACTAACAGACAGAAAGTTGGAGAATAATATGAGAGGAGTGGTTCTTCGTGTGGTGACTGTGCTGGTGAGTAGATCCTCTTATGGAGGATCTAGCAGGAATGTATTTTCTTCCTCTTGCCTCATCTTTTTATTAAGTACATCATTTTACCAAGAGCTTAGTTGGTATTTTGAGTGTCTGATCTCAGTTTGTCAAAACCAAGGCAATGGTGCAACTTCCACAAAATAAATTTATCAGTACAGTTCATTTCAGTGTGAACCAAACATATTAAAACCCATTTCTTCCACAGACACATATTAAATTAGATAACACAACCATATGAACTGATAAAGGACAACTTAAAGTGCCCTGTTAGCTAAAGGTACCTGTCTGAAACTCACATTCATAAGATGTGCTTGCCTTCCAATTGCCTTGCCAAATTGAGTGCAGCGTGATACAAATTGCTGCATTCCGAAAATATTCAAGGTCAGCTTAGGATGAGTAACGTCAGTTCTGTAAAACATCTACTGTCTCCTCCTAGCTCGTCTTCAGCCAGCTTCTTCCCCTATGTGGACACTTAGCATTAAGCAGATGCAGCAAAGTTGTTTTAAAGTTGAAAAGACAATGTCTATCAGAATACGAAGGTATTTTGTGTTATGAAGCCACGGTATTCCGTGTCATAAGCTCTGTCTACTTGAGCAGAAGTTGTTAGAGTGGAAAAAAAGAAGGAAATAAATAAAAAATAAATGGATATCAGATGTATAGGCCTCATTATACCAATTCCCAAACACAAAGTTAACCTAAAGCTACAGCACTGTAAAGGTTATATTGAGCTACTTCCCTCTCTGTACTGTCTAATTGTGTTTTTTATTACCAATTTGATGTTTGAGGGCCTGACTTCTAACTTATAAAGAATAAGGCAAGATTAGTTTCCACATTTTGCATTGCTGACACTGCATAACAAAGGAAAAGGCACAGTCAGGAATCACCAGAGTGTGTCAGTGCCACAAACAAAGCAGTTTGGTACCCCTCCAATTATTTTATGACCGTTTAAATGCTATTATCTGTCAGACTCTCGAGTCTGCTCCAGCTCTTAGTAAACCAAAGAACTTGCAGTGATAATATATAAAAAAAAAAAAAAAACAACCAAGTAAGAAGGATGAATGAACAGAAAAAGACAAAACAATTGGAATTGGATGGGGATTTTGTCTTTTGATTGCCTGTTAATCAAAATAACATCATGGTGGCAGGGCCTGATCTTTATGTTTTGCCTGATGCTGATGTTAGTTGATTCAGTAACTTGTGACAACTTTAATACAAAACTAGTGGAAACAATGATTAGTCTTAACTATGCTTTGTTAAAATCTGCTAACTTATCGTTTTGCTAACTGATCCTTGGTTTATGTGTAATATGCACTGAAGGCAATTTATGGGGAAGATACAAAAGATTCATACTGGTTTCATAGCATAAGATTTCCTTTATTCAGTTAAAATTGTAGAGCTTTGCATGGCCGGCCAGTGCAATCTAGTCAAAATAGACTGTGAACCATACTACAAATCTAGCGTGAGGTTATTTTACTCAGCAAAAGTGAGAGGCAAGAATTTTTTTAACTGCATGAATAAAGGGAATAAGCAAATATTTATTTAAACTCATGAGTCAGAATTGCTTTTTACTAGCAGTTCCCATGACCGAAGATAAATATCATTTTTCTCTCATCCACATCTATTTAATGGCTGAGAGAGAGAAAGAGGCAGGCAGACTGACAGAGACTGACAGAAAATCAAGTTACTTACTGGAAGCCTGAAGAAAAGTTGGAGAGTGCTGGAATTGCAAAGTCCCAATTATTTCTAACCTCTTGTAATCTTTGGATATCCCTAGGTATTGCTGCCAAACCTGTGAGTGACAGCATTATTTAGGGTCCTTACCCTCTAGCAGTTTCTCCTACTGTTCTTACCATGCATTATCAAGGGTTATTCATGAGGGTATGCTGGCTTCAAAACACTTGTAATTATCATGTCATTACTTTAAATATGTGTTGCTATCAGATAAATTTATAGGGCCTTTCCTTGTTTTTAATTATAGCTTCATACTTACCTTTATTCACATAGCTTATTACAATGGTGCAATTATTATTGCTAGAATAGAATCAATAAATAGATATGATACTTGAATTTTAGTGGAATCTTAGCTAGGATGCCACAACACATAAAATAAAGTAAAGATATTTTAAAAAAAGTACTAATAGTTGTTTTCTGTCATTTTAAAGTTAGACTTTTAGTCCCTCTGTTTTTATTCAATTTAGAGAAACTAGTTATACAAAGACACTGACTAGAATTTCATCAAGCTTTATTCATTTTACAGAAGTTTTTCCAATTATATTTGCTGTTAAGGCCATTAATTTTAAGAAATAGATTAAAATTTCAAGTAATAATTTGGACAAATCAACAGAACTCCTTCAGGTAAATCAAGGCTGTAGTAATATGTTGAAGTGCAATGTTCATCTAGTTTTATATCTACTGGATGGGACAAAACTGGAAATTTATTTTTAACATGATGAAAATATGTAATTCTTGTCTTCACTGTAAGTTCAGGAGCAATGTCAACCATTAACTTTATCTTAGCATTTATCTTATCACACTTCCTTTTCTATCTTTCTCCGAGTTCTTCAGTTAAGTCAGGAATTTCTGTTAAAAGTAAAGAATCTACGACTGGCTATGAATGATTATTGCTATTAATTCTGCCAGTTTCTAATAGAATTAGAGAATCTTATGGATTGGAAGGGACTTCAAAAGCTCATCTAGTCCAATCCCCCTGGTAGAGCAGGACCACATAGAGTAGGTCACACAGGAACTCGTCCAAGTGGGTTTTGAATGTCTCCAGAGAAGGAGACTCAGCAACCTATCTGGACAGCCCATTCCAGTGCCCCGTCACCCTCACAGTGAAGAAGTTTTTCCTTTGGAAACTCTTATGTTCCACCTTGTACCTGTTGGCCCTTGAACTATCGTTGGACATCACTGAAAAGAGCCTGGCACCATCCTCCTGATACCCACTCTTTATGTATTTGTAAACATTAATGAGGTCACTCCTCAGTCTCCTCTTCTCCAAGCTGAAGAGCCCCAGCTCCCTCAGCCTTTCATCATAAGAGAGATGCTCCAGTCCCTTCAATAATCTTTGTGGCCCTGCACTGAACTCCCTCCATCAGCTCCTTGTCCTTGAACTGATAGGCCCAGAACTGGACACAATATTCCAGATGTGATCTCATGTGGGCAGAGTAAAGGGGAAAGAGAACCTCTCTGAACCTACTGCTCACACCTCTTCTAATACACCCCAGGATGCCATTGGCCCTCTTGGCCACGAGGGCACATTGCTGACTCATGGCCATCCTGCTGTCAATCAAGACCTCCAGGTCCCTTTCCCCTACACTACTCTCTAACAGTTCAATCTCCAGCCTGTGCTGGTACATGGGGTTATTCTTTCCCAGATGCAAGACTCTACACTTGCCCCTGATGAATTTCATTAGATTTCTCCACACCCAACTCTCCAGCCTGTGCAGGTCTCGTTGAATGGCAGCACGGCCTTCTGGTGTGTCAGCCACTCCCCCCAGTTTAGTATCCTCATCAAACTTGCTGAGAGTGCTCTCTGATCCTCACAAAGATCATTAATGAATACTTTGAACAATACTGATTCCAGCACTGACCCCTGAGGGACTCCACTAGATACAGGCCTCCAACTAGACCCTGCCCCATTGATCACAACTGATCCCTGCCTTCCTCTCTTCAACCAGTTAACAGTCCACCTCACTACCTGATCTTTCAGCCCATACTTTCTCAGTTTGGCTGCCAGGATGCTGTGGGAGACAGTGTCGAATGCTTTACTGAAATCCAGATAAGCCACATCCAGTGCACTAACACCATCTATCCACCTGGTTACATCTTCATAAAAGGCTATCAGGTTGGTCAAACATGACTTCCCCTTGGTAAAGCCTTGTTGACAGCTCCTAATTACCCTCTTGTCCTTTAAATGCCTGGAGATAGCACCCAGGATAAGTAATTTGCATCACCTTTCCAGGGATGGAGGTGAGACTGACAGATCTGTAGTTACTTTCTTGCCCTTTTTGAAGATTGGAATGACATTTACTTTCCTCCAGTCCTCAGGCACCTCTCCTGTTCTCCACAAATTACTGAAGATGATGGAGAGTGGTTTAGCAATGACTTCCACCAGCTCTCTCAGCACCACAGGGGCATCCCATCGGGGCTCATGGATTTATGTACATCCAGATTCTTCAACTGATCCTTAACTCAGTCCTCATCAACCAAACAAAACTCCTCCTTTAACCTGACTTCCTCTGGAGCTCCCAAGGACAGTCTCCAGCAGTATAGATAGAGACAAAGAAGGCGTTTAGTAACTCTGCTTTCTCTGTGTCCTCTGTCACCTCTATTAGTAATATAGTCTTTATCCAGGAAAAAAAGAAGGCTTATGTTAAATTTAAATAATACCTTAGAATATGAAAAGCTGAATAGATTTCTTTTTCATTGAGATTTGAGAAGTTAACATTAATTTTTTAATTTGTTCTGTTAATGTTTGGAATCTCTCATATCTTTCTAGATAGCAACCCTTCTTTCTTCTCTTCCAATTTCCTTTTGTTACACCTTCAGGTTGAAAAGGGCTTTTCTAAAAATTTAAGAGGATAGCAAATTGCAACACCTGGATTGTACTACATAATACTTATTATAGAATGAAACATTCTGCAGTTTGAAAATGATAAATGATTGCAACTAATTTCCCTGAAGTAGTACTTCAAAAAGCAAATGCTGAACAATTCCCATCATTTGCATCCATCTACTAATTCCTTTCACTAGATAAATTTAATAATTATGGTCTATGTATCAGCAGAGCCAAAACAAAATCTCTTTGTGAATATAAAGTAATACAGTATGTCCCCAAATTGGAAATCTCTGGTTTCATTTGGCAGTGAATCCTGACTCCTCAGAAGTTAATGGGAATTGTCTCCTTTGCATAAATATTAGTAAGAAATAATCATTTGTGATTTATTCTGCCTTGAAATAGCACCATGCTTTTTACAGTTCTAGAAAAGGTTTGTCTTACTTAAATATCAAAAGTCTCTGTCTTGAACTGCTCCCCCACATGCAGCTGAAGTTTGAACTTTGTGCTTCACAAGTTACTTTTAAATTCAAGTGAATTGCTGGTGAGTTTCTGAAACATATTCTGAATTTCTGAAATGTGGCTCAATCAAAGGTCGGTAATAACTCCAAACAAATTCAGAGTGTCTTGAATGAATAATTGTACAAGAACAAATTTAGCTATATATCCATCTTGACTATTTCAGTTTATCCTCCTCTTTTTGAGCTACTCAATTTTATTGAAAATGAGCTGGAATACATCACATATTCTCATAGTATCATTTTAGTAGCAGTAGCAATTAATGAATTATTCATATGAATATTTTAAGCCTTCAGAAATGGAACAAGATATGGCCTGGTTGACAATGAATAGGCCAGCAGGTTATTCACAAAATCATGTTTCTAAAAAAGCCCCCGTTGTTTGAAAAGGAAAAAGTTTGAAATTCCCCATTTTAGATTAAAATGTTGATTGGAAAGTACAGAGCTTTTTCTGAAAGTGCAGAAGTTATAACTTCCTAATGATGCAAAATATATTTGTGACTTTACATGAAAATTCAATATATCTCTTAAACAGGAGACATGTATTTTCACGTCTGCGTCATTCTGAAAATGCAGGCAGGATGAACAAAAGAAAAATAATAGCAAGTGATACTGGAATTATGCTTTGCCATATATCCTTCTGCAATATTTCTTCAGAGTTATTACCCAGGTTACTTGCACAGAGCTAGATGGACTGGAGGCAGTTTGGTGACAAACCTCTGGTGAGCACTGTGGGACATGATGTAGTGAGAGGTTTGGCAAAACGGTATGCAAGCATAGCAAGAAAAAAACCACATAATTTATATCACGGAAAATATTATCATATGTGGACTAATTTAATTGTCAATGTTTGTCATTAAGTGCATGAGCATTTGTTTCCTAAATTATGAAATAAACAAACCTGAAAGCATACAATATCTTTAGGGACACAAGCTGGCAGGAGGTCTGCATCTTCAATCCTTTTCTATTGAACTTACCACTCAGAGAAAATATGAAAAATAGGATATGAACCTAAGACTTGGTTTTAAAAGCTGTGACTGTCTTTGGAATTTGACTTTCAGCACTGATTTAAACAAAGTAAAAATAAGTCTGTTCCAAGAAAATGGAGTAGCTTTCAGAGTAATAGGAAAAAAGAAAGATGAAAGAGAGATGAAATAAGACAACATTTAAGCAGATGCAGAGGAACAAAGAGAAGTTATAAAGGATCAAATAATGTCTGGACAAAATCATCACTGAATGACTACAAAATAAAGATCAGCTGCAGCAAAGATTATATGTGGGATACCTCTGGAAAAAATTAATATTTCATAATAGTGTTCTGTCAGAATAGTTTCGTAGATAATGCTTCTTCCATTTTCTCACTTTTTTTCTTGGTGTTCACTTTTCTCACATTATCCTGATTCCTTTCCCCACTTTCACAATTGAACAGTGTGCACTTCTGTGAATCCTTCTCTATTCTGTCAGGCTGTGCTTTTTATGTGCCATTACTTACAATCTTTTCTAAAACTAATTTTAATTAAGACATGTGTTATATTAAATTATATGTTACTCTTCGACTTAACGTTATTGGCATATTGGACTATAGTGCACCGTAGTGAATTTCCCAGGGCAACAGAAATGCCTTAGGAGTTTCTAAGGTTAATAAACATTACTTGACTGTCTTCATCAGTTGTAGTATTTGCGTTTTGAGCAAACACATTTTACTCTTTTACCTGTAAGAGCTAAATCCTTATTTAGTGGCTGCTTATGAATGTGAGTTTGAATAACAGAAAAGCTGTTAGTGATGTAGTTTATTCTCTCTGGAGTCTGTAATAAAATACCTATGTACTATAACTTAGTAATGTATTTAGTATATACTATTTTTACTGTAGTTTAAAATATTTCAAAAATACTCAAAGTATTAGAATTTTCCATTCCTAGTTGCAAAGAATGCAAAATTACCTACACAGCAACAAATCCTTCTGTCTTGCTGTCCTCTTTGCTGCCCATATCCATCTTTGAAAGAACATTGGAAAGAATGAATCTTCTGTACACAAACACATCAATAAAAATATTCAGTGAAATGGTGGTAAATAACAGCAACAGTGGCAGAGGTGTTTATTTCATAGAATCATTATGATTGGAAAAGACCTTTAAGATCATCAAGTCCAACCACTAACCTCACACTGTCAAGCCCATCACTGAACTAAACCACAGCACCTCTTCTATGTGTCTTTTAAAGATCTCATTACTAAATGAATGAAATCATCAGGAGTAATGATGCACCACAGAGTTAGCTTCAGTATTTAGTATTCTTCATGATTACCTTGGTTGTTGACATGAAAGCTGTCTTTCAGGATGAGATACACATGAAGAGACTGGCTTTCACCTGTGGAAAAGTCAGTTGGTATGAGAATTTCTTTTCATAGGACAGATTTTCCAACATGGAAACTTGAATTCAGATTTCAGAACATGATTCTGGACAAGCATTTATTGAAACTGAAATTCCAACATTCAAAACAAATGTTTACTTTTAGAGGTTTTGATAATATTTTGCACATTATTAATGTAAGGAGGTGGTTTTAAATGGCTTAGGATGTATGCTGACAACATGAATTCCTTTTTACTCTCCTGAAAAGTTGCTATCATACATTTTAAATTAAAAATGGAACTTACTTTCTCTTTGGTTGGTCAAAATTTTCTCAGTAATTTTAAGTGTAAGCAAACTCTTTAATAGTTCCAGCAAATGTTTCCCATCATAAGGTTATTCTACCTCTCAGAGCTCCTGTTACACTTTGTAATACTAAGAATTCTTATGCATTTGGAGTAGACCCATATTTGTGTTACTTAGTTTAACTAGTTTTATCCTGGATCGGAGAAAGGAAAGATGGTTTCTGAGATTCTTTCTAACTTGCATTTCCATTAAACCATATCTATTTCTAGACAAAAAAGAAAAATGGGTTGGCATAACTGGAATAAAAGAACATAGTAAAGGTGTATAGAGAATTACAAACTAAGGAAGGATTTGCAGGAGCAGTATGTATTGACCTAACAGCTAGTCAAAATTATTTATAATTTAGGTATTTTAAAATATAGAGCATGCAGGAAATGCAATAGTGATGTTATCCCCAGGCTGTATATAATACATTTCACACAGCTTTCACACAGTAAAGATTTCATCTTGTAAAGATATTGATGATTAACAATTTAATTTAAAGAAACAGGCACTTTATTGCACTTCTGATTTGCTATCTCATGTTCTCCACGTAGAGACTTTAATTTCTGAAAATAAGGAAACACACCTAGACTTCAGTTGAGTCAGGTATTGTTGAGAAGAAACTTTAAGGCTGAAAGTCGGTAATAATTGCCTTGTATGGCACTTACTATGAACAGAGAAGACCTGATATGTGTCTTTCTCCCTCTTCACTCTTTTTCTTTACTTACCCTGTATAGCAAATAGCACCTACTGTTTTTTCTAGCTTGCACTCCCATTCAACATTTCAGGAGCTATTAGCACATAAAAGCTGCTTTTTAAGCTCTGCTGCCTTCTGTCACTGACTGCAATGTAAGTGTCTTAGCTTACTGCTTACTGCTTACTGCTAAGACTTCTAGAATGCGTATTAGTGCCACTCCCTGAATTAGGCCCAAACCTTCTACACTGTTCTAGTTGACTGGGATGCTAATCCCTTCTAGACCTCTGTAACCTTATCTTTGACATTACATTGACCATATTTCAACACTCCTTCCCTCCATATATGCAGACAGCATGCTATTATTACATGTATATAAATGTATTTCATATACTTGCTTGTTTAATGAAAACATGGAACAGAATAAAATAGAATAGTTTGAGTTGGATGGAGCTTTTTAACATCATCTAGTCCAACTTCCTGAGCAGGGACTTTGTTGACTAGATCAGTTTGCTCAGATCATCCCCTTCCAGCCTGACCTTGAATGTTTCCAAGGATGTGGCATCTACCATCTTTGGGCAACCAGTTTCGATGTTTCACCAATTACAGCATCTCACCACCAGCATTGTAAATAAAGTCTTTCTTCTATCAAGTCTGAATCTATCCTCTTTTAGTTTAAAACCATTGCCCCTTGTCCTATTGCTACAGGCCCTACTAAAGAGTTTGGTTTATCATAGCAGAGAAAGTGTCAGTATTAATGCAATGAAGCATAGAGGAGTGCAGTTTGTATTTCTTTCTTGGCGACTAAGAATGATGATCCATAAACACAGAAGAAAATAAGGTTCCCAAAGTGACACTTGCCCTCAGCAATCTGCTCTGCTTGTCTTCCAAGGGTTGCAAGCCTTGGAAGCCTTAGCGTTACTTTACCAAGCTGAAAATGGGGACAGGAGTCATTTCAGTTTTCCCTTGCAGTTGATCAGTGCATAACTGATAATTGATAACTAAACACAATAATTGGTGCACAAGCACTCATTGGGGCAGAATGTGGCTTGATAACGTATTTATTGCTTTGCTAGAGATTTAGATTCTTCATCTTATACTCCCATTCCAATTTCCTCTGTCTGCAAACATTTACATATGTGTTTGTGTTTCTTTTGGAAAATACTTGATTTTTTTCTCTGTGAAAAAATTTCCCCAAAACATTAATAGTTAAAGTTATTATAACAACAGAAGCTAATATCCTTTGATGGAGGCAAAGTCTATCTTTGCATTCGTCTTCCCCTCAGCTCACCTGGACAAGGGCCAAATTGAAATTGCTACTGACTAGGCAGAGGTTACATTTAATAGTTGTTTTATGTCACTTTGTGCTACTTAGCTTGTATTAAAACAGTTAGGTTGTAAACCCTACAGTTATCTACACTGCACATGCTTACTATGATCATTTGTTTTACAAGCTTTAATTTCAGAGCCTGCTAGGAAACCCAGCCCTTTTTGTTTCCAATTAGTATTTCCAATCCATTTTTTTCTGAAGTAGCAGGTGCTATATACTAGATGAGATTAATATCAAGGAATTCAAATGTTTGGAGACCTGGTTTGGGCCACAGTGTTACAGCAAGGTAGGTGCAATGCAATAACCTGGCAGGACCATCCTAACTTGTCTATCTGTCAAGGGCTACCTCTCAAGGCTTCTTAGCTTTTATCTTCTCACTGACCCTAACCCATCTCTCTGTGAGCATATTTGTATTCCAGAATGATTCATATTATTCACAAGGCACACAGGAAATTTGGATTTTGAAGAGAAAGAAGTTCTTACTGTGATTGTAATTATCGTTCCATACTCTGCAAGATAGAAAAAAGGAGGTGGACTGTGTGACAGTGCAATGTTATGAAGTATTATGTGAATATTTTTTTAATAGTAGCTCTTGCGTGCCTGCTGAAAGAAGTAAAATGCAGCTCCCAGCAGGTTAATATACCCATACTATACCACACTTTTGCTAATTCTACTATCTGAGCTAGCTACATTAAAGCTAGCATTGTGCTGTTTAGATATACTCTAAAACACTCTTGTCAATTCCAATCTCAATCCCTATGCCTATGATATAACTATAGTGGTTCAGAAAGAGCTATTAGGTGCTTTAAGTTATTGTGAATCAAAATCAATACACAAAGATCGGCTGCATCCTAACAGATTATTGCCATAGACTGCTTTGAAAGAAGCCTTAGTCCCATTGCAGAGAAGGTATGGAAATAAGATTTTTTTGTTTTTTCTTCTAAATAGTACTAAACTAAAAAGAATAATAATTCAGAATTCACCATTTCGTTCAGGAGAAAAATACTATTTAAAGCACTATAACTGAAAGCACAAAGACAGGTCTTGTTGAAGATGATAATGTAAGGGTCTTTTAAAAAAGAGACACTAAGCACATGCATAAGGACAGTGGTAAACAAAAGCCAAATATATAGCCCTTTCCTTTAATATTATATTCCAGGATATGAATTAGCTTCTTGTTGCAGACCAGGTGACTTTTCTTTTAGTACAACTGACATTATAATCAATCCGCTTGAATACCACAGGATCTAAGAACAGTGGTTTTTTGATGCCATACTGTAACACAGCCCATATTGAATGAGTATTACATCTTATTTATCCAATATTTTTGTAGGTTTTAAAGCCTTTACCTTTGTTTTAGTCTTATTAAGGCATGAGGTTTGTGTTATGTTTTGCAGCAACTTTTACAATGGTTGCTAGTGGGCGAATTTCTTTAATGACAGAATGAAATGTTCCAATTAAGTTTTGGTCATTGATTCTCACATGAAGGAACGTACATTGCTGTTCAATTAAAAATAACAACCTGCTGTGCTGTTCCTAGCCAAACAAAATTCCCCCCAAAAATGGTTAATAAAGCACTTGAGGAAAATAAGTATTTGTGGCTGCACATTTCCTTGAAATCTTTGGGGAAAGAAAAGCAAAATGGCTAACATTTAAAAGTAAGAGTTAATTGTTTTAGGAGTCAAAAAAAAAAAAAAGTAATTATGCCTAGCAACAGGACAATTGCATCCTGTGCTTAGAAACATTTTGGTTATGGTTTATGAGTGCTTCTTGTTGGTTATAGTAGCTGTGCTTGGCCATCCAGCAGCCATTGGAAGGGAGTTGAGAGATGCAGTAATTAGACTGAATTTGAGTTTTGGGCACGTGATAGACTTTTTTAAGTGTCATAGTGAATATTTCCTTCATGTGATTACTGGGGTTCTGCTTGGACTATGTGAATTGTTTAATGTGCCTATCTAGAGTTTCTAGAGTCATTGCCAAGCACAGATTAACAATCTTGCCCACAACTGAACTTCATTTCTTACTTCCATTTCTTCCTTTTTCTACTTTCCATAGAGAATAAAAGATTTAATGAATATAGAGTGTCAATATTAAAGTATTACATCCCAGTGTATTCCAAAATTACTGATGAGTAGACACATAGGTCATTTTCATATGCTTTATGAATTCTAATCACTCATATAATTACCTAATTTCAAAACCCTCTTCCAAATGCAGTAAAAGCATATAAAGCCATCCATCCACAGTTTTTGAGTCAAGCCCCAATATATGTTATAAATCCCAGTAATGATCAGTTTTTCTGATCTCACAAGCCTATAACTTTTTCAGATTTCATAATCATTTAAATAATAGCCTCATGGCTTGGAAGTTTTTCTGCCCATGCTAAGGAGAAAAGAGGATTCAGCTGAGCAGGAGACTAATTCCAAACTTTCTGGTTTGCTTTGCCATTTGTAAAGTACTTCCTAGCATTTTTTTTACCATTTCTATCTTAAAGCAAGCATAAGACTCTCATAAACAAGTGAAGCACAGCAGTGTATCGTGGCTTCATATAGTTTCTATCCTGAAATAAGTCTCAGTGTCACAGAATCCACCTTCGTAATTACAGAATTATCTGCCTTCTTGACCATTCAGTGATCTCCTGATGGTGTGATGTGCACATCAAATCATTAACAGTTGGGCTGAGACCACCACTTTGTTATATGCCACTGAATGCATCTTTTTCCTCCTCTCATATATTTAGTTAGCACTGTGTTGAAGATTTGAATGACACTTTTTCTGTTATTTCAAAAGAGTTTTCTGTAATTTGCTGAAAAAGAGAGAATCTATACAGAAATACTAGAACCATCAAAACCTGATTTTCTTTGAAGATCTAAAAGATGAGTGTGGAAGCTTGAAATTTAAAGTCAATATTCCACTGGCTGCTACAAGTTATCCTGTTAAACCCTGTGTTTAGGGATGTACTTTTTCCCTACACGTGACTTGTCCTGAATGCTTCACAAGCAGTCATTCTCTTGTTCTCCTTCTCTGCCTCTGAGGCCTGAATTTATTGCTTGACTTTATTACTCACCTCTGCAGCACAGTTACAAACTAATGTTTCTCTCTGATTGTCTAATTAGTTATCTAACATAACCAAGTTAAACTTCAGAGTAATTGTTCTTTTCTGCTGTTTAGCCTATGTATTGCTCCTTCTGTTTTCAAATGTGGTCTTCTCTGCCCAAAAGCTTTTCTCTTCTTTCTTATTTTTAACATTCTTGGATGGTCTAGTAAGGGATATAAAAAGATGACTTCAGGCCAACTATTACATCCAAATTTTTGGTACATATCTGAGAATTTTGTCAGAGTATATGAAAAAAAATGTACTTTGAATCTTAGATTCTTGAAGCACTTAAAAAACTTGGTGAAAAACTGTCCTGAATACACAAAACCGTTAGCTCTTTATCTTGTTGGAAAAAGCAATGAAATGCAGCATTTCTTTCTACTGATCTTGAATCTAGACTGCCCCAAGATCTATGTTATCAACCTCTGATTTCCACTGATAACTTTAAAATAAAATAAAATAAATTCTCTACTCCTTACTTTGAACCATGTAAAATTCAGGGTAGGAGTCGAGGGCTGGGTTTTGGATGTGTAACGTTCCTTTTTGTGACTATATTGCTGCTATCAGTTCTCCCTGAACTAGGACACATTACAATCTCTGTTGTCCACTTGCAATTTTGCCCTGGCAAAAAATTACTTTTGTCATTTTTGTATCTCACTTTCTTTTATTCTTATCTGATGCTTACTTTCCACAGTTGGTTTTCCTTCTCTTATATTCATGATTCTCCAGAACACCAATATATACATAAGTACAAACATTTTAAAGCATTAAAACAAGACAGAGGGAAAATAGTCTCTTGTTCAGGCACTTGTCCCTGATCCAGAACACCTGGCTTCAGTTCTCAGCTGTACAAGCTATGAAATGTGTGCATGTGGAAAATGGTGATGATAACTCTTCTTACACAATCAAGTATTTCATCGATAAACCTTAATTTGTGTTGAACATCTGCAAATAGGTTTGTGAAAGATGTCTGAGGTACTTAACCATTATCTGATACCATAAAAGGGCACATTCTTGGTACTTCTCTCATTGTGTCTGTACAGCCTTACTCTAGCACTAATCCTGGCTCTGGTATTTGGCTGGACACTTGGCAATTAGATCAACTCACTTGGATCAACTGACCTGACAAAAATTGATTGGATTTGTGACAGCTGACTAGTAGAATTACTTTGATAGGGCAGAGCTATTGCATGAGAAGGTACCAAATTACTCTGGTGGGAAGAAGGTGTTAAATTGTGTCAATCTTAATATGGAGCATGTTAGCCTGTGTCAGTCTTGATGTGTAGCTTCTTCCTTAAAAGGTTTTATAAACTGCGTGATAACAGGTAAATGAAAGGAGAGAAGTGGTTTCTCAAGCTGCTTCTCCAATGTACTTATGCTATCAAGTCATTTTTCCCAATACTTTCCTTTTCTTATGCCATGTTGCCTTAATCTTGGGTCTGCCTTTAACCTTCCTAAAATGTGCTAGTCTGCTAGCATTTTGCAGCTTCACTTGCTGAGGAGATAATCATCTCTGGAACCAGACTTTGCCTTCTTACTGTTGTAAAAAGTAGTATACATAGCTTCACCCAATGTAAACTTCACCTGTTTCCTGATGACTTTCATTTTGCTGCAGGTGTATTATTGGCTGTGTGATGCTTAGCTGTCGACCAGGATTAGCCCACAACACTGTGTAAAATCCTCTGATTTGCATTGATTCTTAAACCCATCCTCCTCTGTATCACAGTAGCATAGCTTAGGTCTCAAGAAGAAATAAGTGATACCGTAGAGCTGTTTTCAGAAGAAGCCTTTATTACAACATTAGTGCTGCATTCATTTGCCAAGGAGGAATACTCATGGAAAAGTAGGAAGTAGCACCTCTCTTAAAGGATCTCCATTGAGGCTGGATGCAAAGCCATACATCTGATGTCTGTGAGGCAGTAAGGCAGATCATCTGTATTGCAAAACCCAAGAAATTAAGGGGAAGCAACCCATTAAGTTACCTTCTGTTTCTCCTCAGTCATGCACTTTGTGACTTCATTGTTTTTCTGGACTTCCCTGATTTTACAGACTGTGAAGTCTGTTCTTGTCCCGCAGAGGCTCTTCAGTCCGCTAAGAGAAGAGTCTCCAAAAGTGGAAGAAAAGGAGAAGCAGGAACAGTGTCCTTCTTTTGATCACTGCATCCTGAAATAATTTAGGTTTGAAGAGCCCCTTGGATGGCATCTGTGTGAAGTAGGGTTAATGTTAAAGCAGGTTGTCCAGGTGAGTTTTGAGTATCTTCAAGGATGCCGATTGTATGGCTTTTCTGAGAAAGCCTTGCATATACAGACTAAATTACCATGTGCTTTGGAGAGAAAGTGTTTTCAGGATTTTCTTGAATTTATTTGGATCAAATAGAAGCTCCATCATCCAGATGGATTTTGCCACCTCCAAACTCATCAGTTAGCTTGTCATTTTTTGACACTTACTTACTACAAACTTACATTTTCTTCTCATTACTTTTCTGTTCAGGAGGTGAGAAGTGTGTTAGCTGGGGATTTTCTGTGTATTTTCTTTCTACAAGATCTGCTTTCTCAAGGATAGAAAAAATCATTTTGACATCAATATTCTAGAGATGTATATGTCTTTCCATAGGAGCTCTCATAACACCTCACCAGTGTAGTAAAAGACAACTGGCATAGTTTCAGCCTACAGCATTTATAGGGGGAAAAAAAAAAGATTAATATTTTTTTCCTCTTCTGATAAATTTAAACAATTACAAAAAAATACCCCATAGCAATAGAATTATTCTATTTTTTTTAAAATATGATTAAACATTTTGCTGTTTTGGTCTTTAAAATTTGGAAGCATTAGTTGCTTTGCATAAAGCTATTTGACTATTTTTCATTAAATATATAACAGACTAGACACTGGAGGTTTTTTGGTAAATCTCTCAACAGCAAACAAAATTAAATAGCTTAATATAAGACTGAAATTAGTCATGACAAACTGCATTTTAAACAGTGTTCTAAATCGGTACAACTAGCAATTGCTTTTAACTAACTGAATAAAAATTATGTTTGTGAGCAAACTATTTTCTAGTAGTTTAGAGGTTATAAGAATAAATCCTTTCTAATATGAAAATTATCAACTTCTAAAACATCCTTTGTACATATGTCTTTAGAATTTTGTGTATAATGTGGATAAATTACTTTTTTTTTTTTTTGTGGAAACATTTTGTCCAGTACTTTTGACTCTCTACACAGGGAGCTGATCGCTCATCAGCAATGCTGTGTTCACTCTGTATTTGCATTTAAGAGAGGCTTTCATCAATTTAAGTCTCAATTCCTTCAATGCTCTTGAAACTCAAGCACTGGAATTCTACTTCAAAAATTCTCTTGCATTTGCTGTCCTCCATTCTTATTCTATGCAGCTGGTCTTGGATAAGTTGGAATAAATTCTGTCTGGTAAAGGGAAATAATAAATTGAGATAGTCTACCCCTCTACTTTTTTTTTTTCCCTTTAAAAAAAATATTATTTGATTGGGTTTGGGGTTTTTGTCTGGATTTCTTGCAATCAGAAAAGAAGAGCCAGCCAGTACAGGTTGCATTCATGCTTGTTTAGGAGCATCATCAAAAGTGAAGTATTAGTGAAACAATTGTGAAAAGTACTCTAACAGAGATGAGTACTAGAATAATAAAGACAAAAATAATTTGATAAATAGAATTACTTTAGAGATGCAATTACATTTTAGGCCACAAATAACACAGAAAATCAATTCTCTTTTCTTCTATATATTTGTGAATTATACAGACTAGGAGGAAGTGGTCAGGAAATAGTTTTATGTGCTTGTCATGGCCAAGGCAAGATGAACCAGAACTGAATTTTTGCACCTCAGAATAGATATTCCTGATAAACATACTCAGTTACATCACCATATGAAGAACTGGAAAGAAGAAACATAGCATATTCTTTAAAAAACAAACAAAAAAAACCCCAAAGTGTTACAGTGCCCACATGCATTCTGAGGGGATTTGATCAGAGAAAATAAAGAACAAACAGAAACAAGGTCAATCTATGCCAATTTTTTTTTTTTGATTGCTCAGAAATATGATCCATTTTTGTGTTTCCTTTTAAAAAGTTATGAAAGATAATGTCTTGAAAATACTCAACAAATAACAACAGAGAAGACAAAAAAGATATTGAAGTTAGCAAAAAGGAATTATCTCTGAATATTAGAAATATTAATAAAATAATGGAGAAAACAATTACAGGTCTTGGGGAAAGGGAAAAGAAAAGCATATTGTCTGGAAAGCTTACCAACCAAATCCAACTTTCAGTAGCTATTTCTATCCTTTAGTACAGTCATCTTTTTTATGAGTATTCACCAATTTTTCTAATAGAAAAACTGAAGTCTCCCTAAACTAATCAAATGAATACTCTTTGGACACAACTGTTTACATTCAATCAGTTTGTATTCTGATTCAGATTACAGTAGAAGAACAAGAGAAGTGCATGTTTCTTTGGTATGGCATATTTTGCAATGATTTTCATTCCTTACAGCATGAATTAGTAGTGTATGTCAGATAGAGTGTTTCCTCAGCCAGGGGAAACTGTCAGTGCTGTATTCCATATTTGTGGGCAAGCATTACAGTGTATGTCTGCCCTGCTGAGCATAAGTGTGGACAGAAGGCATTACTGAAAAGCATGTCATTTGTAATGTTACAACAGAAGATTTACCTCTGAAATACATAACAGGGAATAAACTTTCTCTGTTGAAGTAAATGCATAACAAAATAGCATTTTATGGAATGCAACAGGCACTGCTAACATTGTGTTGTAGGAAAGTATTGTATAAACAATATTTAAATAGTTCCTTCTTTGCTTTAAAAAAAAACCCATCACCCAGGTGTGGTATGTAGTTGCTTTATTAACAGTTGCCTGCATTGTTTTCTGTTCAGGAAGAGCCCTTTGTCATGGTGTCTGAAAATGTTCTGGGAAAACCGAAGAAGTACCAGGGTTTCTCAATAGATGTGTTGGAAGCCTTGGCCACTTACCTCGGCTTTAAATATGAAATTTATGTTGCACCAGATCACAAGTATGGGACCCCTCAGGATGATGGTTCATGGAATGGACTGATAGGAGAACTGGTATTTAAGGTAAGTTTATTAATAATTTGCTAAATAAGGCGATGTGGTAAAGCTAAGTAATATTTGGGATATTATGTTTGCATCAGCCAATAACCCTTTTTAATTAGTCATTGACAGCACTTTATTCATTTTGTGTCGCCAGCATTTGATAGGTGCATTGAGCAGTAAAAAAAAAAAAAAAAAAGCTCGAAATAGTGCTGGTAACTATTAAAGAAGCAGGGCAATCCCTTTTTTCCAACCAAAATAAAGCAATATGAAATCTGAATACAGTTAAGTAATGGGATGCACAGCATCCTAACTAATTTGGCAAGACCTGACACAAATGAGTTGAAGAGGCTGCTTGAAAGAGGAGAAATTGTTGTTGCAGTAATTAGTAATACATTATATAAATAATCTATACCATTGAGAATAATGTTGATGTGATGAATACATGAAGTATGTAATCAACACATTATGCAGATGTATGAATCAAGAACAGTATATTCTCTATTTTTTGCCACCCTTCCCATCTTATCTGCTTGCATTTTCTTTACTTGAGAGAGGAAAGACTATGCAGATTTGATTTTGCTGATGTCTTATTTGCGCCATGAACATATACATTTTATTTGCTCTAAGTTAACCTGTAGAGGCAATTTTACAGCTATAGAGACATCCATTTGTTGTTTTTCCTTAAATAACTGCAGGAGATATTAATGTAAATAACTATTTTATTTTATGTAAGTGCTTTTGCAAATCTGTAGGTGGAATTTATAATCACAGCAAAAAGTAAAGAACAATTCAGTCAGAAAAAGGAACTAGTGATTAAATACTTCAGCTAAAAGATAGCAAAATGATGGAAAACAAGTTTTGCAATAAAGGGGGAAAAAAGAGAGAGAGAAAAAATCAAAACATTCAGAAATTATCCCCGTGGGAAAAAATAGTTATAGGTTTAACCTATCCTACTTTCCTCAGCTGTAGGAAGTCTAATGGAATGGAAAGCCACCACACATGCCATATCCATGGCATAGTTCATACACCACACTGCAGTCAAAAACTTCCTTTGCCGTCTCCCTATGCCCTTACGAAGTTCAAAGGTGGAATGCTGTGATTGTAGATGGTTTGCTGGAGCCACTTAGAAAAGTAGATTTTCTTTCATATTCTGAACTTTAACCAGTAAAAATCTCTCATCTAATTCTGAGATGTAACACCACAATATTGATTTATTTTTACTGTTTTCTGCTCCTGAAGTTTAGTATTATACTATACACCACTCCCCACAGTGCTCAGCAAAGGACTCGGCAAACCACTGCATAACAGAGGTTGAAGGGATCTTAGACTTAGATGACTCTGGAAATCTAAGTGGGCTTGGAACATGTTTTATTTATTTAAAATTAATGTCTCATGAGGCAGAACTCACTGAAATCAAATGGTCCACTGAAAAGTGTGTATAGCATTTTTGTCCCCTTAGTAGGCAGGGACTCATATAACTCTAGCAACATGTTTAAGGTGGTAACCACCTAGAATCTGTAAATAGATGTCATAAGTGGGACAGATTTACCAGTCTGCTACAATTTTGCTGTAAATGAATCTTAATGGATATGAAATCTTTCTGTACAGTTAGGAAGCATGATGAGTTAATGGAACTGCATTTGGAATTCAAAAAACGTGTTTTCTCAGCATTATGGCAGTGTGTAATTTTTTATCTTCCTTATACTTTATATACTTAACAATAACGGTTCACTGTGTCCTTCTCTCCCATTCTCCCTCCCTCTTAAGGCAGAAGAGAACCTCTGGGCAAGCAGCCAGTGTATATCTACCCCTTACCAAGTGCAAGCTGTTCTTGAAAGGCTACTCTCTTGTTTACTGTGAACCAACTTCTGCTCTCAGAACTCAAATATCTATCTGCTTGGCAGCTTTGCAAAGGGAAGCAAAGGAGCATAGAATAGTTTTAAATTAAAGGTTTAACCTGTTTAAAACAGAGTGTTTCCTTATTTTCCCAACCAAGTCTTAGATAGTCTGGCCAACACATGGAGGAAATCCAGAAACAGAGGGAGAGCTCTTTGTCTGTTCACGGGTAAGCCAGAAATGAGCTGGGAGCAATGTATTTATGCAAAAGGCAAGTCCCAAGAGTGATGGAAAACAGCTACCTTCTCTTTTTGAGTACGTCTCATTGAGATGAGTCTATGAGTCTATGAGAAGGATGTCTGTGGCCACCTACTGAAGAGGTACCACATGAAATGGCAGTTTCTGTAGCAAGCACATAATTTCTGTTCAAGGTCAATGTATGCTGTTTGCATTAACCTGATTCAGCATGCAGTGGGCTCTGATGCAGGTCCTGGTGTGTGTAAGAGCAGTCTCGGGCTGCTTTAGTTTGGGTAGCCTTGCCTATGTGGCAGGGCAGGGCAGGGCAGGGCAGGGCAGGGCAGAAGCCAAGTACCTGCTGTAGGTCCACAACTGGCCTCATGGACAGGACATTGTGCCAAGTTCACTCTGTTCCAGCTTTGAAGACAAGGCTCCTATTGGCCGCTAAAATAGGAGCAGGAATCAACAGATCAAAGCATCTGCTGAACTTGGAAACTGATTCAAGCTTCTGTTCCTTGATTATCAAGACTTGTATTAGGTAGAACCTTGCTCAACACACCTTGTCCTGTCAATCTGAATATAACCATGCTATGGAAAGGTTTGTGTTTGCTGAGCATCTGAACCAGGTCTGCAGATGATAAATGCTCTTTGAGAGCACATGTTGCTCTTGCCCTTCTCCTGTAAAATGACATGATATTTAAGTACACCCCACAGACCTTCAGCTCACAAACAGGATTAGTTCAGAGAGCAGTAGTTTTCTGTGGAGAGGCTAAAACCATCTCAGGGAAGCAGTGCTTTACCAGAAATGTTTCTCTCACTGTTAAAGTTATCTGTATCTTTTCACAGTGCTTCCTTTACTTGCCTTCATGTCCAAGTTTCCAGAGGGATGAAGCTATCTGGCAGGCCAGAGGCACTTTTAGGAGAGGACAGTAGGCTTTCCAGCATGGCTCCGGACTTCCCAGTGATATTCACATCTATCAACGATTATTTTCCACATTTCACCATGCTACCCTGATTGCTAGATTTTTTTTTTCAGTGAGGAGCCATCAGGAAGCAAATAGTATAGAAAAAAAATGTCATATTCTAGTTAGGTCCATCAGAATGGGAAAACTAAATATATGCCTAAACATTTCCAGTAGAAGCTGCAAGTCAAGTAGAAGCCTCTTAAGCCTCTTATAAGGCTTTTTTTTATTTAATGCATTTTCCTAAGGGGAGTAGCAATGGAAGGAAGAAAGCATACAGGGAGGGCAAAGTGAGAAAAAAAATATTAGCTGAGTGAAAGGATAATTATTTGGATGTATGCATGTTAACTTGAGCAAAACTGTCTGATCAATTTTTGCATGTCCACATTAATAACTACAGAACTTATGAGACTGTGGTCGATTGCTTCCAGCATTTGTTGAAACTTGATTTAACATTGAAAATGGATACAATGAAAGGCCTCATGGGAGCAATTTAAAGTAGACTCATTTATTTTCCCTGTTCTTGATTGTGAACCACTGGAATCATCATAATATTGCTTTCTTTGTATATGAGGTGTGCTTGCTTAAGCAGTAGCATAGGAGCATTTCTGGGGTTTCTAGTCTTTGCTGGTGAGCTAGTCCTGTGACACCAGTAACAATGTCATCAGACCCATTTGGCCGTTTATACTGGATTTTCTGATTCTGGTAATGTTACTCTACAATGACCTCAAGAGGATTGCTCTTAAGGAACATAAAATCCTAAGCAGGTCCCATAAAGAAAAATAATGCCCTATGCCTTTTTTTGCAGTCAGTCAGTTTCAGAAGTCACTTTCACTCATCAGAAATGAGTTAAACTCTCTAAGATACTGGTAGCTGGTTGATTTTTACACTGTGAAAACTTAGTGAGTCAAGAATTTTAAATGCTCATAATTCAGATTGGCAGCTTTACATCTAAATATTGACATAATTGCACACATTTGCCTTTCTATCTCAGACATGAACCTTGACTTCTTTAAACTGATGTTTTCTCTGATCCAATTTGACATGTTAGTGACAAGCATTTAATTTTTTTCATCTTCCAATTTTGACACAAGTTGGCAGAATCTATGTATAATTAAGAATTCTCACAGTAGATCAACTATTAAGCTTCAATTGTTTTGTGGTAAACATACCATTTTCTGGTAAACTTGTGTTTATGATTCAATTTAGTAACTAAAGAATATTAGTTATCATATTTCCATGTAATTTTTTTTTTTATACAGCTAAACATGGGAGTACTGAGAAGACAAGACTGATCTCTCCTTTCTGTTTTTCACTTTACTACCACTCTTTAATCTCAAGACATAATTATACCATAATTTGTGCTGCAGTATGACAAAGGAGAGGCAGCATTTTCATTAGGACATTGTTTCTCTGTCATAGCTGGCTGATAACCAGAGTGGAACAATAATGCTGTGGAATTTGAAGAGACTACTCCCCAGAGATGTACAATAGAAGCAGTATTTTCACAAATATGACATATTGTTCTTTTTCATGCAATGACCTTCAATGTGTTTCATAGAGAATTTTTTTCTCTTAAAAAAAAGGGGGGGAAAGTAGAAAAAAAGAGATCTATAGATCTTATCAACATTTACAAATATCTAAAGGGTGGGTGTCAGGAGGTTGGGACATCCCTTTTTTCTATTGTATCTAGCAACAGGACAAGGGGTGATGGGATGAAGCTGGAACACAAAAAGCTCCACTTAAATATAAGACTCTCTCTCTCTGGACTCTCTCCCTCTTGAGCTGGGGAGCCCACAACTGGATACAGTACTCCAGATGAGGCCTCATCAGGGCAGAGTAGAGCAGGAGTAGAACCTCCCTTGACCTGCTGGCCACACTCTTCTTGATGCATCCCAGGATTTCATTGGCCTTCTTGGCCACGAGGGCACATTGCTGGCGTTAACATTGTCAACCAAGCCTCCCAGGTTTCTCTCTGCAGAGCTGCTCTCCAGCAGGTCAATCCCCAGCCTGTACTGGTGCATGGGATTTTTCCTCCCCAGGTGCAGGACTCTGCACTTGCCTCTGCACTTTTATTCACATTAGTGGAAAATAGTTCAAAGCTTTGCAACTTGCTCACTGGCACTAGCATTTAACTATTTGCAGATAACTGTGATTGACTTGAGTCACTTAAGTTGACCAGAAGTTTTATGATCGGAGCAGAGAGACTCATATAATCTGAATGTCTCCATGGATAATTCTGATGAAACTTTGGATTACTGACTGAGTTTGCTGCTTCTCTTGGGCAAAGGGTAGTTAAATCATCACTCACAAAAGATTATTAGGAAGGGACATAAAGTGAATTCATGTGAATTCAGCTATGCACATCAACACAGCTTCACTTTAGACACTAGAGAATTAAAGATGAAGCTCTAATTCATGGCTTTTAACAAATGTATTTTTTATTAATAAATAATATTTTTAAACATATTTTTGCCCAAATCATCAGACTTACAAGCCATCTTCCACCATTTTCTCAAGCCAGGGAATGATTAATATAAAGTAACATGCTTTAAACTGGTCTTAAGTGCACTAAGTGATTAAAAGCCTGTTGGTACCATGGGCTATAGAGTGCTTTGCAGATTGTATAAAAGAGCCCAGATGATTTGCAAATTTGATTCTAATTAGTTTCAGCTGCCATACCTTCTGACTTAGTTTTTCACATCATATTTCTAAGAACCTAGCAATCTCTGCCTTCTTTGGACAAGAGGAAAGAAATTCAAGAGAGTTAATAAAATCTGGTACAGTACTTAAAATCCTTTGTATTCTCCTCATCCCCTTCCAAAGGACCACACACTGCCTTAGGCAGAGCAGAGATGGATGAAATCAAACTAGTAACAGCTTAAAGTATTTTAAGTGGTATTTTTCATATTAAAATATCTAGAATTTACAGTCCTTTTGTTCACTATTTGGGCTTTTTAAATGGTGTTAATATGCCTACTTTGAATAACCTTTCTTGTTTTCACTGCAGTTCTAACTCTACCTGTGAAAAGCAAAATAGCACCTGTTGTAGTTTTGCCTGATGTCCCCAGAGACCTAATACCCAGACATGCTGTGAAATACAATGTTTAGATCAAGGAAGTTATTCCTCTTCATCTCATCTGAAATGGGTTCTTTAAATTAGAAAAAAAAAAATGTAAATGGCATAAAGCAAGTCCAAAGTAGCTACAGAACAGGTTGGCATAAAGCGTAACTGCTTAACAAGAGGATATAGAGGAGTTAGTGGTAAAGGAACTGCATTGAATATTTGCTCTTCTGCACTTCAGATTCTGCAGCCAGAATTGATGTTTTTCAGAATTTCAAGCGTAGTGCAGTGGCCCTTTTTTGTGAGTAGTGCAGTGGCCATTTTTCATGATCATCATGTTACCAAATTGTTGGTTATCATGTGACTCTCTCATGCAACTAATTTCCTCTGACTGGAAGTACTATACACACGGTCTGCCTTTTGCCACAGTGATGATGATGATGATTTCAGTAAACCAGACTGAGAAAAGTGACTAGAAGTAGATTTCCTACAGCTGTTATCTGTATTTGAAATAATTTGTTTCCTTGGAAAATAACAATATGGTGAGCTGATGAGCCTGAGTCCACCAAATGAGATTTGCTTACAGAAACACATGGTACAGCTATTCTGTTCAAGCCTTAGTCCCATTTCTGTGTTCACATATATAGTGCTTAAGACATTGGCATTGACATCTGCTTCTCCCTAAGTTTGGCTACTATAAATCGCAGAGAAACAAAGATACTTTCTGTAGCTCCTGCTTATGCATGTTGTTCTCTCCCTCTTTCCTCAGAGAGCTGATATAGGGATCTCTGCCCTAACCATCACCCCTGACAGGGAAAATGTGGTGGACTTCACAACGCGTTACATGGACTACTCAGTGGGCGTGCTGCTTCGAAAGGCGGAGAAGACAGTGGACATGTTTGCCTGCCTGGCACCATTTGACCTCTCTCTGTGGGCATGCATAGCTGGCACTGTGCTGTTAGTAGGGCTACTGGTCTACCTCTTGAACTGGCTTAACCCCCCACGCCTTCAGATGGGATCCATGACCTCCACAACCCTCTACAACTCCATGTGGTTTGTGTACGGATCCTTCGTGCAACAAGGTAAGGGACAGAGGGAGACTGCCTCTGAGATAAAACCTATACATCCTCCTCACTCCTGTAGAGATTCTCCTCTTCCTACCTTCCTCCTAAAGTTTGTGAGGGACTGAGAGCACCAGAAAGCCATGTGCTTTCTAAGACGTTTGGCTGTCAAACGTGAGAATTGGGAAGTTCAGAGCACTACATGATAGCTTGTTTTGATTTCTATTGATCTACTTAGAGAAAGATTCTTTTTCTCTAGGGAAAAAAAAAAAAAGTGTTTCTCATCATCTGCTGGAGAATCATTCACAGTTAATATGAGTGCTGTCTTATTATGAAGTCAGACAGAGCATGTTGGGATTTGGCTTTTGAACTAACTTTAGACTAGTTACCAGTACTTTCTTATTGTATCTGAGATTCTTTCCTCCCTCCACTGATTTATCTCAGTTTTCCTATATAATGTTTAGACTCAACCTTCTCTGACCTTCCTGGATGGTTTCTCAATCCCCTCTAGCACCTGGTGTAGCCCAGGCTATTCCTTAATTCTGTTTGTATTCCCAAATCCTTCACAATCTACCTCTTCTGGCAGAGCTTTAACCTTGCATCCTAAAGACATCAGGGACACCAGATCTTGGCTTGGTATGTACTGCTTAAAATTCTGGTCTACAAATTAGGATTGTAATGCAAAGTAGAATAAGAAAACACAGCTTCATATGAGAACAAAGAAGATTAAGATAATAACACTTGACAACAAAATAGAACAAAAAACTTCTGGCATAACCATGTAATTGTTTATCAGTTACTACAGGCACTGCAGGTGCACCTATTTGTAATTGAACAGAGCATCTGTTCTACAAAGAGCCATGGCCACAGCAGCCTCAAAACTCCCAGACAGTTTCATGGATTTTAACTTGAATTTGGATGGTAAATGTATCATATTTACGTAACACTGGCAACATGTAATTTAGAAATTTCATTATTTCATTAGATACAGATGATATCCATAAAAGCTAAAAGTATGCATGAAAATCAAGTATGAAACTCCTAAAAAGAGAAAAAATTAAATTTTCACTATCCCCCAAAAAAATGGAAAACTGAGAATTTCCACAAGAGGTATAATTTGAACACATTGACCTAAAGACATTACTTTTTTAAATTATCATTTCATTGGGCAGCAATGGCCATCTGAGGAAGGTAGAACAGATTCTTTCATGTTTGTTGTGGACTCTTTTAAGGGGAAACCAAAGACTTCAGAGCCAGCAGAGAGCTACAAATGTTTTTTTGAATATTAGATGTGTGGATTTATAAAGTTTTCTTTCTGTATAAAATATTCCCAGTGTAACTGTTTAGGGAGTCCAACTGTGAGAGAGCAGTTGTTCCGTAACAGAATTAGACTCATTACATCTGTCTGCTTGTTAGGTTAAAACTTATGAAATAATTTCTTTACTGCATGAATGCGAGCAATTTTACATAGGTTTATTGTTTGTTATTGGTCTTAGCATCCCTGCTGTACTCCCAACATCATTAGTCCCTAAAAGCTTTATAGGAGACTGCCCGGCAAAGGTTGAAAGGAGATAAAGCTAGTTTAATCACCCACTTCAATCTCATTAATTATTATCTGAATTGTTTGCCTTATGTCTGTCCAAGTAAGCCTGTGTTGCCTGATGTCCTGAAGTTTCCCAAGTCATGGGGTCAGAGTAGTTAGCCCATAAGGAAGCCCTTTAATAGATGCTCATTTGGCTTACAAATAAATGGGGGTTTAGCCTAGTCAGCAAAAAAGAGTGCTTGAGGAGGTCTTAGAAAAAAGCCTTGAATTAAGCATGAAGACAAGGAAGAGATTAGATGAAAATACATGGGATTAGATGACCAAAAAAAAGCATACTTTACAGGAAAAAAAGCAAACAAAATCAACTTGCTCAAGGAGATCTGCATCCACTCCCCATGGTAAGAGGGTCATGAGGTGTACCTCAGAATAAGTAAAACTTGGTAGTGGCATGTGGCAGCTGGGACAACCAACGCTGTTGTGGGAGTTCAGAAAAAAAAATCACAGAACTTGAAAGGTAAGAAGCATTTCTTTATAGAGAAAGAAATCTTACCACCCTACCAGGAGGATTTTCAGCACAACCCTTTAGAATCCATTAGAATAATATAAAACACTCACTTGGTTTCTACTGAGTGAGGAGAAGCTACAGATATGTCTCTCCATCAAACAGCAAGCAGGACAGTCCTTAATTTGCTAGAAGAAAAAATGATACAAGTTTCATGAGGTTGATAGCAAAATGTATTAAACTTAGAGATTAATTTAAACGTAAAAAGTAAGAAGACCTCAGAAATCCAATGCAAGAGATTTGTTTATAATGCCAGCCTGTATTTCACATTTAATTTGACTATAACAAAAACTATATTAACTGGAGCGTTACATTTTACTAACCCTTGTGAATACAGACAAATGAAAGTAATTTCCATTGACAGATTAACTAGCTATTTGCTTCTGTTATCACTCATCAACTCTTCATTCAGCAGAAAAACTCTGCAGGCTTTATTTGTTTTAGAATAGCAAATCTGTTGCTATTAATTGTGATTGACATATCTTAAGTGTGGCAGCATGGGGCATTTCAAATACTGTCACGTTCACTTAAGAAGTCTTTCAGCTGCTGATTTAAAACATGACGAGGTACTCATTTCTGTTATCAAAACATTTAGCCAAAGATGCTTTTATATCCTGCACTAACAGAAAAAAAGCAGCATGAACCAGACTGCAAGTGCTTTGACAGTGTTGGATTCTTTGTTTGGGGCTGGAGAGCAGTTCTGGCATTGTCTTCTCTTTCTTTCCTCTAGCTTGAGGAAAGATTTGAAAGCACATAGGCTGGCTCTCCCATTCGGGCATGATTAGTTCAGATAGTATCTGTTATCTCTGAATTGTTTATTTATGTTGAAAACTGAAGCAAATTCATAAGATTCAGACTTTGGAGGATTTCAGTTATGTTGAAATTTAGTGTCAGGAATTCTGAATTTGTTCTTTTCCACTTGCTCATCTTAGAATACTAAGTGTTGAAAGCTCTGTATTTTGCTTTTCAAAATTAGTTTTTGCCATTTGAACAGAAAATGTTAAGGTTTACTTTTCAGAGGATTTCCTCTCTCTCCCCTCATGTTTCTCCTTATCTTCTCAATATACCTCCCACAAGTTTTGGTCTGTGTCTGCCTCGCACTGCAGCTGTTGTCACCGTTGCTGTAGCATTCTTCTCGGGTATCACTCGTGACTCCATTGGTCTGGCTTCTCCTGCTCTTCTCCATTGACTTGGCTCTTTCTCAGCCCTCTAATATTATATATACAACGATGCTCAACCAAGTGCAAAGTCCTTCCTCTGGGGAGGAACAGCTCTGTTCACCAGTGCATGCTGTGGGCCACCCAGCAGACTGCATGGTGCCACAGATTGTCCAGGGAGGCTGTGGAGTCTCTGAACTTGGAGATATTCAAAAGCCATCTGGACACAGTCCTAGGCAGCTGGCTCTAGGTGGTCTTGATTGGATGGGGGTGTTTGAATAAGATGACTTTCAGAGGTCCTTTCAATCCTCAACCAGTCTGAGTGATATATAACTACATTATATAGTCTTTGCTCATTTTTTATACTATTCCATACAAACTTTTTTTTTTCTCTTCAGCCCTTGTTGCTATTCTCTCAAATTTTGTACTCATTACAACATGCCAACGGTAGAAATCTGCCGTATGAACAAGGACCAAAGAATTGTCTTAGAGACGAAACTGGTTTTACTAAAATCTTCATCAAGATTAACTGAGTCAGCGCTCTGCAATGGCATAATATCTGTTTATACTTTCTGAGAATCTGGTTTAATCTTCTGGAGATTTTCTGCTAGCTTCCTACTTCTTTATGGACTCTTGTTATTAAATACTCTAGAGACCACTCTGCTCTCGCCATTAATGGAGAAAAACGATGATTTAAGAAACAGATGTTCAGGATTTAGAGTTACTCATTTTTTGAGACAGGTGAAATGCTGCATAATTTTTTACCAAGAACTTGCAGAGGAATGTCCTAGAGGTTTTATTTTGAGAACAGCCTCTCAAATTTTGCTTGAAAGACATTGATAGACTTGTTTAGTTTAATAGAGTTCAACTGAATGTAGACAAAACAACGAAGTTACATAGAAAATTACAATATTTTTTTATTTCATGTGAAAGACACAAGAGAAAGACTCTTTCTTTTCCAATTCTGTTCAGTTTTAAACTTTTCTGGAAGAGGAAGTATTTCTGAGCTAGACTGGCAGGTTTTTAAATTATGGAGGTAAAGATCATAGAATCATAGAATGTTAAGATGTTCTATTTCACTTGGAAATGTCTGTAAGAAACACGAGAACAAGAAAGACTTCTGAAATGGCTGAATCATTCATGATTTAATAATTTCTCAGTGATTGCAACAAAACATTCATTATGGTTTTATAAGTAGGGTTTGACCATAGGATAATGACTGCAGTCAGGTACACTTGCAGAAGTATTTCCTTCAGAGATCTTAGTAGTTTGCTTAACCTAGAAAAGTTATGAAATGAGTGATGTGAATACATCACTGGTGGGCCATTTTTTTCATCCTCTTACATTTTGGTTAGTTTAATATGCTGGTCACAATTGGAGGTTTTGATTGGTCATCAGTAGTGGTATCAGTAATGGCCAATTATGTTCATAATGCCTGGTAAATGAGCAAATCTTACTGTTTGCCTTGTTTAAATTATATTTCATAAGAGCAATAAAACAGACTCCAAGCCTTGGCACTTCTAAGTCATTATAATACTTTTCGGATGGTTAAAGTCACTCAGAACTCTCAGTCTTGTTCCTTGTATTACCACCCAAGGCGTAATATAATCCTTCTGAAATGCGCTGCCTGGAGTGTGCTGTTGCTTAATAAATGACTCCATCTTGCTTATCTCACTCTCGGCATATCCCTATCAGCAGGAAACCATTATGCTGTAACAACGTATTTTCTTAGTGACATTTTCTCTTAATTAACTGTACAGCAATCTCTATGTATTTAATATTCAGAGGGAAACTCTAAAAACATTTTTATATGAAGTGCTGAAAATGAATTACATTTTCACATGTAATATTTAGTGGTGAAACCTAGTAATTCTTTAAGTTTAGAAAATAAAAAAAGATCCAAGGACCAAGACCTAGTTCTTAATTTGGGCTCTGCATCTGATCCACTGGCTGAGCATAGAGACTTCATTTAATGTCTGGTATATCAGTTCTCAGTTGTAAAATGGAGCTATTACCTATCTTCCTTCGTAAAAACGTGGTTTGTATATTCTGATAGAAAGCAAAACTTAAATGTCAGTCTCATTAATTAACAATTTTATTTGCTCTTCAAACAAATGCCAAGTCTTGATATATTCCTGTAACAAGGGGAACAGACTTGATGAGTCTGAAATGCACAGAACTAAGCTGAGAAAATGAAAGTCAGGTACCAAGCACATTAGGAAACAAACGATTCTCCATGTTTTTCTGGTGTATACAGCAGCAAGTGTACTTGCGACATTCTAGTTCCACCTTCAAATATGAAATCCACAAATTCTTATTTTAGTATATTAAATCTAGACTTATTAGTATGTATGTATATTTTCATAAAGTCATCTCTCTGAAAGAGGTACTGCAGCTCTCTGCGGTACCGATGTTCCTTTTCCACATGTCTCAGTGGTTTAGCCAGACCTCTTGACAACATCAAAAAACCCCTATATTTTGTTAGTTGTATCCTACATCTCAGTGTGTTTGGAAACTGCAAATGGTCACTGGAACTGACAACATAATACTGAGAATTATTGTCATATATACAGTACATATTTGCAAACATTTGATATAGCTTTATGCACCTTCCACTTTCAGAGGTTTATTTGGTTGTGTCTTTTTGAAAAAGTAATTCCAAGGAATAACCATGCTCCAAGTAAAATGTTCAGTAGTGTGGGCATTTGTTTGCAGCAATGTGATATCACCAGCGTTAAACTGCCAGGGGATATGCTTGGATTTTCCCCTAAATTGAAGTTAAGACTCGGGTAGTTCTCAGAGGCATCTGAAATAATGGATTTCTATATCTTGTGTGTACCCACTTGCTTGAGTAATAGCACTGGGTACATAAGGCAGTATATTTAGAGATGTTGTGTCTGACACACCTTCTGTGAGGAGAGAGAAAATGAATGGCAGTGTGAAAGTCCAAAAAAAGATCTTCATTCCCCTGGGACTAGCTCCAAGCCTGATTAATTGACTGTGAGAAGGTAATGTCTGTCTGGCTATAGTATAAATGCTGATCATGACCAAACGAGGCAAAGAGGAAAGTAGAATCGGTTGTCAGTGGCATCTCTCCATCTTTCTGTGTTCTTTCAAAGGCATCCTAAGGACAGTATTTTACTCAGAACAGCTTCTTTAATTATGATTTCTATTATTACTTTATACTGTATTTGGGTAAAGAACAGATTATTTAGATTCATATTAAGTAATTCTTTAAGTTCTGACTTTTCAGAGTTCATCTCTGTATAATATATATTCATTTGAGGAAACAAAGGTGAACAATTTAGCTGGGAACTGAATGTTTCTTGTGTGAAAAAGGACCGTAACTCACATTTTTATCTGCAAAGATGTTTAGATACCAAAGAAGCAAACTTTACTTGTCCTGGTATTCAATTTTGCTGCACAGAAGCTTACACTTAAGTTGGTAATTTTAGCTGTTTAAGGTAGGGAGGAGCATAAGCTTTAGTAAAAATACTTCCCCTCTACTTGGATGATAGCAATTCCGTTTACAACCGATCAGCCTTTTTCAGCAGACAATATCCAAAACACCAGATGAACATGAGTTTAGAAGGCAACCCATGGTAATTTTCCACTATTTTTCTGGTCTGTGGGGAGTCCCATCTCTGCAGCAACTGTGCCCTAGCCATCCAGCTCTTCATAGCATCAACTGGTGAGTAGGTGCCAGGAAAATTCTCTGCAAATTTTAAAGATAGAAGTAGCAAAGAGGTTTCAAAGCTGCTGACAGAAAAGTCTGCTTTCTTAATCTGTTGAGGTGATTTTTTTCCCAGATCTCGTGAAACATTAAAATGTGTAGAAACAGCGTAGGCCAAAATTAATATTGCAAAGAAGAAAATAATGATACTAAATTAATCTTTTGATTAACTTAACCAACCCACTGCTTTTCCTGATTGCTTAGATGAAGCAGTTGAGTTTTTTCTTTGTATTTTTTTTATTTAGTCAGCTTCCCAGCATACTAATTAAGGGGATTGCCTTCATTACAGCAGCATCCTGGTGTAGGAATCTCCCCTACTGCTTAATTTTCAATCTTCCACTGTCAATAGGAGGGGAAGAGATCCTAAAGTAGGACTTTACTTTTTCAGTGCTTTTTAAGTTAGAGAGATGGTGTTGGGTTAAAAATGTGTGATAGTTCATCTACTAGATAAAAACTGAGATGAGGGAACATGTGTGGTTTTGACCGAAGAGTCGGCTTCCCCCACACTAGGATAAAGATAAGAGTCAAGAGGAAAGATAACCTTGCACAAATAGGCTGTTAACAAATGGTGATAATAAATCAGTTGAGTGGGAATGTTCATTGTTCATGCCTAGATATACTTGATAATTGAACATTTTTAGGTATAAGCATGTGTTCCATTCTTACAATAGTTTCTTTCATTTCTATATCTATCCCCAAAGAGGAAAATCCTCACTATCCAGTAAAGTCATCTTTGAAGTCGCTTTTCACTTATAATAAATCTGAGTCATGGTCTTAAGTAGAGTGATAGCTGATTTGCGATAAAAAACAGGTTACTCAACTTTCAAACATAAGAGTTGTAGTAGTGATTTCTATCAATAAATTACATTATAGTGTTATTTTGTGTGAAACTTAAAAGGATGGGCGTTTTCTTCTTTCCTCTGTTCACCATGAACTCTCATAGTACTACTTTAGGTCATCTGAGTTTTAGAGATCAGTTTGATAACATTACAGGATGTACCTGAGGTGTAATTTTAGTCTAAATTTTAAAATGTATATTTTTAGAAACATAGTTAGAATTTCTATATTAGTAATGATTTAATTCTGTAAGGTTGGGAGTTCATTGCAGAGAAGCACTCTGAATATTAAAGGTTGACTAGAATTAGTGACATGAAAACTGAACTAATATGTCTGAGATATCTCTGAATCACTTCCTCTGAAGTAGTCATGTGCCACTCTGTGATGATAGATGCTTGGAAACTTTGCAAGAGTAGATTTATAAAGTATTTCGTAATACTTTGAAAGTTCAAGCAAAAAACTACTTTTCCATGTGTGATCTTTTTTAAAAATTCCCTTCAAACCCAAAATCTGGAGTCACAGAGCTATGTAGAGGGAAAACAAAACAAAACAAAACCAAACAAAAAGATGAGGAAAAGCAGAGGCTTTACTAGAATTACTGTTTGTCCTTATGGTTTCACTGAATTGTCTTTTGCTCACTTTCAGCCAAAGGTCACTCTTTCTTACACATGTTCATTATGTCCTTCCTGACAAACTCTTAGCTAAAGCAGCTCTTTAAGAACTCATTAATGACATTGTTGAGTTTAATGTTAATTGTATGTATAGATGGCCTGTTTTCAGTCCATTGTGCACAGTCTTTTTGCCATCCTGAAAGGTACTATATATAACACTCTCAGTTCTCTATGAAAGGCCACCACTATGCAAACTGCTTGTGACAGCTTCTTAGCCATTTATAAATCTATAGCACAGATGATAATTGTGGTTGATTGTTTGAGGCTTTAAAGCATTTGAATCCAGCCATTAGTAATAAGGAGACTGAGTCTCAGCATCACTTGATATCTAATCAGAAGTTTGCCAGTGTGCAAGGTTATTTGTCAAGACTGGGTGCCAATATTCTCTAAAATATTGGCAGACATATATAATTTTGATGCATTCACAGTGGCTGCAAATAGTGCCTTTATATAGGCATGCAGTCAGGTAAACTCTTAAAAGCACAGTGCTATAGAAAAATATTATTTATAATAATATAATTTAAAGATACTATATTTAGTAACCAATCCCCAAATTAAGTTTGAAACCCTCATAAGTCTTCTGATAAAACAATGTATTTCAGCAGCATTAATATTTTGGCCATCTTATTCATTAGAGGCGGGCAGCAAGCCTCACAGCTCCAGTCTGGTCATAGTTAATAGCAATCAAAATATTTACTTTCAAATATCAACACTTGCTTGGTATTTGAGCATCTGGATATGCATAGTGTAAGTCTAGTAATGCTTTGCTAAGAGCTCCCAGTAACTCAACAAATACAAGTAGACATCTCCATTTTCAAAGTTGAGCTGTAGTCGTTACTCTTCTTTTGTTACGACAGTAGAAGAGAAAAATGAAATATACTTTTATGATATTTTTTTCAGAACTTTTAGAACCACTGTAGTGTCTGTCCATCCTCTATCTCTGTGTAATTATTTTGCACAAATCACTACAGTGTATTGGCATTAAATTACTGCACACTATTATTTGTAACATTTTCCATTATCTATCATGCACTTTGATTTTCAGTGGAAAACATATTTTGCTAAAACTGCAGAGAGATGGCAAGCTGCTGATACCTGAAAAAGCCTATAGCTCTTGAAGAGTCATACTATAAATACTACATAATAGAAATGCAAATCTGATTAATAGATGTTGTTGAAGTATCAGTGATACCAAGAAAGGCTGGACCACAGCTATATGCAACATGGCGATATGACATGCTTCCTTCCCCACCTTTTGCCTCATTGTCACCATTTCAGCAAGATAAATAGAGCGAAACGATTTATTGTTGGGAAGGGAATTATAAATATACTATAACTAATATGTTATGCTAACATCATTTTAATCAGGTAATTACTAAAGGACTGTTTGGCCTTTAAGGACATTGATTTAATGGGAATTAATTTAATGATTGAACACTGTTTGTGTAACATTATCATTGCTAGTGATGCAGAAAATTGGAATCTCAGTTCAGCTGAAAAAAGGTTAGACTTTCCATTATCACATTAGATCCCTTTCTTCTGGAATGCAGTTATTATACCCTTTTAAAAACTTTCAGAGTATATTTAAATGTTTGGGTTTTATCTGAAAATTCCAGAGTAGAAAAAGTCAGTAAAAATGTTCAGCATTGTACTGCTGTCATTTTTAATCAATCTTGGATTTCTGTGTAATATAGCCTTAAACAAGGTTGATTAGAATTTTAGTTTTGACTTGCAATTGCTTCTCAGGTGAAACAGATTTTCTCCATTTTCATTTTCTGCTTTCTTCTCTGAAAACCTAATCATTGTGTTTAGAATGAATAGGGGTTTGGTTTATGGAATGGTTTTCAGGTATGAAAAAGCAGCAGCTTTAAAAAGTGGAAGCAGACAGAGTGCAGTTCAATATAACTTATTCTGAGGCTGAATCTTGCACAGTCTAGTCACAGCTTAGGAGTGATTTGAAAGACACTCTGACCCATTTATTCTCAAAATGGAAATAGTGAACATTATAGCAAGCCCGTGTTCAGTACCTGAGGATTAAGACTGAGTTAAAGCTAACTTTTATAGGTACAACTCCCATTTAACTAAAGGGATATTGCATCTGACTGCCCTTGATTTTCTTAGTTATGCTCTTGTCACAAATTATTTTTCATCTTTAGAGTGTCTAACTACTGTTATGTATAAATTGTATGCAGAGAGAAAAGCGGGGCTCTGCATAAACTAATGATTGGAAGCATGTAGTGAATAGCTGTGTCTGACAGACTTTTTCAGCTAGATTAATTTTCAAACAAAATTTTAATCAAGGATGTCTGTGACAGTTCCTGCTGTATCTTGGCAGAGTTTTTACAAGGGAGTCTGGTGGCCAAATGGTTAGCCCTCTGTCACTAGAATGAAGCCACTGCAGTAGAGACAGTAAGTTGGGCAGGTTTGGTATTTGAAGACAGAGAAAAATAATTTGATAATAGACATAGCAGAGACTGAAACTTATAAACACTCTTGCTAACCCAGTGGCAAGCCAACACTTTAGTAGGCTGAAATATTTTGCAGCGGGTAGCACTAGCACTTTTTTGGTGCTGAAGTGTTTACTAGCTTCAGAGAGGAGAGTTTCAAAGAATGACTGAGAATTCTATGTTTCAAGAAAAATAATTTATGAGTAGTCACTTGGGTCATTTTTTGGCTACTTTTATTTATCCATCCGGTCATGTGTGAAGAGCCCTCTGCCCAGATTTATGAGATGGGTATACTGGGCTGCAAATTGATAAGGTCTTAGTGACAGTGCCACTGGTCCTTGATTAGCCTCAGCATTTGAAATCTCAGCATGAGTAATCTCTTCCTATTAATGAGGAAACAAAGCTGAGCAATGAAGCTTAATACGCAAGTCAAATGCCAAAGGCACATCCGGACAGAGGCAAAGCAGTAGCAAATACAGGATTTTCAGTTGGATTTTGCAAAATATGAAGTATAAGGTGGAGGTGATCAGTAATCAGCAATAACCAAAAGTAACGAAAAGTAGCACGTAATTTCTCTTTCAGATTGGAGCTGGTTCATGCCTCGCTGTCGTGGTTTTGCCCAGCCAGCAATGAAGCATCATGACAGTCTCTTGCTCGGTGCCCCCCATTCGCTTACACCCTCCTTAGAATGGCAGAGGGCCCAGCGAAATGGGAGGAAGAAGATAAACAAGGTTGTTGTGGATTGAGACAAGGGCAGGGAGGGCTCACTGCCAATTATGATTCCGGGCAAAACAGACTTCAGTACTCGACTTAGAGAGGAAAGTAGGAAAGTTTATTCTCCTACCTACAAGAAACAGAACAGAATAAAAAGCAAAAAGAGACCAGAATTATGAGAAAAATACACCCAGCACTTTAAGATCTCCCTCCCTTCTCCCTCCTTTCTTCTTGGGCTCAGCTCACTGCTCCAGATATCTCTACCTTCTCCTCCCTCAATGGAATGGGGGATGTCGTCAATCTCTCACAGATAGGCTCTGCCGCTTCTCTCTTCTCAGATGAGGATGACTACTGGTATTCTTCCCCTGCTCCGATACTGGGTCCCTCCCATAGGGCACAGTCCTTAATGAACTTCTCTGGTGTGGGTTCTTCCCAACAGCTACAGCTTCTGTGTATACATGGTCCTCCCTACGGGACACAGCCTCCTCTGGGCATAGTCACTGCCCCTGGCACGGGGTCTTTTATGAAATGAAAACAAATCTGTGCTTTACCACTACTCTCCACAGGATGCAGGGGACTCTCTGCTCCAGCACACCTCCTCCTCTCTTCCCTCACTAACCTTGGGGTCCACATGGTTGCTTCTCTCTCTCTTCTCTCTCTCTCTCTTCCACCAGCTGGAAAGGAAGGAAGAACAGAACAAGAAGGAACAGGAAGAATCCTCCTCTTTCATCTTCTTCTTCTTAAAAAGTGATCATGGAGGCGCCTAATTGGCTCAGCCCCAGAAATGGGTCTGGCTCAGAGCTGGGGAGAGTTTTGAGGAACTTCTGACAAGAGTCATCTTTACAGCCTCTTCCCCATTACCAGGAATGGCTCAATACAAAATCATGACAATCATTTTCTTGGCAGGAAATTAGAGGGAGCCTACATCTACCAGCACAAGGTTGTGCATATATCCTCAGATAAGCTGCATGTATAAGATGCAACTTCTCAAAATCCTTTACAGATTTCAGATGACTAGGAGTGATTTGAAATCAGCCTGAAGGAGTAAGGATTGTCTCAGATATTCTCCCTGTCACATAAAGTGGAGAAATAAATGAGATCTTTCTTTTGTTGATCATTGCTTCCTTTCTGAGAGGTCAATAAGGGCAGCACTTCCCATCCAGCTGAAAGTAAAAAATCTTCCAGGAAGCAAGTGTAATGATCATTACACTAACAATAACAAATGGGACACAGTAAGTGATTGTTTAGCTCAGAAGCAGGACATTAAGGGGAAAAAAAATAATCAAGACACCAAATGACAAAGTGAATGCGTTCTGTAATGGCATGATTTTGCAGTACAAGAAGTCTGAGTTCTAAATGAGAACAATTGGAATTACTCACAAATATGGATTTGATCTTCACGGTATTATTGAAATCTTGTAGGAACATATGATTCTATGAAGTACTTAAAGACAGATGGACAAGGTGTAAAAAAGAGGAAGAAGAGTATCACTGTCAAAATGACATTAGATATTTCAGAGGCATTGAGAACCTGTAAAGAATTGATCTTGATTTCTTGTGGGACTGCGTCCATTGACCAGGAATCAACGTCTGCTGTAGACTACCAAATCACACTGGAGTAGAGGTTGATTGGCTCCTCTCGTGCATCTCTGTAATCCATAAGGGAAAATGTGAGAAATAATAGGGGAATTCAATCTGAGTTATGTGTGTTTCCAGTCTCAGGCTGCCTATGCTGAAATATTCAGAATGCACATATAAAGAAGATGGAAAGAAAAAGCAACATTGATAGCATCAACAAGTTAGAAGGTACAAGCTTCAGGAAAAATGACATGTGGAACAAGTGTACACAGAGGTCAGTCAGAGTTGAGAACACAGGAAGGAGGGCTTTGGAAATGTTACTAGGAGCTAAAGAGACTTTAATTATATGAACATTAATAAACACTAATGAAATTTTAATGAGTGGTGCATTTTGGTGAAGGTAATACCATTCAAAATAGTTGTGACAGAAAGGCAGTAAATATTTCTCTTCTGTGTTTGTGAAAAAGCCAATTAAATACTTTCCATATCAAGAGCAACTCAAGAATTTGTTAAAAGGCAGCTGCAAAGTCAGACATTTTCAAATCAACAAATCCAAACAAATTTCACACAAACATTTTTTAAAAGAGCTTCATAAACAGCCTCAAAACCATCCAGAGGAGAAGGAACAGGAAGCCAAAGCATGTCCATGTAAGTGCACGAGTGGCATACAGAAAAATGCTTTATAATGTGTTGCTGGGTGCCACACCCAAGTCAGTCATTGAACAGAACCTGAAGAGAAAGAATACAGCCAGAAGCTGGTTACAGAGGGTATACAAGGAAATTTTCAGTATTGACGAAGATAGCATATCTTTGGTTTGTCCTGTAAGCAATCTGATAGCATATCTTTGGTTTGTCCTAAAGGCCTTGTGTTCAGCAAAAAGAGTAGGACAGCTATAAACTTTGAAGAGCTTTAATTCTGTTGCAATATGCATGTCAAAATGTCTCTTCTGCCAATTGTATGTTAGGAAAATAGACATCAAGAATGTTTTAAATAGTTGAAATTTTAAGATTAAGGAATACTAACGTTTCCATGAATTTACAATGACTTCACTAAATTATTTTTATGGTAAACAGAAGAATGTATGAACATTTCTAAATATTTCAACATATTTAAAAGGTTCAAATATATCTTTTGAAATAATTTTTGTTTCTCATTTAGTTCACTTTTCATTTTTAGAAAGCTGGTATGTGAGAATATCTTGAGAATTAAAATGCCCACTACACACTTGGGTGAAACAAAATATCTTAATATCTTTTTTTCATATATAAATACTTTTGTAAATCAACACATTTTAATAAAAACAACATACTAGGGGAGAAACAGGTGATGTGGAGAATTAAAAGCAGTAGCTGGTTCTTGAACTTGTCTAGCTATTGTAGAGTCTATGTACCAGCCCTGCCTCATGTTCAGTTCCTTCCCTTCTCTGAATCCCCTGTAACTGCCAATATTTGCAAGACTAGGTAGTTTAGACACTGATTTATAAACTTACTTGGAAGGCATTACTGATTCAAGGGGTTATATTCTCCTGTCAAAGAATACATGTCCTACCTGCTGTGGTCAATGGGTGTTCACTTCGGCATAAAACGTACTATTACAAACTCGGGTTGTGACTTGCCAACTTATATGTTATGGAAATGTATGCTGTCTGCACAGTTAAAGGAAGAATGGAAAAGGATGGGAGAAAAATGAAAAAAAAGGAAAAAAAATTCATGATGATAGATTTTTCAACAACTTCCAAGCTGCGTTTATTTCACAGATGGTAGGAATAAGTACAGGCTTCATTGACTGTAAAGTTGGGGGTTTTGTCCTGTTTTGAATTGAACATTTCCAATTGAAAACAGGAAAGGTTTTATATTATCAAGAAAGTTTTTAACAGAACAATATCAATAGCTAATGCCTTGAAAGATTCTGCCTTTGAAGAGCTCTGCTTTGCAGAGTTTTGCAAAGATAACAGCTCAGTCAAACTTTAGGTTTTGTTTCTCATGGCAAAAATAGCTGAAATATAAAACGCCTCTACCACTTTGATAATACAAACTACTCCCCTTACACCCACTCTCTATTAAATGTCCATTTCACAAAGAAAACATAAGGCACACATTGATCTAAATTGTTTGCAACAGGACACAATGCTTTATCTTTGTGCAAATTGAAATTGCAGATGAACAGCATAATTGATGTGACTGTTCTAGCAAGCTAAAGGCTAAACTGCAGCCAACTCCTAGTTCTTTGTGGATTTTTTTTTCCAAAGGCAAATAATTCACTGAATGTGGACAGAAGTTTTTCAAGAAAATGTGAAACCAAAATCTGTTCCCAGATAACTCACCCTACTATTTCTTCACCTTCCTTTTCCAAGTACAATCTAGATCCTTGTTTTCAAGTTTGATAATATTAGAGTTCCTCAACAAAGCAGTCACAATTAACATTTTACATGGATGTCAAAACTAGCTGAAAATAATATGTCTGAAACTCCTTATATAGAAAATCACTTGGTTGGAAAAGACCTTTAAGATCATCCAGTCCAACCACTAGCCTAACACTACCAAGCCCACCAGTAAACTATGTCTCTCAGCACCTCATCTACACTTCTTTTAAATATCTCCAGGGTTGATGACTCCACCACTTCTCTGGGCAGCCTGTGCCAGTGTTTAACAACCCTCTTCGTGAAAAAGTTCTCCCTAATATCGAATCTAAACCACCTCTGGTGCAACTTGAGGCCATTTCCTCTTGTCTTATCACTTGTTATGTGAGAGACTGACCTCCACCTCACTACAATTTCCTTTTGGGTAGTTGAGAGAGTGATCATGTCTCCCTTCAGCCTCCTCTTCTCCAGGTGAAACATCCCCAGCTCTCTCAGCTGCTCCTCATAAGACTTGTTCTTCAGACCCTTCACCAGCTTTGTTGCCCATCTCTGGACACATTTCATCACCTCCATGTCCTTCTTGTAGTGAGGGGCCCAGAACTGGACACAGTATTTGAGGTGTGGCCTCACCAGCACCGAGTACAAGAGGACAATCACTTCCTTGTCCCTGCTGGTCATACTATTTCTGATACAAGCCAGGATGCCACTGGCCTTCTTGGTCACCTGGGCACACTGCTGGCTCATGTTCAGACATATGTCAATAACATCGCTAGGTCTTCTGTTCCTCTGGACAGCTCTCCAACCACTCTGCCCCAAGCCTGTAGTGTTGCTTAGGGTTGTTGTGGCCCAAGCACAGAACTCGGCACTTCGCTTCATTGAACCTCACGCAATTGGCCTTGGCCCATTGATCCACCCTGTCCAGGTCCTTTTCAAGAGCCTTCCTGTCCTCAAACAGGTCTACATACCCTTCCCAACTTAGTGTCATCAGCAGACTTACTTAGAGTGCACTCCATCCTCTCATACAGATTGTTGGTAAAGATGTTAAATAGAACAGGCTCCAACAATGAGCCTTGAGAAACACCACTGGCAACTGAGCATCAACTGGATTTAACTCCATTCACCATGACTCTTTGGGCCTAGCCATCCAGACAGTTTTCTACCCATCTTAAAGTAGGTCCATCCAAGTCATGGACAGCCAGTTTCTCCAGGAGGATGCTGTGGGGAATGGTGTCAAAGGCTTTACTAAAGTCCAGGTCCAGTCCACAGCCTTTCCTTCATTCATTAAGTAGGTCACCTTGCTGCAAAGATCAAGTTAATCGAACAGAACCCGCCTTTCATAAAGCCATGATGACTGAGCCTGAACTCTTCTTCATCCTGTATTTGCCTCATGATGGTCCTCAGGATAATCTGTTCCATAACCTTCCCCATCACATTTGCTAAGCTCCAGTCAGCTGAGACCTCCGCGGTGAGCCCGGACTGCTGGTAGATGATGGAAAGTGGCTTGGCGAGCACTTCTGCCAGTTTCCTCAGCACCCCCAGGTGGATCCCCTCTGGCCCCATAGACTTGTGTGTGTTCAGGTTGAGCAGCAGGTCACATACCTTTTCTCCATGGACTAAGGGGACTTAATGCTTCTTCTTATCCCTGTCTTCTGGCTTGATGGACCAGGCACCTAGAGAACAATTGGTTTTACCATTGAAGACTGAGACAAAGGCGGCATTAATTACCTTAGCTTTTTTCTCATCCTTGGTCCTGTGTCCATTAAAGGATGAAGATTCTCATTAGCTCTCCTTTTGTTGCTGATACATTTTTAGAAACTTTTTCTATTGTCTTTTACAGCAGTGGTCAGCTTAAGTTCTAATTCTACAACCAACTTCCTAAACAAGTCAAAACTTACCATCCATAAGTCTAAGGTAGATCTGCTGACCTCCTCTCCTTGCTTCTCTGAGAATCAGGAACTCAATCATTTCATGATCACTATGTCCAAAGTAACTTCCAACTATCATATCTCTCACAAGACCTTCTCTATTCACAAACACCAGATCAAGCAAGACACCTTCTCGCATTGCCTCCCTCACCAGTGCATGAGGAAGTTGTCTTCCACACACTCCAGGAATCTCCTGGACTGTCTCCTCTCTACTATGTTGTATTCCCAGCATACATCTGGTGAGGTGAAGTGCCCCATGAGAACAAGGGCCAGCAATCATGAGAGTTTTCCCAGATGCCTGTAGAATATTTTATCTACCTCCTCATCCTGGTTGATGGTCTATAACAGACCACCGTGACATAAACTTTGCCCTTGATGCCACATGATGTCCTACCTTGACATCAGCCTTGTTGTTTTTCCCCCTAATTCTTACCCATAAACACTAGACTCTATCCTTACTATCACTGGCCTCTAAATAGTCACGACATTCCTTAACATAGAGGGCTACTCCACCACCTCTCCTTCTTCACCTATCCCTTCTGAAATGTTTGTAGCCATCCAGTGCAGCACTGCAGTCAACTCATCTCTCCATGTTTCCATATGACATCTGTGTCGTACTTTCCTTGGTGCACAATGGCTTCCATCTCCTCCAGTTTGTTGCCCGTGCTGAGTACATTGGTGTAGATGAAGATTCAGACGGGTTACTGATCCATGTAACTGTTGGTAGAGAGAAGTCCTGACCCCTACGTGACCATTGCCTCCCTGATATTCTCCTGCTTCCACTGAGACAGCAGACTGAAGGATGTCACCAGCAGACCACCCCTCAAATATTGTCATGCTGCCACCAGGCTTATCTCTGTCAAGCCTGGTTTTACCCATTTCCTCCTTCAAATCTAGTTTAAAGCTCTCCCAATGAGCCTTGCTAACACTTGTCCCAGGATTCTTTTCCCCCTATGTGACAGATGTACTCCATTTTTTTCAAGTAGTCTTGATTCCACGTAAACCACTTCATGATCAAAAAAAACCCAAAATCCTGGAGGTAACACCAGGCTTGGAGCTAGGAATTGATTTATTGTATCTTCCTGTCACTTACCTCATCTTTCCCTATAACCAAAGAAAATACTGCCTATGCTCTTGATCTCTTAACAAGACATCCCAAGGACTTCAAGTCTCTCTTGATAGCCCTTGGACTTCTGGTCACAATTTCATTGCTGCTCAAGTGAAAAATCAATAATTGATAATAGTCTGATGGCCAGATGAAGGCCATCTTCACGTCTCTTGACTCGTGCTCTAGAGAGGCAACAGTCTTCCCTAAGAGGCAGGTCAGGTCTGCATATCAGCCTTCAGAAGGGAGTCTCCTGTGGCGATGGCCTGTCTTTTTTTCTTCTTTGTGGAAGATGTTTTGGTGCTGGGTGCTGGCTACCTGAATGTTGGTAACACCTCCAGTCTAGGTGAGCCATTATCCTGATCACTGCTTGGCTCTGCTTGCAGAGCTGCATACCTGTTTAGGAAGGGCAAGGATAACCAGGAGGGTGGAATAGTTGCAGAAGACACATATCTGCTGTGCTGGGCTGCAACTTGTTTTCATTGTCCTCTATCCCTGAGTTGCTGCATTCAGCTGAACGAGCAGAGGAGGGGGAATTCTCTGGGTCAGGTGCTTTATATCACTGTTGGACATGAGAACACTGTCATGAGAAAGGTAGGGTATGATCCCAATAGTCCACCTCTCATTCATGCTCACTGATGCTTCTCAACATACCTCCTCCTGGAGCTCTGCCACTAAGTACAGTAATTCTTCCACCTGGGCACATTTTCCACAGCAGTGCTCGTCACTTCCACCATGTACTATCTCGACAGTGGGGTAAACTTTTCATCCCATACCTGGGTGGCTGCATGTTTGTGGTTCAGTCTAGGAAGTTGCCTCAGCTGTGGAGAGTGCTGAGTACAGCAGAGACTATAGCTTTGTGCCGAGTGGCTACTATTTTACCGTTGTCAAGCTGATAGAACTCCTGCACCCTCACTGTTCACCCTCCCTGCTCAACTTTCTGCACAAGCTGCTACACAAAGAGCCACCTCACGTCCTGGCTGCTGCACCAGGCCTGCCCTGTTCGCAGGGCTCCTGGTCACTCATCCTTCTTGAGGCTGTTTAAATTCGCCTCAGTTGTCTTGGTGCCGCCTCCTAGCACATCTGCAAGAGCTGCCAATCTCTGCTTCTTCCTCAGGTTTCTCTGCTCCAGAAACCCTTTGTCTGCCTCAGCCTAGTGCTCAGCCACAAAACCGAGTCCTACTGCTGTGGTGTTCCTCACTGATTGAGCTCACAGCAGAGACTATTGCAGATTAAAATATTGAAATTTAACAAAGTTATTTGCAACTGAGGTACTTTGCTAAAGTGAGAATGGTAGGGTAGCCTTGGTGGTAAGCATTAGTGACAAATTGAGGTTTGTCTCTAATAAGAAACTACTCTTTGGGATTTCCCTGTGAACTCTGGTTATCATAAATACAAATTGCAAGCTGTGATTCTTGTAGCATCCTTTCATTAGGAGAAGGATTGTCATCCATGCCTCTCTCTTCATATGTTGAATATCTGCAGCAGATTCTCAGTCCAGCTTTCAAATGCTCCCAGAAATAACATTTAGCAGGGCATAGAGTAATGATGATTTACGGCTTTCCTTGGTGTGTATAGTTCTTTATAAAGTACATTTCAATAATTCATCTTCAAAAGGCATTATTGTCCTCAATAATCAAATCCAAGTTTTCTCGACATTGTTGGCTCTATGCTGTCAAGTTATTTACTTTATTATCAGTAAAAAAAAAATTTGAGCTGTTAAGCAAATTCATTTTTATTTATAAATATTGTACAGTGAGGTGGTTACATTGATATTGAATCAGAGAAGCCTTATATTACACAGAAGCACAGAATGAGAGACTTGTAAGGGTTGAAAGGGACCTCGAAAGATCATCTAGTCCAACCCCCCTGCCAGAGCAGGACCACCTAGAGTAGGTCACACAGGAACTCATCCAGGTGGGTTTTGGATGTCTCCAGAGAAGGATACTCCACAACCCATCTGGGCAGCCCATTGCAGTGCCACGTCACCCTCACAGTGAAGAAATTTTTCCTTGTGTTTCTTTGGAACCTCTTATGTTCCAGCTTATACCTGTTGGTCCCTGGCCTATCATTGGCCATCACTGAGAACAGCCCAGCTCCATCTTTCTGACATCTGCCCTTTACATTAATGAGGTCATTAAAAAAACATTAATGAGGTCACCTCTCAGTCTCCTCTTCTCCAAGCTAAAGAGCCACAGCTCCCTCAGCCTTTCATCATAAGGGAGATGCTCCAGTCCTTCATCATCATTGTGGCCCTGCACTGAATTCCCTCCATCAGCTCCTTGTCCTTCTTGAACTGAGGGGCCCAGAGCTGGACACAGCTGTCTGGATGACTAGTAATAAAAATTGCAGCACTTTTCAGCAAGATGGCTGCCACTACATGTGATCTCAGAAATTCCAACTGTGCTCAAAACTCCTCCAAGAAACATTTCACCATTTATTTTACAGAAAAAAAAAAAAAAAGAGTTTTTTCCACTCCTATCTCAAATACTTTCACAGTTCTCATCTGATCTGGTCTAGTTCTGATAGATAACTGCAACTTTTCTTCAGGCAAACAAATAACAAATCCCTGAGAACCATATTTGGAGAAACAGGCTATGCATTTTGAATTATTCAAATTTAACTCAAAGTTATGGAATACCAAGATCTCACCTCATTGTGATCCTCAGTTTCCCCAATTTGCACATTTTTCTCATGATTTCATTTCAACTCCTAGCCTGTAATTCTCTCTTGCAATATTTGAGTTGAAGAAACCTTTAAACTTACCATTAAGAAAGGAGAATAACTTAAAAGGTATTAGAGATATGTATGGGAATTGTATATTTTCACATTTTATCTCCTAAAGTGGGTTTTTCCTGGTGTTTAGGTCTGTCATAATTATACATTATATTGTTTTCATTGTCAAGACAATGGGTGGTATCTTTTCTTACCTAGTTTTCTTACTTTTTCTTCTTTTCTTAAGTTGCAGCCTAAGCCTATCATCTGAAGTAGTCTAGCATTAAACTGGTCTAGGACTGATGAAGGAGAGCTGTGTTAGTTGAGAGTGGGAAGACTAAAAGTAACTTCTTTCACTGTCACTCCTATGATAATTCAACTCTTCCAGAAAACTCCCAATAAAATTGATTTTTGCAAATTCAGTTCACTCTGGAAAATATTTTTCCTTCCTGAACATGCAATATGAAAATTTTAAAGGCAGATTAGATTCTGTAATGATTTTTAATACACATCAGAAGTGTGACAGGAATTATACTAGTAGCTGTAGCCACAACATAGGTGATCTACAGGTAGTGAGATTTTGTGCTGCAGTGTACTCTTCTGCCAGTGTATGGAAAGGACTAAGCCTAAAGAATAGAGTCTCTGCATGTAGTTAGGTCTGTCTCTTAAGATGACAAAGCAACTCCAGAACTGCTGAGTGTCTTCTTTAATTTCCATGTGTTTTATGAGTGAAGCCATTAATGGTTATTGAGCTTGCTAGTATGACATGGAAGACAATAGCAGGGAAAGACTTGTTTCATCTTCTTGGCTCCCTCCTCCCTTGTCCTGTGTGTCCTGTGCATATTTCTTCATAACTACAATATGCTGTCACCCATAAAGAAGATGTCTGTGCACCTGAAACTCATGCTAGATATTGGGAAACAGAGCCCACGGTGTTTTACATGCATGTCCCTTCTGCATATTAATTTACAGCCAACAGCAGTGACTGTTAGGTCTGTATCTCTTTTTCATGGTAATGTTAACAGAAAACCAATGCGTCCTGCTTCCATGAATGACTTGATACTCTTCTGCACTGAGAAAACATGTAAAATTGGACTTAGAAAATTCTGGAAAGTTTTATCCCTAGAAACAAAATTGGGAGAGGAGAGTTAAGAGGTTTCTTAAGGTAAGCTGTCATGGTGCAGGAAGTGTTTTAGCAAAAAATACAATAGAACAAGACTGTATCACATTAAGTCTCCTAATAGATGTCAAAGAAATTGTACTATGGAAGTAAAAGATCTCCTTTGATTTTTATTTGTTTATTTCTTTCATGGGGAGAGGTGAAGCACTCTGCCTGTACTGCTTAAAAATCATGGACCTATGCAGATGCAGTGTCAGTCCTGCTTTAGAAATGGTGATTTAAGAAGTGTTAGTGCAAAGATTTTAGAGTAGGAGCTTGAGTGGTGAATTATTTTGATACATTTTTTGTATGCATACTTGGATGCAAGCTTTGTCCTCAAGCTTCACTTATTGATCGCTCATATACAAGGCACAACTGTGAATGAGGAATAGGCTCTCACAAACACCTGGGTGAACTAAAAACACCTGAGGTGATCAGCACTCACATTTTTTTAAAAGTTTGTTGTTAGCATGTGTGTTAAAAAAAGAAAAGGTAACAGTGAATAGTGGGGACAACCTTACTAATGTTTAAGAAAACTACAATGTATTAACAGTAAAGGAATGCTGTGATGGATTTCATGGTCACTTGTTGCACAGCATCATCATTTGAACAGCAGAAAGCCAGTGCATGACTTTCAGTGGTCCTCTCTTTTCTGATATTTCATTTCAATTAAAAAAAAAAAAAAAAAAAGTGGGAACTTACAGGAGACCAGTGGATTCTTGTCTATCACTCTACCCATTTCAATTCAATATGAACATTACCTGCAGGGTTTGGCACAAACAGCCTTTTTCAGTAAATTCATACAGCTGCCTGCTCTTTTCATTTTACTAAAAATATTTTTTTAATTAAATATGACAAAGATATTGCAAAAACTATAGTAAAGCAGAAATATTCTATTAAAAATTATTTAAAATTGATGTGGGAGAGCAAGCCAAATCTTTAGATGTTGAAGTTAATATTCATCTTTGAAAGTCCTTATATTGAAATAATATCTCCCAATCTCATGCATGTGTGAGATAATCACACGACATCTTGGAAATAAAAGAAAATTTATTAAGATCTGCACAGATCTAATATCACAGAATTGCAGAATGGTAGGGATTGGAAAGGATCTCTAGAGATCATGTAGTCCAACCTCCTACTAAAGCAGGTTCACCTAGATCTGGTCACACAGGAATGCATCCTGTGAAAGACTCCAGAGAAGGACACTCCACAGCCTCCCTGGGCAGCCTATGGCAAAGGTCCCTCACAAGAGAGAAGTTTCTCCTCATGTAATACAGATTTTGTCTTTAAATAGTGGAATTTTTTGTGTTCCAGCTTCATCCCATTACCTCTTGTCTTATCACATAATGCTAGTATAGGGAGAGAGGAAAAGGGTGAAAAAGTCTTGAGCAATTAACAATGGATTTTTACTGCATTCACCTGTACCCCCTAGCTATTTGTAGCTGTGAAAAAATTAATCTGCAGACAAAATCTGCATATTTTTAAAACAATGACTTTTCCTTAGTCTGAATTTTCTGATTTATATGTTTTTAACTGAAAGAGCTCTTTCAAAGTCTCCAAACTAATGTGTTTTAGGGGCAACTATTTGTAGAAAAAATGCTTTTCATGGCATGCTAAACTGAGCTCTAGTCACACAAGACTGGAAGATCCTGGTAGATTTAATTGCTGCTAATGTTTTGTTTACATTGAAATTGGATTTTAAAGGAAAGCAACTGTGGGAATACAAAACATTTTTTCATTCTTCTTCAAGAAATATTTTGGGTTTTTTTCTTGCATGTCTAAGTTCACTTGCATCAAGTTGTACACATACATATGGGTCCCACGAGCATCTGTCTGCCTTCAGAACTGTGAAAAGTAATTGTATTTTGATGGGTTTTTTTAACTTTATGTTCTCAAGAATGCAAGAAAAAATTAAGGTTTGTAGATAAGATCTCTAAGGAAAGAACATTGTAAGAATGTACTTTTGCTGGTTTTGTTCTGAGATCTTGAAGTCTATTTCCATCACTGGACAGGACTGGCAGATGAATTGCAATTAAAGGCACAATAGCAAAAAAGATTTAATACAGTATTGATGGCTGATTGTGTGGGCTTCCTTGAGTAGTTTTCATTGCATTGAAAGCATGGCTCCAAGTCCTGCTCAATTTACTAAAGCACCTTGCTTCACTACTTTACCTCGTTGACCTTGGGACCTAGTTCTCCTGAGCAATGCATAAGCAATGAGGATCTGGGTTTCCTTCTGCCAAATGAAAACTCTTACTTTTCCTCCTTCCCCACAGGAGGAGAGGTTCCATACACAACCCTGGCAACCCGACTGATGATGGGAGCTTGGTGGCTTTTTGCTTTGATTGTCATCTCCTCCTACACGGCAAACCTAGCAGCTTTCCTCACCATCACACGCATTGAGAACTCCATCCAGTAAGTTGATAATGAATTGAGGGAAAGAGGGTAACTGTGTATATACATGTAGAGGAGTATGAATATTCTACTTAAATATGGGAAAAGGAAGACATTTTTTATCATCCTGAGAAGTAGTTTGGAAGCTAAAAAAAATCTCCCTGGAAACACTTTGTCTTTAGGACCAGAATTACTAGCCATAGGCAGATACTCTTGTGTGCCATGTATACATACCTATGAATGCACACAGACATGTTTTGAAAGAAGCAATTGATTTTGAGATAACTAATGTATCAATATTTGAAATAGGAAAGTATAAATTGTTTCCAAGTGTTTTCTGTCTATGCTTTCCATTCAAAGTCATCCCCCAATACTTGTGCTCTGACACTTTAATGAGTAGAAAACAAATGCTTCTTCAATGTGTGAGAAGCTCAGAGATGAATTCACCTCTTCTTGTCAAGACGAAGATGTGTTAATGGCAACATATCATAAAAAAACCACTTACTAGTCATCTTTGCTCTTGTGCTCCCAGGTGTTCTCTTACTACATTAACGAGTCACTTTGTTCTCTTTTTTTGTGTCTATTGGTTCTTTTTTCTTCATGCCTCCCTGACATGAATGTCCTTATCTTCTCCTGTTCTCTTTATGTTTAAATGTTTTTCTGTCCTATCTTCCAGTCCTTTTTTCCAGATCTTCTTATGTCCTCATACCACAGGAACCTTTCTAGGTGTTCCACTCTCTCTTTCCCCTTTTGTTCTCATTTCCTGTCCTTCATCAGGCTGCATGCTTGCTCCGACTGCTCCACTGACTTCTTCCACTCCCTTCTTTTTGGGGTCAAAACAGAGGCTAGAAATTAAGCACTTGGTAGCAAAGCACTCAAAGGAGTAGGTGGACATTTTTCCATAGCAGATTTTTAATCCTGAGGCTACAAATCCATGAAAGTATGTGAGAGTGACAAAGTTAGCCTTTCCCATAAATCCTTCTTTGCAGAAATGATAGACTGACTTTAAAGGAGAGAGGCATGTTCTGCTGTATTTGTTCCTCCAGAAAGATAAGAACTTGATGTTCAAGTCAGGTTCAATGCCAAACTTAGGGAAAATTCAGTTTTCTCACTGTTGATCCAAGTCCCTATCTTTTGTGTATCAACACCTAAGGTCTTGCTGCAAGTAGTTCAGCAAAATTTCCAATGCCTCCTGAGATAATGAGCTGCTAGTGTAGCCTGGGCAGGGAGATCCTTAGCCTCTTGTGAATTCATAGGTTAGATTCAAGCATCACTGCATGCCAGCCAATCACCGTGGTCTCACTGGGGCACTTTTCCTCTGGGAGAAGATTTTCTGCACACTAAAACAAATCCAGGCTTTAACAGCACTTAGACAATAAACATCTGCAACAGCAGACAAGTTTTATTTACAATTGAAAGTCAAGGCTCAGACCAAAGAGCAGAAGCAGCCCTTAACTAAGTGCATGGTTGTCTCAAGCCTCTTCCCATTAGGAGCATCTTTGTGCACTTAGAAAAACCTTTCTCTTTCTCCCTGCTCCTCAGGCAAAGTGGGACAGAGGGGGAAACTGACATCCTGTGACTGAAGCACTACCAGTCCTTATTAATTCACATTTGGAGATAAAGAGGCTATGGTTGCTATCCTTCTCTTCTGGGCTAGCAACCTCAACACTTTCAACATTCAGAGTGATAATCACTCTTAAGACAGAGACATGTAAAACAGACTAAAATAACAAGATAATAAATTCCCCTCATGTAGTTGTATTACCAGTGAAATCAAGTCAACATTTTCTATTGAAATCCAAATTCTGAGATCATGGAGTGCTGGAGAGGTATTTTGACACAACCCAGTAGACCCAATTATAATCCCTTCACGATTTTTAAGGGAGTAAAATTATATTCTGTATAAGTGTTTGTCAACATCTATCTTGAGGTTTTCAGAGAGGCTTTTTTTTTTTTTAAGTTTGAAAAGCTTTATATCTGAATAAGAAGCATGAAGAAACAACATGGGAATTTCTACATGCAAAACAAATAATAATGATATATTCAGTCAGTTTGTCTTTACAAAAATTAAATATGCCTCTGAATCCTGCTTTAAAGTTATGTCCCTTACAGTTTTGAAGTAGTCCAAAAAAATGTTGAAAGTACTGTGACAAATGTCTTTTTTCTTACCATGTGTGAGAATAAAATATACCCAAACTATAATTTAATACATCTTCAGCTTTTTCTTGCAGTTTATTATGATGTCACTAGAAAACTCTCAGAGGAATTTTGAGGTTATTATGTACCGTTGGGACTACGTTGGTCTTTGTGCTGTATTATTTATAGGCAAAGTCACTGAAAATGTTTTATTCAGTAGAAAATGTTGCAGCTGGAAAGCTCCTGGAATGAAAGAATAGAGACAGTTTTCAACAGTGCTTGCAAGCTCAAAAATAGGGTAATTAGATGTGTTAAGTATCCATTAGGGAATGAAGTTATCCTAACTATGGTGAGAGTGTAAAACTTTAGTTTACAAAACTGCCAAAATTGGAACTCATACCAGCACATGAGAGGCTGTTTATTTACTATACTGAATTACTGCAAAGTGGGAAACACGAATAAGCAATAAAGAAAAAAGCTGATGCTCTTGTTTTGTTTTTCTTTAACAGATCAAATTGTACCTTGGGGAGCTTTGAAAGTCAGAATGGAAATTAGTTTAAGTGTTTAAAGAAAATAAACCAGATTCTGCTTATGGTGCTATACAGCCAGCTTCAGAGAACTCAGAAAATAATGAAAAGAAACAGAAACCAGTGTATTTGCAGAGATGTAACACGTAGTTAATAGATTTTTGTTTCAGATTTCCAATTAGCATCAGATATTACAGTGTGTTGTTGAAAGTATGGTATTTGTGATATCTTTTAGAAAAGAGAGGATTCAAGTAGCCCACAGCAAGTGTATCATTTCAGTGAAACATTTTGGTAGTGACTGCTTTTGAATCTGTAATCAGTTTGTGTTCAGAACTTTTGCAGATTCACTTTCTCAGCTGTTACAAAGGTTAGACCACTCTTCCTAGTCACTCTTCCTTCATGGTATCCACAAGCCTATTTTGAGAAGAAGGACATACAAAATTTTGTTAGGTTATGCATTAGGAAGGACTAATAAAATATTCCCTTCCCCTAGAGTCCCAAAGTAGATCTTTGATGTATAACCTCACTTCAAGTTGATAGCATTTGTTCTCTGCCTCACTGATTATTTTGGATCAAACTGTTACAAATTTTTTAATTAACTTAGAGGAACAAGAAAAATAAAATTGAGTGCTAGTCACCTTTTCCATATAAATGGCTACTCTTAATACCTTTGGGAGCTCATCTTTTCATCTTCTGCCAACAGGCAATATCAGAAGTAGGGGTATGTAAGTCATAAAGTAGTTCTTAGATGCAATTTTTGGTCATACTTGACCCACATTGTAGATGACATTTAAATCAAGACAGTCAGCATTCCAAATGCCAAAACATTGTGTGGCAAAGCAAAGTATAATTTCTACGCAGTAATTAAGAGCAGCTTTTCTTAGTAAATGCCAAATAAATTTGGAGATCTCGAGCTGTTTCTCATAGGTGTTGATGCTGAGAATTTCAGCACTGAGCCACTATGGCCATTACTGTGTTTTATGATTCCTTTATGATAGAATTGGAGCCCACTGACAGAGACTGATTTTACTCAGACTACTGCACTCCACTCTTTTCTTGGGTAAAGGGAGGGTGTCACCACCTTCTCACAGACAATGAAATTTTGCAGGAAAGTTGAAGTAGAGGAGTGGGCAGAGGTGAAGTCGTAGGATTTGTCATATGAAAGGTCAATGTTAAGTGTTTTCAAGTTTAATCCACTTTTTAAAATGTGGAAGCTTGATTAAGACTTTGAATTGTACTCATTATGATGGAGTCTGCATCTTGTGTCTTCTGTAAAATAAGAAGTTCATATTCCTTCTCCATGCTATAAGTAGCATGTCCTATTTCATAGGCAAGGCCTTTGAATAATGGAGGCATAGTGGTAAAGCACATCTTTTTTCATCCTTGTTTTTCCTAGTCATTCTTCTCATGACATTATTACTAAACCATGATTCACTGGAAAATAATATGTCACAAAGACTTTAAACAGCTCAATAAAAGTGCCTACAAGTTTTCTGCAAGGGGAGGTTACACAAAAATACAGTAATTGGAATAGATATTTCCTTATACTTAAAAACAGAATGTTCTATTACCTCTCCTTCAAACTGGCTAGTAAAAAGTATTACTGATTTCTGACACAGCTGACACTGCCAACAGTCAAATCTCTTGGCTTACTGTGCCCTGTTCCCTAAGCCTACCTGTGAATTAGTCTTTACTATCTCGAGGCAGGGGGAAAAAAAAGGACAGTGGAAGACTTAATCAGAATGAGTCATAAATAAAGACTACAGTGTAAGCTGTGATATCAGTTATTTTCTTCTAAAATGTAGTGACTGCTTCTTGAGACAGTTCTGTGCAAGTCCAACAACACCCAATCTATAACCCAGATCTACAAAAATACTTTGATGCTCAATCTTCTACCTCTGATCACCTAAAAAAGAATTTAGTTTTTGTTTTATGAAGTTGACCTTTTGTTTTTCTAGATTTTCTGTGTACTTTTTAAACAGTTTTATCTGACATATATGAACAACATTTTACCAATTCTAAGTCTAGGATTTTAATTTCTAGAAGAGAGTATGCTTTGGGGAAAGAAATGTATGCCAATCCTAATATGTTTGAGGGTTTTTTCTCTCTCTCTTTGAGTTGAAAGCAGAGATGATTTTTTAAATTAAAAAGTAATTAATTTGTACTAAGCAAGAAAATGAAAGTGACCTGACAAGTGCTGTCTGATTAAGATGTGGAATACTAAACAAAATCAACAAATGCTGAAAAACACATGTATCTCTTAATAATTCATCCTCAAATGATTCAATTCATCCATCAGAATAGCCCTATATTGTAGTTAATTTGTAGGGGATAATATTGGTATTATCCCAGTAATTACAAAGAGAAAAAAACTTACCATGAAGACCACACATAATATTTTTCCTTACAATACTTCATAAATTCTAACCAAAAATAAGCTCAACTGTGAACTGTACAGTCACTTCCCTAGAACTAGAATTTCTCTGTATACAAGCTCATTTAAAGGTATTTTATTTTATAACATTTTTTTCAACTAACAGTATTAGAATTTGGGCTTCAAGGAATACCCTGTAGGAATTAACCAGCTTCACAAACATTTTTCCGTATTTTTAGATCTGATGTGGCAGCTGTGTGGTGAGACTGGTTGACATAACTGGGACTGGGAATTTATATCTCCACTAAATGTGTTTGCCTGACCAGAGAATCAGTTGTTTAATCTGGGAATAAAGGTACATCAAATAATGTGTAACGTACAAACCAGGCTGGAGGCAAAGTAGTTATAAAAATTCTTTATTCTGGAAAGGAACCTCAATGGTTTAATAATTTTATTAGTTCTGTCAAGGATTGTCATTTCTCTTTGTTTTGCTGTACCTTAGCTGCTAGGTTGTGAATGTCATACCAGTAGTCTACAAAGCTGCAGGTTATAAAAAACAGCTTCAGAAGGAGGTCGTATATATTAAGATCCCATTTGGCATGTTTGTGTGTGGGGATGAAGTCACTGATGCGATGGGCCTGTTCCATTTTTGCAGTCATTCTACACAGCAGCATAAATACACATACACCTCAAAAGCTGCAAAAGCTCTTTCTTGCTCCTCAGCCTAGAGTCAGGAGAAATAAAACTTGGCATTTGCCACTGACAACTTTTAGTGCATCCATAGAGTTTACATTTGTATTTGTCTTGCTCTTGTCCTCTTGCTGTCATTTTCTCAGTGTAGAGCAGCACCTGCAATAGTAAAAAGATGCAAAGTGGGGCAGCTGAGGGGCACCCTGAGTTTGAGGACAGCACACCAAACAGTAAAGAACTGCAGACTGTAGTGAATGCCAGACTTGGCAGTTACAACATGTCTTTCTAAAGACATCCACATAATTCTCCTCCTTGTTATTTCCCTGATGGTGATGCCTTTGTGATGGCACTTTTGCTTGCTTCTCAGACTGTTTGAAAGTACACTTGCCATACCTGATTGTAGTACATTTCTGGACTAACTGCTTGTGTCTTGAGTTGATTTGCCATTCTGAAATTAGCAAGGTTGCTTTTATAGCCACAAGATAGACAGAGGAGTTTTTTTCTTTTGTGCTTTTTCTAATGGTATTGTTTTGTGGCAGCAGCTACACATATAATTTATATACCAGATAGCTATAATATTTCAGAAAAAAATGCTTTTGTTGCTTGTTATGTTAGAAATTCTATGGCTGTATAGAGTCTGTAGAGTAATGATTGCAATTTTGCTAGGTGTTGTCAGTGGAAATTGGAAACTCAGTAAGTACTTTTTGTGTACTTTTCTAGCAATATGTATGACAAATAATACAGCAATTACAAGACATTACAATAGACATCCTGTGACAGTTCGTTCCATTTCTGAGCACTGCAGCAGTATCCATAACACAGAATTCATGAATATAGTATGTTGTATTTATCTAGTGCCTTTCATCAATGATGCTTTTGACAGATAGATACACTGTCAATGCAATAGTGGTCCGCCTACTTCTACACAACACTGTACCTAATGGTGAAACAGAGAGAACTTCTCTGCTGCTGTCTACCAGAATGCCTTTCTGCAGAGCTTGTTGCAGGGGATTATTCCTCCCCAGTTGCAGGACTGCATTTGTCCTTGCTGAATTTCACACCACTCCTGTCAGCCCATTCCTCCAGCCTTTGTAGGTCCCTCTGAATGGCAGTCTGACCTTGAGAAATCATCTGGTTCCCAGATGATTATCTCATCTGCAAACTTTACAGGAAAGCATATACACACCTCCTCCAGGTTACTAGTAAAGGCACGTCTCAGGTTAGATCTCTGTGGTAGCTGTTACCAGCCTCCAGGTAATCCACTCTGTGAGCCTGATTTTCCAACCAGGAATTTATCCATCTGGTCTCCCACCCAACCAGACCTAATGACCTCATTTAGATAGAAGAATATTGTGGGAGACAGTAGAGAAAGCTTTGCTAAAGTTAAGGTAAACTACATCCATTTCTCTAGTTGTGTTTGCAAATTAAGTCATTTTACTGTAGAAGCCAATCAGATTGATCAGGCATAACTTATTTTTGGCAAATAGATGTTGACAGCTCCAGTAAGCTTCTTCTCCTTGTGCTCAGAAATGTGCTCTGAGAGCACTCACTTCATGATGTTGGATGACCAGGCTTAATTCCATGATTCATCTTTTTAATCTTTTTTTAATGTAGTCTGGATATTTCTTTTCTCCAGTGGTCAGGGGTTTTCTCTAGTCTTCTTCACCTTTCAAATATTAGAGGAAGCAGCCTTGCAAGGACATCATCCATCTCTCAGCACACTGATGCAGATTGGCAAGTCCCTTGGATTTCTCTGTGTCTGATGGTCTCAATCAATCCCTGCCTTGTCTGGTTGGGATTTACCTGGCCGCTTACTGCTGGTTGTTCATTGCCTCTTTGAACCTCTAATCTCTAGTAACAACAACCTGGGAGACTTTGTTGGGGAAGAGTGAGGCAAAGATGGCATTGAGCATCTCAGCCTTAACTGTGTCTGCTGTCCCACTCAACAGGTCCACACTTTCGTTAGTCAGTCTTTTAGTTCTGCAAAAGCTGTCCTTGTTACCTGTGAAGTCTTTCATGGGCATCCACTCAAGCTGAATATTGGCTCTCCTAATGGTATCCAAAGTTGCCAGTAAATGTTCTAAATTCCTCCTTTGTAGTTTGCTCATACTTCCACCTTCTGTACGTTGTCTGATGAGATGAGGCCTTTTGGAAATTCTTGGTATTTTTTAGTAATTTCAAAGTGTAATAGATCATTGAATTGCTTTCCCTGGAGAAACTTATCTGATGGGTGTGTCTAATCTTCAGGACTGATCTTAAAATGGTATTGATCCTTATTTCAGTTTATTTATTCAACTGGAATGTAGCATCTTAGTAGTTTACTTTCATAATCCGATTACCACCAGAACCTTTTAAAAATACTTACTTCTTCCCTTTGACATACCAACTGTAATGAGATTTCACATTTTTGCTAACAGCTCATCTGTTTCATATTTAATCTTTCCGAACCCATACATGTTTGTCTGGACTTGATTATTTTTTTTTTTTTTAACTTCTCAATTGCAAATCAGCCAGAACACTTATTCTTCTGATACTGTAGTCTACTAGAGTCTTACATTTTTCTGCCTAGAAAAGGGCATGTCTCAATCCTCTGGTACAAGACAAATATACTTGGTTTCAGGAAAAACTTCATCTAGCAGCTCACTTTTGATGTTGCCATCTGTGTACCGATTCTTTGCAGGTTCTCTGCTGCTTATGTTCTCATTGGAGAAAGAGGAGAGGATTTGGGGATTTTTAATACCATTAGTTATTTACAGTTCAAAATCAGATTTATTCCCTTCCTTATATTTACTATATGTTATCTGCTTAGAATTTAACTCGTTCCGTGTTTTTCTGATCCCATATGTCTTAATTTCAAAGGATTTCTTTTTTATTCAACCTCTAAACCCTTGCCATTGATCTCTATTGATTTCTTCTTTTCCTGCTTTCTGTTGTGATCAGAGGCATACATATCCTTTGAGATCTGATTACTGTTTTCTTCAATGCAATCCCTGGAACATCTAAGAAGTTGGGGGTTTTGCCCCCATGTAGGACCTTTTTCATTACATTTACATGTTTCAGAAACACAACTTGAAATTTGATGAGTTTCCTGCATTTGTACCTGCATTTTCTGTGACTACAACGAGCTTTTAGAATTTCCCATTGTCTACTTTAATACAGCATCTATCCCCTTGATCTGAAGTGTCATCCACTAGACTTTTTTCATTTGTGCCAGGAAAGCTGTAATGAGTTGTGGGCAGTAGGTGAACTGCAGTAGTTATTTTGAAACTTTAATTAATGCCATTAAAGAGCCAAAAGCACATGAGAGACAGTCTCTTGAACTGGATAATAAAGGCCAAGAGTTAAGGAGATTTTAAAGAGTTCTGATTTACCTTTTTAAGTTCAAAGCACTGTTGACAAAAACTATATTTGAGATCCTTTAGAAACTTCTAAGCTGGATAATTTTTCTTGATTATAAGGAGCAGATAAGACTAGATAATATGTAAAGCAGAAATTTATATTTTTTTTACTAAATAACATGAACTGTGATGAAAAGAGTTAATGAAACCACAACAGAAATCTTCATATTGCTGAAGATAGTGTAGGATAGTGTAGTGTGACTTGTGTGATGGGTACACACTTCAGTGCAGGACAATTAAAAGCTTCTCTTTGCTGTCTAATGCAGTAGCAGATAGAGGTACTCAGCCCAGGGGTTTTGGGCTAGATTTGGTGAAGTTCCGTGCTAACACTCCTGCTCCTCAGCAGTGCAGTGTGTAGTGGCAATGCACTCTAACAGGCAGTTGCACAGCTTCTGTTGAACTCGCTGGATACATCTCGAGGAACTGCAATCTTCTCTTCTTTCCTTTGCCCCTGCTCAAATGAGATCAGCATTTGACAGAATGCTCCTTCCATTGTTCCCATTTCATCCATTTTCATTTTTTTTCTACCCCTTCCTCTCATTTTGTGTTCCTCCTTGTGTCTTAAACCATAAAAATAGTAAGAATAAAAATAATTTTTCAGTTTCTCTTTGTCTTTTAAGAAAAAGAAAGAAAAAAACCACAACAATAATAGAAACTGGCTTGACAGCCATCTTCGTGTTTGTTGCCTTTTGCTTACTTGCAGCTCATTCGTCTTGAGAATATGGCTTCAAATCTTCTATGTCTCTTTTCTTCGCCAACAATTAAGGTCTCTTCAGGATCTCTCAAGGCAAACGGATATTCCTTATGGCACTGTCTTGGACTCTGCAGTCTATGAGCATGTCCGAGTGAAAGGGATGAATCCTTTTGAGAGGGACAGCATGTATTCCCAAATGTGGCGTATGATTAACAGAAGTAATGGCTCAGAGAACAACGTCTTGGAGTCGACTGCAGGCATTCAAAAGGTACTGGTATGACTTATGTTTTCCTTCCCATTGGATATGCTCTGCTATAACACCACATTTGCTTAGTTATTACTTTTAACAACACGGGATGCATTTGCATGCAGATAATGATCATGGATGGGACTTGTAATCTATGTAATCTTGTTTTCAGCAACATTAGCAGTACCCAGAGTGTTTGCTCTGAAAAGGATTTATAGGTATGAGAGATTAATGTATTTGTCAGGATACAAAATGGCAATAAGATCACTGGACTTATAACCACAGAAGACAGAACAATGTACTGTACGAAGCTTAAAGCGTTTTAAATACAAGACATTGATGAACTTGTTTTTATAAGCTCATGGCGTTGAAAATCTTGGCTTTCAGTTAGAGCTCTGAGTCATACATGTTTTGAGAGAGGCAGGCAGAAGAAGATGATCTGGCTTTAAAGAGTGCCACAGCCAGCATCTGTAGCGGGTTTAGCAATGGTAAAATACTTTCAGAGCATGAGTCAATTTTCATAGTCACATTTGTGAATGCAATAGTTCCATGATTTTATTTGACAGCTAGAGTGAACACTAGTCCCTGAAAGGGATCATTGTGAGAGTGATTACAGGTTAAGGAGTGACTTTTTCCCTACTGTTGGATCTTCAGAGTTTGAAATCAAATCTGAGAAATAACATCTTTTGTATGTTTTGTTTTAAACGTCAAAACATGAAGGTTGGTTAAAGCAAATATCCATGAAGTTATGTGTTCACTTCTTTTAGGCTTGGTTTAGAGACTTCTAAAAATCCAGATAAAGTGCATTTTGTCTCTACCCATCATTTCTGATGTTTTCACACTGAATACAAACTCATAAGAGAAAAGAGTATGTTAAAAAGAATTATTAAATCACTGATGACCTCTTGATAATACAAGAAATAAAAAATAACAAAGGTTCTTTGGAGTTTTAAAAATCACTAGTCCACTCTTTGTATAGCTGAGATCGTATTTTCTCCTCTGAAGGACTAAACAGCATTAAAGAAGAGGCAAGAGATGCCCTGGGGAACTGCACTTTTGAAACCTCTTTAGATAAAGTCGTAAGTTGGAAAAGCAAGGGAAAAAGACCGTCTGAAGATTTATTGGCTGGTGGAAATTGCTTTTTTTGAGAAAATATATTTTAGCTCAGTTTTTAAGGGTCTGATAAAGCTGGGGTTTGCCATTTGTATTAAAAAAAAAAAAAAAAAAAGAAAAAGCAAGCTGCTTTCCTGGTTTGCTTTCCCATTATACTGAGGGTTTCAGAAGAATCAAAAACTAGAGCACATCAAACACAGCTGTGTTGACTAATAGCTTTTAGCTGAAAAAAAACAACCGCTGTATCATGCTGGCAGGTAATTTCAGATTACAGTCTTTTATTTCTCATTTCTGGAAACATAGCAGATGATGCCCTAAAACCAACAAAATCAGAAATATCTGAGTTCTTTAATTTCCCATGCATCTGCTTCCCAGGAATAAACACTTGCAAATGATGTTGAAAAAGCTGCAGCATGTGAGCAAGCCAACCAGTCTCCAATTTTAAAGTGTCAGGCACAGTTCTAATGAACATGCAGATCCACCTATCCAAACATGGTTTCTCCCCTTCTTCCACCTTACAGGAAGAAACAACACAGAAAAGTAAGATTATTTAACAGTTGATGTTCACACAGAAGCTTTTGGGAGATTGTATTTGGCCTGCTCAGGAAGAAAGATGGATAAAGAATGTGATGTTAAAAGCTAATCTTAGGCAAGGAAAATTAATATTTAAAAAAGTCTCTGATAAGAGGCAGAGATTTTAATCTCTGTAACTTACTTTAAAAAAAAATGAAAACATTTCAGAGGAAAGAATTCTTGGGTCCTTTTGGCCTATTTATATACTAAGGACTAAGGTATGACTGAACAGCAGTTTGTCCAAGCTCTCTGAGACCATTACCTCAGCACGTTCTTGGAGTGCCAAGAAAGGACTGAGAGTTAACAAGTGCTTCCAAATGGATATGAGGACAGGCATTTCTGCTAGACTGCCTAGTGACCATGAAGGGGCTGTAGCAGGAGGGACCATCATGGCAGAGAAGTATGCAGAAAGGATGTTATGGACATGATGGACATGGTCTTTAACACTCCCTGATGCACCTTCTCTGAGGTTAAATGGGGTTTGAAAATAGCCATCACAGAAGAGACTTTGACATTTTTGTTATATCTTAAAAGCCCTCTATTTTTGTCTTGCTTTTATTCTGCAAATTACAGAGAAGGTGGCACTCTTTATTTTGAGTAAAGTAGCAGCTTAATACTAATATAAACAGGGGGAAGGGGAGAGGGATCAACTGCTAGTTTACTCGTCACATCGTTCCACTCACTCAGCAGGACTGCATGCTTGCTGTACTGGTGACTTCATGGCGAATGGCACTTGTATGAGTGAAAATACAATACAGTCAAATGACAATGATTGCATAGTCCCATTTTGCATCAGGCAGTCTAGAGCTTTGACCTGCTGTTCCTGGCAGGAGGGCAGAGAAGGCAAGAAAAATAAAATGGGAAGATCAAGCCTTTGAAAGTTTTCAAATTTTGGTATTTATTGGTTGTTTTCTTCTCATAAATCAGGTGCATACGTATCCCCATGTACCCTTCTATTCCATCCATAGTGAAGAGCTGTATATACCATCAGGTTTGGCTAGAAAGCAGCTGGACAGATTTACTCTGAGACAGCAGAGTTTTAAATACCTCAAGCAGCAGACAGCCTGAAAAGTGAAGGCACTTTAGATATTTTATACCATTTAGTGTCTCTTCCTTACTTAAAAGGCAACAAAAAGCAGTTGAAGATCTGAATTAAAGGTAGAGAAGCATTCAGTTGTTTGTCTTCCTGCTCTGTCGAATCAAAATGGATGAGGAGATAGTGATATTCCTGCATATGTTTTGATTATTCTAGAGAATAGTCACTTTTTTCTTCTTTTTTCTTTGTGATTCCTAAGTTTTTAATGTACCTCAAATTTATTTTCCTTTTTTGTGTGGGCTATGAAATATGTATCTCATTCTGTCAAAGGAATCTCCATTTTCACAGAAGTTACTTATTCAGAGAGGATTTACAGAGGCCTAAGTCATGCCTGCTTAAACATTCATTGCGGACTCCAAGAAAAATCATTTAGGCTTAAACATATCACATTACATACCTCTTTATGTCTTCTTAAAAAGCACATTACTCTACTTAATCCTTTACAAGCACCACAGGCTTTCCTATTCTTGGAACTATTCCGATTTAAAATATAATGAAGCATTTCCATTGTGCCCTTCTCTGCTCTTTCTTCCCTAGAGTGTAATAGTGTCTAATGCCCTATCCTACCCAACTTGTTCCTCTGAACATGATACCATAGCCTACAGCGTGTGCATTTTTCTCTGCAGTACAAAGTGGAGAATTCCTTTCCCAGGCTGCATAGGCGGAATCTGAATGTTTTGAAACCTCTGTCAATTTAACTCTAGCTGCAAAATATTTAGCCAGTAGGAAACTTTTGAATAACTGTCAGGCCAAATAATGCTTCTGCATGGTGCACTAAAAGAAACTTCTCTTAGGCTCTCGTAATATTTCCTCTTCACCTTGCACATAGGATCAAAAGGAATTTGATCTCGAGATTTGTATTTTCTTGTAATCCTACCTGTATTGCCAGTCGAAACATGCTGGCAACTACTGAGCCCATTTGTTTCCTCTGGATGCTGTGGATGGTGCTTTTACCTTCCTAAGGATTCCATTAATAGTAATTACATTGTTTAAACTACATATGAATATGCCATAAAAAAGTTTTGCTAAGGTGATTTGCCTGGATAAAAAAAGGAGTAATAATGATTTCAGATTCTCTGCTAGAACAAATTGTTAGTAACGGGATATGCTTATTCTTAATTTATTTTCAGCAGTAGCAACAGCATAAAGGTTTCTACCGATGGGCAAAAAAACACTTAAATTCACTAATTATCCTTATTTACTGACAAATTTGCCGTTGAAATTGCTGCTCTGGTGGCACATACTCTGGTCACACCACAAAAAGATCCAGTTAACATATGCAAGTCTGTTGTGAAGGTTTCTGACTATGCAGTTGTCCAGAAAAACAGTGAAAACAAGAGGTAACCAAGACAGACATTTTAGATATTGGATCTGCACTGTCATTCAGCAGTTTGGCAATGGCTAAGAAGGGAACAGGATGCAAAAAAAAAAAAAAAAAAAAAAAAAAGCAAGAACATCTAAAAATGCTGTGACAATACTCCAGTCTCCTGTATATCTTAATTCTCCCCTACAAGTGGATCAGCTACACTATGCAGCTATTAGTTAGTAAACCAATTATCAACCCAGATACTGGTTCTCTGGTTCCCCTCAGCCTCCAGACATGATGATTTTTGGGCAGATGAAACGTTCTGGTGCTGCTCTACAAGTAATAAGGTTCAGGACTACCCTTAAGACCTTGATGCCCCATAGCTGAAGGTGAAATATATCTATTTTGCAATTACTGTCTGCTGCACAGTCCACGACTTGGATCTGACAGGTGCCTGAGGGTACCAAATGCACCTGCACTTTGTATTACCATGGGTGGTCTAGCTCCATCTTGTCATACAGCATCCTTTTCCTGGTAAGCAACACTCAACATAAAACCCGAGCCAGATTTACCAATGAAGTGCTATTAATAATGACAGGAGAAATGCCTGATCCACTGACATTAGCATGTTTAATATCTTACAGCTTGTAAACATGTCAGTTCATGGGAGCAGGGGAGTGGAGTATATTTCATTGCAAAGCATATTTCTTATAGCTTCATCGCAAACTGGCTTCAGTTTGTATGAGCCAAAAGAATGATCCAGCCTGGTGATAGATTTTAATTTTTTTTTTCTTTTAGTACTGTGTATCTTTGCCTTCTTATCTAGGGCTTGAGCAAACTTGCAGCAGTGCAGCAATTTAGAATCCTGACCAGAAAACACTACAAATGCAGTATGGTGTTACTTTCAGATGCTATGAAAAGGCTAATAGTTATCTGGATTAGCTTAGGAGATCAATGTGATTTCTGTGTATGATAACTGATCTATGACAGTTAACGGAGCATGAAAAGATTCTGTTCATAGCTTTAAAATTTAATTGTAAAACTGTTTTCCTGCTCTCTCATTTTCTCAGAATTCAAGGTAGGCTCAACAAAAGGCTTGCTCTTCCTCACAAATGCTCCTAAGCATATAGTAAATTTTGATCTAACTTTGACTTTTTAGAGTTTTCACAAGTTTTATCTTGAGTAGAACACCTGTAAAAGTTATTTTGTGCAGAGTTTAGATTTATTCAAATGAAAATGTAAGTCAAAATTTACATCAACCTGCATATCAAGTAATGGATCTGCAAGACGTGTGTTCATCCAAAAACTAAGCAAGCCAGCTACTGCCATATTCCTCCAAATGTTCCTGATACCTTTTTCTGAGTTTATCTTACTCCTGTTTCATCTTACATGCTCCTACATGTACCTTCTCCCTTCTGCTATCACTGAAATGCCATCCAAGTTGCTCATGACTTCTATTCAAAGGTCAGTCTGCGTATGCCTGGTAGCCACTTTAATAGCCTCAAATGTTGCTGACTGATGTCCTGCCATGTCATTCTACTTTCCATGACCATCTTTGCTTGCACTCTCTCTCTTATATTTCTATTATTTTGGAGAATATTCCAAATCTGTTCTCCAATTTTTGTGAGCCATCCTACATCAATTATCATAGTCTTTTGTATCTGTAGCTCATCCCCAAGTATTCTCAAGTCCAAACAAATCCAACTAGCTAGAACTTGCAGTTCTGCTTTTCTTACACGGAACTGAGTTCCTTTTATCTGAAATAAAATTTGTGTGTTTTCCTCTACTGTCTTTTCTAACCTCTAACTTAGTTCAACCTACAATAGCTGACTTCATCATCTTCATTTTCTTTCCTGAGGCTTTCTATTACTTAAGCTTTTACCTTCCAAAGAATGTTTATGATTTATCCATATAAACCCCAGTCCATCACTTCAGTAGTTTTCAGTATTGTTTCTGGGGCCTTTATAAAGGACTCTTTACACATTTAGTGCTATCAAATATGCTCTTGGGGGTAAAAAAAAAAAAGTTGTCTTGAGCTTCAAGGCCTTTGATGGTTGATTCTGACTCTCCCTTTAGCTTTCTCATTTTCTGAATTGGAAATCATTTGTGTGAACTTCCAGTGCAACTCTTTTTTCAAGCAAGCATCTTTATGTTTTCTCCAAGGACTCTTCTGTAAGATATGAAGTTTTTCCTCAAGACGATAGCCTTGTCTTGTCTTGAAACACCTGAACACTCCATTGTTATTACACTAACAAAAACCTTAACAACTAGGTCTCTGGTGTACTACAATCACTACTCATCAACTGAGCAGCAAGGTATCTCTATACTCTTTTCCTTCATTTGGCTTATTTTATAGCTGTCAAATAAGGGGGGAGAGAGAAACTCACACCATAGTTGTCTAAATACAACCATAAATGTGATGTGGGGGAAAGCAAAGAACTACTCTACCTCTGTATTAACTAAGTTAATGAACATGATCATTGTCAGGTGCAGGCTATTTGTCAGAAAAAAATACCTCTGTGTCTGACATCTCAGCCTTCATCCGCTAAGATCTGCAGCCTAACTTCATAAGATGAGTATGGGAGCTGAAGTTTGTTAGCAGTCTGATACGATATAGAAAGAAAAGGGAAAAGAATATATTTTATTGAGCAATCAGTCTTTATTATCTCTCATTTTCTCCAGCTTCTGTGTCACCAGCTACGTATTTGTCTTGAATTGTCTCACTGATTAACATAATTGCATTAATCTCACAGACAGTTTTCTAATCTTGAAGTTTTCCACTTGTTTACAGAGAAGGTTTGTTTGCCTGAAAGCTTGGTTATTTAGAGATCCCCCCAGATATATACCTTCTTCTATTCAAAAGTAATTATCTCTCAAAACCTTGCTTCATTTAGATGCTGAAACTGTCATAGCTACAACTATACTTGTGTTACCTTGGGTGCCCAAATTAGGTGCGCATGTTTCTTTCCTATCTATGGCAGACAAATAATTTCCTTCTCTAGAGAAGGATGGGGAGTACCTAAGCTGGGAGTCTACTTTTCTTGGCCGCTTATTTTGTACAGTACCTATCAAAATATGATCATATTCCTTGACTAGAAATGACAATAAAAATAAGAAATAGCAAAATACATCCCGAGGAAGTAATTTTGATTGAATCCTGTAGAATTGCATTCTACAGAGAGCTGAATCCAGACTTTTCAGATGGAAAAAGATGGCTGACAATCCTTTGAAGGGTGGGGCATGGAGTGGGGGGTTCCCCACCCTTTTCATCCTGACGGACAAATACAAAGCTAAGTACTTCATGCCTTAGCCTGTTTCTAAGTCTGTAGTCATCTTTTTACATGGTAAAACAGTCCAAAGAAGCATATTGATTGCTTTGTCAAGTGACTTCACTTGGGGTTTCTCTCATGTAGAAGTAGACTAATTAGGATGGTGCCATGAGAGAAACACCTGAAGTGCATTCCTGTCCTGATGACAGGAGACCAGCTCTGTAGAAGTGCCACTATAAAGCACATGGTGCCTTGACAGGCATTTGATCTAAAATAATCCTCATGTACACAAAGAAAGTAGAATTAACTTTGTGTTAAATAGCCCTAGATCTCTACCTGTAGAGATAAGAAATAGGAGCTTTCCATTTTTGTTGTTTATTTCTGGAGAACTTCGGGTATTTCTAATAGGTGGGGAAGGTAGGACTGCAACATCATGCTCTAACTAGTGAGTGTAGCTAGGCCACAACATGCAGAGTAACTGCTCATGGCTACCTGTATGACGAGTTTGTAGCTGTCGGTGCTTATTTTATCCCCTTGTATCTCTTTGTACCTTTTTCTGGTAGTGTCCAACTTCGGGAATTGCTGCCAGAGTAGTATGTATCCTCATTTATTTCTCTAGCCACATCACATCTGACTACCAGAATTCTGAGCTCTATATATGAGAGACTTTAAATTTCTGAATAATTAAGCAGCATGAGTTCTGCTTGCATTTGCAGTGGCAAGTGATTAATTGTTCAAATTCCAAGCTCCTTCCTGAATCTGAGACTTTTAGGGGATGGGAAATTTTGGAAGGGAGTGGGGAATAATAAAACTGAAAATTAGGAAATAATTTAACAAAAATCAAGTGCATTTTCAGTTAATGACTGTAAAAGCTGAGCATGACTATGTCAGGATAATGATGGAAGGAAATTTTTTTTGCTCTCATTTGTCACTGAAGTTTTCTCAGCTGGCCACACTCAGTATTAGGGAGGCACCTGTTAGAAAGGGTGATATAAACAGAATAGGATGCTGAACCCACCACCCTTCCAAACGAGTAGCTTAAATCATGCATATTTGGGTCTAACCAAGCAATGTTATTGTCATGTTCCATAAAAACCAGTTTCTGAGTATTTACTATGTGATGAGTGCATTCATTATGCATTAGCACAGGAGAAGTGGAAAGAGAAACAGCTCTCATGGGTGCTGTTACAAACCATCTCATGAGTAAAATACAGGCTTTACTACAGTGCAAAACAGGAGACGTTTTTACAGATATATTTGCAGCAAAATGGAAGTTCTGCTGCAAGTTACTCTCTCAATTAAACTCAAAACAAGAACATGTTCCCCCTTCGGTTTATGAGCTGCAAAGACCAGGAAGGGTTTGAGAGAGGAAGATTGTTTGGGGCAGAAAGGTAGTGAAGGGTCAGTTTTGTAGAGTATCAGTTGTCGTTGGGCACAGAGTGATGTTGGTCCTGACGTGGCATCTTACAGTGAAAGTGTGGTGAGTATATATAATGAAAAAGCAGTACAAGGAAACATTTGCTAGATAATAAAATATTGCTGTTTTTTCCAACCCATAAATCTACTTCTAATGCGGTTGCTAAAATCCTTTGTACTGCCTTCCTACACTATTCCATCTATGCCATTGCCTCACCAAAAGAGAGTATGACCAACAGCTTTAAACGGCCAAGAACTGTAGAGGGCTGAGCAAGTTGTGCTGGGATGCAAGCAGATATGTGAACCTCCCCATGTGCATCAGCAGCTTGTGGAGGGATGTTCCCTTTGGAGCCTTGAGTAGCACATACATTATGTCACCTTTTATTGGTGTGAGGTGACTGCTTGGTGTCTTCAGAAACTAGGTATGCTGCTTACATGTCATTCCACTTTGACAATTGGTCATTTATTTTGATTTAGCAAGAACTGAAATGAACATGACATAACAAGTCCTGTAATACTTTAGGCCTCCAAAATTGTTCTTTATTAAATAGACGAGACTCCTCATGCAAGTTGCAAAGTCCTGCAAATTTGGTTTCCTAGTCTGGTCACATCAGATGCAGGCCATTTCTGTGCAACCTGTGGGGAAGCAAAACTTGAGATGAGTAAAATATCCTTCTTGAAGTACTTTTTGTTGGTTTTTCAGGTAACTTCTTGTAGCTGCTTTCCTATGGGAGAGTGAGGATTTGAATTTGTGCAGCTTAACAACCATATGTTTTCTTTTGTGCTCAGATCCAGTTCCATATCCCTTTTCAAACCCATCAGTGGAAAAGGTCTGTCAAAAATTGCAGCCTCTCAGAGAAGTAGAAATTTGGATCATGTCTCCACTTTGTTGGCACCTCCTATCCTTCCCCAGCTTTTGTTAACTCACTCATGCAAAGGCAGTAGTGAAGCCACAGCACCCTCACTGAACACTCTTTGCGACTCACATCCCTTTCCATATCAGAGAAATATGTCTCTGCTCTGATTTCTCATTTTGGATTCTCATTGTCCTAAGAAGGAAAAATTTTATAAAGTGCATGACAGAGAAGAAAAGCTTGGCATTTGAAACACTCTTGTTTGGCTACAGGGGACATAAAAGGTATTAGGCATCTATTACTCTGGTCCTGTGAGCTCTTATTTCTCTATTTTATCTCTATTAACTTAGAGCTTTTCCTACAGAGGTTCTGTAGCATTTTCAGGTTCATGAAGATAAATAACACCACCATGCCGAGGGTGTCTGGGGACTACACATACTCCTACGCAGCTCCAGCAGCCTAGGCTCATTCTTTTCTTCTGAATTATCTCTTCACTTTGTTCTCTCCCTCTTTTTCATTTTTCTACTTTTTGACCCTACGTCCTTTCTGTCTGGATGCCAGCTACTTCAACTTTCTCCTAGTTCTCTGAGACTTTATTCTTGCCATTTGTCAGCTCTCTGCGTAGTCACACATGTCCCTTACTATCTGATAGTCTTACAGCTGTATAGGAATAGGCAATATGAAAGCAAAAAGAGAGAGCTCAAGGATAGCTCACAGCTGCTGAAAATTTTTAGACTATCATCCTTAAATAATCAATACAATAATAAGCATATTTGTAGGCAATTAAATGCTAGTGAGGTAATAAGGATGGTGTAAGAAGATTAAATGGTAAACTAAAAAGCACAGACAGAATACTAAGAAAATCAACCTTTCTAGTGCCTAATTTATATAAGTGCCAAATATCAGAAGCTTTGATTAAAACATATCACAGAATCACAAAATCATTTTAGTCTCAAAACAGGAGAGAGGAGAAAGTCCAATGTGATTTCAGATTTCATTTAGAGACATAAAGCACAGAAAAGGTTAATTTTTCAAATGCAATAGAGGAACCCCCAAAAATGGTATTTATATTTACATACTTCAGTTCTGTTCTTCTAAATATCTATGTGCATTTAAATGCAAGTACAAGATGTAGAGCCAGAGAAATCTTCAAGACTGGGTCTGAAAACTTCTGGTCCGGGAAACTGGAGACTGTGCAGACATTTGCTTCTGTTTGACATTGTCCTCAGTCATCTGGTTATACATAGTGGGAAATATTCTAATAAAACTGCATTTTGTTGGAATATATCAACTTATTGAACCCAAAATGTTTTGAGGAAAAAACAAGTTTATGCTGTGTTTGAGGAGGGAGAAAGGAGGAGAAGGATCAATTTGAAGCTCCAGATCTGGTGGTTCAAACTAAATAGCTGTTACACAAAATCAACTACACAGCAGAGTGCCAGAACATACGATTAACTTTTGTGGGCTTAAGCCACACTCATACCAAGAAATTAATGACCTTGAGATATAAGGAGTTATTTCTTTAAAGGGCAATTAGAACATCTACAGTGCAGAGGCTGTCAGGCTGCACTAAGGTCTGGTGTCAGGATATGTTCATTGGCTCTTGCTGGTGCTTTGCACTCTAACCCTATTCACTTAACTCGTCTGGAGTGATATGAAATTAAAACACACTTCTTCAATTCTCACTAAATATTTCAAGAAATTTCAAATTCCATTCAACCAGAAGTTTCAAAAGCTTTCTTCCTGATATACGTGTGGGACTCAGGAATCTCGGAGAGGAGTGCTTTGAACTAAAATGTGACTCTGCACGTGCATCATGGCTGTGCATACGGCCTGTGGATAGCTTCTGGGGTGGACCAGGTAGTAGCCCAACAGGGCATTGTTTGGGCTTTTCCTCCTGACATTGTGTCTCTGAGCTCCTTTGTGGATGTGCAGAGGAGCTTTTCTAAACATTACCTAAACAATATTTTCAGCTCCTGCAGGCTTTGCATGATCATAGTCACCAACTTGGCAGTCCCAGCTGAGTAGAAAAGATCAGATGGATGTAGAAAAATAGTTTTCTCTCTCCTGTTACTCAGACTTGCAAAATTAGCCTGTGTCAGTGGCATATTTGCTTAGGTAGTGATAAATGAAAATGGTAAAAAATCTTTCATTCTCTGGCATTAGTCTGGCACCTTTCATAAGCAACAAAATCCTTACAAAACCAAACAAAATAATGTTCTTTTTCTATACCATATATTACAATGCCTTCTGCTACTATCTTTTTCTGACTTGACTCAAGCTTCCACTGAGATGTTTCTGAGTGCTTTTCTTGGAAAGAAATGTAGATGGTGTGAATTTTCCAGCCATCAAATTAAAAATTCACAAGTAACAGCAAGGCATTGAGGAAGGTATGCCAGCTAGGTAAGCTGGCTCTCTCAAAGTATGTCAACTAAAAATAATGATAAAATTCCACCTTGAGAGTTGGGCAGAGAGGAACCTCATGAGGTTCAACAAGGGCTAACGCAGAATCCTGCACCTGGTGAGGAACAACCCCATGCACCAGTACAGACTGGGGATTGACCTCTACTCTGCCCTGGTGAGGCTTCACGTGGAGTACTGTGTTCAGTTTTGGCCTCCCCAGCTCAAGAGGGACAGGGAACTTCTAGAGAGAGTCCAGCACAGGGCCACCAAGATGATCTGGAGCATCTATCCTATGAGGAAAGGCTGTGGGAACTTCGCTGTTCAGTCTGGAGAAGACTCAGGGAGGATCTTATGAACACTTACAAGCATTTAAAAGGTGTACATCAGGAGGATGAGGTGGCACTTTTTCCTGTTGTCTCAGGTGACAGGACTAGGGGTAATGGACAAAAAATGGAACTCAAAAAGTTCCACTTAATCTCGTGGAAAAATTACTTTACTGTGAGGATGAGGGAGCCCTGGCACAGGCTGCCCAGGGAGGGTGTGAAGACTCCACACTGTTGTGGTTTTGCCCAGCCAGCAATGAAGCACCACAACAGTCTCTTGCTTGGTCTCTTGGATGGGGCAGTCTCTTGCCCCATCCACCCCCACCCTCCTTAGGATGGCTGAGGCCCCAGTGAGACGGGAGGAAAAATAGATAACTAAGGTTGTTGTGGACTGGGACAAGAGAAGGGAAGGGTCATTACCTACAAGAAACAGAACAAAAAGTGAAAACATAGCAGGATGATGAAAAAATTACTACCAGTACTTTAAGATCTCCCTCCCCCATCCCTCCTTTCTTCCCAGGCTCAGCTCACTGCTCCCAATATCTCTACCTCCTCCCCCTTCAATGGCTTAGGTAGGCAGGGAATGGGGAATGTGGTCAGTCTCTCACAGATGGTCTCTGCCGCTTCTCTCTTCTCAGATGAGGACGACTCCTTGCATTCTTCCCCTGCTCCAATACAGGGTCCCTCTCTCAGGACATAGTCCTTAAGGAAATTCTCTGTTGTGGGTTCTTCCCAGCTTCTGCCGATGCAGAGTCCCTCACACAGGATACGTCCTCCTCCAGGCATAGTCACTGCCCCGATGCAGGGTTTTTTACAAAGTGCAAACAAATCACCGCTTCACTAGTCCTCTCCACATGATGCAGGGGAGTCTCTGCTTCAGCACACCTCCTCCTCTCTTCCCTCACTGACCCTGGGTTCTGCATGGTCGTTTCTCTCTCTCTTCCAACTCCTTGCACCATGACCAGCCAGAAAAGAAGGAAAGAACAGAACAAGAAGGAACAGGAAGAACCTTCCTCTTCCACCTTCTTCTTTTTTAAAAAGTGATCGTGGAAGCACCTAATTGGCTCAGCCCCAGAAGTGGGTCTGGCTCAGAGCTGAGGAGAGTTTTGAGCAACTTCTTACAGAAGCCATCTTTACAGCCCCTTTCTCATTACGAGGAATGGCTCCATGTCAAACCATGACAAGTCTCCTTCTCTGGAGTTTTTCAAAACCCACCTGGATGTGTTCCTGTATGACCTGATCTAGGTGGTCCTACTTTAGCAGAAGAGTTGGACTCTAGATCTCTAGAGGTCCCTTTCACCTCCTAGCATTCTATGATTCTTCTGTTAAATAAGCAGAATCTTTCTGTAGGTTGAAGAGTAATGACAACTGTAATTTTTCCACCATTTTATTCTCTTTCATTAAATTGCAAGCAGTTTATGTCTCTCTGTATTTGAATTAAGTGAGAGAGTTGTCCAGTTTGAAATTGTGGCTACAATAAATCAGTTTCTTTTTAATAGCCAAGGTATGGGAGGAGAGGATTAAAGTGCATGTGGAGTATTTTAAGAAGCATTTTAACCAGGCTGTAATTACATTTCATTCTTCTATCAGTTTGCATAAAACACCCAATCAGGATAGACTGTACTACTCCCTCATTTGGATCACAAAGGCAGGTGAGGGTTGTTTACCATTCTTGGCTCTAAAGCTTTCCTACTGCATGGGGGCTGATTGGTTTTTTATGGCTGTTTGCAGAATGGCAAGTTAATCAAATGAAACAGACCCCATTCCCTGCTGAATCTAACAGGGAGGGATATAAATACCAAGATCTGTTTCATGATGAGTGGAAAATACAATGCATCTATAATGAAAAAAAACAGTAGATAAGCAGCTGTATTATATAAGTCTGTAAGTACCAAGGATTTCTGGTCATAACATCAATCAAAGAGCAGAAGCTTTGATTGTTTTGTCACTGACCTCAGTACAGGATTTCCTTGTAATACTGTCATGGTTTAATCCCTAGCAGAGACTAAGCACCACACAACTGCTTACTCACTACTACCCTCAAGGGAAGAGGGAGAGAATCAGAAAGGTGAAAGTAAGAAAACTTGTGGTATGACATAAAGACAGTTTGATAATAAAGCAAAAGCCACAGATGCAAGAAAGCAAAACAAGGAACTGATTCAGTGCTTCCCATCATCAGGCAGGTGTTGAGCCATCCCCAAGGAAGGAGGGCTCCATCATACATAACAGGTACTTGGAGAGACAAACACCATCTCTCCGAGTGTCTCCAGCTTCTTCCTCTTCCCTCAACTTTTCATGGCTGAGCATGACACCATATGGTGTAGAATATCCCTTTGGTCAGTAGGAGTCAGCTGTCCCAGCTGTGTCCCCTCCCAGCTTCTTGTGCACCCCCAGCCCACACACTGGTGGGGTAGGCTGAGGAGCAGAAAAGACATTGACTCTGTGTAAGTGGTGATTGGCAGTAATGAAAACATTGCTGTGTTATCAATGCTGTTTCCAGCACAAATCAAAACCAACATAGCCCCATACTAGCTACTGTGAAGAACATTATCTCTATCCCAGTCAAAAGCAGCACATATACCTTTCTAGCAAGAATTCTCAACCTGTGAATAAACAAATCTAGGACATGGCATCTTTTCATTAGTGAGCCTTGTCCCTAACTGTGACACAAATTTTCAAGAAACCTCAGAATTTCTCATCAATCTTCCACTAAGTGCTGGCTGCAGTTCCTGAGTATTCCTTTGTATTAGAGATGGATGGCCAAGACATCTTTCTTGTGACTGATCCAAGGTACTGCAACACACTTTGGCCCAAAACAGTCTGAATTTGTGACCTCTGGGAGACACTGAAAAAAATAATTTGTGTCCTGCAGCATGAAGAAACAGTGTGAGCTATTTTCCTACATTGCAGATGGTTGGAAGAAGGTGACAAATACAAATTTGAAAACCACTAAATTTTGTTTCACGCATGGCAGGAGTTCTGAGCATGGTTGTGCTTTATGTGACACTTCAAGTATGCACTGGGGAGGCTGCTGGACTGGGCCTCTCAATAGGCACTGGTACCTTGTCAGCTCATTCATAGATCTTTGTTGAGCATAGATATGAGAGAGGACATCGGTCTGCTCATAGAGGAGAGGCACACAGATACTGCTTGCTCAAAAGCAGAATATGTCATGAAAAAAATTAGATGTTTATAAGAAACAATATCTTCAGAATCAAAATTTTGGCCTCAAGTGCTAAAGATTTGTTCAGGTCTCGTATTTACACACACAAGTTGTTACGTGAATCTCTCTTGGATTTCCAATGTTGCAGTTTGCAGCATAATCTGGAGGCAACATATAATAATATAGAAACAGATTGTGCAGATGTAAGAAACAGAGGTGGGAAAAATTTCTCACAAAAGGAAAATTTCAACATCAGTTAATGAATGTTTGCAAAACTCCTTCATTCCTTCATCTTTCCAAATGATGCTATTATTAAATTAAGCATTTTTACCCATGCTATAGTTGTGCTGAGTCGATTACCCCTCACGTCCAACATGAAAAGTCTTTAGTTCAAAACTGGCATCCATTGAAAACAGTCAGTGGCAGACTTTGTCTCTGTTTGTATTTGCATTAACCAGCTTGGAATCTGACTTGCCTGTTCCAGACCTCATGAACAGAGTAATGTGGAGGGAAAAATCTCATAAGAGCAAGAATTACTTTAGACAGCATTTTGTAATATCCAGATCCATTCCTTGCTGAACGAAGAGAAATTACATCCAAATAACAGAGAAACTCATAGAAGGTTTGATTTTATTTTTTTTCAAATAGTACTCCTCATCCTGATGGAGTTTCTTCAGTCCTCATAGAGTTTTATGTGGTATGCCTTTTGACAGATAGTGTCTCAGTTTGTATGGTATCCTTTCATGATTTATATTGCACACATTCTATACAGTTTCAGTATGTTTTAGTGACAACTGCTCTTTAAAATTTGTAAGCTATGAGGTGTTTCTAACACCACATGAGAAGTTTTATGTATGTTATGTGACTACAGTTTTGATTTTATCTTTCTTGTATTATATTCAATATGTAGCTTTTTTAAAATTTGTATTATGCTCTTGCAGTATTTTATGCCCTTACAGGTCTATGTTTTATCTCTGTTCATTCCGTTCAAACACTGCTAGGCCTCTCTTCTGAGTGTGGGCCCCATGTAGATACAGAGTAAGTCCATTGAGCCGTTACTTATTCAATAGCTGCCAAGCGTAGACGCCTATACCGAGCCTTAGATTCTCATTGAATTTGCATTATTGGGCTCTAAATTATTTGAAATATGACCAAAATTATAAACACAGCTAAAAAGAAGTCAAAAGAGACAAGCAAAAATATTGTTGTGGTTTTATCTTCTTCAGCTACAAGAAAATAGGCTTTCATAGATATGTCATACATAAGATAAAATTGGATAGATTTTCCTGGCATTGTTTTTCCTCTGATTTTCTTGTATACTCTTGTGAATGAAACTTTTTCTAAAATTTAACATGACTTATAAAGCAACAAATTTACTACATTGGACTTGATGTAGATGTTCATCAATAGGAAATATGCTTTCCATTTGTGTCTGAAGGGATCATATATTCAGAAGAAGATCCCGCATGTGTGCAGTTGCATTGCATATGATGTTTCAATATAACTTAACAGAGAAAGATGTTTCTACACACAGAGCACAGCACAGCTGCATAGCTATTGGTGTGGGCTGTGTGTACAGATGCAGGCACACAGCTCTTTTTCCTGAACACTTGGTCAGGCATATACTGCGAATTTGTGAGAAGCTGTGTAGCATCTTTTAGTATCTCCCTAAACAAATGAAGAAAAATATCTTCACTGTTTTCCTTTTCAAAATCCATATTGAAGGAACAAGGAGCATGCCATTACAATAGAACTAGGCAAGTAATTTTTTTTTTTTTTGCTTTGTCAGTCAGTTAAGGCCTTTTCTATACCCTTACCACTGTGCTGGCACCTGGCATGTTTCCAGGTGCAGTGAAGTACTGTGGCTACTTCGTCCAAAGCCACTGAAAAAATGTAGTTCTTCCCTGCATTTAGTATACATGCATCCAACATACTGTCCCTCTCATGGCATAGTTCTGTAGAACAGAAGTTATTTTTAAGTTACTTTATGATATAAATGTAGCTAAAAATTAACCATCAGTTTAGATATTCATTCTTCTTATAGTCAAGGTCCAATTTGTTTTTCAGGAAGATAAATGACACAGAGTGAGATTACATTTCCTAACAAGGTAATGGCATTTTTCAAGCCATGTGAGCACAGATGCCAGGTGATAACTGCTGCACTTTGGATGAATTGCTAGAATGTCAGATTGATGGGTTTAAGATGCTATAGCTTGTGTTTTCCATTTTCCTTCCTTGTTGTTTGGTGCTAGCTAATGAAATAATTTCATTCATTCGAGTAAGATATTTACTTGACATCCATGATTAGCTGGGCACTTAGCTGTCCATGCTGCATGCACAAGTACCTGATTTGCAAGTGCACTGTGTAACTTGAGAAAATCACAACTGATATTCCTAATTCTAGGTGAAATGGTACTCCATTTTAAGAAGGCACATCAGCTGATTGCATTGTATCACCATGATTAAAATAAAAATTAAAAAAACCCTGCACCATCGTTTTTTCCATTCCATAAATATTTTAATTACACTTTCCTCATTACTCAGCTTAAAGATGCCTTGGCACTTTTATTAATCTGGTAGAAGGACTAGAACAAGTGTTTGAATTTAACCCAATTGTATTATATTTTTCAAAAGAACAACAGTGACACAGGGTTTACACATTAAACTCAAGTTAAGAAAATAGGTAAGATAGACTGACTAATCACATTGTATATTTGCCAAAAAACTGCTAATCTTGTTTATGATATCATGAGTATTCACAGCATATTTTGTCCAAGTTTGAATCCTGGAGGCTTGGGCAAAATGTAAGGAGACATAAATTTCCATGATTTATGGGAAATCTAGAGTAAAGCAGGAAATGCAATTGCTTATTGTATTGATGATTCTATTTATAGAAGTTTAGGGATTTTTTTAGATGTCTACAAACATAGATCAAGTAAACCAGAGTGAGTTGTCATTAGGGATTCATCCTCTGGAATATTAGAGTTATTGAAACTCTAAGGAAAGAATACACTGGTGACAAGAGGTGATGTGGTAGCACTATTAGAGCAATAACAGCTCTTAGTGCACTGACTTGGTGATACAGGGACATTTATCTGTGCAGCATCGACCATCTGGTGAGAAGGGACTGAACTGCTTGCAGAAAACCTGTTCAGGCTTAAATCAGCTGCTTACCTGGAAATACTGCAGGGCAGAAATTTATCTGTGGAACTTTTCTGGAGCACTTTTCTGGAAACTGCCCATGGCATCAGTCTGATGCCTGAACTGGCAGCCTGAAAGAAATGCTTTAGTTAGAGACACCTCATGACAGCCCTTACTGAACTCTCAGTGAAAGGGATTGCTAGGGATCACTGAAAGATGGAAGGTTTGAGAGGTTGGGGCAAATCTCAGTCTGCTCCTTTTCTCAGCCATGTAAACTGCTGTGCTTAAGGGGAAGATTCACTGCTAGAGAGGATGATTGATGGTTTCATGCAGGTTTTCCAGATGAAGAAGTAACTTTCAAGACCACCAAAGTCTATATGTATGCAAACTGATGTGGAAGCACCGAGCTTTATAATCCGAAACTGTTCCTTCATGCCCCAGCCCAAGCTTGTGAGATGCAGTGCAGGTTGCCAGCAGTTAGTGCTTCTCGCTCCTGCAGGGTACCAAAATGAGGGGAAGCATGTAAAATTATTGTACAATGTAATTTCAGAAGGGGAAAGAAGGAGATCTAGGAAGCATTTATTTTGGAGTTCCAAGATACTGTGTCTAGATTTGCAGTGCCAAGCTCGTTGCATCCAAACCTGGGCAGGACATGGTTGTCAAAAAAAAGACAGATAAAATGGCCCAAAAAAAGATAGTTAATTACGTGAGTAGTTGGATCCTATTACCTGATCCTGTATCCTGAATCCTATTACCACTATAGAAGTGGTCAGAGCCCTTGTACAAGGAATACAAAAAGCCTGAAAGTAATTAGCTTTAAAATAAGTTTCTAAAATGAAATGGTATTGTTTCAAATGAGCTTTTACTGGAGGATTTTTCAGTATCATTTTGCAAGGAATTTTCTTGTCATTAAAGTTCTTTTTTAAGATGATGAATGGTTTTGATGAGTAGTTTTTTGACTTTTGATGATTTTTCTATCCTTGCAGTTGCTATTCAATAAGTGGTTTTTTTGAATAAGGAATGCAGCCCAAGAATTGCAGTTAGATTGACTCTGCTTCTATTCTAAAGAATGAGAACAAGAACTCTTCAGTAGTGCCATGCTGAATTGATTTAAGGGATGCTGCTTCTTTCTAAATTCACCTGCTTCTTCTTCATGATACTTTTGTCCACAAAATTTTACTTTTGCACCCAAATTAAGAGGATTGATCTGTGTACATTTCCTGATTTAAATGTTCTTTTATTGGAACTTAGCTGCCAAAAAAAACCACAAATATGTCAGAAGGGGGGAGTCACTTTAGTAGTTTGTTTGCCTCATTATTGAGACTGCCACTTTGCTACAACAGACCTACAGTTTTTGAGGAACTTGAAGTGCTTTTATATAATTTCTGTATATGACCTTCACTGCTGATACCCTTAAAATAGTCTCCATTACTCTCTACAGCACTTAGTTTTCATAAAATAAATGAAAAGCTGACATAACAAAAAATTAGTTTCTTACTTTTCAAAGGTTTGCTTTGATATTTTTTCCTGTTGTTTTTTCTCTTGTTTTTCTTCCATCTGAAATGAATATTAGCTGTAATGAACCTGTGGTTCAGCTGCATGTCAGCAATCACCATGATGTGCTGCCTTTTTAGTGCTTTGCTGTGATTACCTGCAGAAGCAGCTGGCTCTGTTCTCCCACCACCCTCACAAATTGTACCTTTGATTGGCCTCTGCTCTGTTTTGCTCTGCTTGTTATTTTCTTTCTTGTAACTTAAAAGAGGCGTTTAATTACAATGGCAGAATGTGAATGCACTGAGCACTGGAAAAATTCTAACATAAAGGTACCCTCTCATTACAGAGCTCTCATACCTGAGTAATTCATCTAATTCCAGATGAATTATTCAAGGTCTACCCAGTGTAACAAGTGAACATGTGATGATGAGACATTTCTAAGGAAGCCGGTGGCAGGTTGCATATGAGGAATTAATGCTTTCCCTGATGAAGTTTTCTCTGGAGCAAATAGACATACCATTGAAGCTGATATTACAGTGTAATGAAAGATAAACTTCATACTGAAGAGGAGATGAGGCTGGAATTTCTAACCTCTCCTTTCTTCTCCTGAGCTCCCTGGTGTTTCATTTCCTGCTGCTCTTCACTCCCGGGCACTAGCTCTATAACTTTTTTATAAATGATTCTGCACTTCTCTGTTTGAATAAGTATGAATAATAAGTTTCAATGTTTGTCAACTAGTGACCTTTGAATTTAAATAGCTTTATATAGACCCTCCAAAATGCCATCCTAAAGGATTATTATTATTATTATTATTATTATTATTGTTAACTGCTTGCCTTGATGACTGAATAGAGTTTTCATGTTTATACTGGAATTTTTATTCTATGCTCTAACACTACCGTGGGAATCCAACTCCTGTCATGCACCACAGATAGCTGTCAGTCAGATTCATATTCTGCCTCCCCGATTGCATGACTGCATTTCACTCTTAAGTTATGCAGATCACACATATTGGCCTGCAAGGGAGTGTGGGGTAAGCAGCTTCAAAATACAGAAAGTTTAGTTTTGAGAGAACTGCAAATTAGTAGATTTTATTCAACGAATCTGAAATATAAGATTTTACTGATATTTAAACAGAAGTTAGCCAGAGTTGTGCCCTTTCTGAACAAAACGAATACTTAAAACCTGCGCCCTTGGAGGAAATCAAATTAGCAAATGAGAATTTATCTGAAGGCAGAAGACCTGACTTTTGCTTCAGTCTGATAAACAGCAACTTCATTGGCCTCTTGCAAGAGGATTATGGACTTCAATGTGTTTCCATTCCTTTCTGCTGAATGCTCTTTTGTGAATGCCATCAAGCTGTTTGGCAACATCTGACAACACAAAAATCTTGATTTAAGCTTCCACCACAATTTTTTTATCTTTCCTTTTCCCATTTCGGAGTACAATATCCACATTATGTATATTAGCTCTCACTCATATATTTGCAAATGTTCATTCAATTTTGTTCCCTTTTCTTCATTCCTCACATAATAGCAGTCTTGGCAAGGCTGTTTTGTAAACTGGAGCACAGCCCTCTGCAGGCTGCAGCTACTGTATGTTTGCTGAATATGCAAAGATATATCAAAAATTGAATTTCTGTACTTATACGTGCAAGTGTCTCAGGTCCACACTGACCAGCACAGGGCTAGTAACATCGGGTGATGTTCTTACCCTGCATAGTCAGTGCAGTGGAATGGTCCATACTAGAGAACATGACACTCAAATCACTGTATGGAGCAGGTGATCACTCAGTGCCCTTGGTTGGTTTTAGGACAGAGCTGTAGTCATAACTGCAATGCTGTTGAAGGGGAGTCTGTTTCTGTTCATGTGTTCTTGGCTAAAACAACTGACAATTTTCGTAGGCAGGGAGAGGTGTACAGCAGTTGAAAGGAAAGGATGGTGCCTGACTTGTGATGAAAATGAGTAGAAAAGGCACACCACTATGCCACTGAGGTGTAGGCACAGAGTATTCAGAGACTTTAGCAGCATTGGTTAATAATTTTCATGCTGTCTTCCATGAAATTATTATCATTTTAATTGGTTGAAATGTAAGGTTTCCCTAGCCTTGTGTTGTTTTTAGAACAGATAACACATTTTATGTATTTAAAAGAGGTCTGCAAGAAAAATAACTTTCAGTTCTGTTTAATCTACATGCTATTGTGTACTTTTTTTCCTTTCATGAGTGAGGATTTTTTGTATTTCTCTTAAAGAGGAATTTAAAATACATTGTCCAGGAATTCAAATATGAAAAATTGAATTGTTATTTATTTGCATTTTTTTCCTGAAATTTATCATTTTCTAGACCTAGAAATGTGTTTTTAGAATGCTGAAGTTGTTCACAAATACATTATTCAGCATACTCTGCATGAACAGATTAGCTCTAAGAAGAAATACTACCCACATCCACATTGGCATGAAACATGTATATGCAACAGTGTAATGGCTTTAAATGCTTTCCTTGCATAAATCAACTGATTTTCAGTGGAATCATCAAAGATAAATTTTAACTAATATCCACAAGCAGGGCTTCAGCAAGTAAAAACCTTGTAAATGTACAGTGATAGAAAATAGAAATATAACAGCCTTACAGAAATAATTTTACCATCTACGCGCTGGTGCTCTCTATTCTGTGTAACAGCTCCTTTTACAGTAACTCCTCAGAATTGCTCACAGAACCATGAAGTCAAGTCAAGCACTTCTGTCTGGTACCATACCTTTTGGTTTCACTTAACAACCAGAGTAGCCCTCGAGTCCAAAATACTCTGGTGAGCAACTAACGGGTTCAATTTTGTCTGTATTTTTTTTCTTTTTTTATTTCCTATGGTGATATAGTCATCAGATACTCCAAAAATCTTTTTAGCTATTGCCATACTGACAGGCAGGATGCCACAGGGAAAGAGATTTCGGTGTCATTTCTCCATGTCCTGACAGACCAGAAAGCCAGGGTTGCTGCTGAATGCTTCCCCGGTGATTCTGGGCTGCACAGTCATGTGTAAACAGCATTAAGAATTGCCACCATCCTGAAATGTTATTATCTCAACAAAAAATGTCTATATAATGGTGTGGAAATGGAGAATCACGAGTGGTGAGTTACGTGTGTTACAAAGACCGTTTCTTTTTCCACTAAAATTTTGCTTTCATTCAGTCCCCATAATTGACAGATCGTAAACTCCCCAGCTTTTTCTCACCATGCAGAGCCGGAAAATTTGCTGTTCATTTTAAGGCCTAAAGTGTACATCTTCAGTATAGCTCTCAGAAAGGTACAAAATATGCACTTCTCATAGTAGGAGGGAGAAAGAGAAGGATATAGGTTTTTAATTGACATTTTGTTCCAAAATTCCCTTTTCCTTTCACACAGAGCATCATTCTCCCTTTTCATAGTATAGGTACCCAATATTTGTAGGTACAAATCTGTAAAATATCAATAGTGTTCAGCTGATACTCTAGCATGTATGTTACTCTAGCAAAATTTTATTCTTAGATCTTTAGGCTGAAACCAGTCCTAGACTGCTTGAAAGATCCACGGGCTGACAGTTTAGACCATGAATCTCAGAAGAAGAGTATACTAAAATGGGAATGGTATGCCTCCTGAGCTGCCAGGTAACTCATTCTTTCTTAGCAAGACAAGGTGTTTTTCTCATATCTAAAATATAAGAACTGGAGACAGTTCAAAAGCAGTGTCACTGCTAACAAGAGGACTGAACTGATAGATTTGCAAGATTAAAGAAAGCTATATCCGGCTCAGCTCAGTATCAGAAAGTTTCATCAATAATTGAAAGGCTTTAGCCCCAAAGTGAGAGTATTTAGAACTGTTAAAGGAATGACATAAGAAAGTGGGGTTTGGTTTGTTTTGTTTTTTAAAAAGTAGTAAAAATAAATACATTGAATAGCAATGAAAACTGTTAGGCTGAGGAGTAGTTCCATAAAGAGAGTGATTGCAACCATGACAATTGCAGCTTAGGTTTGCTCCATGGATTTGAATTCCCTAGAATTGTAAATGGATAAGGCAAAAAATGCTAAAAAGGATGTATTTTATTGCATGGAACAATCGTGTGTTAAGGTAGATGGCTGGGATGATTCTTTCTGGCTCTTCAACTTCCTTCCAGTCCCGTGCACTTTAACTGAGGGTCACTGTGATCTTATCTATGAAAAACAGTATCTTTGTGGGAACCTGAACTGTGATATTATCAGGTCTTTTCTAAGGATCTTATATATACCACTTCATCACAGATATTATTGACAGTAAGTGCTTCTACCACTTTTATGTATTCTCACTGTGAGTTGTTTTACAGCAAGGTAGACAAATCAAGAGAATTTTTCCTGACCAGCTGAGCAGCTGATAAGTCTCTTTACAAGCACTGACATGAATTCAATGCACTAGGATGTTGAAAGGGTGGATTATGACAAAAGCGGGTGTCAAAACATTACCCTCAACTCTCTCCATCACCTCAAAGGTTATCTTACTGCATGTAAAAATTATTTGTCTTTTGAAGCCCTCTTCTCCTTAATTCCTTTGTTTGGAAAGTCCATCTGATCCTATTCAGGTTTCATTTCCCCTCTTCTGATCTTCTGCTTTTGTCTCCTATTTCCCTCCCTTGCTGTCTGTACATCATGATTCTTTTTCAGGCTGAGTCATTATCCCTTTAAATGCTCCTAAGAAGGATTTTTTTCTGAGTCATACTATCTGTTTCTTACCCAAGCGGTGCATGTAGGAAGATCAGAATAACCCAAGCTAGGAAGAACTCTGTGAGTTGCAATGCCTATAAGACAATCATGCAAGTTGTACTGTTTGTTAACAGTGACTTCACTTCTGTTCCTTACTCCTTGGTCATTTAGGCAGACCTAAACGTCCGCTGGGAGAGGAAAAAAAAAAAACCATTCTTTACCATTTTCAGAGCCTGAAGATTAAAACTGATCCCATCCTGCATTTGTGTGTGTGTGTGTGTATTTTGAAAAGAATTTCCTTTATCCTGCCAGTCACACAGAGTCCTCAGATAATATGGCTCCCTTTCTGCTCCAAAATCTGCACAATCCTCCTCATACCACGCTTTACAGATTGAAATAGGAAATATTCCCTTTCCTTGTCAGCAGTGTTTCATTCAGATTGATTATTCATTAAAAGGAAACTGTCCCAAATACAATCCTTCCTTGAGCACTGCATCTCATGAGGAAGCAGCCAACGTGGCTTGCTTCAGTAACTTTTATGTGCGAACAGTCTCTAAAAACACAATCTGTGTTGTCAAGGCCTAATCTAAATGATGTGCTAACATTCCTTGTTTTGATAAGCTTGATTCTGAATAAATGCTGAAATTTTCTATACATCCTATATTTTGAAGGAAAATATGGAGTTGTTTCAAATGCAAATGGGTAGTAACATGTTACCTTAAAAGCTTTTCAATATAATGAGTTGGTTTGGATTTATCGTAGCCAAATGGTTAAAATTGCTTACATGATCCTGACAGATTAAAGTCTTCAAAGATACACAAAAACCCTTCATGCTGAGAAAAATAATCCCAAAAAATCTAGTAGATGTGATTTTGCCCACAATCATGTGCACAACCCAAAAGACAAATGAGTATTTGTGATGTGTACAGCAATCTGAGCATGACTGAAACATGGGTCTTCTTGAATGGTGGTCTTCCATCTGGATAGCTGTGCCTACTCTCCCATGCTTCTCCCCATGTGAATACCTACCTTCCCTCTAAATTATTGTTTTTGCAGCTCAAACAAAAAACTTTGGGGGGAATTTGGAATTTTGCACGATGGAGGGAGCCTATTTCCTTTGTTCCCTGAAGAAAAACAGTACAGGTTTCCTGAACAACACTGTTTCACCAACAGCATGTTTCTTCCGTTTCTACTGCGGTGCTCAGCCAAACCATTGTGTGGCACCAGTCACACTGCACTTTTTAGGCACCCAAACTCCACTTTCTTTGATGAACAGGTTATGCCAAAACTGCCACATTTTTAAGTGTACTGACCTTTTGGACTTGATAGTCTGTAGTCTGAGCTTTTCCTCTGTTTATTGCAGGTGAAATATGGGAACTACGCCTTTGTGTGGGACGCAGCAGTACTGGAGTACGTGGCCATCAATGACGCAGACTGCTCTTTTTACACGGTGGGGAACACTGTTGCAGACAGAGGATATGGGATTGCACTGCAGCACGGCAGCCCTTACCGAGATGTTTTCTCACAAAGGTAAGGGTTTGGGGAAAGAAGAGCAGGTCCTAAGGGAAGATGTCTATCAGCTCTGGACCCTTCTTTTAATTTAATTTTCTGTGAAGGGAAAACATTTTGTGCTTGCAAGCCACTTCATTTCATACATAGGCATTAATTTCCTAGGAGAAATAAGATTATTCACTTTTCTAGAAACTGAATTAAAAATACTTCTTGCTCTCATTTGAATACTTCTTGTTCTTGGGTCTTTTGGAAAACACTCATGAGATAGGCTGAACTTCATTAGCAGGAAAATGAGGAAACAGTTGATTAATTTGTTACATAGGGATGATATAACTCAGCTCTTCCTGTTACAGAAGTCTTTTCTTAAAGAGAAAAAAGAGAACTTGGGCATTGATGGAAAAACTAAAGGGGATGAACCAGAACATTTGATGTTTCAGTAAAAATACCCCTATTAGTACCCAAAAGCATAGATGCTTATCCCAATACTTATCCATTTTGGGGGCTAGAAAAGTGACCTCTCTGGAGATGCTTCTTTTACTGTGTTTCTACTACGATCAGAAATACTAAATTAATTGTACATGCTGTGGCTTTGCAGTACTTTCTCTTCAATCTAATATTGATTCTTAGATAGGGATGTGTGTGAAATATAAAACATTTTAAAAGTGTAATATCTGTGGTCTGCCTTCTAGGAGGAGACGTGACTAATCTCATGGCTTAACATTCTGAATCTATCCCCTCAATTCGGTTTCCAACAGTTTATGTTAAAAGCATGTAACAAAATATTTCAGTCGCTGTGATGGAATTTCATTTGTGTGGTTGCCATAGTGAGCATGAGCTATTATGTCATATGAATATACTTCATTCAGGCAAACGCCTTTGTCTTTAGTCCATAGAATGAGGTAGGAGGATTCAGAGGAATCACTATCTGCTCACATATACTGCAAGAGGAGAGAGGGCTTGAATTCTTAGAATCTGTTCTGTGTTTGGAATGACTTGACTGAATTTTGTGTTGACCTAGCAGAAAGATAATATAAAAGTTCACATGATCAATTAAAAATTTAATTTCAATTAAACACATATATGCTTTATACATTGCAATTAGAATTACAGGCAATTTATTACTGAATACATAAACATTCTAGCCATGTCCAGTCTGGCTCTGCTAAAAATCTCTGGCTCCAGAAAGTTCAGGGTCTCCATGCAAACAAAGGAGTAACATTAGTTCCTATAATCTTTCTAAAAATGCTTAGAGACCTCAGGTACTAATCAAGGTGTGGTCATCTTCTTCAGAGCATTGCACACGTAAGCTTGACTACAAAAGTCTGAAGACATGGGGGGGTTTCATGGGCTGTGTCATTATTACTGGACACAGAGAACCTGCCAAGTGATGTGGCTCCTGCTCTCATAGGTAAACATTCCTTATCCCTGCTGTCACTGCTCTCCAAGTAAAGGTGAATGTATTCAAACTGTCCCTTAGGGACACCTTCTGACATCATTTATATACTTGTTACAGTTCTTGGTACGTGGAGGAAATAGTCACAGCTGGTTCTGGTAGGGAATTATCTTGTTGCAGTATTCAGGACCTGGAGAGGCTACGTTACATCTTCTGCTGATACACTGCCTTTGGCGACTTCCAGATCATTGGTCTGTGCAGGCCTGACATTTCCAAGTACAATTTTATTTTGTAACAAAATTTAAGCCTTTCAGTGTATTATTATATCTTGAAGCTGAAGGAAAGCAGAAAGAAGCATAACAATTTGCACATATATAACTCTTTTTATCTGAGGGTCTTTGAAGCAATATTTAAACATTAGCATCTCTCAGTGGCAAGTAAATGCCATTTCCATTTAATGCTTAGGGAATATAAAAAGAGTATAAAAAGACTTAAATAAATTCCCAATGTCAAATGTTTTTCCCTGGTGGAATCAGATTTCCTTGTTTTCCATTTTCTGCTATAGTTATCTCAGTTCAGGTGGATGAAGAAAGAGATTATTTGTGAAATACTGGGCCACAAGAGAGTGGATGGGTATGCAAAACTCACCAGTGCTGAGAAAGTAACTCATTACATTATCAAGAGTAATGGTTGAACAGAGAAACTGAAATTTGCTTGGAGTGATGCTGCCTACTAGAGACTTTAGAGAGCCTGCGCTATATATTCTGAAAATGGGTGTGCTGGCCCTTAAATTTTTATTTCTGTATTATGAAAGCATATTATATTGCACTTCTAATTATGTTCATAAATATAAATTTACAGTTTGGAGCTGAGAAGCACCATATAAGAAACTAACACACAAAAGAGAAAGAATGGTTACAAGGTAGCTTACAAGATTTTGTTCTAAAAGCCCTTCAGTACTGTTCCTTATGATTACTTGTATTTTCACAAATCATCCTTACTTTTCTTCATAATGAAAAGGCTGAACAACCTTCAGCTGCTGCAGCCTGCATGCAAAGTAGAGAGGGAAATAGATTTCACTGTATAGGATTAGCAAATGTTCACATGAATATTTCACGTTCTTTAATGCAGTGGGGAACCAGTTTGAAATACATTGGCATTTCTTGATCTTTCCTAAAATAAATATATTTATGGGAAAATACAGGGCTTCTCTTTCATGAAATTTCATACAAACCCATAAGCTGTGCAGTGTTAAATCACTAGGGTGCCGCTGCAAGAGGTCTGGCAAGCTTACAGGAGATTTTGGTCTCAGTGCAGGAAGCACTGGCAAGAGTTTAAGGTTTTTCATTACCTTTTCTGAACATTGAGGCGATTTCTAGAGAAACAGGAAAAGAGATACAGAGGTGTAAACACCCACCCCTTCCCTCTCATGCTATGGGGCATAACAGTCAAGAAAACACTGTGGTAAATTTTAGGCATTTGGGATTTCCAAAAACACTCTATGTTTGGAATGTCTGCTGTGTTGTTCTCCAAGAGAACAACACATGCAAAAGCTTGAAACAACCAAGAGCACTGTGAGAACCAAAGACTCGATGATGATCCTAGTGGCCCTGTACCTGTGTTTGGGATGTGGGACAGCAGCTGATGACATTCTGGTTTTCTAGTCCCATAGCACTGAGGAAGCACAGGAGCTGCAGTGCCCTGAGCATGGTGCAGAGTGGGTGCTGAGAGCTGTCCAGTTGCTACCAGCTAGTGCCTAAGTATGTGCGTGGGATGCGGTCCTGCCAGTTCAGAATGACCTTCTAGTTACCAAGAAACCAGAAAGTTAAAATGCTTATATTATGCAACAGATGAATTAACACAAGAGTTTCAGTATGTGCTTGATTTTTAATTGATACGATTACTCAAAGTGTCATATGGGAATGTGCTGCCATTGAACCTGCATTACATCTTTTTATGTTTATAATTTTGCAAGTGTAAAGGGACACTTGTAGCCTTTAGAGAAAAGAGTGGGTGCTCCCATATATTTAAACTGATGCAATTTAAAATCAGAATTATTCTTACCAATGCAAGTTTGGGTCTAGTGAAATATTAGTGGAGAGTGTGGGAAAATGCCTATCACTTAGAAACTCCATGCACATTTTCTGAGCTTTCAAAAAATTAGTTCCAGCCAGAAGATAAAACCCTGTTCAGGATTAGTATTTCCAGACTCAATGAAATCTAACACTTTGAGGGTGAACACATTTTTTTTTTTTGGTGAGAAAATTTTTACTGTTCAAAGTGCAATATCAATATTGCTTCAAGAAAGCATTTTGTGCAGGTACAGTTTAGGGAAGGAAAAAGGTATCCAACTGAAAGCACTGTAAAAAACCTGATCTTTAAGATGATCAGGGGACTGGAACATCTTTCATGCAAGGAAAGGCTATGGGAACCGGGGCTATCTAGTCTAGAAAAGAGGAGACTGAGAGGGGATCTTATTAACATTTACAAATATCTAAAGGGTGGGTGTCAGGAGGTTAGGGCATCCCTTTTTTCAATGGTATCTAGCAACAGGAAAAGGGGTAATGGGATGAAGCCGGAACACAAAAAGTTCCAGTTAAACATAAGAAAAAACTATTTTACTGTGAGCGTGAGGGAGCAGTGGCACAGGCTGCCCAGAGGGGGTGTGGAGTCTCCTTCCTTGGAAGTCTTCAATACCCACCTGGACATGATCTAGGTGACCCTGCTTCTGCAGGGGGGTTGGACTAGATGATCTCTAAAGGTCCCCTCCAACCCCTACCATTCTATGATTCTATGATTTAATATCTTTTCTAGGCCAAAACAAAGATGTGAGCGGTCTGACTGCAGAATGAGATTAGCTTTTTGCTGTATTGGGATTGCAAAGTGGCCAGCTGGGGTCCTATGCAACACCTGTGACCATTTGATGCCTAACTTTCTCGGAAATAGACACTTCAAGTCTATCCTGAAAATAGGTGTGTAGTTGTAGCACAAATGATATAGAAAATAATGTGGGTAACATTTGAATAATGGACCTGTCATAGTATCCTGATAACTTCATTCATGTGTTGCAGATCTTAACAAACACATCTTGCCATGCCATTAGGCAGCCAGTTGATGTGCTCAGGTAGATTACTGTCCCCTTTTCTTTGCCACTAAGACTTAACCTTCCGAGCACCAGCAGCCTCCAGGCAGCGTGTCAATTTTCTCTTTCTAGATATTTTTCTTTCAAGTTAACGACAGGGGCTTCGATAATAGGAACTGCCAAATTTCCTAGGAGAGTTTTAAGAGCATGTGTCATTTGCTTCATGAAGAACTGTGTGCTGACACTAAATTTGACACCTATTAAGAAGTCTTTTCAGCCCTAAACTTTAAGACTTCCGTTGCACCCCTGAGAGGTATAAATACAATTTCAAACTCTTTTCAGAATATTTCATAGGATCTCTGTGCTTCCTACCGTGCAGCAGCAATGGCTCAGGCACTGCACTGGTGGCTGGCTTTTGGTGGGGGTCAAGAAGGGGGTGGCAGCAAAGCACTTGGATCCCCCTCATGTTCCTGCTTCTTCTCTTGCTGACTCTCTTCTGCTCTACAGTCCTGGCTGCACAGCACATTAGAGGCAGAGGGAGAGGAACACTAGCTTCATACTCATCAGAGTCAAGCAGACAGCTTTTCACTTAACTAGGAGTTGTCAAAACCCAGTACTATTGAAAAAACAAGACATAGATTTTTTGCATTCCTCATATCCCAAGGGCATCCATGGGCATTCTGCTCCAAACACTCCACTTTTAAATAACAGGAAACAGTGAAAATAGGGAGAGAAAAAAAAAAAAAAAAAAAAAAAAAAGGCAAAGTTGCCCTCAGAGCGCAGTTTCTTGTTGTTCAACTGTGTTTCTCCAAATGGCAATCAGTCCGGCCAAGCACGAGCTTACAGATCCTTAAAGAGAGCGATGAGGTATGTGATGACATAATGTATGGAAGATAAAACTGCCATAAAGCTTCTATAGAAACATCAAATTGAATTTGGCATGTCACAAAAATTCACAAAGAGTTTGTATTGCTGATAGAAAAGTCAGTCACTTTTTTCTCTCCTAGGGGGGTGAGAATGGAGTCATAATGGTTTCCTCATGGCAAGCCTAAAGACACCTCACTAACAAGTCTCCTCACTATTAATTCTCTCTCCTTAGATTTTCATTCTGTGTCTTGGAGGTCACTAATGTCCAAAGATTCCAGCACAAGGAAAATTACTTCCTTCCTACTTTGATTTCTGACTCCTTGGGACCATGTACCCCTTTCATTGAGCAGATCTTCCCTTTCTCTTTTTTTTTTTTTAATGAAAATTAAAATTACTCTCTGATTTATCTTTTACCATCTATGAGGAAAATAAGAGTTTTTTAATACATCCTAAGCCTGCAGAGGACTGACAATATTGATCTAGTTGGATTTTTCATAGTTAAATATAGTGATCAACTGCAGAACAGTGGATGCCTTAATAAGAGTTCAGTTTTGCTTTCCCTTGGTTCTTTGTGTAGAATTGAGATATTATTCTGAGCTATATCTATAACATTCTGAAGGATATAGCAGAAAAACTACTAAAGTCTTTGCCCAAGGAACTTTTTTCTTTTAATTCCAAAAAATTCATAAACTCTGCAAATTGTGCAGAGTTGTGGGAATTGTGGGACTTGAAGCAAACTCCTGACTTTAAATAAAAAACTTTAATTCTTACAGTCTGCCCTTAGATCACGTCCCAAGTTCATATAACTGAAATCACATTATGCAAAGAAAAAAATATCAAAATTAACTCCAGACTTCTGAGCAATCTAACATGATAATTCAATCTTAATTGATTTGGATACAATCACTGTTAATAAAAGCCTTAACTTCAGAGTAGCACATAATAGCAAGATAGTTTCTCAGGTAACCAGGATACTAAATAAAAAACCCTGAGTAACACAGCAATGTAATATTTCTTGACCATCAAAATTAACAGTCTATCCTTACTTTTTGCTGCCCCTGTTAGACTTGTATGGATGAAACTGTGAATTGCATCAGGCCCTAGGTCTCAAAAGATATTCACTTTCCTTTTTCCTGACCCAAGTCCTCTAACATAAACTGCAATTGGCCTTTGTGCCAGGAAACTCACCGTGTGGAAATGCTGATCAGACAGCCAGCTGCCTGCCTCAACAGAGCTGCAGGGTCATCTTATTCTGCACAGCTCACTCATTCGGGCCACCAAATCCAGGCTCAAGACCTGTAACCTCAAATGGATGACAAGAAAACACATACCTTCGTTCTGATTTTTTTAAATGTCATCCATTACTTCATATACAGCCCTAACAGAAAGTTTTTGCCCTACCACTATTCTCTCTTCATTTTCCTACAAAGCCCACGACCATCTGATCCAAGCTTACAGTAATCCTTTATGAGCACATTGTTAATAGCTTTCCCCAAGCATTAGATGATCTGACATCCTTTTGCATCCTACTCCACTAACTGTCTAATGCAGAGCTGCAGGTTTTAAAGATTCCTGCACTGTCATCAGAAGTGATTCCTGACTTTATTATCTGTTTGCATCTCACTTGCTAGCTGGGCTGCTGGCTGCAGGACCACAGAGAAGCTGTAGCTCCTACACATCACGTTGTGGGAGCAGGAAAAAAATGGTTTTATTGATTCCTCATGGTGTGCATCTGGTGCTTGTAGGTCTCACAGTAAATTCGCGATTAGAAGTTGAAAGAGATGAAGATGCCTACAGAAACACAGACTTTATCAACTTTTTAATCTGCCGTTATATTAACTGATGAGGTGAGTTAAAAGATTCTGCAGCAGGTCTGAAGTTTATAGCATGGATATAATGGAAAATTAATTAATGAAAACATATAAAGGCAGTGAGCAGATTAGTGGACTTTTTAAATATACCATAGTATCATTTGATCAGGTAAAGTTAAAGTATCCTGAAGTAGCAGCACTGAGATGAAGCATAAGAAAGAAAATTGTAAGGGAAAAGCTTAAGTTTTTCTTGCATTCATACACTATAAATCTATGAGAGTTAGGGAGCTGCCTGCCAGCTTCATCATGAGAAGGCAACTCTGCATCCAAATGATGTTGTGGTGAAGGAGTAACTGCATGTTAGAAAAGAGGTGCTCTGAAAAAAAAAAAAAATCCAGCTTAATGCCTTCTTTTTTTCCTAATCAATGCTCAATTTCAGAAAGGATACTACATTCAAAGTTTCTGAAAGGCAAGCCAAATAAGCTGTTTATGCATATTAATTCCCCATTACCACCCATGAACTACCTCAAAGAAAACAGTCTAATAGTAATGTGTAGACTACAGTCAGTAGAAATCTTTCAGGCTATTTCTTACTACATTTAATCCACTGCTATAGCCTTAGGCACCTCAGACTTGGTTAAAAATGGCCAGATATTTCCTGATGACATGTGCAATTCAGTCAGTGGAAGTAGTGTTGCTCACCCAGCTATATGGAAGCAACATTTATTGTAAGCTGAATTGTTCATGTGTTTTAAAGTTTTACAGACTCAGTAACTGCATGGCTGCAGAATTTGAAGCTGCTTGGTTATAAATTTGATGACAAGAAAGCCTAAAAGAAGTCTCACTGAGTGGCTTCTGTCCAAGAACTTGCCTTTTTATGAATTTCTGAAGATATTAGGTTTACAGTTAATGCACATTTTCCTGTAGTATATGTTTTGTTTTCTACCTTCTCTTATGTTTGTGTGCGTCAGTCATGAGAGGAACAGGTTTAACTACTCATTCCAACTCAGTTGGGCAGCTGCTGCGTGTAAAACAAGTGCAATGGTTTACCTGGAAATAGGAAGGGTCCAGTCATGCAGCTATCTTGATAAGAGAACCATAATAATCACAAATAAGGGTTTAATTGGCCTACCCCATACCAACACTACCTGCCAAATGTTCTTGACTCTTGACCTAAGTTGCTCAAAGCACTAGTCAACCTATTTCAGTTAAAATGAGCAAGAGTAGCAAAACAGGATAATAGATCTTTCCTAACCCATTTTGTTGGCTTAAAAGGTAATTAACCTTTAGCTGGACCATAAAGCTGTTCTTCAGCTGATCCCGTTTTCCAGATAAAAATGAAAGGGTGTTGCTTGAAAATAAAGCTTGTTTTGAAAGCTGAGATATGCTCTGGTAAATAGTGAACTACATGGTATGACAACTAGAGGGACTTATCCATACCTGAGCTAAGAATTTGACTTCTGTCTTGAATTGCTGCAACAGGGGGCTACCTCAGCCTGCAGAGATTTCCCCTGCCATAAAACACCTATCTGCCATTTGTCACCCATCCTTGAGTTGTCAGTAGGTGAAAGAAGGAGCCAGCCTTACTTGAAGACTTCAGTCCAGTTCAGAGGTAGGAAAAGGGGGGAAAAGTGTGTGGGAAGTCTCCAGAACATAGAGCCAAGGAAGAGTTGTAGCAGGGTTTGTGGCAGAGATGTCTTCCTTTGAGGAAACAGGGTACCAGGAAAAAGAAAGCTAATTGCAGGAACAAAGAAAGTGAGAGGAGAGGCACTAAAGAGGCACTGGGTGCTTGTGAATGATTGTGGGAGGTGAATAAATAGAGCCTTCCTTATTGCTCAGCTCCATGCAGGGGAGAGATTAATCAAGTGAGTAGTAAACTACCCAGAGAGGCATTCTACTTTGTCTCAGAGCAAGCCTGTGGAGTAGGATGCTTCCCAGAGTAATCAAGTGGAAACAGGAAAGAGCAAGAGATAGTGTCCTGAGTAGGATCACCAGTATGTCTGAGCCCAGTAGAGACAATTGTATTAGTGGGAAGGTAAAGATGGGGTGAGGAAGCTTTTACTCTCTGAATGTATCAGACCTTAGTTGTGTTGAGGAAAAAATGTTCTGGGAATGAGGCATCACAAGGTCTTAAGGACTTCTGTCCAAATCCCAGAGAAGACTTGATGGCAAGGAAATGAAGGCAGTAAGATGCAGAGACGCTTACACCAAGATTTTTATCTGGTATGGTGTAAACAGTAAGTAGCTTTGGAAACTTCTGTGCTGTGTGCATCACTTACTGTGTAGCCTGCCTGGGCTGCACTGCATGCCACAGCCATCAAAGGTCTGAGTGGTGTGAAGTGGGCACATCAACAGCTTGAGAACACATCTAGCTGTCCTACTGCTGCTGCTGCTGCTACAGGCATTACAAAACCTGTGCCCAGCCCCAGAAGAGCAATAGCAGTGCTGCAGCCTGTCCTGGCACCAGCAGGATAAGAAGCATAAAGTTGCAGCATGTCAAAACACTGGCACAGGCAGCACGCATGCTCAAACAGGCTATGCCAGTCTGATCTAAATCTCCTTTTTCATAGACTTAGGCCCTAGCATTGGCCTGGTTCAGAACAGTCTCCCAAACAAGCACACCTTGGCTCCCTAGTTTTTTTTGTGGGCTCAAAACAGATAGAAGCATTTGCTAACACATTGGATATGTGGGGGACTTGTTTACACAATGTCTTTTCTGCGCTGCTTTAGTGTCAATCAGATTGGGTTAGTCCAAGAGAAAGCAAAGCCCTGATCCCAGCCATCATGGCTTTGATGACTTTTCTAAAAACCAAGTGCCTTTCCAGACCCACGTTTTGTACTTAAAGATTACTTCGTTCTGCTTTATGACTAAATACAATCAGAAAAAAAAAAAAGATTATATGGCCAAGAAAAAACTATGTTTGCCACTTTATTCATAAAATACTTTGGCAAAGTACATTTAGTAATTTGCCATTGTAACCACTTGCATGTAGAGCATCCAGTGCTGAGCTCTGACACTGTATTTAGTTCATACTTTGACTGAAAACTTCCATTTATATGCATTTATTCTGCTTCACACATTATGTTATCAGTCACTTTCAATATTCCAAAGTCACTGCAGACTTTTTCTGACATACATTTTTCAGAATGAAATGCCTTGATTGCTGTTATTACAGACTGCTGCTCCTGACTAAGGGAAAAGTCTTATATAGAACCAGAATATTGAAATTGCTCAATAAAATAATAGATAAACTAGAATATAATGAGAGCAGATCAACAGAAATAGAAGCTCTAAATGCCCAGACCAAAAAAAAAAATTGAAACAAGCCAACATGAAAAAAGGAGAAGAGAGCAAAGCAGGATTTATAATCCCATACAAGAGAATTAATCAGGAAAAAATCTTATGTTTTTAACTTCATATGCAAGGTATTGAAAATAGCTCTTTGCTGCTGCCTAGTAGTGAGTCATTAAAGTTTGTCATACTTGAACTTTCTCTTAGTGAAATACTTTATCATACTTCTCTAATGATCACTCTCAATAGAAGGATTTTAGTAATCATTCCATTACAGTCACAACACAATATAATGAGGGGTTTTGGTCTAGCCCGAGAGGATCCTTACACTCCTGATTAAGTCCTAGTGGCAGTAATTTATCATGACACATGAGTACATCTCTCTCTCATGTGCTTAATAGCATGCAAGGGCTTTGCTAGATCACTCTAAGAGCCCTTACAGTTTTGGACTGAACCCAGAGGGAAAGCACACTTGTTTGGAAAGGTAATAATCCTTTTATGCTTATTGTAATTTTTTTTTCCTTATTATTGGCTCCTGCTGTTTTCAGTTGAAAGAATAGTGTAACTATAGGCACATTTCGGAAGCAGTGAAGAAAAGCTACTACTTTATTACCTGACTTTGCAGATACCTGCATACTACAGCTGCTCCTGCCAAAGCAGAAAAGTTTCAACTAGTAACAAGCATGAAAGGGCAAAATAATTTTACTGGCTGAAGTTTCATAGGTGGGATGCCTACATAAAACCAAAGAGATCATTAGTATCTCCAAAGAGATCAGATTTCTACAGAAAGACCATAAGACACATAAGCTGTTGTTTTGGGGTTGTTTTTTTAATTAAAAATTAATCTTTTTTAAAAAAATTAAAAAGCCAAACTCCCTTACAGTAATATTTGTAGAGAAAAATAGCAGAGTAGCAGGCATGGATTTGCAGTCTTCAGATAAAGGAAGTTCCTGGCCCAGGACTGATTTTTTTGGCTTTGCTATTTGCTATGGTATTCCTAGACCAAAGCATCAGAGGAAACATGCAGAGCTGAGCCTCGAGTTAGCTGAGAAGTATGTACTCTATTTTTAATAATATTTGGTTGTATTAATTTGCTTGGGTTTGGAGGACTTTAGTTAATTAGCAATGGATCTTCAGATCATGGAATTATGCCAGATTTTTCCTGGTTTAGCTGACAGGAGGATTTAATCCTATAAATATGTCTTTGGCATAATTTAGATGTAAGGCTCAAGATTAACATCGCCATGAAAGAGGGAATTTATGTTCATTTCTCTTTTCGCCTGTGAAGTGCTATGCAAAGCTACAGAAATTGTCAGCTCTGACAGTCACAAAAGCAATCAAGGCTTTCAAAAAAACTATCAGGGCTCACCTGCAGCATGAAATTCCCCTGTGTTTTTCAACCATTTTATATAAATGTGGAGAAAAATGTAAAGTTCATAGAAAAAAAGCAGCTGAAGCATAGTTAAAACCTAGAGGAAGTGAAGGTGTGTTGAGCTTCTTCCTGTCCCTCTTACGTTAGAAACACAATAGTAATTTTTAATTTTTGTAAGAGTAGCAATTGTACTCTCAGTTAAATATATAAGGCGTCTTGAATATAAGGGGTTTTAGAAAGAATCACTGACAGCTGTTTAACCCGAGAACAAATATGTCCATAGTTGTATACGTAAGTTACTGTGTTATGTTTTGTTCTCACTCCCAAAATGAAATGTTTGTGTGCATAGCTGGGCTGGCAGCAGAGAGCAAAGGAATAACACACAACAGTAGCCTTTACTTTCACTTTACAAGAAACCAGGCTGTCACTCCTACTTGCAGTGGGAAACTAAGCTCGGAAAGAGAAATGACACACCCAAGGTAACTCTGCAAATCACTCAGCCAGCTAGCAAAGCCATGGCTTGTCACATCACTCCTTTTCTGTCTCTTATCTGGGCTTTTTCTTTCTTATTCGCCCTTATTCCCAGTGCAGGCCACATGGCTTAAATGTCTACTTGCTCTGAGGCCTTTTTTTGTAGGAGAAATCTGGGATTGTTTTGGCATTGGGTTTTTTTTAAGGACTGAAATTAGAAGAATCTCTCTGCTTCCACTGAGCTTCAGTAGCTGAGCTTAAGGGCGGCTGCAGGCTGCAAAGCCAGCATGGCCATAGGCTATGCATGGGCACAGCATACTTCCTCTCCCTCCTGCCAACTTTATTTCAAATTACCTGGTAGCTTGCCACTACTGACTGTTTCTTTTTTTCTGCCCAAAGTGCTTTCCTACTGCTGTTTCTGTTAACACAGATCCTTTTAGCTGCCTAGTGTCTGCAGAAACCTGTTGTCTCTTGAGCTGCCAAATAGGTTAGTGGTCTGGAGCAGGGCCCTATGGGAGAGGTTTGGATCCAGGGGTGCAGAGGGGCTGTACGTGCTTGCCCCTTTGTGGTGGTGGCCTCAAAACCACCTGAAAAATAAAACTGGTGTTTGGGATGAGTACTGTTGTTCATTGTGAAGGAGAGGGGACTTTTTATTTCTTTTTTTACCCAGTTTCTAGGAGGAAGTGTGGACGGTTTGTCTGTTCATTGGGCTGAACTGTCATCATCTTTTTGCTTGTGCTAGAAATAAAACCTAAGTAAGCAACTCTCACCACTAGACTTCTGTCCCAGGCTGGCAGTACTAGGAGCAAACCACTGTGTCCCTTTCAGCGTATTACAATTCAAGATGATTTACACGGTGCTGCATTTCAGGTTCAATTCTGAAGATTTGTTTGCTCACAGAGAAGCTTTCTCATCCCCCATAGCCACTTCAGTGTACACTAGTATCTTTTTCCAAATAGAGGAAACAGGTAGAGGTGCCAGCCCTTCATCTTGGCTAGGCAACGATAAGCTCCCTGCTAAGATTTTTAAATGTTACAGACCTTTAGATCACTAATATACACCTACACGATATTTTACAACCAGAATTATCACAGGACTTAATCTTAATCATAATGGTGCAGGTTATCTCTGTGTAAATAATGCAATATCTTTATTCAGCAGGATAAATGCTGCAGGTCTCGACTAATATATTGATCTGGATAAACAGGATCATTTATTCCTATCTGCAGGTGCCTTCTTAAAGTTCATCTTGTGATGCTTGCAGGTAAAACTGATGATTTACTCCTTGTAGATAAGATAATATGTGTGGTGTGCTGCCAACAAACCACAGGATGTTTTCTCTGTAGGCCTAGTTTTGGACTTCATGAGCCTCTTGCTGTACTGCCAGCACTAATGTAAACATTGCGTGTGAGTGAGAAAGTTCCTTATATCCATCTGCTCCTCTTTTCAGCAGTCTGCATCACTTTCATTTGGGGCTTGCTTTGAGTCATAGTGCTATGACAACAGTGTTGTAGGAAGCTTTCTTGGCAACATTTACTTTTCTAGAGAATTTCCTGGCTAGAGGTCTATTAGCTATCTGAATTTGAACCACTGAAAGACTTTCTTTCAAAGACATTTCAGCAAAGTTTTTGGGCTTGGTTTGAATGAAGTGATTTGTGGTTGAAGGAGGAAATAGTATGATATTCAGCAATTATTTTTTGACCCAAAATAGGGAAGAAATTGCAAGATTATGAGGTGATTGCTGAAGGCCTTGTCAATCAGAGCTGCTGCTCTTAGCACGTCATTTCTCCTGCCTTACTCTGCCTGCTCCTTGGTAACACTGTAGTTAGCTAAATTAGCTAGTATTAGCTAGATACTTAAATGTCATTAGAAACTCTTGAACTGAAATCTTTGTTAAAGTTGAAAGTAGAAACCCATTATTTGATAGAAAGAAATATAAAAGAATGCTTATAATAATTCCAGAATCAGTTGTTATAAAATGAGGAAAGTCTTGAATTAAGGTTCCACATCAAAGAAACCTGAAGGTAAGGGATGCAATTAATTCACTCAGCCAACTCCAAATCAGCCCTATAATGATGCCGTGCAGTTAACCTATGGTTACAATTAAGGTTTTTCCTTAGTTTTTAGAACTTAGGTAGATGAAAACCAAATGTGTTTATTTCATTTCAGTTTTGTAAGAACTTCTTAGATTTTTGTCTTCAGAGGATTATTTTGTGGCAGGGATGGGAAGACCAGTAAGCTAAAAGCTTAAAAAGTTGAAAATGCGTGGAAGGAGAGTGCCTAATCCTAATTTGTGCTCTGAAATTATTCCTCCAGCTTTTCTCACATCAATGTGAGATCCTTTGTGGACTGGGATGCTGGACTAGTTGTTGTAATTGCCTTTCTAGCCCTCTGTCTGTAACTCTGTTAATTTTAAACTGCTCTTGCCCTGCCCCCAGCCTGCTACCTTTCTCCTCCAAGATTACAGTTTGCTCCTTTGCAGCATTTCTCCGTACTATTTGAGGCACTTGAGTCACCCACAGCAGCATCTGTGAGTGCTCCATCCTGCAACATGGATAGCTCCAGGACACACAAGAAATCCTCTAGATTGCTCACTGTCCATACCATGAGCCCACAACTAACTTCCCGTGATCTGTTCTACTTCATTACACTGCTTATTGAATTTTGCTGGCGGTATTGTCTTTCATAGTCTTGAGACCAGCATCAATTGTCATAGTAATTACTGTCAGATGGTTTCAACTTATATGCTTAGAGAAGGGTAGGAAAACTGTTTGCCATAAAGATAAGTAGCAATTCAAAGAAGCATAAAATAACGGTTACTGATACAGCCTAGTACCCAAAATGTTTGAGACTGTAGCAGTTGGTAGAATGTTTGACTTGAATCAATACCCTGTCTATCTTTCAAGTGACCTAGATGAAGATCCTTGATTTTCAATAACCAGATGACATTTGAAACAATTGATAAAAGAAACAGGCCATTCTTTAGGAAGTAATTCTTCAAGTTGCTATAGTTGTCATACATCTACCCATCCTGCATGCAATTTGTCCATTTCCTACTAGGAAATAATTTACAAAGGAGCTCCAGGGCGTGTTTGAAAAAGCATGGATTCTCATTAATGCCCTTTAGCCTCTCCACAATGTTTATCCCCATAGCCTCAGCTTCTCTGATGCTCTAGAGAAAAGAGACTACAGCAGTGGTGACTGATCGCACATCTCATTATCTGACCATGTAATGTTTAGAATGGGGCCCACAGGCTGTTATTTCTGTCTCTGCTTCTAGACATTGATTCTGCCTATTAACACTTCTAATGTGTGAATTGGTTTGATTATGGGTTTTTTTATGATGCAGACACAGAACTAAGTCTGGAAGCTTCTTTGCAGAATTTTAAAGAAGATTCATGCATAACAGCGTGCCATTACTTCTAACTGAATTATGATTATTTTGGCAAATGCTAAATACAAAGTAGAAGGCTTCATACCCTCAACTACTAAAACCTCTCCACCCACTAAATTTCCCCCACAGGAATTCTGTCTGTATCAACTGAGGAATTTAAAATCCTTGTAGACATAAATTGATAGACAAAATGCGAGATAAAGAAAATTATGTAAACACACCGGGTGTTCATAAGAGTAATCTATCAATGCTCTTCTTAGTAAATGAGAGAGAAAATAAGTAGAGTAAGGCCTTGAAGCAGTATTACAACATATACACCTATTCAATGTGCTGTTCCAGGATCTTATTTTCTTAAATTGAAACAACTCCATGCAGAACAAGTCTGGAAAGGAGAAGTGTGTATTAAATTTGTTTAGTCCATAGCTTCCTAGACAGAATCAAACTGATTTCTGTCAAAATTTGGAGAAAATGCTTCACAACCCTTGAAGTCAAGTACACCTAGGAGGACAAAATTATGTCTCTGTCACATTTGGATATGAATTTGTTGTTTTGCTGAGCAACGTGACACAGAGATATTTTGAAATATCCCAGGCTGCTTGATGGTCAGTTTATATTTAGACAAAGGAGGATCTTGAGCTTCATGGTTAACAAAAACTGGGCAAGCATTATCTGCGTCTCTGTGGAGAATCTGGCTTCATAGCAGAGGAGTCTTTGTTTACAGGTTACCACATGTGTGTTTCAGTTTTGCTGCAGGGAGGTTCTATCACATATCTGCTGAAGTCACACAGACAGCTTTCCAGCACCTTTCTTAACCATACACCTTGGAAAACAACAAAGATTTTTGCTGCATGTTCAGTAGCGTTTTAAAACCTCTCAGCAGGGGATGTATCAATACTGTGCTGGAGATTGCATTTCTTGATGCTTTGCTCTTTTGTAATGAACCCCTGTAAAGCAAAAAATGGGCTAATAATACCCATTTCACCAGGGTCTCGGGGGAATGGAAGCAGGTTTCTTGTCACACTTGAGCTGACAGTTTTCTGATTGATGGCATTTAAGGGAAGTTGAAAGAGGATTAAAGCTTCAGGATGCTGGTTTATTTCAAGAACATGACATGTTCGATATGATAGTAAAGTGGGAATTTTTCTTCTGTGGCTTTTATGGGCTTGGGGTCGTCTAGGATGAAATTATGGATAAAGCGATAGCTGAAGTCAACTGTACGTGTTTCTGAGGCAGTGAGACACAAGGTGACGGGAGCCATTACAAAACCCTTGGCAGTTTTTTGCTACAGAGAACTTAACAGCAAAGTCAAAAGGAAACTAATACTGTAATGATTCATTTCATGTGGGAGGACAAAACTTTGAACAGTGTTGGAAGGCATTTTTCTGTAACATGCTTTAATTTCACAGCTGTGCTGACATTGTATACCGAGGATTATTACCAGCAAAAGACACCAGAGATAGTGGTTTGAGAGTACAGTTATTCAGAGGACTGGTGAAGTGAGAGTTAATCTTATATTCCTTTGTGGAGGCATAATGAGGGAGAGGAGAGAAAATGCTTCCCATTATCACGTTAGCACAGAGTAGAGGTCTACAGAAAGGAGTGATCCCTGAACAATCCGTCTGTGAACCTTCAGCTCACTAGTATATGTGTTTTACCCACTAATAATAAAGCCAGAGTAGTAGTTTTATAAGCCCTCAGTACAAAAAGTGGGTTGCTGTAAATAAATCTGTACTGGACCAGGAAGCCTTCACTGTATTTTTAATAAGGAAACCTTAAATTTGTGTGGAGTCTTCAAGGGTCTCATTGCAGTGAGATTTTTAAAAAATAAAGAATAAATAAAATAATAATAAAATAAAGATAAAATATTTAAAATTAAACTAAAATCAATAAAAATAAGGAATAAAGTTATCTTTATTAATATCCCTTGCGGAGCTCTGAAATAGCTTTACATTTATTAAGCTATTTATATGCTCACCTATAATAATATTTTAGGTAATCTTGGTTGTCATTAATAAAGTTAGTGGTTCATTACTATTATACAGACATTTCTGTTTAGAAAGACCACTTACTCTAGGCCATTGAAAGCTAAACTTTTTTCAAAAGCTTTCCAGCTATGCACTGCACAAGGGTCTCAAGAAGTTGCTTTCCCTTAAGTGCCCTGAATTGCCTCTGATGTAGTCTTTCAACAGGGATGCCTCTTACATTTTGGCTATACAGGGAGCTAGGTTTGGGGTTTGCAGCTGGGCAAGCCAGGTGCTCCTAGGCAGGCCTGTGGAGGGGGAGCAGCAAGTGTCACTGGCAAGAGGAGGGCAGAGTGAAGTAGGTGAGTAGGGGTGAGACATTAGGCCTTTTGTCCTTCATTCACCACGTGTCTTCCCTGTCATTGGAAGAGCACCAATGGGACATGCTAAAACCCACTACTGTTGTGCTGGGGTGTTTGTTTGAGATCTGCGGTCCAAGATCTTCATTTGTCTGATAGAAGATCCAAGTGATAAAAGCTACAGGCATTTTGCTTTATTGCTGTTACACTACCATAAGAGTCAAAGGGATCTGCTGGGTCATTGAGTTTGTTATCCTGCAATGATAGGCAAACACGCCATGAGAGCCCTTCCATAAGTTGATCATGTGTCATCTCAATACTAATCTGGGGGATTTTTGTTCACTTAACTTGAGTGTTTTTACCTGGTAAGTCTGTTTCTTCCTGGTGCTGTTTATACTGGGAAGCTTTTCCTTCTCTATGTTATTCCCAGAGCATTTTTTATAGTCCAGATCTCTTCATAGCCAATGTGTAACTGTTCGCTTTCTCTAACATTAACTTTTCTTTGCCACTGTTTCTGCTTCACTCACTCATGATTCTATGAGTCCTTCTCTTTTTCATGCACATCAGAAAGTTTTTTTTCTCTTGAGGTAAGGTCTGTTTTCTCCTTTTCATCCCTGTTTCTCTTATCTGGACCAGTTCTGGTTTCTTGAAGCCAGGTCAGAGCAGTTGAACAGGATGAGTTGTTGGATGAGATATCACCTGTGTCTTCCACAATTTGAATCAGAAATATCTTGCTCAGCTTGTTCTGGCACAGCATTTGCTCATTTTGCAGCCTCATTGTGATGGTGGTTGTTAGCCACTATTGCAATCCAACCTTTTTCCTCATTCATGTCCGAGTATTATTATAGTTCTGGAGGGGAAAAAAAAAAAAACACAACTTTATTTGGTTATTCTTTTTTTAAAAATGAGCTCAATTCTGTTCACTTTTCTCACACTGAAACTCCTACCGCATAAAGGGAGTGTGATAGCACAGAACACACCATTGTTGTAAACTAAAGCTTACAGTTCTTCCAAGCAAGTCTCTAATCTTTGCAAACCTGGAGAATAATAAATGCAGATTGCATCAGAGATGTACCTGATGATAATAGCATAACATTTAGTCTCTGATTATTCACTGTAGTAGGACAATTACAGGAATCTTGAATTTTTCTATGATGCCATTGAGATTTACTACATTTCATTGCAAAAAGGTGCAGAACAGCCGTGTTAGAAGTAGGACAAAGTCTATTTTTCTCTTTTTCTAAGTCAAAGGTAGTATTTGTGATTGCCACCAAGAGCCTGATTTCATGTAAGAGCTGTGAGATGAAAAATGTAAATTGCCTCAGTGCACTTCACCTGAGTCCTGAACCTTTTAGCAAAACCAGTCTTGCTTTGAGTGTCCAGCAAAAACCCAGAATACAATGTTCTTCCCATGGATTCAAATTTTATTGTGAGCATTTGCAATAGTTCTACTGTTATCTTTGCTTGAGAGATACATTCATTACACTTTCTGATGGGATTTTTGCATGTTAAATAACATATAAAATACTGTGATTATTTGACAGGGATGGAATATTGGAAAGTAATAAATGGAATTAAACAGAGACACTTTCTTCCCTAAACACTTTCTTTAGGTTGAAAACTGCATGTTGTCATTCCAATAATTGGAAGTTTTCAATGCAGGTATACTGCTAAACCTGTAGGAGAGATTTGATCTGTGGTCATTGAAACATAGTTCATTTTTGGCTAGTACTAGTAAAAATAATTGCAATGTCAGTTCTTTACCTGAATTACTTGTGATAGATATACTTCTGGATTAGGCACTCTGCACTCTGAAATAATGAGAAATGTCAGATTTTGGTTAAAAAATGAGCGGTGAAATATCTCTGCAGGTTATTATCACTTTGAGGGATTGTGGTTCCTCTCCATTATTCCCTCCACTATTGTTGAATTGTCCAATTTAAGTGAGTAACAGCACATTCTGTCTGGAAACTGTTGGTGGGAGCCAAGGAAATAAAATGTAATAGAGGTATCTATTACATAAAGGATACCTGTATATAATAGCCATTGGCAAAGTTAGGAGACAATAGCCAGGAATCAAATTCACCAAATGGAGAGGGGATTTTGTTTCATTTTTCAAAAGTCTGAGTTATGTATACTGAGCAACCCAGTCCTACTAGAAAATGTTTGCTTTTGTACACTGCCTGCCAATACTGGTACCACAGTAGTCTCACAGGTTGGGCACCTTCTGCCTTCGTTAAAACTCATTAAAACTCATAAAGCTGCTATTTAAATCTTTTGTAATCATGTGTGAGTAACTATAGAAAGCATTTAACTTCATGCCCTTCATGTCACATTTGTAAAAAGAAAACTTGTATTTTAATTTTTCAGAATTCAATTTTTCATATGTCCTGCAAAATCTGCTTTAATTTCTAACTCATTTTAAGAAGGGGGGGGGGTTAAAGAATCACCTTCCAGACTGACTGGATAAAAGAGTTAATTAAGAATTTTGCAAATCTTTTCTTACATATCCTCAATCATTGACTACTTGCCCGGAGGCTACTTGCAGTGAACTTTGGTGGTTTCTGTTGTGCAATTTGTTACTGAAGCAACTAATTATTTGCTGAAGTTGATACTTGTCTTTGACAGCCATTTCTTTAGCGATCTTAAACATGTTCAAATTTCATTTTTACTTAATGTTGTGCAGGCTCTGGTCATCTTAAAACTAGAACTGCACAAAGGATGTTTGTAAAACACATTGTTTTTTGTTTGTTTATTCCATCAAGATTTTTTGGCATAGATCTGTTTAAATGTCCTTTTCTGTGGGGAGGGCCAGATTCCGCACATTCCTGTTGGGAAAGTAGATCAGAAGAGGTCTGTACTACCATCAGGAATCTGTGGAGCTCTTCTGTCTCAGCAACATCTTGGAGATTCCTTCTCTCACCCCAGTTTTGCAAGGTCTGCTTGGGCTGAATTACCCACCAGACCCAGTGAAAATATAAAATTCATAGCTTTACAGGCTTCGATGGCTTTAAGCCAGTTCTGATGACATATTTAGAGAAAGCATAATGGAGAGCTTTAAGAAAGCAAATTATTTTAAACAATAGCTATCCTGTATGCTGTGTAACTTGTTAAAATACCCTAAGAAATTAAATCACGACGCAGTATTGTCACATTTCATTGCTTATGTCCCAGCTGCCATTGTGGCCCATGAAGGTAGTATATTTCTAAATGAAGCACAACCTTCTTTTCTCTCTTTTACTTTTAAGACGGCCAAACTGTCATGCTTAATTCGTCTTTAATGAAAACAGATTTATTTGTTTTCATTTCGTAAGTGAATTTAGGACTTGCTATGTGCAGGGAGAAGAAAGGAAATCAACAACTCTTTCCTGGGCTGAGATCTTCTTGTGCTGTGTGCCAAGTCCTATTACGAAGCAATTTTTTATGGCCACATTTCAAAGCGCGTCTAACAGATATTATAATAAAAAATATTCCAAGGTTCTACATCTGTAACAGTGCTGGGTGTCGCTATTGCACAGGATTTATTTTCTCTCATCAAATTGCATATTACCACAGTATGTTGTGTCTGTCTTTTTGATTTACTTAAACATATTTCAGAGTGACTGGGCTACACTGGCATGATGAGAGGAACATGAAATGTCATCCACCACCTTAAATACGCTGCATTGCCTTCTCGTTGTTATTCCTTACAGGTAGTGCTGCTGCTCTGTTAAATAGGTTTTCATTCATTCTCAGTCCTTTTCGTTCCACTTAATGATCCATATCACCAATACCAGTTTAGAAGAAAACAAAATAAAATTGATGTTCCCAGTTGTATTAAATTTATTTTACAACATAAAAGCTACTGGCTTGATTCTTAGCTGTCATGGCAAAGGCTGTACTGGTGTTTGTGTAGAGCTGAGGCATCTGAGACCCTCCAAGACTAGGCAAGGGTGTAGGTTAGCAAGTTTGCGTGCCTTTACCCCTGTAGGAAAGAGGCCAGGAGATTTCTCTTTCCATGCTTTCCCCGACCCTGCCCTGACTGGGGCAGAGGCCTCTCTGCAAACTCAAGAAAACCCTGGCCTTAATACAGGAATAGGAGTTGAGAGATGGAAAAGGCTTGTCAGATCCCTCAGTTCATTTCTCTGACAAAGCAGACCTGTCCTCCGCCTTTCCCAGTGCTTCTGCTGTCTTTTTTTTTCAAAGTGGAATTAATCAAGTATTTTATCTAGTCATTAATAAGAAAAAAACCTCACTCTCCTGTGGCACTCCTGTCTTTCTTGCTACAGGAAATATTATATTCTTGGTTTGCCCAGGTTTCAGCACTTTGTACTCTGCAATGGCAGCCTTTTAGGCAACCACTATCTGATTTATATTAGATGAATACTACCCGTTTGTATGGTGCCCATCATTGTGGTGTATGAGCAGCAAAGTGACAGCTTTCTTTTCCCTTCCTGTATGCACAGTGGCTTGGCATGATTTATGATTGTCAGCTGTATTCTTAATACTTGTGTGTGTGGACATATTTGTGTAAATGAGTTACAGCATTTTACAGAGCTTGCTTATTTTGCCCTGTATCAGCTTTTTCCAGTGTGAGACAAGGCAGCCTTTCTATTATTTCCCAAACTCCTAGCTTTTTTTAAAAAAGCAAAAGAGGAACAACTAACCGATACAGAAGTGAATGGGTGCTGTGGTTCCAGGCAAACCCAGCCTTTCCACGTCTGTGAGTGGTGCAACTCACCCAGCAAGGTCTGTCAGCAATTCTGCTGCCTGGAACTGCTCTTCATGCTGGTCCATGTGAGAACCCAAAGCATCAGTGAGCCAGAGTGCTCCTACCCTGAAGGCCCCATAATTTAGAGTTTGTGGTGAGCTAACATCGCTTTGCCTCCTTCCCTCCTTTCTTCTTCCCAGATGAAGGCTCTTCTGCTGGCAGCAGAGCAGGGAAGAGCTGATCATTGCTGCATTTATTCCTATGCTGTTTCTGCTAGTGGTTAATAGGAACACCTTGCATTGTTAATGCTGTGCTTACTGCAGTTTTAATGTGTTGCTTTATTTCGGCTTTAATCTCCTCACTGTTGAAAACCATCCCCAATTAGGGCTGAAGAAGATTTTTGCAACCTACTGAGGTTTGTTGGCATAATGTTTACCACCAATGCACAGCCTCCTTTTGCTCCAAAAGTATGTTGCACATAAAAATGTCATCTCTGATTCCCTGCAAAATATCTGTCTTCTGAGAGAAGTTAATTACTGATTTTGAAACAGCTGAAATGAGGCATAATGATGGCCTTCTTTTAATTTTCGACAGTGATGTCTTGATTGGAACTAAGTTTACATAGCTTCAAATGTGAAATCTAGTTGTGATGCATTTTCATTTTCCTAATTCCTTCAAAGACAGTGACAGAGACTAGTTTATTTTCTGGACCTTTAACAACATGGAAATTACAAGATCAGAGCAATGCAAAAAGAACTATTTCAAAAACTCTCAGTATGTGATACTTGAGTCTGCAGCTGAAGTAGCAGGATGGTACAGCAAACAAGCCAGGTGCCTAGCATACAGGTAATAGCAAGGCAAGACAAGTGGGCCTGGCACATGGTAGGACTGAAGAACACAATAGGCAGTGACACTGTTGGGAACCTGAGGTTGCATATATTAACTAAGTCAAGCTTTCAAGGTGCTTTTTTCTGTTGTTGTTATTAAGATGACTGAGGAAGGGAAGTGGGTGAGACACTACAATGTTACCCCTTCCTTGCCCAGGTGTCTGGATGATGGATGCATGGATGGCTGCTTGAATTCGGAAATGTTTCATCCCAGTGAGCACACTTACACTTCCCCATGCCAGCTTCGACTAAGTGGTGATTTATTCTGCCTCATTCAGCACGTTCCCATGGTGCCCCAGTCCTGTGTCCCTCTAGCCCTGCTCTCCAGGAGCCACACCAGCTGATTCAGACACCATGCCTCCCTAGGTGGAGGCATGTGGGGCTGAGCCTGCATTCCTTCTCTCTAGTTTTGGGGAAATTAGTACATGCAGCCTTGTTTTCACAGCTGTCACTGCGCAGTTCTGGACTGCTGCACAGTGAAGCATATTATGGGCTTGTCCATCCTCAGGAATAGGAGCTGCTTTCTGTTTTAAAGGGTGATTTGAGATTTTCAGTTATTTCAAGCCATTCATCCATGAAGCCATGAGTTAGACGGTTACTTCTTTTTCTTGTATTGAGCCTCTTGATGGAAGGGTTCCATTCTGTTTTGTCTTTATTTTCCTTATTTTTTTGTGTTGTGTGTAACCTTAACACCTGATTAAATGAAACATCCTTTGTCCCACTAAAGCCTTTCAAACCCAGCAGGATTAGGTCTTTAGTAAGTTATTACAGAATCAAAGCCTCCACCTCAGAGTATGTGATTTCCTGCCTTTATGTTTTCCTGCCAGAAACAATGAAAACACCCACAAGAGAGAGGAATAATGCAGTCTTATTTAGTGAGTGTCGAATGTAGAGTCTATGTTATTTACACTCCATCATCATAAACTGAATTGAATGTTTGCTTGACATCTACCTTTGTGTACCAGGCCTTATTCTGATGGCAGAAAGCAAATCAAAAAAACATGGAAATTAGGGGAACAGTCACTTACAAATTGGTTGGACCTAAGCAGTGGTGTTTGTCCAGATCCCGCTTTTCTTTCCTGAAAGTCTGGTGGTGGCTTTGCACTGACCTCTCCACAATACACATTTTGGGTTGAGTAAAAAAAGCTCTGACGAGTACAGACTCCAGCTCTTCACCATCACAAAACTGCAGGCCTCCTTGGATTCAAAACACGTGCTCTTTCTGCTCATCTGGTCTCTGTAGCTGGGTTTTTCATCATTTACCCAACGTCTGCCAAGGGACCAAAAAATAATTTCTTCCTAAAGTTTCTCAGCAGGTTTTTCTTCTCTTCTATCGAAAATGTCCCTATCTGTACCACTTCATCCAGGGAGATTGCTTACCTGTAAAGTCAATGTGATAAAGTACCTCTTGCCAGCTATGATTGGTCTTTGCTCCTCTTCTTTACTATCCCATCCTACCACCCAACTACAGTTCCCCAAGCAGATTTCTGATGGCCACTACTCTCCTGGGTTGGAGAAGGAGCAGCTGTAGCCCAAATGATCAGAGAAATAGAGTGCTTTTCACACTTCCTAGCTCTATAGGTGGACATTTAAAGTCATTTGAAAAGGAACCAGAGAAGGGAAGCAGTGAGGGAGGCAGGGAGATGTTAAAGAAACCTGTAGGTTTACCCTTCCCTTATAGTTCAAACAATAATGGTGAGGTATTTGATCATATTAGGTTATATTTAAATCAAAGGTTGTTGTTAAATCTTTCAGTCTTTTTGTGACTGATGCCACCAGGGAAGTGCGTATTCAATGTAATGTGGGATTCTGAGTTTTAACATAATTTTACAATTTCACTGATCCTCCCTTTCATTTTGAAGTCTTCTTGTCTGTCTTTCCACTGGGTGTTTATGTAGTGCTTGAAATTTTGACAAGCCCTTGTACATTTGATCCATGAAGATCACAAACACAGCTGTTGGCTGCAAGCTGAAGGCTCTGCCATAGATAAATCTGCAGGATTTCCCTCTATTGTCTCCTACATGAAGGTCTCCAGTGTCACTCACCTCTAAATCAAAACTGACCACTCTCCCTAATGACCACGGATGGAACCCACTTCTTTGGCTTTGCATCTCTCTTGTTGCCTGCAGAGGCAGAGATTTCCTGACGCCTCCACGTGTCCATACACGCTGATGAGCACACAGCATCTGCATTGCAGTCCCTTCATCCCCAAGACACTGCAGATGCCTGCAGTCCCTGCTGGCTAGGCAGCTGTGGGTCACCATGCTTCAAGGCCAGAGCAGCAGGTCTATACAGGCTTTCCACCTGTGAAGGAGCCACCAGCTCCAGGGGTAGCTTTTTGGGCTGAGCCCTTTTCAGTGTCCCTTCTGCAATGGCAGGATATTCCCAGGTGGGAGCCTACCATGAGTTCCCCTCTGCTCTCTTGCTATTTGACTGCTGTTACCTTCTTTGGTTTTCTGCAGCTGGTAGATGTACACTGCCACCTGTCACCCTCAAGATGCTTTTGTGATTTTGGAAGTGTGGAACAAGGAGAAGGAAGGAGCAATCAGACTCCAGGCAGACCCTGCACAGCTTGGGTTCGTTCTCCTGGATTCATCAGCCCTAAGGCTGCTCACCTGTCTCTACTCTACTGCTTCCCCACTCACAGTGGTTTGATATTTTCTCCTTTGGCCCAAGGGCTTTCTATTTGTAATTGGCTTTTCACTTCAAACTTTGTGGAGAGACAGCATGCCTCTGAGCTCAGACTGAAAGGTGCACAAAGCTTTGAATCTCTTAACAGGCAGCTGGCTGCAGCTCTGAGTATGATCTAACAGAAAAAAGCATGCCCAACAGACTCCTGCCACGTTCACTTGAAGCAGATTTGTATGTACATGCTTTTGCTGAAAGACTACATTATGCAGAGCATGCAAAGTATTGACTGCTATCCATTTTTAGAGCCATTGTTAAACAGAAAATTAGCATCACGGAAGAGACAGTGGGAGATTTCTGCTTCTCCCCTCCCTTCTTTTTTAGTTCTCTTTGTCTTACTGGAACATTGGTTTTCTAAACTCGTTTGTTTCATTTATATTGAAATCAGCTGGCAGAAGATAAACTTCACAGCATATATTTAGAGCCCATGTTTTTGTGCCAGTTAATTATTATTTTCTTCCATCTTTCCCGGAAGCTGCTAGTGATTTGTTTTCAGGTTTGTTTCATGAGTGTTTACTGTCATTTACTCTGAACTCTAGTCTTTTCTTTTTTCTTCCGGTCCCTCAAAATGTTGACCACCCGCTGGCTCTGCTTTGCATTTCTGTATCTGAGTTTGTATTTTAATATTCATTAGGTATTTGTGCTGACAGCTCATCAATACATTAAATTAGTGTATATGCAGCTAACAAGTATGGTACATGCTTAACTGACTTACAACAACATTAAAACAGACAGACACAACAGATTGTCTCAGCAGGGTTTAATAAACTGTACTTATCCACAGTCCTCTGAAAAACAGACACACAACTGCAAAGTACAGTGCTTCCCCAAAGAATAAGATAGACAGTAAATGTGCTAAGCTAAACATGTTTTGTTCTTCTGATGAGAAAATGAAACTTTCCTTCAACACAGAAAGCTGCTTCTGTGGCTCCTGCTTTTTTTTAAACAGTTAGGCTTTCATTTATAAAGTACCGTGCATTCTAATTCCAGAAAATATTTAACGTACATCAGATACTGCTAAAAGACATGCACAGTTACGCATTACTCATTCTCATGCAATGCTTTGAAGGTATTGAGATCTCTGCAAGTAATTAGTATCGTCATTAGAGTATCGTTTTTTTCTGCTAATTAACACTAATGTGATTAAAATGGGAGTTTTTTTGGATAAGAGGTATTCTCTCTTCTCTGTATGAGTGAGAAAGTAGCTCTTCTAAACCAGGCAGAAGGAAGCAGGCAGAAAATTATGTCAGATGAGAGGAGTAGAGAGCTTCACAATTTGTTCCTTTGCAAATCTGTCTGTCTCCCATCCAGAAGTTTCTAGAAAAAATCTCCTACTTTGACTCTTGGAGAGAGCATAGACCGACTATTGCACTATGTGCATCAAAGGGGTCTCTTTAATCATTTTAATATAAAACATAGTATGTGTGTGATACATATTACATATCCCGTTTCTCTGTACTCAAAAATTGGTGATTAAAAATGCACAAAACTGCCATAATAGACAATAGCAACTTAAAAAACATGAGTGGAAAAGGTTTTGAAATTAAGTATTTAGCTAATCTTTTTCAGCTTTATCCTGAAAAATATGCTTCTGTAATTAACTTTGTTGATGTGAATCATCCTTTAACTCCAATGGAACTACCAAAGAAGCCTCTTATCCTGCATTGGGGCATTAGAAGTGCTCACACTTCCATCAGTTTCAACCACAGTGGTCCATCTCCAAACATTTAATTTACATCAGGCACAGGATCCCAGCATGGAGACAGACACTGCCGTGCCAGTATGCACTTGGGAAGAGTTTTGCAGAAGGAGCAGGGCTTGAGACAAGCCGAGAACCAGCACTGCTCTTTGCATCACTTTTGATGACCCATCAGTTAGCTCCAGCTGCTGACGAGCACAGAACAAATCAGCAGGACAGTATACTGCCAAAGGGGAAGCCGGGGTTAATACACTTACACTAGAATAAACGTAGGGATCATCAAGTATGGTCCACATCGCGGCAATCTCTGGGTGGTAGGATACTCAGGTGATCAAGCTGCCAGCATCCTCCAGGAGAGGAGGATGTCCTTGACTCCAGAGTCGAGCCAGCAATCAGGAGATTCCTTAGCAACATGTTTAAACGTCCTTTCTAAAATAATGATTTATTTTACATATTTGTTTACCTTTTTGTTTTCAGTTGATCCCTTTGCATCTATTTGTCATAGAGAGTTGTTGGCTTGTTCAATGTTTAAATAGTCAAACTTGTTTAACATTTTGTATCTGCTAATGAATGGTATGAAACATCTGAGAAACTGGCACTGGGTGCAGCAGCAGTACCTCAGCAATGTCAGGTGACTCTTTACCATCAGATTTTGCTCATTTTCATAAAGAGGGAAAAATCAGCAGAAGTGGCATTTGAGCTGTCCTTGGCTGGGTAATGCCACTGTGATCAGTTTGAGGCATACTCTCTGATAGAATGAAAAGCCACTTGTTAGAAATCACAGGTAATTTCCCATGGCCTTGACCAGACTATATTCTGGAAAGTCAAGGGCCTTTTCTTGCATTTACATTTGTATAATTTGTTTTAAAAGGAGTCAAGAAGAGACTCTTAGTGTTAATTTGCTCCCCAGACTTTTCTTTGGGGTCTCCTCCTTGCCCTGCACCATCTCTACTTTCCAGGCCACATCCAGCTTCACTGATGGCCAAAGCAAGAGCTGTGGAGGTAAGACCCTGTCAGTATGGGATGTGAGGCCCCAAGGGAAAATTGCTAGTTTATTAGAGATACCTGTGCACTTTTGCTGATTCCGTTATCAACTAACCAAGACCATTAAAGGTATGCGGGATAGTTTACAATTACCATTGCTTTTATGAAAGTTTAAGACCATCCCTATTTTTTCTATCTGTGGGGCTGGAGTGTTTTTTCTTGTGGATAGTCTGCAAGTTTATAGGCAGGTAGCACCTAAAAGTCCAATCTCTGGGCCAGGAAGTAATTTTCTTTCTCATAAAAAGACTCTTACAGACCAACCTCCATAAAAGATGCACAGGTCTGGAAGTGCTGAAGCTTTTAATTCATTAGGAGATGAGTTTCATTTCTGACATTACAAATAACTCCAAAGGATAAGAGATGGCCTATTTTCTTACTATTTACAAATACCAGGATATAAAGCTCAGTCTAAAAATTTGGAAATAAGATAATTAAGTGGGGAAACTGTTTGCTCCAGAACTAGAGAAGTCTTGAGATCTGAACAAAGCCAAGATGTGCTGTAAACATCTCTAGTTCAGGCTTGCTCCAGGAGTTTGGCACAAAGGGTGGCATCCAACTTTTGTCAGTAAGAGACAATAGTTCCCAGGAATATCACTGCATATCACAGAGCTGCTAAAACATGCCTTAATCCCTTTTATTAAGTACTTAGCCAATAGCCACCCAAGTAGTTTGGTACCTGTCCCATCTCAGCTGTCAGACAGCTATCATGAAAGTAAATTCATAAATAAATACCTTCAGGGCATGCATTTGCTGACATATGTTGCCAGGCCAGCAGGGACACACTGTGGGTTTTCATTCTTCCCCTCCATTTTCACCATTTTCCTCTGCAGCAGTTAGGAGGCAGAAACCGAGCTGAGCAGTCTTCTCTTGAGCTGAACTTGACTTCCATTGCAATTTCTCTGTATTAGAGAGATCTAAAAGCTTCTTTAAAGATGGAAAATGCCCATTCCTTATTTTCCAACCAGAAGATGATGACAAGCAATAATCTTTTGTGTGTTGGAGGAGGCAGCATAGAGAGACATTTCCCTTTCCAGCAGTGTTCTGATGAGGCTGGCACACTGCTACAAAGATGTAATTTTCCAGGTCAGAGAAGATTTCACTTGCATTTAGACAGACACTAGAACTATTTTTTTATTATTATTATTGTTAACCTCAAACCTGTGTTCTTGATCTCGTTCTTTCAGTTTGTCAAATTAGAGTTGCATTTTACTATTGGCTTTGGGCAAAACCTTGCATTGCTTCCAGTACTGCTTTTAAAAACTAGTAGTATCAGAAACCTGAAGTTTACTGTAGTCATTAATTTTCTTCTCACCCAACAGCCTTGATTTTGCTCTTTTCTGGCATATGTGTACTGTATATTTCACTCTTACATTATTTTTTTATAGAGCTTTAATACATTATTTGAGAGGAAGAACCATATCAAGCTGTTTAAGCAAATGGGGCTTTAGAACTACCATGCATTCCTCCAATGAACTATAAACACTCTGACTGTGTTGCAGAGCCCGTCTGATTGGGACTGAGGGGCTCAACAATGAATTTTGAATCTGCTTTATCTTTGAGTGAGTCCAGATGCTTTGTTAGATAACAGTTCTGCTCTCCCTCCTTTCCTTTTTTTAAATATCTTCTCTTTTTTTTATGTCAGAATTAATTGATCCCAAGCTGCTGCTCTGTACTCTGACACTTCTGAATATGGAAGTGTCACTGTAAAATGAACCGTAGCAAATTCTTAATAAGCTACCTTCAGAGAGAGTTATAGTTTTTGACATTTAGTTATAGATTTATCCCTTGTGCAGGAAGCCTCATTCATTTCATGAATGCTAACCATGGTGAGAAAAAGTCATTATCAAGTATTTTTCATACTTTGGTCTATTGAACAGCCACATCACATGCACTGCCAGGTTCTAGCAGGCAGCAAGAGCAGGAAATGGAAGGAAGGACGGAAGAAATGGAGACACTTTGTGTGAAACCTGTGGGCCAAACTCCTTTCAAAGAGTAGGGTTCCTTTACTATCATACTGAGTTGGTATCAGTGCTTCATATTCAGAAAGCTGCTGTCAGTTAGCCAGGCTTATTGATTCGGGTTGGATCAGGGCTCTACGCTGACTTCCATGAACCCAACCCTGAAGGCAATTGTTTCTACTGGCAATTAGTAATACTTATGTAATTTTGTTTTAAGTATGTACATATTATATGTTAATATGATTTGCATAGTACATGTTATAATTTTTGTAGATTAATAGTAAAAAAAGAAGTAGCATGATGACCACTAACTGACATTTATCACTTCAGTTTGCTGATACTGTGTCTTTCTGACCTAAGTATTTATTTAGAATAAGTAAACTGAATAGATACTCTAAAAAAAATCAATTAATTCATCTGGCAAATACCAGTTTTAATAGAATAGTGAAGTGCTAAACTTCAGCTTATGAAAAAAAAAAACTATATTCCAATTTCTGAGATAAGCACATATGGTTCTAGAAACAATTTTACTATGTTCATCTGTTCCATTTTTTAAAGCGATACTATTTAAAATCAATTCTTTGGACATGACATAAACCCCAAAACCTACTTACCATCTTGTTCTCTTTACTACATGTAATAATACATATTCTTTTTAAGTAAAACCTATGAGAAAGGGAAAAGCGCTGCTCCTTGTCCAAGGAGCACAATTTTAAAAGCATTGGACTATTTACTTCCAGTAAGATGCTTGGAAACAGGTCCAGAAGATGCATTGCCCAGCCTGAAGTTAACTGTGATGACTTGTTGTTCCTAACAGTGAGAAAAATCTCACTCAGAAAACTGCAAAATTTCTGTCCCAGCTTAACTAGTTGATTAAAGGAATGTCAGTGATTTTGGATACTAATATGTTTTTTTCAAAATATACTGTCTGTTTTGTAGTGTTGTTATGATCTCTCTTTTCTCCAAAGATATTATATTTTGCTCTGGTCTTTCAAAATCAGATGTAGCAGGGTATTTGCAGAAGTGGTACTGAAGTTTATGTAAAACAATGCATACATAAGATAAAATAACAGTCCTGCAAAATGAGGGAGACACAAAAGTCAATTATTCCCTTCCAGGAATTTAAAAGACATTGGCTTAGTCCCCCATCACCTATCAGCTTGGGTTTTTTTTCTTTTTTTTAGGAGAAAAACAAAGATAATTTCTTGAAAATGAAGCAGTCTGTTGGCAGAAGCACTACCATGCCTGTTAGCTCCCTGCTGTGGGCTTACTCTCTTATCAGCTCTGATTTCCAAACTGAAAACTATCACCAGTGCAAGGTCTTCTATGCAGGCATGGTGGACATCATCATGATGTCCAGAGAGACTGATTTTGGGCTACAGTCAGACTCTCAGGTGTCAAACCATTACCTATTGTCTTTGCACAAAGGTGCAAGTAACCTGTCTTGTGATCACAGTGGTTTGTACTTCTATAGCGACCTGGACTGAAAATGCCAAGTCCAAGTCCTGGGTGGTGGGATATGATGACAGATTAACATGGAGACACCTGATTCAGGGCTTTATGAACAGCTGGGAAGCCTGGCTGCAATCCTGAAGGCTAATAACCCCAGGTACCTGCCCTACAGGAGCAAGCAAATGCCAAACATCTGCCAGGGATGGCCTCAACAGCACCAGACTTTGAAAATTCAACCATAAAAGTTGAGTCATAACTCCCTAGATAAAGATAACGTGCTGAAATACAAGGCTGAGATGAATTTTAAAAAGGAAAAAAACTCCTAATTACATAATTAGACTGTTGCAAGAGATGAAAGGGCAGTGTTGAGCAAAGTAGAGCTAAGCAAACAAAAAGAAAAAAAAATGATGAAATTCTTATCTACCTGATAAATAAGACTGAGGGATCTGTAAAGTGTCTCTCTGTGTGTTGCAGGAACATGCAGGTTTAGTAATATCCAAGAAAGACATAAACATTAATGTCATTGAATTAGGAATAAAGAGGGTATTGTCATCAATGTCAGACCACTTCTTTTTTAGTGCTACTTTCTAGGCTGTTTACAGTGTCCTGGCATGAATTCCTCATTTGATCCTGTATGTTATTTTTATGCATTTCTGTGAGACAATTTGGAGTAGTTTTACTGACCTATCAGGTGATTCAATCCAATTCTAACTAAAAACACTTGCTAGGTATTTATCAACTTAAGCCAGATTAGCTTCTTACCAGACATAATACCAATCTGTGCTTGTGTGTATTTATTGTACCCTAAACAAGGCTGTTAAATGAACAGAGATGACTTAAGATAATACCTGTTTTATGTCTCACAGGAGTGTATGTTACAGCAAAACTTTGATTGGCTTAAGGGAAAGTCCTGCCAAGCTGTGATATATGTTTCAGATTGACACCAATGTTGTTTGGCTTGACATATTAGGAGAAGCCTCAGCAAGGAGATAGATTTTGGGTGGGATTATTTGAAGATACCAAACATCTACTAAAAAATCAATTTATATGAGTTATCTGGATTTTCATGCTACAGATGCAAGGTGATGATAGGGTTACACCTCACCTGGATTGTGAGTATTTGTAAGTATGCATGCGCATTTTGGCCCAATTGAAATATTTATGTTTGGTCCAAAATGATATTTTTCATTAAAGAATTTTAGTTAAGGCTTCTAATTAGAATTTTAGACAGAGTATTTGTTCCTGATGTATGAGTGTATGTGTCATACATGCCAAGCAAATCTACAAGTCCCTTTTTAAAGGTCAGTTTTTTATCCTACTCTACTTTTGTTTTACAAGCGGATGGTAATCAAATTATCCGAGTGCTTCCACTGGTGACTTGAGCAAGTGCATATATTAAGATGCCCTATGCTATGTGTGCTAGAAAAGGGAGAGTGCCCAGCTCCAAGGCACTCAGTCAAAGTCCAAGGTGGTTATTTTTAGGTCTAAAACGCAGGAGAAAGAGAAGAGGTTTAAGACAGTCCTCCCTTCTGGCAACCTCCATTCTTCATGTCCCATTTCTACTCACTCTCCTGTTTAAAAAGGTGTTAAGGTGATCTTTTACACATTCAGAGCCAGGGAGCATCTTTTTGTTTGAGGACTCCATTATCATCTAACATAAAGAACACTGAATAAGTACTTTTCAACTGACAGATAACAGTTGTGTCTTATTAAAAAAAATTAACAGAAAAAACCCCAACAATTCTAAATGCTTTGTCAGACATATTAGTTAATGGAGCTGCATTTCCCGCTATGGAAATTGGGAGCTTGCTGAAATTCCCTTTTCTGCCAGCCTGTGCAGTCTGATACCTTTCTCCTCCTCCTTAAAAGGACTAATTATGCCATTGCCAGCTACCTTGTTCCGTTCAGTCTTGTATTCTGCCACATTACCATTGGAAGCAGAGAGAACTAATTAAGTAAGTATACTAAATTACTAGTTTCTCATTCATTTATTCTCTACCCAACCTCATTGCACATTCTCTTTGAGTCAGGGGATAGACAGAGGAAGGCAGATCTATTCTTTCATCAGTTCTCAGGAGCTTAGGACTACTCATTAGGATTTTACTATATAGGTTAGTTTGCAATTTCTTGTACATTCTCAGATTGAGAGTCAATTCCTTTGCATATTCCTCGACTTAAAAAATATCACAGGATCCCAAAATTTAATCTTGCTTCATTCCCACTTTGTTTCAGTATATTAAAACTTCAGCTATAAAAGAACACTGAGATTCTTTAAGAAAGACATATTGGGTCAAACCAAGCCAAACAGGCTGGTCGTGCTTGCAGTTTACTGAGCATATGAGAATCTGATGGCTGCTGCTCTGTGGGTTTGTACTTTTTTTCTGTGGGAAGAAAAGAAGTTGTAGACAGCAGCAGATATCCCATTTCCTCTACACTTCAACTCTCTTATTAGCCTGGGGAGGGGGAATGGACTACAGTCTGTGAAAGGAAAGGTCCTTTAAGCCAGAAGTAAGTCCCCATTAGCTTTTGGACATTCCCTTTCTGCTTCATGTCTGAGCAAAGGGCAGCTCAGACTTCAGGACACAGGTTTCCACGTGTAAAATGCAGTTCTGAAAACTATATAATTTATCAGGCAGATGTAATTCCATGAAGGAGTTCTGGAGATGGTGCATACCACATCATCCAATTATAGCTGGAAATTCAGTTACTGCGCCCGCAGCAGCAAATGCTGCTTTTATATCCTACAGTGTGATTCTGCAAATCTTGTTTGGATGGAAGCAGTTCTGCCTTCTCCCCGCTCAGCGCACTTGCAGAAGTATTTGTGGGATGCATTTTGGTCGAATACACACCGTGTTAAAAATGTTACTAGCTGATGTGACAGAAGACTAGAGTGAACAGAGTGCAGTTTTTCCTTCCTGAGCTTTTTACTGCTTAAATTCCATTGTAACAGATTTAATACCTAGTTAAATGCAATACAAGTAACATGGCCAGAAAAGAAGGGTTAATTAGATAGGATATGCTGACTTTAGTACAGAATACACAGAGCTTGACTAGTTTAAGTAAACATTTGTGTTTGATTAGGCTCTGCATGTCCTAATATAGAGAGACTATGTTGTAATAGAAAAGATGATGGAGATTGAATTTATGTCAGTCAATTTGAAGGATTTTTTTTAAATAGGAATGAGAAGTGTTAAATTATCCAAGGTTGAACCTCTCTGTGGGTGATGTAGAGTTTGTTTTAGACATGTTTTATAGTGTACCATGAAGAGTTTTGCTGTATTTGCTGTTAATGTGTTATTCCTAAAGGAAATATTAACATTCTTAGGGCCAAGTTCTAAACCTCTGATATGTAAAAACAACTCCCAAAGTACTCATTTGGCATTACAGAAGAGTTGTACTTAATCTTTAGAGTGTATCATATTTTGTTATGATTGCACATGTTGGCAAATGCTATCAAGCCTCTAAAACATTAATTTCTTCTGTATGCAATATATTTCTTTTTATTCCATTGAAATAATCCATGCCTGTCTAGGTAGTCTGAGAGGATGCTGCATCTGGCTTTCTAACATTAAAGTTCCCTCGATCCAGTCAGAATCCCTGACACCTGAACTGAAGGGAGTTTGATTGAGTTTTATAACATCTGTGTCTTCATGTGAGCTGTCTCCACTCTGGCCAGGACATTGATGGTCTTTTAGTTTTTGCCTTAAGACTAGGAAAATGTCTAGAGGTCAAGAGCAAATTTTTACCTCATCTCATAACATGGATGCACTTCAGAAACCTCCAGCATTCAGGTTTTTATACGTACACTAGAGTGTTTTCAAATCTATCCTATTGCAGAAGAACAATAATAAAAACCTGGTTATCAGATATGATACTAAATCACAGCACAATAGTTGGCCCATCAGGCCCCATACAACTTCCTTGCACTACCACTGTTTTAGCTACATGGAATAAATAAAAAGGGTGGCATTTAGTTCTAGATGACATGTGTGTATCTTCTTAGACATCAATCTTTGCAATTCCATGCTCAACTTTTGCCATTGTGGTTTGTTGGTTTTTTTTCCTGAACTTCTGCATACTTGGATTCAAAGTATTTGAGCGAGAGGATGGAAGTTTGGCTTCAGCTGAGAACATCTAAAACTACAAGCACGCTTGTCAGTCTACACTCTCATTTGAATGCATTGAAATTTAAAGCCATGTACTGCCTCTCCATACTAACTACAGATGGATTGATGTGAACAGATAGATGTGGCCTCCCAGCCATCCACAGACCCTGATCTGTCAAGTGTCTTGAGAATGAGCAGCAGCGAAGGAGTGGCTCTTTCAAAAACAATGACAGCCCTTCAGGCTGTACACTGTGCCATGGGGCCAGCTCTTGCCCCTGCACCTGCAGTGAAGCTTCACACTGGCTCTGGGAACCCTCTGGGTACAGAGCAAGTTTGTAAACTTCCCGTTTCTGAAAGCAAAACTGTAACAGGAAGGGCCGCTTTAGGCTCTTTGCTGCACCTCACCTTCCCTCTTACATCAAGCATAGTAAAACCTCTAAAGGACCAGGGAAGAGATGGCATGCTGATCTTGGTGTTAGCACTTAATGTCCTCCTTCTTCAGATGAGGATGGGCCATCATTTCTTGGCTGCACTCATTTTAGGACTTCATGGGGCTACAAATCCGATCTGTGGGCAGAGAGATTACTGACAGAGATAGCTAGCTTTTGGAAAGCTATGTTGGTTGCTAAATGCTGTGTTAAAATGCAAAGTTCCTCCCAAACAAAAGATTCAATAAAACATCATTTTTCTTTTACAGCATTTTTTACAACCGCTGCAGTGTTTGGTACCCTCGATAGTTTTACAGCTCCCTTGTCATTGTCTCAGGTTTACTGGCCATAGTAATATTTACAGACAGTGCAGACATTGTGCTCAGAATGTAGAGTCTGCTAGCCAGCATCAAGGATGATTCACAAAACCATTTTTTTTAATGTGATGAGATTTGATAGTAAAACAGAACTCATATTGTTTATTATTCACAATTTTCACACTATGAAACATTCTGGTCCGCCTTCTTTATTTCACTAAAACTTCATCTGGAAGGATTTTTGCTTGTCAGTATTTGAGCTCTCACAGTATTTTAAAACAAAGATTTCAGTTCATTTTCCCCTTTCACAAGAGTGGATCTATCTTACAGCAGATATAGCTATCCCACCTCATCCTCACATGGAAAAGGCCACTCTGAAAGTGTGATGTGGGGAGAGGGAAGATCTGTGTTGAGAAAAATAGTTTAATATAGTAGATGGAAATTTGAGAGCAGCTTTCCTTCAAGGACTAAGATGGTCATCCCTCTTGACCAAGACTGGTAGGATAGATGGAAAGAAGTAGAGGAAGTGGGAAAGGCTGTTGTGCAAGGGACTAGATCCCAAAGGACAGAGAAGCAGCCGAGATAAGATAAAGGAAGAGGGGTTTTTTTATTGTTTGGTGATTTAAACACTCTCCTGATCACTCTGAGTGGTGAATCCCATACTCAACATTCTATTCCTTTAAGTTCTGCCTAGTTGGGGTAGGCCATCTCCATCTTCCCCAGCTCCTTTCTGCCTTTCCCATCATTAGCAGTCTTCATTAGTGAGGAGGTCTGGTTTCAAGAGCAAATTCATAAACTGGGATGAAAATCCCAGATGCTAGTTTCCTTTAGTGCTTCTGGTACAGGGAAACAAAACTTCACTGAGAAATCTGCCACATCCAAGTCATCATTCATTTCTTACTTCTTTTCTAGTCTCATTGCTCTTTGGGAAGTGTACTGGTCTCTTGCATAAGATTGCATGAAAAAATCCACAGATCAAGACCAGTTCCATGCCTGCTTATTTTATTTCTGTCTGTGATTGTCACATCTGGCCTGTATGGAAATAACCTGTATATCAGAAACAAAATTTGTCCTGGTGCACTGCACCTGAAGAAACAGGTTAAAACCTAACCACAAATGAAGATGACTCCCACAGAGGACCTCTTTATAACTACAGCAACTCCATAAGCATCACCTTATAGCCACATTGCAGAGCTACATATGTGGAAGGACAACTTTCCTTGTTCAGAGAGAGCACCTGCAGATGTATTTTCTCTTCCTGTAAGAAAGCAGAAGAAAAGCACATCCCAGGCCACCTGATCAGGAGGAGGAAGTGGATGAGACCTTCTATGAACAGCTGAGAGCTGCCTCACAATCACAGTCCCTGGTCCTCATGGGGGACTTCAACCACTCTGATATTTGTTGGGAAAGCCACACAGCCAAGCACACGCAGTCCAGGAGGTTCCTACAGGTTGTTGATGACAACTTGCTGTTGCAGATGATCGAGGAACCAACAAGGAGGGGTGTGCTGCTGGACCTGGTACTGACAAATAAGGAGGGCCTGGTTGGGGATGTGAAGATTGGAGGCAACCTCAGCTGCAGCAACCATGAGATGGTAGAGTTCAAGATCCTGTGTGGAAGAGGTAGGACACAAAGCAGGACCATGACCCTGGATTTCAGGTGAGCCAACTTTGGCCTCTTCAAAGATTTACTTGGACGGATCTCATGGGATATGATTCTAGAAGATAGAAGTGCCCATGAGAGCTGATCAATCTTCAAGCACCACTTCCTCCAAGCCCGGAATCAATGTGTCCCAATGTATAAGAAAGGAGGAAAAGGAGGTAGGAGGCCTCCATGGATGAGCAAGGAACTGCTGGGACAACTCAGGCAGAAAGTAGCCACTTATGAGAGATGGAAACAGGGGCTGGCTTCTTGGGAAGAGTATAGGAACATTGCCAGGGCATGCAGGGGTGCAGCTAGCCAGGCTAGATCCCTTTTAGAATTTAGCCAGAGAAGTTAAGGGAGTAGTAAGGCATTTTTCAAGTACATCAGCAGCAAAGGGAAGATGAGAGGGAATGTTCAGCCTGGTGAGAAGGCTGAACTACAGAATGCCTTATTTGCGTCAGTCTTTACGGCCAAGGCCAGCCCTCGGGAAGCCCAGTCCAGCAAGGATAACAGGATGGCCAGGACAGCAGAGGACTTGTCCTGGGTGGATAAGGAAGAGGTTAAAGACTTTTTGGTCAAGCTTAACAACCATAAGTCAATGGGTCCTGATGAGATGCGTCCACGAGTGCTGAGGGAGCTGGCTGATGTGATTGCTAAGCCTCTCTCCATCATTTTTGAACAATCATGGAGGACAGGTGAGGTGCCTGAGGACTGGAGAAAGGCCAATGTCACTCCAGGCTTCAAAAAAGGGCTGGAAGGACGACCCAGGAAATTACAGCTCAGTCAGCCTTACCTCCATCTCTGGAAAGGTGATGGAACAACTCATCCTAAATGTTATCACTAAACATATGAAGGATAGGATGGTTATCGGGGGAAGTCAACGTGGATTCACCAAAGGGAAATTCTGTTTGACCAAGCTGAGAGCCTTCTATGAGTGCATAACCGGCTGGCTCGATGAGGGAGGAGTAGTGAATGTCATCTACCTCGACTTCAGCAAGGCTTTTGACACTGTCTCCCATAACATCCTCATCAGAAAGCTCAGGCAGCGTGGCTCAGATGAGTAGTCAATGAGGTGGATCAAGACCTGGCTGAATGACAGAGCCCAGAGGGTGGTGATCAATGGCACAGAATCAAGTTGGAAGCCTGAGGCCAGTGGAGTTCCACAGGGATGGGTTCTGGGGCCAGTCTTGTTCAACATCTTGATCAACGACCTGGATGAGAGGACACAATGTACCCTCAGCAAGTTCCCTGATGACTCCAAACTGGGAGGACTGGCTGATTCCCCAGAAAGCTGTGCTGCCATTCAGCGGGATTTCGACTGGCTTGAGAGTTGGGCAGAGAGGAACCTCATGAGGTTCAACAAGGGCAAGTGCAGAGTCCTGCACCTGGGAAGGAACAACACCATGCACCAGTACAGGGGTCAAACTGCTGAAGAGCAGCTCTGCAGAGAGAGACCTGGGAGTCCTCATTGATAATAAGCTAAATATGAGCCAGCAATGTGCCCTCGTGGCCAAGAAGGCCAATGGCATCCTGAGATGCATCAAGAAGAGTGTGGCCAGCAGGTAAAGAGAAGTTCTTCTCCCCTTTACTCTGTCCTGGTGAGGCTCATCTGGAGTCCTGTGTCCAGTTTTGGGCTCCTCAGCTCAAAAGGGACAGAGAACTTCTGGAGAGAGTCCAGCGCCGGGCCACCAAGATGATCTGGGGACTGGAGCATCTTCCTTATGAGAAAAGGCTGCAGGAACTGGGGCTGTGTAGTCTAGAGAAGAGGACCCTGCAGGAGGATCTCATTATTATTTACAAATATCCAAATGGATATCTAGTGGATGTCAGGAGGTCAAGGCATTATTTTTTTCTATGGTATCCAGTGACAGGACAAGGGGTAACAGAAAGAAACTAGAACACAAAAAGTTCCATTTAAACATAAGGAAAAACTATTTTAATGGGAGAGTGAGGGAGTCCTGGCACAGGCTGCCCAGGCAGGGTGTGGAGTCTCCTTCTCTTGAGGTTTTTAAAACCCACTTGGACACATTCCTGTGTGGCCCGAACTACGTTGACCCAGTTTAACATCAGGATTGGACTAGATGATTTCTAAGGGTCCCTTCCAACCCCTACCATTCTATGATTCCATTCTATGAAATTAATTTATATTACCTTAAATATTGCTATTTACCTGCAGCTGCAGGCAGTATCTCCTTCCTTGGAGGTCTTCAAGGCCCACCTGGACATGTTCCTATGTGATCTGATCTAGGTGAACCTGCTTCTGCAGGGGGGGTTGGACTAGATGATCTCTAAAGGTCTCTTCCAACTCCTACCATTCTATGATTCTATGAAGTCTCACAATTTTACTTCACTGAATCACAGAATCTTAAGGGTTGGAAGGGACCTTGAAAGATCATCTAGTCCACCCCCCCTGGCAGAGCAGGACCACCTAGAGTAGGTCACACAGGAACTCATCCAGGTAGGTTTTGAATGTCTCACAGAAGGAGACTCAACAACTTATCTGGGCAGCCTGTTCCAGTGCTCTGTCACTCTCACAGTGAAGAAATTCTTCCTTGTATTTCTTTCGAACCCCTTATGTTCCAGTTTATATCTATTGCCCCTTGTCCTATCATTGAACATCATTGAGAAGAGCCTGACTCCATCATCCTCACACCCGTCCTTTACATATTTGTAAACAGTAATGAGTTCACCCTCAGTCTTCCCCAAGCTAAAGAGCTCCAGCTCCCTCAGCCTTTCATCATAACGGAGACGCTCCACTCCATCATCTTTGTGGCCCTGCACTGAGCTGCCTCCAGGAGATCCCTGTCCTTCTTGAACTGAGGGGCCCAGAACTGGACACAGTATTCCAGATTCAGTCTCACAAGGGCAGAGTAGAGGGGGAGTAGAGCGTCTCTCAACCTGCTGCCCACAGCCCTTCTAATACACCCCAGGATGCCATTGGCCTTCTTGGCCACAAGGGCACATTACTGGCTCATGGTCATCCTGCTGTCCACCAAGACCCCGAGGTTCCTTTCCCCTACACTACTCTCTAACAGTTCATTCCCCAGCCTGTACTGGTACGTGGGGTTATTCTTTCCCAGATGCAGCACTCTACACTTGCCCAACTCTCCAGCCTGTCCAGGTCTCATTGAATGGCAGCACAGTCTTCTGATGTGTTAGCCACTCCCCTCAGTTTAGTATCATCAGCAAACTTGCTGACAGTGCCCTCTGTTCCCTCATCAAGATCATTAATGGATATATTGAACAGTACTGGTCTCAGCACCGACCCCTGAGGGACTCCACTAGAAACATTTGCTTCCCTCCAGTACTTAGGCACCTCTCCTGTTCTCCATGACTTACTGAAGATGATGGAGACTGATCTAGCAATGACTTCTGTCAGCTCCCTCAACATCTGCAGTGGCATCCCATCAGGGCCCATGGATGTATGTACATTCAGGTTGCTCAGCTGATCCTTAACCCAGTCTTCACTAGCCAAACCTGACTTCCTTTAACCTGACTTCTCTGGAGTCTGGGGCTCCTGAGGACAGTCTCCAGAAGTATAGACAGAGGCAAAGAAGGCATTCAGTATCTCTGCCTTCTCTGTATCCTCTGTCACCAGGGCACCCGCCTCATTCATCAGTGGGCCTAGACTGCCTCTTGTGTTAGTTTTATCTGCAATGGATTTGAAGAAGCCCTTCTTGTCCTTGACCTCCCTTGCAAGGGGCAACTACATTGTGGCCTTAGCTGTCCTAGTTGCCTCCCTACATCCTCTGACAACAGCCTTATATTCATCCCAAGTAGCCATCCCTTCCTTCCATGATCTATAGACTCTCTTCTTCCACTGCAGTTTGCCCAGCAGTTTCCTGTTTACCCATGTGGGTCTCCTGGCTCCCTCTGTTGATTTCCTACCAACTGAGATGCTCTGATCCCGAGCCTGGTAAAAAAGTGATCTTTGAATATAGACCAACTATCTTGGGCCCCTTTATCCTCTAATACCCTGTCCCACGAGATGTTCCATAGTAATTGCTTGAAAAGGCCAAAGTTGGCCCTGCTGAAGTCCAGGGTTATGATCCTGCTTGGTATTCTGTTCCTACTACATAAGATCCTGAACTTCACCATCTCGTGGTCGCTGCATCCAAGGCTGTCATCAACCTTCACCACTTCAACCAGATCCTGCTTGTTTGTGACTACAAGATCCAGTAGTGCTCCTCTCCTAGTTGGTACATGCACCACTTGCATCAAGAAGTTATCATTAATTCACTGAAGGAACCTCCTGGACTGTGACTAGCCATGTAGGTGTTCCAGTAGATGTCTGGTTGGTTAAATGCTCCATGCGAATCAGGGCCTGTGATTTTCATGCTCCTCCCAGGTGCCTGTAGAAGGCCTCATCAACTTCCCCATCCTGATCAGGTGGCCTGTAATAGACTCCCACAACAGTGTCACGCATGCTAGCCTGCCCCTTAATTCTTACCCACAAACTCTCAACTTTCCTCTCATCCTCACCTGGACAGAATTCAGTACATTCCAGCTACTCTTTCACATAAAGAGCAACTCCACCACCTCGCCTGGCTGTCCTGTCTTTCCTAAAAAAGGCATAGTCATCCATGACAACATTCCAGTCATGTGAGCTGTTCCACCATGTCTCTGCAGTTGCCACCAGATCATACCTTGCCCATACACAGACTTCCAGCTCCTCCTGTTTATTCTCCATGCTGCGTACATTGGTGATACTTAGTGATACTTGGAGATGTGATGACTGAAAACTAGACAGATTGGAAGAATGGTTAGAATGATATGAAAAAGTAGGGAAATGCAATTTCCAAATGAAGCAGTTACACTTCAAAAGAATCTGATGACTCACAAGTATTAGCAAAATGCTTTGACCATATTTTCAAATGACATTAATATTGTTACTGCTCTTACAATGTCTGAGAAGTTTTTATTGCATTGTTTTCCCTTCTAAAAAGTAATGCTAAGGCTGTTTTCCAGAATAGTTACAGTATGTATCATAGCTACTATTCTGACAATAAATAGTTCAGTGAGGTGTGTTGGTTTATTCCAGCATTGACTGTTCTTGTATTAGCTCTCTGAAAATTGACTTTAAAATGACATTGCTGGGTCCAGCGTTTATAGTTCCAAAAATTTTCAAATCAGCAGTATTCATGTTTCAAACAGGAATATTTCTTTGCTTCTCTAGTTGCTAGCAGAACCAGCTCAGTGCTAACATTACAGTTAATAAAGTTTCTCCAAACTGCTTTCTGATTGACTCAGTGCACTCTTCTCTTTTGGCATGTACTGGGCTCTACGTTCAGATTGTTGCAATCCACCTTCTTCTAAATAACTGCATGTCAAGATTATTTCTCAGAAAGATAACTATCATGTTCTTACTTAACTTGGTTGACTCTTAAGTGGAACAAATTGCATGGAAACAAGACCTTTGTAGTTATTGTATCTTGATTTTGCAGTTTACCTTAACCCTAATTAGCCCTCATAGAAATTGTGGAATTGTTGAGATTATTTCAGGAGGGAAAAGAAGGCAAGAGGAGAAGAAATACACTGGGATGGTCAAATAAATTTCTTTCTCTTTCAGACATTAGGCCAAAAATGAATGTTACATATTGACATTAAAGTGTCCATAACAGTTCTTCTATTAAAAAATAATTTTATATCTAGTTGTCTTTCATTTCCCTTTAAATAAATTAAAGCTCTTAGATGCTTAAATCTGAAATAAACCAAGTCGGATGCTACTGAGCAGGCAAAAAGAAGTTTTTGTTTCTATATGCAATACTGGTGAGATTTTTCTTGGTCATTAATATTAAGTTAATTTCTGGTAGATACATCATAAAAATTCAGTGCTATAAAAGCTGTCTGGGATCTAAGAAACTTGATTTATCATGAAAGATATTAGAAGCTTAACCTATTCATATTATCAAAAGAGAGAGACAAAAGCTGATCACTTATGGTGTTATTATAATGTGATTATGTGGGAAGAAAATGTTGATAACAGAATACTCTAATCCAGAATAGAAAAGCAACAAAATCTAAAGGTTTGAAGTTGAAGCCAGATGAACTCAATCATGAGTTAAAGCTTGAAGTAGTTGATTTTCTTGTTTGTGTTAATGGTAATTAAGTTTTGGAGTAATTCCATGGGCAACGAGGGAAGGGCATGAAAAAAATGCTATTAGAGATTTTAATTCTTATTTTTCAGAAAGAGATACCTTCAGTCTAGCACCAAGCCCTAGCTGGGCTTCTGGTGAGAGCTATGGGAGAAATTGTCTTTCTCTTCCTCTCTATCTCCTGCAGGAGACCATGCTGTGATGATAGTCCTTTCTAACCTCGATAACCTAAAAGTTTGATGTGATATTTTACTTTCTAAGGTCAGCATTACTTATTGTCAAAGTTCAGATTTGTACTTAAAGAATGTCTGAACTTGTTTCCTAATTTAAGAGATTGTCTTTTAAATTTTGGAGACATTTATTTTTATGTTATTCTAATACAGCAAGAAAGGAAGCAATTTATGTCAACATTTCTACAGCCCTAAGTTTAATTTCCAGGATTTGAAAACAGATTTTTAGAATTTTTAGGTAAGCTCTGCATTATCCCTTAGACATAGTTCTTTTGCAGAAATACTTTCCCTACTGATATTTATGGATCAAGACAAGAGAGTAGATATAGCCTATTCGTTATTCATTGTATTTGAATAAGGACATGGAAACTCTGAAAGGAACTACATTTTCATAGAGGAAATGTATCTTTCCTTGGCAGCTCAGAATAAAGGATTGGTTTGTACTTTGCATTATTTTACTCCTCTTTAAAGAAGTTGCAAAGCACACTGTCCTGTATGAGAGCAGAGGACAACCGTTACCTGGTGAAGAACTGAGATCATATTGCTTGGCTATTGCTTCTGAATCTTTAACACAGAGCCAATTCTTCTCCTATGGATGGTAACATTCAGAAATATTACACCTATCCCTAGGAAATATTGTTGTGAGAAAGCTATGACTGCAAGTGCATGAACAAAATTGGGAATTGCAAGTTTGAGCAGTTCTATTTGAACAAAAAGAGGAATTGCAAGTGTAAGCATTCCCATTTTAACTGATGTTCCACAAGCCACCACGATTAATAAAATGTTGAGTTAAAATTATCAAAAATTGAGCAAAATTTCCTTCTCAGAAATGAGTAACTATATATGTCAAGCTGGGTGTTGAAAATATAATTCATGGGTTTTGGTTTACCATTGCAGCATTAGATTTTCAAGTATTTTTTTGAAAGCTCAGCTTGCATTGTTCAAATGTTGATTCACATTTAAGTGTGAATCTTCTACACAAAGTAGATCAGCTACTGGCAGCATTTGAATTAATGGTGCCTTATGTATTTGAAAGCAGTAAATTCTGCCTTCATTGTCACATTTGACACTGTGCATTGTGTAGGATCATAACATTTAGAATGCATCTTGACATTTACACAGAATATTTAGATTTCCTATTTATGTTGCACTAGATATCATTTTTACCAAAAATAATCTTGAACATGGGTTGAGCAGGAAATTTTATAATTTTTTTCAATAGATAAATTAAGGAAATTGCAACTACTTTCCCAAGCAGTGCTTAGGATCAGAAGTACATCTTATTGTAGTTTGTTTGTATCAAGAATGAGTCCATGGTGGGTGGTGCATTCTTGACAGAAAAAGAAATATCCTTATCATAGCTTGTCTTGTGAACTCAAAGTGGACCACTGAGAGAAGAACCTAATTCATGAAAATTGAGTGGAAAAAGACTTTTGGGCCTAACTTTTCTTGTTAGGTTCAGGGAGTGCATTTTCTCTACACAGTGCCACATCTGAATCTATCTATCCTTGATGAAGGTGGTAATAAGATTTCTCTGAGGGTCTGACAAAGGTGAGTGGCTTGAGATTTTGCTACGAGATCTCTGTATGTGACAGTACCATGGCCATGCCACTTGTGTGTGCCAGGTGGGAAACATTTTGTGAGCTAAGCAACCCTACTTCAGGTCTTCCACAAGTCTGAAAGACACTAGTATGTTTCCATGAGTGCTGCTGTTCTTTGAGCAGCGTTTTAGATGACAGTTTTGGTCACACCTTCGTGACCAAATGCAGTAGCTGTTTCTTGTTCTAGTGGTGAACCAGGAGGTATACTTCAGCCTAGTTCCTTGAATACTGGTGAAAGGTATAGTAGTGTGGATTACTAAGCCTGACTACAAGCTTGATGAGAAATATACTTTTGGTCTCCTTCATCCTTTAGTTACTCCTGTAGCACACTACTACTTTTGAAAGCATCAAGAGCACTTCTAGCACCAATGTTGGGACCATCCATCGAGTGTCCTCCCACTGGTAAACTCCCAGAAAATCAGATCTGTGCTTCAGACCTCTCTCCATTTTGACGGACAGCTTTCAAGAGCTACTGGGGCAAATAAGAAATGCTTTCTAGCTGCAGAAATGCATCACACCATACACGTCCAATTTCCTATTAAGCACGTTGCAGATGTTACAGGTAAAACTAGGAAGTTGTGCCTTTTAGCACCAATATCCTTTTCTGTTATGCCTATGTCCAAGCAAGTGGCAGGATATGTTTTCTGTCAACTAGGGACATCTGAGTCTGCTGGAAGCAGACAACTTTGTGGTGGTGTTGATTATCAGAGCGAGCTAGTGGCAACAAGTCATCTTTTCCAGCCTATGAAGTGCTATGAAATAGGTAGTTTCCTATTTTTCTGAGTCACGTCAGTCCTCTTCAGGAGTCCCTATAACTGTAATGTCTTCTCATTGTAATAACAAACGTGAGTTTTCTTACCACACAGCTCCTCAAAGGTATGGTTGTGCATTTCTGTCTTTATAAAAGTTTTATAAACTGCCTTTGAAACATTCAGGAGACTGATCAGAAGGGCTTCTCCTGTAAAGACTTCAGCTCAAGGTTTTAATGAATCTACTATCCTCTACATTCTCTAGAAGTCTAATGAGATCTCATCCGTGACATGTGGCCTTAAGTCTCAGTTAACCTGAAGCTCTCTGAGTCCTTACTCCCACTCAGCAGAAGCATGCTTTTGTGCAAGATCTGAAAAGGGCAGGTTCTATTCTCCCCTCTAATAGGATAACCCTATTAGAGAATTTAATCGAGAATGTACAACATTGCAGGGGGGAAATGCAATAGAGAAGATGGTTTTAATAATGTTTCTGTTAGGATATGTTCTGTGTGAAATACTGCTATACCTTCAGAATCTGCTACAGATCTCCTTGGCCAGAGCTACTCAGGCATTCAGCATGTTAGGATGCCCTTAATAAATTTCAAAACATGCAAAGCAACAACTTTGTTCTGATTTATGTTATTTCAGCTGATGTGGTTTTTCAGATCAATTCCCAACTGGACAGTGGGGTGCAATGCCCAGTATTAGTGGATTTGTACCTATATCAAGGAGAGTTGTGGGTTTTTACTTTTCTTTTTCTTCCATTTTGCTGGAGACAAGAAGATAGAAGAGCAATCAGAACAAAAAGGTTATTTGCCAATAACTTGAACAGTCTTTTGCAGAGCAGGCAACCACAGTACTCTATCACATTCAGGTTTACCTTGGAGACTTCCCATAAGTGATGGGAACAGAGATAAAAGTAATGCTCAGCCTACCACTTCAGAGCAGAGTGCTAGCAGCCCTTTTGAGTGCAAAGAAAGAGCTTGGGCTGCAGGGCACTCAGTCAGCTTGCAGTCGAGGCATCACATCTCAGAAGAATGAGTGTGTGCAGGTAATATTTTCTTGGGGATGAACAACCCCTTTTCAGCTCAGCTACAATTTCCTAGAATCACTTAGCAGACTGACCAATACATGGGGGGCAGAAGACAGACGATCATGTTTTCCATCTCTGCAAGTTTGTCTGTTGTATTTGCAGAGAAGAGAGATCAATGCCTGCCATGGGGGAAAAAACAAAGTTTAAAAAACAAAACAAAAAAATAAATAAAAAAACCAAAACCAACAAAAAAAACCTGAGCAAAATGTCCATTGTTATTGATTTACTCTGTTAAATACCATGGGATATTTAGTTCCAGAGCAGATAACCTCTACAAAAATTAATCTGTAATCCTGGGGGGGAAATGAATGTATTTTATTTGCTAGTAAAATTCTGAAATGCAGTAAATACAAGTTGTAAGGGGTTAGAAGTTCAGTGCAGTATGTAAACTGCAGTTCTATTTAAAGTGCATCCTCCATTAGAGCAATGCTGTCTTGTGAAAAAATTACCTTCCCATTAGAGGACAAGGCTGCTCTATAATTAAGATAATGATTTTTTCTATAGTTATCTTTTATCTTATTTTTCTAGCTAGTTTTTTTTCTTATCAACTATGAAGTTCTTGAAATTAAACATATTGGGAAATCTTTTTTAGAAGGTCCTAATAAGAAAAACTGAGCAACAGCTAGCTGCTGAAATCAGTCAGCTGAGCCGTGTTTTTGCTTAACTTAGCCCAGTGGGTACAGATAATAATTTGGTGAATAAGAAAGACTTCCGTTTTTAAAGACTATAGTCTCCATTCTTAGTAAAAAGGTGATGCTGGAGACCTTTTCTGAACCAGCATCCTATCAGATGCAAACTGTAAAGGCATTGAACTGAGCGACATAGCTGTATCTGCATCACTTTTATCTCTGCACAGCAGGTACTATATGTTGGAGGAAAGCCTGACACTAAGTACAGCTTCATATGGCTGCTCTCCCTTCATGCCCCTTGTAACCAAGAGGGAGCTGGGGAGTTGTCTTGTATTTTCAGTTGAGGTCAGTAATGACCTGGAGCTCATAGTGTAGGAGCACTATAAGACAGGGACCTCTCTCAGAGCCTCTCAAAAGCTTCATGCCTGCTTCCTTATAAATTGCTCCTTGAAACCATAGTAGCCTAATTAAGAGCTCTTTGTACCTTATCAAACTTAATGGCTCCTAAGGTGAGGTGTGGGCTTCACACCTCATTTGCTGTTTCATCTGGGCAGGATGGGGAGAGGGGCATTGCTGCACAGGTTGAGAAGTGCTGTCATAAGTAATTACATGAGGAAAAATAGGTTTGCTGCTTGACTGCCATGTGTGGTACTGCATGCTCCATAAAGATGATGGAATTTGCCTGCTAGCCTGCTCTATCACAGTTGTGTACTTGTGTCTGGTGGTCTCAGTGACTGCATTGAGATCTCATATTGTACCAAAGCAAAAAGCACTAGTGTGAGAGTGTTCATCTCTCTTTGAATAGCATCTACATGTGAGAAAACGTGCTTCTTGTGATCTAATTGCACCCTTTTTGAGGTGCTGCCATTTCCCAAACCTGCTGGCACTCCACTAGGATATTGCTGTGATACAGTAACATACAGGATAGCCAGATATATAATTAATATAGTCCTGTCTAAGATGCAGTCATATAAAGGAAAATTCCATAGAGATTCAGTGATGGACAGGACTTGTCCTGGTGGTTAGAGGTGGACTGGGTGGACCTTTACTGTCACTGTTTATAGTGTGGTAAGAAAGGTTAAATTGCCCAAACCTATGGTCTATTTTTGCAAAATCCTGAGATGCTGATATTATTTATCTGCTTTGGAAAACATTGCCTGAAATTCTCAGCTTGGGAGATAATGTACTGATGTTATAAACTGTGTGTAAGTATGAAAAGAAATTGTTACATTTTGAGTCCCCGTGACTAACAAGCTTTGTGCCATTTTTCCATGTCTCTGTGGAGAACATGATCACCTGTCTCTCCAGTGCCACTTGCCAGGTAACTCTTGTTTTTTATCAGACTGTCATAAAAGCTCTCATACATGAGATAGAAGGCAGGGAGGCTATAAAATTAGCCCATTTACTTTCCTTAGCTACTTACCCATGTTGTCACCAGTCTCTCTCCAGACGAATGAGATCAGTTAGCTTCATGACCTTGTCCCTTCTGCTAAATCTTTAGTTGCAGAGAGCAGCTCCAACAAGTCACAGGTCAAAATCTTTTTGACAGAGAATTAGGCACTAAATGGTGAGAGACTTACCTTTGACTCTGCCAGCACTGTGTCTCCTCAGTGTGCCAACCCTCCCAACCTGGGGACATCTCCCTGCAATTAAGGGGGACTTATCAGGGTTACTGCCACATGTCCCTGTCCTCCACCAGGATTTTCTTCTCCTATTGTAGGTGGCCTCACTTAAATGTCCTCTCTCAGCTTCAGCCACTCAATTATCCCTACCAGCCTAATCACCTCCCTTTGGCTGCACTGCTACCTGTCTGGTATTTAAGGGCTCTGTTCATGTGCTATCTCCATCTCTCTTTCCCAAATGTACAATTGCTTGTCACAACCTCAGCTCATAACCTTTAAACTTTCAGTCTTTCTTTGTGTGTGACCTATTTTGCCTTCTTTTTAATCTATGAACTATAAAGCAGAAATCAAGTAAAATTATGAGGTAAATGGGAGTGTATTGCATCCCCTCATTTGCAGGCTGAAAAGAAATAGTGAAGGTCTAAAGTTCTGCACACTCCAAAGCTGTGAATCAGAGCCCCAAAAAATGAGATACTAGCTTTTCAAAAAAGATACATTTGAAGAAGAGGAAATGTGTCTTTCATTTTGCACCCTGTTTCTCAAGCATCTTTGACAGTGTGGGAAGGGGATACTCCCCCATAGCAAGGCAGACTCGAAGCATTGAACAGCTAATCAAATGCAAAGCTGAAATTTTCACTGGCTTTTCTCAGCATGTACTTTGGAGAAAAGGCTCAATTACAAGAGTTGAAAATGCTGCCAATGCAAAGGATCAGTGTGCCCAAGGAGCAGGGAGCTTTCTCCATGTGTTTTCTGGACATAAGACTTCAAGCAACCCTGTGATCTTAAATCTCTCCCTTGCAAGCATTCTCCTTCCAATACTCCTTCCACTGGTTTCAATATCTAAGCAGGTAAATAAGGCTGAAGTATCCCAGAAGCCACTGTAATTTGGCCGCTTATCCAGTGAAATGTCGTCCTCTCCCTGGGGCCATGCACAGGACTGCAAAGACAGGTAATAGTGCCAAATGCAGAACAGATTCATGTATTCTGAACAAAAATTACACAAGAGTAACCTGGAGATATAGTGCATACCAATTTTTTTTTAATTAAATGTGAGTCTTTCTTTTTCTACTGATTTATTCTTAAGAAAAAGAAATGGAAAGCAAGAATTAACTCTGAACTTCATTCTTAAATCTAAAGGGTTTAACTTGACATCTGGTTAAAATCATAGTTTGCACTAAAAATAAATTTTAAAAATCCATAATGTATCATGTTTCATACTGCATCATGCAATCTCCTGTCATGGCTCACGGCTCAGACAGCAATACTCTTCATTGAGTGAAACTGGACTCACAGAGCAGTGAAATTGGACTCACAGAGCAGTGGTGAAGCTGGTGCACATGTCTTAAGAGGAGTGCCTGAGGGAGCTGGAGTCAGCCTAGAGAAGAGGAGGCTGAGAGGAGATATGATCACTCTCTACAACTACCTGAAAGAGAGTTGTAGTGAGGTGGAGGTCAATCTCTTCTCTCCAGTAATGAATGACAGAACATGAGGAAATGGGTTCAAGTTGTTCCAGGTGAGATTTAGATTGGACATTAGGAAGAACTTTGTCACCGAGAGGGTTATTAAGCATTGGAATGGGCTCCCCAGGAAAGTAGTACAGTCATCATCCCTGAAGATATTCAAAAGATGCATAGATGAAGTACTGAGGGATATGGTGTAGTTTAGTGATGGGCTTGGCAGTGTGAGGTTAGTGGCTGATGATCTTAAAGGTCTTTTCCAGTTTTAACAGTCCTATGATTCTATGAATGGAGTTAAATCCAGTTGGCAGACAGTTATCAGTGGTGTTCCTCAAGGCTCTGTACTGGGGCATGTTCTGTTTAACATCTTTATCAATGATCTGGATGAGAGCGTTGAGTGCACCCTCAGTATGTCTGCAGGTGACACCAAGTTGGGCAGGAAGGTTCTTCAGAGGGACCTGGACAGGCAGGATCAATGGGCCAGGGCCAATTGTGTGAGATTCAACAAGGCCAAGTGCCTAGTCTTGCATTTGGGCCACAACAACCCCAGGCAATGCTACAGGCTTGGGGCAGAGTGGCTGGAAAGCTGTCTGGCAGAAAAGGACCTGGGAGTATTAATCGACAGCCAGCTGAACATGAGTCAGCAGTGTGCCCAGGTGGCCAAAAAAGGCCAATGGCATCCTGGCTTGTATCAGAAGTAGTGTGGCCAGCAAGATCAGGGAAGTGATTATGGCCCTGTTCTTGGCACTAATGAGGCTATACCTCAAATCTTGTGTTTAGTTTTGGGCCCTTGACTACAAGAAGGACATTGAGGTGCTGGAACATGTCCAAGTACAAAAAAGCTGGTGAAGAGTCTGGAGCACAAGTTTTATGAGGAGCGGCTGAGAGAAATGGGGTCATTTAGTCCAGAGAAGAGGAAGCTGAGGGGAGACATGATGATTTTCTACAGCTACCTGAAAGATGGTGTTAGCAAGGTTGGTGTTGGTCTCTTCTCCCAAGTAACAAGCGATGAGACAAAAGGAAATGCCCTCGAGTTGAATCAGGATAGGTTTAAGTTTCTTAATTGAAAGGATTGTCAAGCATTGGAACAGACTGCCCAAGGAAGTGATTGATTGAATCACCATCCCTGGACGTATTTAAAAGATGGGTAAATAAAGTGCTTAGAGACATGGTTTAATGGTGGGCTTGGCAGTGAAGGGTTAACAATTGGACTTGATGATCTTAAAAGTCTTTTCCAATCTAAGCAATTCTATGATTCTATTTTAAATATTAATTCCATTTGCAAATATGAGCACAGCCTTAAGGAGCTCATCTATTGGGGAAAGAAGTAAAACACAACTCTTGTAGATGTGAACAAGAACCAACTGTTTTGTCGGTATTAATGCTCTAAAGTAAAATGGATGCAAGAGGAAAACTAGCCAGTATAAGTATCCCTTTGCCTGCAAAAGCTTTCTGTGCTGGACTGCCTGGCTTATCTTTCCCCTCTGCCAGCAGTGGCATTAGAACGAAATAGGCCTCCAAGTCCTGTTACGTTAGTTACTGCCTTGCTGTCCTTGCTTCTTTTTCTAGTAAGGGGGAAGTCTGGGGTGCCTTCTTCTGCAGCTGGTTCCATTTTCTTTGATACCATTCACCTGTAGTTGGAATTGTGTAATAAACAGACAATGATTACAGGATCCTTGGGTAAATGGTGTTGGTTCTTTCCCACAATGTGGACAAGGCATTGTGCTCAAGGTGTTGCTGACTGGGATCTCTCTGGCTGCAGCACTCTGCTCATCCTAAAAGAGAGGTTGTAGGTATGGAGAGAAAGAGGGTTTTCTCTGACTTCTAAAAAAAAGAGGGCTGCTGCCAGCCCACTGTAATCTTTTGAACCAATATGAAGACTTCTTCTTGAGTAGGCAGTGTGCATGAGTTTTGCTTTCTTGCATCTATGTCCTCCCTGTGCCAGAGAGAGTGATGAGTGTCTAGTGCAGGATCTGGTCCAACAGTAATACAGCTGAAGGAGAACCTCTCCAACAGAGAAATGCTGTGCTGGGTATTTCAGTCTACTTTTTGGAAGAGCTGTCTGGAAAGCAAAAATTCTGTTTCAGAGGTGGAGAAAAATAAGAAGAAACCTAAGCTTCAGCATCTGTTTCTTTCCAGACACTTACATCTCTCCTTAAAGCAGGCAGGTTCCTATATCTGATTTTCCTGCACCCTGCAGTAACTTCCTAAACTAGAGATCAATGGCACAGAATCGAGTTGGAGGCCTGTGGCCAGTGGAGTTCCACAGGGATCAGTTCTGAGGCCGGTCTTATTCAACATCTTCATCAATGATCTGGATGAGGGTACAGAGTGTACCCTCAAGCAAGTTCGCTGGTGACACCAAACTGGGAGGACTGGCTGATTCCCCAGAAGGCTGTGCAGCGGGATCCCAACCAGCTTGAGAGTTGGGCAGAGAGGAACCTCATGAGGTTCAACAAGGACAAGTGCAGAGTCCTGCACCTGGGAAGGAACAACCCCATGCACCAGTACAGGCTCAAGACTGACCTGCTGAAGAGCAATTCTGTAGAGAGAGACCTGGCTGATAATAAGCTAAACATGAACCAGCAATGTGCCCTTATGGACAAGAAGGCCAATGGCATCCTGGGATGCATCAAGAGAGTGTGGCCAGCAGGTCACAGAGATTCTTCTCACCCTTTACTCTGCCCTGGTGAGGCCTCATCTGGAGTCCTGTGTCTAGTTCTGGGCTCCTCAGCTCAAGAGGGACAGGGAACTTCTGGAGAGAGTCCAGCGCAGGGCCACCAAGATGATTGGGGGACTGGAGCATCTTTCTTATGAGGAAAAGCTGCAGGAACTGGGGCTGTGTAGTCCAGAAAAGAGTACACTGCAGGAGGATCTCTTTATTATTTACAAATATCTAAATGGTGCATGTCAGGAGGTTGGGACATTATTTTTTTCTATTGTATCCAGTGACAGGACAAGGGGTAACGGAAAGAAACTGAAACAGAAAAATCCATTTAAACATAAGGAAAAACTATTTTACTGGGAGAGTGAGGGAGTCCTGGCACAGGCTGCCCAGGGAGACTGTGGAGTCTCTTTCTTTTGAGGTTTTTAAAACCCAACTGGATGCATTCCTGTGTGACCTGAACTAGGTTGCTCTGCTTTAGCAGCGAGATTGGTCTAGATGATCTCTAAAGGTCCCTTCCAATCCCTACCCTTCTATGATTCCATTCTATGAAATTAATTTTAGGTTACCTTAGGGTTTTTGCTATTTACCTGCAGCTGCAGGCAGTGTCAGTATTATGTACTGCAATACATATCCTTGGTCTATTCAGTCTAGTTCTCCCTGGGAAGCCTCCCTTGGAGCTTGTCTCCAGGTATTTCCAATGTCTGGCCCAGATTAGGTTAAAAAAAAAAAAGCTTCTCTGGGAATGTCAAGAAAGATCTTCCATTATCCTGTTTTGTCCTCAGCCTCAAGTGCCACTCTAATCCCTCTGGAGCTGGAGAGGGGCTGTGATACTGACTGGACACCATGAGGATTTTGTCCCTTCCAGCTCCCCTACAGCCCACTGCCTCTGAGGTTCCCCTTTGGGCCGTGTCTGCTGGGAGCTCAGTCCTGCTGGTAACCGTGAGGCTCTGCCCACACCTGGGAAATGCCTACAGCCAGCAAGAGAGAGGTTGTGTTGCAGTACAAGCCTTCAAAAACTGTCATTGATGTAGAGGCTGAGCAATAGAGTCAGCCAACTACTTGTCAGCCAACTACTTGCTCAGGAAGTCATGGCTAATACACTTTCACATCTTTGGCCTTTTCCACCTGTCATGTAGCCTGCCAAACTGCTCTTTTTCCTTGCCATCTCTTTTTTTTTTCCCCTTTTCTTAGGAAAACAAATAAATATACCCACTGCAAAAGGGAAGATAATAGAGATTGGGTTCAGGCACTGCTTCCACCACTCATCCCAGGTTTGATCTTGCTGTGCCTGCTTTGTGGTCTCTATCTCTGCTTTCTCTTCTGCAAATGCAGATTTATAGTACTTGCTGTTAATGAAAATACTTCTAAGATTAGGTACTCTTAGAAAATTAACATAGCACATTCCTGAAATTTGTCTGAAGGTATGACAACTTGCTTATAAAAATTCTCCTATGGGAGTGAAGAGACAAATATTTTGAAAGGCTTACAAGTTAATGTGATGATAAATGCCAGGATCCCATTTTTCAGACTGTTCTGTTTTACTTTCTCTCCATTTCCTACCTGGGGGCTGCGTTACAGCTCTGCTCCTAGCAGTCACAGGCAGCTGGTGGTTGCAGGGGGGAACTCCTGAGGTATTATGTATGGCAGCTCTCAGTGAGAGGACAGTGATTTACTGTGTGTCATCTTCTGCAGCTGTGAATTTGCAGCAAGGCAACAGGGCCATTCAGCGGAATCCTAATTTTCAATCTGACAAAGAGGCAGAGAAAGGTGAATTGTCTAGGTGAAAATGAGAACCTGTTAATATTCTCCTTTGCTCTCCCACAAATAAACTTATGCTTTCTGAAATTGGGAACTTAGAATTGGAAATATCCCGTGATTCACCCTCCCATCTCTCCCAACAGACAATTTTTCAGAGAAGCTGGCATAGCCTTGATTCTTCCTCTAAACTTAGGAGGAAGAAGTCATTTTACTCATTTTACTTTTTTTTATATGACTCCCTTTTTCTTACACTTCTTCTCCAAACTCTACTTTTGATTGCAGTAGATCTTGCTAGGAAGACTCTCTGATGGGATCTGGTTGTTACCAAACCTGCCCATGCTCTAAGCTGAGTGACATGCAGCGAGGCAGCAGCAGGAGCAGCAGGGTCTGCCTCTGCCAGCAGAAAAGAGCTCACTTCTCTGTGCTATCAAAAAGAAACTGCAGAATTTGACCTCCTGCCCTTGATCTTGAAAACGATATGCACAGATCCTCTAAGCAGGCTCACCAGCTTATCCAAATTGAATCTCAGTGCCAAGTCGCTTGGTTTTGACCTATGCTATAAAACTGTTAAATTCCCTACAAAGCCATTGGCATTCTGCAGAGGAGAGTTGATAAAATAGCACCTGGGAGCCTTCTGTTTTATTTCTGGGGTTATTTCTTTCAGGCACAGTTTATCTGGCACAAAGCACAGGAAAATGATGGGATACATTTTGTAATGTTACACGGCTAACTCTGGTATTGCTTTCTGTCAGTGGCAGTGAACCACACCAGACTGCTGTGGCATGGTGTCTTGAGAGCAAGCCCAGCTCAGCAGCCCCTGCAGGAAGCTGATCCCTGGGCTATGCCTCAGGGAGAAGGAGGAAAGGGACACAGAAGGAAAAGTTCCCTTAATGCTCAAAGGTTCCTCCTCTGAGATCTGGATGGTAGAAACTGCATAACTGCAACTGGGAATAATCATTTTGTAAAAGAAGTGACAGTAGGTATGATAAGGAAGGATAAGTGTGCCCGTTGTCTGGTCTGGCTGACTGTGAAAGATTTTTGCTTCGAGGCATCTTCATAATTGCAGATTTGGTTGGTCAAGCTTTAAAACACTTTTAGGATCTAAATGATGTGTTCTGCCATTGCTATGCAAACTTAGGTTTTGTGGTCTCCTATTCCCCCGAGGTGAATGAAATTTAGTCTTCAAGCTGGTTATTAGTAGATAGGAGGGTTAGGGAAAAAAGACCTCTCTAAAACCATAGAAATCTCCCAAACACTGAGAAACAATTTGAGGCTCTAAAACTGAAGAACTAAATATTGAAATCATGTTGCTCACTTTTAAGTACAGAATGTAAGAAAATTGTTTACCTTTACCATGTAGACTTTGATAACCAAGAAACACAATGAAAAAAGGTAGAATTCCTCATGAAAATCACTTGATTCTGTTAAAATGCTTTCAAATCATTGAGAGTTGGAAAAAAAACCTTTCCTGTACTATTGCTCTGTCAGGAAGCTGATTTTATTTTTATTTTTTAAACATTCAATTTAAAAATTAAGATTGAGGTTACTCCTTGAAACTTTTCCTGTTTATTTACTTCTAAATTATGCTTATGTACATTTGCTAATGAACGTAGCCATTGGACACTCCAATATGAAATTTAGAAATCTAGGGCATAAAAAGGGTATAGTCTCATGAATGACAAGAACTTAGTTTCTTATTTATTCTTCTTAATCTATGGAAAAGTCTTCATTCTGACCTGAATGGATGAGTTGCAAAGAAAATTAGTTATTTCCTCTAGCTTCTGCCTGGGCTGAAATTTCTAACAGAAGACTTAGGTATGCCAGTGGCTTTTTGTGTGTATTTTGCCTAACAAACTTATTTTGCACAGAAGAGGCATCCCTTGAGTTCATGTGAATAATATAGGCCTAGATTTGAGGGGGAAAAAAAGTATATGGTGAAATGCAAAGCTTCAGATCCTCCTGCCAATTCTCTCAGCAATGCTTCTTCCAGCAGTGAAAGTAATGGTAGGTCTGAATTGCACTGTGCTTTATTCTAAAGCACAAAAACTCAGAGGCCCAAAAAAAATACCATTACATCCATGAACATGTTCGACTCTTACTATTTGCAATGCAGAAGGAACCAGAGGTCCTGATTAGGCAAAGTTTGTGAGACAAGAAAACAAGCTAGCAGACTGCAGCTCTTGGGGAAAAACTGCAGCATTACCAGAGAGATGCCTTTATTAACAGAATAAACATTTGGCCCTCCCACAGATTGCTATCCAAATTGAATGGCACTCAGTTCTTATCAAGGCACTTCTCTGTAATATGGAAATGTCCTGTAGTGTGATCCACCAGTAAACACTGTGCTGCTTAAAGCCCTGATTCCTATCATGCAAAGTAGACTGAAAGCTCCTCAGGGCACACACTGCAGTGGAAGGTGGGCAATAAACCATCAATTATTAACTTTTTTAAGGGACAATACCTAGAAGCCTGCCAGGCTTCTTCATCTCTCTGTATCTCTGGTAGTCCTGTGAGGACACTGAAAGGTGCTCTGTCTTCAAAATCTGTCAGTAAACTGTCCTCTCTCCTGTCAGCAGAAAACCTGAACACACAGGGTCAGCAGTCTGGCACACTGATGCATTATTGAAGGTAATCTCTAAGCCTTGTGAAGAAAAGAGACCAGACCAATTCCTACCTTATCTCCCCACACATAAGAGCAATACAGTTACAAAAGGTGTCAGTAATCTATCAGTTAGGGCTGTGCGGATTGAGCATAGCACAGCAGCCAGACAGCTTCTTTGCTTGCAAAGGTGTATTAGCTTATCTTCTATCATTTCCTTCTACACCCAGGGGAGGTTAAAAGTTCTGAATTTCATCAAGGTAGATAAATTTATGATTGCCTGTGCTTTTCAGGAAGGTTTTCCTGGTGCACCTTGGAAGAGAGTGTTGGCAGCCCAGACCAACCAAGGTGCTGTAGACAACATTTCCACACGCACCCATCTCAGGCAGATCTGTTTGTAATTTGGGCCAGGCTTGTGTCAGAAGTGTGGTTTGACACACATTTAACCTGAACAGCAGGAGCAGCATTTCTCAAAGTTCAGTATTCAGTGTGAGAAATCTTAATTTATTTTTTTAAGGATGGTCGAATTCTCTCTTCGGTGCCTCATGTAATTTTGGCAGCAACTCTCGTAATTGCCTAGGCAGAAATGTGGCAATTCCTTAAGGTTCCTTAAATAGCCACTACACTTTTGCATGTATTTGAAGAGTATTCATTACTACAATTTGAGAAGGGCTTGAAAAAAACAATGTATTTTGGGAGAATCTCTAGAAAGAGGTTATTCTATGAAATGCTTTTGCCTGGGAGAACAAATCAAAGTAATAATTTCAGTTTTGAAGCACTAATATATCATTAGAGATACCTTAAATGTTTTCACTTGCAGTGTCCAATGGTTTGGAGAGGGTTCTCCTCAGTATAACACTAATCTCTAAGTTTGGTTAGTGCAGTGCCCATGTTCAGAAGTACTGTTTTCAAACCCCAGTATTTATAAAACCCTGGGTGGGAATGGATCTGGGAAGCTTTCACTTTGGTAACCGAGTACCTAGGAGATAAAAGCCTTTGAGATATTTTTAAATGTCAGACTTCAGACACAAAGCATATTACTGTGATTTGATCTGCAGACTCTGTATTTATCTGTCTAGCCTCTCCTATTCTACAGACAACTCTGTTCACCTTGGAGATAGCTTTAAACTATTGATTTGGGTTATTTATAACCTGAGTTGTATTTAAATCAAACTATGTAAAACGTTCATTTAAATACTATCTGAAAGAAAACTTTGAAGGCTTTGGTTTCCATTTTTATGGGCTTAAAAAAAAGCACTAGATATACAGTTTAAAAAACTGGGAATATCATCATCTCTGTATTTTGTTATCTTTACTTGTGTAAACAGCAAATAAATGTCAAATACGCAAGTGCTACCTAGATGTCTTATTTTAAAATGAGCTGTTCTGGACTGTCATTTAACAGAACTTAATGTGACTGATGTGTCTTCTGTTTCTCAAAATGTGGCTGTATGTAGTTTGTGTAATAAGGCTTTGCACTGCCTTAAGCATGACTCCAAACAGATAATCACTTTTAGATTCTTACACTAAAATGAAAGATCTATTCCTGCACCCAATAACCCAAATATCACAATGTGCTTAAGGATGATGCTGACATTTTCAAAGATCACCTAAGGTATTCCCCTTCTGACTGCAGATATGCTCTGGGTCTCTGTGGGACTTACTGTCTCTTCCTTTTCAGCTCTCTGTGTCCTTTTGGCTCGTCCTTTCATTCTGCCTGTTATCAATTCATTGGAGCTCAATTTTGATATTAGCAAAGAGTATACGGTCATAGGTATAATGACTGCTTGACTTTTAAAGATGACATAAACATATACAATACATACCAATCAAAGTTCATTAGTCACTACAACTCTTTAGGTTAGTCATGTTAGTAGTTTTATTTCTCATATAATTGATTCTTAGCTGAAGGTGAGGCTTGTATATTTAGTCAGTGCTAGGTGAGGTTCAGGTAACTCTTTGTTTATTTGTCGTTCTCATAGGACGTCATCAGATGGTAGAAACAGATTGGAGCTATTCCTTATGATCTATTTTTTAAGGGGTTTTTTTCATACAAGATAAACATTTTAGTATTTCATGTTGATTTTTTTTTAATGAAAAGCGGCACTTATCACTTCAAGTTTAAAAAAATCTGAGAATGAACTAGGTTAAATGGCATAAATGTCCCAAGTAAGTGTCCATTTGCATCTCATTCTTGGGAAAGAAAAAAAAAAAAAAAACAAATACAATAGCAAAATCAAAATAAAGTACTTTTTTTAGTTGTTTGCTTTCTCCTGCCAAGCAGGAGAGTAGTTCTTTTGTATGGCTTGTTAACCACAGTTTCTCAGGCAGGGGGCAGTTGACAAGTGACACTGGAGGAAAAGTTTGGTCGGATGAGATTTTGGGAAGAAGGTGTCTAAGAAGTATGAGGTGACTGAAAGGGCATTTTCCAAGCTTTCCATTTTTTACTATATGCAGAAAAATGACACTTTTGTCACAGCCTAACCAGAAAGGGCTCCCAAGTGTGCTCTGTTGTTGGTTTCTGCTGTCTATAAGTTAATGATGAAACTCCTACTGACTTTGGACAATGAGGTTTCTTGGTTTCATCTGAAAAGAGCTACTGATTTGCCTTCATGCAGCTTGGGACCCGCAACTCAGGTCCTCAGGTTGTCATATTGTCTGCTCATATAGTCAAAATATCATTTGTTGTTGCCTCTGGTGTTGCACAAGCATTATTCTGGGGAACAATTTGAGGAAAGTGTAAGTTTAGGAAGGAATGCTCTCTCCATCTCACAGCAGTATCATAGCTGATCTCTGGATCTCAGAGACAATGTTGGAAGCATGGCAGTTAGCAAGCAACCTTTCCCAGTGCAAACCAAGAAGAGGAGGTGCAAAGCTGTCCCACTTGTGGGGAAGCCATCAAAGACTGCTTCATTCCTCTGCAGACTCCCCAAGTTATCCCATACCTTCACATGCATGGACTTGCTCTTGGTTTACAGTAATGAAAGCAAGAGGAAAATTAGGCCCTGGGCGTTCATGCAGCCATAAAGTACTGAATTCTTTATAAAGCTTAGTAACTGTCATTTTTCAAGTAACTTTCTAAAAGAGAGCTGGAATACAAGTAGCGCACAAGAAATATCTGCATGGTGAAAGGTCAGTCAAGCCCACCTCAACTGTATTATTAAAAGTAAGCAAAATATCTTGAGTAACTTGATTTATTTGTTTATCTAGGTTTTTGAATTGTTAGTATTCGAAAAAACTATAGAACTTTTTGTGTTCCAGCTTCTTTACATTACACCCTGTACTGTCACTGGATATAAAAACATGATACTCCAACCTCCTGACATCCACTATTTAGATATTTGTAAATAATAATGAGATCTCCCCACAGTCTCCTCTTCTCTAGACTAGACAGCCCCAGTTTCCACAACCTTTCCACATAAGGAAGATGCTCCAGTACCTTGATCATCTTGGTGGCCCTGTGCTGAACTCTCTCCAGAAGTTCTCTGTCCCTCTTGCACTATGGGGCCCAGAACTGGACACAGGACTCCAGATGAGGCCTCACCAGGGCAGAGTAGAGGGGAAGCAGAACTTCCCTGGACCTGCTGGCCACACTCTTCTTGATGCATCCCAGGATGCCACTGGCCTTCTTGGCCACAAGGGCACATTGCTGGCTCATGGTTAGTTTATTGTCAACCAGCACTCCCAGGTCCCTCTCTGCAGAGCTGCTCTCCAGCAGGTCAATCCCCAGCCTGTACTGGTGCATGGGGTTGTTCTTCCCAGGTGCAGAACTCTGCACTTGCCCTTGTTGAACCTTGTGAGGTTCCTCTCTGCCCAACTCTCAAGCTGATTGAGATCTCGCTGAATGGCAGCACAGCCTTCTGGTGAATCAGCCAGTCCTCCCAGTTTGGTGCCATCAGGGAACTTGCTGAGGGTGCACTCTGTCCCCTCATCCAGGTTTGATGAAGACGTTGGGAGATTGTGGAGTCTCCTTCCTTGTAAGTCTTCAAGACCCTTCTGGACACATTCCTATGCGACCTGATCTAGGTGGATCTGCTTCTGCAGGGGAGTTGAACTAGATGATCTCTAAAGGTCCCTTCCAATCCTTACCATTCTACGATTCTGTGTTGAACAAGACTGGCCTCAGAACCGATCCCTGTGGAACTCCACTGGCCACAGGCCTCCAACTCGATCACCACTCTCTGGGCTCTGTCATTCAGCCAGCTCTCAATCCACCTCACTGTCCACTCATCCAAGCCACATTGCCTGAGCTTTCTGATGAGGATGTTATGGGAGACAGTGTCAAAAGCCTTGCTGAAGTCGAGATAGATGATATCCACCGTTCTCCCCTCATCTAGCCAGCCGGTTATACACTCATAGAAGGCTCTCAGCTTGGTCAAACAGGATTTCCCCTTGGTGAAGCCATGTTGACTTCCCCCGATAACCATCTTTTCCTTCATATGTTCAGTGATAACATTCAGGATGAGCTGTTCCATCACCTTTCCAGGGATGGAGGTGAGGCTGACCAGCCTGTAGTTTCCTGGGTCGTCCTTCTTGCCCTTTTTGAAGACTGGCGTCACATTGGCCTTTCTCCAGTTCTCAGGCACCTTGTCTGTCCTCCATGATTGTTAAAAAATGATAGAGAGAGGCTTAGCAACCACATCAACCAGTTCCCTCAGCACTCTAGGATGCATCCCATCAGGACCCATTGACTTATGGTTGTTAAGCTTGACCAAAAAGTCTTTAACCTCTTCCTTATCCACCCAGGGCAAGTCCTCTGCTGTCCTGGCCATCCTGTTATCCTTGCTGGACTGGGCTTCCCGAGGGCTGGCCTTGGCCGTAAAGACTGACGCAAATAAAGCATTCTGTAGTTCAGCCTTCTCTGTATCCTTGGACACCAGGGTACCCTCTGTGTTCAGTAGCAGGCCCGCATTCCCTCTCATCTTCCCTTTGCTGCTGATCTACAGGAAAAAAACCTTCTTATTTTCCTTAATTTTCTGGGCAGGTTTAATTCTAAAAGGGCTTTAGGCTTCCTGGTATCCACATAAGTTTAACAGTTTTAAGTAAAAAGAAGTTCAATCATTGGAACAAAGTGGTACTAATTTATGGCATTGAAGTCATGAGCACTGCATCTTCTGAAGCTAATGTTTTATTGCTGAGCAAAACAGAAGGTCAGATGCTTTCTCTCTTTTAATATTGTTTGATATGCAAATCCTTAATGCTGAACAGCAGGTCTGGTTTACTACTGCTTCATCTATCGTATCTAGAAGGTGAGATGCTTGTCCTTGTTTCTGCACACTGACAGCAGCGTGGTGCCAAGCACAGCTGATAGTCAGATCGGAAGGCGAGCACCTGTCCACCCTCACCAGGCACCAGTTAGTTGGGTTTAAATCTGCTTGGAGTCCGTGCCAGAAAACAGGTTTCACAGCTGGACCCAAGGGTACTCTTTTGCTGGGTTAAATAGTGGGAAGGGGTGGAGAATGATCATAGCTTCATCTAGTCTGGCAGCCAAAGCTGCATTTGGCTGGTGTACAAGATTTCCTCTCATGGAACCCATGATTGGCAGTTCATTAAAATGATGGCTTAAAAAAAAAAAAAACTACACCAAAAAATGGAAAACTATCTCTGCAAAACCAGTATTTTCCTTTACAGATACCAAGACCTGTGGTTGAAGGAAGGCTGGAATAGCAATGATCTCTCTACCTCTTGGTGCTTTGCTCATCTTGCAAGCTCTCCTAGCATCACCTCAGTTTGCTCAGGAGAAGTCATTGGCACTGCTCCTCTTTCTTTCACCTTGGGACAGCTACTTCTGCCTTATGTCTTCCCATGTCTCTTTCACCTCTGGGTTGTATTTTCAGTCTGGTGCCCTTTTTAATTCCAGGCTTAGGTCTAGGGATGGCAAACTGGGTAGTGTAGCTGGCACCAGGCAAGCAGCCATTTCTGGATTAGCACCTTCCCACCAGCTCTCTAAACCCTTCATAGTTTTGTTTCTGACCATTCCCTATCTCTTCATCCTGGGCATTTGGGCAAGACAAAATTGCACAGGAATGTTCCTCTCCTGTAAGTGAATACAGATATATCCTCACTCTCCACAGCAACTTTAGAATGGTCCATGACTGTAGTATGATGCAAATGTGATTTGTTGGGCAGCTGGAGCATGACAATATTTGTTGGCAATGGAGATAGCATGAAAGTCAAGGCTTTGAGCAGCAACTTTCATCTCTCACAATGCCCCAAGGAGAAGGTCAAAATAATGAAAACTCATCATGACTTGGTTAGACAATGAGATGCTGCTGGCAGGGGAAGAGGTGAAAAGGATCCCCAAGACCCTCCTATTTTCCTATCTCAATCCTTATTTCCTGTTTTCCTCCCCATGGTTTGGACTGTCCCTTCCCCAGGCAGAAGGCAGCGAGCCAGAATGGGCAGTGGGCATCCCTCTCCAGCACCAAATCCCTGAGCCAGGGCCATGGGTGACAATTGTGAAAGCTGCTCTGCCACAGAGAGGAAGGCCTGCATTGCCAAACCTAAAGATCACCTAAGGAAACGCAATAGAAGTTGGTCTCACTCCAGTTATTGCTGTGAATAAGAAAGATTTAGGTAGTTGCTTGACTGAAAAAAAAAAAAAAATCCTCCTTGTGAGTTCCTGCCTGTCTACTTTGATAACTGAAGGATGGTCACAAATCAGCTTAGTTTTATATTTTGTTTTACAAGAGGGGAACTGAAATCTACAAGAACTTGGCACCAGATTTTTGTTAGAAAAGCTCAAGAATGCAGCTTTTGCCCCAGGAGTTTCACTCTTGGCTAGCCACTGAAGAAGATTCTTGAGCTTTTTAACCACCTGGCCCAGTCTGCAGGCACCGAACACTCAAATGCTGCCCTGGACATCCACAGGAGCTGGTTCGAGGACCTGGGACTTGGCTCAGGCCCCCAAGGCACAGCCCGCTGAGGTACACAAACAGCTTTACTTTTTTTTTTCTGTCTCTGAATTTATTTGCATTTACTCCCCCTTCTGACAGTGGGCATTCATTGCACAGCTCTACGTACCTCCTGTCTGCAGCAGCCTTATCCTGGAGGCTAGAGCCAGAGTAGCACCTCCTCATCTCCTCTACCTTATCGATGCAGATGGTGAAGTTACCTGCCCTGGAAAACACATTCCTGGTGCAAGAAGTGAATATCCAGTAACCTTCGACATCTCAGACCATGCATTGGCATTACTGAACTCACTGTAAATGGCCTGTCATGTCTCTTCCTCACTGCTGGTAACTCAAAGAATAAAAGACCAAAAACAGTGTTGTCACAGATTTCTTCATTTTGTAGCATTTCTAACACCTTGCTATCATAACTTGAGGGTTTTCATCTGTATTTTGTGGGAGTAATTACATTTTATTGCCAGCAGCAAAGTCTATACCTACCAAGTTGAAGCCAGCCCTATTCCTGTTGATTCAGTAGGATTTGTTAGTTTCACTGTCAGATTTGGAAACCACAGACAGTTTAGTCTTCTGTGTTTATATCCACTAGACATCACTTGGCACTGTGAACTCAGGGCCAAATTAGTTAAAGTGCATACAGACATTTTATTTTGAGCAGCTTAATAACTTGATGTCATTGCCTTGAAAAATGTTACTGTAACAGTTCACCTGCTACAGAAAAATATATTGACCATCAGTCTATTCATAAGCAAGTTTTGAACGTCATGTTTTTCAGACAAATCAGATTATTTCAATATACAAGCTTATCTTGTAAGCTTTTTAAGACTATGGTGTTTCAAAACAGCAGGATCTCACACACCGTCCGTATTACTTTCCACCAGCCTTACCACTGACTCATGTTGCAATGCTACTCCATGCCAATGCACAGGGTTCAAAGGAGCCAAAGATGGTAGAGGAAAAAAAAAGCAGTTGTAAAAATCCAGGATTTGTGAGAAGAGGCACTTACTGGAACTACAGCATGTAGTGCATCGTTGTCATTCAGAGCATTTAGTTAATAACTCATTATTTTAGTCATTGATTAAATTTGAAAATCAAACATCAAACTGATTGTAGTGCCTGCCACCCAACAGGTATCTGATTAGTGTCAGGGCTCCAGACAGCCGCCGCAGCAAAAGCCGTATTTCTATGCAGAGAGTGCCATCGTGTGGGAAGCGCCCGCGGCACGCCAGCGCAGCCGCGCCGCTGCAAAACCTCCCTTCCCTTCCCTTCCCTTCCCTTCCCTTCCCTTCCCTTCCCTTCCCTTCCCTTCCCTTCCCTTCCCTTCCCTTCCCTTCCCTTCCCTTCCCTTCCCTTCCCTTCCCTTCCCTTCCCTTCCCTTCCCTTCCCCAGGGGCTTTTCCTTGGAATTGCAATAAAAGTACCAGTTTCATTTCTGAAAATGTACTGTAACAAATAGGAAGTTTCATAGCTAAGAACAAGTTAGTTGATAGTATGAAATCTGCTTCATGTGTTAATGACTATTTTGGTCCCACAAACAGGTGATTTCAGAAACTGAGTTTTTACTAATAGAAGCAGGATCACCCTTTTTCTCTCCATGAAGTTAATATAGTTAGATATTCATGCTCCTGTAGTTTCTCTTTGTATGTATTTTATCTTTCAGCACCTGTTTTCAGCTGAAGTTTTCCAAGGCTTCATTGTAAGCTTTCCATTTCTCAAGCTTTTCCATGTAATGATACAATTACTGTCCCTGATTTCTGTTTCCTTTTTATGTTTTCCTTTAACTAATTGAACTTATATGTTACATCCATAAAGAAAATTGCCAATAATTAGCAGGGGTACAATTAGGAATAAATCTCTGTTAAGGAACAAGCTAAAGTTCAGTGTCTTTATGCAAATGCCTATTGTTGAAAAGATGTCTTGTGTAATCAGGAATTACACTGACAAGTGAAGAATCATTTAATTAATGAGAATAGAGCAATCATTTGGATGGTTCATTCTATTACTGCCTAAATAAAAGAGAGAAAATAGCCCTGTTCACAGATTAGAGCTGCTGCTGGAAGAAATAAACCCCTCAATGTTGTTCTTTTACTGCCTTGTATAGATAGTATAGTAATTATTAAATATAAAAAGACATGCCAAATGTTTGCATTGGGCATCAAAAATTAACCTTCTATTATCTCACAAGAACTTGCCTATATAAAGTGGTTCTGTTTATGCTGGTTATCTGATGCTCCTGCTAACCTGACAGACCTGAATATCTAGGCCAAAATACTCACCTGGGTCTTAACGCAGGATGCTAGGGCAGAAAGAACCAGAATTACAGTGACTGATGTCTGTAAATAGTGTATGCCATGATAGAGAGTAGCGTGTGGACTATGCAGTTGGAGAGGAGTAATTGTGGTGGCAAAGGACCTCTGGAGGTCTGTAGCCCAGCACTCTGCTCAAAACAGGTCCAGTTATGTCAGGTTACCCAGTGGGACTTTGAGTATCGGCAAGGATGAAGACGCTGTAAATTCTCTGTTCTAGTCTTTGACCTCTACCATTTTCCTTTTATCTAGTCAGAATTGCTCATGTCCCACTTGCATCTCTTCCTGTTACTGGGTCTGGCTCCAGCTTCTCTGTGTTCTCCCAACAGGCAGCTGTAGGTAGCAACCCCACAATATGGTCCACAGGCCTCCAAAGCTCCTCTGAACATGGATGTCTCATAACAGCTATTACATCTCTTATAATAGAATGGAGAGTCCTCATATCCTTGACTTATCCCTGCCCCCTCAGGAAGCTTCAGGATAGGGCTTCCCTAAGCTGTCGTTGGGTTTGAGACAATTCAAAATATAGCCCGAGTAACTCTGATGTTGTTCACCATTCTCCAGGGTTGGACCTTCAGTATACACTGTCAGTAGGCATTCCACAGCATTTGTCCCATTTCTTACAAACACAAAGCTATGCAAAGAAGGGGATTCTGGCATCTCCAAAGGCATGTGTATCACCTACAGTCTGTTCTTTGGTGGCATTGTTCCCTTTGGTACAGCAGAGAGATGGACAAGCAGTTCCCTTCTGAACAGATCAGGATCTCAGACGCAGGATGTACTTCTAGGTAGGAAGCAGAAGCTCACTGCAGACCTATGCTGGGATTTAAGCCACTGGTGGCTGCATAAAGTCTCCCTTTCTTGGTAGGACCACAGCATTAAGTACATGGTCATTTGGATATGCCACAGAAAATTTAGTGGCTTCATTGACCTGCCTACCTGTTTAAGTGACATTAGAGGATCAATTATGTCCATACAGAGCAGTTGACCTGTGCTTCCAATGTGCATTCAAACTTCTTTTCAGAATGCTCACTTTTTCTGAGATTGAGGTAGACCATTGTACTGAGCTGTTATGGTAGCCCTGAGTCAGTGGGACAGCTTTTCGTTCTTCAATGCAGTACAATCTCTGGTAGCAACATCCCAGACCTCTGCTGGTTTGTGTGCACTTGGATTTTTTGCATGCTGTGTCAAATGATTGCACAAGTAATTGTTTACCTTCCAACACTGAAATGAAAACCAAATTTATTAAATGAAGAAAAACATTCCCCCTGTTTTATTATTTTAAGTGTAATCATTGAATTTTTTATTTTGGGTAACCAGATGCACCCAGCTGCTACTCTAGTCACTTCTGGATGTTTTTAAAACAACAGTCTCCTCAGGAATAAATGAACTAAATATGAAAATCATCTTCCAAACACAATTTTCATTGCTCAAACTATTCATTCCACAGGAAGTCTCACTAAATATGTTGGCCTTGCAAACTGCCCAGTAAATCTTTGGCAGTGGGCTGGGTATATAGGTGCAAGGACAAGTGAATCCAGCAGCAAAGAAACTTCCTTGGGAAATTACTTACCAGCAGGTTGCACACTCTCATTAAGCAATATTAGTTTAGGTTTTCATTGACTGCAACTAATACAGTTCTGCTGTCTCTCCAAAGCAGCAAGTAGGTAACCCGATAAAGATCAGTTTATAATAAGGTAACATGTATCCTGTGGTATATCTGAACAGTAATTTCCTTTTTTCTTTTTTCTTTTTCTTTTTTTTTTTTTAGTTTAAATGTCTCTTCTCTAATGATTAAAATGCAAAATACCTAACACACTAAAAAGTCAATTGGCATAGTCTGTAGTGAAAGCCAGTTAAAAAAATACTGTATATTAAGTAAAGCATTTTCATTAAGGGTCTTAATGAAGGAAAGTGAGACTAGTATGTGCTTTCCTGTGCAGGTATGCATATATGCAGTCTTATAGGCAACTCCATATTCAAGATTTCTTTTCTGGCTAAATTCATCTGGATTCATCAGCTGCTTGGCTTTCTGAGACATATGAGAACCCTGCAAGTACTTGGATTACATTCTCACATTCTCAGGTTCCAGCTCCACTGCCTCCCCCCACCCCCCCATAACCCTTGACTGTGCTTTTTCCTCAAGGATTTTGGAGCTGCAGCAGAATGGTGACATGGACATACTGAAGCATAAGTGGTGGCCGAAGAACGGTCAATGCGATCTTTACTCATCTGTGGATACCAAACAGAAAGGAGGTGCCCTGGACATAAAAAGTTTTGCAGGTGTTTTCTGCATCCTCGCTGCTGGGATTGTGCTCTCCTGTTTCATTGCAATGTTGGAAACGTGGTGGAATAAAAGGAAAGGCTCCCGGGTTCCATCAAAAGAGGTATCAGACCCTCCATTTCTCCTGGGCAATTTTCATGCACCTTAAAGATTGCTGCCTTGACTTTATACCATTAGAAAGGGTGGGGAGTCAGAGACATTTCCTTAGCTTCCTGATTTTTTAAGGTAAATGTTGTTCCTCAAAAATCTCTTTTGCTATTCTTCCTAATGAAAAAAATACATATTGATGATATGTCAATATGCAACTATCCTGAGTAAAACACAACTGTTAGTTGTAGAATAGTACATTATTAATACATCAGTATTTAGTTCATCATTCCCATTGGTAAAGCTAATTCTCACCTATAATTTCAAATGTTTCTTGGTTTCTTCTTGAAAAATATATACCCTAAGCTCAGTGGCTGAGTCTTTCAAAATAGATTTGCAAAGTTTAGCCCTTTAATCAGCAGTTAGCTTCTTAAATAAGCTTGTCTCCATTTTCAGAAATGTTAGCCTCTGGACACTTCGGTGAACTTCAGTTCTCATTATTTCATCTGAAGTTCAGGGATGCAAGAGCATGTTAGATTTTTCAGATTCAGGACAGACTTATTTCTGAAATCTACTACAGACTTGTTTCAGAAAATTTTGGATAGAGACCACAGGGAGATATGTTATTTTACACCATCTATGAGTTTGCTTCTATACTGGCATGTTTAAGGCTGTCCTTCTCGTGGCAATCTACTCATGCCTTTACCAGACAACTGAGCCTTATGCAGTCATATTCTCTTCACAATTAAGTCTTTAGCTCTACAAAATACTAGAAAAGCATTAGCAGAGAAAAAAGCAAGTTATTAAAGTGTATTTGGTAGCAATGCCCAAAGCTGAACCCAGATACGAGCTTTAAGGTGGTACTATCAATTATAGCTTTTCTATCTGTGTAGCTTAGACACATCTGTGTGGCTTGTGAGGTATTGCTGTTAATTTGTGTACAGTGGTCTCACCTTCTCTGCAACTTCTCCATTGTGTTCATTCCTGCTAATCTAATGCTGTGTAATCAGGCAGGATTAATTACACTACCTAATTAGACAGCATTGGCAATGGTGTTAGAATACGTTAAATCTTTTCTTACCTGTTTTAATTCCCAAGCTTTTTTTATTCAAGGTCTGGATCAGACCATTAATAAAATTAAAAAAAAAAAAATCTCTAGTCTTTAAATTGGGTTTCTCAGGAGTGGAAACCATACAGCTTCAACTGGTAAATTATTAATAAAAGAAGCCTAAAATTTACTAGATTGTTGTTTACCCAAACTTTCAGAACTTCATATTTCATATTTATCTGATGTGATACATAATAATAAATAACAAAAGAAAAGAAAGAAACTCAACTTGGATATTTTATATAAATATAGAATTTTCTATTTCAGTTTTCAAATACAGATAAATTCAAGTGTATACTTTCCACAAATGGTATGATTTGGCCTCCTTGATCTTTGTCACATGGTCGTAAGCTTAGCATTTAAAATTGCATCTCAACGCTAAATTGAAAAGCTTGGCTCAAAACTGAGTTTAACGTGGACGTATGTGCTGAATGTCCCCACTATCCTGGATGTGTGGGTCATTCAGCAAAGAAATACATCTTAACTAACTTTCTTAAAATTCATTTTAGCTTCCATGAAATCCATTGGCTCTTCCAGGCCACTAGTCCAGAGTCGGGGGTCAGATTGGGCCAGTTTGTGGTCAGCAAGCCAACCCTTTTTCCTAGTGGCTGCCATCTTGTGCTCCAGAATGCAAGCATTTATACTGAAAAAAATTGTCTTATGATTGCGAAGATAACATTTCAGTCGCGTGCCAGAAGTAATCCATTCAATGATGTCTGCCTGAGTCTGCAGACAGCCTTAAACGGTAGCTCTGAGAGAAGTATGAACCACCCCAGTAATCTCAATGGGATGTTGACTCTGAAGCCTGATGATAATTTAAATGTGAAAACTGCTGAATATTTCACTACTGATCATACAAGAGAGAAGAGGAAAGATCATATTATGGAGATGTGCACAATCTTACTGTGAGTGGGTCTCATTTTGGTGTATCGATTGGGTGGAGATTGGGTTGTGGGCTAAGCATGGGAGTATATCACCACTTATATATTTTCACTGGTCTGACCCTAGCCCCAAATGCATCTCTGTAAGAGAAGGAAGAGGAATATTTTGAGTAACTTTTAGAGGCTCAGAAATGAAGACATACCAGTTGTTTCCTGATTGGCATTTTAAATTACAAAGTGTTTGTATGCTTTTCTTAATTAAAGAAATTAATTTTCAAAATTAGTGAAAAGCAATAAAACAAAAAACCCACAAACAAGCAAACATGAAACTCATTAAAAAAAAAAAAAGAAAATAATAAAAGCCAACCAAAAAATAACCCAGGAAAAATATTTAGGAGTGTCCCTCAGAGACATAGTCATGACTTGCACATGCTAACGGAGCCTCTGTGCATTTCTCTCGCTTCCAATGCAACCCCAGTTCTGCATTCATATGCAGCTCCAAAGTTTTCCAGAGAGAGCGTTTGGTTTTGGTGTCACTTGTGTGGTTGTTATGTGCATCCATGTCTATGTCCACTTGTGAATAAACTACAGACAGAAGGCCAAGTCTGAGAAATGAGCACTGCATTTTTTCCCACCTGTGATGAGCGCAAACCAAAGCCTCTCTGGTCAGCGATCATACAGTTCCTGGGAGATCCCTGCTGCCCCATTCCCTGCTCCTTTTCCCCTGGTTTGTCTCACTGTCCCTGCCCTTGGAGGGTAAAATCTTGGAGGTGAGTTGGCCTCTCAGCCTCCTTCCAGTCGGACTCTGTGTTTGGCATGGTACCAGTGCAAATATTTGGTGATCTGTTTTGCTAAGTAGATGAAGTCCTGCAGTTTGTTCTAGATGTGGACTTTTTCAGAGTGTTTGACTTCATTCCTAGACAAAGAAGGGGATCTCAAGCCCATTCAGTATGCTAGGAGTTTTGCCATTGATTCAGGGAGCTCTGGATCAAGCCAGTCATTGAATTGCAGTAATCAAGGCTGGAAGTCATCAGTGCACATCTATCAGCTGCCTAATTATCCCCTGTGAGGTCCTAGAGTGTGAGATATTTCTAGTGGCCTTGGAAGAGCCAGTAGATTTCACAGAGATTAAGGTAAATTTTCAGGTTAGTTGAAATCGATTTTTGTTCTGAATGAGCTGTGCTGCCTAGACTGAGGGAATACCCTGTACGTGTGTACTTAATGCCACTTTGAATTAAGCTTTGCAGTTCAGTAGAAATATGTATGTACAATAGAGGTGATTTATTGCATCACCTGGGACTTTTTTAACTTCCATGCATTTAATTCTAACAAACAAACCCGTATAATTGAGTTCTCTGGGAGGAGAGATCTAAGAAGGAAAAGGGACAGAGGTAAGAGGAGGGATGATATATTATATTATATTATATTAAATACCCCAGGCCACCTTCTCTTCTTCTCACCCATGAGAGTGGAATTCCATCAGAATCAATGGAATTGCTTCTTTGTAGGTAAGGAGAGAATTAATCCCTTTCTTGGCATTGTAATTTAAAAGCAACTGGTGTACTCCCTCCTGTGCAATGTCAATGAGTCAGCAGTGCTTGTTTTTTTGTCTCTGAAGTTCAGTTTTCTACACCACAATTTATATTATAAAGACAAAAAGCAATTGGAGATGTTTTTAGCCCTTCCTTGAACCCTGGGAGGATGACAAAGATGGCAACCCCATCCCTCAGAGTCTCCCATGTTAACAACCAAATTTAGTCCTCATTGAGGAGTTGAAGAACTGGCATCATCCCAGGCACCTGAGATTATGCTTTGCTTTCACGGCAGAGAGCTTACTGTTATTCTGCTGTTGCTAGTCCAACCCACTTAGCTCCAGGCCTGGCTTTTCGTGATGGAAACCTGCTGGTAGCTCTTGGAGTTTTGTTGTTTGGATTCAGGTTTGAAGGCAGCTGTGGTGTAAGGGTCTGGTTCAATTTGTCTTATCTCACCCAGCTTCAGGCCATGAGGGTTTGCTGGTGTGATGTGCAAAGAGGCCTTCAGCCAATGGCCAGCTGTAGTTAATTGTGCTTCCCGAGCAGTCCTGATTGCACCGTGAAGCTTGAACCCAGCACAAACGCTGATGGTGAGCGGTGCTTCTTGTTTTTCTCCTTCCCCAGGATGACAAGGAGATTGACCTAGAGCACCTCCACAGGCGAGTGAACAGCCTCTGCACAGATGATGACAGTCCCCATAAACAGTTCTCCACCTCATCGATTGACTTGACCCCGCTGGACATTGACACTTTACCCACACGTCAGGCACTGGAGCAAATCAGTGACTTCAGAAACACTCACATCACCACAACCACCTTCATACCAGAACAGATCCAGACTCTGAGCCGCACGCTGTCTGCTAAAGCTGCTTCAGGTTTCTCCTTTGGCAGCGTGCCCGAGCACCGAACTGGCCCTTTCAGGCACAGGGCACCCAATGGTGGCTTTTTCAGAAGCCCCATCAAAACAATGTCATCTATCCCTTACCAACCGACTCCTACTTTGGGGCTGAACATCGGTAGTGACCCAGACCGAGGCACCTCCATCTAAGCATCAGACCAAGTTTCTTCACTGTTTCTTTTTTTAGGACTCCCTTGCAAGGAGCAGCTGTAATATTGTGGGACTAACATGGATGTAACCTTTTTTGTTTTCCTTCTTTTTTGTTTTTGACTTATTTGGGTTTTTTAATATATATTTGTTTGGGGTTTATTTTCCGTTTGACTCGGGTTTAGGGGTTTTTTTTTCCTTTTTAAAAACTTTATTTAAGAATCAGGATTGTTAGTAACAACTCTTCCTCCTCCTCTTCTCTGCTTTCTCAGTCTGGTCTCCTCTGTCTACCCTTATTCTCTTTACTACTTGAATCACTTATTCTTTGGTTTATCACCACACTAGGTTTTGGTTACTTCAGGCTTTTCATATACCTTAAATATAGGAAACTTGCAGCAATTGATGCATAGGAAAACCCTGAGGATTACGATATAGAAGGGCATTTGCTCCTCCTCCCCCACTGCCTTTTTTTACTATAATTGCAATAACTTAAGTCCTTTTCATGTATTCTGCTGCTTCCAGTCAGCGCTCCACTGCTGTGTGTCCTTTTAACTGTGGACCAAAGGCAAACCCTGCAATTTAAAAAATGGAAAAATTTTTAAAAAGGCAAAAAGAAAAAAAAAAGGGAAAAAAAAGTGCAAAACAGATGAAGTTAAAAGAACATTCAGGCCCCATGATACGAGAATGCAATTTTGTAGGATTACAAAAAAAGCCATTACTATGCCAGTAAAGACTACAGTTAAATCTACTTTTGCACTGCAACAGTGCATATGACCTTTATGTGATTGTACAGTGTTAAAAGTTTTTCTTATGTACAGTAAACTGTATGATATGGCAGAAGCCTCTGTTGTGTTAAATAAATTAGTATCTCATATATATATATATACATATATACACACAGGTATGTATATATATATACATGTATATATAGCTATAAAATGGCAGCCGTTGCTATTGCAATTCATTTAATAAAGCTTTAGTAAAAATGTGATGTATACGGGAAGGGGGTCTTTTCATTTAGAAAAGACAGGTTGCTTTAATGTTATTCTGACTTGCATCGTTTGCCAACAGAGCATATTTTATACTTTTTTATTAGAACATCCAGGACAATTTAACATTTGTACCTAGATGTAACTCCTTTGGTTAGGTTTTGCATTGGCTATTGAGCATTCTATAAGGCTAATTTTGATAATTTTACTTTTAATTAATTAGACAACTGGAACTCTCTCTTAGGTATATCATGTTCATGAGCAACTAATATAGCTCTAGAGAAGTTTAAACATAGATCAAAGGTTAATAAATCGCTTTCCAAATCAATATAGTTGATCATGACAATAAAGGTGTTAGTGGAAGAAAAAAAAACAAAAAGCCCTCAAAAAATACAGATGTGGCCTTAATTATAATCACATATTGTTCTAAGGAAAAAAAAACAAAAAAAAAAAAACCAAAAAAAAAAGAACAGGCGCTCATTTTAACCCTTTGTATGTTAAGCTAGACTTAGAGGAGCTATGTATCTTTTACATTAGTGCCAACTGTATAGAACAAGAGAAGGAACAGCAGTGAGAGCAAAACCAGTGCCCACTTCGGCAACAGCTTTTTAAAGTAACACTATTACCTGTTAGAAATGTAGGAAGAGCTTTCAATTTGTAATCCTTAAAACTAAAAATGCAGTTAAGTAGAAAGCAAGCAGTTTATCCTGTGACTTTTTTGGTTTGGTTTGGTTTTTAATGCAACCATACACTTATTTTAACCTAACTCATTCTTTGGCTAGGATTAATAGGAATCAGCCTATGTGATTTGCTTTAGGATAAATTAAAAGATATATTCTTAAAATCTATTCTATTTTGATGCTAATTCTGTTCTGGGGGAGCATCTTGTACTGTCACTGTTTTTTGTACTAAATCTTCAAATATTGTCTACTGTGTAAGGCAGAACAAATTCTTATCGTGCAAAAGGCCATTTTGTTTCCAGGGTAGCAAGTGTCTAAAAGCATGCACAACTTGCTTCCCCCTTGTAACATTCATGAACTCATCCACACTTCTGAGAAAAAGAAAAAAAAAAAGGCAAAAAAAAGATAATTTCTTTCCAACAAGCTACATAGGGACATACCAGATGTTGCAGTGATTTTAGCTATTAAAAAAGACCTGATAATCATGTATGATATTTAAAATAGGCCTATTTTGATGTGTTGCCTATTATATAGATACACAAAACACTTTTTGGAGGCCTCAGTTACAAGTGGCAAAGCTTTCTGTGTATAATTTGTCTAAATAATTTGTCTAATAAAATTGTTTTCTAAACTTGCGTTTCCTCTGTTTAATTGATGAGTGCTGTGGGATTTTTGGTCTGTGGCAAGGCATCCACTTGTGAATGTTTTTGCCGCACCATTACTGAAGGGGATTTGGCCCACAGAGATGGGATGTGCTCACCAGGTTGCTTTAAGCCAGCTCAGCATAGGGCATTCCTCGAAATCACCAAGATTTACCATATTTATCAATGGCAGGCTTAGATTTCAGAGACCACATACAGACAGCATTTTGGAGAATGATTTTAGAGCTCATTGACACTGACATGTAGAGGGTGTGATTTGTAGAAATCCATCCTTTTATAACCTGATCTAGGAATTTTCTTGGAACATAGTCATTATTTTTATAGAATCACATTCTTCTCTCCATATTTGTGCAGAAGTTAATTTACTCTGATCCTGGACATACACTGCCTTTGGATTTGATGAAAATTTTACTGTGAGAGAATTTAACCTGTATTTCATGATGGCCTTCTCAATCCTTGAATGTCATTAACATGTTAATGGCCTAGACATTAGTAAGTCATGTAGAGTGTACTGCAAAAAATGTCACCCATAGTGATCTAACTTGCCACATCCAAAGTTTGTCTGCTGACTTTTTACATTCAGTATATTTCATTCACTTCTTAATATTTTTGACCTCTTACAATTTTCTATTAGACTTAGCAGGCATTCAGGGGATTTCATTTTGTACTTTCAAAAATAAGTTGGAAAGTGTCTTCAATTCAGTGCTACATTAAAAAGGAATCTTCACCCAGATAACATAAAAATCTAACAGAGGTTAGATTCTTGAAAATGAGGTTAAAATTTAAAGGTGCCTATGCACTAATGCAAATAGGCTCATATATCAGTGGGCAGCAAATGCCCAGCATAATTATCAGGCTACTTTTATTTTTTCATAAAAATCAGCCAAGGGACAATCTCTGCTTATTTTCTCTGAGGCAGAGCTGTGGCAAATTCAGGCACTGGCCCTACAAGCCCTTATGCACATTACAGTCTGTCTAGTAGGGGCTCCCTTAGCCACAGAGAGGCTTGCCTGATCAGGATCCTAATTTTAGGCTGTTCTTGACCTGTAAAGTAATCACGACCTTTTTGGAAAGTGCTGTCCTGCTGGAATTATGAGTCATTCACTTTTTTAGCATTGTCCTTGTCACACTCACAGACAGGCCTCTCCTCAGCAAAGTAGTTTCACAGATACTACATGTGTACTCTATATAACAGGCTACATTAAGGCAAACCCTATGTGACTCTTCTGCCTTTCTTAAAAAAAAAATCCTGTGACAGTGTTAAAGACTGTCAAGTGCATGTGCTGCAGTACCTCCTCTGGAAATACAAGCCAGGTGTATATAAAGACAAGTTGTTTGCATGGTGATTACAGTCATGCAACCATTGTGACATATCAGCTACAAACAAAAAGTAAGCAGTGGAGGAAAATGCATTTATCTGATTTCAAGGAATCACTTAGTAGCATTTTCCTATTGACTGACAGGAGATACCTGGAGATAAAAAATAATCCCACTTCACCAATCAAGGGAATTATTATAGCTGTCCCTTACTCAGCCACAGCATGGCCAGAGCTAAAGACTCCTGGATTTCCCTCCCATCTTCACAAAACGAAGTGTTAATATTGTTTCCCTAAATAGATCAGATTTTTTAGGAGTATCTTTTTCTCTCTTTTCTACTCATGTAGGATGCTACAAAGTGACAAGAACATGTAGCTGCCTTTCTGTGAACACTCACTGTAGCTGGGTCAATATGGTGCACTGGAGGTTAATATCCCAAAGAAGTTTAGTTTCTCAAATCTACACAAAGTTGATGACAAGAAAAGTAAACCAGCTTCCCATGTGCACACTTGTGGGTGTAACTAGTGAGAAAACAGTCTCCAAAACAGCAAAGTCATCACACCAACACAGCCCTGCTTTAACCGTCTTTCTCTCAGTCCCAATATTGATGCTTCTTCTTCACTCTGAGGTGCTGTTTTGAAATAAATGCCAAAATCAAGCATCTTCTCCCAAGCATGAGTCACAAAGTTTGTGGTAAACACACACTTACGCATCACATGAAGACCAGTAGGCAGCTCTGCAAATGCATCACCACAAAACTGTCTGCTTGTCGTGTCTCACCCAAGGTGTTATTGCTGAGGTCAGAAATAGAACCCTCCAAAGGAAGGTCGGTGCAGAAAAAATGATTCACAGCCTAGAAAATTTTTAAGCAAAAACCTGCACCAATGTCCAAAGATTACAGGAGCCATTAATTTTGTGGAAAAAAAAAAAAATTACCTTTCGAAAGGTATAGTTATAAAAAATTAATTTTACTACCTGTCAAGACTTACAAAATCTGCCCCCACACCATCCCATTCATCAGAGAGATGTGACACTTTGCGTGTATTACAAACTCTATTTCTATAACATTCATCAGAAGAGGAATGTCACAGAAAAAGAGTTTGTAGTACACGCAAAAAAAAATATATTACAGCCAGAAAACTGAACTGTCAAGTCATTAAGTACTATGCTCCAGGTCACACGGGAAATTTCAGGCAGAAGAAGAATTATGCATCTCAGAACCAGTTCATTGCTGTAAGGGAAAAAAAAAAAATCCTTCTGAATGCTCAGAGAAGGACTTTTAGCTGAGGGTGAGAGGGAGGCAAGCAGGGAGGCAAGGAGAGGGTTGCACCACTGGGGTGGAATGAAAGTGGGAAGAGGCAATGGCACTCCTGTTCATAGGCCAGCACTAGTTAAGGCAACCTTTCTTTCAAGCAGGAAAATTTTGTCCCCCTTTGAAAAGAAAAAAATATTTGTGTCTCATTCCTTGTTCCACACGGCTAATGCCTCAACACAACATGGGATGAGACTACTGCGGAGTGCCTAAATAGAGAGATAAGGACAGGGAGATCACACAACAATTAGCATCATGGGCAAAACAGACTCAGCTTGGGGAGAAACGGTTTGATTTATTAATGAACAATCAGAACAGACCAGAGAAATGAGAACACGAATCTTAAAACATCTCCCACCTCCCCTCTCCCCTCCCTTCCTCACAAGTTTCTACCTCCTCCTCCCCCAGCAGCATAGGGGAAGAGAGAATAGGGGTCACAGTCAGTTCATCGCAGATGGACTTTGTCGCTGCTTCCTCTCAGGAGGAGGCTTCCTCACACTTCCCACTGCTACAGTGTGAGGTCTTTCCTATGAAAGACATTCCTCCACAAACTTCTCCAATGTGAGTCCTTCCCACAGACTGCAGTTCTTCACAAACTGCCCCAGTGTGGATCTCACCCACAGGGGAAACAGTCCTTCAGGAACAGACAGCTCCAGCATGGGTCCCCCCCATGGGGTCACAAGTCCCATCAGCAAACCTGGTTCTCTGTAGGCTTTTCTCTCCACAGGTTCCCAGATCTTGCCAGGAACTCACTCCAGGGTGGGCTTCCCATGGGGTCACAGCCTCCCTCAGGTATCCACCTGCTCTGGCATGGGATCTTCCACAGGCTGCAGGTGTACCTCTGCTCTCCCACAGACCTCTATGGGCTGCACCACAGGTCACAGAGGAATCTCTCCTCTGATGCCTGGATGCTTCCCACTCCACTGACCTTGGTGTCTGCAGAGATGTTCTCACGTTCTTACTCCCTTCTTGAGCTGGAAGTCAGTATCTGCGCAGTAGCTTCTTCCTCTTCTCAAACATGTTAATCACTGATGTGTTACCTCCATCGCTAATTGTCTGGGCCTTGGTCAGGGATGGATTCATCTTAGAATTGGCATTGGCCCTATCCACTACAAGGGAAGCTTATAGCAGCTTTGTTTTTTACAGAAGCCACCCATGTAACCCACTACCAAAATCTGGCCACACAAACCCACTACACTCCAACTGCAAACATTCACACGAACCAGCCTCATGAATGAAAACATCATTCCATACAGAAAATTGCCCCACCTGAAGCTAACTTTTGTTGCCACTCCAAGGAAGGCTCAGAGGTCCTGTTTACTTCCCTTACTCTGCTGCAGAGGGAGGGACCTTCCTTTCCCATGGGGTGCAGCCAGAGGCAGGCAAATGATGCTGTGGCAAGCATTTTGCCTGGGAGCCTGGTGTGAAGGTGGCAAATTTTAAACAATTGCTAGAAGTTAAAAAGCACAGTTGGAAGAAAAACCCTTCTCACGGGTTGTTTGTGTTCTATTTGCCTCACTCTGCCAAGCTAGGTCGTGTCCCTGTGGAGTGCCAGGAAACAAAAAGGGAGAGTGGGCAGCTCTACGAGTGCATTGTAGCCCTGCCACAGCGGGTAAGCTCGCCCCTCTCCCCCACTGGCCAGGGACATGCTTCTTCACACACACAGTGGGGAGGTCTTGTTTGGTTTTGAATATTCCCTGTGTATGAATATTCACTGTGGACCACAGTAAGAGTAATCACAGCTGACCCATGTTGTTACTAATTAATTCTTTTGCTTACACACGCGGGAACGGGGGAAAGAAAGCAAATACTGTGAACAAAGCTAATAATGTGGTTACTTGCTACTCCTTCTATCTGACACGTTTTTAAGGAATAGCCTCTGTGGCATGACAGCCAACACAGCAAGAAATTGATGTAGTGTAACAGAAAAGCATGTTGCTTTATGAAGTAGTGCTCAGGCAACAATGGAATGGTTTGCCTTGCTCTAACTTTTACAGACCTTTTCTGAATAATATCTGGCCTTGCTTGGATAGGTTTTACACCTCTGCAGGTGAAGGAGACTGCGGGTGAATTTTTCTCCCTCCCCTCCCCGCCTCTGCTCCACTGACAAAACAGAATTCCTTAAAACAATTTGTATGAATAAAAACCAAAATCCTTTTATACTATCTGTACAATACAGTACAGGAGCTACAGCTGATAGGAGGCACCGGAAGCTTTGTTTTTCCTATATCATGATGAAAGATAGATAGTAGTAGTAGTACTGATACACCTTGAAATCTGACTTTTGAAAGACAAATTTATTGTCTTCAAAGAATATCACTGTGATCTTCAAGTCTTAAAGGCTCACTGCATCATCTGACAGATGTAGGCCCATTCATATGTATATTAGGCCTGCTATATGGGTTGTTCAAAAAGGGAAATCTTATTTCCATAACTATTTCTGAACACTTATTCCATAAATATTGACACAAATGAGCATCTTTCCTTCTAAAACTTTCAGCCAGCAGGCTATTGTCCAAATCATAGAGTGATCTGCTGAGCTCCAAACAGAAGTTAACCTGGAGTACAGACATGACTCTATTTTGTAGGCTGAAGCCACATAAGGAGCCAGCAGGAGCGGTGCTTTTGCAGATATATCTCCGTTCACAGTCCTACGTTTCATTTCCTGATGGAATGGAGATCACTTGCAAAAGCATGGCCAAAAAAAAGGCGGAAAGATGGAGAATGACTCCGCTGTTAGCACTGGTTGCTCTGCTGCTGGAGTTGGAAGCCTTTGAGCCCAACAGACTGTTTCCTCGGTACAACACCTGGACAGATCTTTCTCTTATGGAGAGTTGTGGCTTTAAATCTTGTTAATTCTCAAACAAAAGTGACATAGCTTTGTTCGGCACTTCTGTTAATGACAAACCGACGGAAGGGGATAAATCTGTCCTTGTCTCGTTGCCTGGCTTGAACTTACAGCTCCCTATCTCGCACGCATCTCCTGCTTCGGATAACCCTCGCGTGAACCCGCCGCCGCCTTCACCCGGCTCCTGGCCGCTGCTGCGGCTTTGCGCGGGGCAGCTGAGCTCCCTGCGGAGCGGCAGCCGGGGGAGAGACCCGTGGAGGGCTGCGGGCCCTGGGGATGCAGACAGCCCGTGAGCGGTCTGTATTTAGGGAGCCTCGGGCGTTGCACAGGAGCAAACCCGCGCCTTTGGAGTTACTCGCTCACTGGGGAGGCTGTAGCCCCTCCAGCAACAGCGGCTACGGACCAGGCGCTTCACTCTCCGGCGGGCGCGGGGGAAAGCGGCCCCGAGGGAATCCTGGCAACTGAGCCCGTCAGCCCGCTCGCCGCGCCCGCCGCCGGCCGGATGGTGGCGCTGCGGCACCGGCGGCGGCGCTCGGGCTCCGCTCGGGTTCCCGCGGCCTCGGCGGCGGACGCGGCCGGGGGCGGGGGCCGCTCCTTGTCCCCGCCAAGTGTTTCGGGAGCGCCGCGGCCCCCCGCCTGGCGCTCGCCGTGTCCCTTCCCCGCAGGGGGAGCCGCTGGGAGAGGCGGAGGCGGCCGCTGGGGGGCGGCCGCTGGCGGAGGGCAGTGGTTGCGGCGCGCGCGGCCTCGGTGGACCCGCGGCGGTCCCGCGGCGGCCGGGGCAGCCGCATTTCCCGGGAGACGGGGCGGGCCGTGCCGCTATGCCGCCGGGATAATGGCGGGGGCCAGCGCCGTGTCACCTCTTGTGTGCGCTTTCCAAAGAGGAGCCCGGGCGTGGCGAATGGGACACAGACCGCCATTGTGCCGGCGACACTTTAATCGCCCATACCTACAATATTCAACCTGTTGCTGGCAGAGGGGCAGCCCCGGGGCGCACACCCCACCCGAGGGGCTCGGGGGAAAGGGCGGGGGCGGGTCGGTGGGCTTCGCCGCCATCTCACGTGGGTGAGGGGAGAGAGGCACGGGAGCATCTTCGGATGCGTGTCCCGGCCCCTCCAAAACCGACTGGCGCATGGTGTCCACCAAGCAGCTGTCCCTCCAAAGCAGGTGCCCCCAGCCGGGGACACCCGTCTCCCTGGCAGAGGTAGGGGAGAAATATTGCAGGGCACAGAGGGAGCCGCGGAGGCACCAGGCTTTTGTATACCAAAGCTGCTCATGCTGGACGTTGCTTATGTGTTGCCTTCCCTCAAGACTTTGCTCACAGGAGACACGCAGGCCTGTAGCAAAAAATAATTTCTGTTTGATTTTCACGGATGCAGCAGCCACGCTGAAGCAAAACGTGAAGGTTTGTGCTCAAAAGCGAGGCAGGGTGGGATGACGGTTACTCCTGCTATCCCTCTCTCCGAAGCTGACACTGAACGCTTGTGTGACCCTCATAGGGGATGTCAGATGGACTGTGAGAGCTGTGCATCCAGGCTAGCGAAAACAGGGGGGTCCTGACGGAAACCCTCGAGTGCTTGGCCTCAGCAGGCCATCGGCTGTGTCTAGCCTCGGTTTCTGCCTCAACATAGCTCTTGCACACCGCAGACGAACATTAAGCATCACCCTGTGCAAATTCCTAAAACTTCTTATGGAGTTGAAAGCATCCTGCTTGCCTGGAAAATAGAAAGGCTTACAAACTATAGCAAGTCTCCCTTATGCTCCAGAACAATCAGATCTGCAGGGCAGGATTTTGCAAGGCTACTGCCACAAGAGAGCAGCTTCCCAAGAGCTACAGGACTGCAGCTGAGCATCGCTGCCTCTGAACACCATGGATAAGGACACTTGTCACAGGTGCTGCAAACAACACTCCACCAAAGCTGTTGTCTGATAGACTGGAAAGTTTTCTGCACAGCTCAGCATTTTCAGATGCTAAAGTTTAAGCCTCTTAAATGTTTCTTTTTTGTTATATGCAGGATCTGTGTAAGAGTACTTTAAAATCTTTCTGTGCTGGAGGGCTGACGTGTGTCTTAACCCCAGGAAAAAAAAAAAAAAAGAAGAAGAAAAAAAAAGGGAAAAGGAAAAGGAAAAAAATTATTATGGCTCTATTTTGTAACAAGTATTTAGAAATTCCTAAGAGATCCTCATTTACAAGGTTAGATGAAGATGTCTCTGGAGGTGTTTGTTTTCACAGCCTTTTACAGGGGTAGTTCCTGAAAGTTATGTTGATGCTGTGTTGTGTTGGAAATTGGTTGTTCCTAGAAGCCCCCGAGCTCTGTGCTGTCAGGGATTAAATAGGAGGATTTCTCATGGATGGCAAGGTAGTGTTTCTTTCATGGGGAAATACTCTCTGCTCTGGGGGACTGATGTGAGGTGTTGATCAGCACCAGCTTAGGTCCATTCACCTGCTTTTCTTCCTTTAGAAGGACGGCTGTTCTTGGCATTATTTTGGCTTCTGTGGCTGTAAATATTTACTCTCTGCATTTTAGAGACCTCTTCTCAGAAGACCTGCAGACGTTCAAATTGCAGGCTGGCATTTCAACTACTGAGAAATCTCCTTCAGTCTGCCTAATTGCCAAGAGCTTTGTGGGTGATGGAGGTGAGAACACCATATTGAAGGCCTGGTATTACTGAAGCACCACACTCCCAGGTTACTGCTTTAGTCACACTGTTGTTGAGGGGCAACGCAGACTATTTGTCAGTCTTTTTCCTTTTCCTTTTTTTCCCTCCTGCTTACACATCAACTGGTGTTTTTTTGCCACTTATCCAATGAAATATGTTACTGCTGTGCTGCAGAGAGTCTGCAAGCTACATTTTTAGTTTAGACCCCAAGCCTGTGATTAGAAACTTTTCCCACAGCAAACCTTTATAGCTATACTCTGTGCAATGACTAAAGTGACAGTGAGAGAGGGAATGCTGTGGTGATCAGTTAAAAAAAAACCAAACAAACAAAAACCAACACATTCTAGTACCAACAGTTCTATATGCCTAGAAATCTGGAATACTTACACTCCTCCCTTACACTTACTCTTGTGCAAGAGACAGTGAGAGCAAGTGGAGGTGACCAGTGATCTGATGGGAACAGATTGTCTCTGTGGATGGATGAATGGATAAGTGGGTGGCTGGATGGATAGATGGATGTTAATTCTCTGATCTTAAACCATATATAGTGTTGTTCCTATGCTGTAAAAGTGTTGATGCCACTGGTTAAGTGATTTATATCAGTAAAATCTATAATGTAACGGCCCAACAGAAGCATGCTAGAAAACACTTTTTTTAAAGCACTTTCTAACCTGTAATATCTTAAGCAGGGAGAGTTTAGTGTTCTGTTGTTGCTCATTTCAATAGTGACTAAGTTGTTCCTGCTGCAAAGGGTGAGCAAACTACATCTGGAATGTCATCACTGTTAAGGACATGCGGAACTCAAAGATGAGGAAGGTACAAAGCCTCTAACACAAACAGATCTCTTGGGTCTGATGCTAGCATTAATTAGTCAATTCCATTGCACTGGCAAGGAAAAGCTTCCAGTTCTGTGGAGGGCAGAATTAGTTTTAAGTCATTAACTCTTCTTCCTCCAAGAGTTTATCTCAGGGATGTATTTGGTAATGCAGATCCTAATCCAAAGTCTGCCTGTCTGAGCTATTGCCAGCTCAGAGAGAGGCTACAGTTCCTCTCAGAAGCAGTCACCAAGCAAATGCAGACCTCTGCAGTCAGATTTTTCAGACTTGGTACTGGAGGAATCTGCTTGCTGCTTTCCAAACCAGGTCCTCTGACCACCTGGGACCATGGCAGGACTTATCAGACCATGGCAACAGCACTGCAAATCCCTGCGTGGTGGTCCTTGATGGTTTGGATTTGTTTCTCTGGAGGCCTGTGTTGAAAGTATCCCACAGCTGGAAAGTGCATCAACTTTCCAAGACAGTGGTGGGACTGCAGGCATTTGGCAATGTTAGTGGAAACTCCTTGCGGAGACAGTCTTTAAAACAAAGTGACCAGAAAAAATCATTATTATCAGTGATGCTTCCTTGAATATGAAGCTTTTTCTTTTTAAAATATGGGCATAAGTTAAATTCTCAGTAACAGTATAGCTATTTAAATAAAAGGGCCAAGTGCATACAGGTATAAATTCCATAGATAAGATTTTGAAATATATTACAAAGCTGAATTCATTATGCCTTACAATGACCGCAGGAGGTAGGCAAGTATTGTTGTCATGATGCTTTGCATTTCTCTTGAAGGCAGTGGGAGTACTTGCACTAGAATAAACTGTACACAACAGAAAGTGCCTGCAGGGTTGGCCCTTGAGTGCAGGTCTGCACTAGATCTTTTCAGGGATAACTGTCACCAAGAAAAGGGATTAGTTTTATAGACCCTCAAGGAGTCAAAGCAAATGACACCGGATAAGTGTAACGATATGCCCAGGAGAATTGCTCTGCAGAAATGAGGGCACGTCTTGCTTTGGCAGCAATGTGGTCCTAATTATTCACAAGTGGAAAGGGGCAGGTTTCACAAATGTCGGAGTCCACAGTGATGTCCTAGGTCGTCACTTCCAATATGTAAAACACATTTGACAGTAAAGCATCAAGTATTGATTGCAGAAGTCTAAGAAAGTCTTGCTGCTGGACCTTCCTCTGCTTTAAGATCACTTGCTTTGAATAATGTACATCTGAACGCTGTCTTTGAGTGAATTACCTGATGCATTGTCTTCATGTGTTTGTTGTAGCTTACTGTAGGAGCTTCCAGATGGGGTAGGTCAACAGGTGGGCAGGAACGTCCTTTCCCTCCTCTTGCTGGAGCCCCGTGATTCGGTGAGGATTACCTGACCTCGGTAACTGACACTCACAACTTTGTCTCTAACTTCTCGTGTGTTTAACGGCCTGAAGGCCAGATCACAAGCCAAGGCAGGCACGGAGAGGGTTCCCCACTGCTTTTCAAAAGAAAGGGAGGAAACGGGAGAATGCATGGAGAAAGTGGGGCAAGGGAAGAGAAGGAATAAAACACTTCCTAACCAGTGGCAATGCCTGCAGAACGGCCGGCTGATCCTGAGAGGGGACTGAAAAAGCAATTAGACTATCAAGTACAATTAAACTGAAGGCTGACCCGTGTGCTTTGAAAATGTCTCAGGCTGTAACGACAGAGGAGGCTTTTTGTAAGTCTGTTCTCCTCCCCATTTTGTACCCCATTTTTCTGTTACACTAATACGTGCCTGACCCTGAGCTGCTGCCTCAGCCCTTTACCAGACTGGAGGGGGGAGGAGGAGCAGGGGGAAATCTGCATAAAGATACGGGGAAAAGTTCAGTTTGTTTTCATCTGAAAGCTTTGACACTTTCTTAGAGAGAGCAGATTCATTTTCAAGGCTTCCTACATTCCTGCTATTGTACAGTAAGTGTTTCAGACCGGTGTGCCTATGTTTCCGACTCCTGTGAAGTTCCCTTTGCGGCAGGGCGTGCCTCGAACCGCTTCAAAAGAACCAACTTCTACAAAAGAAAAAAAGAAACTCAAGTAGGCTTGAACATACAAAGAGAGGGAGAAAGAGAAGAGAAAAGGGCCGGGCAGTGTTGAATACAAAATGAGTTCAGCCAGCCCCAGGAGTTCTTCATCACTTACATTTATCTTATTCTGGGAGAGCAGAGCTAAACCCAGCGCTGACATAAACCACTCTTTGCCTTTGACTTTGACTCTGAGTGCATGTGTGCATACATCAGCTATGGGCATACACAGAGCTATGGGTTTCAATGGTTTTTTTTTACCCCTCTGAGTGGTGGTGGTGGTGGCAAAACCAGCTTTTTATGTGTCCCTTTTCAACAGCAAACTATCAAGTGAGTCTCAAATGCCTCTAGTTTCAAAGAGCATGCTCACAAAACATGTGCTTGAAAAATAAGCAGCTGGTAGTGTTTCTCAGCTGGGCTGACCATCTGAGGAGTGTGTCAGGGTGTCAGGTTGGTCTCCCCTGTGCTCCATAAAATCTCTGCAGTCCTGCTAAGGGAAAGCTCCTGGTATATGGCAGGACCCCTGGCCCTGTGAGAAGCATGGGATACCCAGAGGCCAGGGACCCTCCTGAGTACCAATCACCCCACATCTGCACGAGATGCTAATGGGACACTGCTCCCCTCTGTGCCCAGGGTCTTGGCCAGGCGACCTTGGAAAACGGATGGCCTGTGGGCTGGATGATTAGGCCTGCTGTCAGGGTACAACAGCCCTGTGGCTCACCAGCCAGAAGCAGGGTGCTTAAGACTTCAATACCACAACATCATCACTCTCCCTGTGCCGGCGAGCTTACCAGGCTTCTGGAAACGCCTGCCAGTGACTCCTGCTTGGCAAAGCTCCCTCTCAGCTCTGAGCTTTGGCCCACAGACCTCGTATAAAGCAGCTCAGAGCCACGGCACCCAGCACTCAAAACAGGGACATGTGGCTTTAACCCCAGGGAGGAGAGGACAGTGAGGCTCCTCGCAAGGCAAGCTGCTGCCACCAGGAACTGGGTGAGGGAACATGTGCCTGGGGACTGAGAGAAAAGTTGGAGGGTTGGGTGCTGGCAAACAGCACCGTTTAGCATGGGGCAGAGAGGACTTTTTTATTATTGCTATTATTATGGTTATTATAAAAGCGTCCATATGTGTGCGGTAACATAAAAGCTTAGAAAAGTTGCCCATGGATACAATAGGTGTGCTACCAGCTTCGTGGGTAACATACAGAAACAAGGCATCAACTTTTATTCCTTTTCTTCTTTCCTACCAACTAAAAGTGTTCATTTTGATAAGAAATTGCTTGGAGGGAGGGGGTGGAAATCCAGCAGCTTTGCCTTTGAACCATAATTGTGAGCAGAAAAGAGCAGCAAAGGTGTGCCTTGATTTCTCTGTAAAGAAAGCAAACCAACAACGTCCTGTTTGCTCGAAAACATTCAGTTGTTTGTGAAAGGTGGGCCTCCGGTGCCTGCCATGCACCCAGCACGCTCAGCCAGCCTAATAAACTAATAAGGTCACTCATTTTATGTCACCGCCACACGGCTTTGAGCTGCTGTGCTCCTTCGCTCCATCCATGGCTTGCGAGTTATTCACGTTTGAAAAAACATACCAACCTCATACTGTGCCCATCACTTTGTTCTCAACACGCCTATTCACAAGAGGAAACCTCCACTTCTCCCCTTCAAGTGGCAGGAGAGGAGGCTGCTCCGAGGGAAAGTTGAGATGCGTGCAGGGAGTTATCTCTCTCTCCACCACCTTTGGGGAGCTATTGTTGGCTGAACAAAAGATGTCACTCGCGGGGGATCAGGATCCTCCCGAAAACGTGGCGGCTCCGGGTGCAACGCACTTGTGCTGTCCTGGCTGCCAAACCCACCGATCCTCAGCTACTGGGTCCCGCGCGGGCATCCCGCCTGTCTCTGGGACGAACGTGCTGAGCTAAAGGACTGAACGCTGGCAGAGCTTCGTTGTCTCCCTCTCGCTCGCTGGGGCACGCCACGGCAGCCTCCCGGGGCAGGCAGCGCTCCTCACCGCCACCCTGGGCTGCGCCGCTACGCCCGAAGCCGGTGCTGGACGGGCCGATGGCCTCTCCCGCCCAGCGCGGGGAGCACGGGCGCCGTGCCCGCCGAGGCGGGCGTCTACTGGAGCCGGGGCGGGGGTTGTCCGGCCGGCCTGGCGTGGGCCCAGCGGGGAAGGCTATGGACGTTTCCCGCGGCGAAGACGGCCCGGTGCCGGCGGGAGACGATTCCCGCTGTCGGCGGAGCGGGCGGTGCGGCGCTGAGCGGTGCGCCCCGTCGCGCCGCGCCTCCAAGGCGCTCCCCTCCCCACCGCCGCTGGCACCGTTGCGCGCGGAGCGGCCGCCAGGCGCGCGCCTCCCCGGGCGGGGCGGGGTGGGACCGCGCGTGCCGCTGGCCCCGGCTCGCGCCCCCGCCTCCCCCCGCCCCCCGCAACCTCCGCTCCCCCGCGCCGCGCGGGCCGCGCCCCGCGCGCCATTGGCTCTCCGCACGCGCCGGCCCCCGCGCGCGCGCCATTGGCCGCGCCGACACGCGACCGGCGCGAGTGGAGGGCGGGCGGCGGGAGGGGTGGGGCGCGAGAGAGGGAAGGGGGGAGCGGGGGGGGACCCCGGCGCGTGCCGCTCCTTAAAGGGGAGCGCGGCGCTCGGCCGACACTGGAGACGCCCGTCGGGCCGCCACGCGCGAGGCGTGCGGGCAAGCCAGGCCGGCCTTGCCTTGCCTTGCCTTGCCTTGCCTTGCCTTGCCCGTCGTGGGCGCGCGGCGCCAGAGCCATGAGCCTGCCGCGGGCCACATGGGCCGAGGGCGGTCGAGAGCCGGGGCAGCCGGAGCCACCGCTAGGCCCGGAGGCGAACGGCTGCGGGTTCGCCCCGGGCTGGCTGAGCGTGTGCTGCGCCGCACGCCTGCCCGCTGCCTCGCCCCGCTACCTGCTGCCTGGCGAGGAGGAGGACGCGGCCACGGCGCCAGAGGGCGGCGCGGCGCGAGGCGGCGGGAGCAGCCCCGGTGGGGCGCGGGGAGCGGCAGCGGCGGGCGGCGGGCGGGCGCGGGGCGGCGGCGGGCCCGGCCTGCGGGCGCAGGTGAGCGGCGTGCAGAAGCAGCGGCGGCTGGCGGCCAACGCGCGGGAGCGCCGGCGGATGCACGGGCTGAACCACGCCTTCGACCAGCTGCGCAATGTCATCCCCTCCTTCAACAACGACAAGAAGCTATCCAAGTACGAGACGCTGCAGATGGCGCAGATCTACATCAGCGCCCTGGCCGAGCTGCTGCACAGCCCCGTCGCACCCGCCGATGCCCCCGGCAAGGCCGAGCACCGCGGCGCTCCCTTCGAGGCGCCCTGCGCCGCCGGGACCGGGCCGCCACCTGCGCCGCCGGCGCCGCAGACGGGGCCGCCCAGAGCCTCGCCCTCAGGGCACGGCAGGACTCGCTTCCCCCCGCCGCCGCCCGCAGGGGGTTACTCGGTGCAGCTCGACCCGCTGCACTTCCCCTCCTTTGCGGAGAGCGCCCTGATGGGACAGCGAGCCCCTTCCCCCGCCCTCCTCATGCCGCAGCCCGGGCCGACGTCGCAAGAGAGGAGCAAAACGTCTCCCCGGTCCCACAGGAGCGACGGGGAGTTCTCGCCTCGCTCCCACTACAGCGACTCGGACGAGGCCAGCTAGGGGGGAGGTTGCCGTCCCACTCCGTCGCGCCTGCCGCGGCCGGCCCTGGGAGCACGAATTCCGCCGCGGTGCCGTCTCGGATGGCATCGACTCCTCTCGATCGCTTTGAAATCCGCCCCGGCAGCTCCTGAGTTTGCCCAGGGAAATGGCTGATAGAGAGTGACTGGACCCACCCTATCTGTCAGAGTTGGGTGTTGGGGTGTGGTGTTCGGTTTTTACTGATTTTGTTTTGTTTTTCATTTTAAGTTACCACTTTTAAAGTTTCTTTTGCCTAAAAGTCGTTGCTGTCCCCTCCTGCCAACACGCCGCCTTGCAGCGCAGAGCCTGGCTTGCGCCGCCGGCGAGCAGGTGATACACGTGGAGAAACTGGTCCCGCTGCCGGTACCGGTGCCCTCCTCACACGGGAGGACACCTGCCTCTTCCAGGACACTGATACTGCCTTGGGTCGCATTGCTGTGCAAACACACACACCCGCCCTTACCCTCCTCCCCCCCACTCCCCCTCCAAAAAAAAGCTGAAGAACCCACCACGTTGTCGTGTAAAAAGCGGAGGAAAGGTGGATTTCCCTTAGTGCACCACGCCGACGTCTTTTGGGGGGAACAAACTTGGCGCAAGCACTTTATCAGCGGCTGGAGATGCGGTGTCAAGAGGAAAGCTACTAACTAACTGCCGTTTGGAGACCAATATTTAATTAAGCCACTTAATCCTAACACTGTTTTAAAAACCGAAAACAAATTTGTCGTGTCAAACTTTTATGTACGTTTTATTTTGCTTTTGTGGTAATAAGAAGCGTATTTATTATGGAGTGTTTACTACTATTTCTGCTTCTCTTGTTTTTTGTTTGTTTTTTTTAAAAAGAAAACCCAAACAAACCACAAAACACTTTTCTACAACGCGAATCGTTTATTTTAATTTTAGCAAAGCTAACTGCCATTCTTTTATGTATTTTAATTAAAAAAAAACCCAAAAAAACAAAACAAAAAAAACCCCACCAAACAAACGGATCAAATAAAAAAAACCCAACTCAAACCAAAACTAAAAAGCCTGAAAGCGCGATCGCGTTTAGCTTTGCTCCTCGCGTGCTCCGAGCCGCGTTACTGTCAAAACCCGTCAGGGGAGAGCGAGGTGACAGCTGGATCCCTAGGATGTCCCCAAAAGCCGCCAAACCGCACAGGACGGACGGGATGCTCTCGCTTCCTGCAGAGGGACCGCGAGCGTCCCGGGAGGTGTCTGTGCCACTTATGGAGCAGGACTCTCCCCACTGCCTGCACCGCCGGGATTGGGCCACATCTCTGTCCCACCATTCCCAGCTGAGCCGGGAGGGGGTCTTCGTGCTGCTCGTTAGCCACCTGTCCCCGCACCGCCACTCTGGTCACATCGTTCCCTTCTCCTCGCCGGTCGGGAACACGAGCAGATCCCTCCACGGAGCCTCTCTGCCTCGCGGGGAGATGTGCGGAAAGGGATGGGAGCGGGAGGGAAAAGCCGGCGGGTTTTGAGGGACACACGAGCAGTGCGGCGAGTCGCCGTGGAAGCAGGATGTGGCCTCTGGGTTCGAGTTAAACCCCGGGGGAGGTACGTGATGCTTTGCTAAGCCTGCCAGCGACACCAGACCCCGGGCTAAACCGGAGCCGTGCTGGGGTACCGCTGAGGGTGACACCTGAGGGGCTTCTGAGAGGCGATGATCTGTTAGCCATGCGCGGGCGGGAGTCAGGAGGCCCCGCAGGAGCGGAGCCCGTCAGTGTCGCTTTCCCGTGCGGACACAGAGCACCTGCCCCCCCGGTAACCCCGGGCTGCCGCCCTGACCCTCCCGCCGCAACACCCGCGGCCACCCGTACCTGCCAGACAGGGTATGGTCTCGCAGGGTGAAAAGTTCACCAGTAGGGTCAATTCCCTTCCCAAAACACTCCAGCTTTTTCAGGGTGGGTCACCTTTGTTTTACGGAATTTATTTCTGAGCTCTGGGAGTCTGTCTCGCTTCTCAGGGGGCACTCGTGAGCGCGATGCGGCAGGACAAAATATCACTAATTTGAGGCGGGGGGGCTGGGGGATGTTGTTTTGTTTATTTGTTTTGTTTTTTCACCAGCGCGGCTGCTGCTGTGACTCGGGGCAACACCCCACGGAGCGGTTCCCGGGGCTGGGGTTGCGGCAGCCGTGGGTTGCGGAGTGCGGGCACACCGGTCGCTGTCTCTGCGGCTGCGAGCACGCGGAGGGGACGAAAAGTGTAGATCAAAATCCTCCCCGCTCTATAGGACGGGGTTCCTTCCCCCAGCAGATGAGTACTATTGGTGCTCGGAACTCCAGCACAGCACTCACTGTCTAAATGTTTTTTTCTTTTTTCTTTATTTTTTTTTTTTTTTAACATTTCTTTGAAAGAGATAGCCAGCCGCATTTCCATGTTAAGGTTCAGCTATAGAGTTTGCATAACAACCGCTTGGCAGCCCCCCTCTCTTACACTCCGTTAACAAGCTGTAACGTATAGCTGCAGGTTGCTATAATCTCATTAATATTTTGGAAACTTGAATATTGAGTATTTCAGAGCGCTCATTCCCCATATGCCAGGCCACTCCCGCTATGCTGGCTGGTTCCTTTCTCTCCATTATTAGCAATTAGCTACTACCTTCCAAAGTCAGATCCAAGTATCCAAGATACTAGCAAAGGAATCAACTATGTGTTGCAAGCTAAGCATGCTTAATATCTCCCAAACAAACAAAGAGACAACATTTCTTTAAGTAATGAAGATGGATAAATCGCTTTATTGAGCTTGCGACAGTGATTGTTTTGTATAGACTGTCGCAAAGTTTTTTAACAACAGTGGAGACGCACATCAGCCCCTGGAAGCAGTTTCGCCCGGTTTGCTCCGTGGGGTTTTATCATCTTAAACGGGTTTTTATTTGAAAAAAGGCGACCCAGAAGCGCACTATCCGAGCCTTAAATTTTGGCTGGTCGCTAAATATCCTCCGGGGTGTGCAAAACGAAAGCCGAGGGGGGTGTGTGTGTGTGTAGAGGGAGTGAGTTGGTCGCACGGCATCTCCTTTCGTTGCTTTTTGAGCCCGGGTCGCTGGATAAGTCTCGGGTATGGGCTCTGGTGCGGGGCTCTGTCCGCCCGTTTCGGCGGCAGGGTTTAGTGCAGGGGTTTCTGGGGGCCGGAGGGGGTCGATGCGCGACGCAGCGAGACGGAGGAGCAAGTTTGCAGCGCGACGGTGGGAGCGCATCGCTATCTTGTAGTTATCGGGCTGCTGTTTGCTCAACCTCTGGTCTCGCGAAGGGAGGAAGGAAGGAAAGGGAAGAAAGGGTTAAACCCAGCAAGGGGAGACCAAAAAAGCTCAGGGACCACGAAGGCGGGGGAGTGGGGGGGGGAGATCTGGCCGTGGGGCCAGCGTTTCTTAATTAGAGCAGGGCGGACAATGCGATGGGGCGGACAATGAGGGGGACAGGGGGGCTGGGGGCCGGAGGGGGGGATCTGGCCCCGCTCCCGGCCGCGTTGCGCCGTGTCTGGAGTGGAGCACGCGTTGTCAGCTGGTGAGCGCAGCGGCCTTTCAAGCAGCTCCCCAGGGAACTGTGCGCCCGCGGTGAGCTCTATCGTTACCCCCTCCTCTCCATCATCATCATCATCGGCCTCCTCCTCCTCCTCGGCGGCCCCCACCCCAGCCGAGCACAACAGCCAGCATTCAAGCCCCCTTTTCTCCCTCCCCTCGCACAACAGCAGCGCAGTGGCAGCCACGCCACCTCCCAGCAACCAGCAGCACGCGAGGGCACCGCCGGGGCACCTGAAAGAGTCAAAGCCAAAGAAAGGGAGACAAAGGAAGAGAAAAGGATACACAGGAACGGCCCAGCGTGTCTGCTCCGACAGTGCGGAGGGGCAAGCGCCCAGAGAGACGGGCGAGCCCACGCGGAGGCCGGCACGCACGGGCGTGCACATGCGTGGGCGCATGCCCACACGTGCACACACTTACAGAGTCCCGAGCTCGGGGACGCAGACACGAGGTTACATCGCCCCCCCAATCGCTTCTCACCGTGCGGGTGGAGTAGGGGCTAGCGCCACAGCCCCTCTCCGCCCCACCGCCCCTTCCCCGCTTGGGGCATCTGCTGACTTGGGCTCCACTGCGCACCCCTGGCTCAGGTGGCCCCACGTCGACACAGCCACCAGTGTGCACCGACCCCCTTGCCCAGCGGGAGCCACCCTTGGGTCCAGTCACCTGCCGTCGCAACGGCCCGGGACGTGCCTGTCTAGGAGAGAAAAATGCGGGCAAACGGGTGAGGGGGCGGCTTCTGCGTGGGTGAGGAGAGAAACAGGAGCCGCCGACGCACCCTGCGGACAAGACTGCAAGTTGTCCGGCCTTGGCCAAATCCTTGCCACGCTGCATGGGGCTTTGCCCAGGGCTGAATGTCGACCGGGACCGAGACCGAGACTGGGGCGCGCAGTCGGCAGCCGGCCCGGAGCTGGGGTTTCCCCGGAAAGCTATATGCTGCCCTACTGATATTCCTCCAGTTTAACTTCGGGCTGACTCCCCTGAAGTCCGTTTCTGAGAGCTGCTGCACCCCCGCTGACATAGGTGGAGGCGCGGTTCCGCGCCCGGTCTCTTTCTGCACTAGCCATTTTCAGGCTGCTCTGGGACGGCAGCGGGGGGGTGGGGGTGGAACGCAGAGAAGCCTCTTCTGAAGTGCTATCAAGTGGCTGAGGATGCCTTCGGGAGACCAGCCAAGGCGTGTCAAAGGCGGTTTGAGCGGCGAGGCATTTAAACGCTACAATGGGTGGCTTTCTGGTGTGTGCTTTTCTCCCTCCCCGCTTAGGATCGGCAGGAAGGGAAGGCGTTTCTACAGAGCTACTACAGGGACGGACGCGACACCCTTAAGCCCTCCCAGCTCGGTGCCGCAGCCAAGCCCCCACCGGGCGCCAGTGACGAAGCAGCCGCCTCTGCCCCTTCCCGCAGTTGGGAGCGGAGAGCGCTCAGCACCTTTGCCGCTCCTCGCAGCTTTTCACCCCAGTTCGGTTTCAAGGGGGATGCTCGGTGTGGCGGGTAGCCGGGACTTGCGATGGGGGCTTATGCCGAGGCAGGGCCGAGCTCTCTGTAGCTCTGACAGAGAAAGAGAGATTTAGAAGTGGGAGAGCAAATTCTTTTTGTTATTTGACCGCGATTTGTTTGCCCATTCTCTGTTTTTGTTTGTTTGGGGTTTTTTTCTCCCTTCTTTCCCCGACTTTCCTCTCTCGTGATTTCCACACTGCTTCCTTCTTCTTTTCCTTTCCCAGTCCCTTGTGATGGACACCGCCTTCCCACTCTCCTCCCCGCTCTATCCCGAGGAAGCAGGCCCACAGAGCAGTGCTGCCGCCGCCGGGGTGCCCAGGCGAGCGGGGATGCACTTTTATGGAGCAGTTAATCAACTGCACATCAGCGAGACAGCGCGTCAGCCCATCTGCTTGATATATATTCAGGAGGGCTCCAACCCTTTTGAAGTCTAATTTCTTCCCCGGGAGAACGCACCGGGTAATTTACCATCATTTCGTAGGCAGGAGGGGCAGCGGGTTAACCCTTTCTCCAAGAGCTGCCGCCGTGGGTTTCCCGAGAGCGCGAGCGGCTTTTAATGCCTCATCACCTCGCCGCAAACTTGTAAAAGTGCCTCTTTGACGATACGTGACTCTCTGAAATAAGACACTCAGCCCACCGGCACGATAAATCCCACTTTCGCGTGTCAGACGGGTATTTAAAAGATCTGTTTGGGACAAGCAAATCCCTCGATCCCACCGAGTCAGCGTATATCATTTCATCTCCAACCACTCGTTAATACTTTTATGTTTCAATGTCTTTGGTTTGGTGATTGGTTTTAGTGTTTGGGGGTTTGTTTGTTCCTAACCAACTGTCGGTAACACAGTTTTATCCAGAAGCAGGAAAAAGCGGTGCGCAGGGTGAAGCAGTGTATCACGGATGCTCTGCGCTTCAAAATCCTTTTATTAAGCGGGCGAACCGAACCCACACCGGGCATATGCGGGAGGCAGGTTGCCCCTCGGCGTGCTCAACGGCACGGCAGGACGCCGGTACGCAAGAGGGGCGGGCGGGCAGCTCAGAAGCCCGTCTCTGCTGCCGGTGATGGAGATGCTAGCAGCGTACCCGGATGGGACACGCGGGGGAAAGTGGGGGAAGAGATCTGGTCCCTCTACCCGGCCAGGACCGGTGCACTCGGGGCTGATGCGGAGCAAGGCCTAGCCTGCATTCAACTGCCGGGCACCCCCAGGCATGCGTCCCGACAAGGACCCAGAGGAGCCGAAGGAGCTCCGGCCCTGGTAGGTGAAAGCGTTTGACTCTGCAAGTTCGTTATATATATATATATATATCTAAAATTCTGCTTGCTTTCTTCAGAGCTCTGGTGCTCAGTGGAACAGATTTACCGACGAAGTGCTGAGCTACGTTGCACTCCCCCAGGTGTAAAGTTTTTCTGGTTCAGGGGACATTTTTTAAAATAAGCCTGAAACCGTTTAAGCAGCATCACCTGCTTCCCATAAAACCTAAAACCCAGTCCACGGAGAGCCGATCAGGAGTCAGCACTGCTGCTCTGCCCTCAGTTCCCACCTGCTGTTCTCTTATCTACAGTCAATATTTTGATCCTGCCCGAGGAGGAATCCTGTTAGCTCCTGGCTCTGGGGAGGCATTCACCACCAGCCTTCCCCCTTCTCCAACGCCTTTCTCCCCACTTCGTGCAGCCGAGGCAGATCCCGTGTCTCCCTGGGCTTAGGGAGATGAGGCTGATTTATTTATACCACTTGTTCATCTTCTGAAAGAGCCAGGCTCTCTTTGCAACATCTTTTCTCTAAAGTCATCCTTTAAAAAGGACAGTATGGGAAGAGTGCCCTTAAACCAAAATGTAGAAAGGCTAATCTTTTTACTTCAATTTTTATCAGAGAGAGTTAGTGTCCACAGTGAAGGTCAGAGAAGGCTTGCTGCTGGTTTCCACTGGTGGAGGATTAGGTTGTCCACAGGGTTGAAGACAATAACAGGCATAGTACAGATGAGAACTTGACTAAAACTTATATAGGGACTACTTTTAGAGTTCTCACTCACTAAGCCACTTCTCAGTGTTCAGGGGAAGTATTATCCTGTGTGGAGAAGGATCTGGGGTACCACAACATCATACGACTTGTGGGCAACAGGAGTCCAGGGCCACAGGCAGGTCATCAGTACAGGCTGCATGCTGCCTTCTTGCACCACATGTTTTCTTCCAGATACTTCAAAAATATTTCCAGTTGTAAGACTTTGTTCAAAGCAAAGGATCTTTAGCTTGGGGCTGGCTTTTCACCAGCAGAGAGATGTTTCACACTGCCTCTTGGTAGGGTCATCTTTTCTCAACATCTGGAGAAGCAGGATGCAGAGCAGATGCCTTGCCCCTGTTATCTAGGGTGGATTGAGAGGGAGGCAGAGGTGGAGTTTTCTGTTACATAATGAAACTGAGCAGCACCTTGGGAAGGATGGCATCTGGATGCAGGCTTCTGTGAGCAAAACCATTCTCCTGACCCATAGGTTGTTCCCTTGTTAAGTTTGTCAAGTACATGGAGGTGAAGCAATCAAAACCAGACTGCATAAGTCACCCCTGTTAGAGCTTCCTCCCTGAGTGCAAATAGAGTTTGGGCCTGAGGGAGTATTCCAGGGCACGTGAGAGGTTAAGACATGGTCTGATCTGCAGGACATGTAGTATCCACTGGTCCCAGTCATCTCTAAGGTAGGAAGAATATGTGTTATTTTTCTGAAATTACAAGTGATGCAATGCTCATAGTGAAACTATGATAAACACAGCCAGACTTGCATTATGTTGCCCTGCTTATCAGAATGAGTAAAAACCCTCTCATAGCAAATTTTCACGTGGTTCTTTTCTGGTCATGGAAAGATTTCTCAATAAAAATAAAACAGATTATGTTTTTATTATTTGGCTAGCAGTGCATCTAAATCACCTTCTTCCCTACTTTGCAGTTTGATAACTTCCTCTCTGCATTGTAGAATATCCTGAAAGTTCATCGCTTAAATGATTTGAAAAAGTGAAGTCTGGTGTTGTGAGGATAGCACTTGGATGGAAAGGCTCTGAATTGCCATTATCCCCCCAGAGCTTGCCCGCTGAGAAAGACAGTGAAGGCTCAGAAGCAATGTTTGGTGTAACTTTGGGGTTAGTAAATAAGGATATCACTTCACTTAGATGTTGCTGTTGCCTGTGACTGCTAACACCTCCTCACCACCTGGGGAAACACAGGGAGCAGCATTCAAAGCTGAGGCTGCAGGAGTGATATGTGTTTCAAGGAACGTCAGTTTTAATTGGTTTCATTCACTAATCCCACAAAGGCTACCAGGGATCATTGTAATGAACCAGTTCCTCAGCTGTGCTTCTTTAGGGGTGTGAAGACTCTGTGCTGTGTTTTTTATTGGTGATTTCACAACCTTGGCCTGAAGGTTTGAGCCATTCCAAGGGCTGGGGCACGGTTCAACAGTTCATGATTTAAGCAGCTGTGAGGAAGTGGGAGTGTGCTAGGAAGTTCCTAGTACTGCCATGCACCTGCCTGGGGCTACTGGGACACTTGTGTGACACGTCCATGGTAGATAATCCCTAGGCCTGCACCTGCAGCACTTCCATAGCTAGAGCTTGTGGTGGCACACCCAGAAGGCAAGCTCTCTGATACCCTCCAATGCTAAAGGGTCCCTGGCTGTGCATGTGGCCATTCAACTTTTGAAGTGGGTATAGGGGGTACAACCTCTATGTATCTCCAGTTAAAGGAGTATAAAAAGTAACTAATAGTTTTTCCACTACTATTCCCAGGGGAAGTGATATCTGGAAAGAATACTTTTATCTTTGTTTTCTTTTTGTTTTTCTAAGTAATAGAGTAAATAACATAGTCTTGGTTAAAAATGGTGGGTCAAAACTTACCATAGGGACTCCACAGTCATAACATCAAGTGTTCTTAAAACATGGAGCAAGAAAATTTATTCCCCAAAATGGAAATAACAAAAAGTAAGATGAGTATCTCAAGCAAGGCTTTTGGTTTTCAAAATCTGCTGAGTATTCAGAGGGTTTTGGGGTTTTTTTGTTGTTTCTCTGGCAGTTGGGCACTTAGCAGGGGAGGAAAACTCAGCCTTTTCCTTACTGAAATACTGAAGATGTCTCTGTGAGTGCTTTTTGCAGCCATATTTATTATACTTACACACTTTGACAACATTGGTAGAGATGATATAGGAACCTGACCTGGAGACTCTGCAAATAGGTGGTGGTGGAGTATAAGGGTCTATGCAGAGGATCAGTTGGCAAGTAAGACTCTACAAAGTCTGCAGCAAATATTGAGAATAAATAGCTTCTTGTCTTTCTTTGAGAGATCTTTAATTTGTTTATTTGAATTAAAAAAACCCAAACAAACCCAAACAACAAACCCTCAAACCCAAACAAACCACCACACCTTCCTATGTGACCCAATCTGGGTTGACCTGCTTCTGCAGGGGGATTGGACCAGATGATCTTTAAAGGTCCCTACCATTCTATGATTCTATGATTCCATGAAAGCATACATTTTAATGGATGTTTTTGATTTTTCAAAACTAAAATTTGAGAAATGTAAATGAGAAACATCAAGTCAGGGGTCTATTTGACCAAAAGGAAAAATTACCAAGGTAATTCTGAGCAATACCTTCCCCCACCAAAACTTGTGAGTCACTGACATATCACTCTCAGTTTCCATTTCCTGCAAATATTACAAATTTTTATGATGAAGAAAACTCGTTCTGATAACTCAATGCACTTTTACGTTTCAGTTGATTTAAGATATCTGGCTTCTTGATGAGGCTGTTTGAATGTTAATCTTTTTGGCGATTAAATTGGTGCTCTCGGAAAAATCTTCAACTGGAGCAAGAAAAAATTTGTTTTACTAAGGGACAGCATCAGATAATTTAAAGGTCTTTTATGTATTTTAGTTGCTGCCTCTGAGTTCAGTTTCACATTTTGATAATACTAAACTGGTTTGAGTAGTAATCTTAACCTCAGGCCCCTGCCGATATGTTTAAAGGTGTTAGATCTACTTTTGGAGATTTTCGAAAAGATATTGAAACAGTATGATTATGATCTATTTTGGAGTTTCTGCTGCCATTTCAGATTTCCCTTTAGCGCCACATTATGTAGGAAAAAATAGGTGTTAACAGCAATCATCTTTCAGAAGCAATAGGCTAAACAAAAATCAGTGTTAGGAAATTTCCGTGCTGAGTATTCTGTACACCCAAAATGAAAATCTGTGAGGGATCATGACTTCCTCTTCCAGAGAATGAACTTGCGAGAATAGTTTGCCCTAAACAACTCCTTTTAAAACAATTCGTAAAAGCAGGGCACGCTTATGTTTAACAAAACAGCCTTTGAAGTTGCCTATAAGCCGCCCTCTTGATTATTTTAACATTTTACACACCCTGCAATAAACCTTATTTTTTTTTTCCCCTTTAAATTAACGTTTTATTGCAACTGAACTTCACGGCTTTTGCGCTCACCTAATAAGAAGGCGCTGCCTGCTCCGAGGCAGGTGTTGGCACGGGGGATGCCCCGAATCGGCAGGGTGACATCTGGCCCAAGTCACAAACCGCCATAAAAACCCCGCAGCAGCTCCTGGTGCATCAGCTGCCTCCGCATCACCCGCCCGGCACCTCTCCTGCATGGCATCGGCAGAAACTTTTCGCACGGAGAACTGTTTCCCCCCGTAGGGACTGCTCTAAGCGGGGTGGCCCTAGCCCCGGCCCCGTCGGCCACCGCCGCGTCCCTGGCGCGGGTGCCGGGCTCTGTCCATGGTAGCCACTGCCCGGGCAGCTCCCAGCGCCGCAGCCGTGTTAAAATCTGAGGGGTGGGGTTTTTTTTTTGTGTGTGTGTGTGTGTCTTTTCATTTTTTGCTTCCCTGTCCACCCTCCCCGCCCCTCCCCCCCCCCCCGAGTGACCTCTGTTTAGTGTCCTCAGTTTCGTCTGTTCTTGCTAACATCCAACTCTACAAACCAAAACTTGACCAACATAGTGAAAAACATTTTCACCCGGCTATGCAGTATGTATTTTCAGTCAAGACAGCATCTGTAGCCATAAAATCTCAGTAATATGTGGAGTGTAGAAGCTGGACTCCTTACACAGGTAACATAGTAGTGATTTCTTCTGGAATCTATGGACTGTTTTTTGCATAATCTCTACAAGACGATTTTCATGATGGTGTAACTGAAAACAGACAATATTGATCCAATCTCTGTTTCCATTTATGAAAGTTTTAATATGAAAGAAAACACTGAAGAAAAATAAATATTCAGAATGAAATATAAATATAAAAAGTTCTTACAATAAGTTTGCTAAGAATCAGTCTTAGCAAACCTTAGACTGTTGGATCTTCAGGAATGCAGTCCATAGAGAGGTTTATGGTTTGGTGATTTCAATTAACAATATTGTTTATCCCCCCAAAAGTACCATGTCAAAGTAAATCTTTTGTGCTGTTTGGTGGGTGATATTTTTACATATATATGGGAGAGAAATAGAGGGAGAGGACTGGTAGTAATCAATTGTGTGTAGTATGGATCACGTTTTCAGAGTACAGTGCTAATAGACCCAAAGCACCAAGATAAAGTTCAACACACCGCAGAGAAAAAAGAAGCTCAGGTGTTTGGAACCACTGGCAATCTCTCCTTGCTCTTCTCAGCAGCTCAGTCTGTGAGCTGATATGAAAGAGCAGCTCTCTGCTGGAAGCTAAGATCACTTGGGAGGCATTAGCAGCCATCACAAATCAGGGGACAAGACTTTTTCAGTGTCTTGCCGTCTGGCTCTGGCATGCCACTGTAGCACGTTGCACCGACAGGGGGAAGCTCTGGAGGTATAGGTAAGACCATTGCTCTCTTCCTCCTTTCTTTAACTGAGTTTCCTTCTCATCACTCTCTGAAGCCTAAATAAAGGATGCAGTTGGCTGATCCAAATTAAAATTTTGCCCAAAATAATCACGCAGAATTTTTGCATTACCTGATCCCTCTTTGAAGCTCTCAACATTTGTGTTGGTCTTTTAAATACCTACTAATTTCATTGATCACAAGGAAGCAATCTCTCTTTGGAGATCATAGTCTTTGGTCCTTCTGTTTCCATACGTCAAGTGGTTTTATATTGGCAGGAGCTTCTATCTGAATTGCCTTTGTGCAGGGAGAATCCCAAGATTTTGTGGCTGGCAGGGAAAGATCTGTTCCCTTTTGAGCTGGCTCTAGCCCCAGGTTGTTAACCTGTCCTCTGCTGCACCAGGGCCTACATCTGAGATGGACAAGAAGCAAACATGGTGAAAAACTGCATAGGAGAGGGTTTTTTTCTGTGGTGAAAAAAACAGTAAGAGATATGAACCAAAACCCAAACCAGAATTATGGTGTTTGAAAGTACACACTTCATTCCTATGAAAGGAACAATGGCAGAAGCATGTGTCTTGGTTTCATAGTGAAATCAGAACTTTCCATCTTTCACAGAACTGTAGTTCCAATTTCCTTCTTTAAGCAGGAACCAGTGCAGGAATTGGAGGCTGTGGGAGGATCCCTGTTTATCCTTCTCTGTGCAGTTGTGCTTTGCTCAGGCACGGTCAAAAATGGAATCAGGTTTTTTTATTTATTTTTTTTTAATTCATTGTTTGTATTAGGATAACATTCTCGGTGAGCAGGTGAGGGCTGGAACGACAAGGGTGTAGCTCTTTATTACAGTAAGTCATCTTTATGCTCATAAATAAGTCTTTGGAATTGAATGGGATTACTCAGCTGTGCAAGAGTGCACAGGATGTGCCCGTAAACCAAACTAAAACAAGATATCCAATGTAATTAAAACAAGGATCCTGTACATGAAGGAAAAGTCTTTGTTGATGATGATGTTGTTAATGTTATAAAACATTATTAAAACAATGGTAGCGTGTTTCATGTTGATGTTGGTGCTGGAAGTTTCACTATATACATCTAGCTTTGGAGATTTTACGTGGGCTGCTTTAGAGTCTGTAAAGCTCACACAAACAAATGTGTGTGTGTTTTAGCTGAAGTCATACACAGAGATCTCATTTAGGACTCTAATATGATCACAGATAAGGGTGGTAAGGCCTGGCTTTGAATGGCTCATAATTGTTTATACACTTAATGTATCTGAAAGCAATTAAAACAGGTGAACTGAGGGGATCGGTGCGTGGAAGGTCTCTTTCATGCTGCACAAATGCGAACTCATGGTGTGTCTCAAAAGTTAATCTTTGCCATTTAGGTTTCTGAAAGCTGAATGATCTTCTTGGTCATAAAACATATCTATCCCCTTATAAAGGAAGTAGATCTCTTACCACATTCATATGTTTAAGTAACAAAGTACTTATCACCATGGGCATTTCTGTCATTTGGGTCACGTGGGACAGATCCATGCTTAAAAAAAAGAAGAAAGCAAAATAGGGATCTTCATCTGCCTCACTTCGAAGTTTACTTCCTTCCCATTTCTGTAGCAGATACAACTGTTAATTTGCCAGCACAGCAATTTCTTCTGGCATGGGAACTGCCCATTGAACTACTACAACTCTGTGTGAATCTTCAACTAGAGGGCTCCAAAACAATGGTGTTTATAGTGGGTGTCTGCCCTTTGCTATGCAGCCATAAGCATGGGGAATAAACAGGAGGAGCTGGGAATCTGTGTACGGGCAAGGGGCTATGATCTGGTGGCAACTGCAGAGACATGGTGGAACAGCTTACATGACTGGGATGTGGTCATGGATGGCTGTGTCCTTTTTAGGAAAGATAGGCCAGGCAGGCGAGGTGGTAGAGTTGCTTTTTATGTGAAAGAGCGACTGAAATGCAGGTGAGGATGAGAGGAAAGTTGAGAGCTTGTGAGTAAGAATTAAGGGGCAGACTAGCATGTGTGACACTGTTGTGGGTGTCTATTACAGGCCATCTGATCAGGATGGGGAAGTTGATGAGGCCTTCTACAGGCAGTTTAGAGTAGTCCCAAAATCACAGGACCTGGTTCTCATGGGAAATTTCAACTATCCAGACATCTGCTGGAAGACCTACACGGCTAGTCAGTTACAGTCCAGAAGATTTCTTCAGTGCATCAATGAAAACTTCTTGATGCAAATGGTGGATGTGCCAACTAGGAGAGGAGCACTACTGGATCTTGTAGTCACAAACAAGCAGAGTCTGGTTGAAGTGGTGAAGGTTGATGACAGCCTTGGATGCAGCAACCATGAGATGGTGGAGTTCAGGATCTTGTGCAGTAGGAACAGAATACCAAGCAGGATCATAACCCTGGACTTCAGCAGGGCCAACTTTGGCCTTTTCAAGCAATTACTAGGGAACATCTCGTGAGACAGAGTGTTAGAGGGTAAAGTGGAAGAAAAGAGTCTATAGATCATGGAAGGAAGGTTTGGCCACTTGGGATGAATATAAGGCTGTTGACAGAGGATGTAGGGAGGCAACTAGGAAAGCTAAAGCCTCCTTGGAGTTTGCCTTTGCAAGGGAGGTCAAGGACAATAAGAAGTGCTTCCTCAAATACACTGCAGATAAAACTACTGCTAAAGGCAATGTGGACCCACTGTTGAATGAGGTGGGTGCCCTGGTGACAGAGGATACAGAGAAGGCAGAGTTACTGAATGCCTTCCTTGCCTCTGTCTATACTGCTGGAGACTGTCCTCAGGAGCCCCAGACTCCAGAGGAAGTTGGGTTAAAGGATGACTTTTATTTGTTTGATTAGGATTGGGTAAAGGATCAGTTGAGCAATCTGAATGTACCTAAATCCATGGGCCCTGATGGGATGCACCTGCGAGTACTGAGGGAGCTGGCAGAAGTCATTGCTAAACCACTGTCCATCATCTGCAGTAGGTTGTGGAGAATAGGAGAGGTGCCTGAGGACTGGAGGAAAGTAAATGTCATTCCAGTCTTCAAAAAGGGTAAGAAGTAGGAGCTGGGTAACTACAGACAGGTCAGCCTCCCCTCCACTCCTGGAAAGGTGATGGAACGACTTATCCTGGGTGCTATCTCCAGGCATGTGGAGTGTGAGCTGGATGATCAGGTAGTGAGGTGGATTGTTAACTGGTTGAAGGGAAAAAGGCAGAGAGTTGTGATCAATGGGGCAGGGTCTAGTTGGAGGCCTGTGTCTAGCAGAGTCCCTCAAGGGTCGATGTTGGGACCAGTACTGTTCAATGCATTCAGTAATGATCTTGATGAGGGAACAGAGAGCACTGTCAACAAGTTTGCTGACAATATTAAACTGGGAGGAGTAGCTGACACACCAGAAGGCTGTGCTGCCATTCAACAAGACCTGGACAGGCTGGAGAGTTGGGCAGGGAGGAACCTGATGAAATTCAACAAGGACAAGTGTAGAGTCTTGCATCTGGAAAAGAATAACCCCAGTGTCAGTACAGATTGGGCAATGAACTGTTAGAGTATTGTAGGGGAAAGGGACATGTGGGTCCTAATGGACAGCTGGATGACCATGAGCTAGCAATATGCCCTCATGGCCAAGAAGGCGAATGGCATCCTGAGGTGTATTAGAAGGGCTGTGAGCAGTAGGTCAAGAGAGGTTCTCCTCCCCCTCTACTCTGCTCTTGTGAGACCACATCTGAAATATTGGGTCCAGTTTTGGACTCCTCAGTTCAAGAAGGACAGGAAGCTGCTGGAGAGAGATCAGTGCAGGGCCACAAAGATGATGGAGTGGAGCATTTCCCTTATGATGAAAGGCTGAGGAAGCTGAGGCTCTTTAGCTTGGGTGAGACTGGGGAGCGATCTCATTATTGTTTACAAATACATAAAGGATGACTATCAGGAGGATGGAGCCAGGCTGTTCTCAGTGATATCCAATGGTAGGACAAGGGGCAATGGCTATAAGCTGAAACATAAGAGGTTCCAAATAAAGACAAGGAAGAATTTCTTCACTGTGAGGGTAATGGAGCACTGGAACAGGCTGCCCAGATGCGTTGTGGAGTCTCCTTCTCTGGAGACATTAAAAACCCACCTGTATGAGTTCCTGTGTGACCTACTCTAGATGGTCCTGCTCTGTCAGGGGGGTTGGACTAGATGGTCTTTTGAAGTCCTTTCCAACCCCTAAGATTCTGTGATTCTGTGATAAGCAGTGTTTCAAAAGCCTCCTACACAAATTAATACCTATTCAGTTAGCAGATGGGGGATTCAGAAGAATAGGCAGAGCCCGATGTGCAACACTGAGTCCAGCCAATTGCTGGGCCTGTTTTGAAAATTCACGTAGCTCCCTGTGTACATGCTTGCTATTTTTCAGCCTGAAAAGTGATGGTAAGTGGCTCCTAAGAAAAGCTGCTAAATTGGATAACTGAAGAGCAGCTTCACTTGATATCAATAACACTGAAAGGTTTCGTGTTGCCATAACAGGGAGGTAACAAGTATGAAAATGGAAGAGTCAATGAATTGGCAAAATATTTTTCCAGCACAGGGAGTTTGGTATTCTTATTTCTTTGCATTTTGGTTTAGATTACTCTAATTTTGTCTAGGTTGGTGTTTTGGTGAAAATTATGCTTTCTGAATGGGCAATAAAACCTGAGTGCACATGATAGGGTGTGTGCTCGACTGCCTTACCAACATCTCTGGGCCATGTGGCATATGAGCACAGCATAAATGTGCCTTGTAGGATTTCAGTGGTACTGTGATATGTATTTTATGGCTGAAATAAAACACAAGGAAAGAATTTCCTTTTGAAGCTTTGTGTAAAGCTTGTTCCACAGAAAGAAAGGAAAAAATATTTAGTTTCTTAATAGATTACTTTTATTTCTCAGATACTTTGGCAATAGTATGAATAAGAAAAAAAAGTCCCCAAACTTTGTATGTGAAACAGATGGATATAGTTTTTCATAATGTCTTTATGTTTCTGGTGTTATTAGGGGAAATTGTTTCACTACTGAGTCTAAACATTTTTTTTTTTAAGGGATCTTGAGAGGACTACAGTATAAAACTTTTTCAGAAGGTTCTTCATAATTTATTTTTTTTAATGCAACAAATTCAGAGTTATAAATGTTTAGTTTAATTGAAAATTAAGTAACTATGCATTTTCTTAGTACAAGATTTTTCTATAAAATTGCTTGGATTGTTTGCTAGGTTAAGATAGATATGACTTTTATAATTATTACATTGTCATGACAATATCATTACTTCTTTCTCTTTCCCTAGCATATCTGTCTCTTCGTCTTCTCCATTTGTTTTCCTTAGCATCTGGAATTTGGACCTGACATAATGTTGTTTACTTCTTGTCTTCTCATTTTGTGCAGTAGTTTCCTAATTACCCCATTCCAACTATCTATGTCCTCGTATCTCATCTTAAATTATTATGTTTCCAGATATATTACTTAAAAAACTGATCCAGATGGAATTGGGGCTGTTTAGTCTAGAAAAGAGAAGATTGAGGGGGGGATGTTATTAATATTTAAAAATATCTAAATGGTGGGTGCCAGGAGGCTGGGACATCTCTTTTTTCTGTTGTATCTAGCAACAGGACAAGGGGTAATGGGATGAAGCTGGAACACAAAAAGTTCCATTTAAATATAAGCAAAAACAATTTCACTGTGAGGGTGAGGGAGCCCTGGCACAGGCTGCCCAGGGAGGGTGTGGAGTCTCCTTCCTTGGAGGTCTTCAAGACCTGCCTGGACATGTTTCTATGTGACCTGATCTAGGTGGACTTGCTTCTGCAGGGGGGTTGAACTAGATGATCTCTAAAGATCCCTTCCAACCCTACCATTCTATGATTCTACAATACCAATGTCATCTTTTATGGACTCTTTTTCTTCACATGTGATTTCAGGAAGTGTTCTGCCTTCTTTATGTTATTTTTCTCTCAACAGAGTCCACTCTATTTTCTTTAAAGGTGTCTTGTATTCCATAACATTTGCCATCCAAAAACTACACATCCTTTTATGTACTTGGACAAAACAAGCCTAAGTATCCTGCTGAATATTATTTGGAATTAATATCTCAATTTTAGATGTGGAGGACCCAATTCAAAGCTGCTTATCTAAGCTCTGTTATATTGTCAGGAATGTGCCAGCACCTCCTAACTTGCAGTTGAACATCATAGCGCTACATGCTACTCTTCGAAACCAGAAATGATCAGAAGTTAGATGTTATCTTCCAGTGAGAACTCAGCAACAGTATTTTGGCCAGTGGTATCCATAACACAGTACTGGGCATTCATGCACCACTGGCTTACTCTTCATCTCTTTGACCCTCTTTCCTTGGTAACCTTCTCAAAGTGCCCCTCTGTATAATTTAAAACTTTAAATTATTAAACTTGTCAAGATTCTCTAACTAAATAACTTGGAGGGGGAACTGGGGTGGGGGGTGGTAGGGAAAGTTGTTTTTTAGTGTGTTTTGCAAACTGTTCTGCAGAAATCCTCTCAGTACCTCTTGATGTAGGTAGGTTTTCCAGATTTAAGGTACCTGTAGCTATGTCAGAAGTACTGAAGCTTGAAAGTCTTCCGCCCTTCAGAACTGTGATGAAAAGAGATTCAAACCTTCCAGTATTCATAGCTTCAGATGAAACCTCCAGTGTCAGGACCATCATTAACCTGTGGTATTAAAAGTCCCTGAAATCCCACAGTGAATGGTTTGAGGGTGTTGGATTATATTGAGGGATCCTGAAAGCAAAGTGTTTTGAAGCAACGGCAGTGTCTGGGCCTTGCATCATCTGCCCAGAGTCTGAGACTCTTCGGGACAGATACTGTCAGAAATTGTAATTTCTTTTATTACTCGGGCATCTTGCAAAATGGATTTAATTTCAGAAACTCAGACGTGGTGTGTTGAGAACCATGTCTCTTTCTGAACGTCCAGTGAATGACCACTGGAACAAAATCAAGTCTTAAAACATTTTTCTTCCATCCAACTTGACTAGTTTTTTTCTCATGAAGGGCAGAGGATTTGCCACTAGCACATAGTGTTGGTGAAAGTGCTGCTAATACCCAGAAATATGATTCTATCCTCTATTAAGGGCATTACAGGGAATTAGGCCTCAAATGAATTGCAAGCGAGAGTACTTTGGGGTTTTTTTCCTATTGTCAGAGGGCATGAATCCAACTTTCCCGTAAAAAGCATGAACTAAAAATAACCAATTTTTAAAAATTTACATACATTTTAATAATTCTTATATTTTTTTGCATTTCACCTTGTTGTTTTATCATCTTATTCTCTTTGTAAGATCATAATAGGTGCTGTATTTAACCATAGAATCATGTGATTCTATGATTAAGCATTTAAACAGGCTTTATAGTTGTTTACGTAATGTATATCAGTGAGAAAACTGTAAAAGTGTGTCATCTTAGCTTTTTGAACCACCAACAAAACCAGGAACACACACTTAACTGTTTTGGTTCATAAAATCCCAACCAAATGGTTATTGTGTGAACAATAGGAAAGTCATCAGCAATAGTCTGCATGCAGAAGCCAACTTCAGTTGGTTTAAACTAGGCTGATGTGTATTCATTGCTAGTGCAGTATTTGAACACACCTGGTTACAGCTGTAGCCAAAGTCTGCGTGCCTCAGCGATACTAAAATAGATGTGTTTAACTTTAGCTTCAAAAAGAACAATGAATGCCCAATATTTGAATTTTATGGCAAGTTTAGTCCAGATCACAGTATCATAGAATCACAGAATCTTAAGGGTTGGAAAGGACTTCAAAAGCTCATCTAGTCCAATCCACCTGACAGAGCAGGACCACCTAGAGTAGGTCACACAGTAACTCATGCAGGTGGGTTTTTAAAGTCTCCAGAGAAGCAGACTCAACAACCCATCTGGGTAGCCTGTTCCAGTGTTCCATCACCCTCACAGTGAAGGAGCTTTTCCTTATGTTTCTTTGGAACCTCTTATGGTCCAGCTTGTACCCATTCCCTCTTGTCCTATCATTGGCCATCACTGAGAAGAGCCTGGCTCCATCTTCCTGACACTCACCCTTTACATATTTGTAAACATTAATGAGGTCACCCCTCAGTCTCCTCCAAGCTAAAGAGCCCCAGCTCCCTCAGTCTTTTATCATAAGGGAGATGCTCCACGCCCTTCATCATCTTTGTGGCCCTGTGCTGAACTCTCTCCAGCAGCTCCTTGTCCTTGAACTGAGAGGCCCAGAACTGGACACAATATTCCAAATGCAGTCTCACGAGGGCAGAGTAGAGGGGGAGGAGAGCCTCTCTTGACCTACTGCCCACAGCCCTTCTAATACACCCCAGGATGCCATTGGCCAACCATGGCCATGAGGGCACATGGTTGGCACATGGTCATCCAGCTGTCCACCAGAACCCCCAGGTTCCTTTTCTCTGCACTACTCTCTAACAGTTCATTGCCCAGTCTGTACTGACACTGGGGTTATTCTTTCCCAGATGCAAGACTCTACACTTGCCCCTGTTGAATTTCATTAGATTTCTCCCCGCCCAGCCCTCCAGCCTGTCCAGGTCTCCTTGAATGGCAGCACAGCCTTCTGGTGTGTCAGCCACTCCCTCAAGTTTAGTATTGTCAGCAAACTTGCTGACAGTGCTCTCTGTTCCCTCATCAAGAACATCACTGAATGTATTGAACAGTACTGGTCCCAGTACCGACCCCTGAGTGATTCCACTAGACACAGGCCTCCAACTAGACCCTGCCCCATTGATCACAACTCTCTGTCTTTTTCCCTTCAACCAGTTAACAATCCACCTCACTACCTGATCATCCAGCCCACATCTTATCAGTTTTCTATTAGGATCCATATAGTATTTTTTTTTAATTGCTTACCTGTAGTTTGGGCAGCTTCAGCTTCCTTGTGCAGGTGCTGAGGAACACATCTAGGGCAAGATGAGATCCAGCACCTGGTCTCCCGGGCTCACAACTGACTTGAACAAAATTGCTGCTCATGCAAAGATATGGAAGAAAGAAGGGGGTCAGTTTCAGTTTAGGTGCTGAGCTGGAAAATAAATTAAAAATGAGTCTTCAGAAGTCAAGACCATCAAAGAAAGTCAAAATTATTATCCCCTGACCCAGCTTTTGTTGTTGTGCAGGGAAGTAGAAGCTCGCCCCTGCATAAAGGACTGTGCTTGTGTGTGAGATTGCTCTGCTTCATAGACACTTCTAAGTTGTCACTTGCTGGTTGGGGAAAAGATCATTTTTTGACGTTTGTGTATTGACTGACAAAATGTGATAATACAAGTGATAAGTGGATGTGAGTGTTTTACTGAGCCATGAGCCACGGAAAATTCAAGTGGCATTTGTGGATGTTGGGAAGATGCCCTGAGGCACAGGGAGGACATAGGCTGGTGCTGGAAAATAGAAGTGTTTCAGAAGCTGATCAAGGCATTTGCAGTGATTTCTTCTGTTCTAGAAGGTCTGTGCATTTTTGTATTACTTTTTATAAAGATAAAGCTGGATGTGTTTAATTTTGCTATATTATAAATGCTAAAATAAATCACCTACAAATAGATAAGTATTATAGCCCATGCTAACATGAGCTTTCACCTTCTGATGCTTTTATTTGCTCCTATTTCTTTCTTTCAAACAGGTAAGTGATATCAAGTAATGTAAACCAAGCTGCTGGAATAAACTAGAATATAATATAGACCAGGCAGGAGAAATCCCAGGTGGGAGGGATTTGGCTGCAGGTTATCAGTTATTAATTATTCATTTTGTAAACAATGAGGGAGTGTAAAAGCAGACAGGGCAGGTAGGTAGAGGATTAGGTTGTAAGATAATAAAGATAAGGGAAAATAAGGAAAAAATCCTTAGCAAACAAACACGAATGTTATTCATAACTGTCACAAGCCTTCCTACACTGTAAAAGAAAACGTCAGTGAATTATTAAGTATTTTCATTAAGGTAATGTGTTTTATGATAGAGATGGATATGATGGATATGACTTCAAAAGCCAGAGTGTCAAAATATATCAATAGAAAAGGTGTAACTTGGGGAAATAGTTGCAAGCACTTTTTACCTCAAGTTTGAGTAAAACCATGTCACAAATCTCAGAGTTGGTTAGGATAAAAACTGCTTAGGATTTTATTTACTTCTTTTGAGTTTAGCAAGAGGAGGAAGTAGTGAGTAGAAAGATGGATATAGTCACATGAGATTCTAGTGTTTGTTTGTTTTTTCCTAGTGTGTCTGAGACTACTTACATGCTCTCAGTAGCTTGTGTACACATCAGTCTTATGTGGCATTCTATCACTGAGTATTCATGCAGAAGTTATAAGAATTGGAAAAGCAGAAGATGTACGTAGAAATAACATTGTATCTGCACAGACTACTCTATAGCCTGAAATCTCCAATCTAAACTCTCTGAACAAGCACGTAATTATGCCTTAACTTAAATGCTGTTTGATAAAGGCAAAAGTCTGTTTTTTTCAGGAGAAAGTAAGTGCTATAAATTACACGTGGTGACAGTTGTTGTTACAGTTGTTTGAGAAGTGAGATGCCTTCCAAGAGTCTGTTTTCTCAGGCACAATTTAACAGTTAGGGAGATTATATTTGAGGTGTCTGTTAGAGTTGCTCTTGTACATGGGGTCCTGGCTTGGCCAAGTCAAGCTGCCAGGTCTAAAAGGGCTGCCTGGCCTGGCAGTGCTACTGCCTGCCCAGGAGTCATGAGAGCTCTGTGATGTAACCCCGTGTCCTGGGCCTTCACTGCCTATTTGGTTGGGGAGCACCATGCACCTTTCTGACCTGTGCACTCATGTTTTCTTGCCAGGGAAAAGGGGTCAATGCGAGGACAGTAGGCACTGCTTATCCTGCTGTGAAGTGAGGGTATTCTGCTCTCAGCATATTTGGCTCCCACATTTTATATGGAGCTACTGAAATACACTTGCTGCTGCATACTCAACTGCCCCTGTGGCCTCTTCCTGCTGAACCCTCTTCCTACATTCCCTCAGCAGCAAAGGCTGGGGATATAACATAGCTGCAACTGCTTCTTCCTGAGTTCCTTCCCTCTGCTGTGCTGTCCCCGCAACGAATTAATTCAGATGGAATGGGAGAAGAGTCTCTTCCACCTTGACTCCTGTCATTTCACATGACCAAGAGAAGGTTCTGCTCAACGTCTGTAACCCCCCAGTGGCTGTGAGGCTTTACCACAGCACATAAAACGTCTTGACTAGCTTTATTCTTCCAGGAGTGTTTGGCAGTTTTTCACTTTTCTAAACACCAAATGACAATAAAACAGGAATTTTGGGTTCTACCAATAGGCCCAGATTTTAAGGTAATGTGTGCTACCATGTAAGTACTATGAAAGGTACGTTAGGTGACTGATACTCATTACCACGAAATCATTCTGCATCAGTACTGCAGGTAATAATATTTTCACATGATGAGCAGCAAAGCATAAAACATAGTGAGAACTAATTATTCTTTTCATGATGCTTTGACAAAGAGAGGGCTGTAAGAGTTGAGGCATGCTTCTGAACTTCACCATGCCCCTTTAGCCCTCAGAGGACCCTAATGTAGGAGCTGTATTACAAGGTGATATTTAGACTCTGAGTTCAGATTATCTCAAATGTTGAACAGTCTCATTGAATTTTTAACAATACTAAGGTCTTGCCATTTTGCCATGTTTCTTTTTCTCACTTTCTTTTTCTTTGTTTGTTTCTTTTTTGTTTGGGTTTTTTTTGTTTTGTTTTTGTTTTTAAAACCCCTATTTGATTACTCATGCCATTTCAGATCAATATGACATCCACAAGTTGACTCAAGCTGCTGCAGGGTAGCACTGGCAATTGCTGTTTCATCTCAGAGACAGCTGCTCTTCTGTGTCAGATCACAAGATGCCTGCATAGACAATTTTTTTTCAATTGGTTCCATCAATAGACCCTCTGAGTTCATTAAAGTTGTTTCATGAATATTTATAATGAATCCCTGTATTTATTTCTCTGGATAAACAAGACTTTTGAATGTTTAGAATGCAATTTATATGCAGAGACAAATAACGTTATTGTTAATTTTTATCTTTAGATACAGGTAACTACTCCTCAGAGCTGAAACTGTTGAGGTAAATGCACTTCTAAATTACATGCAGATGTTGATACACTTTAATGGAGACTTGTAAGTTAAAAAGACAAAAGGAAAAAGGAGCAATGCTCCTTGTAAGAGTGATTTCTGTAGTTTGTAGATGCAGTACAGGTTTCCCTTTACTTGGAAAGACAGTACTGGTGCTGTAGGAAGTTGCAGATTTTATGTGTTGACACTAAATATTCCCTATATCTCCATTGTACTTGAGTCAAGCCCTGCCTAATGTTAAAGCTCCACTGAGATTAGTGTCTCAACTGTAACGTAATTTCTGTTTAAATAGTTATTACTAATGCTGTTGAGAATCAGTTTTAAAATTATGTAGTTTCTGTAAGGTTTTTTGTTTTGCCTGTAATCTTGGTAGCTGGATAATACTTCTTAAACAACTTTATGGATATGTGATTACTCCAAGGGCTCTGAAGTGTGTCTGTGCTCCATGGATAGGTGTGTATTACCTAGAACGAGCTGTGCATGTCAGCATCAGGGCTGGAAGAAGGACTGATTTTAGTCACATATTAAGAAGACCATGGTGATCTCTCTGCGTAGGATTTTAACATGTGAAGGACAAGTTGCACCTTCATAGAATCATAGAATCATAGGGGTTGGGATGGACCTTTAGAGATGATCTAGTCCAACCCCCCTGCTGAAGCAGGTCAATCTAGATCAGGTCGCATAGGAATGTGTCCAGCTGAGTGTTTTCTCCAGAAAGTGAGAGTTGGGACTCCATTGTTTTCTTCATGGTAATCTGGATGTGTGTTCATCATGGGGCTCTCCTGACAAGTGGAGTTGGAGGTGGCACATGGGGCACCTGTTGCATTTGGCTTTCTTCCCCACTGTATGAGGGGACACCCAGAGACATGCTCGACTCCAGTTTAACTTGAGTGACATATGGGACAAAGTCTTGAAAGTTCTAGGCTTGCTAAGGAAAGAAGCAATGTCCTACACAGTCTTTGTTCATCCTAACCAGGATATATCAATACAGTGTCTCTCTGGTTTATACACCAGTCTTACGATTTTCCCTACAAATACTCAAATACAGCGTATGTAGTCAAGAAGCAAACTCCTTGGTGGGAGACATGGCATGCAGTTGGCTGAAAAAGGAATGCTGCCCCTCACCTCCTTGAGCCCACAGTCACTAGTGAACATAGCGATGTACTGCATTTAAGTTACTTCTTCAGCCTACCTGGCTTATTTCATATCAGATGGCAGTGACAGGTTTGCATACTTGTCTGCAGTAAGTGCTGGGAGTATGTCCCCTGTCACACTTGCAGGGTCAAAGCTCAAATGTGAATATGGGGCCAAATTATGAAGCTGATTTCTACATAGGACATTCGGCCTTCTACTGCTTTGCATGATCTCTTACAGCAAATAATACCTTTGAAAGGCATTAAATTTAACGTTTGAAATAGTTTCAAAAATGTAAGTGGTATATTACCACACATAAATGATGTCTAATGCATGACAACAACAAGGGCTTAGCTACTAACAAAGTCACAAAATACTTCCACTTGTCAATCTGTTTAGCAGCTTAGCAGTTTTCTCTGTTCACTTCCCCTATGCATCTCTATGCAAAATTTTTGTGTACTTCTATTGCTCCTTAAGTTTTACACTACATTTACTGCTAAAGTAAAAAGGTGAAAACGGGAACCAGTTTAATGCTTAATTTTGCATCTCTATTCCTCTACAAGGTTGTTTCTGGCAAGTTTTCTACCTCTCAGCGATGTTAGTTCAGTGCTAGCAAAAAGGGAGGGTGGATAATGTGACATGCATTTTACTTTCAGCAAGCTTGTTATATCAGCTCTGAATTTTTCATGAAGGCTTCAGTAACCTGTAGCCGAAGCTCGTGGGGTTTCCACCACAAAGAGGTGGATCGACTTAGCTCTCACTTCCCATCTGGCACAGGGTGACAGGGACAGTCGGGGGCTGAAGGAAACCTGAAGAAGAAAAAAGTTCATGTGGGACATCCATTGTGATGCATGAAAAGCTAAACATGTGCCTCTTGTAGGGACGTAGCTTTGAAACACTTACTTATCTCTGGCTTCAGATTATATTCAGTCAGGGTGTTTTTACTTCAGTCACCGGCACAGCTGTGCTATCTGTAAATAATACTACAGATAGATTCCCTCAAACCTTTATTTTGCCAAGGCTGCACTTTCAGCATCTCTCGACAGCTTGTACCACTAATTCTGTGCCTGCTGCTTGGCTAAAGTAAGATTTAGAGTCTGTATCACAAAAGAAGGGCTTATCAGTTTATTGATTTTTAGTTTTTTCTAAATAAAATACTAAATAATTAAAAAATAAAGCCTAGGCCAGAGGAAGTGATTTTATTTGTTTTATATTTTTAAAATTCAAGTACTTAAATGTAACCAAAAAGAAGTTTCTCTAGAAATTATGTGTAAAAACACTCAGAAAACAAAACTGTATGTTCTGCAATCCTCCTGGTAGTTGGTTCCAAGAAGCTATCATAACCTCCCTGAGTACAGGAGCTGAGGTGATAAACTGAGTTCTGCACTGACTCTATACAAAATGTGATTATCTATGAAGTATTTTATAAACAATGCAAAAGCTGGAAATACAAAGGTTTCAAAAGTTACATGGTGCCAAACTAATTTTTGTTATGAAAACTCACTTCCTAAGGCTGGTTTTAGTGTCTTTAAATGCTCATGAGTTTTGGAGTTTTTTAAAATTACACTATCATGGAATATTATTCTTCTGCACAAGACGTCAATAGTGGTGAATAAGTGAATTTGCTGAGTAACCGCTGTTGAGAGAGTATGAATATATGGTTCAGCTGCCTCCTTATCTTACTTTCTGTATGCAGTTTGTATCCTACTCTGTACACAAAGCAGCTATTTTACTTGTGATTTTTATTTTTACCCGCAGAATTTTTTCAGTATCTTAAGTGCTTTACAGAGATCAGTTTAGCTGCAAGACTACTCTCTGGGTTAAAGGCAGTAGGGCAGAGTGTTTGGTGCTTTTGGCAGGGGGCAGAGAGAAGAGAAGTGATGAGACTATGCCTAAAGTCTGGATCAGCTTGGGGTGGATGGTCACTCCAGGATTATTATGGTTCTGTAGCAGACATCACAGCTATTGATACTCTGCTTTTAGACTTTCCAAGAGAAGTAGAAATTCCATCCCACCTGTGAATAATCTGGCCACATTCCTTGTCCATCAGTGTTAAGCACATTTGTAGCAGAGGATGAGTATACAGTCCTAGCAAGGGCTCTCTCTGGTGCTTGCTCTTAAGTGCAAGGCCTGTCTGCCACCCCTTGACTGCTTTCTAATCCGCTTGTAATGTCTGCAACCTTTGAGACAGGTGCCAACCTTTCTTGCTGCACAATCCTGATTTGTTCTCCAAATGTAATAAGTGAAGCAATTATTCTACAGAAAAAAGAAAATGTTCTGTACTGTAACTAAAGGAGATATTGCAGTATGTTTGTAACAACAATTTCAAGTATTTCCTGAATTGTTAGGCTGTGATGTTGCACCCTAAAATGCCTTTTTTTGTGATTTCTATGTTTCTTAGCTTTTTAAAGTTGCTACTAAAGAGTTTCTGTTGTGTGCTGTGGTGGTTTAGCCCTGGCTGGGTGCCAGGTGCCCATCAAGTCATAATATCACTCTCCCTCCTAAACTGGACAGGAGAGAGAAAAAAATCTGTGCTTGCTTCGGCAGCACATATACTAAAATTGGAATGGTATAGAGAAGATTAGCATGGCCCCTGCACAAGAACGACATGCAAATTCATGAAACGTTCCATATTTTGAGAAATAAAACCAATCTTAAAACATCTCCCCCTACCCCTCCCTTCTCCAGGACTCTGCTTCCTTCCCCCTCCAGTGGTGCAGGGGATAGGGGATGGGGATATGGTCAATTCATTACAGATAGACTTTGCTGCTGTTTATTCTCAGAGGGAGGCCTCCTGACACTTCCCACTGCTACACTGTGGGGTCCCTCACCACAGGAGACAGTCCTTTATTGACTTCTCCAGTGTGGGTCCTAACCATGGGATACAGTTCCTCACAAACTGCTCTGGTATGGGGCCTCCCATGAGGGCAGCTCCTCACACCCTGCCCCAACATGAGTCATCCACTGGGAGAACAGTCCTTCAGGTACCAACTGCTCCAGCCTGAGTCCCTCACAGGATCATAGGTCCTGATAGCAAACCTGTTCTGGCATGGGCTCATATCTCCACAGGCTCCTAGGTCCTGCCAGGAACTTGCTCCAGTGTGGGCTTCTCATGCAGTCACAGCCTCCTTCAGGCGTCCACCAGCTCCAGCGTGGGGTCCTCCATGGGCTGCGAGAGGATCTCTGCTCCCTGGAGGCCTCCATGGACTGCACGGGCATAGCTGCCTCACCATGGTCCTCACCACAGGTCACATGGGAGTCTTTCTTACAGGGTCTAAGCACTCCACTCCCCGTCCTTCTCCACTGACCTTGGTGTCTGCTGAGATATTTTCACATTCTCACTCCCTGTTGCTGCTGCCATTTAGCAACTGCACAGCAACTTCTTTTCCTTCTCCAATATGTAATTCACAGAGGCGTTACCTCAGTCACTAATTGGCCAGGCCTGGGTCAGCTGTGGGTCCATCTTAGAATTGACTGGCCCTAGCCCTGGCAGCTCTCTGTTTAAAGAAGCCACCACTGTAGCCCTCCCGCTACCAAAAACCTGGCCCAGGTAAAACCACTACATGTATATCTTGGTCCTCAAAGAGAATATGTACTTCTGTGACTTGAGCTAAAGGGTTACAGATAGCAGTAGTTCAGTGTTAAGATGGAAGGAAACTGTTACTGATGATTCAAAATCCACTCTTCTCTCAGGGTTCAGAAGTCATTGATGAACCCAGGGAGGTGTTGAGGCTTGTGGGTTCAAAGCTGTCTGCCAGGACTTCATACACCCACCACTTGTCCTTGCAGCAGCCCAGCTCCTGTGTTTGACCCATTTCCCCTTTCTCATGTTGTTGCCATTCCAGCTGTCTTTGTTGCAATCCTTCCTGCTTTTTGAGAGGTAGCAGGGTGGGCAGGCGTGTTTTCCTAGCCCTCAGCTCCTCTGCCCAGGACTGCAGCTGCAGGGGAAACTCTTCATCATTATTTAGTTCCTGGAGCCATAGGATGCAGCATCCTATCACTAGCTCAGAGAGTGTTTCTGTCAACAATTTGAACTCCTGCAAGCAGAGTTTTTCAGTGGCTTTAATTTGGTCAAGTTAAGTGGGTTTTTTCCATGTATGGTAAGAGATACTACAATTGAAGATGCCTTGCAATTTCACAATCTGTTGCCAGATATCCCACTTGTCATTGCGTTTTTTCCAAAGATAAATTGAACAAAACTATGCAATTCATGATGCTAAAAGAGATGCTAGGTGAAATTTTCTTATAAAAGAAAAAGTTACAATGAAAAATATCCCCAAAGATATTAAACTGCTTGAATTTTACTAGCTTCAGACCATGGAATTTATTCAAAATCTACCTGGAACTTGCCTGCTGTAACATCTATGTGGTGGTTTAGCTCTGGCTGGATGCCAGATGCCCACTAAGTAGCTCTATCACTCCCCCTCCTCAGTTGGACAGGGGGAGAGAAATAAATACAATGACAGGTTCATGAGTCAAGATAAGGACAGGCAGATCACTCAGCAATTACTGTCATGGGCAAAACAGACTCAACATGGGAAGAAATTGTTTGATTTATTAATGAACAATCAGAACAGAGTAGGGAAAATGCAAAATAAAAAATGAATCTTAAAACACCTCCCCCTACTCCTCCCTTCTTTCCTTCTCCCTCCCCAGCAGTGCAGGGGGATGGAAGATGGGGGTTATGGTCAGTTCATTGCACACAGACTTTGACGCTGCTTCTTCCCAGGAAGAGACCTCCTCACACTTCCCACTGCTACAGTGTAGAGTTCCTCCCATGGAAGATAGTCATCCATTAACTTCTGCAATATGAGTGTTTCCCACAGGATATGGTTCTTCATGAACTGCTCCAGCAGTTCTTTCCATGAGGTGCAGCTCTCCACATGCTGTCACAGCATGGGTCTCATCCATGGGGAGAACAGTACTTCAGGAACAGACTGATCCAATATGGCTCCCTCATGGGGTTACAAGTAATAACAGCAAACCTGCTCTGGTGTGGGATCCTCTCTCTTCATGGGCTCCCAGGTCCTGCCAGGAACTTGCTCCAGTGTGGGCTTCCCACAGCATCACAGCCTCCTTTGGGCATCCACCTGCTCTGGCATGGAGTCCTCCATGTGCTGTGGGTTGATCTCTGCTCCCCAGTGGTCCTCCATGGGCTGCAGGGGGACAACCAGACTCACCACGGTCTTCACCACAGATCACAGGGGAATCTATGCCTAAACATCCTCTTCCCCCTCCTTCTCCATTGACCTTGGTGTCTGCAGAGATGTTGTTCTCGCATTCTTACTCCCTGTTGCCGCTGCCATTTAGCATCTGTGCAGAAACTTCTTCCCCCCTTCTCTAACATGTTATACACAGAGGCGTTACCTCCATCACTAATTGGCTTGACCTTGGTCAGCTGCAGGTCCATTTTAGAGCCAACTAACAGTGGCCATATCAGATACAAGGGAAACGTCTATCAGCTCTTTGTTAAAAGAAGCCACCCCTGTAGCTCCCTGCTACCAAAATCTGACTACACAAATCCACTAGAATCTACTTTGTGTTCTTAGTGAAATTAGTTTTCTTGATGATGGGTTTAATTTCTAGGTATGTGGTTTTGAGAGGAATAGCAAATATATTCACTAACTCTTCCAGTTTTCTGGATTATGTGGTGATGTAGAAATCTGCTTAAGACCTTATTCAGTACAGAACAAAACAGCCTTAGTCACTGGAGACACTTGGGCAGCCAGGCCATTCCTAGGCAACATCCATCCTTCCCTTCCAGTGGGACTGTTTGAATTTGGTTAAATAACGAGAGCCATTTACCTGCAGCTCGGTTTTCTGCTCCTCCTCCCTGCAGGAGAGCAGCTTCCCTTTTTGGGAAGCCTTGCACAGCTGGGCAAGCAGAGGCAGCTCTGGGCACAAAGGACAGATGATGACGCAGTGGTATGCATGAAGAACAGGACTGCTGGGACCTGTGCTGACAGGCCAGGGAAGGGCAACTGTGTTCTGCCTCTGTCAGTACAGCAATATTTCTGCAAGGGAAAGACTTCTGGTGCCAGAAGACAACTGTTTTTGGCACATATGCTGTGTGCCTGTGCACGTACCCACTGATGTGGTGTTACTGAATGTCAGGGGTAAACAACTCCCTGCCAGATAACAGTTTATTAAAATTATCAGTCAGTCTTGAGATATCAAGGCATGGTCTTCCCAAGAAGCCTTTTTTGACAGATAAAGGTGTTTGTACTTGGACTGGAAGGTGCTTAGGTAGCTGGTTTAAGATAGGCTCTTAATATTGAAACCCAAATCTGCTAGTGAGAGTGGGCCTTTCACCCTCAAATATATTTTTTACTTGCCTCACATAGTCTGCTTGTTCTTTTCTATCTGCCTAAGTATACTCTTGAAGCCACCATAAACTGTCATAGTAATTTCATTTGACTGGATGCTTTTTTGAACCACTTTACATTTATGATAAGGAAAATGACAGGTACCATAAAAAACCCCCAAAACACCAAAACAAACCAAATAACAAACCTCCAACTTTAACGTCCAGTCCAGCTCAGACTTCCAAATGCCCAGAGTCAGATATTTTTTTGTTCTGAGCTGCATTTGTCAGTAAGATATTAAATAATCTGTGTCAGGTTCGGCTTTTGTCTCTGGGGGTCAGTGGATGTAACCTATTCCCCGTAAATTCACAGTTTATGAGGCAGCGGTGATCTCTGCACAAGCAGGAGATGACTTTTGAACTCATGCAACCTCAGACGGGAGGAACATTACACTTTATGAGCATGTTTGGAAGCTATTAAGGCTGTTTAGAGGATGAAAAGTCTTCCCTCATAAATCACGTAACTGGCTTAAGAGACAACTCCGTTTATCTTTAGACAAACAAACATGCCTGGCAAACATATCCCCTATATCTATTCCTACTGGAGAAAAATAACATATGCTGTCATAAGTGTTATTTTCTTTGCCCTTTTCCTCAGCAAATGCATACAGCTAAGTTTATTATTGGAGAGGAAAACCACAGCAATCTATACTAATATTTTTCTTTTCCACTTGCTGCATAGTCCTAATGAGAAATAACCTGTGAAGGGGAAAGGAAAATGCAGACTTTATGAGTTCAGAGGGTTTGCAGGTCACCAATGCTGACTATATTTGTTTCTCCCCTCTGTAAGAGTTGGGAGCTTGACTCTCCCAGTGGGCTGTGAGGAGTTCATACGTACAGAGAATGCCCTGTGCTAAACTGCCGCTCCTGACTCAGCACCAGTCATGTGCTGGCTGAGGCAACCCAAGATATCTCTCTCTCAAAAAAAATGAAGGATGAGGATCTTGTTGTCTGGAAGAGAAGATCACTTAGGTCAGTAAAACCAGGGTAGTTTTTCCCCTGCTGCCATTCTGTAGGAGCAGCTCACCTGGCTTCTCTGCTCCCATTTTTACCCACGTGTCATCTTCTGTCCAAGACCCTCAGAGCCTGGGGAAGGTTATATCAGGTTAGAAGAAGCCAGAAAAAGCAGACACACAGCTTCTCTACATCCTTCCAAATGCAGATAAGACAGGAGGAGAGACGCTTCTGCGTGTATTTTGCTTTATTTGAGGATGAAGAGGAAGATGGCAATATGTCCATTGGTATTTCCTATGTAAGGACAACTTCTGTGGGAAAAGAAAATAAAAAATGTGAATCTGAGTGTCTCTAGCATTCTCCCCTTACAAGTATTTGAGTCTGTGCCCGGCTGGCTGTCCAGAGCGGGCTCTGAGTGAACAAGAATGACAACATCCAAACCCACACAGATGCTATGCATTAATACTCTGAACACTGGTATTTTGCACTTTTAACATTTTTTTCCTAATTATTTATGAACAGCCATGCTGGTACTTATGGGTATTTTGGACTATTTCTGCTAAGTCAAGCAGAGCTTTGTGTGCATTTCTTAGAAAATGAAATAAAGTGACATAAAAAAAGAACACTTCTCTCCCTCAACTTAAAACCAGCAGTTAGGCACAGGGTAAATGAGATCAGATGGGACTACTACTACCACCCAAGCTGTCTGAATGGACAGCCTTGCATAACCATAGTTAGGTTGTTCATTCTCTACACAGTTGTTAGCAGTCAGATACATATTTAATGGGGTTTCATTATATCCTATAAATGCTGGCACTGGAATGTTTTCCCCGGGGCATTCTCTAAATAAAAGAAAGGAGAAAATGACGAATGCACTTAGCACATGCACCCACAACTTCATGATAAAAGCCAGCATTTCCCCATACAACACCTGTTGTTGAGGCTGGGTTAATTACTTTTCATTGTAATCAACTGACTGAAATATTTATCACAGTGCCTGTAATTTCCCAAATCTGAAATTGACACCCATAAAAACAACAAGACTTTGACTCTAACATTTGAGGTACAATGTTCTGAGAGTTCAATTTTTTTGTTTTGGATTCCTTGTGGACTTTGTTCTTAATTCTTATCAGAAACTCCCATTAATTCAAAACTTTCTGTTTAATACAAGTGAATCTTCTCTGATGCTACACCAAAACACTGCTGCTTATGGTAGTGTTTCTGTAGCATTATGATTACTAAACATATAATAACATAATGCTTCCTTCTTTCTTGGTTCCATTTTCAATCCACTCTTTCTTGCCTTGTCCTAAATTACAGGATCTCTGAATTATACAGACCTGTGATGTGGCCCTAATGAATACTGTAGACTCTAAGACATGAGACATTAATTTTTTAGTGGGTGTGGGCTTTTTGAGAGTTTTTGGGGGTTGGTTTTTTGAGAAGAGGTTTACAGAAAGGAAATAAGTGTGGATGGAGAAGCCCTGTGGCTAAGCATCTGGGGTAGGTTTCTGGAAATCTGTCCTGCAAGCCACCTGGCTTTATCTGAGTATGCTCCTGTTGTAGGTGATAGAACATGGGAGTTTTTTGTTGTTGTGTTGCTTAACACAGAAGGAGCACTGAGCACTTTTTAACTTTAGTTTTTTATGTAAGAAAACCTCCATTATTATAACAATGTCTGTCCCCACATCCAGTTTCCTAGCTGTTCCACAAAGTCATCACAAAGAGAATGTTGAGTTAAATGTTGAGTCTTGGACTCCTCAGATCAAGAGGGACAGGGAAGTGCTGGAGGGAGTCCAGCGCAGGGCCACCAAGATGATCAGAGGTATGGAACATCTTTCATTCAAGGAAAGGCTGCGGGAACTGGGGCTGTTTAGTCTGGAGAAGAGGAGATTGAGGGGTGATCTTATTAACATTTATAAATATCTAAAGGGTGGGTGTCAGGAGGTCGGGACATCCCTTTTTTCTATAGTAGATAGTAACAGGACAAGGGGTAATGGGATGAAGCTGGAACACAAAAAGTTCCACTTAAACATAAGAAAAAACTATTTCACTGTTCCGGTCAGGGAGCAGTGACACAGGCTGCCCAGAGGGGTTGTGGAGTCTCCTTCCTTGAAGATCTTCAAGACCTGCCTGGACATGTTCCTATGCAACCTGATCTAGGTGACCCTGCTTCTGCTGGGGGGTTGGACTAGATAATCTCTAAAGGTCCCTTCCAACCCCTACCACTCTATGATTCTATGATTCTATGAAATCTCTATGAATTCCCAGTTGTTGCACTTTAGATTTTGATCAAGACTGATGTCCTGGTGCTCAACGATGACTAAGTTCTGCAGTGCAAGGTGATGATTTAGCTTCACAGTCTTTCCCCAAATCCAAATAATTTATTCTTTGAAGTGCTCAAGAACATTTATTTCTCTCACGTAAAGCTGAGGAATGCTGTCTTTCCCCTACACCCAGAGAAGTCTTATTAGCACAGAAAAAATTTTCCTTTTCAAAGCTGTCAGAAGTGAGAGAAAAACAGATCAGCAAGCAATGTTCTGTTTTCTAAGGCTTTCCTTTCTCTTAGTTTTGAAGCATGAGCTACAGTTAGAGCTGAGTATATGTGAGAAAGACAAAGCAAAAAGAGAAGGGAAAGTTGGACTGTGGACTCTTGAGAAATAATCCACTTCTTCATCCTGGTACACCCTAAGGAAATTCTCAGTGCTTCATCAGAAGCTGTCTTGGCCCGTGTAAATGATATTGGTCTGACAGTCTGATAGGGCAATAATAAATGTGATGCTACTGCATCATTCAGCATCTGGTATGTGTAGGAGTTGAGCTTTTTCCATGTCTTGTCTTTGAGAATTATTCTCTTTGGTGCAGTCCTATTGGCCAAAGTATGACTAAAATCAATGCTGAAAAGCTCCCATAGACACCAGGAGCATGGTGTTTCTCACGTCTCTGATACTTAAGACTCTTCTCCCAAACTGTTTCAGTGAATTAAATGGACAACCATACCCTTATCTCTTCTGCTATCTCTTCTGTCTTCAAGTTTGGTGCAGAGGAGAGGGCAGTATCTTTTTGCTGGGAGGGAGTAGCCAGGTGGTGAGTGAGTTTTGGATGCTAGAGAACTGTGATGTGAACAGGTTCTGCTGGATGGACCCCTGTGGTTGTGCACTCTAACGTGACTTTGCTTTGATGGACCTTTTAAAGTAAGATGCTAAGCCTGAATGACCACTGGCAAGTTAACTGAAACCTTCTGAGTTATAAGGAGGGTAAGAGTGTATGAATGATATAACAGGAAACTGATAAGCCTTTTTTATGCCCTTTTGGCAGCAGAGAGACCAAAATGCAGTCAGATATCTATTTGAAAGCCATAATGATAAGCTCAAACAAGTGTGTTCTTTCTAACTTGTCTTCATGAATGAATGCTTTTCCCTCCTTTTCTATCACAGTAATTTTTATTGTCCTTATTTGATAAAAGATGGGAGAGGCAGAGTTCTTTGGAACTTGTTCTCCATGGAAGTACTCTACTAATGAGATAATTGTCAACCAAAACAAATAGGTTTCAAGACTTTACTGGAGAAAGCCCCAAGTGACCTGGTCTGGTCTCCTAGCTGAGCAGGAGGCTGAAATAGACACATCTTGCTGTTCCTTCAAACACGAATTACTCCACGACCTGAAGTCAAGAAGTCTGTCTGTAACCACACACTTAGTTGCTGAGTAGTAAATGCATGTTAACCAATGGTGCTAGCTTCTTACTACTACTTTTGTGATAAAAGAGGCTGTGAGGTCTCCTAGAGAGTGACTCCATCAAGTTGATGGAAGCTATAGTACTTCCAAGATGACTCTAATTTTTGTCACCGACTCTCTTGGTTTAGAAATCAGCTGTTTTTTAAAATCTAAATTTTACTATTTGTTTCACTTTTTTTTTCTTTTCCTGTAAACTGGTAGTTGTTAAAAGTCATGTGCTGAAAATTTCCCAGTTTAAATCTCAGCCCTTTTAGAGGGTGGAAAAAATCCTCAAAACTCTACCAAACTTTCAGCTGTTTTCTTGCAGTTTTTCTGTTTTCTTTACTTTTCAGGTGTAGCCCCAGATGCTTACAACCCTCCCGTTGCTTTGGGGCAATTAGTCTGTTTGACTGTTAGGTCTATGTTCTCAAGGATAGTCCTTAGGTTAGAGGGGAATGTGGTTAAGGCTTTAAACTCTGGTCAATTTAAAAAAAGGAATCATTGCAGATGAGCTGTCCATCAACAAGATTGTTATTCGTAGGTCTAATGTCATATCCATGTATAACAAGATTTTGATTGACAGGAAAGTTTGTTTTAGAAGGAGCAAAGGTCAGCATTTCACTGACAGCTTAACAATGGAAATATTGCATCAGTATATTTTATGGAGAGATGCATCCATCTACATAAACACAACATAGGATAGTGAAACACTGGTATAAGATGAAGCTCTGAGCTAGGACGAAGTTTTGGAATGCTTGGAAATAAAAAGTTATCTGTGCTTTATCCACCTTTTTTGAGGAACAGACTTTAAATGTCTGTGGGTATGGCACGTGCAATGAATTTGACCCACATCACATAGAAGCGCCTTCTCTGCAGGGCACTGTAGTTGAGTGGACAAGATGTTAATTGACTTTGTCAGTGACTTCCTTGGGGGACCTTGAACAAATGACTGCACCTGTGCATTGCTTTCCCCTCCATTTAGAAGGGAGAAAGCATTTTGTCTGCCTTGAGTTTTAGGGATTAAAAATTCCCTAAGTACTCTTGGCTATAAAAGAATTAGTTTAAAAGAACTTGGAAGGTACATAGAAGATATCAACAACTGAAAAGCCAGATGTTCAGAATATCAGTCCTTCTGGCAGACTTCTCCCGATCCCTCTCTGCTGAGGGTTTTACCCCTCTTTAATGTCATTTTTTAACCTTTTTGCTGTACTTTGCCAGGTGAACTAATTTTCTCTTGTTCCAGCCTGCTTCTCAGTGTTTCTTCACTTTGCCTATGAAATTGATTTTTTTTTTCATTTAATATGTATTATATAAAGCAGAGACTAAGAGAGTGATTCATTGCTATAACGTAATGAAGTTATCATGCTTGAGATTTGAGCTTTCTGTTCCTTCATTTTCCTGTCCCATAATACTCAAGACTCCCTTTTCTCAGTCTTTGTTCTGAATAATTAATTTTTCTCGTGCTCTCTTTTTGCACTAGCAGCCTCTCAGTTTGGATTTTCACAAGTATCCCTGTTGCAGACCCAAAGAGACTGAACCAAATAAACTGTCAAAATAAAAATTGAAAGGGCAAAACTCTCCAAACATCCTCCTCACACGCAGCTTAAGTGTTTAGTTAACATTTGAATTAGATGCTGAAGGTCAACAAATTCAAGGCCTGCCAGAGCAAGTGGGTTACTGAGAGCTCTCCCTGCTGCCCAGGTCCCTTTGTTTGCACATGAGGATATCACAAAAGGCATCATCTCCTCTGCATCAGGTTTCTTTCCCCCACTTCTCTGACACAGTTACCCCATGGCCTTCAACCACGAATATGTGGACTGTTTTCCCAGTGTTCAGGGTCTCTTTTCAGGCTGTCTGATAACTTATGTCTTCTACATCTGGGAATCTCTGGAATCTGGACTACCCAAAGCCGCCCCATTTTTTAGAGGATCTCATGCCATAAAACAGCAGAAGGTGGCATGATTATAAATTAGAAACAATGATAATTTAATGAAGTAGCTTTTAAGGAGTGTTACTCATAAAGTAATTAATTACTTGAATAATGGATTAATTTTAATTTTTAAAATCCAAACCTCAGTACCAATCATTTAAAAACAAACAAAAAACCAACCAAACAAAAATCACCTAACATAGTTGAACAAAAACAAATACAATATTACTTGCAAGAATGCCAATTTTTGCACCAAGTGATTCAGCTTTGTGAGCTATTAATTTTTTAATAATATTTCTTTATTTCTTACTATACTTACAAGTGCGAAGGCTACTGTTCTGTATAAGCACAAAAAGGCAGAAGAAAAAAACTGAGTTGTGCTATTTATATCTGATAGGTACTGCTGCAAGCAAAGCTGAGCAGAAGTTATGTTGCTCCCCTATTCTTGAGAAGAAAAGCCAATGATTTGGGTTTTTTAAAGGTTTAATGTTTTCATTAATACTTTTTATAACGTTGGGGTTTTTTTACATTTTGGAAAATTAAAATCTAAATCCACAATGCTTGTCCCCAAGCCAAAATATTCTCCTCCACCATACTGACTGGGGTATATTTCAGTTTGGATTCGTGTTTCAAATTTAATTTGTGGTGCAGCTGCCTCATTCTAAGCATGCTGACTTGCAAATGCTGCCCAGCAAGAGAGCAAAAGGCTGCTCTGCACTTTGGTGAGAGCAACTCTCTATGCAGAAATGCATTTGAGGAAAGAGAAGCATCACAAAACCTATCTCCTTTTTAAGAACCAGTGTGCATCTTGAAAAGCTCAGCAAGTGTACCTACTGGGAGGCTGTAGTTGACGCAGTAAGACTTCACTGAGTACTTGGAACTACCTTTACCTGCAGCATTTGCCAAGCATTTGTTCTTGGCGAGAATGAATGATGGAGTGCCTTGTTTGTTCTGGTTTTAATATGATTAACAACACTTTAAGTCTATGTGACAACTTATCTATGGATTTTGTAAACCACATGAGTAAGTAGCGGTTGGCAACTTCGTTAAATAAAATGTTTTATGGGTGAATAAGGGATAACAGTGCCAACAAGTTTCCTTCCTCCGGATTCATCTACTCTGGCCCCTGAGATGATTGGGTTTTGCCTACTATAACTTAATGTTCTTGTCTGCCTGTCTTCATAATGCGTCAGTGCTACCTGGCCAAGGGAGAATTTGACCTTTATATGTGGCAGTTCATGGTACAGTTGAGGATACAGAGGGATTTCATGGCTGGCTCGTTCCCAGAGTCCTCTCCAGTGTAGGGCCGTCACAGATGCACAGTGTGCTCATGGTTGTACTGGGCAGCAATGTAATGTGCAAGGATGCTGCAGTCCCCTGCCTGTCCCTCAGCATGGCACACCTGCTCTCCCTAAAGGATGGTGTTTGTCTGTTAGGATAATAGGCCAGCAACAGGTTACCTTTCCAGCAGTAGCCTAGATTTCAGGCATCTTTGTTTGATTAATGCATATAGCTGTGGCCCTTGAAACAAGAGGGTGCACGTTGGGTGAATCTGTGTTGCAAGCAAGGATCAAGCAGCTCTCAGGTATGACAGTGGTAAGCAGAGGGACTGACTTGTAGCTTCCTTCAGGTGGCTCATAGCAGGCTGGAATACAAGTGCTTCCTGTTACAGCTTGCTCTTTTCCAGTCCTGGCTCTCTGGTTATACCTCTCCTACATAAATTAAGGGTCATCGCTCAGTGAAGCCCAAGTTTCTGGCATGGGCTGGGGAGCAGGAGCAGGTGAGCACATGATGTTGGGTGCAGGCAGCATTAATCAGTTTTTAAGCCAACAATTTTGATGCTTTTAAAGGTATTTTTCTCAAACCTTGTAGAATTTGCATTTTTTTCACCCTGCTATATTCCAGCGTAGTAGTGCTCATTCAGTTTTCTGTATACACACTGAAAGACCAGTATAACCACACTTTATTTCTATTTCAGGATAACAGCAGAAAAAGCTGGATGAGCACCCTACCAGTATTGTTGTTAGGCTACCCAGCTGCACCAAGGCAAGGGCAGCCCCACATCTGTTGTGTGCCAGGGGGATGTGCTGCCAGAAACTGGAGTTTATTTCTCTGCCAAGAGGAGCAGGAGCAGGGCCAGCGCGCCGTGAGCTAAGGCTATTCTGTGAGCTCGCACAGGCAGAGAAAGCTGACAGGCAGCTCTAATCCACTCTGCTGGTACCCATAGATGACAGAGCATCAGTGTAGAAAGAAAAATAATAATTGGAGTTGCACAAAAAGTGGCAGGGTTGCTGCCTGAGAAAAACATAAGGAAGGACTCTACCGGGACTGAGCCTGCTAGCTTAGTGGTAGCAAACATTGTCCATATTAATATTTGTTACTTTCTCTCTGCAGAGGAAGATAACATACATTGAAATGATATATGCACACCAAGGTTGTAATATAAATGTGTTTGTTGTGGGTTTCTTTAATTTCCTCATATATGAGCAGGCATGTGCCTCATTTATTTTTTAAAATTATTTACATGGATTTAATTTTTAGGAACTTCCAGTTTTCATCCTCAGATTAAATTTAGAAGGCAATATCCCTTTGCTGTTGCACTGATGTCGTTGTGGATGTTTTTTGGTGACAAGTTAGGGTTCACAACATAAGGAATATAAATACCAAATGTAAGGCATTTGGCTCAGTGATTGTTACTTACTATATGTTTATACTGTCACAGGCACTATGGGCCCTGACCCAGCTTTGACTGTTAAACCACAATGTTATTAACCATTATCCTAATCTGTGGTTTGCTTGTTGTGATGCCCACGGCCTACTGGTACAAGCTTTCAAGGAGGAAAAGGGAAGACTTTCTGTCAAACAGACTTACACTCAAGTTCAAATTTACTATTTTTATCTTCAAAGCCCAACCCAAAGTAAGGAAGGGACTGCCTCATGCCTGGGAGATCATGACCTCCCATGACAGCTACATGCTTCCAAAACAATGGATCTGTCAGCCACAACAGAGAGACTTGGAAGTGTGGGAGACAAAGATCTCTAGGCAACTTGGCCCATGATTATGGAATGCCTGGAGGAGATCAAAACCACCACAAAACCCACCACCTTCAAATCAAATTTAAAGACCATGGCTTTTTATTTGTGCTTCCCCCTAGTACACTGTCCCCTAAGAGGAAAGAAGAAAGTCGGTGTAAAAACATGTGCTTGTAGTGGTGTGGAGGTAGGAGGTAAGAGTGGATCTGTTTAGCTTTTTACTTGTGCTACACATGCTCAAAGTCTGTGAGGAAGAGTCTGATATAAATGTTCAGCCACCTGAGCTTAGCTGGAAATATCAATGGAACTTATTACAGCAACACTGATAAAGATGTCTGCCTGACAATTTTCTTTATGAAGTGCTATGTCCAGTGCTTATGAAACTGCCTTAGAAGACCAATGGTGTAATTTGAGCACTAAAAACAAAGGTATTTCTGAAATAAACGTCTGGAAAAAGGTGGAGATCAAGACAATACCCCTACTCACTTTCAAGTCTCTGCGTCTAAGGACGTATGTGATTAAAAAGGAACAAGTCTGGGCCTTACATCTACATTTCTGAATGCTTCCCAGGAGGTCCACTCTCATGGACACTTGACATTTCTCCTACATAAATTAAGTTGAAGTGATGTCTATGTAATTTAGGATTAGAGCACTAAAGGCACCTCCCAGGGCCTTTCAAGAAAACTTGGCATTCTGTTGATATTAACAAGTATTTCTAATACAAAATACTTTTTTTTTAGTGGGAAGAACAACATTGTGTATGTGAGGAATAAAACCGTACACAAAGACGTTCCAGGAAATTAGTTGATGTTTTTATTTGTAGTTATAACAAAAGTAAGCAGAGAATCATGATCTTCCTTAGTTAGTGAATATCTTGCCAGTACTTTCCAGTCCTCAATACCTTAGTCTTTTAATTCTTAAAATATGCATTCTTCTTCAGTACACTTACAATTCTATGATTCTATGTGTCGTAAGTGTAATTTATTTGATTTGCTTTGTCATTACTTAGAGACTTTATTTTGCTTCAATGTTCAAAAAATATTCTGAAAGCAGATTATGACAGCCACTAGAATTAATTTTCACTGTAATATCTTTCTGTTCACATTTTTTTATTAAACTTTGCATTCATTTAACAGCCAGCAAGGCATCAAGGGAAGCTTTTTGTTTCATTATCAGCTACCTATTTACACTTAGCATGAATTAATCACGTATATGATAGCTGATAGTAGTACCAGTACTTAACATTTTATCCCAAGCATCAACAGCTGTCATGTGCCCTTTCCCATGCATACAGGTATAGAAAGTCCAGTGGTCCTGACTTTTCTCTTGACAGTATACCTGATCCCTTCCTTTTAGGTCTGATCCCTTTTATAATCCTTTTCCTCAAACTTGGCAAATGGCTGAAAGTGACTGGGAGATGCTCTGGAGGCAGAATCAAGAGAGGATTTTGTAGAGGAGTAAATGCAAATGCAGTCACCTCTGAGCAAAAAGCATTGATTGAAGATGGGAGCCCCAAACAGAAGAGGAGGAGGAGGAGGATGTTGCATGAGCAGTGCAGATTAGTAGTGGGAGATGGGGAGAGAAAGGAGAAGAAACTGCCTTATCTACAGACCTTGTGATCCCAGAGACCCTCCCCTGGAGCACCCACATCCGCCTTCTGGGTCTGGTCCAGGAGACTTGCTCTGGACTGTTCTCCACAGCTGCTGAGATGCCTTGATCCATCCAGCTTGACCTGTAGTATCTGCTGCTCACATCTCCAATTAAATCTCTTATTTGAATGCAACTGTTTGTTCTCTCATAGGAGATAAAAATTGCTCAAAGTCAACTGCTCGAGTATTACGGTTTTATCGGACTCAACTAATATAGCTCTGTAGATGTATTGAGGGAGCAGCTTCATTTACCAACAGATTTTTACATTCTTACAATTCTGATAACAATATACTAGTAAACAATAATTTTGCCTGATTAAACTCTTCTCCAAGACTATGCCCATTGGCGACATCCTAAACAATTTCCTCTAGTGTAAACTGTAGTAGTACCGTTTGCACATGATTTAATTTCCGAGGACTTGGTAGAAAGTTTTCTGACGTGTTTTGTTGATACGAAGTAGCATTGCCAACCAGCAAAAATGAGAAGAGCTCACCATTAAGGAGCCACATTACAATAAAAAGGTGGCATACATTGAATATCTTGTTTCTTTTATATTGAGTTTTCTCTTTCTGATAAACCAGGCTTTAACTGAGTTCATTTGTTAAGATGTTTTAAAATTTCACATAGATTAGCCCAGACAGGTGAAACAACTTTTACATTTTGAAGAGTAACAAAAAAGTAAAGGTACTTGCTTGTTTTCTTCTTGGTACTTTTTCTTTAAGGGTGTGGACTAAGGACTAGAGCTTAGGAAAAAATATTTTCCTGATATTTCAGTCACTTTTGAATATTGTTTCCCAAAGAGGCAGGAATGACAGTTAACAAGTGTTTTCTGTCCAGTAAATTTACTTGTGTATCTGGTTTTTTAGATGATAACACAAGAAGGAAAAGACATGGCGTAGATGGGGTTCCTTGGGTTGTTTTTTGTTGTTGTTCTTGTTGCATCTCAGCATGCAATACAACATTATTCTTGATGTTTTGGTTTCAGTGTTTCTTCTTATTTTTTTTTCAAAGACAAATCACTAGTTACATATCATCAGCAGTTTCCTTGCCTTTCTACCATAAGGCTCAGCTAAGGTGTGTGACTTAGGACCCTGTGGAGGCTTTATCCCTCTGAGGTCTAAGTGTGTTACTGAGTTACTTGCAGGAGATGCACTGCAATGTCCAATCACTCATCCTGGGAGTTTGCTGAAAATAATTTGAATATTGCAAGAGGCATTAAATATGATGGTTTCTTTGGGAAACATTCTGAAATAAACAGACAATTACAGACAGACAATAAACTTACAATTTTGGGGAATAATAGTGAAATCTTTTCTTGCCATGATACCATTTTTAGTCTTAGATTGCAGAGAAATTAATATTGACCTCAAAAAGAACAATACTTAGATATTAATAAAGTTAGGTTTTTTGAAAAAATGCTGTGAGTAGAAAATAATAGTAAACACCTGTCACACAGGTAAACTGTTTACAGTTTTCATCAGCCTCCACACAATATTTACACCTCTCTTACACAAATCTGCCATGTGTTTCACTGAACTACAGACAAATCTCAGAGCCTTCACCCATGTAGAATGTGCTAAATTGCAAAAATCAGTTTGCAGTCAGAATTTTACCTGACAGACCTCTTTAATTAAAGATTTTACTGAATGCAGACATTAAGCCTGTGAAAATTTTACCTACAGAAAGGCACTAGATTTTCTCAACCTGTCCCCTGATCTTTGTATTTCCATGGGTTATTCTGGATGAAGTCCCTTAGCTGAGCTTTAAATGCTCTTTATTCAACCGAAGGCATTTCTCAGTATGGGATGGCAGAAGCAAGTCTCCCTGTCTAGATCAAGGGAAATCCTTTCCTGGAGAGGACTGACACCTGTTCCAGGTGTAGGTGGTGGCTGGGCACGAGAGCTGGTGGACCGCTGGCAGATGTTTTTTGCTCACTTGCCGGTTTTTACCACATGGTGTTTTCTTTTCCCAGAGGAAAACAAATTCCTGTCAGTTCCAAAATGCCTACTTTGTGTGATGACAGCCCTCTTCCCTTTTTATCTTTTCAGAGACACAGAGCAAGGGAATTGTTTGGATGTACAAAGCATTTCATTTATAGGAGAGAAATGCTTTTGCTTGTAGGCTGTGATGCAATTCAGCTTTCTGCAGTATCAGTTTCCACTCCTTTTGTTTTTCACTGTCAGCAAGTGTTACTGTGTATACTACACCACATTTTTCTGTCTGTGACTAAGGATTTCTGTGTTGGCCAAGGATGGAAATAATAGCAAAAAAAGGTCTTGGTGGCCTTGGGCCTTGTTCTTTTCAAAAAGCCCACTTCCATGGCAACAAGGCCTATTAGAAGGTAGCAGTCTTGTCACCACAACTTTAAGTCCTAATAATTCAACCAAAAAGATAAAACGAAATGTGGCAACTTTATCTTGCTCAATCTTTTACATAAAGTCATTTCTCAGAAACTTGATCAGTGGTAGAGACAACAAGCATTTAAAGGGGAAAGGCTTTGAGAGGAGAAAAATCCATTCACATCCGAGTTTTGAAAGATGAGTGAAAGATGGAAGAAAACATGATATTACTGCAATCTTTTCACTTCTCCTGCACTGTGAACAATTGACCCAAAGTTTAGAATTTTTAGATTTTTATGATTCATAGGCCAGATGGAGGTTTGAAATTTTCCTCCTACCTGAAATAACATTTGCTTTATGAAATAGTTATTGATTTCAAACATTTCTGTAAAAAAAAAAAAAAAAAACAAAGAAGCAAAGTGAAAAAAAGAAAAAGAAAAGTTGTCATACTCTTGATCAAAGCAGTCACATTTTATTCAAAGTCCATTTTAAAAAGTGACCTATACTTATGTTATGTAGTTTCCTTAGTTTCCTGAAGGTAGGCAATGACATTTCATATTTCTGTTACCTGTCCCACCTTCAGTGTCATTGTATGAATGTAGCTGACAGAGCAGATTGGCTTTAGGTGTTGAGGGATCATTCACCTGTGTAATTTTTTTAAGTGGCTCTTGTCTATATATGTCTGTGTAGTTAAAGAAATGCCACTTTCTGCCCCTGTTGCAATGACAAGTCAAAGTGTTAGTGCAGTACGAGATGGTTTCAGCTGAGCAGAAGTGAGAATAGAAGTGCTGCTTTGATGTGGAATAAACAGGAATTTAATTTTCATCATGAAATACATTATGGAGCACAAATAAGGTTATTGAGAGTAACACTTGGGGTTGAACCTGGGGTGTTTCAGGAAGGAGGGTACCACTTACTTGTCTTAGGGAAGGTGGGGGAGTAACTGCCCACATCATAAGCAAGGATTAATCTATGTAAGGTTTACAGATCCATTACTTTAACAGAGCTGCCTGGTACCCAACTTAAATTGCTATAATTTGAAAATGTCTGGTCTGGTAGGTTGCTCAACATACTGCAGTCGCTTTCTGAAGTACAAAACAGGCTTGTGGAACAAGCAACTGAGAAACTGCACAAAATAAGACAAACAGTGAAATGGCAACTGCAGGAGCAAAGGTGTTTCATGTGGGCTCTGCTCTTTCTCCTAAAAGGCAGGTTTTGATGCACTGTTTCTTACACTAGCTAGCCCATGCATTCTCTTTTCTGGCATACACCTGGTAAACACCCACAGGATAATCCCACAGGAGGGCTCTGCCTTATCTTTCAAAATGGCCAAGAGACACAAGTGAGATGAGGTTTATTTGTCACTATCTTAAAAAGAGAGAGAAATTGTTGGGTAAATGAATCCTAACATGTGACTGCCTGATACGGAAAAGGACATAGCAGGTAATAAAAATAATCACAAAGCCAATGGTTTTCTTTTCACTCTGGAGCTCTCCTTTTTGGTACTGGGCAAATCCTCGTAAGAGGCCAAGTTATTCTGAGACTAGATCTCCTTTCAGAGATAAGGGCAGAGTAGTTTGTTTCCCTTTGATGGAAACATGGGTTAAAACATTCTTCGTAGGTACTTAGATCTTTCATTATTCTTCTGTTTGTATAATCAGAAAAGGGTTAAAAGACCTTTTAGCCAATAAACATAATACAAAAAAGCCATTTTCTGAAGTTCAGTTTCTCTTGTGAGATTATATCACAGTATTTTGTGATGTAATACGCACAAATTTCAGTGCCCTCACTAGATCTGAGCCTACATAAAGTCCTCTCACAATTGAAAAAGTAGCTTCAACCATAGTTATTTTAGCAATGGTGATATTCCCATAGGTAAAATTCTATTTTGACAGTTCTTTTTGATCCATTATTCTGGATATTAATTACTGAATATTAACCTTCTGTAAACCTGTTAAAATTTGTTTTTCAGTGGATTTGGGTCTAGTACCTTTTTTGGTGTCTGCATCAGTTTGTTCTAGTGACTCAAATGAAAACCTCATTACAGTCTTTGTGACAAAAATCATATTGAGCTTTGTGCTTGGGGGAATGGATTTCTTTGTCCTTAAGCAATGTTGATGCTGGCATAATTTTAGACATTGTGTTCCTGAATCAAGCTGACGTGAGTGCATGTAAAGCAACCTAAAAATGTCTAATATTTTTTAATTCATGGCATTAGATTTTTTCTTTTACTTTCCTTCTACTTCATTTTGCTGCTACCTCTGGGTAATGAACTGCTCTTTTGGGTTAATCGTCTTGCATCAAACCTTTAAAAACGTCTTCACTACAAAAGCAGAAAGACAAATAAAGGACATAGAACTTCCTGTTTGCAGTAGATACTCTGAGCTGGATTAGCAAAAATTGACCTAAGATGTTCAGGCTCCAGCTGTGTGCACTGCAGTGAATGGAAAACTAAACTAGATTGTTTAGTTGCAAAAGTAGTTTAGAAGAATATTTCAAATACAAAATGTTTTTTTAAGAGACAAAGCTGAGAGAATGAAGGGAAGACAGAAACCTTGTAGTTTCCAAGCAATTTCTAGCATAGAAAATGCTTCATGTCAGGACTACTGTTTCCTAGTATTTGTAGTCCTTTTTGTCCCTAGAGAGTTTACAATGTTTATGTACTGAGCACGTTATTGGAGCAGGACAGTGAAAGAGTTACATAGCATGTGAAGAGAGAAGTGATTCTAGCAAAAATGTTAAGGCTCTTGTTGTTTCCTTGCTTGTGTCTGCTAAAGTAACATGCAAAATTCAGCTTCTCCTACTTACCATGTGCACCCATAATGGCCTACTTGTAACTTTGGAACTGTAGAGTAGGGATTTAAAAACATAGATCAACAAATACTGTGAACTGTGGTCCTTGATACAGTACAGTAAGGCTGGTACTTGCTGGAACAATCTTAGTGGAGAAGAGGATTTTGGCCACCTGCTTGACCTTCTGATGATCCTGCAGTCCCAGGGATAGTCCTGCTCTGTGTGCCAACCTTGAATACACAGCATCCCACAGCACAATCTGTGCAGCTTGGGCTGTAGCACTCAGTGCACATTATATGAGACACATGTACATGTGTCTGCTTGGGAAATCTTAGACAGAAATCAATAAAATTCCAGGACAGCAGAGAAAACTGAGTTATTGTGTGGAGTAACGAGTACTGTTCCTGGCTTGGGCACTTCTGTGAAATGGCATAGAAATCTGCATATGAATTTTTCTGTAGTTATTATTAGTGAGGGAAAACACGCTGACTTGCTAAATCCGTGCCATTTGTAATTAGGTAAGAAATGGTGAATTTGAAAGGCTATAAAAATTGTTTTCTGACATGCATAGATGTACAAATTGATGTACAGGATTTTAGTACAGATCATTAAGTCACTTGGGCAGTGGATATGCAAGACACTTCTCCATCACAGCTTTGCACTTTACTTTCCACTGAGATCCTCAGTATTTGCTTATATGTTATTCTTTTGTAGGTTTTGTTGTTGTTTTCCTAAACTTAACATGAGATCGTGTAAATACAAATGCCCATGTATGACTTGAGTTACTGTTGCACCCTGGAGAGTAATACTGCTTGCTGGTTTTACATGTCTCTTGTGCATGGGGACTTTCACGTGATGCTGCTCAAACAGAGCAATTGGGAGGCAGGAACAATGTCCCTCTATACGCCGCCAGGCCCACATTGTTCTGCGCATAGCCTGCTGATGAACGTGAGAGGCAAAGTCCTCATCATTAGGCGGAATTTAATAGCGAATCAAAGTTTGAGGAGAGAATAGACTGATCTCAGCTTTAGCCTCCCTTGGGTCCTGCTGAAAGATTAGAGAGAAAGAGCAGGGCCTTGCTAGTTGAATGTATCAGATTGTTTTTCAGGAGTAGTTATGTCTGTTGTAAACTCCTGAGAACCACCCAGTTTAACTCTTTGGAAAAACAGATCTCACAAAGACTGGCGAAGAGGGGTAAAGGCCTTATAAAGAAGGGAAAGGTGATGCTTGGTTTTATTTTTTTGTTACCTATTGCCAAAAGAAACATTTTACAATTCAGAAATTCCAGCCACGATTTTCCTTAAGAAGCAAAATCACTAAGCCTTATTGTGTATGTGTGACCCAAAGCAGACAGGCTCCAGAAAGACTGAATGTATAATCTTTCTTGTTTCCAGCCTACTCTGTCATCTCAAATCCTTCACCATCAGAAGGTTTTTGTAAATTCTTTGTCAATTTTCTGCATAACTTCTCAAAATGCTATGCATTGAGTGTGTGACAGCTCTCACCATGGGACAGCGAAAGAGTTAATGCAGAGCGTGAAGAGGGGGAGTGACCTTAGGAAAACTCACCTACCAGCACCTGTACTTCAGGATCAGACAAAGCTAACAATAAGAACGCAAAATGCGTTAGGTGATCTTCCTCCTGTGGTCTGCTCCTGTGGTCACTGGGCACTGGCTCCTCGCCTCTTATTTCCAGCTTCCTTTCAGTTGAGGCAGTCGGTGAAAAGACACATGATGGCAGCTCGGTGTATCAGAGCCTGGTGATCAGCTGGGCTGTCCAGAAGCATTATTCTTTTGTTAATGCCTTGGGATGTGTTATGTAGCAGTGATAAAATCGTTACAAAGAAAGCTAAACATCAGTCAGAGAGATCTCCACATAGATATGGGAAGTAAAAATATCCAATGAAATCGGCAAAACTGGCCTTGGGGCTCCTTTTTCTCCCTGCCTCCCTGGGAGACTCGACTAGGCTGTGCTGAGGGTTGTCTCCAGTTGCACTTTTACCATGTTCCCTGCAGTAATCTGGGCAGCCTCTCATAATCCAATAAATGCCTCCCTGAAGTCTCTCTAGGGTCATTTCTGTGGTTTCTCCAGTCATATCAGTGAGAAAATTGGAACATGCCTTTTCTTCCTTGCTCTCTTAGGGGAAGCTCTTGAGGATGCAAGGATGTTTTGAGTTTTGTGGTGAGTCTGTTAGTTTACATTCAGGAAATGAACAGGTCAATTGGAACATATCTGTGATTTTGTGAATGCTTATCTTAGTTATAACTGTCTAAGTTATTGCCATCAGTGCTTTGCAGTACTGCTCTGTGTCTCACAATGTTTACATTTTTTTGTTTGATACCAGCAATTTCTGCCAGTTCACATTATTGCAGAATCCAGAATTTTGAGTAACATTGAAAACTTTCTTTTATTTTTTTTGTTTTCCAAGACTCTGCTCCAAAAATTCATACAAATACCCAGCAATCTCTACTCTAGACCTGCTCGTCCTCCCTCTCAAGACAGCTTCATCTTTCTAACCAGAAGAAAGTCATCAAATAAGAAATAGGACTCTCAAGAGACTTTTGATTTAAAATCTCTTGTTCTTATGAGAATGGAGTCCTGGTATTTGAAAGGAACTGAACCTAGCCAAGCTTTACTGGTCTGGGTGAGGACGTTATCCTTTTCTGTAACGTCTGTAGCCCAGTGCCAAACATAATCTCCCTCATTGCATCCAAGCTAGGACTTCCCTGTACACTGGCTTCTTCATTGCTTGTTGTGTGTCAGTCTCCACTCCTCCACAAGCATTGCTAACAAGTCCAAAGTCTGTTTTTCATCTGGGCCTAGTTCAACCCAAGGAGTTTGATACACTGCAGATATGTCTGTTGGCCCAACCAGCACTGCCTATATCACATGGGGTGTCTGCCTGAATGTCAGAGCAGATTTTAGCCCAAAATGGCTTACAAAATGTTAGCAGATCATGTTCTCTGAGTCAAAGCCATATCTCACAAAGGACCTTTAACTTACAGAAAGTCAAAGCACACTCACCTGGGAAAAAGGCTTGAGCCAAACATTTTAGAATAAGAGACCCAGGATACAAAGGGCACCACGAATAATTGCAACATTAGTAGGCAGAAAAGTGTAGCTAACCATCCTGTCCAGAGAGGCATGACTTTGAATGCTGATCAAGGCTGTTTTGTCCTGCTGACCACTTATAGTTTTGAGAGGTAGACTCATGGGAGTCTTACTAAACCACTAACTTGCCATGACTGACCCCAGTGTATCGGCCTTTCACACTACATGACTCTGCGCCAGCAAGCTTGAGTTTACTGATGTGTTTCAGACTAATTAAGGTTGGTTTTCTTCAGCATTTCTAATGAAATCCTACCTCCCCAGAAGTATGTGTGCACACAAAAAGAGACTCCAAATGAAAACTGAAATGAAACGTGAAGAGCTACACAATAGTAACAAACTATTTGCTTTTTTTGCTTTATTCACCTGCATAAATGTTGAGTCTCTTTCCTGAATAGCCTTAGGCAGTACAGATATTTTTTGAGAATACAAAGATGATGAAAAAAAGAACATTCCTTTTTTGCTCCAAAGAAACACTGCCTCTGCAGTCTGTGTGGCTTTCAAGACTAAACCTGAATACTAAAAGAAGTCAAAGCATTTAGGGAAACACACAGGCTTTGGGAACAGTTGATATTTAGAAAGATCTCTCCATAAGATGAGAGTTGCCTTATTTTTTTTTCTGTCTAGTAGCTACTTGGCAGAATGCAAAATGAAAATATCCTCATATAAAAATACAGTAATTTCAAAAAAAATATTCAAACTCTATCCTACATTCACTGTCATTACCAAATACTCTAAAAAGAGGGGAGAGGAAATTTAATATGTGGATTGCCTCATTTAAGAAATGTGATCTTCCTCCAAAGTTTTGCTTGTTTTAATGTAAGACTCTACTGGAAAAGGAGGCAGCAGGCAAGCCTCTTAGATGAAAGATGTGTGATGAATAAGATCAAACATAAGGATGGTGCCCTTGAAGTGACAATTGCCATATACATCTGTTGAGATGTTATTGCAAAGCCTACTATAGACATGGCCCTAAGGCTACCTGCACTGACCCTGGAGGGTTCTTAGCAATCTGAGACAGAGGCTGAGGAGTCAAGTAGATGCTCTTGCTTCTTTGTGCATGTAACGTAGGAAGAAACTCAGGACTTGTGCCAGAGTCCTCTGTGCTCAGAGGTTGTGAATGTTCTCAGGAGAGTTTGGGCCCAGAACATCAAAAAGAAAAGGTTTCCTGACCTGTAGATGTCAGTATTGATTGTTTGTACCTCACATGATCCTTGTGAAATTCTACTTCTCCATCTAGCAAGGGTCCTCAAAACCCACATTTGGGCAGAAATAAAAATAGCCATTTATGTTTGCATTTGCTTGTAAAGATGCAACATAGAAAATGCATAGCTATATATTATATAACATACTGATTGCTATTTGCTCATTACCTGTGTCTTGCAGTATGTAGCCAGTTACTATACTTGCTTACAGTACCAATATAAGTAATATATTAGTAGATTTAGACTGATGATACCATATGCAAATGTATACATTACCTATTTCTAAAGCAAGAAATGCCATGATATACTTGACATCAGAATTGTATGCTTTTTTGTTTTTTACAGTATTAGGAGTACTACTTTAGGATGTCAGGACACACAGGCTCTCGCTCTCTCCTTCTCTCTCCCTATATATATTGTAAATCAGCAGTGGGGGGAAAGGAAATAACAGTGGTCCCACTATGGCATTGAGTTCTTAGTTCATGAAAAGTGCACTAGACATTGCCTGTAAATATAGTCCCTTAGAGTTTCAGAACGCAGAGTAAAAATCTAAAAGAGTAAAAATGAAAATTTGTCCCGCTTGTTGCAGAGAAACCAGAGAGTTATAAAGGACCTCTGAACAATATTGAGTTTGGGGTAGCACAATCACATCACAAAAGATTTACTTTCACTCTGCAAACTCAATATAGGGCAATAACAATCTATTACAAGCAGAGCAATACAACGTCAAAGGAATATTTAAAAGAACTAGACAGAACCTTTAAATCACCAAAATTGAATTAGACTCTCCCAAAGGAAATACCCTGGGGAAAATTCTTATAAGGATTTTCAAGACGTGTTGTTCATTTACCAAAAGTTATATTTAATGTATATCTTAAATATAACCAGTGATCTGGCTTATTCTCATGGGGTAGTAAGCAAAAGGCACCAGTCTGCAAGGAACTGGCAAAATAGGATGGCAAAGTGATAACAATTGCTGAGTACAAGCATGTCCATGTGTTCCCTAAGCCAACATAAGTGATTCTGTCATAAGTCCTCTGTCTTTGTAACAGTCATGGAAAGAAGACATAGAATATTCATCATATACACCATTCCCTAAGTGGTCAAGTCAGTCTGCAGAAGAAAGAGATATGTGCCACGTGTCTCTAATAGTCTAATTATAGAAATGAAAAAAACCAGCAGGTATAGTAAAGGATGGAGACTCTAGCACTGTACCAGCTCTCCAGACCCAGTTCTGTTTGATGCTCCTTTTTCAGTTGCTCTTTGTTCTTGCCATAAGTAAGGATTTATCAAACAGTTATAATTTAGCAAACTGGTGAAAGTAACCCGCACTGGTTTTTCCTTAAATATCCTTTTTTTCTGAAATGAAACTTCTTAAAATGTCCCCCTGCTGCCTATTCTGCACAATGCAATAGTTGATAGCTCAAACTAAGGAGGCATTGCTGCAGAGCGATGGAGCAAGAGGTGACCCTGGCTGTCATGGCAGAGTCAATCTCATGGATGCTGTCAGTGTCACATCTTTGCAGCCGCAGTTGTCTGTGTTTCCTGTGGACTGGCACAGTGACAACGTGAAGCGACCCAGGGTAAAGTGACGAGCCTGGCTCACAGTCATACTGGAGCAATAGTTATTTCAGAAAAATCCCCTGAATCTGAAATCTGGCTGATAACTCAAGCCTCTGCCTGTGCCACTTTGTACAATTTGCTGTAAAGATGGTCTTCCTCTATTACCTACTCAGCCCCCTTATAGTGTCAATGCAAAATCCTATTACAGTCCTTGACTAGGGGCATATATAAGGTTTTATTTAGCCTGCAAACAAGAGGAGTGCCTGTCTAGTGACCAGGAACAGCATTCTTTGCACAAAAGTTGGTTAACAACTGTGTAATCCGTAATGATGAGAAATGGGACAGAACTTAGGCCTATTACCTCCTTTTCCAGATGTTGAGAGATAACAAAAGTGAATTCGATTGTAGTATAGCTAAAACAGAAACCATTAACGAATAAACAAGAAAGCACTTTTACCAAAGAGGTACTAACCTCTGAATAGACAACTGCCAGGGTAACTAGATGCTAATACTTTGAAAACATTCAGCAAAGAAAACCTGATTCAAGAAGGTGAGCACAACAAAACAACCTTCCCCACCTGCGTCTCACCAGTACCTTTACTCTAAGGTGTAACAGAGTATATATAGAGTCATTAAGGAGGCAAAATAGAAATTATTGTGCATTCACATTTCAAGAGAATTTGATTGCAATTAATGGAAGGGGAAGTTTGGTAGTTAACTAAACTGCATTAAAATCAAAGGTAATTCAGAGCAGGTCACGGGATTGGGTTAACTGCAAAAAGCCTCTTGCTTAAATCCCCAGGTGATACCTGACACATCCAAGCATTAAGTTTTTAAATGGGAGTACAGAAGATAAGCTTGGAGTCACACAGTGGTCTCTTTGCATTTGGCCCAAGAACCAACCTTAAAAATACAAACAGGCTGTCCTGCACAGAGGGTGAAATACTTAAATGTCAGAATAGTATTGTTAAGGGTCTATCTGTATGCATAGCAACTATCATGTGTGCAGGAGAGAATAGAGCTAGTTCCGTGAAGGCAAGTTGGAATAAAAGCCCTGTATCCTGTTTTAACCATTCCCAGGTGGCTTTGAGAAAAAAAAATTCTTTAGCAATTAAAATGTTATTGACCTCAGTGACATGTGGATTGTGTCTCTCAAAACCAAAAGTAAATATACAAAATGTTTATGTAAATATATATGTTTAGTGCAAGTAATCAACAGAAGAAACATTTCTTTAATAGTTGATGAAAAACTTTATTCCTTTTAAAGAGGCAAATAAGAGAGATTTATTAACTTATTTTTTCCCATGTTCTTCAAAGGCACTATTGTAGGAGGCTGGGCCACATAATCCTGTGACTTTACACTGTAATGCATAGAAGAGGGGTGGGGAGTGCAAGAAGCCAGGTTGTTCCCAGACGTCTGTGAAAGAGCTGAGTACAGCTGTAATACATATGTTTAGGTAATACAACAAGTGTTTTCTGTCCTGAAAATGGCCTGGGCATACCAGCAGAAACAGGTTGTGATACATACTCATCTCTTCTGTCCTAGGTACTCTGGAAAAACTGAGACACCTCTCCACTTAAAACTTCGCCTGCACTCTCTTTCATGACACTGTTGGGAGAGCCCTGGTAGTCACTGCAAAGACTTTTTGTGTATAATAACATAGGAAGTACTGGGCATGTTGTTGCAAATTTAACCTGTAATTATCTCTCTGAGCTGAGTAGCCCTGTGCACAGTGACAAAGGTGGTGTCATCATAAACTTGTTCATTCTGAAGCAGAAAGTGGTCTGGGTACCCCATACACAAATTTGCCGTTACAATGAAGCAATGGGTTCTCCTCTGTGAGCTGGCTCTTGGAGCATGTTTTTCTCTAGATGGTTGCTTGCATTTGTGAGATCACATGAAGATATCAGGAATTCCAGGAAATGGCACTGAGAAAGCTTAGCATGTTTAAAGGAAGGTATTTTAAGAATATGAAACGAACATTAAGTGGAAAGAGATATAGCATTAATTGTTGCATTCATTTTGCTACTATGTACAGAAGTTTTCTGAGAAGGAGCTATTGGAAAAAAGGGGAGCTATTCAGAAGTGGAGTTCCCTTAAATTCTTTTAAGAGAATGATTTTGGTGCCTATCAGCTGTTTATGGGAATATATTTATGATGAGACAGGGAAGTGGAACAAAGAGAACCAACATGGGGATAGCCATGAAGAAGTGCTCTTAGGGCAGTCTGGAGCAGGTTTGGTAGTATATCCTCTGCTAGGGGTCTGGAGCCACCTGGAAAGTAATTCAGGAAAGTGATGTCACAAGAAAAGGGATTCTCCTTATCTATCAGAAAGAAAAGTCTACTTGGGGACAACTGTGGTCAAGACTAGAAATAAAACCTTTGTTAGAAATTATTTTAGGGGAACGAGTTCTGTTCCTGTTTCTCTGTTCCTTTTTACCACAAACCTTGATTTCTGCAGTGTTCAGGAGACATGGGGATGTACCTCCCAGCAGCTAACTTTCTATACAGACAATCAGTCCATATGAAATCCAGTGAATCTGGATCTGTGCAAAACTGAAACCAGAATCAATTTCTCTTTATTTTCTAGGAACAAAGTTTGTAAGTTATGCTGCAAAAACATTATGTAATCCATCTGTCTTTTATTCTTGGAGTACTGTCTCTCTGAACGCAGCTGCAGTAGCTCATCCCAGTGAGAGAAAGGAAAGAATAGAAAGATGTGCATTTTATCCTGAATTGAGGATATGGGGCACTGGTGAGGAAGTATAAGTCCCACAAATGGAGCTGGCATCAAGTGAATTGACATAGGACAGCCCCAGGCTAACAAGAGGGAGAGGGATGCAATTTCAGTGGCCAGACATTGAGCAGAAGAGAAGCATCTCCCCTTCTACTTATTTACCCAAATCTCTCTAGCTTCTGTTATAGGTAATTTTGAGGCCCAAGCTTTTTGCCCTCTAGCAGTCATCTCCTTTTGAAACTCGACAAAATTGGAGAGTCAACTGTAAGTAGACTATTGTAACAATTCCTACTGATTGCAACTGTTGGCAGAAACTGCCTTGCCCTGGAAAAAAGAGGTAAGTTAACAAAACCCCTCCAGGCCCTAGAGAGCTGTAGGTAGGTAGATGTTCCCCATCTATAAATTCTCATGGTGCTTTCATTTTCACTTCTGTGATGCTAATAGTTTCCCTCTCTAATTTCTCAGCTAATTAGCTTATCTCTTCCATGCAGGTTGGGGGAATGAAAACATAGCTCCTGCTGGAGCTCTCTGATGTTCAGGCAGACATCTTGAGAACACAGATTGAACTGATAATGGGCTATTTTATAGGGCCTTAAAAGCCACTAAGAAACTAGCAAGGCCCATTAGACTTTCTGTCATGCATATGATGAGGAAAATATGCCAGCATAAAATCCACTTTATTGTCCTTCCATGACAGCAGCAGCTATTGTGCTGGGAACCTTTTTGGACGGTAGCTCCACCTTAGTGTTTCTGCTCTGCTGGCTGGTGGGGTTTCAGGGACGGTATCCAAACAGAAGGGCTTTGTGATAGGCTATCAGTGACCCATAAGGAGTCACACACACAACTCACTGGTCTGACAAGCAGGAAAAGCTCAATAAAAGCAGAGTGACCTCTTTCAGTTTCTCATTTCAAACCTTAACATTTACTTCCTCACACCAAGATTGGTTTGGAGAGCTGACTCGACATTATATTCTAGGGTTTTTTCACCATAAACAGAGTTTAGCTGCCCTTCCTTAGGGGCATTTCTCCTTTGCACTTTCATCTCTGATGTGTTTAAACAGATGGCAGAAAATACTGTACTTTAGTATGAGGCCATATTCACTTTGTACTGCAAATAGTTTACACCTACAGAGCTAGAAATTAATGAGTGATATTTTTTGCCTAAAGTTCTAGGTTACAGTTTACTTAAACTATAAAGAAAACCACTTTTTCTTTTGTCTTCATCTCATTGCTAAATACTTATTTGACCTTTAACAACAACTGCTCTGCAGTTACTTTGCAATTTATGTGCTAGAGAGCCTGGAGGAGCTCATACAGTTTCACAACCTGTACCTGCAAGACTAATTCAGACAGATGTTTCCCATAGCTCCCTGTGAAAGGGACCATGGTCTCTTGTTATTGGGGTCCAGCTGATAGTATGTGAAAAAAATCCGTAGTCAGCATGTTGTTACCTGCATTGAGTTTTGCCAGAGCCCTGAATTAGCCGTTTCCCTACTGCTCTAAAAGAAGAGTATGTCCATGAAGAACAAACACTAAGAATGATCACTCCTGAAACCCTTTCTGGTAACATTTTTAAAAATTCACTTTTGTTTTGGCTTGTGTTGGGAACTGTCTGGTAAGTGGCCAGGTTGGTGAATCTGGATTGATTTTTTTTCTTACTGAACAAGCCTCTCTTCTGGAAGAACTTTTTCCTTTCACCCCTTCCCTTCTCACTACAATCTGTTCTAGCAAGTTCCTCCCCAGTGAAGCATCACGTTTATGTGAATTTACATATTTTAATCTCTAAGCATGTCCATTGTGAGACAGTATTTCTATTTATGTTTGTTCAGGATGGACTTCAACTTTTTCAGGGAGTCCTACTTGAATTTCTGGCCCTAGAAGACTCTAGCCTAGCAGAACACTTGGGAATGCTACGTGTGACATGTACATCCCTAATGGCATGCTCAGAAAGGGCCTGATGGCATAGAATCATAGCATCATAGAATAGTAGGAGTTGGATGCGACTTCAAGAGATCATCTAGTCCAACTCACCTGCAGAAGCAGGTCCACCTAGATCAGGTTGCATAGGAATGTGTCCAGGAGGGTTTTGAAAACCTTCAGAGAAGAAGATTCCACAACCTCCCTGGGCAGCCTGTGCCTGTGCTCCATCATTCTCACAGGAAAGAAGTTTTTCCTTATGTTTAAGTGGAACTTTGTGTGTTTCATCTTATGTCCATTACACTTTGTCCTGCCACTGGAGACAACAGAAAAAAGTGCCATCCCATCATCTTGACATCCATCTTCTAAATACTTGTAATTAATGAGATCCCCACTTAGTCTTCTCTTCTCTAGACTAAACAGCCCCAGGTCCCATAGTCTTTCCTCACAGGAGTGATGTTCCAGTCCCTTGCCCATCTTGGTATGGGCAGAGACTGACAGCTGCTTCATATTCTTAATTGCTTATTATCAAGATGGGTTTCCAAACTGTTGCACAACTGCTTCTGTGACCTCTCCTCCTCTGTTTATACTGTTGTAGCAGAAGAGTCTTGCATGAGCAAGACTTGCAGAGCTATTTTGTTTCATTTCAGATTCTTAGCAAAAATGATAGCTAACAGGTGATGTGCTAACACAAGACATTATCTTGGTACTGTTCACAGATCTCACCACTATGGTAGCATTTGGGCTCAGTTTGACTTTCTGAATGTGGCAATGTGATCTACTGCTGGTTATGCTTCCAGTATGTCTCTGAAATATTTTTTAATGTGTTTTTTATTCAGTGGTGCTAAGAGTATCTCCCTATGAAAACTGTGTTACATGTATTGTGGCTTACATATATGAGAAAAGCGAGATATGTTTTTTGGAAGTTGTTTTCCAATTAGTTTTTCAAGATTTTGTATTAAAAATGCTAGCAGTATTGTTCTATGACAAACTGTTATTTTGTCCGGATTGAACTTTGCATTAGAATAGGTGTATATTTCTAATTTACCTTGACCTTAAAACTTACTGAAATCTGTGTGATTACATGGAAAGAACTCTTTAAAGAGGAATCAATCCTATATTTAACATACTTCATTGGTTTTCAGAAGCTAATTCATAACAATACTCCTCAAGTGCATCTCTGAAACATGCTATTATTCAAATAATAAGCTCCACTTACTTTCAGACTAAAGCAGGAAAATACACCAGCCCATACTTACTGGTCTGTACTGTAACTTTTGTCTGGGAATGCTAGAGATGCATTGTTTTTTTCCCCCAAAAAAATAAAAACCAAATGAGCAAAATAAGAACAAAAGAACAGTACTCAGACATCTCAATTCAAGACTGGATTCGTAACGTTGTCTGCTCTTCAGTCAGCAAGTGTGTCTGTGCTACTAATGTGGGATAGTATCTCTTCTGCAGCCCCTGCTCCAGCATCTCACTGCATTTGCAACAGCAGGCGGAGCAAAGCAAATCCTGGGAATTGAAGACCTTCTATCCAAAAGCTGCCATTGCCTTTACATTCACTGCCTGTTTTGTTTCCAGAGTAAGTATCAGGTGGTTAAACTGTTGCATGTCAACAGGCATTTTTCTTACTTAAGCAAAGATTAGTTGTGTAAGTGATAAAGCCAGTTTACAGTGGAAGCAAAACTAGTCTCTGACTTGGGTAATCAATCACAACTGATGAAATGAATTCACACATAAACACTGAGCTTCAGCTTTTAACTATCAACTGGCTATGATCTCTGATTTTAAGTTTCATTTCTTAGTTCTATAAATAGAAAATATATTTTAAAATGTTCACATTATTTCTAAGACCGTTTCTGAGGTTTTAAAAGGTGTACTCAGGTATTTCACACACAGAGTATTTCTGGTCTCTACAGTATACATAATGTTTTACTCCAAATTCTTAGCAGTTCCCGACAAGAATTTCAAACAAATCAATAAAATACATAAACAGTCAAGGCAGAAGATGATCTTGTTATCAACAAAACACTGGTTTGTGGGTGAGAAGTTTGAGGTCTGCAGTCTTTCCATCACAAGTGTGTATTACTCTTAATCCATTTTAAATTTTGCTTTATTGTAATTTACATTATTTACGGTGGATTACTTTTTTTTTTTTTAACATCCTGAATCCTTCCTTATGATTTAAAAGCAAACTTTTCTTTTTGATTCCAGCTGCTGGTAGAAGGCTCTGTCTGGGGGTGAGAATTAATGCTGACCGCCCTGTCCCCTGCCAGGCTGGGTTGACTCCCTCTGCCGTCCCAGCAACCTCTCCCATGCTGCTAAGGTCCATGTCAGACAGAGCCCCCTGTCATGTTCCCTTTTCACTCGCTACTTTCTTCTGAGAACTGTCACCACCCCCTGGAAGCACATCTTCAGTGTAGACACAAGGCTTCTACCAGCTCCGGCGGCAGGCTGGAGATGTGAAAGTAAAATTTATGTCTAGTGGGACTTGAGTTGCATTGGGCACATTTGAATTTCGAGTTATTGCAAGGCGGGCTGTGCTTGCACTGAGTTAGGTGAAATGAGCCTGCCTGAGGGCAAGCACAGAAACCGCTAGCAGCCGGTCCTTCCTCCTCCTCATATTGCAGTTCACTGGGAGATGTTTAAAAAAATTTTAGGAATAGTTTCCTTGAGAGGAAAGCTTTGAAGCGTCAGGATTGTCAGCTACTGTAAAATTTGTACTTGTTTTGCTGTGGTCAGTCATCAATGGCACACATGTTAACTTATTCCTTTTAAAGTATTAAGAGGAACTTGAAGTGTAAGCAGTCAAGCACACAAAAGGCAGGAGGTGCTGCAGGGAGATCACATGTATCATATGTTTCTGTCCCTTGGCATGTGCTCACTTTCACTCTCTTTAACTGGTTGGTTTTGTTGTTTGTGTGGGTTGTTTTTTGGTGTTGTTTATTTGTTTGCTTGCTTTTCCTAAAAAGGCTAAATTACAACCTTAACCCTAAAATGTCATGAGTAATGGTATTGGGGGCAGGTGCCTAGGTGTCGGCAGCGGAAGCTGCAGGGGTGGCCTCTGTAGGGAGAAGCCCGGGTTGACTTGTGCTGGGCACAGGCGGTGCCAGTCCACTCCAATGGACCTACTTCAAGATATGGCTGTGCTCCTGGGAAAATCCATTTAAAGAAGGGCAAAATGCTGCTCAGCAGTGAGGAGTGAGAAAAATCAGTGTGATAAACAGCCCTAAAAGTAACAAGATGAAAGAAAGAGGGGAAGGAGGTTCTCCAGATGCTGAAGCAGAGATCCCCCTGAAACCTATGGAGGTCTCTCAGTAGAGTAGGTTTATCCTGCAGGACTGCAGCCTCTGGAGAACCCAGGCTGGAGCAGAGGAAAAGCATGAGGAGGAAGAAGCAGCAAGAAGGATCTGTTATAAACTGACTATAATTACCCAAATTCATCCCGTTTTGCTGTTCTGCTCAGGGAGGAGGGCTGGGGAGGTGAAATCTGGAATGAAGACCTAAAGCTGAGCCAAGGAAAATGAGGAGGATGGAGAGGGTGTTGTTTTAATTTCATCTTTGTTTTTCACTATCCAAATTTATTTTACTTGTCAGGAAATTAATTTTCTCCATATCAACTCTGGTTTGCCCATAATGGTAAGCAACCTCCCTCTCTTTGTCTCAAGCCACACACTTTTCCATCTTATTTTTGCCCCCCCGTCCTCTAGAGCAGGGGGAGTTATGAAGCAGTTGGGTAGATGTCTGTCAGTCATTCAAGGTAAACCCACCACAGTCACACACAGATTTGGAAGGCAGGGGTGACATTTTATTCACTTCACCAGCTGTCAGTAATGACAAAAGCACTTGCAAGTTACAGCAGTACTGTAAAAAAAACCAAAGTCCCACGAGTACAGTGAAAAAAATTCCCCAGGTTGGGAAACTGTGTCATATCTTTTTATTAGATCTTCTTCCTAACCTTGACCAACAGAACAGCTTTCTCATCCCTTTTTTGTTCCTCTGAATTTTCCCCCAGGCAGAGTATAATGGCTTAAGTTTTGTTTTCATTTAAGATTGAACAACCTCTTCAAATGACTGTCATTGGAGACTATTTAAATTCAAGCCTCACTATATGCTGTCAATTCAGGACTGCTGCCAGTAAACATGGAAGAACCCTGTGTGAACTGAATCTTTCTCAACTTTTTTGAAGTAATTCACATTTGGACCTTTTCCCTGCTCACACACCTCTCTGCCCTGAATCTCTATTTCCTTGCCAAGTTGTGTAAGCCTCTGATCTTTTTTCCCAACTAATTTTCCAGACTCTAAATAGAAAGCAACATAAAAGTACCATCAGCCTGGATCACCCTTTGTTATCCCTTCATGTCACAACTGAGTTCAGCCAAGTTATAGACTCAAAGCAGAAGCCTCTTGATTTCCACAGCAAGAAACACCGTGCCATGCTTGTTTCCCTGAAGTGTCCTCTTTGTTAGCATTCACTTTTCTCTCAGTGCCTTCCAGCATGAACCCTCATGGCATGATTCAAATCAGTTCTTCCAAACATTTGTATGTGAGGTGAACATCTTATTAATATCTTTTCCCAGTTTTAGTTTGGGTCCTATGAGCTTACAGAGTCGGGGCTACTTACAAAATGGAAATGGCATTTTTTCCCCAAGCATACATTTTCCCAAGTTAACTAACTAATAATAGGATCTATTTTAATAGCAAAAGAATTTACAACTTTCAGTGAGTCGATTTAAACACTGATGAATAATGTGTGGAGTTTGCCTTCTCTTCCTCATGTGAACACCACTAACTATGCTTTTGTAGCTATGCATGGTAAATTGTACAGCATTTTCTTTCCTTCTTCTTGAGAAAACAAAACTCTAATCTCCACATGGTCCCAGTATCACTCTAGTCTATACATGTAAGTTAAATCTCTACAAAAATGTCCCACACAGTTTTTCCAGCTGCCTTTGTATATTCATTAGTCTTATAATTCAGAAGGACTCATACCTGCATCCATGCACTATCTCAATGACTATTGCAATTAAAGGCAATTGGTCCAAAATACATTTTCAAATCTGAATCGTATCTTTCCACTGGATTATACGTGTATTAAATTCTCTCCTGAGCATATGTCCTATATCTGTGACTAACAGTGTTAATCTGTCTGTGGGAGATGTTGGCCAAGGTAAGTCAGTGAGCGTATTTGTACTCCAACCTGTGAAGCTTGGCTTTAAAACAGGTATATTTTACATAAAGGATCACTTTCACAAACTAATGCAGAAAAATACAAAGCCTCAGTTTGTGAAAACCATTTCCTCTGCTCCTGTACAGTGATGGCAGTAGTCATATAGGCATCCCAAAACATGTGAGCAATGTAAATCCCATTCAAATCAGCCAATCTCCATCAATACCACAGAGCATTACTCAATCTTATTAGCATCACACTAAAAGGATAAATGGGATAAAATGTTATATTCAGGTCCACTTTCTTTCCGCCTCAAATATTACATTTTGGATAGCCAAAATATGGAATGATTTTTCACATAGCTTAAAGAAAAGGCAGAAAATGCTCTCTGACATGTCCTCCGACTTGATGGTGAATATCTACCACTTGAAAGTCTTTCTGTGTTGTTACAGTGATAGTATGGTTGTATTTAATGGATATTGCACAAAACTGATTCTGAAGCACACTTTTTATATGTTGGTAATTCTGATGGATCAAATTCCTATGTGAAAATGGATTGTTGTAATATAGCATGCAACAAATTTCCCCATGTTTGAAGGTATCAATTGTACAGAGGTTTAAAGACCTCAGTTGTTTTCATCAGCTGGCTGCTAAATATGAATAAGTGAAATACTGAAAATGAGATTGCAAATTTAAGATCATAGCATGAGGAATAGTTGCTGAACACTGTTTAGTGATAAAAGAGCAATTTTTGCTATCCAGAATGAGAAACTGCTTCACATAGGCAGGTAATGGTGATTTTGTGAGGTTTTTTTGTCACTACAAGCAGGATATAGATACTTGCATTTTAAAATACAGGCATCTTTAGGCAAGAAACAATCTGTTGGCAATTGTAAATCCACACCTAATATTGGAAGAGCATGTCCTTAATCTAGTACAGGGCTGTGGTTCCCAATAAAATCATCACAAGCAATGTGTTTATTTGAAGATGATGACCATCTTTTGACAGAAAACAAAGGGTCAAGGGTGAAGGGAAGAGTGTGTGAAATGTCACCATTCAAACAGTGAGTTTCCCTACAGAGCAGTGTCCCAGGATGTACCAGCTCTGTGGTTAAGACCTCACTCTTATTTAGCCTTACAATTCTTGATGAAATTTTAACAACAGAGTTGAGAGCCAAAGTGGCATCACATTTCAAGGTACAGCCAGCCTATGATTTACTTCAGGCTTCCACAACTGTTTCTCTATCCTGTTGGCACCTAATGCAGCTGTAGAAGGTGTGTCTCACTGTGGTTTCAGAAGTAGTAACAGAAATGTGGCCACAGAGTTCAAGTGTTGAACTAGTAACACCATCTTGGTTTTCAAAACACCTACTTGGTTTATCTAAGATTTCTTTCTTCCGTTACAAAATCGGAAAATCTTAGACATAAACCAGTATCAAAGTGGTCACATCAGGATGCGATAGGAGTGGGAGATCATTCCCTACCTAATATGATGTTATTTGAAGGCAGCTAAGAGTCCAGTATCCGCTAATGGTCCAGTTAAGAGGTTTCTGAGAAGAGAGGCAGACTTGATGATACAGGGCAGGTTCTTATCTCCGTCACTTCCAAGAATATCCCATCATTCTGCTAGTTTTAGTATTGTCTGAAGAAGCACTGTAGCACAAATCAGCACAGCAATGAGTCCTCTCACACATTCCACATTTGAAGATTTCCATAAGCATTTAAAGTAAGCAACTCTTGTCAGATTATTCTGAACAGCTCGAGGGAGCAAGTTGGTGACAAAGCATATCAGCTGTTCTGGAGGGGAATAGGAACTTTTTCACTTCCCATACCCAATACACACAGCCTGGGTAAGCACCAGCATGGATACTAGTTACTGTTTTCTTATCATTGTTTCTGTTTTCACTAATTTCCCAGGCTTGTGATGATCTATTATTTTCTTCCCCAAGGATCTCAGCAAAGGCACACTTAGGAAAAATGCTTGACAGTTGTTACTTTTCAGGTTGTTACGAAAACAACATTCTTTTTCCCCTCAGGTTTCCAATGAAATAATTTGCTTCATGTTCATTTATTGAATTGCAGTTGATTACAATAAATCAGATACTTCAAATATCTTCACTTTTCTTAGAATGTTAGTCCTCTAAAAAGTGACTTTTTCTAGCCTAGAACTGTAAACTGTGTTGAAACAGAAAATTTGGGTGTTTTCTGAGATAACACTGAATTCTTTTTCACTTTTACCTAGAACATTTCTTAACTTTCGTACACTTCCTCCTTATTCCTCTGTTAAGATCATAACACAACATGTCAAAATTTTTCCTCAGCCTTTTTGTTTCTGATTAAAAATAATCTTTAACAGTAGCAACTTCCTACAACCTATAGAGCCACATGATGTGCTAGTTTTGATGTTTGTTGTAAGGGGAGATTTGTATTTGGTCTTCATTTAGACTATCCTGCTTGAGTTTTTGACTGCCTCTGATAAGCACTTTTTTTGCACTCTACTCACAAAGGGAGTTGGATTAGTAGGTGATCATCACAAAACAAAGCTTATAATATATGTTGATACTTGTGAGAAAAATCCAAAAAGGAAGAAAGGTACGGGAGAATGAGGGAATCCTGTTCTTAAAATGTAGGTGAGCAATGAGTGGCTCTGCACAAGGAATGACTCAGCAGGTTTGGACTCTTTAGCTCGCAACAGAGGGGACTTAGTGGGAAGATAACAGAGCTCAACAAAATAAGGAGGAGCATTAAGAGAATGGACAGAGATGGGTTGTTGGTTGTTTAATACAAAATATAGGGCTTTCAGATGATGAAGAACGAGGGTCAAAATGAATGCAAGCAGATGACTTTCTCACCATGCTTCATGTTGATGAGGCAGCTGCATGGAACTCCTTGCCAAAGGATGTCGTGGATTTTAAAAAGTTGATATGGTTTCGAGAGGAGATGGGAGAAATATTCAAAAAACAGATCCACAGAGGATTAGTGAATAAGACAAAGCACATCACTGTTGAGCTGAAAGCAGTCTGAGGTAGCACTTGGGGAAAGTGTCATATACTTTGCCCTTTTCTCAGTCAGTCATTTGCTTCTGAACACCATCAGAGGCATTGGCTGAATCATCATGGTCTTACCTGTGTTCCTCAACCAAATCTGACATCGCTCGTTGTGAGGCTACACTAAATCAAAGTCATATTTTGCTTTGAACCATGACAGAGGACTTCCTCTCTTTAGAACACAAATGAAGCAAGCTTTCTATCCCACCCACTAAGTCTCAGTGAAAGTTGGAAGCCACTTCAGCGATACAAGGTCTAGGGGAAGCAAGCTCTATATTTGCATTTTATCGACTTATCTAACATAGAACATATACTAGCATACACCAAATGTTTCAGTATAAATTGCTGCAACGTAACCTATTGTCAAATATTTTACATATGTGAAATGCCCTAAAAGAGGGAATGATTTTATTTGCCATCCACATCCATTTCCAAGACACGTATAATGTTGATTCTCAAAAATTGCTTTCTTCATAAAAGGCAAAGCTGACAGATGCAGGTTCAGTGGCTTTAAATTAAAAAACCTTGTAGAGAAATATATATAAATAAAAGAGAATGCAATGTTTGAAAACAAAAGCAAATAAAAATTCAATGGGCCTTCATATACTGTTTTTTGTGCTCAGAAAGCAAGGTTTAATAAAATTCTTTAATTTTATGGTAGAAGACATGTCAAGTGCAGTTTACATTTCTGAGCCAATAATCATATTTTCTTGCAAGTGGCTGATACATTTATTTTTTAGAGACAGACACAACAAATAATAAGGGTTTTTATTTGAGAGGAGAAACAAGCATTTTTATCAAGATGAAAGGGGTATAATAAATTTATGAGACCTCACATACAGCTCTAATATAATAAATTAGGAGGATTAATGGAATTGTGGGCTACAGTAACCCTCACTAGTAGAATGCCTATTTTATGGAGCTTGATAATATAGTTTATCATTGACTCCATGGGAATTCCCACAATATATTAGCTGTGGTGTAACAATAAAGCACACACAGTAAGAGGCATGTCTCTTTTGACACACATTCTCTTCCCACACTTATTTTACCAGGGAAACAACTCCAGTGCAGTTTAATTAAACTGCACTGCAATGAATTAGTCCAGGTCTTAGCCCCCTGACAGTGAGGAGCCTGGCATTACCACAGGGGGCTGTCCCCTTGTGACACCAGAGACTGCAGAAAACCTGGGAAAAAAAGAGTAGGGTCTCTCAAGTGACACTGTCACTGTGCAAGGCCTTAGCTGTCAATCACAGGATCTGAAGAAAGCTCAGACTCCTTTGCATTCAACTTTCTCTGCCTACATTTGTTCACTTTCATCAGACCTTTAGGAGATCAGAAAGTGACGAGAGGCATTTAGAAGACCTCCCCATTTATGATAAAGGCAGACTTTGGTGGCAGATAAAAATTCACATCAGCGTATGTTCAGCTGATGATACTTTTAGCTATCTGCATATTTTTTAAAGGTTTTTGGAATAGAAACAGATTAAAATCAGGATTCTAGAGAAAAACAGCTTTTTGGTAAGAGGAGATATCACAGGTGAGTAAGTGCCAAAATCTGAATCCAAGTGGAAATGTTTGGGTTACACAGGCAGATGGGAATCATACTGTCACAGCCTGCAGGATTCCTTGGTGTTACATAGGCCATTGGACTGCCTTGACTCTGTATTCTTTGAAACAGATCACAGCTTTCTAAAAAAAAAACCCACCAAACTAAAATCCCTCTGTATTTAGACATTGCCAGGAGCAGAGAGGTCAGTCTTTGGGAACTATGCAACTGGTTAACTACTCCGCCATTTTTAAAAAGAGGTATCAAATTTTTTCAATGAGTTTACCCAAGATACACTTGTTATATGACACCACTGTATGCTGTAATGGTTTGTGTTATATCAACTGAAGGGCAATCTGACACCAAATTCCTGATCCCCAGAGGTGCTCAGAGGTTGTGACCAAGTCCCCTTAACCTGAATACACAGAGGTCAACTCCCAATAAATTACATTTTCCACTTCTTTAATCAATGTTTTATATCTTGTATACGTCCCTAGTACATTGAAACAATCATCAGGTGATATACTCTTCAAAGAAAATAAGTTGATAGTGATTTTTAAAACAAAAAATTGAATTGTATAATCTCATGATCTTGGAGGAGCATTTAATACAGACAACAGTATTTCCCTAGAGCCAAACATTGGAATGTATAGAGAGGTAATTCCCAATAAAACAGCAAAATGGTTATCCATTATTTATAGATGTGCCTGTACAGAACCTTTTATTAATTCATGAGACTATTTAGGAGTAAAAACCAGAACTGAAACTTTTTAAAATGCAGTTTTTGTGAGACTACCTTGCCAGACGCAGCTTAACATTTTTTCGAACATAAACACCACGCCACAAAGGAGTTCATTAGGTAATGGCAATTAGATCTCTAATTGTTTGGCACTGCTGGAATTACTGCACTGTATTTAAATGCCAGACATGGAACCTTAGTGATTGGTTCATCCTGTCTGCACATTTCCATTGGCTACTGAGCCTGAGGAATGACAGTCACGTTAGATGTCATGTAAGGCATCTGACCTTGCTCTCCCAGCACTTGATCTTTGCACTTCAAGTGGACATTTATCATTGTTCTCCAGAGACAGAACTCAGGTGGTTCAGATGCACCACTGGTTTTCACTTTATAAAGGCATTATAACACTCCCTTAACTTTATCCTTCTGTTGCAGGAGAGATGGAAATACAATTTTGCTGCCAGCTGGCCAGGTGAATTTACTCAGCAGAGTGAGAGAGGAGCAGGCTCCTGTGGGTCAAAAGACTAGAAAGAAGAGTTGTTTAGTTTCAGAGGACATACTCTTCAACTCAAACAAATTTTCAATGCTCATAGCTTCTTTGCTAGTAAAGTTGAAGACTTTTATTAATCAAATTTCACTGCTTTGTTCTTTTTGTGACACAGGGAACGCAAAGGTCAGAGATTTTCAAATGTAATAAACCTAGCAGGTAACAGCAGCCTTAGTTGTAAAACAGTGGTCCTTCAAGCTTCAAAAGAAATAGAAAATCTCATCTGTAACTAGTAAACTGTCTGCTACTTTTCTTTCAATATTGAAATTAGCCACTCTGACTGCAGTTATCTTCTTGTGAGATTTCAGGAGGACTTCATTTCAGTCTCTGTGAAGAATTTGACCCGGTATGTTATTCTCAAAAGGATCCAGTAGGAAGCTCTCTTTTTTCCTTATTTTTTTCCTTTTTTTTTCTTTTTTTTTTTCTTTTTTTGTTTTTTTATGCTAAAGCTCACAAGAAGGCTGGTTACGACTTCCTCAGATATTAGTGTTTCAATTTGCATCTCTGTGTAGCAGAGATGGGTTAATGCAAACTGTTGGTCTGAAAGTCAAGGTTAATGTCCATCTCTGTGGAAAAGCTGACTGGCTACCTAAAATGGCAAGGAAAGTCTGGATTCAGTTTCAGGCTGCAAGTTTGGGACATATATCTTTTTTTAACATTTGAAGAGATACATCTGAACCTGAAATAACTTTAAAAAAGTAAGGTTTGAAAAATTGGCTTGATTTCACTAGGCATAGTATTTTTTTCAGGCATTTTACCTCAGATTTTCCCTCATCAGTGCTTCTCACAAGTGGGGTTTTTTTTGGAGGCAGACAAGGAAGGTGGTATTTAGAGGCATCATATTTTCTGACTACCCACTCTTAAATTAATATTTTCATGACCAAATTTTTTATCCTATCCATTAACCTTATTTTGCCTCAGTAGTTAAACAAATGTTGCCATAATTAGAGAAAAATACAGAGGTAAAAGAATACAAAGTGGCTGGCAATTTACTGTAAAATTCAAACTATTCAGAGTTTGTTTCTAATACCCTTTTTTTCCTGTCTTTTGATTTTTAAAAATACTTAAGTGCTAACTGAATAATTACTGCTCAAGAACAAGGTAGAATTTATTGGCAAATCCTAAGTTGTTACTGTTGGTTTTTACTTAATTTTTCAGGGAGAGAGATGAGACTTTTTTTACAGATTCCATACCTTTCACTCCTCCCCCCCCAAACTGGTGACAGTTGTCACACAAATGTGACAATCTTTTAGGCCAAAGTCTGGGATCACAGAATCATGGAACGGTAAGGATTGGAAGGGACCTTTATAGATCATCTAGTCCAATCCCCCTGCCAAAGCAGGTCCACCTAGATCAGGTCACACAGGAACACATCCAGGCGGGTTTTGAAAACCTGCAGAGAAGGAGACTCCACACCCTCCCTGGGCAGCCTGTGCCAGGGCGCCATCACCCTCACAGTAAAATAGGTTATTTTTCTTATGTTTAAAATGGATCTTTACTGGTTTTGTTCAAAGCTGATTCTGTAAGGTTAGATTTTGTGAAAATAAAAATGCCAATTATAGTTTTTAAATGTTGTCCATAATCACAGTGTGGTCCGAACTATGAACCACAAATCAGTGAACAAACTCACTCCAGCATGTTGCTGTGGGGATCAACATAATTTTGACTTCTGCAAGAGGCAGGACAGATTCCATCCAAGTATGCAAGAACAAAGGGAACATTATTTTGTCTCATGATTCATCACCACAGTTGTCAGCTAAAACCTAGCTGTAGGTTCTTTATCAGTGGTATCAAGCCAAAAGAGTTATGCAACTTTTTTTCCTTTGCTGATCTGCAAAAATGAAGGGTAGAAAACCCAGCCTTGTAGCTACAAAACATACAAAGCATTTGACGTAAGAGTTAAGAGACCTTATATGATGCTAAACTTTTCGTACTGCAACATTTCCTGCCACTGTGGGTATGTCAATGGGATAATCTGTTGTAGTGTGAGTTATGCACGCAGTGCCAAAGGTGAGAGTGAAAGTCAAGGTTAATTATCCAACAGTGGTGTCCAAGGCAAAGGAGATTTTTCTGACTCACTATTCCCATTGAGGCAAAGACCACTATGTTCTGTTGGAAACCCTTTACTTTCTTATTTTTACATAAAAGGATCAAATCCTATCTATCTTTTATAGCTTTCATAATTATGCAACTTTAACCAAAAATGTAATCTGCAAGTTTCAGTGTAACAAAGCAATATTTGAGACTCTCTCATTGCATTTTGTGTGGATGAAGTCTTGCTGTGTCTAAATGCACTAAGTACTGGCTGAAATTCACAGCTGTGTGTTTTGGTTTTTTCCTGAATCACCACTCTCCTGGATATCAGGTGTTTTAAGAGGATGTAAAAATAAATCTATTCACAGCAACTTTATCAACTGTGTTAATATAATTCTTAATGTCTGAGGACTTTGCATAGCTACAATTGAATTTGAAGGCCACGTTGGTCCTCTGTACCTGAGCTTGAGACTAAACATAGTTGCTGTTCACTAGCTGGGCCTCCTGCAGAGGAGCTTGACATCAAAGAGACAAACTAGCTAAGTCATAATTAGCCCCAAGCTTGTTTGGAGTAAATTGTAAACAATATATCAAGTTGACTAATTGTAATGAGTCTAACTACCAGACACTGAACCTTAGGGATTGGCGCGCCTTGTCGCCACATTAGCTCTTGATATGGCATCTGAGAGCAGAGTGGTGCACAGTCTGTGCGCCAGGAATCCCAGCACTTGAATCCAGCTCTGCCTGGGGACATCCATCACTGTCTACAGTGGGCAGGAGTCAGGTGCCCCTGCTTCTCCAGGGCTCGCGCAAGCACAGCAACTTAGCTGCAGGATTTCTCACATTAATCTACACAGTTTGGGAGACTCTTTCAGAAGTGAAAAAGTTGAAAGCCACTAGAAGAATTATCAAGAAAGCTGCAGGCTCTGTGTTGCCAGTTTTGGTAATGCAGGCTGTCTTATAAAACATGTAACTTTATTAAAGGAACAACTGAGCTCGTTTCTCATTCCCTTTCCAAAATGTTCAAGCATCTAGAAGGTGACATATCTAATCTATAGCAGGCTCACTAAGTGTTATTTACTGGGAAGATTTTCCCTGACATTGCACAAAAGCAAACAGCAGTAAGCTGGGTTGGTGAGAGTCGGTGCATTTTGATAAACAACAAAAACTCTTGGACTCGTAATTTTGCCCGACTGACACAGATTCACTGTACTCCCACATCTATCCGTGACACTTTTTCAAAGCTGCAGGTACAAAGGCTGTGATAGGCACAATATGAGAAATAGCACACTGTCTGTGGATGTCTGCTCCATCACAGTGTCAACACAGAGCAGGAACAGATCAAAGATTCCTAATGGGACAAATTTCGATTAGCTCATATTGACTCTGAATATAGGAAATGCACATACGCACACACACATGCACACGCACATGCACACGCATGCACACACACACACATAAATATTTTAGGTAATGTGTAGTGACATAAAAGAACAAAAATGAATGTGCTTGCAAGCCAGTAAGCTATTACATGATAAGAAAAAAAGAGTTCTTATGTTGTCTGGTGAGCTCTTGGTGAGTTTTTAGCAGCCTGCCTTTCTTAGCAACCTATTTTTTCTCTACTTATCCTTGCTAAAATAATTCTTGAACTGAATTTTCTCTTATAAGTATATTAGATATGAAAAAAAAAGAAAATAATTTCAGGAGCAAAGCATGTACATAACATTTGATACTGAACTATGGTGCAATGAACAAAATTATGAAAGCTGCAAAAAATCTTTCTGAATCCCACCAACTTACATACTGGGGCATAAAATGTCTGTCTGCAAAAATTAAGGAAGAGTTCTTTCATTACTCAGTTGCAGCTGTGCCCAGTTACTTCATTGGAAAGTGAAAATGTTTATCGGGTTATTTCTGGCTTCTAAGAGCAGCGGCCACAGCTTTTTCTGCCACCCATACAGACACAGATCCTGATTAGGTCATCTTAAACCACAATTCTGAGTAGATTTTCTCCTAAAGCCAGAGAAGCACCCATGAAATACTTTGTCAAGCTCAAAGTGAACAAAAGAAATGTTGTCTTCAGTCTCACAAGGACCCACCATGAAAAGAGAAGATGTTTTTCTCCATCCTTTAAAAATGCATTTAGTGCAATATTGGGGAAATAGGAGTTAGTAGCCAGCTGCCCACCAGCACAGTGCAGAATCCCCGCCTTCTGCCAGAGCTGTCTTAGCCCTGCAGGGTCATGGGGAGGAGTGAGTACCGCAAATGTATTCCAGCCATTATTCACCTAGTCAGTTATTATGTGAAGTGAAGAAGAGAAGTTATCAGTTTTACTTCCTGGCTTTTAGTATAGAGTCATGCTGGGCAAAAAGTATGTGTCAGGGTCTTAATTTGCCAGCATCCCCTTTTGAAAGGTCCTTACTGCTGTGGTTACTCTCCTGAAGGACAGTGATGTTTATATTTGACAGAGTGGCTTTTGTAAATTATTTGTTATGTTTGAGGTATCTGTGCAAATCATATAAACCAGCATTTCAACTACATGAAATTATCCTTAGTCTGTACTACCACGCCTAATCATTATATATTGTAGTTACCTGTCCCCTTTGACCTTCAATTAATCTGACGGTGTTAATTGTTCACAAACTATTCAAGTGTTCTTGGATTTATTACAGAAGCTCTTAATTTAAACACTGCAGCAAAACAAAACAAAAGTCCTCATATGACAATGGCAAGCTTGGGGCTATGATACTTTTCAAGACTGAGGAAGCTATGCAATCCACAAGCTCTGAAGCAAGCAGTTTACAGACCAGCTCATAAACACCAGAAAAACAAAACAGAACCAATGTGTCCTCAGCTGATACTGTTCATGATAGTCAGTATGTGAAATAAAATCCAGTTTCTCCCAAGTGAGACTCACTGTACCCTGGAATCTGAAACCCAACTGTGCTGACTTAGCTGGTTTATTTTAGCACAATGGGAAGAACAGTGAGTCTTTGTCATAGTGACAAAGGTATAATATTTGCTTGTCACCAAATCCTACCCAAAAAGAGGGCATCAAAGATGTCATGCTGTACATTTCAGTTTGTGACAACAATAGTATCCCTGTGGTCCCCAGCATCCCAGGAAAGTTATTCTACATTTTTCTGATATTCAAGATATTAAAACAGAGACACACCTGGTACCAGGTCAGTTTTGTCAGCTCAGAAGGATGTTCAGAGCTGCAGATATGTAGCTTGTGCCCTAGGCTTAACACGGTCCCAATACTCATACCGATTTGCTGGAACGTGTTTTGGAATTAGGTATAACTAACCTTGCTGTGCAGTAGGATGACAAACAGTTTTATCACCCCTAGGCTGAGCCAATAAAGGACCAGTGGGGCTCTACTGGGCACATGCAAGTTGGTGCACTTTGGAATCACCTGTGTTACAGAACCTGCTGTTTGCCAACAGGGTGTGCTCCACAGAGGCGAGCCCACAGAGTAGATTCGTAAAGCAATTAAGAAGATGGTTGTTCTAAAGGGCCATATCAGCTCACCCTTTTTATTACCTTGCTCCACACCCCTGCCCTCCACCTCCCTCCACCCCCCCCCGCCCCCCGAAGAGCTATTACAAGGATCCAGGGAATTGAGCAGTAAAAATAACACACCCTCATTAAGCCTGTATGGCCTCAGTTTGTAGCAGTATAATTTTTTGTTAGTATTTTTATACCTCAGAAAGTGAGTCAGGTGGTTTCCCCCCCGGTTAATGTAGAAAGTCAAAGGAAGAGCTTTTTATTTTGGCCAATCATTATTTTAATCATACTCAGAGAAGAGTGTGTCATTGACTGTCTCTGCATGAAAAGGGGAATATATCTAAAATACAGAAAGATAGCTGGGGTATGCATGCTTTTTGCAACAGTCCTGAAGGAGCAAGAGTGTTAATTGTGGCCCATTAAACATATAATGTGAAACCTGTATTATACATAAGATTATCTTGTGCCTCAGATACTGTGAGACAGTGAGGATCCAGCCCCTCTTTTCTGCCTCAGTCTATATCTTCTCTGATCATTTAGCCAAGGTGAAATCCCTTAATTCTTGTTAGCTGCCTTGATTGAAAAGGCTCTTCCTGTTTTATCCATTGGTAACACTATTTTAGTAGCACAGCTCTTCTAGCAAATCCCTCTGGTTTAAAAGGGGTTGGCAACATGACTATTTTAAAGACTCTTACTATACTTTGGAACTGGTCACTGTAGGTACATCTCATTTGCTTTTACCTCTTCAAGGATCACATTTGCCAGATTTAGCACTTTGGATATTTTATCTAAAACATTTAGTGCCTCTCTTGTGAAAATGCAAGGACCGAAGCTGATATACTGGGGCTGAATACTTATACAGATATGTACAGACCCTAGAGTGTAAATATATGTACACTGTTAATTTCAGTCTTGGGTCCGTATTAGGTCTTTGAAGTTGGATATGATGATAATGATGAAGCAGCCAGTGAAGAAACTTTTAAGAGTCAGATGAGGATAAGTGAAACACGTCCAGTATTCTTTGTAGTCACTGGAAGTAGAACAGGTATCAAATGTAAGTTTAGGTATCATGCTATAGCAGAATGAATCCCAGTATCCATGCTTTTAAAATGATGATTTACACATTTTCAAAGCTATATTCTTGCAAAAGTTTCATTTTAAAATGCCTTAAAGCATGCAGTTATTTGGAAAAATGTATATATTTCTCTAATCAGTGCTGCGCTAAGATCTGACCATGTAACCAGAAAAAAAATAAATGATGACAACATTGTTGTTTCCCTAAATGCACAAAAGAAGTTCAATTATTAAGTCATTTTTTATTAATGCTAAGATCCTGAGTTAGTTTTTAAGAGGAAGAGAAAGAAAAATGTCACTGACATTTCTCTTTTGATCCACCAGTTTTTAGGAAAAAAAAGTAATGCTAATTTATGCTTTCTTGTAGCCATTGCTGAAGGATTCTCTGACAAAATTCAAACATATCCAAAAATTTTAATTCATGTACCTCTTTATCAAGCACAACATTTTGTCACATTTGTAGTTTGCTGTTTCCTGGTCTCAGTGGTGTATCCTTCAATGTCAAATTAAAACCAAGACTATCAACACATGTTATATCATCAGTGTGCATCACTGTTGGAAAAAAATCCCCGCGGCTAAAAAGTCTTTGAGATTAACTCATTGGAAGATGTATAGTTGTGTCAACTGGGCATTAGTTAGTGATCATCAGGTGGTTAGGAGTGATGTTTTGGTTGCCAGCAATGTGATGTAGTTTGTCCAAGGGAGAGAGAATAGTGTTTTTCTAATGTAATATTTTTTATGATTACACTAGTTCCCATTTCCATCTCTGGTTCTGATGTGATGCCCACATCTTTCTGGCTATTAGTGAACCCTATTGTTGTCACCACTTCCTTGCAAGACTGTTATTCTTCTTAACCTCTGTGATATCTGCTCCTAAGCCAGTTTATACAGTTTCTGTGGGGTAACATCTTTCTGTCATTTGGGTTCATCTAAGAATATACTGGCTAGCAGGAATTTTCATATCTAGGTGTCCCAGTTTATAGATTTACTATGTGGCTGAGTAAGAAATGCCCCAGTTACTTTGAATTCACTCTTTATTTCTTTCAGGGGAAAATGCTAATTTATTTAAAGCATCGTGACTAGCTGATACACTTTCAAGTATTCATAAGAGGTATAGATGAAGGAAAACATATCTATTTGCATCAAGATTAAATCTGAAATGGAATTTCTGTCCTCCTGCCATCCATTTCAGGTCTCAGTTGGATCAGCAAGCTGAGCTGACTCACACCTTCAAGCTCCTTGGGAAAACCTGGTGCCAGCAGAAAGGTAAGAAGTGTGTGGCCAGTTTTAGGGGCACAGTAATTTTTAATCAATTGGTCCAGCCCTTTATTTGTTTCTGATCTGTTCAAATGGATACTACTAGTCAAGTATTTGCTACTTCTCTATTAAGAGAAAGATCTGACATGCCTTCAAGTAGGTTAAATTTGAGTGTCACTTTCTGGGGGATGCAAAAGTTGTTTTATTAAAGCAAATACTGCCTTTTGCACTTGACAGGCAAGTTAAAAACTCTGACTCGGTGAGAGGTAAATGCCTCTCAGTTTTCCTGACTTGCTTCATATGGTTCCACATTTTAACATATAGCTCAAAATGAGACCAGACATCACTTTGTGGTGTCAGTAGCTTTGAGGTGATTACTCTCCTGAGCCTTTTTCTCTGGCATGATCATACCAGTGATACAATCAACAAAACAAAGAGGAGTAGGTTGGTTTTGATGAGGGAGGGGGTTGAAGGAAAATTGTAAGTAAAATATGTGTTAAAATAAAACTGTATTACTAGTCCTACAGATGTTCAAAACCATAAATCTATCTAATCGTGTTCAAAACCTGAATTGATGTTCACGTAGCAGGACCAAACACAGGATTAAAATGTAGATGAATCTCAAACCGAAATCTGTGTTACATGGAGCAGCGCTGGGTGTAGTCATCATCAAGAACATCTGAGTAATGAGCAAGAAGGAACAGAGTAGCAAGCTCTTTATCCTTAAAGGTAACAAGGAATCTTGAGCAGATTTTCCTTTTTTACCTGGCATCTCCTGGATAGAAGCATGTGCTATGCAGCATACGTCCATGGGGAGCCTGAGACATCCGACATTCATACGTGTGTTAAACTGAGGAACTGTAACTAGTGCACACATGCTGTGTCATCAGTCTGTGCATGTGTAAAAGCCACTGGTGTGAAATTTGCATTCAGAACAAGAGCATCATGCTAAGTAGGGCAGGCTGTAAAAACCTAGACATAAGGCCAAAGTCTTTGTATCCCACCTGGAGAAAGTCTCCAGGTGGAGGCAGCAAGTGTATCTGGGAAATCTGGACAGTTCCAATCTTGCTACTGTTTGGGCAAGCATTTCTGTGACCCTTTGGAGACAGATTTTGCCTAAAACAACGCTATTCTTTTGGACTAAACTCCAATGTCTACTTCTACCATTTGACTATACCTAGGATGCTGCAGCTTCAGAGTCTGAAGCTGATCAGATAGCTAGAAAGCTTGGCTTTCTGACTAGGATACAAACCACCATCTCAAGCTTTTTCCCTAGAGAATGGATTTTATTATATAAAAATAAAAGGAAAAGTGTATATTCTTTGCTATGTGATCAATACATATGTAAATCTTTAATGTTAAATGACCTAAACAAAATAGAATAAAGTAAGATCCTTGATCTGTTCTGAACAGAAAGGGTAAGATAAATAAACTTTTTTTTTTTTTTCAGGTGAACATATTATGAGAAGAATTCAGGCAGCAAGATCACAAGTAGCATATATATGACCATATAATAATCTAGAAAAACAAATAGAGGTGGATAACATCCTGTTTCATTTGTAATGTACCATACTGTAGAAGAGAGTGACATTTTCTTTAGTTTGAGTTCCAATAGGACATCCTATTTCCATGAGGTATCCTATTTGTACATCATTTAATGAGATACAGATTGTAGGAATGTGGCATGCAGAGGTAGTCACCTCTTCTCAGGTGTTTGTTTTGTATCTGGAAACAGTGTCAGGAGCTTATGTGTTCACTGACTTACTAGTATTCATTTGTGAGTATGTGTGTGAGAGAAGATACACTTTGCTAGGGATTCTTTCAACACCGAGACTCTGATTCTCTGAGGAGTATTAGGGACAGGCTTGGGTTTGCTATGTCAGACAAACAAAAATAACCACTATTAAGCTACCAAAAAGCTAGAGAAAGAATATAAAATAATCACAGATGTGATCATTTTCAGATCACAGGTACTTTCCAAAGAAATGTAAACTAAGGGAACAAATTTTCTGTCAATTGTGCTCAACTATAAGAGGGTACCAGTTTTCCACTGTGGCACATTTACCTGCTGTAAAAGTTTTACCCTCAAATTTATGGCAAGAAATGTCCTTATTTTCTTCCTTTCCACATAAAATTAAACAAGAAAAACTTTTTTTCAGGATTATGTTTTAAAATATCTACTTCAGATCAATACTCACAAATACTTATAGTTAGTCCAGAGCTTTTCACTACTGACTTTTAATGCAATTAAGGAAATCCAAATGAGAGTTCCTACCCTAGCAACTATTAATAAAAGTCATATTTTTTCAACTTCATCAACAAAACACATAAAGTATTTATTAATTTTACCAAATGAAAATTCAAAGAATTTGCGCATTTAACTACTTTAGTTGGATTCTAAGCTCTCTTTGCTAAATATATGTTAGGTTGTGTTTCCCAAATGTATTCAGCCATGTGATATGTAGTACCAGCTCATTCATATCAGATGAAGTGTGACTGGAAATAAAGCTGGATCTTTTTAAGAAGACACAGTCCTTTGCTCCATATTTCCAAACCAAAATAGCCAAGTTCATTGTATTTTTGCCTACATTTCACTACTGCTCCTTTTCCTTCTAAGTGAAGACTAATGTAAAGACAATCACTAAAGAAGCAGCAATCATAATACCCTATACTAACTAAATTCAGACTTACGGCTACCCACAGGAGAAATACATGACAGATCCATTGTTCTGTATTAGCAGGATATTGTGCCAGTATATGAACACATGAAAACTTTGAAGGCTTTGAATATTTAAGGCAAGACACTAGTGGCTCATCCCAGTGGGAACCACAGAAAAGGGGAACCTGATTAAATTTAATGTCATTGTCACTTTTTTTTCCATTGCTAAGAATTATATAGGTAGCCATAGCTACCACACTGTTCAGACACCATGACCACAATATTCTCCCTCAGAGGCTGGCGTCAAGGGCTGAATTATTCACTCAAAGAATGTGATTCATTACTAGATGTGATTCTCGCAGATTAAAAGATTTGTCAGTATACAAAATACATGTATATATTCTAGGTTCTTATTTTTAAGTCATTGCTACACACTCATTAACCTTGAAAGGCAGCAATTTTTATTAGCATAATTTAAGTTTGGAGCACATCTGCCCTTGCCCCAGTCACAAAGCTGTGAAGTAACTGAGCAGCTTTTTAACTATTTACTGCACAACAAATTATGAAGCTGAAAACTAAGGTACGAATATGTAGGAGGCAACTCACAGATTCTGCAATTAAAATGTTTTTAAGCTAGTTTCTTAGAAATGTTTGCCTACTTGAACTATCCCCTTATCTATTGTTTATTCTGTCAAATTAAACCTCAAATAAATACTCTGCTTTACTGCAGAAGCACATAACTCTGTTTCTCCACTGTTGTTTCTGTTGCTAACTCCTGTCTTCCCCAGACTTGCCTCACAGTGCTATTTCTAAATTGCATAGACTAATTAGACTCATTTCCATCCCAAATAACTTCTGTGAGCATGCCTCATTTACCACTCACTGAGATACATGAATAAAGAAATGTCTCTATCTACCGGGATCTTCCCAGTGAAAAAAGGCTGTTTTCTAATGTGTTTAGAGAATTACATTTTTTTTCCTGTATGAGATACTATTAGCTGATTTTACCATTTCTCCTTTTTACTCACAAGGAAAATATAGTTCTAAAATAAATTTCCAGCTCACAGTGCTGACAAAGTTTAACACCACAGCAATCCTTTCACATATGTTGATTACTCTATCTCGGTACCACAGACTTTTGCTGGGTTTAGGGATGTGACAATGATCAACACTAGATGGGCCAGACCATTAACATTTATGCAACTTGATCTCAACAGGGAAGCCGATGACAGGCAAAGTGACAGAAAGCCCTATTCTATCCCCCCTAATTGTTTCCAGCATGTAGTGTGTATGGCAGGATTACCAGGAAGAGATGGTAGGTGAGCAGAGAACTACTCTCCTCCTAGCAAGTTTCTTAAAACCCTCAAGCACCTGTCTCTCTGCACTGAGTCTGTAAGAGCTGCACAGGATGCTCTCTGCAAATCAAGCCATAAAGCTATAGAAGGCCTACAGAGCCAGAGGCAAAATCTGAGAGCCAAGAGGAGAAATAGAGATATGAACACAAAATATTTGCAAATTGGTCTCCTCATCAAAATTAATATTTAATGAATGAATGAAGGAAGTTTCTTTTTTCTTCTTCTTTCTAAATGAAACTAACCAAAATGTGTTAATTGCAGAGAGATAATTATGTTAACCTAGCAAGCATTTTTTTTTTTTCCAGTAGTTATTTTTCTCAAATTAATTGGTCTGGGTTGTCTTCCAGAAAAATTTCTATCTCTAATCCTATTTTGAATTCAAGAAAGGGGTTTCTGAATAATATATGTAGGCATTTGTGAGTTGTTAATGTTCTAAGCTAGCAATAGGTAATTTAAATATCATAGCTTCTAATTTGCCAGATGCCTTTATTCAAATCAGGTATTTTCTTCTCCTGCAAGCAGCCCTTTGAAATTAAGGTGTCTACTCACAGCAGACAAGTACTGAGCTGAACTAATGATGAGGGAACCGGAGTCTCTATTTAATAAGACAACAAGCACCACACAAGTGAGGTTGCTTCAGAAATTGGAGCCAATGTGACTTCTGATTGCCACATAATTTTCTTAGAAGAAACTCTCATACCAACAGAAAAGCCTGAATTTGTGCCAGCATGAGATGGTAGCACCTTGAAGAGCTGTTACCTCCTGGAGAGGCATGTGGTTCTGCTTGGAGCATGATGTTCCCCATACTGATGCTCTGGCAGGTCCATCATGTGAGATGGAACATGCCCTACCCCAGGAACTGCTGGTTGTGGGAGAGCAACTGGCACGTCATCCTTAGGTCCTCGGGTGCAGAGGGATTCTTGCACTTTGGAAGCCTCTCTCAACTACAGAAACAAGATAATCAGAAAGCAAATATTGCCCCAATGTAGTTTTAAGTCAATATTTTGAGCTGCTGCCTGACCTATTTGATGACAGCCAGGGTTGGAGGTCACCTACCTGTTGATGACAGCATCAGGAGCACAGGAGTCAGTCAGTAATCTTCCTTGCCACTGTTCAACTAGGTTTGTTTGCTGATTATTTCAATCCCAAAACTCATCCCATTCTCTTCACTGGGAGCTTTCTGCTGATACAAGAAAAGAAGATCACAGAACCCCCTCAATTCTTCTCACTGATAACTCCTATTTCTATCCTTCTGAGAAGTGTTTTGCCTCTTGGAAATTTCTGGGAGATACCAGAGATAAATCCAGAGGGTTTGCTATTGAAAGCTGAATGGGGTCAGTATTTGAAGCTTGTGTCCACTGCATGGGTGAGAGCGTGAACACAGAGGCCATCTGGGTAAAGCAAGTGCAGAGTCGTCGCGGCGGCTCTGCTCCGTAAAGGAAGCCTGGCATCTAGTGGACATTTAGCTCTTGCATCATGTCTACCTTTTTGGTTAGTAGAGCTGAGAGTTACACATAAAACACCCTAAAAGTGGTCCCAACCGCAAAGTCGTGTGCCTGACCCCAAGTTGTAGCGAGCTTTAGTACCAGTTGCAGTTAAAAATTCATGAGAACTCTTAAATCATTTGACACTTCTAAAAGACCAGTTGAGCTGTATTTTAAACAGCTCCTCAATGGAACTTGCTTTTGTGCCATAGAGCATATTTTCTGTAGCATTTCCCCAAAATTAATGTAAACGTGTGGAAAAAACAATGTCAGAAGACATATAAGGAAATAATTCTGAATACCTGCCTGGAATGAGAGATGCAAGATACAATATCCATAAAAGGTACTACAGGAAGAACTCACATTATTGTCATTTAATGTCAAATAGATTTTGTTAGTTGTTCCAATAAGATGCAAGCCCCCTAAATTTCTTCTTTCCTTACTTTCTGAATTTATTGTGAATGCATATTGCTCTCTTTGAGTTTCAAGTCAACATCTGCATGAGTTATGTTTCTTTTTCTTTCCTATTCCTATCCAGAGCTTATTAGAGGCCAAGGTGTAAGTATGTTTCATGCTGTATAGTTGCTTTGAATAGATTTGTTCTTTTCACTTAGAGCAATATTTTCCTGTACTTATTCATGCTGTTATAGCTTACTATGCACTTAGTCCTATTAAAAATAATAGGATTCATTTTGAAATAAGGTAATACACAACATTAACAGAGGAGAGGGCATGATTCATGTAGTAATTAAATTATTTTATATTTATTAATTAAGTTAAACTGTATTACATGGGGGTTTTATAATACTTAAAAAAAATGCTTCCTTTTCTTACAACTAATTCGGTAAAACTGCTACAATTGATGGACATAAGATTCTGAAAAGCCTTAGCAACAAAAAAATGAGTGTGTCTTTAAATGGATTTTAAGGGCATTACACCTGCCACTGGCAGTTCCCTCTCCTGCTGTCTATGAGAGCCCTCTTGCTCTGGCTTCTACAGCAGCAGCATCTCTGATCCCGCACTCCCTGATCCAGGTCCTACATCAGCAACATCCTTGATCCTGCTCTCCTTGCTTAGGCGCTTGACAACTAGATTTCTAACCATGCTGAAAATTGCTAGTGGGCCAATATTTAGCACAGAAGTCATTCTTTGCTGTACATAGCAGCGGGGAGAGATTTCTCTAGACTGGCACTCAAGCATTAATGGAGCAGTAATGAAATTTTTGACATGCAGATAATGGAGCCTGTCATGATCATATTGTTTAACTAAATAGCCATAGAAATGATAAAGGACTAAGAATATGCATTTTATAATTCTCAGTCTTTTTAAAGGAGAAATTATACTTGAAAATCATTTGTTTATAAAGCAAAGACAGAAGTGACAGAAATGTTAATAACTTCACTTAGCAAGTATTTGAAAATACTGAGCTTTCAGCAAAGCAGTGTTAGAAAATAAGGCACCACAATAGTACTTGCTAGGGAATACTTAGCCAATATCCTCTTGGTTTTTGCTCTGTAGGCAATACAATGTGTTTGTTTGTGTTTAAAGTGTAACACCAATTAAGAAGCACATTTGTTTTCATCCCAAGAGGTTTATTCTGTTTTTATTGAAAATCTCAATAAAGCCTTAAGTGTGAAGCGTGCATTCAGAAACACCTTGAATATTCCCCTTGCCTTGCCCTCCAAAGAGAAGTGAACATAAAAAGTCCAAAATGGAAAAAACTTTGGAGATGAACCCTGTGTGGTACCAAGCAACTTTTGTGCTGGTTTTCACGGTGAAAAAGAGACCTTTTATAAATATGTGATACAGAAATAGACCAAGAAGAACATTGCATTTATATGAGGTCACACCCACTACTGGATAGCTGCTTTATGGACTGATGTATCAGCTTGACTTCCTCACCTCTGGGTCTGAAGATGCATGACCTCTGTGCTTCAGCTCTTGACTTTTCCAGGATGGCAGGAGAAGGAAAGCTGCCCTGCTTCTGTGCTGGCCATGGTTGTCTGTCTGTCTTTTTTTTGTTTATCACAAAGTGTGGTTCATAGTAGACATAAGAGAACTCCTGTCAGCTCCAGCTCTTAGCAAACCAGTGAATATCTGACCTCAGCAAAAGCTGCAGTTACTGTAAGGAGTCGTGAACTGTACTCACAATGCCCTGTCCTGTTTTTCCTTTCGTCCTTATGTTACAGAGAAGCAGAAACCATGGAGGGAAGAAGAGACAAGTAGCTAAAGGCAATAGTATCTATCTCTAGGAGCTGTTAATCACAGTTAGAGAACTACAGTCTTTATTCAGGATTGCCTTTTCCTTCTTTTTGTTCTTATCTCAAATGCAGGAGTTTGGGGTTTATTACATCCTTAATAATCTAATTTAAACCCCTACCACAGATAGACTCAAACATTGATTTTTTTTTTCCATTTGAAGTATATATATATATAAGGACCAAACTGCACAAGCTTGTTCATGTGATATTGTTGTCTTACATGGCAAAAAAATCATTAAAAGGCTAAACTAAGGAAAGCCCCCATGAGGTCTACTTGACTTTCTGAATTGTCCTGTGCTGTTCTTGTTCAAATCAGGTGCAAGAAGGCAGATTAAGAAACTGGGAAAAGCATACTGATGAAAGAGTGGAACATAGAAAAAGAATCATTTACAAAATGTAGCTGGAACGGGCTGCAGGAGGTTACGCAGTCCTTTCTCTGCCTGAAGGCAGGATCAACTATACCAATGTCAGCTTTGACAGGTATTTGTCTAACTGCTTCTTAAAAGTTTCCAATGATGACGAATTCACAACCTCACCAGATGTTACACTCCAGTGTTTAATTATCTCTGTGATTTGAAAGAATTTCTTAAGCCTAGTGCAATCACTACTTATTCTGGTTTTCATAAAAAAAGGGGGTCAGATCGTAGAATCATAGAATGGTAGGGGTTGGAAGGGACCTTTATAGATCATCTAGTCCAACCCCCCTGCAGAAGCAGGGTCACCTAGATAAGGTCGCAAAAGGCCAAAAGACCTTAACAAAAGATAAGGTCAGATGCTTCTCTACCTCTTTCAGCATCTTCCAACCCTTACCATTCTATGATTCTGTGTTCTGCTTGGAATTCTCTGCTTTTTATCCAGCATATTGCATTTATCTAATCTTTCCTTAAAAGCCATGATCTAGAGAAAGTAGAATAAATAGAGGTCTTTTCTGAACTATCTCAAATTCAGACACGGGAAAAAAAGCTGAAGGTCCCAAACTATGTGTCAAACTAAATACAATGCTCTTGCCTTACTGGGCACTGAGTATAACAGTTCTACTCAAAGAAACAAGGAGTCTTGGGGATGTGCTCATTTTTGTACAATCAAACATGGTGTTTCCATTTTTCACAGTGGTGTGACTTTTTTTACTCCCATATTTGCTTCTGCAGAACAGTTATGTAGGATTTTTTTTTCTCGCAACTGTATTGGGCGGTTTTTCATTTTGTGTGGAACCTGCTGTCTCATAACATCTAAGTTTTTCAAACAATTTCTTTAATTTGCAAGATAACTTTGAATTTTATTCTTCAGCTCCAGAATGCTTACAGTCCTGTCTCAGTTTGGTGTCATCTTCAAACTTGCTATGTCCAGTGTGTATCCCTTGATCTCGGTTGTAAATACAAGGATTGGAGAATAGCCATGAAAAAACACCCCATTTTATACATTCTTCTATGCTGATCATTGAGTATCAGGCCATTAATTGATTCTGGATTTTAATCTGGATCAAGTTTCTATGGCTTATGTGTATGCTATAAGATATCTCAAGTTATGGATATGTCATAACGACAAACTGCAAAAAAGCTTTACTGAAGTCAAGAGTTTTGCTGTTTTCCCCCTACACAGCAGCCTTCCTGCTCTGGTTCAAAATAAGTTAATTTCCTTTGCCATTGCATTTTGACAAATCCATGCTGGCTGTCGCTCTTTAGGTGTGAGTGTGTGAGGCGTGTGTGTGGGCATACGGTAAGCACTTCAAACTTCTTGGATTTTCTTGGCATAAACATTCCCTCTCAATAAAAGTGTTTCAAGCTTCAGCTGCTGTTTCAAGCATTTACACAAACCTTTATTCAAGTTTTTAAATATCAAAAAGTGAAGTAATAAATTATAGCAGCATATAAAGAAACACGAGGACAATATAAAAACAGTGCAAAAAACTGTTTATGTTTTTCTTTTGGAAAAAGAACTGGTCTTTATTAGAACTGGTCTATATTTAGAATTAGCTAATATATTTTATCCAGTGCAGGCAAGGCTTCTTTTAGCCTTCCATTTGCACGAAAGTGAGGTTTTAGAATTTAAACACATTAATTAAAGGCAAAGGAGGGGGAACAAAATAACACATTAATGTACCTAATGAAAGACTGTATATGACACACTCCATTTTTTTTGAGATTTGGAACAGTATATGGCAGAACTCTGTTACTGCTTATGCATAAATAATGTGTTAGTGAAAAACTTTTATTTGCTTAGGGTCAAATTCTGCCTTAAAAGCTTATTTCTGAAGTCTAGTTTAGTCCTTCCCTTCTCAAAAGCAATTAGGAAAAAGTAGCTGGATCAGGTTTTACAATATAATTAGTAAAAAAAACCCAAAAAGTATGTTTGTGAAAATGTGGTTTTGCTTATGTGTGTTTGTGTACATTTGTACTTATTTTTGCAAGCCCCCATGACATCGCTTTGGTGAACTATTGGGAAAGTGATATGAACAGTGGGACAAAGAGCTTTCAATTTCTGTTCATTTTTACCCTCTCAGCTTATGTACTACACATTATCAAAAAAGCAGCAGTATAGGAGAGTTACAAGCGATGTAGCCTGATAGCAGTAGGCCAAAAAGTAAGCATGTGAGCATACATTGGAAACTTGTTTTTTTCACTTGAGTTACAAGGACTGAAACATTTTTTGGCATGCTCTTTTGAGCTTAGGGTCCTCACACATTTGTTCCTTGAAAGAGTGATTAGTCTGATTTGCAAATAAGATGGGAGGTCTCAGCTGTGGGTGATGAACCCAAGATCCTTGAGAATTACGTATGTTCACACATTTCTGAACCTAAGTTCAGATGACTGGCAAACTGACATCCACAGGACTGCTACCACCTTTATAACCATGTTTCTCATACTGACTTGTTTGCTTCTAAAGCCTTGTTACGGTTATCTCTTCAGTCGCCAGCTATTGACTTAGGGCTTTTACTGACAGCTAGTAGTTTTCCTTGTAATGTACAAACTCTGAATATGGTAAAAAGAGAAATCAAACATGTTTATAAACAATGGAAACTATCTCACCAAGAACTTTATCTAATTAATAAACCAGGCATTTTTTACCATGTAATTGACTAAATTAAGGTGCTGTGTAGAAAAGAATCTTCAAAAAGTTTTTCTAAGTTTCTCATTCTGGGTCCCTTCTCAGCTTTACAGAGAGCAGCTTAAGCTCACTGCCATAGCATCCTGCGGTTATCTGGCAGAACCAAACCCTAAGCACATGCCAGGTTTTTTAGATATGTCATGTTTCTAGCAACCAAACAACTTAGGAACCAAAAGAGACTTTCATAGTTATTACAGTAGGTTTTGTCATACAAAGATCTATAATGCAATGAATGCCTCCGTTTTTAAAAGTAACCTTTCAACTTTAGGACAATCTTCAAAACATAATCCAGTGTGCTTCCTCATCAGTGCTGTTTTACAATGGCTTACCTGTGTATTTCACTAGTTAATAACACCAGAAATTGTTTATAGGAGTAAGACACGTATGTCCCTTCTTATTGTTCCAAAAATCATATATTCAGCAGTTCAGGAAAAACTGGTTTTGGTGGAACAGCACCTTCTTCACATGTACTGAACTCCATAAGCATTAAAGAAACAGTAACTACTGCTTTCCTTTCTAGCATAATTTTCTGACCCAATATTGATTCTAAGTGCTTAGGATACATAAGATGCCACTAAATCAGGGGTGTTGAGGGAAGGCAAATCATCTAGCAGATGATCATCCTTGACTATGCCCTATCAAGAATGTTTTAAATGATCTAGCCTGCAGTCCTGCGGTGATCTAAAGATAGTCTACAGTCCTGCGATGAACTCTGCATGGGTGATCTGCTGTGCCCAAATGCAAGTACAGCAGGAGCAGAATGAAATGTGAAACTAACTCCCTGATTGTTCCACTGAAACCGATATTCCCGCCTCAGACAGATTTATCTGCAACTTAGAATGTACTTCTAAGGAACAGATCTGGATGGAAGAAAGTCATCTGGTATAAACCATAGACTTAAATGTATTTCATGAAACTGAGCAACCTACAAGGCTAGTTCAGACTACTCTATTTTCATTTATTTGAACAAGAGGAAATGTCAACTGTAATATCATAAGCCCCACACCTTCAAGAGATAAATAAAATAGAAGCAGTACCAATCCTTGTAGCTGCCGTAAAATTGCTGTTGCAAAAGACATAATTCGGTATTTATTCCCCCCTGGACTGAATCCCCTACTTAATCAATTATCCCAGTGCTGGTATCGCACACAGTTTAATTCCTCTAAGATCATGAATGGACTTGGAGAATATATACAATGTTTTAAAAGTAACATTCACATTTTCCATAAGCAAATTTCATAGATGTCTCCACATTTAGAGAAAATAAATGTTTTCAAAATCTTATTTCATAAGTAGAAAGTATTTCTGGGAAATAACAAGTGGAATTCTACTCTGCAATCAGCAATAGATTGAACATTACTCCTTTGGCTCAGTACCATTTAATGTGCTTCAAGAGCAATTCATCTTTTGCATAGGAAAGTTTATACTAATCATATTACATACGAAAAGCAAGATACAGAAATAATGAGGAAAGCCCATCTAAGCATGCAGAAGCACTAAAAGGTAATACTTGGCCAAAAAACTCCCCTGAGTTCTCCCCAGGTCATGATCTTGCTGTGCCCCTTCCAAGACCTTGCTTATAAAGGCCAGAGGTGATGCCCCAAGAGAGCCTGACAGTGCAAATACTCCAGTTTGCACTCCTAACTATGGGACTTGATCCTGTAAGGTATCAAGTGCTGATGCAACTTCTCAGCACCAGAACAGTCCAGAAATGCCCTTCGGGCTTTTCTCTGAGGTGGCTGAGAATAAACTCCTGTTGCTCTCCTGTTTCTAAATACACACCCAAACCTCTCTCAACAAAATGAACTTAGGGAAAAAAGAAAAAAAAAAAAGTTTGAATCAAAATATCTAAGAAATGAAGTCTACTAAGAGTTTAGAGAAGATTCAGCATTTTCCTTCCATAATTATTATTGTAAATAATTTCACAAGGGTCAGGCATCTTAAAATTTACTGTGGGGGATTGTTTGGCTGCCGTAGCATTTAGCCCATTTTCCTCAGGAAGATAAGCTTCCAGTCGGGCAAAATCTCCCTTCCTGATCCCCACAAAAACTTCTGAAATGGACATCCAAATTTCAAATAAACTTGAAAAAGAAGCAGAAGTCCTCACGACAAGTAAAAGTTCCTTGGAAGTGAAACTTAGACAGGACAACGCAGAATTCTGTTTGGCAGTCTGCTGCTAAGTATATACAGAACCTGCTATGGTGGAGCAGCTCTCTTTGCCAGATGAGGGCATCATGCAAGATTTAAATGGGAAGCTGGAACACTTCATAGAGAGAGGAGGAGCTGAAGAACAAAGACCTAAACAAGTAGGAAACTAAGCTTCATTAACTCTGTTGTTCCCAAATAAAGTTGTTTACCTTCCCTTTGAGACTTTACAAAGTAAAACAAGGCACACAAAGCAACAGGGCTACTTAAAATGCATATAGATCTTTGCAAGAGGAGGGCAGAAGTGTGGAAAGTTGTGCATGTCAGGCTTGAGCCTGCTGGCATTTTGATCTCTAGAGAAAACACCTACCATCTTTACTGGTGCAGAATCTACTTATTCCATAAGTACTGAATCACAGGGTGTATTTCTTCCAGAGCATCATGCTGGAAAACACAAGACAATAAGACTCAAAATATAAAAAAAAAAAAAAAAAATCAGTGAGAGTATCATAGAGGCACAGCTTCTGTCAACAAATAGTCATTTGAAAGCCAGACAGTTTTTAAAAGATGTTTAGCATGATTTCTGAGGTAGCATCTGCCCAAGTGAATATATAGGGTAATAAGCACAATGTCCTAAATTCTACAGTCAGTTTTTCTGTCTCTTGTTTTCTCAACAAATACATATAGAACCAAAAAAAGCAATTGATAACTGCAGAGACATGGAAGAAACTAACATAACTAAAATGCATTTATTTTTTCACAAGTCAAATAAAAATATATTTACTTTATCTAAGATTACTTGTGAAATAAAACTATCTCAAATGACCTCAGGTAAGGAAAAAACAACACTGGAATAACATTTCCCTAGTAAACATAAACTACAGTAGACACTTTTAAAGTATCTTCAGACACAAAAAAAACAAGACTCATGTAAAATAATACCAATACAAAATCAGTCATATTACAAAAACAGTCTTACCCTCTTACTCTTCCCCAAAGGGTGTTCTTTTTCTATTGTCTGCTGAATAGAATAAGCTGCCTATTCAATACACAATAAAAAGAAACACCCCCTTGGGTAAGAGAGAAAAGAGAGCTCTGGCACAGTTCCGACCTGAGGCCTTACTCTGTAACCACTGTGCAGCTCACACATTAAAATAGTTTGGATAGTCATGTATTTAGATCTGGTGAGGTTGCTACAGCTACGTCATGTACTACGTACAACTGCAGCTGAACTAGTTTTAACATTTTATTTCATTACATTTTTTCCTTTTTTCTTCTTCACATTTATGACCAAGTACAGGCCTATCTGCATATGACAGCTCATCTTGTTGCTCACAATTTATAACAAAGCAGAAACTCTTCCCACTAATCCTATACAATATTTGAGAGCAAGCTCCAACAGATGTGCAATGAGGATCTATTTATGTTCACAGACATTGCTGATTTTATACCACCATAAAATTGGGGTGCATTCTCACACTGCAGTTAATGTAGCTTTCCACCTTCACCTTTTTTTTAATACAAAACAGCACCTGTACCAATATTCCTTGAAACGACAGTGCACAATAAAGGCACAAATCAAAGATGAAACAAATGAGACTTATTAGGAATGGCTATAGACACATTTTGTCTTGGCTTTTGCTTACTAATGAACAATTTTACTAATCACAGTATCATAGAATCTCAAGGGTTGTAAAGGACCTCAAAAGATCATTTAGTCCAACCCCTCTGCCAGAGCAGGGCCTCCTATACCTTGTCAATTGTAAAATGTAACAGAAAATGCAACATTCTGTTATTTCGACACACTTTAACTTCTATTATCAAGCCCTTAAAACTGAATTTATTTCTACTGAAGACAATGCAAAATCAAGTTGCACCAATTTCAAAAAGAATCAATCTGATATTTTTGTTTTCTTTTGCTCCTGTTGGTGTTTGGGCCATTATGATATATCACTGCTCTATAAAACGTAACAATTATCTCAGAAGGCCCACATACCATCTGGTATGCTCCTCTTTACCACTGGCACAGCAACAAAACTGAAGCTTAAGTAAAAACAAGGCAAATTCAACAGCTCTAATGCTGCATGTAAAGCAATTCTGTATATAAATAGATTCTTTTCAAATTTTTACTATCATCCTCCAAAAAAAAACTTCTCACAAATCAGCCTTCAAAACAATAGTAGACAGCAATCTGTCAGTTCTCCAGTAAGCACAAGCTGTCTAACCAGTGTCATTAGCACGTCAAAAAAGACTTTGTGCCTGCCTTGCTTGCCAGGAATTCAAGATAGCTTGTTAATAATGCTAGTATCTACCAATTACTTAGTCTTTTCAAGTTCAAAGCACTGTAAAGAACTGAAATAATCTGCTGCAGCAATTTCTAGGTTCATGCTAATTCCTGTTAACATAATGTTTTAAAAATCTGACATGTTCTGGAGTGTTGAATTTAATCCCTTTCATTTTTCCTGTCTTCTTGGCTTGTACTTGCTTTCTCTCCTAAGTTGTGGAATTCATGCTTTTTTTTTTCTTTTTTCCCCTGAGACTGGTGGTCCTGATTGCCTTGTTGAGTCACAAATACAGACTGACCTAAGTATATACTCCCCTTTACATTTGCTTTCTCCAGTTTCATTTTTCTTACCTCTTCTATTACTCTTTCAGCTTATCAGCTTCACAGTCTATCTCTGTACATTCACCACAGTTTGACTGTGTCCTCCTAGTAGTATGGCTTAACATCTGTCACACATGTATTTTGTTAGAGAGTCCAGTGCAGGGCCAGCCAGATGGTCAGGGGATTGGAGCATCTTTCTTATAAGGAAAGGCTGCAGGACCTGGGAGGAGACTGAGAGAGGACCTCGTAAATACCTGCAAGTATTTGAAAGGTGTATATCAAGAGGATAGCACAACACATTTTTTTCTGTAGTGTCCATTGACAGGATTAGGAGTAATCGACAACAGCTGGAACACAAAAAGTTCCACTTAAACTTAAGGAAAAACTTCTTTACTGTAAGAGTGACAAAACACTGGCATACGCTGCCCAGGGACGTTGTGGAGTCTCCTTCTCTGGAGGTTTTCAAAATCTGCTTGGATGTGTTCCTGTGAGACCTGATCTAGCTGGACGTGCTTTAGCAGGAGGGCTGGACAAGATGATCTTTAGAGGTTTCTTCCAACCCACACCATTCTGTAATTCTGTGATCCTCTTCCCATGGAAAGAGCATTCTAAGTCTTGTCAGGATTCTTTTTCTTACTTTTTGGATTTGGGATTAACACAATGCAGCTTCTAATCAATCTGATCTCATCTGCTATCTAAATATTAGATGAAGAATTGATTTAGGGGCAAGAAATCTTCAGTGAAGCTTGATTTGTAATGGGGTTCCTCTAAATTCTTTTGGACTTCAATGCTTATCTGCCTGTTCAATTTTATTTGCTTGCTATAGTGAAGACCAAAATGGCAAACTTCTGCTGCAGCTCTGAGGCTGGAGTAAGAGGAGATGCTACTGATAATGATGACAGATGAATTTGCCTCTTAAATGTGCAAGATGTAAAAGCACTTTGAAGACCGTACCACTTTTCTTTGCCTTTTCTCTGATGGAAAACTGGAGAACTGGAATAAAGCACAAGCGAGCTCAACTGTTTGCTTGTGCTTGGCGAACGCAACTGTCAAGCACCATGTTGTGTTGTAAAAGGCAGAGTGACAAAGGGAGTACCAAACAACTTCCATGAGAGACCCCTTCAGAAACCCAACTTTAACGATGATGATGATGATGATTTAATATGAGGTAGCCAAAACCTAGATTTGCTGACTACAGGTCATAGAAACTAATTTTGAGAAAAACATATTTCCAGGTAGAGGTAATATGTGTGTAGGTGGCATTTCCGAAAATACCTGGATCGCCTCCAATTTTCAGGCTCTAGCAAGTTTGTCAAACACAGTCAGCCCTGCCTCCATGCAGCTTGGTTAGTAGGTAATGCTGATATTACAGCACAACATGGGAGTTTAGGCTACTGCAATTTCAAGGGCAAATGACATCAGTAGTGAAGGAGCTCTCTGTGAGCCCAGTGCTACAGAGCTGGCACAATGGATGGGCAAGTGGCTTGGATTTTTTTTTTTTCTATTTTTCTGTTTGCCAGCACAGCCTCTTCAGAGTGTTTTGAATAGCTGCTGCATCTGACTCCCTACTGTAATATTTATTCATTTCTGCCAAGCCTGAAGCACTTGCTTTCACAGGTGGCTAGAAGGACAGATATGTAAAGGCAGTTTCAGTAGTTCTCTGCTGCTAACAGTATTTAAGGACAACTTTTCAGCCCTGGCAACATTCTAAGTGCAATGCAAGCTCATCTGAGAGGCCTTTGCCTCCACAGACAATGCTGTTCACTCCTTGCTGCCACATGGCACCAACTGAAATTCCATCAGGCAGCAGTTTTGCATCTATCTTGCCAGAAGGGCACAACCTCAAAAAGCATGCTGGCGAACCAAGGCTGAAAACAGCCCTAAACCCTTGGTTATGGTTCCAGCGCTTTTATAGCACACTTTTCACAGGCTCCGACCTAAACTTTACAACTTGGGGGTGGAGAAATCGTGTGGTGGTGGTAGAAGCAGACTACACAATAATTTGGTATCAAAATGGCATTCACGCGCCGCCGCAAATGCAGTGCGGCTAATTCACTTTGTCACGGTGGCAGAGAACGTGCGTGAGGCAGTAGTGAAGGCCAGCCCCCGAAATGAGGCGCAGGTCCCGCCACCGCCCACATGCGGATGTGAGACCTTCATGCACCCCGAGGGCCGAGGCGGCCCTCAGCTGCTGCGGCCGCTGCTGGGGCTCGCGGTGGGGCCGGTGCCGCCGCCAAGCTCAACGCACAGGGAAGGGGCCGACGCCCGCCTCTCAGCAGAGAAAAGGCGCGAAAGCGCAGGCGCCCGCGCGCTCTAGCCTAGCGAGGTGATTGGTGGGGAGACGGTGACGTAATAACCAGGCGCCGCCGCCACCGCGCATCCCGTCAGAAGGGAGCGGGCCCGTGCTGCCGCCATCGGGGAGTGTTGTGCTCCCCACCGCCCGCGCTGCCTCCTGCCAGTCCCTCTCTTCGTGCCGCGGCAGCCGCAGCCGGGCGTCTCGGGGGCCGGCCCGTTGTGACTGCCGCTCCCTCTTTTGCCTGCCCGCGGCCTCTCGCTGGTGCCGGCTACGGCGCGCGGCAGGTGCGTGAGGGGCGCGTCGGCGGAGCCGGAGGGCGCAGGCTGCCGCAGGGTGTAGGGGGATGGGGAGAGTCGAGTCGGGTCGGGTCGGGGCCTGCGTGGGGCGGGCAGTGGCCACCTGACAGGACCACCGCCCGACAGCATCATCGGGTTCCCGTTTCCCTGGGAACAGGATGCGCGCTCCAGGCGCTCGGTCGATGGAGCCTGCTGGTCGCTTGGCCGATGTTTCCTTGGGCTGTGTCTGACGAGTTGTGCCGTCTTTTCTTGACTCTTCTTGCAGAAGCTGCCCGGTCGAGCCCGGCTTCTCCCCTGCAGGCAGGAGCGATAGGTGAGGAGCATGAGCCTCTACAACTTGGATCGCTTCCGCTTTGAGAGGAGGAGGAAAGCGGAGCAGGAAACCGCGTCTGCCTCGGCAGCCCAGGTGCAGGCAGCTAACTGTGCTGCCGTGGGTGATGCTGCTGGAGGGGATGAGGATGAAGCTACAGATGGCAGCAGGCCAGATACTCCAGGTTCGGATGCGACAGAGATATCAGGTGAGTCAGGTATTTTGCATGTAACGTAAAAACAGTGCAAGTATGCTTCCAGAAATAAAATAACTGTCATCCCTTGGTGTGGCTTTATTTCTTCTCTTTGCTTGTTCTACAAATGTGCTTTTCTGTGCACACGTTGTACTGTAATTTCCACAAAAGTATTCTTGTTTTTGCAATAATGTTTGCTCTAGTTGGACCTGTGCATTTACAGTGAAGTTGTAAATCTTCTGGTAATGAAAGATGAAATTATTTTCCTGAATGAATAAACAAGCTACAATTTAAATGTTTAAAAGTTTGTTACATTTTCTGTTTATTGTTTATCTTTATTGGTATTTCTCTTACACAAATATAGTGCAACAGGGTTTTCAAAGAAAAAAACCACCAACCTCTTAGTTTTCTTATAATTGCAGTACTACATAGAACTAACTTTTTCACTAGACTGGAAGGGTAGTGCAGTGTGGAATGTCACAGAAAACACTGGAAAGAAAGGAGTTGTTCTTTTTTTAGTTAGGCCTTGTTCTGTAAAGAGCTGAGAAACCTGCTGGTGATTCTCACAAGCTGATTACATTAATGGTTTTTGTAGCAGCATTTGTCTCCTATTCTGGCAGTAGCTTGTGGCTTTCATAGAAATGTGAAAAAGTTGCTTGTGAAGTAACTTATTGGCTTGTTTGGCTGATACACTAGACAGGATGTTTCTGTTCTGTTTGGATTCATCAGTTAATGCTAATAACAATGGTAAGGGCCATCGACTGCATAATTACATTCAGCAGTAGCTTTTCTGTTACCAAAGATGTAAGAAGAGCTTGTTGCTGATGGTTTTACACATTTCGGATATATGACTTCCGATATGGATGTCAAGATAGAAATGTTATTGGAGACAGACTTTGACTATGTGTTTAGCCATTAATGGAGCCACAATATCAGTTGGTTTTGTTTATTTGCACTTGTTTTGCATACAACTTTCCCTTGGTGAAAGGCAGTTAGTTTATCACAGTACCTTATCTATGCAATAACAGAGAGCCTTTCATGTGCAAGGAGGAGTTCCTCTTTTAAAGGTGAGCCAAATCAATATTGTAGCAGATTGATATTTACTCTTCCATGAATTTTGCTTTCAGTTGACTGGAGTGCTCTCATGTCTGCATTATTACTAATGCATTACTAATATCCATCTGTGCTTTAGGTTTAAAGAAAAATATTAAGACTGTAAACCTTGGCTTGTGGGTTGCCAGTCTGGAGTTCAGTAGCATGCCTGTCCACTGGCAGAGAGAGTGTTTTGTTGGCAAGGAGAACTTAACATAAGAAGCAAGCAACTGTTAGTCGTGGCTTCTGGATGTGTGCACTTTGTAATGGATTAAGTGGAAAAGTGAGGAAGTGCACTTTGGAAGTGCAGGTGTCATCTTCCTGTTTGTGATAGATCGCTGTCTTGTGCAGTGTAGGGAGTTACTGCATGTAGGTACCCTTCTTGAACTGTGAACACAAATATGAAGTAGTGGATCATGCTGCTTGTTTTGCGGATTATTTGTCTTTGAGGTTTATTTTAATATTTTATGTTTTCTGTTAATCTGCTGGTGGACTTGACTTTGCCAGTTGGAAGCATGTGCGTAGTCCATAACTACTGAGGCCAATAAATTTCGAAGTGTGCTGTTTTTCAAACTGGGCTCTCTTATATTTTAAAGGAGTAGGAGGAGTAGGAATGTAATATCCAATTTAGAGGTATGAGTTTAGAAATGAGGTAATAGAAGGAAAAATGGAGGGCGGCCTAAAGGAGGAACAGTTGTGGAAGGCTAAGTAATTGGGATGAAAACTAGTAGAAGATGATGGTAGCTGCTAGTAAAAGAAAGTAGTGTGAAAGTGCGAACAAAAGTACAAGAAGTGGCTGACTTAAGAGTCTGTTGACACAGATGCCGGGGTAGAACTTGGGTGCTCATCAACATTTAAAATTAAGATGTAATTATTATTGCTTTGCATCTACATGGTGCTTCATCTTTCACAGATATTGAGTGTTTAAAGAAGATGGAGTGGTTTGGTGACTTTTTCCATTTATTTGCATACTCAGTTAAAAGAACTAACCATTTAAAAATCAAATAACACTTTATACCTCTATAAAAGTTAACATAGGACATGAGACACTTAAATGTAAAAGAGGAGACTAAATTTGATTAGCAGATGTCTACCCTTGTTTCCAAATTAACAATAGGAAGAAAGAAGTATTCTTGCTTTGGGTCAAAAAAAACCCCAAAACGGCTGTCTGTTTTAAGTTTCTTGTATTGTCATGAAAAGGTACAGAGATGACCAGTTTATGGCATAGTGTGCTCTCTCTACTGCTAAATACTTAAGACAAAGTATTGATTTCTTCTGTTTAAGAAGCAGTTTACACCAAGTTAACTAAAAATATCTTGTCCTGATGCTCAGTGAATCATGTAAGGACAACAATCCCTTGTGTTTCCTCTGAAGAAAAACACAGTGGATTCACAGGTACCTAGGGAAACAGGAGGAGAATGTTCTTTTTGTCACTTTTGCAAACAAAAAGCTTCTTAAATAGCTGATGGCTTTTTTTTTTTCTTATTTCATTTGTAATCGTCTAATCGTGTTGTGTATGTAAAAAGAATTTTAAAATCAGACGTTTTCCTTAAGGAATGGAAACTTTAGATTTCTGTTTCATCAAGCATCCTGAAATCTGCATCTAACAAAGATATGACTGTTTTAATTTCATTAATCTTGGAAAAAACAGTCAAATTATGTCTATTGTTATGAATACCAATATCCTTTTAGCTAAATTGGGTTTTTTGTTGTTCCCCCTGCCCCCCCCCCCCAACACTGTGTTCTTAGCAGTGAAGCTATAGGTGGTGATTCTGAACATCACTTAACTGAGGAGTAGAAATCAGTTAGAGGGCAATTATCAAATTATATCTGAAAGACATCTCTCTAAAGAGCTTGAAAAATGTGCTGGAGTAACTTAATACTTCTGAAATAGTAGTGTTTACTAAATACACACATTTGGTGTCTGTTAAGAAAAGAGTGAGGCTACTTTCTTAAATTTCTATTAGATCTTTTTAATTATGTAAATAGCCTGGTGTTCTAGGATAATGAAATTATTCCAACTGTAGAAATGGATCAGAACTGTATTAGACCTATACAAATTAGAATAATTACAATCATTAATTTGAAACTGAGATTAGTATTCAGAAAGCATGCTTACAAGGCTTCCACAATTAATTTAAATCAAGGTTGTAGATGAAATTAAGCTACTATATATAATCCAGTAATTTCAACCCCTACCATTCTATGAATTAATGGCTGATTTTGTTCAAATTCTCAGTACTGTTCAGATAAGTCGTGTCTTGATCATTTTTAAAACAGTCTCTTTGAGAAGCACCTTAGAGTCTCTAAGACTGATATTTAGGATTATTTTAACAGATATTAGAGTTTCCTTTGAAAATGGAATATTAATTAACTTGTAGATTGAAGTAGAATGCATTTGATACTGCTGTCCAAAACTAGGTAAAAATTACTTTTCTTTGGAGACTACTAGTACAACGTTAGTAAATGTGGTAAGCCTACATGTATTACCTCAGTTTTGTTTTTCTTTGGGAAAGAAGAGGCTGGCTTCCTCAGAACATGATGTATGGTTTGTGTAGGCAGTTATATTTAGAATTATAGGGCATGTATTATGGCTCTGCACTAGATATATGCTTCCTGAAAGACTGTAGTAGGATTTTTTTTTTAAATAAACAAGACTTCAAGGTGAAGCTTGTGAAAGATCAGTTGAAGCTGTGTGTTTTACTGACTGATCTAGCCAATATTTGCTTTAATGTTATGAAAACAGTTGCTTTTGAGTACCTTCATCTATAATTGGGATTGGATTAGATGATCTCTAAAGGTCTGTTCCAACCTCTACCATTCTATGATAACTTGACACTGTCTGCCTATACAGTTTGACCCAGTTATTTGCAGAGTCTCTTTGAATAGCAAAAATCAGTTGTTGTGAGATGTCTGTCGGTTTTGCTGTTTAAATCTCCAGTTAGGGATACTTCTGTGTTTTCTTATTTCTGGTCTTAAACACTGGTCTTATGATTACAGACATTCCTTAAGTGTCCTTTTTGATTACCTATACGCAGGAAATTCTGCCTCCAATAGTTTCATGCAGTGCCAATTCTGTAACTATTCTACAAGGCTATAATTTGGTCTAAATATGAGAATTCCTTGTTACATATGTAATTTCTACTCTCTTCCCATGCACACACTCAGAGACATTAATAAGGGATTGTGTTCCGTGGAAGAGGGAAAGAAGGAAATGTTGCTTTTTTTTGAGCACTGTCCCGGCAACTTATCTTTTCATAGTCTTCCCAAAAGTCCCTCTTGCTCTCCTTCTATACTCATCTTAAAACTTACATGGTTTTCAGATGAAGCAAAGCAACTGCATCAAAGACAATATGTCTCTTACCAAATGTGGACAGATATGAGTAGATATTGCTGAGGAACTTTCTACTGCCAACATGTTGGTCTTGATTGTAGGGAGGACTGTGTTAGGACAGTATGTTACTGCTTTATAATTATTAATTTTTAGCCATAAACATGTAAATGTAGGAAGGGGCTTTGCAAATCTAAAAAGCATTCCCATAATCTTTATTGTGCTTTAAAAGTGATAGAAAAGGTGTAGATTTTTACAATAACTCAGTTGAAATTGAGGCCTTTTAACACAGAACGAAGGACTTGGACATCATATAGGTCATTTCTGCATTTGATTATCAAATGAGTTTATTCTAGCTTCTCCCATGTGTAGTCTTTGCGAGCATTGAGAGCTGGCATTAGGTTCTGTGGCAACTTGACTCAAGTTTCTGCATTAGTGAATGGAGGCAGAAGAAACTACCTTTACTTCTGGATGAAGTTACGGTTCCAGAATTAGCAACTGAGAAAGCATTATTGGTGTTTGGATTATAGGCACATGAGTTTTAAGAAAGGATCAGTGCTTTTATGGGGAATGCCCATAATACTGTATATGTGTTACGAGAATGTAAAATCCATACGAGGACTCACACTGACAGTGAGTTTTGTAGCTGATTCTCCAGGGCCTTCTCTATGTAATTGCTTTGGTCTGTTTTCTTATTTGGGATTGAAAACACTTTGTTGTAGGGAATGAGTGTGGAGTTCTGTTGTTTTTTTTTTTCTCTCATCCACCACTCTGAATCAGAGAGTATGTTACTATCTGTTCACCTTCACTGAGACTTTTAATAAACCGTAGCTAATCTTTCTCCGATGTTGGGGTCTCTTCTACTTGTTCTCTCTTGCTCTATGTTCTCACCCACCTTTTTACAATGTAAATCACATTCGGTCAACAGTGGGTAGCCCATTTCTTCAATGCCAGACATGTGATTTGTTGTGTCATATCACAGGGTAAAAGGTTTGTCTTTGTATCGTGGCTAGTGGGTGACCTGAATAACCCAATGGGAGGAATGGCCCCTGCCCTGGCTTCTCCCAGGCCTGTCAGAGGAGGGCCATCAGCCTCATGAGTTGATGCTGATGCCCATTGCCAACAGCAGGGCACGGTTCAGACTGAGGAGAGTTGCTACCTTTGGGAGTATGGGATTCATGAGATACAAGGAAGAGCTTTTTAGGTTTGTACAAAACTTGCTATATGATGTTGGAAGGAACTGAAGATGGGGAAGGAAAGGTTTCAGAATGGTTTGAAGAGGAATAAGTGTGGGCAAAATAGAGGGATAAGAGGATAACAGTGATCAGTTACACATAGATAAGTCAGCCTGCTTGTCTGGCCATGCTCTGTTTGTGGTTAGTGTAGTGAGTCCTGTCCTCATGTTAAAGCTGTCTTCTAGCTAGTTTCCTGGGTGAGTGGAATCTGCTCTGTGCACCTGGAGGTCTAAATGCCAACAGCTGGAGTGAGGACCAGGGGTCACAGGGCCCATGTGTTTTGGTGCCAGCATCTGGAGTGGAAAATCAAGTGATAGCCAATGTGGTGCACAGAGGTCTGTGTGTCTGGTGGTGACCACCCTCCTCTGCCACCTCTGTGGAGGGAATAGGCGTACCAGGAGCCAAACTAGCAAGCAGGTGAAGCAGCCTGGGAAACCAAGGAGGAACAAGAGGGTTTGTGTCGCTCATTTGTGCATGGAGCAGCTTGAGAGGAGGGGAGTGACTTGTAGTTTGTGTGTCTGGGAAACTATGCCAACAACCAGAGTTGGGATATGGGCCCTGGGAGCTCTTGGACTCTGGTGCCAGCAAGTGAAGAGACTGAGGCTTCATCTTGGGTGGGCTGGGTGTCTTAGGGCTGCTGACTGGAGGGATGTGTGCTGCCATCAGACCTTTGTCCTGATCAGCCAGGAGGAGAGCAGAAGGTAGCCAATGTTAGTGTGTCCTTGGTTCTGAACCAGAGATGTAAGCCCGGGATGGATGATAGCAGCAGATAGGAGGTAAAGCTTGCCAGTCACCTGGGAAACAGATGCTTCTTTGGTATGTCAGACAGACAAACCCTTTCTTATTAAACCTGGTCAATGAGAAAGACAGAAATGCCGGATTATAGAGGTTTTCAGGTGGAAATCAAAATGCAAGTTTCTCTACTGAAGCAGGATGCAGAAACAAGACAGTTCTTGTTGTAACTAACTCTCTGTCAGCCTGATGTTCTTTTGTGATTTAAAAGCTGAGATGATAATTATTGACTTTTCTCTCTTGCTCCTTTGTTTCCAAACCGAGGGGGGCTAGTGGCTGGTTAGAAGTGAGTTTCATGGTTTCCATAAGATTTTTTTTCCTATGCATAACTAAGGTTGTCTGAAGGCTTAAGGCTTCAATGATTGCTTTTTATGAACTGTCATTGAACCTTTATTTACATGTCCTCATGGATATTAAAGAAGTTTGAGTTATGCTCACTCCCATGGCTTTAACCAGTGTTAAGCTCCACTTTCAAGTTCTTTTCAGTAGTGTGCTACGCAATATTTGGTACCATTGTTTTAGTTTGAGAACTTTTCCCTTTCAAAGGCAGTATCAGCTGGTAGTTTCTTGTGTCAACAAATTGCTTATAATTTTAGGATCTGTCTTTGTTTCCATCAAATGCTGCAACAGCAAGTTATTTCAAATTTATTTTGTGCAAGATTACTTTCATACAGAAAAGGCTTTCTGCAGATATGACATTCTCTGTTCCATGTGTTATTCTTCCTCTCTTCAGTCATGTGCCCCTGGAGACATAATTCCTCTTGCCTTGAACAGAATTACTCTATTTACCAACTTATATGGGAGCATCAGAGTTTTAGGTAGAACCACCCTGAAACACAGAATATGTGCATGTAGAGTTTCTTAGCTGTATCTGGTACTGTGATGAAAGAGTGCCAATGCGAAAAGTCCAATAAAGTGTAGGCGTTTTGATTTTGTTTTACAGTGTTTCTAATCTGTTTTCCCCTTCAGGGTCAGGACCTGTTTTGTGTGTCAGATTTTGTGTAGATATCTCTGTGTGGTCCTGTTTCCCATATCTAGGTATGTGCATGAGTGTTTCAGGTGTAGCTGGCATTGAAGGACTTGGCCATGCATTATTCATGAGTAATTCAGCATTTTTATGAATAGACTGGCTCCTTATGTCTTTGGTTGTCTTACAAGCATGTTCAGAATTGAAAAGTTAACACATGCTAATGTGTGCATAGTTAGTCAATTTCACAAATGTCAATGAAGGTGGTATATGCTTCGTGAGATGTCTTCACAGTGATGTATTCTGATTATATATAGTTTTTGTGTATCCTGATGCTTCATACATAACATAAAGCATCCTTCCATATACTAAGTTTCCTTTTTAAGAATCAACTGTAGCCAGTCTTTTCCACATTATGCTAAATAGATTCTGTCTCTATTGGAGTTGCAATTTACCTGTCAAGTTCTTTGGTGCAGCTTCCTAGTTTTCTGCAGTATAACACTGATATTTGCTTTCTGAAAAACTTTCAAGATAAACAGATCATTAATCAGACATCAGGTACACCACCATGATTCTATCTGTGTCCTGATCAGCCTGGAAGTAGTTCAGAGTATTTTGCTGAGTATTAATTTTTCATAAAACAATACTGTATTTAAGTAGTTATTAACCTAAAATACATGATCTCTTAAACTTTGTGGTATAAAAATTACTTGTTTGATGGAAGAGGGATGAGGATCTTTTGCCAGCTAAGTTGCCACTTTAAGTAGTACATTTTACACACTAAAAAAGAATACGACTTACAGGAATTTTCCATGCAAAAGGTATAAGGAAGGAATAATAGAAATCTGATTCTCTAAGTACAGATAAATATTTGAAGTAATAAGCTATAAGTCATTGTCTCCTATCTTTTCTCCTGTTGAAATGACTTGCAGAGTACTCTACCGTCCCAGAAACTCCTGAAGCCAAGAGAGCAAGGAAACAGTCTTATTTCAAACATCGAAGATGGGTGCAGTTCCTAGATGCATCTTCAGACAGTGAGGATGAACCAGGAAACTTCAGTGCTCTGAAAGAAAACAGGACTCCAAGGAGAGATGTGGTTGTAATGTATGTTTTAAGCCAGTTTTCTGTAATGTTTGTGCAACCTGATGTGATGTTCTAAATTGAAATACTGAACTGAACTGAAAATCAGAGACTAGGTTCTGGTTTAACAGTTTGTGACTTACCTGCTCCAAATGAAACTTTATTGGATTTCCAGGGGAGAAGAATCTAGCTCTTAAGCCATTTTCTCAGAGAAGATGCTTATCGGGGAGAAGTTCTGTGGTGTTTGTTATACAATTGTGCATTTGCCTCCCTGAAATCTGTTTAATGGGCCCTGAAAGCTTAACTATAAAATACTTGCTTTGTTTGTTTTAAACTATATCGTGATTGATTTAAACTTGTTTTATGACTTTGGGTGGGGTTTTTTTGTTATACCATGGTGGACATGGAAGCAAGTAGAGCTTCAGTGTGTAGTATAGGAGTTCCTGAGCTAAAGTTAAGTTGCATTATGTGTTTGCTATGCTTAGTGAAAATGTTTTAATGATTTGGAAGTTTGTTTTTGAAAAAGCTGCAAGTATCACTTGCATGGGTGCTAAAAGGGCAGCATTGAGAATGCAGAAGAGATAAGATGTAGACAGACACCTCATTCAACCACTTGGAATGGTTTAGAGAAACCCCTGCCATTAATTACTTGCTAGTTAGGTCTGTGTGACCAAAATGTGGTAATTGTACTCCTTCAATGTTGTTGTGCTAAGAAAAGCAAGATGGCTTAATGTGCTTTTTTTGTTTTGGTAGTCTGCCTTAACTAATTTGCAGAAAACTTTTATAGGAATAGCAATGTTAACAGGCATAGTTTCTTGTCAAATTTTCAGTCCTTGCACAAAGCATAGAGTTGCTGGAGATTGTCAGCAGAAATGAAATAATGCCTTGCCCTGCTGCTCTTATCTGAAATTCTTTATTTTTTTCTTTCAATGTGTTGTTCCTGAAGTTTCATCTTACACAATTACTTCATAAGGGAAAAAAAAGAAAATTTAGTAGTTGTTTGTCAGTGGTTTAGGTTGTAGATTGTGTAAGGATACAGAGATGGCAAGCTGATTGCCTGCCCTGAGTTGGCTTGTGTGCAGTGCTGTTACACTGCTTCTGAGATCAACCCCATCTGGAAACAGTACAAGCAGTTTTGTACCATGTGGAGCCAACACTGATAAGCTGTGCAGGATCCAACTTGCAGAATTACAACTTGCTATTTCTAGACTATATTCCTGTCACTGGGAGTGAGATACAGACAGCAAAGTGGTTCCTAGTAGGACAGATGAAGGCAAGCTGTATCTTCTTGTGCTCTGCTCTCCATCATTCCTACAGAGCTGCTGATCTCTTAATGTACCAGGCAGCCCAGGGCTCCACACTTTGGCACAGTGTGTTGGCTCAGGTACTAATGAAGGTGTACTGAACCCATTAAGCTGTCTCACAAGTTGTGTTCTGGTTGAATTAGTAAATGAGTTGAGGGGATGGCAGGAGGTAACTTGAATCTGGCTGGGTGTCTGAGCTCTGGCTCGTGATGAATTTAGCCTGGATTTGAACAGAATCAATCAGTTGAGTATCTCTGCACTCTATGGGTTTATGGGTTTTTTGGTTTTTTTTTAATTTCTTCTTTTTAGAATGGTAGGGGTTGGAAGGGACCTTTAGAGATCATCTAGTCCATCCCCCTGCAGAAGCAGGTTCCCCTAAATCAGGTCACATAGGAACACGTCCAGGCGGGTCTTGAAGACCTCCAAGGAAGGAGACTCCACAACCCCTCTGGGCAGCCTGTGCCAGGGCTCCCTAACCCTCACAGTAAAGTAGGTTTTCCTTATGTTTAAATGGAACTTTTTGTGTTCCAGCTTCATCCCATTACCCCTTGTCCTGTTGTTAGATACAATACAAAAAAAGGAACGCTCCAACCTCCTGACACTCACCATTTATATATTTGTAAATATTAATGACATCCCCCCTCGGTCTTCTCTTCTCCAGACTAAACAGCCCCAGTTCCCGCAGCCTTTCCTCATATGAAAGATGTTCCAGTCCCCTGATCATCTTGGTGGCCCTGTGCTGGACTCTCTCCAGCACTTCCCAGTCCCTCTTGAGCTGAGGAGCCCAGAATGGGACACAGTACTCCAGATGAGGCCTCACCAGGGCAGAGTAGAGGGGGACAGGAACCTCCCTTGACCTGCTGGCCACACTCTTGATGCATCCCAGGATGCCATTGGCCTTCTTGGCCATGAGGGCACATTGCTGGCTCATATTTAGCTTATTATTAATCAGGACTTCCAGGTCTCTCTCTGCAGAGCTGCTCTTCAGCAGTTCGACCCCCAGCCTGTACTGGTGCAGGGGGTTGTTCCTCCCAGGTGCAGGACTCTGCACTTGTCCCTGTTGAACCTCATGAGGTTCCTCTCTGCCCAACTCTCAAGCTGGTCAAGATCCCGCTGAATGGCAGCACAGCCTTCTGGGGAATCAGCCAGTCCTCCCAGTTTGGTGTCATCAGTGAACTTGCTGAGGGTACACTCTGTCCCCTCATCCAGGTCGTTGATGAAGATGTTGAACAAGACCGGCCCCAGAATCAATCCCTTTGGAACTCCACCGGCCACAGGCTTCCAACTTGATTCTGTGCCATTGATCACCACCCTCTGGGCTGTGTCATTTAGCCAGCTCTTGATCTACCTCACTGTCCACTCATCCAAGGCACACTGCCTGAGCTTTCTGTTGAGGATGTTATGGGAGACAGTGTCAAAAGCCTTGCTGAAGTCAAGGTAGATGATATCCACTGCTCTCCCCTCATCTAGCCAGCCAGTTATGCACTCATAGAAGGCTATCAGGTTGGTTAAACAGGATTTCCCCTTGGTGAAGCCGTGTTGACTCCCCTTGATAACCACCGTATCTTTCATATGTTCAGTGATAACATTCAGGATGAATGTTTTAGTGCATATGTTACCCCCTGCCCTCCCTGCTCCCAAAATGCTAGGTGAATTTCTTTCTTTTTGCAGAGTATGCCAGCCTCACTTATAAGTGATAAACTAGAACACAGAAAGTTCAGAGCAGAAAGCACGTCTTTGCTGAAGGGAAGTGCAAGCTACAGTACCAGACATCACTGTCACTCTATTGGAAAAAAAAAAAGTAGAAACTCTAACATAAGGTTTATGGGTCAGAGTCATATTTGTTGAGGGGTTAAATGAATGTTTCTTCATGCTTGATAAGAATGTAATTGTATGGAGAGGACAACATTTATGATGTGTGCAACTCTGGATTTGGTGACAATTATCTAGGTGTTAATCCCCGATAGGAGAGGACAGAGTAATTGCAGTGTTACCACTTCCGTTTGGATGGATTTTCTTTTCTGAAAGCAGATTATAAAGAAACGTTTTTCCTTATCAACACAAGAAAATCTGAAATATTCTAATAGAACTTTAATATGCTGTTTCACTAATGTGTTTTTAAAATGGATGCTGGGTTCATCTTCTGAAGCTTACAAGTAGATGGCTTGGTGAATTGAAGAGGAATTTGGGTTAACTTTTGTTTTGTGGAATTTTTTTTACTCTGAGGCACAACCATGGTCCAAGTGGCTGTATGTGCCTTTAGAACAGGATAGGGAGAAAAGGATTATTTGATGACCGGTTGTCTCAAAACAGTGTGTATTTTCTACAGAAGTGGCATGTTACTATTTTTTTTATTTTTAGAATTGTATTGCAATCTGCCTGTTGCATCTGCTAAAGAAAGATATCGTGAGGAAAACTAACTTTATTCTTAGTCTTTTACCTATACCTATGCAGAGACACTTGCAGGCAAGCCTTTCTGATAGTGAAGTTCCTGTGAAATGGCATACTCCATATAGTTCAATAAAGTTCCATTCAGGAAAGAAGTTTTTATGTGTCTTGGAGGGCAGTAGGATGGAAGACCTGTGCTTATGTTCAGTTTTATCTGCACAACTGAATATTGTGAAAAATATATAGAGATTGGTTTTCTTGCAGATTAGCTATAGTAAGTCTTCCAGTAAATTCAGGACTCTTTTTTTTTTCAGGAAGATTCTTGTTGTATTTAAGATGCTGCATGAGAATGTTTGAATTCTCTTTCTCAGGCAGCTTAGAACTAGGACATAGAGTTGACATTGCACCTGAAAAGTTTTTACAAAGAGATTATCCTCATCTGTTTAGCTGTTGGGCAAACAAATACTAGCAAGACAGAGGCAAACTTGAGATGTTTTGATATAATTCATGGAGCTGAAAAGATGAAATGTATTAAGGTGTTTGTTGCTAAACTGACAAGTAACCTTTTTTGTCACAATATGAGGGGAAGTCATGGTATTTCCCTTGCCTGTTCCTCCTTTTTTCTTGACTAAGCTGAAGTGTGTTTACTACAAACAGAAGGCTTTACTTAATCATATATGGGAATTTTTTTTTTGGTCCAGAATAGGAAGTATCACTTTGGATACAAGCCGATTCAGTGTTACTGAATGTATGTAGACACACTTTGTGATCCTGTTGTTTTGGGTTTACAGCAACGTTCTGGTAAACCAAGAAAGTAAATTTTAATTATTTTTCTCCTCTCCCATACATTTTAGCTCTGACCCATCTGATGATGATGATCAGCCTGAAGATGCAGTACCCCAACTGACATATATAAATGGTGAGGATCAGCTGCCAGCTGTGAAGAAGGGTACAGAGGAAGATAGCAGAGATGCCAAGCTGCAAACGCTGAAGGAAGTTTTTCCGCAAAGAAGTGACCAAGAATTAGTACAAGTAATAATGTTCTATTAATTTCATTTCTTTTGATTATTTTGTAGGGAGTATTCCTAAGCCTCTGGCTTTATTAGAGTGAACAGGTTTATATCTTATTAGCAAAAGAGTATATCAAAGTAATGTATTTTAGGGGAACTACAGCCATGTAACTTCTCCATAGATATATATGCATACAGATGCTTATGTTTACATATATATAAAAATTGACACACATCTACATAATTTGTATGTATATCTATATTTAAAAAACCCTTATATCAACTCAACTGCAGTGAATCCCAGTGTAAACAATTTTTTTCTATTATTTCTTTCTTTTGTGACATTTAATCTTAATTATAGCTGTCTTGGTTGATAGCTACTGATAACTGCCATTTTTGGAGTACAGATAACAGATGAAATGCAGAATGGGTTAAATCATTCATGTCTTCTGGTAGATGAGGCATTGCACCCTTGTGTTCATGAAATTTAACACTCAAAACCATTATTACATCCAGTGAGGCAAAAAGAGAGTTTGAATTTACTGTAATTTATTGTGATGATACTGACATGTGAACCTGAGATACTCTTGGCCATTGTCCAAGGTATAGTACAAATCTACAGTAACATTATGGTAACTTATTACAGTAAACTTTCTCTAGTACAGTAAAATACATTTTAGCAAGGTTACTTTTCAGTTCTGATATGTAACTAGGTTTTCATTAGCTTTAGTTTTCAAAGCTAAATGTTTTTAAGTTAAGCTATAAGTTTCTTGGTTGTTGAAATTTACTAGAGAAATAAAGAAATTTTACTAGTTCTTGCTGAGGTTTTTTTTTCTTAGTGGATCAAACTTTATATTTAGGTTTTCTACTTTAGGAAGAAGGAAGGGGTTGCATATAGCAGTTTGATCACTTTTTCTCTTGGATGTTGTAATACAACTTACTTTATAGTTTTCCAGAATGTATGAAGTTTCAATTTTTGGCCATACAGAATATATTTAATCAAGGTGATAAAAGTTCATCATAGCTTAGAAACTATCTAGAAATGGCACGTGGTGTGTCTGCTTCTTTTGTGACTTCAGTGGTGATGTTAACTACTGAGTGATAGGTAGCGCTGACTATTTATTCTCAGAGTGTAAAAAAACTCTTCAGCACAACTCTGTAGTACATAGAGGCTATGCAAGTTTTTGTCCCTAGTTACTGATCCACAATGTTTTTGAAGGGAGACAGAAGAATATTAGGCATATCTATGGTTCTTTCATGAAGTATCTGGAACAATCTGCCCAGGCAAAGGCTGCACTACTGATGAAAGCTACTAGGGAAAAATCACGAGCCTTTTAAGAAGGCAGTTTATAGCAAATCATGAGATGCTTATCTACAAACATGGACAGATACTTATGAATGGAGATTTCTCATAACTTAAGATTTTGTGGGTTTTTTGCATATTTACAAACTTTAGGCCACTTTTGTTGCAGTTGTCACTTGCAAAAAAAGCATTCTAAAAGTCTTAACATCCAATTAATTTGTAAAATGTATTTATTTGAGATTATACATGGATGGAGAAAATCTAGGACTGCAAGGAAGTATAGGTAAACTTTGAAGAATGTTATAGATTTCATGCATGTACTTGCAAGGAAATCGACCAATGTAACCTAACAGTATATAGATATTTTATGAGTTCAGAGATCATTTTTTTTGGATCATCTGGTTCTGTGACAGTATTGTGGAATAATTTGGGGCAGGAAAAAAAAGCTTTTAAGTAAACCTGAATGGTAGGTTTGTGAAGTAGGAAAAAACGCAATAATAAAGAAAATTATATTAAAAAATGTTTTCCAGTAGGTATTTTGAAGTGTTTCCAAATATAGCTTACGTGATCAGTTTAGTTAATTTGATACCTATTAATTTTGGATTTGACTTTCTAATATACTTTTTTTTTCATTTTAAGTATATTTTGATTTCATTGATCTGTCTTTGTCTTCCTATGTTCCACTGAATTAACTGCCTTTTTTTCAGTTGATAGAATCAGCACACACAATGGATGAAGCAATAGCTGCTGGTTTGAAGCTTAATGACAAAGGTATGTGCAAAAAAAAAAAACCAAAACCAAACCAGACTTAAGAAGCTATAGCTAATTGAGTAAAGTAAACTTGAGAGGTGATAAGCTATTGTTTGTTTCTTGTAACAACAAAACTGAAATTACAGACTTTGCAAAGGGAAAGTCAAAAGGGGAATGCAGACCAAAATCCAAAAATAGAACAAAAAAGGGGAACTGCTTCTTTGAATCTCGGGATTGCTTTATATGTGAGTCCTTGAGTAACTTCTGTTCTTCCCAGTTCCTCCTTTGCCCAGAAGTTGAGGCAAAGAGCAATGAGTTAGCAATAATGATTATAAGTGTGGTAGGTAAGAATCTAGGGGTATGTAAAAAATTACACTGGAATATGTAGCCACTCATAACTAGATAATGTTTGTGTCAAGGCTCATCAGTTTTCTCTTTGTGTTGACTTTCAAGACTTACTTGTAATTTTCAATAAAAACCATTAAGACCATTAGTCAAATCCTCACTCTTCTTTAGCAAAACATCCCCTGTGTCAGCCCTTTGAGCCCTCAAAGCTTATTTAGGTTTTTTGTTCAGCATCTAAATTTATGTAGTCTCCTACTGTTATCAAAACAACAGAAACAAACCCCAAACAAAAAAAAAACCAACCAAAACCAGTGCATGATTAGAAAGGGGTAAGCATGTAAAAGGATCACCATTCTTGGGCTTAGGTGATGAGAAACAAACTTGAAGTTCAGGATTAAATCTTTTCTTTAATGTTATTCTTTTTGAGTGATTTACTGGAGTTAATGGTGGAAGAGTAGAAGGTTTATGTGAATATTAACTTCATAAAAAAGATGATCTGTTTCAATTGTCTCCATCTGTTTGCAGTTCACTTGTCCATGATTTACGTTCATGGTTTGGATACAATGGAAAAAGCTATTTGTGATCACTTTTATTTCAGTTGTTCTTAAAGGTTCATGCATCTTCTCATGTAGTGTCCAATGGATTTGAATGCAGTATGTCTAGGAAGCACATGTGCTTAGAGAGAATGGTTTTACTTCCATTATAGAGTAGAAAATTTCTGGTTAATTTGGTTCCTGTTGTTGTACTCCCTGTATTTTTTATCTTCTGATTTTTACATAAAACGTCAAAGATTTTTAACAATTATCAGAAAGCTTTAAAACATTGAATTAAATGAGCCATAAATGTGCCCTTGTGGCCAAGAAGGCCAATGGCATCCTGGGATGCATCAAGAAGAGTGTGGTCAAGGTGGGTTCTTGTCCCCCTCTACTCTGCCTTGGCGAGACCTCATCTGGAGTACTGTGTCCAGTTCTGGGCTCCTCGGCTCAAGAGGGACAGAGAACTTCAGGAGAGAGTCCAGTGCAGGGCCACCAAGATGATCAGGGACTGGAACATCTTTCATATGAGGAAAGGCCGTGGGAACTGGGGCTGTTTAGTCTAGAAAAAAGGAGACTAAAGGGAAATCTTATTAACATTTACAAATGTCTAAATGGTGGGTGTCAGGAGGTTGGGACATCCCTTTTTTCTATTGTATATAGCAACAGGACAAGGGGTAATGGGATGAAGCTGGAACACGAAAAGTTCCACTTAAATATAAAAAAAAAACTATTTTACTGTGAGGGTGATGGAGCATTGGAACAGGCTGCCCAGGGAGGATGTGCTTCCTTGGAAGGTCATCTACCTGGACATGTTCCTATGTGACCTGATCTAGGTGAACCTGCTTCTGCAGGGGGGTTGGACTAAATGATCTTTAAAGGTCCCTTCCAACCCCTACCACTCTATGATAATTGAGTTAAAAATATTGGAGGTGGAATTCACTTGAAAAACTTTTCTATTTATTCCTAGTAATCTTTACACAGGATAAATGCCTCCAGATGTCATGAGATGACAGATTTATGCTAGGAAACAAAGTGGTTTTATGTCTTATCAGTCCATTTAAGTATTTGTTTATAGTATTTTTTTAAATATAGAAACATATTTAAATTCACAATTTTGGGTGGGTTTTTTTAAACAGTATTTCTCTTCCTAGTTCTCTTTCCTGGTAGCTTTGTCCTTTTTTGCGTGGTTCAGCTATCTACCTTTCCAGAGGGTCACTGCATTTTATTTACTTTATTTATGTTTGTTTATTTTAGTAATTAGATTCTTTTTCCTGCTAGCTTTGCCATTTTCCATCCTATGCTGCTTATTCCAGGAGTGTGGGCTGCTGCTAACTCAGGTGCAGGTGTTTCATTGCTGTCAGTTGCACTGGCTTAAGTGTTTGTAGAGGTGCAGGGCCACAGCTGTGCACCCAGTGGTTCTCCATTGGTCTTTGCTGGCTTGCAATTCTGCTGTAGCTCGTGATAGTCATTAAATTCTGGGTTTTTGTTACAGGCCTTAAGCTGTATCAATGTCTTTACTTCAAGACATTTTTAGCTTCAACTAGCCACTCTCTTGTTTCTTTGCACCATGGTATGCCTTTCCAAAACCATTCTGTAAAGTGGTTGTACTATGATCCAGGTAGCTCCTGAAGATCAATTGTAGCTTATTGCTTTCTTGAGGTTTGTCAAACTGCATATGAGTATATTACTGTCACATAGAAACTTTCTAGACTTATGCTCAAAATAATCTCTGAAACCTCATGTGAATTTCTTTACATATCTTCTTTCATAAAACTCCCCTTACCCCTGACTATCAGTTGCACATGAAAGGTCTCTGAGTCAGTGTGCACCAGATTGTGGCTTCATTGTGTCACATGCAGGACAAGTGGGTACATACTTCATATGAAACCTTTTCCTAAAGGTATGTGGACTCTGGACATTTTTGTTACATAATTTGGACGTAATGCAAATGTCCTGTCTCTTCTGAAGTACTGTTGTCATTAGGTCAGTGAGGACTTAGCCTTGAGCTGGTGGAAGCTAGCTGGAAAGAGGTTTTCTGTTGTCTTTGCATTTGTTCACAGTTTCACCTGTAAGACTATTGCAGTAAAAACATAAATGAATTGAACCTACTGAAATAGGGGAGAGTTTAAGAAAAAAAAGTCGGAATACTTTAATGCTAGATCTTTCTTAGCTGGGCATATTAGTATTGGGCATATTTCTTCAGTGTCTCTGAAGCTCAGATGCCCATCTAGAAAACTGGTCAAAACTGAAAAATCCCAGATCAGATTTACTATGAAAGTGAAGCTGGAATACAAAAAGTTCCATTTAAATATAAGAAAAACTGTTTGACTGTGAGGGTGAAGGAGCCCTGGCCTAGGCTGCCCAGGGAGAGTATGGAGGCTCCTTCTTGGGAGGTCTTTAAGATCCTTCAAGACCCACATGTTCCTGTGCTCCCTGACTGAGGGGAACCTGCTTTGGCAGGGGGATTGGACTAGATGATATCTAAAGGTCCCTTTCAACCCCTACCATTCTATGATTCTATGAACTAATTTTAATGAAAAGTTACTTTAATTAAAAGTGTTTGGTTTGCTTTTGTTGTGTGTGGCTTTTTTCTTTTACCCAATGAGACCAACATTTTGGGGTTGTCACTGTGTGCATGGTCAGGTTCTATAGATGAGACTCCTTGGATGCTGGCAACAGAAAACTAAATCTGGCATTTTTCTGAGTGACGTACTACTTCTGAGTACTGCTGCTGCTGGAAAATTGCTTCCTGGAAGACTGTGATTACTTTTTAAGGGTTCTGATTAATATTAAATCAATTTAAGCTAATATATATCCTTAAACTCTGTTGCAGTTCAGTGTTTGAACTGAAGCACTTTGATTTCTGGTATGTAGGCCCTGCCTTTTGGCCATTTTTGTGTTGAGCTACAAGTGCTGTTTCACATCCTTTCATTACGAGCACACAGAAAAATCTTGGCAGCAAAGTTCTCACTAATCACAGCTGTTGTATAAAATATTTTGTTAGGACTAAGCATGTCTGAAAGTTATGGTATAAATCACCCCATTTTGGACATGTTTTTTTTTTTATTGAGATGTTACTGAACATCTGCTTATCTGTGTCAATTTGAGACTTGTGAAGTATTGACTGTGTGAGAGGTCAGGGACAAGACAATTTTATGAAGCATGGCTTTGCTAAAAAAGTGTCCCACTCGTCTTTAAATTTTTCTGTCCTTCAAAAAGACAAAACCTTGTCTTTGTTTCTTGAATTCAGTAGTTGTATATAGCTAGAACAAGAAGCATTGCGGATGACATACAGGTATGGAGATTAGATGTAACACACTGAAAATGTATGTATGAATGAAAGATGTGAAGTTACAGTTAAACTTGCTGCTTTGTCTTGTTTCTGATGTTGTTTTCTATACATCTTGAAAAAGATGAAATGAATTAGGATGCTCTGAGCTGAAGCCTCATGTAATCCTGTCCAGTGTTCACTACTTCTTGAACCGGCAGCCTGACAGCCCTTAGCTTTGATATAAAGACACATGCACATTTCTCAAGCTTAAGCTAGTAGTATGTCTTTTCCCAGCAACATTGTCAAGATCTGAATGGTGAAGCAGACCCGCCTCCCCTGCATTGGCACATTGTCTGAATGCCTTGAGCTGTACCTGTATATAGAAAGACTTTGAAAAAAATCTTACCGATGTGTTCTGATATCTCTTGACAGATTGTTTAAGGAAGAGTTGCTGATGCTTTACTTTTCTGCCTTTAGGATGTTTTAGTGATTAAAAGTCACATCTGTATTTGATGTTAGAGAGAGTGAATAATTCTGGTAGAATATTTATTTGGAAGTATTTCCACACAAAATGTCTTTTTGCACAAAGATGCAGCTACTTCATTTTCATGGCTGAAACTATTTTGATCATCCAAGCAATCTCTTGGATTAGAAAGTGAGCATGCTTTTTGTACGTGGATGTGCTTGATTACTGGTCTCCTTGGCAATCCATGAGAGGAGGTTGGCCAGAGATGCTGATATCAGAAATCAAAGTTCTGCAGACACTTATTCTTCCTAAATAGATTTAACTTGCACTACTATTTTAGATTGTGGACTAGAATTTTTTACAAAAAATTGGTCCATAACAGTTTCCGCTTCAAGCAGAGGTAATGTGCAGAAATACTGGTAACGATTTCTTGCCTTCTTGAGCTGTTCAGAGCAGCAGTCAGAAAATGCACCTGACTGGGCAAACCTTAATGCTAAGGTGATAATCTCTTGATAATCACCAGTGCCCAAAGATATTCAGAAAGTTCTGACTCAAAAGAACTATTCATAAGTAATATAACTATCACTGATATGTAGTTATCACTGACTTAATATGCATAGTTTGCTTTCAGGTGTTTGAATTTGATGTCGAAAACTGTTTGGTGATAACCTCTTTGTTGTGCCTCTGAGCCAGAAACCAGTCATCAGCCCTTTCACGTTGGCAGCGATGTACATATTCCAGCTCATGTCTGGGGTTCAGCCTTGATTACATACCCACTTTCCAAAAGCAGGCAGCTTGAATAAAAACAGACAGACCTTTGTGCAACTTGTGTGTAAAATGCTTAGCAATTATATTTTTTTAAAAAAATATTAATTTTTTACATATGAGAGGCAATTGCTTGATTAATTGCCAAGCTACTAAAAAAACCTGAGAGGTAAATAAACATGTGCTTTCAAGCAGTTGCTTTGTTTGAGGTTTCAGTGTGGACTATAATAGGAAACTGTTACAGAGACTGGTAAACATTTTGTGCATTTAGTAAGTAGCTACTGTAATAATGTTGACTTGAATGATCCTAATGTGAACGTAATGAAAGTAATTATTTTCTTCTTTGAATCTTTTTGAAGCTGCCTCTCGTAAAAGGAAACTAAAAGGTTCTCCCACAAGTTGCGAAAGTGAAAAGGAGCCAGTCACAAAGCAGCCAAAAGTTAATTCTGTGAGTATTTTTTCTCTCTGTGTTGTAAAATAAGTGAAATGACCTGACTTGGTCAATGACAGTGGTGTCATGAACTTGGTGTGTGTTTTATTAGAAAGTCCAAGTCAAATCCAAGTCTTGCCATCTGAATGAGTTTTTCCTACTTTCTTGTCCTTGGCAATTCTGAATGGAGTTACCTGCTTTGTTCTTTAGTGTTTGTGGATTTGTATCCCAATAGCCTGTTTATTGCTTTCATGGAAGTGGTTGATGTCAGGTAGCACTTGTTATATCAATGGAGTTATGAACTACAAATCTCATAGAAACATTTAGGTTTGAAAAGACATTCAAGATTACAGAGTCCACCTGTTAACTTAAGACTGCCAAGCCCACCACTAAACCATAGCCCTCAGCACCACAGTTGTACATATTTTAAATACCTTCAGGGATGAGGACTCCACTGCTTCCCTGGGCAGCCTGTTCCAATGCTTCATAACTTGTTGAATCATTCCCTGTGTTTCCTCAAATAGATGAAGTTATACATGTGTTCCTACTGTTCTCCTGTGTCACAGAAGTAATGTCATTTACATGTATATTTGAGACTATGACTTAGGCAAATCTTCAAAAAGAATGAATTGATTACCTTTAAAATAATGATTACTTTGACCTCTGCTCATAAATAGGAAGTATTTATAAGAACTAATGAGTATGTTATGTTCAGGTTGGTATTTGGCAGATCTTACACTGTCATGGGACCAGCTCAATGGCATCCCAGCAGACCACTTCGAAAACCACTTATGGCAGAGAAGGGGAATTTAAAAGTAAATACTGGAGGCTTTGATGGAGGATGTTGACTATCTTTGTGTTGAAATTTAACCAAATAGTGTCCTTGGCCAGAACAAGATGAGGAAAATGCAGAGTCTTCTATGAAGACGAAAATAATGTTACTCGGACATTCCCCTCCTTCCAGGATGAGAGCTCTGGATTTTGTGAGCCAAGATTTGCTGGGGTTTGGGTTTGTTACTCCTCGCCAAACCTGCTCATTTAGGTTACAAGGGAGACTTGACAGAATTATTACCCAGCCAACCTAGCAAACAATGCTCACTGGACCTGGTTTAATGCAGCAGTTTTATTTCTGTGCTTAACAGTTTCATTACAGTTGAGGAAGGGCTGGGGAAAAAGTAAAGCTGGAACACAGGTTTTTAGAATTTGTAAGAGAATTGTAGCAGAATTGCTTTTCTGCTGATTCCAAGGACTACAGCAAACTTTGACTATCATGCATACCATAGCTGTACCCTTAATTGATACTGTAGACTCACTGAGGGAAGGAACAATGTCCTTTGTTACTCAGTGCTTCTGTGTGATTCGATTTGTGCTCTTTTAGCAAATTCCATCATTTAGCAAAGTAAACATTGATCAACAGCATTTGTGGATCTTTTTTTAACCTGTAAATCTTTATATAAACACTCCATTTGACATTTTTATGGACTCTGCATGCTTGGTAATCTAACCTTACTTACTGGCTCTTAACCCTACCATCTTCTGCCTTAAATATCATTAAGTATCATAGAATCATAGAATGGTAGGGGTTGGAAGGAACCTTTAGAAATCATATAGTCTAATCTCCCTGCAAAAGCAGGTCAACCTAGATCATCACTACTAAATTTTTATTTTAAAGAAATACAAACTAGGTAGTTCTAAATTATTTCTGGTTTAGTATGTAACTTTGTACTGTGGATGCTTATCGAGTATAGAATGCCAGTATTTTATGACTGACGACATTATGCTTTTGATAGTTTTGGTATTACTTTGATCATTGGCTATGTATGAGGAATCACTTTTGCCACTTGGTTTTGTCATAAGTGCTTTTGTGTCACTTGACATGTGTCATTGAGGTTAAGCAATATTGAATAAGTTTGATTGGTTTTAATTATGGGGTTTTTTTTCCCCTGCTTCTATGGTTGCAATTCACATTAAATCTAATAGATATCTTTTTTTTTTCATGTAGCTGGATGAGTCAGATCCCCAAAGACAATGGGAGCAGCAAGAGATGCTTGTGAAGAAGCTGCAAAATACGTTCCCTGCACTGGATAAGGAGGTGAGCTCAGTTCTTCTGATTGCACGTCAGGTTTTGACTTCAGAAAATTGATACTTTTTGTAGCTGAAATGAAACCGCAGCACTCTTGGAAAAGGAGGAAGAAAGTCTTCACTATTGCCACTTTTGGAATGCAACTTGCCCTGAACTGAGGACAGTTGGATATAATCAGGTCTATATGGAACTTCACCTTCTTTCATCCTGTGACAAGCTTGGCAGAGTCAAATTTTCTGACCTGTTACAAAAATGCATGGAGAAATTACTCCTTCACCCTCTTATCCCCTGAACAACTAGATATATTGTGAGCTTTGTAGATAGTACCTGAAAATACGCAGCCACTAGTCAGGACACTTTAATACTGTGCTTTAAATTGTTGAGAACAAAGCTTGTATATTCTTACCTTTTTGAGAAGTGGAGTGCAGCTCTGCCTAAACTGGTGATGTACAGATGAACTGAAAGGTTTTCTCCTTTGGGTTTCCTTTGTTCTGAATCATCTGGTTTACAGGTTTTTCTTTGCCTTGTGCAGTTACAATTAAGTGTTGGTGCCTTAACACTATTATGCACAAAAATGTCTTTTTTTTTCTTACCACAATACAAAATTTCTTACCTTTTACTAGGAACTGAGAGATGTACTTCAGGAGCATAACTGGGTGTTTCATGAAGCGCTGGAGGCCCTGAGAGTATTTGCAGAAGCTGATGAGGGTAAAGACAGATTTATAATCCGCTTTCTCCCAAGATAAAACAAACAGACTTACAAGTCTTTTCTAATGTCCAGCAGTGACAGCCCTTGACAGGTCTATGCCTAGAAACTTGTACCAATACTTGAAATTAGCATTATGGGGAGAATAAAAGAAGGGAACTCAATTTTTTGGTGTTTTTAAGTGTCTTTTGCTCTGTAAGTAGAGATAAACATCTTTGCCTCGCTATTACAGATTTACATAAGAAGTTGTTATTACCTATGGGTATATCATAAAATATATTTTGAAATATGTCAAAGCTGACACCTGCTCTCCCTCCTGCTTCTTTAAAAATAAGATTTGGCTTTTTAATTGGCATAATTTGTAAATCAGTAATTGCAAATAACTGCAGAGGTGACAAGTGATATATGCTGTTTTATCTTTTTCAAATATATTGTTGGAAAGAAAAATACTAGAAATAGGCCTTAAATTATGCAACCACTTTTTAAATACCAGTGCACTAAATGTGGCAGGGAGCAAGAACTGTGATTCCAGGTGAACCTGAGAGTTATAACTTAAATACTATTTGAAGACCTGATTATATTTCAGAGTTGTACAGCTGTCACATACATATATGTTTTGTTGTATCAATATTCTATTGATATTTATTTCAATATTTCAATATTCTTGTGATATGATAGTGTTCCTAATTGGATTATTTACAAGTGGAGAGAGGTATCAGTATGCATGAGCTTGGATCCTTACCACTGCTGCTACTTGTGAGAAGGTGAACATTGGGATTGGAGTCAGTCAGCAGCAAGCTGGGGATGGGCAGAAGAGGAAGAGGTTCGGGTGCATTTTTCCAAAGAGGGAGTGAAAAATCCATACAGGCCACTTCTGAAAAGGACTTGCTCACAGTCTCTTTAAGGCTGTAGGATTGTTTTGGTTGAAAACACCTCCTTCTTCCAGTTTCTTTAATAAATCTTTTTGTTGTCCATCTCTAATGCTGTTCAGAGATGCATTAAGTTGGCAAAATATATTGCTTTTGTGATGAAAGTAGCCTTGTTTCCTGAAATCAGTAAAATTAAGATCTTTGCACTCAGATGAAGTGGGACCAGTACTTCATCCTAGTGGTATGTCAGTATTCTTAACCATCTGCTCTTACCTGGGAGGTTCTGCAGCTCACCCATGTTACATAGCATTGATCATCTGTATTTTAAGGAAGTTACTTAAAACCTTGTGCTACTCGAAGTGTACAAATTAACATTGCCCATTTCATACTCAGTTTGTGTTATTTATGTGTTTTAAATGGACTTGCATGGTGTTTGCTCTTCTCTTTTCGTGGTAACAGCTGCTGTTGAGTTGTTGTGTGTTAAATACCTGTGGTTTGTATCTATATAGGGCTACTTTTTGAAGAGCAGTGAGTTTCAATTGACCCTTAACCAGGATGCGTTAACTTGTTGCCTTCTGTATTACATACATAGGCACGAAATTTTCTCCCAAAAGTGAAGCATCTGACTGGACTGAAGCTGCCTCCAAGAGCAGAGGTGAGGATAGTAAAGAGAAGCCAAAGCAGAAATCTTCCATGAAACAGCAGAACGGCTTTCAGAAAAAAGACAAAGGCAAAAGGAGCATTTGGAGTACTAAAAGAGAAATGGAAGACTCGGAGGACGAGTCAGCTTCAGAAGATGGTGGTAGCTCCCTTGACAAGGACTACAGCAGTGGTGATGAAGTGATGGAGGATGTCTACAAAGCAAAAATCCTCAGTTTCCTGCAGGATGCTTCCCCAAGCGAACTATCTTTGATTCCCCAGTGTTCTCAGAAAAAGACTCAGAAGATAATCGCGCTCCGGCCCTTTAACAGCTGGGAGTCTCTGGTAAGTCTGCATTCTTCTTTTCCTATCCCCAGCCTGCCTAGAGCCAAGGTGGCTTCAGCCTAGGGAGGCTTAAATGGGTGGCCTTATCCTGATTAGGCTAAAATGCTATGTTCCTCCTAAGCCAATAGCGTTTCAAATAGTGTCATATGACCTGATATTGAATGAATTAAGGGGTGATTTTCCTGGAAAACTCAAGCTGATTGGCTGACATTACTGTCACTCACTCTGTAGCATAGAAAGTTGGTTGATTTCACTGCAGTAGAAGAAATTAGAGCTTTCACTTGGGAAGGAGGTGTTTGCAAGCCTGTTCTGAGCTCTTGTAGCTGAAAACCCAAGCAGGAGGCAAGAACGTGGCAGCACTTTTACTGCAGGCACTTCAACAGCAGCAGCAGCAGCTTCCAGAGTAGTTCCATGATTGAAGATGCTAGCATGGATATTTTCAGTTTCACACAAGAAACGGTTGTTATCTTTTTCTGGTTTTTTAGTCTTTTTTTCTTTCTTCTACTGCAGCTCAGTCTCTAGCATGGTTTTGCTAGCTGAGCACTGCAGCCATTTTTTAGTGGAGTGAGTTGCTATGTTTTTATTAATAGAAGGTGAAGCATCAGAGGGCAAAACCACAATCCAGAACAGAAGGAAAAATGATACATCTTGGTAAGTAGATTACCTTCTGTCACAGGGATGTTATTTTCAGATTTTTCCCATGGTTGCTTTGTTGCATTAACATTTCAAGCAGTTTCAGTTAACTGCAAGGCATTAGACCTAGTAAGAGCAGCGTTGTGGTTAGAAATTTGAAGAGTGTTATGGCAGGTTTTCTTGGTTTAATTTATTAATGCTTCGGATTTTAAAGCAGTAACTCTGCATAGGCCTTCTTGCAGATTAATTGTTGTGGTTTTTTTTCTGTTCTGAAACCTCTCCCACTGATATATGCAAGATCTGCTTGTATTTTTTGAGAGCAAAATAGAACTACTTCAGTATGTGTAAAACAGTAACAGCGATTATTTGGTGTGTGAAATGTTTTACCATAAGAGAGTAAGAGATACTAAACAGATTTTTAAGGAAAGCAAAATTATCTTTGTCTGTTGTGTTGTGAGGGAGCGGGGCGGGGGGGGGGGTGGGGGGAGGAGGATACTTGGGGGGAAAAAAAAAGAGAGATACAGGTATGCTGCGAAAGAAATCCGTTTTGCCCCAAGCCCTTGGCTTCTCGTGGAACATCTGTTATATGGCTATTCCTTTCTAAACTTGTTGGATTTTGCCTGAGCTTAGTTCTTTGCAGAAATATTTGCCACAGGGCTGTTCTCCTTTTCTCTGTGTAAAACATTTAACAGAAAAAGAGCTGCATGGGCCTGTTTGCGTTCAAAAATTTGTCTTTCATAGAGATTGCTGCAGTCAGCAGCCACATGTTTATGTAGCATTGTGAGTACTTGCCCAGAGTAGAAGTAGTTTGCAGCCGGTTTTAGCAGATGTTTGGTATCAGTGTGGATTTAATTCCTTATAAATATCCAGTAACTCAGTGACCCGACATTTTTCCTGCAAGATTAATAAGAATGGTAGAATAATGGAGAGAGCCGATTCATTTTCAGCATTTAAGAAACTGGCTTAGTTTAAAGGTCTATTTTCATTGTAATGGTGTCTTTTATAACACAGTGTAAAGCACTGGCAGTTGTTACCACTTATTTGTCATGAGAATTGAGAAGCTCAGCTTGAGATTAAGACTAAAGCCTGCTTACTTGGAAGTTGAGTGCCTTATTCCAGGAAAACCAAAACTAGAATGGCCTTTTTATTCTAGACAAGCATTTTTAAGTTGGTTAAATTAATCTGAAATATTTAGTCTGAATTTCAAGCTTGTGAAGTTAAAAGCCCCTGAAAATATTCTTTGGAGCAGATATTTAAGAAAGATATTGGACTTTATCTAGTAGCACTTAAAATACAGAGGTGGGGGAAAAAAATAGCAAACATGGTTCTCAAAAAAAAATTGAGAGGTGAAAACATCCTTGCTCACAAGAGTGCATTCATTTAGCAGTTTAGTAATGTCCATACTGTAGATAAACTATATTTTCAAGGGGAGTAGTTTTATCCCATCTTCAGTGCTGGAAATGACTAGCTGGGAGTGCCTCCTCTCAAATATTAACTTGCATAAAGAGTGCTCTGGTACGTCCTTGCGGCTTTAGGTGTCTGTCTCCTCATTTGGACAAGTGATGCTTCTATGTGTGAAGACCTGTGGCTTCTCTCCAGAATATGATCTGTATGTAGGGAGAATAGTAGGTACCACAATAGATAGGAATGTGTGCTCTGAGAGCTTGAATTTCCAAATACTACTTGTATTCAAAACTTCAAATTGCATGTGACTTTCTGAGGACAGAAGGTTTGGCAGGGTGGTCTCAAGTGCCTGTGCTGTAGAAGCAATCCCAAGTGTGGAGCTGAGACAGAAGGAGACGTGAAGCCCAAATGGGAGATGACAGAGGAGAAATTCATAAGGAACAGTTCTCCTAAGCTGGGAGTTGGGGATTGTAACACTTGGGGAGCAGATGGGGATGCAGGGACAGGCAAACTAAAGAGCAGTTAGCAGTAGATAAGGCTGTGAGGACAAAGAGAAAGGGAAGAGGATAGAGTAGGGGTTCAGAGCAGACTGCATTACAGAGTGGAGAGGAAAGTTCACCTTCCAGTGTCTTGGTCAGATGTCACACATTGGGTAGTTTTTGTGCAAATAGCTAGTGTTCAGCCATGTTTTCCCCTCATGGTACAGGCCTACTCTGTACCAGCTTTGTTGTATACCTCTTTGTGATAGACAGGCATTAGTAAACTAGCAGCCTTCAGAGAGACCTCACCTCCTGCTGGATCCTTTCCTGGCTTCCAACCTTCCTCTCCTGTTTGCTTTGTGTTCTGGATGACACCACACTGGTGCACGTTGTGAGCTGGCAGACACATGATTATTTTCCTTGGTGGAAGTGCTTCTAGGCACCCATGCCCTTTCTCCTCAGCCTCACCCCTCTGAAAATTCACTAGCACCTAATTAATTATATTTTAACAACACTCTTTTCCAGACTCTTTGAATTGACTTGTGTTGAAAACGGCAGCTCTTAGGGCTGTTTCCTCAGCAGACCAGCTGTAAACACAGTCATGTAATGGCAATACCTGCCTGCTTTCAACCTGTGTGTGACAGAGGACAGAGCCAAGACTCCAGAAGGAGCCCAGCTGAACTTTTGGGGTCTGAGGGGTGTTCTGTTCCTTAACCTGTTGTGCATGTCCAGTCCAATTTCATGCTGCCTCTAGTAAATGCACGGATATGAACTAGAGGGGGTCAAATGCTATTTAGTTTCTTATTTTTAAGACTTAGAATCAACTGCTTGAGTTTCCTTTTAGCATAGAAACATAGATATCTGTATGATATTTGCTGTATCCTGTCATTTGTGGTATTCTATCACAAAATAGGCCATCTCTTTCAGCATTTAAAGACTTCAGGTGAATCAAACTATGTCTATTACTTTTAGAAATTGCAAATTCTTAAGGAGTACACACCAAGTTAAACTGACACAAAACATTCTGATCACAGAATCTTAAGAGTTGGAAGGAACCTCAAAAGATCATGTAGTCAGCTTACTGCTTATAGGGGAAAGGGAGAACTAAGTAAGTAGTTAAAGATGGAGTTGTCCATCATATTCTGTAGACTGCAACAATATGAGCTAAGAGATATAAACTTGAGGGTAGCTTCAATTTTTTCATCATCTCATTTTGTTTGACTGCACATGTACAAACTGCTATGAAAATCAAACTAGCAGAAAATTCAGAAGCACCTTGCACCAGAGCAAACTGGATGGAAGCAGCAAATGCATCAGGTTAGAGGCAGGAGCTGCTTAAAATGGAACTGGAGTCTGTTGACCGTGGTTGAGGCTGACTTTCATCCTTAAGCAGCGAGTTTAGTAAGCTCAAGCAGAGTGTGCTGGGAAGACAGTTAGGTGCGGGGAGGGGGCACTGCTGTAGCCTGGGACTCCAGTGGACTTTTCCTCAAAGCCAGCATGCTGTGGAAACTCGTGGATTTAGTTGTCTGTGACACTCATATGTTTTTGGACCTCCCTTGAAAGAAATAAACCTGGGAGGATGTCAGAATGCCTAGTAAACCAAAGGCTGCCTGAGGATCTGCTTTGTGTTCTGCATGACAGGGTAACGTTATGTGTTTCACAAGTAAAGCAGGGACTAAGTTTTTCTTGTTGTAACTTGGAGATAAATGTTAATGTGCTGACAGAAACCAATACGATTTCTGTTAATAACAGATGGCTTCATTCTCCATGCCTTTATTTATAGATTAGAGGATTTATATTCATGCCAACCAAAGCTTTAGGCATAAAACAAATGTTGAAACTTTTTAATTACCAATTAAAAATGGTGTTCTTTTACATTGCTCTTTATCTCTAAATACAGGTGTCTATTTAGAAAACTTCTTCACAAGTGTTGACAAGTGTGCCATAGCCTGGTTTAACCTATGAGTGTTGGTAAACTTTCTCTAGGTTTCGTTTAAAGTGGAACAAAACCACAAACCAAGAACCCCTAAAACAGTAACAGCAAACTGTCAGTAGAGGGCAACTCTCCATTTTTAAATATTTTGGGTTTTTTCAGTCCAAATGTATCCTACTTGTACACTTCCATTTAACAAAGCTTGCTTTTGCTCTGCAGTGGGGCAATATTGATCAGTTACTTAAAGAAGGGGTCATATGATCTAGCTATTCTGTGTTAAGGAAGGAATTCTAGGAAGATATATGCCTGTGAAATCTGCTAAATTTTAACAGATCTCTGGTTTAAAGTTCAGAGAAATCTCTGTGGAAATTACTTGTTTGAACAAAAGACTGGCAAATCCAAAAGATCTTCTGTTCCTTGATTCTTTAAATCTGTTAATAAAAGAAGGAAGATGTCTTGTTCTTTACAGTGAAATAACTGTAGTGCACAAATATGGGTGAAAATACTATAATTACAAATATTACCTCTGTTACTGCAAAAATAAATTTATTAAAGCTTTTACACTTTCTGCAGATGGCCCTCTATAGACTCCATTAGAAGATGATGGGCCTGAAGGGCCTGTTTTGGCACAACTTAAGGCTTCTTGGCTCTGAAACAGAATATCCATATTTTGGTTACCACAAAGTAACTAGCGTGGATTTGAGGAAGCAAGTGGTGAAAGTAAGGCTTCTGTGTCAAAGTTAATAATGGTTTATAGTTTAAAAAGGAAAATACAATTTTTAAAAACTTGGTGTTATGTGGCAGGTCAGTGGCTCGTACAAGGTTGAGAGAGCTGAGACTCATGAGTAGCAATTCTCACAACAACAGAGAGATCCAGAGGTCTTGGAAAAGGTGTGTGTTTGATATAGGAAGGATTGTGTCATGGAGCCATTATTTAAAAAATAAGATGCTAGGTTAGATACATCTTCTAGCAAACATGAGTGAAGCAATCTGTACTCTTAGTAGTAGACTCAAAGTACAAAGCAGGTGAGCAAGTTAGCCTTGGTCAAGATGGGAACATGTCGAGAGGAGATCAGAACAGGGACGCAGAGCAGTTAGAACATTTAAGTATGTCTTTTCAGCCAAGACAGGAGGGGGTACCCTATTGGGAGATGGGGAGCCACAGGGATACTGAATGTGGGCTATGCACATGGCTCAGCTGCAAACTTTCAATTCAAACACTAGCATGCTTCGTCTTTGTAAATCAAGTGCACTCAAGATCAGTGGACAGGCCTTGTCTTAATTTGTATTTACATTGAGATTCTGCTATCTTGACTTGTCCTCTGCCAGCTTGTTTGCTTGGACAATTAAAATACATGTTTGTATTTAACCTTGGTTGTCTCTCTGTAAAATGAGGATAACTGAATGGTGCTGAAGTCTTGTCAGGGTGATGGTGCAGCCCATAAAAATGTTTTCAACGAGTGCTGATGACCTGGTAGATGTGTGTAAGTGTGCTTCATATATTTCACAGGAGGTCAGGTTCATTGCAAGAAATTTTGGTGAATCTTAGCTTAGTGAAGAAGTCCTCCGCCACTTTAATATGAAGAACTGAAAAAAGGGAACTGATTCCTGTTGATCTTTTGGGCCTGTCAGCGCATGATGACTGCAAAACAGCCTGATAGATTTTTGAGAAACTTCTTATCCCTTAAATATCTTTTTTTTTTTTTTTTTTTTTTCCCCAGCCTGCCTAACTCTGGTTTGAATGTGCTATTTGCTGTACAATTAGAACTGGGATAGAGTAATGCTGAGCTCCAGACGTTTGTAACACAATGTTGATAGCTGTCTTCAGAGGTTGATTTGCCTTGATGCATTTGTTATGCTTACATATCTTATATCTTTAGTATCTAATAGAGATTGCTTAAAAGGAGATCTAGTGATAATCAGTACCTTTTTCTTTTCTTCTTTTGTTTATTTTTGTCCATATGCCTGGCCTTCAAAGCTTACTTTTTGCTGTACATTGTCTCCTGTTGAGGATTTAAGAGTTTAAAGCTCCTATATTTTACATTAGAAACCATTCTGAGAAATAGAATTCTAGAATGGTGGAGGTTGGAAGGGACCTTTAGAGATCATCTAGTCCAACCCTCCTGCTAAAGCAGATCCATCCAGATCAGGTCACACAGGAACATGTCCAGGCGGGTCTTGAAGACCTCCAAGGAAGGAGACTCCACAACTCCTCTGGGCAGCCGGTGCCACTGCTCCCTCACCCTCACAGTGAAATAGTTTTTTCTTATATTTAAATGGAACTTTTTGTGTTCCAGCTTCATCCCATTACCCCTTGTCCTGTTGCCAGCTACAACAGAAAAAAGGGATGTCCCAACCTCCTGACATCCACCATTTATATACTTACTAATGACATCCCCCCTCAGTCTCATCTTCTCTAGACTAAACAGCCCCAGATCCCGCAGCTTTTCCTTGTATGAAAGATGTTCCAGTCCCCTGATCATCTTGGTGGCCCTGCGCTGGTCTGTCTCCAGAAGTTCCCTGTCCCTCTTGAGCTGGGGAACCCAGAACTGGACACAGGACTCCAGATGAGGCCTCACCAGGGCAGAGTAGAGGAGGAGCAGAACCTCCCTTGATCTACTGGCCGTACTCTTCTTGATGCATCCCAGGATACCATTGGCCTTCTTGGCCACGAGGGTACATTGCTAGCTCATGGTTAGTTAGTTATCAACCTGGACTCCCAGGTCTCTCTCTGCAGAGCTGCTTTCCACCAGGTCAATCCCCAGCCTGTACTAGTGCCTGGGATTGTTCCCTCCCAGGTGCAGGACTCTGCATTTGTCCTTGTTGAACCTCATGAGGTGGTTCTCTGCCCAACTCTCAAGCTGGTTGAGATCCCACTGAATGGCAGCTGAATGATCTCTCCTTTTTTAAGAGATGTTTTACAGCGAGAGGAGCTGTAATGATGACTTTCACTGTGGATTCACACAGTTTCGCAGTGGGCCTAGTGTGTAAGGAATATTTGAAATTTTGAGAGCTGTAGATGCTGCTGCTGTCTGCTACTTGAACTGCTTGCTGCTTGTAGTAGCTGTGGAATTCACTGTCATACCTTTGCTGGTGTTACCAGTATTCACAGTATTGGTTTTTTTGTGTGTGATTTTGCAGTTTACAAAGATGACTAAGACTACTGGTTTGTCAGAAGACATAGTGTGGAACTGCAAGATACTGCTGAAGGAGAGAGATGTGGTTCTAAAGCTCATGAATAAATGTGAAGACATTTCAAATAAACTGACAAAACAAGTAACCAAGATTACTGAAGACGGAGGATGTGGATGGAACATAGAGCAACCCGCCATTCTGAATCAGAGGTATCTTTCCCTTTTTTATACATAAAAGGATGTCAGATGATAAAGTATGCTTGGAGACTGGCATTTTCAAAACTCTAGTCTCTGAAAATAGACATGGAACTGTTTGACACATAGCAACTCTTGGTGAGATACATAGTGATGCACGACACTTGAAGGAGTCCAACAAATGTTTTAAAGTGCATGAGGACCACTGATGAGGAGGAGAACATAAAACCAAAAAGATACAACAGTGTTCAGTGTCTTGGTTTTGATTAACATAGAAGCCAACCTTGAGGGATGGGATCAGGAGTCAATTTATTTCAAACAAAAGGCCAAACAAAACTACTTATGTAATGGAGGACCCTTATGTTTCAAAGATGATGAATTTAAATGAATCTGAGCAAATTTGTAAAGTCTACCACCTGGACTGAAGGCCTCGGTCAGAAAGTTCAGATGTACAGAATAATCTGGAATTTGGTATCTAAAGAGATAAATTGGTAGGGAAGGATCTCCAATTGGATATTGGGAATAAAGAGCTTGAGAGGAATGGACAAATAGGTATGGTGAGGGGCATTATCTTCAGGATTAGGAAGCATAGGGCTGCAATGGGAATGTAGTCGCTGTCTGGATTAGGCTTGGAGGCTGTTAGTGGTAAATAGCAAAAGGATTTTCAGCTGTGGAAGAGGGAACTGTTTGGAGGAGCTGTATCGGTAACATTTCTTTGGAAAAAAAATGGTGAACTAGGTGACTTCCTGTTGAATGTGTCTTGTGGGTTGTGTGTGGTTAAGTTTTTGTTTGGTGCCGACACCACCAGTAGTTGTACAACAGTAAACTTAGTGATGCAGCTGTTACATGCTACTTAATTTTTTTGTATATGTTTTAAAAATTAGTCGTTGTGTAACTGCACTTGACTGGTTGTGAATTGCTGAATTTGGAGAAAGGTATGTATTGTAATGTTAATTTTGATCATTTAAGATGTATGAAAATTCAGATAAACTACTTCAAGTTGTTGGAAATGCTCTTTGGTATTCACGAGACTCTTGTTTTCAATGTGTGAGGAGATCTGGAGTGCATTAAGATAGAGGCAGTATTAAACTTACCACTTTGTGATTAACATAAGTGTAAAGTTCCATGAAGAAACAAATGAAAAATGATAACATGCTAAGCTTGATTTCTTAACAGTTTGGAACTCAAGCCATATCAGAAGATTGGTTTGAACTGGTTATCACTACTCCATAAACATGGATTGAATGGCATCTTGGCTGATGAAATGGTAAGTAAGAAATGGGTAATTTAAGAGTTTCACCAAGAGGACTTTAGTTCTTTTATTTCCTGGAAACCTCAAGTAGATAAGTAATTAGATTTTTCTAACTTAACTTTGCAAATGGTTCTCCAAATATTTGGTAGCTGCAAAGCTCTTAACTTTCAATGGGGAAGTCCATGGTAGCCTAAGATTCGTGGACACTGATAATTACAAGTCACATAGTGTCTATTGATGCAATGGAAGCAGTTTCTACCACAACAGGTTATTCTCAAACCATTAATTTTAATTGCTTCTTGCACATAAATGGAATTCATTCTACTTGTCCAGCATTTAGTTGTAGTGATCCATTGTCTTCTACAATTTTTCATCAGTTTCAAAACAATATTTTCTGTGTTGTTAACTACTGAAGTGGGTAGAAACCTTTTCTACTTCTGCAGCATTTCAGCCAGTTCTTGCCATTAACGCTCACCGTAAGTTTTGAAATAAGAAAGAAAAGCTTATAGACTTGAAGGGGGTTTTTTTGGTGCTGACACCACCAGTAATTGTACAACAGAACAAACTTAGCGATGTAACTGCTAAATGTTGAATGAGTTGTCAGTTGTTTTCAATCCTGACTGCTGTTCATCTTAGGAAAAACCATGAATGAATTGATGGATTTGCTTCACTGAGATTTTATGCAGTGTTTGTCAGCTTCCGTATGATTCATATTTCTAGTAACTGACCTTATGTGCATAGTTTGTGGTAGATAAGTTTTTAATGACGTAAGACAGGAAAGTGAGCATTGGTGGAAACACAGGCCTATGTTACAAAAATTTTATATTAATTTCCACTTCAGAAGTAGCTGGAATATCCTTTGTACAGCTGGCTCAAATGGAAAGAAACAATTAGCTTCCAAGTAATCATTTCTCTGCAGCACTGTTTCAGGAAGGTACATTCCTGAAGAAGATCTGAGGGATGAACTTAAACTAAAATGGAAGACATCATAAATGGAAAAAATGAATCCCTGATGTTCAAGTTTTGAGCTGAAAAGATAATTTAGTTTGTCTGCAATTGTACATAAGAAGGAATTGTATTCTGTAAAGCAATGCAGTTAAAATAGAACAATTTTTTTTTAATGTATATTTGAAATCCTTAGTTAACATTGACTGCACTGTAATTGTCTTATGAGTGCAAAACATTTAAGTTCTGCAGACAGTAAATTTTGATTAAATGGATTTTTTTTTTCTCTTAGGGCTTAGGAAAAACAATTCAAGCTATTGCATTTCTGGCTTATCTCTACCAAGAGGGCAATAAGGGTCCCCATTTGATAGTTGTGCCAGCTTCAACATTAGGTAAGTTACAAGCTTCAGAATTATTTGTTTGTTTAAAAAAACAAAAAAAAGAGAGAGAAAGAAATGGTGGACAGACTGTGAAACAAAGATAATTTTGTGAAAGAACTTCATTTCCTTATGGTGATATTCAGCTCCTTAGGTAATTAGAACTGGAATGCAAACCATACTGAAGGCATGCTTGTTCTGAATTAATTAGCCCTAACATGAATTTTGTTTTTTTAATATGCTCTGTGTGCTTCTCAAAAAATGAAGCTGCTTGTTAAGATTTGAACATATTTAACAGAGTAGTTTTTTTTTAGTTACTGAATATTGGCTGAAATTCCTAGTCTTCAGGCTGTGCTTAGGATTAGGTTTCATGGCATTTGAGACATGGAGTGTCTTTTTTCCTCTTTGCTGCTTAGAATCTGTCAAAGCACATCAAAATCCTAAAATGATGCGGCTTGCTGTCTTTTAGTTATGTGTTTTGACGACTTAATGACCTCAGTTGAAAGCAGGAAGAGTACAGTGGAATAAAATATGTCAGCGAAGCTGATGAATTTGAGCAGAAACTAATTCTCTGAGGAGTTAAATTAGTTTATGTTAAATGATAGAGAGCTGAGAAAGTAACATGTTTCATTTTGAAAGAAAGCGCTGTTTTTAATGTAAAATACTTTGTGGGCTTCAAAAATTTCTTTCAACACCTCAGAAAAGCTTCAGATTTTTCAGTGTCGATTTGGAATTGCCATTTTCAGTGTGCTTTTAAAATCTGGTAGAACCCACTGTTTTTAAATAGCTCTTTAAAATACATGTTGTTGAAATGTCCAAGGTGTACAGAAAGGGGCAAAGATGCTTTTGTGAAGTGACTCATAGAAGCTCATGAATTGTAGTGCCAGGTTGGCCCAAGCTGTCCAGCATGCGCATGCCTGGGAAAGTGCAGTCTACCTGTAGCCTTCCTGACACTTTCCTAGAGGAGTCTCCTCAGCTTGATCTGTGTCTACTTCAAATCAAGCGACACTTGTCAAACACCCCTTTCTGCTGTGTTTTGGGATCAGCATTTGTGCTGACTGTCGGGTAGCTGCTTCTCGGGCACAGTGAGGTTGCAGGTGGCTGCTGCTGGCTACACACTTGGAGCTGGGTCATATTGTCAGGCTTCCTTGCCTACTCCCAGCAGCACTATCTCTTCTGATGAAGCACTTCTGGACGTGAGTGCTAGCAAATGAATTGCTTTCTGAGGAATTAACTGTCTATAGAAGAAACCAGGCTGAAAAGCTGATTGTTGTATTTTTTAAAGGGGAGTTTTTGACTATCAAGAGTCTTATTTCTGTAGGAGTTTGAAGTACTGGGTGGTAACTTAATGCCCACTTGTGGGTTAATTTCCTTAAATAGTATAATTTTTCCAGCACTTAGACAAAAAGTTTCTTGACCTTCAGCAGAATTTAAAGATATTTGCTTTAAAATCAGGTATTTGGTTTAATGCTGAGGTATGTCTGAAGTTATGTAGCATGTAATAAAGTATAAATTACTTGGATTTTATTTTAATGATGTCTTGCAGATAACTGGATAAGAGAAGTTAATCTCTGGTGTCCTGAACTGAGCGTCCTTTTTTACTATGGTGAGGAACCTAACATAGAAAGGAATCCAGTAATATAGTTGCTTGCATGCGCAGCCTGAGAGATTAATTGCTCTTGGAGGCACTGTTTTAAGACTGTTGTTTTAATACACGTTTATTGCCGAACGTATATGTGTGTACTGTCTTAGTTTTTATATGTATATAAATATATGTAATTGTACTCGTTTTATGTTCTTTTGTAGGGTCCCAAGAAGATAGGAAACTTCTCAGGATGGACATTAATAATAAAGTTGTAGATTTCCATGTGATTATAACTACGTAAGTGCAGTAATTAGATCAGAATTGAGATGTAGTTAGCTCCTGCTGACCTCTAGTGGAACCACCAAACAAATGTTTGGAGTTTGGTGAGATGGGAAGGGAACTTTCTTTTGTTTTCAGGTAATGGTTAACTAGGGTTTTATTAGTGTGTAACAGATACTGTGTAATAGGTGCTTTAGATATTACCTAGTAATTGCATGATACATACTAATAGTGAGATAAATTACTTTATCGTAGATTTGCACAGGAGTTTTTGGGGTTTTTTGAAAGTGTTACTGGGAGCATTGGCTTGTCAAGTAAACTCTATGAATACTTACCAATAGTAAACTGTGTTATGGTTGGTTCCTTCTAAGCAGTTTTACTTACTAGTCTTCATGTATTCTCTCCATAACTCTTAAAAACTTGAGAGAAATTAATTTGATTGTGTTAACAGCATATTTGTGTTAAATTTACATTTAACATGTCTTTTGTGATATCTTTCTCTGACAGATACAACTGTGCAATTAGCACCTCAGATGATCGAGGGCTGTTTCGCAAGTTGAAGCTTAACTATGCAATCTTTGATGAAGGTCATATGCTCAAGAACATGAGCTCTATACGCTACCAGCACCTTATGACAATTAATGTAAGAGGTTTAGTTATTGTTGGGTTAAAGGAGACAGCTCCTGTGTTTTCTATTTTGTGGCTACAGGCTGAGGGAAAAGGCACTATTAACCATCAAGTTCATACACACATACTGGTCCAGAAACTATAGTGTGCAAGTAGGTAAGTATTGGATGGGGTCTTAGGAGTGGATCATGCATTGTGAACACTTTCAGGAAGACAAGCTCCTGAAGAAATGTGACAGACCTTCTATAGCATCATTGCAATGACTGTAGCAGTTCACTTTCGGTGTTAAGCAATTTTCCAGTTTTATCCCATAGTAGTAAAGTTTGAAAAAATGCTATTCTGCTGACCTGTGCTGAAACGTCGTAGTATGTAAGGACTTACTGTGATAGGACTGTGCAAGAAAAGCCAGCTTTCAAGTGATTTGTTTTTTTTCTTGTAGCCTGAGTCAGCAGTATTGTGAAAAAGAGAAAATTTGAGTCCAGCTCTTTCTCTGATTATTGTGATTTAGCACTGTAGTATTCATGCAATAATAATATACTTAGGATCACTTTTTATGATTTTTTTTTTCCAAGATCATGTTTTCATTAAAAGCCTTTAAGATGCTGATCTTTAAGAAATTAAACTATGGCTGATACTTGCAGTTCAGGACGTATAAGGACTGTATGATGTTAGAAAAGATATGAAAGGAGAACAACAATTGGCACATGAATTTAAAAAAAAAAAAAAACAACAAACCAACCAAGCAAATCTGAGAAATCTGAGCAAGAAAAACCCAAATAGAGCCAGGAAGACTCTTTTGCATCTGGATTAGACTTATTGAATAGTCTTGAATTGATACATGCTCAGGTCCCCACAGATCTGTAAACCATTTTGTTGACTGAGCTATCAGATCTGAATATATATGAAGTTTAAATAGTTATAATTTAAACCAAATTCATTTTCTTAGTTCTTCACAGCTGTGATGTTTCTGCCAATACTAGTTTTTAACCTGTTCAGCTAATGTTTCCAAGTGATGTTTCCCATTTTGGACAAACAGGCAAAGAATCGCTTACTGCTAACAGGGACTCCAGTTCAAAATAATCTATTGGAATTGATGTCCCTCTTGAATTTTGTCATGCCTCATATGTTCAGCAGCAGCAGAAGTGAAATCCGAAGGATGTTCTCTTCAAAAACAGTAAGTACCATGTATTCTTGTCTTGAATTTTTTTTAAGTTGTGCTACAGCGCTGCTGTTCCTACCTCTCTTATGTTTTATTGGTGTCTTATAGAAATGGACAATGCAACTATGAAAATCTAGTAAATGAAACAATGAAGTAAATCTAGTAATACTCAGAATACCAATGATCCTGTTAAGTCTGTTCTGGCTGGGTATTTCAGCAAGCTGGAATAGTTAAGGTAGTGTTTTTACAGCTGAAAACTTCACAGTATAATTGAGTTCTTGCAATGTTTTCCTTTAGAAGAGTGTTGATGAGCAAAGCATATATGAAAAGGGGAGGATTGCACACGCGAAGCAGATAATAAAACCGTTCATCTTGAGAAGAGTAAAAGATGAGGTAATGTTTTATTGTCAAAATAGTGGTTTCATATTATCAAAATGCCTGGTAATATTTGAGACTTAATGGTAGAATTTAAGGTCAAATTTTGTCAGCGTTCTAGCTGTTTTTCTACAAAGAGTAAGAAACTTGAGCTATGTTCCAGGAGTTTGCAAGTAAAAATGTGACCTGCTGCAGCTCTGGGTTTTGATGCATATTATTTGCTAGCCACGGTTGGGAATTTTAGTTAGGAAAGATCATCAAAAGATGATTCGATGCACTGCTAAGCAACGAAACGTGAGAAATCCTCCACGTAACCACAAAAATATTCGTGACATTATAGCAGTGACATTGTATTTTAGCTGAAATAACTGGTGAATTTTAACTGGTAAATGTGCTTGTATATATTTTTGTACATGCATGACTAGAAGTGTGTATTTTATTTTTTTCCTATCATCAGAATGTCTCTTTTTCATTTTAAAATCCAAAACCTGTTTAAATTCTTCTATTTGGAATTGCATATATAAAAGAAAGGGAAGACTGAATAGTAAACCAAACTGTTTCTGTGTATTTGCATACTTTAGTATTCAGTGACATGAAGAAGGTATACTTGATTAACAGGAAAGCAGATTACAGGTATTGCATGTATTATTATGCTGTGCAGTTTCAGAGTGTGCAGCCTATGTTACTTGATGGGGAGGGTGATGTATAATCCAAATCAATTTCTAAGTCAAACTGCCGACTCAGCAAAATTGCAGCTAAGGAAAGTAGTTGGGATGGAGAGAATGAATAGAGGATCTTAAAAGCAGCCTTGAGATAGTACAGAAATGTTGACTGTTTGCTACGGAACAGTTTTTACCTGGTATGTTTTCATTTTGTTAGGTCCTTAAACAACTACCTCCCAAAAAAGATTTCATTGAATTATGTGCCATGTCTGAGAAACAGGAACAACTATACTGTGATCTCTTAAGCAAGCTTAAGAAAAGTATTAACACTAATGGTATGTAAAGGTCTTATTTCCTTCTGCTGGTTTTCTTTCTTTTTCGTTCCCAGATACGCGTTGAATGTGACTACAAAGCCCTTGTCTTGTAGAAATGTCTAATACTCAGAAACTGATTGTATGTCTTCTGTGTGGTTTTTTTTCTAAGATCAGGAAATAGATGAAATGTCAAATTTAGTTCTTACAAGTGAAGTTCTCCTGAGAGATAAAGATGTGGCAGATAAGGCATGTCCAGAAGTAGTATGTAGATGTTTACTCCTTTCTTTACAGATAAAAACTCTGATATGGGAAATGTAATGATGCAACTTAGAAAAATGGCTAATCACCCTCTCTTGCATCGTCAATATTACACAACTGACAAGCTCAGGACAATGTCCATGCTTATGCTCAAGGTGAGATGATGAGATTCAGAAGCAATCCTTAGTTATTTAGATTTTTTAATGTAACTTAAATTTTTTTTAATTGTTCTCTGGTCAAAAGTGTGTCTTTGCAAAACTTTATTCGTTGTTGCTGCTTTTTATTTCTCTGCATCTATCCAGTGGTCTGAGCTCTATACATGTCTATACGTTGTATCAAATGTTAGCATGGAGAGAATAGTTATGGGACTGCAGTCATCTCCTTTACATGAACTTCCCCTTAACACCTCTTCCCTCTAGCCCAAAATTTTAAACCAGAATGCTTATGAAAACTTGTGTAGGCTCTTGAGTTTACTAGTATTTTCTCAGTAGCAAGAAATGTAGACTGTACTGAACTAAGGGAAAGTGTAAGTATTGAACTGTTGAGGGGCTTGGGTTGTTCTTTTGTAATTTGACTGGTGTTAATGCCTGTGGAGTTTGGGGAAAATGTTTGCTGCTTTCTAAAGTACATAAAAAAAGATCTGAATGTGCAACAGGCACTCTTAAGAAAAGTTTCAACTGGCTTTCAGTATCTTCAACTTTGTTTTAAACTGAAGCCAGTGAAGGTTGGGGGGAAGGGAAGGAGTCATTCATTGGTTTAGGAAGGATTTTTGTCCCTTTTAATTCCTGCTCATACCATCGTGCTCTCCAGATGTGGCTTTTCTTTTCCTCTTTCTTCCAGGCATGACATCCCTCTACCCACCCTACATCTTGGGCTAGGCTTCCCATGTCTTCTACCATCTATCCAAGGATTGGACCTTCCTTTTAGGGAATGTGTCTTCAGGGGAAGAGGTCTGATACAGGGGTAAAAGGGTCATAGGGCTTGATGGGAACTAGGTAATTGCTATGGAGATTGAGCATATACGTCTTAGTTTTTGCTAGTAACAGTTCTTGTAAAAGCTGAATTGTGAAGTAATGACTCTCTACTATAATCCTGGGGTTGCAGAGTTCATCTTTTGTTGCTTGCATGAGCCATGCTCTGGCATTTGTCCATGTCTAGTTGTGCTGCTTTTTTCTTTCAGAAATTTTGGATGTTATTGTGTGGCTGCTTTGTTTTTTCTTGTCTGTCTAGTGAGATTGTGTATTGCATTATTTTTTTTTCCCTTCATTTTTGCTAACAGGAACCCACACATAGTGATGCTAACCCTGACCTTATCTTTGAAGATATGACAGTGATGACAGATTTTGAGCTGCATTTGCTTTCTAAGCAATATTTTCACGTTGGTGACTTCATGTTAGACATGGATCAGATCTTGGATTCTGGAAAGTTTAGAGCACTGGAACACATTCTCTCTGACCTTAAAGAGAAGGTCAGTACTACAGATGGCTGAAACATCTTTTCCCGTCCACCTGAAGTAACTCCAAGTAACTGGTTAAACTAATGTCTGTTAGCTGTATATGCAACCCAGTTGCTTTTCTGCGGAGGGGATTTAGTGTATGTGTTGTAAAGCAATACTTACAGCTTTTAACATGTAGTTCTGCCTCACCTGTCACTTTAGAGGCAGCTTTCCCATTTTTCAGTTTCAGAATATTCATCCTGAGCTGACACTACTTTCTCAGTGTAGGGAGGGTTAGCATCATTTTCACAGATCATGAACTTTGGCATTCTTTTCACAAGTGAATAAGACTTTGTTATAGTAGAATAATCAGGTGTGTGTTAAGCCAGTGTAAAGTTAAGAAGAGGCCACTGCTTTGAGTCAACTACCAACTGGATTATTCTACAAATACAGCATGTACCATGGTACTTCAGAGAGTATCCTGAATTTGCACAAGTGTGTGCTGATTATTTCAGACTCTTTATTATACGGAATATAGTTTAAACTAAGTTTTTAGTGAAAATATTGTAGTTGATATTTATAGATGGAGTAGCTCTGTCACTTATGCATTTGACATGTAATTTCTAGGTTGCTTGAATCAACTAAGTACACAGTAACTAAAAAATTACTGCACTGACAAAAGGTGTGTTAATACAGCAGAAATACTGGATATGGTGTCTTCACTGAAAGTTGGTCCTGACTGATGAATTTCAGCCTAGGCTTTTAGTTTGGAAAACAGATTCAGTCAGTGTAAAATTGTGTATTTGCACCAATAAAGTATTTGTGTAGTTGGTTATTTGTAATTGATGCATTTTAACTCTTGTTTTGCTTTGTCATTTCCAGGGTGACAGAGTTGTACTGTTTAGCCAGTTTACCATGATGCTGGATATCTTGGAAGTTTTCCTGAAACACTGGCAACATAGATACCTTAGGTTGGATGGGAAAACACAAATTTCTGATCGGTATGAGACCATTTCTATTGAAGATGAGAGGGGAAAGTTGAAATGGCCCTGGAAGGGAGGAAGTGACTTAGTCCTAACCTTTGTTTTCCAACATGAAAAATTCTGTGGTCACTGGCCATTGACTATAGAAGGGTCTTTATGTTGGATTTCAGATCAGCTTGGTAAGGATGAGGCTGAAAGTTTTAGATGGTGGGTTTACAGTCTTAGCCATTGAAATGCAAAATATGTGTCTTCATCAGTTTACGGCGTTTGATGTGCTCATGTGTTGAAGTTCCATAACAAAAGTTCACCTGTAGGTATTCCTTGGAAGGTACAGTATCTCTCTGTTGCACTAGACAGATAAGCCCTTTTATTTCTCTAGAACAAACTACTTTTTCACAGCTGAAAAAGTTCCAGTACTTCTTTCCTAATTGAGCTGTGCTGATATTCTGCCAATTCCCATTTCATGATTTTTAAAATTCTTCTTAGATGTCCTTTCCTTCATTTAAAAACAAAAAAACCTATTGTTCTTCCTATGGTATTAATTCCCACTTACAGCTGAAATCTGATATTTCCCTGGTATGTCCAATTAATACAGAAGATAGTCATGAAGCTAAATTCTACCTTCCACCCCCTATTTATTTAATGTAGTTAATTCCTCATCCTCCAACTTGCTCTGTGTGTTCTGTGAAGATGCAAAATCTCTTTCCCAGCCTGTCTTCTTTCTTTGCTGTCAGTCTGTCACTCTTGAGTGTATCTCTGATCACTGCTGATGATTATTGGTACCCTTTTTCCTTCTTCATAACATCTCAACTTTTGAGCTGCTTTGAAGTGCTACTGTCCTCCCGTTCAAAAGATCATCATCCTAACTTCTGTATTCACTTCTAGAGCCTATGTGGAGTTTTCTCCAAGGCTTGATGGTGGTTTCTTGTGTTCTGCAGGATACACCTAATAGATCAGTTCAATACAGATATGGATATATTTGTATTCCTTCTGTCAACCAAAGCTGGTGGCTTGGGAATTAATCTGACCTCAGCAAATGTTGTTATTCTTCATGACATTGATTGCAACCCATACAATGATAAGCAAGCGGAAGACCGATGCCACAGAGTAGGCCAGACAAGGTAAGACTTTGTGTTTATAATTCCTGTCTTGTCTTGGAGGCAGTCTCTCAAAGGAAGCTAGAAGGACAATATTTTATTATTTAAAATGCCATTTAAGCGGAGGCTTGCATAAACCACCTCTGGGTTGTGTGGGAGCTAGGTAGATGTAACTGTCTTAGCACCTCTTGCTGCTGGGACAATCCTTGTTTCTATTCTTTTTCCAGTTCTCTGTAATTCTCAAATTATTGATGCTAAGAACTATTTCAGGGCAGATCTCGAGTCTTTGGTACTGTTTGGCAAAGCTTTTGTTCTCTTCAAGAGACTCCTAAGCTCTAAAATGTTCCCTGTCATAAAGAGTGAAACCCTGGACTGTTTCAGAGTCCTCCATCAGAATAAGCAATTCTGATGATTCAGAATAAAATGATTCTGATTCAATAAAATGAGCAATTGGATGTGTTTAATCACCAGTGTTTCAACTGTAGTATGGGATGAGGGGGAAGTTGAGCTGTTTCTATTAACAGAGATTTTTGTGACAGTCGAGACTTTGCAGTGGGTGGGAGCACAGGAGAGAGCAAGCTTTCTGGCAGCACAGAGTGTGGTGGGACCAGACAGAAAAAATGGGCAGCTCTTTGTTAATTTCCTCCTCCTTGTTTTAAACCATTGCCAGCATCCTTCCCTTTTGCGCTAATCCAAAGAAACTAAAATTGGATTTATCCTATTTTGTGCTTTTCAGAGAAGTAAAAGTCATAAAGCTAATCAGTAAGGGCACTATTGAAGAATCCATGCTCAAAATTAGCCAACAGAAATTGAAGTTAGAACAAGATATGACTGCAGCAGATGCAGGTAGGTCTCTTGCAATTAGTGATATCCACATAAATGAATTCATGTTACTGCAATATATTGTACTGAAAAAACAAGGTTCTTGGTGGAAAGAAGCCTTTCCCTTTTTTTTCACATTCAATAAACTAGAAGGATGTATTTGTGCTGATCATTAAGTCTGACAGGAAGTGCCCTCTCAGTCTGACCCACAGATCAATGACATGCTCATACAAATGGAGGATTTTGTACAATTTTGGGGATCTGGATTTTTGTCTGCTTAAGTGGAGTCTTTTGAGCTGTACTAATGCTTGGTTTTATTCCTCAGGAGAAGAAGGAACCATTCCAACAGATATAGCCACGCTATTAAAAGCTTCATTAGGTCTCTAAAAAGCAAATATGTTGTGGAACACAAGGAAGAAGGGTTTTGTTGTACCCCAAGGACTCTTACGTTATTGGTGACCATGAGTTTTAAGAACATTTTTAACTTTTTGTAGTTTCTTTATTGTATTCCTCATGGTATTGAAACTTTTAACACCGATACTGTTCTTTTGATGCTCAAAAACATAAGTGACCCAAGTGTGCCAACATCGGGTGCTAAATAAACATTTTGCAGATCAGTTTTCAAAACGGGGACCTAAATAGTAATTGTTTAAATAAATCTGCTACTGTTTTAAGATTTGTCAGTATTTTTGTAATTATTTCTACCTCCAAATATATATAAAAAAGCCTGTCTGTTTCACTGGATTACAAGTGTAGATTTTTTTTTATATGTGCCTTATTTGACAATGCTTGAGTCTGTTTCTGCTTGTTTTGGTTCATTTGATGTACCATGCTGGTTTTTATCCACTTGTTCAAATAAAACTCCATAGATTAACAACATGTTTTCATTTTCTGGTTACTAAGGGATGTGGTCTCTGTGTGTGTGGTAACTTCCCTGTTTCAAATCAAGTAGTCAGCTTCCAAACTAACTTAAATGGTCTGTTTTAACTGACATGGCTTTATCCAGCAGTAATTAATTACTAATGTTTCATTATACTCTAATCGTAGCTGTGCTAGGATTAAACTTTTTCCACTCAGGTTGCAGGTTTTTTTGGTCAGCACTTGATGCCAGACCTGCACTCTACCAATGATGTGCCCTAAGCACAAAGTTTGTTTTGCTCTCTTCTTGAAGTTTCGGTGAACTCTGAATTAGTCTCAGTGAAGACCTTTAGTGGTGTCAGTGATGAGGTGTGCTTCCACCTGAAGGTTGAAATTCTGCAGGCAAGGATATGATTTGAGTAGATAGGGGAGAAGAATGTCCATTTTCCCAGACAGAGAAAAAGACTCAAATTTGGTCTTTTGAAGATTCAGACTGCTGCATTTTTTAGAAGCTGGGGTAAGTCAGCATAGAGGGAAATCCTTCTTGCTCCTGTGCAGAGCTCTGCAAATCTGTACCAGGCTAAATGTCTCAGAGGATTTTGTCCTAGTGTTCATGCTACTTTTGGACTACGGGGTTAATATAGTTACCACTTGTGTATATGTGGTTATTGTAATCAGAAGGTGCTCATGTTCTCACTGTTTGCTTCAGTGAAATGAAACAAAAAGCCTACCCTACCAAGTGGTTTGTGTGGTGTGCTGGTTTGGGGTGTGTATCTAATCAGTTAATGTGTAGTCATAGAATCATAGAGTAGTCCTTAAGCAGTTACATCCCCAGAGCCCTGGGGGCAATATCTGACTTTAAGTGCTATGGAATTCATATGTGTTTCTGCCTTTTTTGTTTATTGCAATTGTTTCTACCCTCTTTAATTGAGAGTCTCAAGAGGCTGCAGAGTCACCATCCTTGGAGATACTTAAAAGCCATCTGGACACAGTTTTGAGCAGCTGTCTTTAAGGTGACTTTGCTTGAATGGGTAATTTGGACCAGATGACCTTCAGAGGCCCCTTCAACCACAGTGATTCTGTCTCTGGTTTAGAAAGATTTACTGGATGGAAAAAAAGCCCAACTATCTGAAATTTCTTGGTGAAGGAGGAAAAAGGTGTGAAGTGGTAGAACAAAGCATGCGAAGAATTGCAAAACAGGTGGAGGTACCATATTGGAAGGACCGAAAGATTGGACCTTGCTTTTCAGTCCTGCCAATATCTGGTTTGTCTCTGAACCGTTAGTGACTGATTGGTGTTGCTGAGGTGATTCGGTGAAATACGGCTCATGGTGGGAGGGACAAGCAAGTGTGAAGGGAAATTATTTTGCAGCAGTTGCCGTTTTCAGCCCAGAGGATTGCCAGAGTTTGTTGTGGTTTGTCTGCTTACACAGTGGAGTCCTCTTGCAAGCATTTGTTTCCCATTGAGTTTATGTAAACTGCTTGCATCAACAACAATCCATATTGCCAGGATTTCCCTTCACCTGTTTTCCCCACTGCTAGGAGAAGAACTATTTGCTTGTTCATGTGCTTGGCACCTGGTTTCCAGCCCTGCCACCACCACCTTCCAACTTGTGTCACTTACTGGAGGAGATGGTGAGCTGCTGAATGTTTTTGCATCTGATGTGCTTATGAAGGATTGATGCTGGTGTGGGCACCAGCTAAACTGGGTAGCGATTTTTTTTTTGGGGGGGGGGGGTTGTTTTGTTATGGGTTTTTTGGTGGTGTTTTAGGGTTTGGTTTTTTTTCTTTGTGGGTTTGGTTTTTATTTTTTTTCAGTGGCATTGCATAAGCTTCAAGGCTAAAGAATATGCTTGACAAGCTTGAAGTTTGTGAAGCCCTTTTACTTTCCTGGCTAGTTTTAATTCTAAAATAAGGGATTTTTCAGGTATGTCAGCAGCAAAACAAAGATGAGGGGGAATGTGAGCATCCTGCTGAACACAGAGTGCCCTGGTGACCGAGAATGCAGAGAAGGCTGAAGTACTGAATACCTTCTTTGCTTCAGTCTTTACAGCCAAGGCCAGCCCTAGGGAAGCCCAGTCCGGCAAGGACAATAGGAAAGCCAGGACAGCAGAGGACTTGCCCTGGGTGGAAGAGGAAGAGGTTAAAGATTTGTTGGCCAAGCTCAAGGCTCATAGGTCAATGGATCCTGATGGGATGCGTCCAAGAGTGCTGAGGGAGCTGGCTGACATGATTGCTAAGCCTCTCTATCATTCTTGAACAATCATGGAGGACAGGCGAGGTACCTGAGGACTGGAGAAAGGCCAATGACACTCCAGGCTTCAAAAAGGGCAGGAAGGATCACCCAGGAAACTATAGGCCAGTCAACCTCACCTCCATCCCTGGAGCCTCACCTCATCCTGGATGTTGTCACTAAACATATGAAGGGAAAGGTGGTTATCGGGTGAGTCAATATGGATTCACCAAGGGGAAATCTTGTTTGACTAACCTGATATCCTTCTATGAGTGCATAACCAGCTGGCTAGATGAAGGGAGAGCAGCGGGGATGTCATCTATCTTGACTTCAGCAAGGCTTTTGACACTGTCTCCCATAACATCCTCATCAGAAAGCTCAGGCAGTGTGGTTTGGATGAGTGAACAGTGAGGTGGATCGAGAGCTGGCTGAATGACAGAGCCCAGAGGGTGGTGATCAATGGCACAGAGTCGAGTTGGAGGCCTGTGGCCAGTGGAGTTCCACAGGGATGGGTTCTGGGGCCAGTCTTGTTCAACATCTTCATCAACGACCTGGATGAGGGGACAGAGTGTACCCTCAGCAGATTGGCTGATGACACCAAACTGGGAGGACTGGCTGATTCACCAGAAGACTGTGCTGCCATTCAGTGGGATCTCGACCGGCTTGAGAGTTGGGCAGAGAGGAACCTCATGAGGTTCAACAAGGACAAGTGCAGAGTCCTGCACCTGGGAGGGAACAACCCCATGCACCAGTACAGGCTGGGGGTCGAATTGCTGGAGAGCAGCTCTGCAGAGAGAGACCTGGGAGTCCTGATTGATAATAAACTAACCATGAGCCAGCAATGTGCCCTCATGGCCAAGAAGGCCAATGGCATCCTGGGATGCATCAAGAGAGTGTGGCCAACAGGTCAAGGGAGGTTCTGCTCCCTCTCTGCCCTGGTGAGGCCTCAGCTGGAGTCCTGTGTCCAGTTTTGGGTTCCCCAGCTCAAGAGGGACAGAGAACTGGAGAGAATCCAGTGCAGGGCCACCAAGACGATCAGGGGACTGAAGCATCTTATTTGGAAAGGCTACGGGAACTGGGGCTGTGTAGACTAGAGGAGACTGAGGGGGAATGTTATTAATATTTACAAATATATAAACAGTGAGTGTCAGGAGGTTGGAGCATCCCTTTTTTTGTATCTAACAACAGGACAAGACGTAATGAGATAAAGCTGGAACACAAAAAGTTCCATTTAAACATAAGGAAAACCTACTTTACTGTGAGTGTGAGGGAGCAGTGGCACAGGCTGCCCAGGGAGGGTGTGGAGTTTCCTTCTCTGGAGGTCTTCAAAACCTGCCTGGATGTGTTCCTATGTGGCCTGATAGAGGTGGAACTGCTTCAACAGAGGGATTGGACTGGATGGTCTCTTCCAACCCCTGCAATTCTACCATTCTGTGATAAGTGGGTCTTTCTCTTTTTTCTTCTTTACTTCCTGTCCTTGGTCCTCCCACGCATTTATCATCACTGTTAGCCTGCTTTTTTCCAGACTGAAAGCCTACAATAAGCTGTTGAGATTACATCTCTCCGTGAAGGTTTGTTTGTCTCTTCTCACTTTGAGAGACCACAGAACAGTAGTTGGGTTGATCAAGCATTTTATTAGTAGTTGGGGGAATGTGGTTGAAACCACACCTCTCCCTCAGGCTCTACTCTACCAAATTAACTTTCTAGATTCTCTCTTGTAAATGGGTGCAAGTGGTAGATTTTGATTTGGCATAGCATACCCATCTGAAATCAAATTACCCTAGTAATTTAGGACATTTGCCATGTTGAAACACTAAATATGATTGGTGTGTTTTCCACTCTGAGCAGCTGATTTATAGTGCAGTCTTTGGTCTTTTCTGGATCCAGGCTGCAATAGCTGGAAGTGCTTGCACTCTGTCTTTGAGAGCCAGAAGCCTGGGGTAGTTGTCTACCAGGTCAGCTTTATGGGACAGAAGTGTCGTACTGCACACATCCCAATAGAAATCAGCCCATGTTACCTGTTGGAAATGGGAGAGAAAGCAGGTAATTTTAGTTGGTCATCTCAAAAGCTCAGGCTACTAATATTTACAGTAAACTGCAGATATGAAACTTGAATCCATCTCTGTTGTGCAAGTTTGGGACTTCTTTTAAAGCCTATAATTACAGAGCTAATAATTAGGTTAAGTGCAAGGCTTGACTGGAGTAAAAAATTGATTAAATAAAGCCCTTGCTACGTATATTACTTCCATTACAATATTACTCTTTCCTACTGAAACTGTGCTGCAGATAAGTGTTTTAATTAGTTTCTAGACAGTTTGGAGTAAAAAGGTGGTTTTTAATATTGTCAATTTTTCATAATTTTTAATCATTTTTCATAATTTCAATATAAATTGTTCCATGATTATAAGCAGAGTTCTAAACAAATCCCATCTGTGTTGACTTGTACAAAGGCTTTACAGTGTTACGAGACAATGTGCTCCTAAACTGGTTTAGGAAATGCATATGCTAGTCCTGGTTCGTCTTAGATTTCTAATGGTGTTGAAAAACGATCATCGCATTTTCAATAGAGTGACCAATTGTGTATTAGTAAGAATAAAGAGTTGTTTCATGGGCTGGCATGAAATACGGAAATTCAACAATGACCAATGATTTTTATTTTTTCTGGCAACCTGATTGGAATGGGAGAAACAAAAACTATACTTACAGACTTCCCTACCAGCCAGTTTTTATCCCCTAAGAAAGTATTCAAGTCTTTCAGTAACTCGGGTGCTTTGTTGGTGAGGATGTCATCAAATGCTCGATTCTGGAAATAGAATGAAACACAAAGGTGCACACCAATGTGTAAGCAAAGCAGTCAGGAAAACTGAGTTTTTAGGCGTTACTTTTGGTATGAAAAAAGAAACAGGTGAAACCTGAAAAGGTAACAGTAAAATCATTTGGTCTGACCTAAATTTTACAGTACTCTCAATTCTCTTTGGAAGAAGAATGTGTTAACAACCAAGTCAGGGTTAATACAACAGCAAGTATTAAATATAAGTAATGAAATGCAGAGATAACTTCCATTGGGATACATGAAAAGGTGCATGAAATTAGGAAATTCCTAGAATTTAGGAAAGCTAAGGTAATTATCCACGAAGGGCCGTAATTAGATGCCCAGAACATGGCATTTGTGGCTCAGTGAGCCATGACTTAAGCCAATTGCTCCCTTCTTGAGCATGTGAAAGCTGCTGGATGCTGAGACATGACGTGTGGAGCAATGCTGCTCATTTTTCTGTGCTTACAGCCACTCAGACACATTAAGATGGGATCCCTGCCATGGACTTGGGAAGAGCCCATTTATGAAATATATTCCTAATGTCTCATGGTCATTTTTTTGAGACTTTTGGATGTGATTTTTTTTTTTACTGTATGGGCTCTAAAACTTCCAGAATCCCTCAGGATCACTTTTTTCAGTCAGTCAGATGCTGATTTTAGCAGTCCTTGTGTGAGATGTAGAACCTAGGTTTTAAGCTTTTGCTGGGTTCATCTTCGAACTTTTTTGTTAGTGGATTATTCTGGGGTTTTTTTGTTGTTTTTTTTTCTCCACAGCAGTGACATATGAGGTGTTTGAAATCTGCATTGAAGGGTATGGGCTTTAGTTTTTTTTTTTTTTTAATAGATGGACAATGAGGCTGTGCACAGTGGTGGTTTTCTGCTAACTGTTCCCAAAGCAGAAAGTTTCAAGGCTGCTTTTAAAGAATTAGCTGTTACTTTTGGAGAAGGAAACCACTTTTCTCTTCTCACCTGCAAGAAAGCAGGTGAGATTGCAGACTATTATGATCATCTGCTCTGACCCACGTGGCTTGGCCTAATTTTGGAGGAATCTATTCAGGGTTGGTTAAATTAGCACTGCTATACAGGAATGGAATTATTTCAACAGCTTTGAAATTCAAGTTAATGAAAGAAATACTGATATTTAGAAGAGGCAGCAGCCTAAAGGGTCCAAAAAGCGCAGGCTGAAAAATAAAAATCAGTGTTTCTACAGACAAGTTTGAAGATCTGACATCACTTTCTGCTGTCTGTTAAGAGTTTAGCAACTGAATGTGGTAAGTACAAGTAACAGCCAAACATCCAAACATTTATGTTTGTACCTTGTGCTGTGATACTTTCTTTGGGTAAGTTTCCTTCCCACCCCCCTTCCCCCTGCAAAAAATAAGCCACACTTTTGTGTTATCAGAACAGTAATGAGCTCTTCCAGCTACAGAACTATGCAGTCACCCTTCAAGCCAGTGGACATGTGACCAGGATCCACCCTGTGGAGTGGTACATTCTCATCTCAACCCTGGAGCTCTCCAGCAATGTGTGACAAAGCTGTAGCAACACCAGCTATTTTTTGGAGGGAGTGTAGAGTGAAGGGAGAGTCTATGCCTGACACAGAGGGGAGCGTCCATGGTCAGCTTCTATCTCTGCTCCCTTTACCGTGCTTGGTTTAGTCTTTTCTACCGACTAGATAGCGTAGCACATTCTTTAATCTTTCTCTGAGGGGTGCGTGTTCCTGTTAATTATCTGTCAGGCCTGGAGTACTGCGTGTAAATTACTTCAATCTGGCATTGAGAGGCTGAGATGCCACTTTCACCACAAGGTGGTGGCATTGGGCCCGAGAGGAGAAGGAGAACAGCTAACGGTGAGGAAACTTCCCAGAAAGTGAGTTTTTCGAGCTTCCTTGGCCCAAAAAACGCTCTTTCACACATACGTGCATATAGCCATATAAGGGTTGCCTGCAAGTTCTCTTCAAATTAATCACTGGTGACGTGATCTGGGTCCTTATTTTGGAGAAGTGCTTGAGTACGGGCTGGGACACACGCAGGCATCATTGTGCGAGCTTCCCTCTAAAGGCGCAGCAGTGCTGCTTCGACACGATCACATTGACAGTAGTGTGGCTGTTCCTAAAGGATTAAAATCGTGAGTCAACCTCCCATCTCCAAATTAGGAAATTTTGGGAAATCACTAGGAAATAAAGTAATTAATAATTTTTAGTACTAAAATCTCCAAACATACTTTCAGGTTTCCCCCTGCAAGATTTCAGAGCACTTTCACATTGTTTCATTATTTATTATTGAGTTGGGGCAATGTTTTATACTCCATGGCTTCTGTATTCCGATAGCATGGCTCTGTACTCCATCATTTCTGCATTTCTGTATTAAGATACTCTAGTTGATCTGAAATGTTACCCTTGAAGAAATGGAAGGTTGCTGCACTGATAGTTAATGGTGATACCTGTTGTTACACTACCACTTCCCTAAAAGGGTCAGGTCACCTGCTTGGGTCAGAGCTGTGTGGAGTCTTTGTAACACTGGAATTAGCTCATCCATCACCCTCTTGCCCCAGCAACAGATCTATATGCTTGCATTTGGGGGTCTGGTGAAAGGGACTGGAGCAATGCCAGAAAAACCCCCAAACAACCCAAAAGCTGTTGAACTGTCCCATGACTGTTTAAGTAGCCATGGCAGCGTTGTCAGTATTTGCAGAAGCACCTCTTAAGACAGAGGTGGAGCTGTGGGGGTCTGAAGAGCATGGCCACAATGACAGTGACGGATGTGCTGCCTCCTTTTTTTAGCAGCACCTGCTGTCTTACACTGCTCTGGTAATTGAAAAGCATTTGTCCCTGGCAGTTGATGTTATTGAAAACTAATACTTACTGAAAACCAGGAATAAATCAAGATGCAGAAGCACAAAAAGAAGATGGGATGGGGCTGTTAATCTTGTTGAGCTTGCAGAAAGAGAAAGATCAGAGCTTAGTCTGTTTATGACAAGACACAGGTATTGCACAGTGCTGGCTGGGGTGGAAGTGTCCTGTCTTTCCCTTTTGAAGAGCTGTTTGCTGTGTGCATGTATGGCATCCTTGATTCAGGGTGGACTACTGAGGGAGGACTCATGATGGCCTCATTGTTTCCACCAAGGCTGTAAAAAATCTGGTGAAGGGAGAGGTGACAGGGAGCAGAAGGTCTTGGCTGGATTATGTTGAGGAAGAAACACATTACCCCTCCAGCTCAGCTTTGCTGAGGTTAGGTGATGAACCCAAAGGGCTGACACACATCAGTTTCTCTAGAGGGGATTCTCAGGTACAGAGTCATGGCTAACGTGCTATCTTTGTTTAAATTGGTGATTGTCTTACTCTCACATCCTGGTTTTTTTCTGCCCAAGGGAAGAGCGTCATGAAATCAGCTATGGTGTCCACAATGGCGTCAACTAGTGCCTGTTCCACAGGAGTCTGACCTGCCAGACCTGTGGGGAGCAAGCATATGAAGGGAGGTTAGAGACAGCAACAGCAAGAATTTTTGATACCCAGAAGGTAAACTCTGTTCTTTGTGAACATTTCCCTAAAAATGCAGGCTCTCCAAGGCTTGCTTTTTTTTTTTTTTTTTGTACTAACAACATGAATTTGACTCCTTGCATCCAGGTGCAGTCTCATGCACCTTTGCTTTTTTCTCTCCCCAGCCTCATACAGCCATCTGAGGTTGTGAGTTGTTCTTTCCATCACCTGAGCCTACAGCCTGCTTACTGCTTCTTTTTCCTTCTCTCTGCCTTACACCATCCCACCATGTTCAGTGAGGGTCAGCACTATTTCCTTCCTGTTAATATTTCCCTGTTGCAGCTTTCAATGTCCTTTTCTGTCTCGTAGTCTTTCCATTTTGGTCAACACAATAACTAAAAGTGCTTCTGTGAAAGTCTGCTGTAATTCCCTCTCCTGCCCATTCAGACCCATTCAGAACCTTCTAATGACATCCTGCTTGCTTTTGATTACTTCATTGTACTCTGACATCTTAGCCAAACTTTATTTGCAAATCTGCTTTCCTCCTCTCCTGTTCTTTGGCTTGCCTGCAGTCTTCTTAATCCTACTATGTTTTCTCCTCTTGCTCTTGTTTCACAGACCTGTGTTCATACTTTCACCTCTGTGCAGGTTCAGGTCATCCTTCTCTTCCTCTCTGTTCTTTAAGCCTTACGTGGAAGCTCTGTGTTTCCCATAAGCCATGAGTCCTTCCTCTGCCAAGTGTCTGCCTTACTGAAACTTTATGCTTTTGAAGGTGAGGCCTCTCCTTTTGGGAACTGAGTGATATGTAAACAGACTTAATGGCAGAACTAGCAAGTTTTGACTATAAAATTGAAAATATTTTTTTCCCTCCTTCCATACACACTCTTTTTCCTCCTGTAGCTTATGGTGTGACTGACACTGAAAGGAGAACAGCATGGTCTGGGTGTGCCCCAGAACTGTAGCCTTTGTGCAAAAGGTGTCGTGGGAATGCCCTAAAGTCAGAGCTTCAGATGCAAAAGGAGTGCAGCTCCAGCTCAGCCTCCTGATAGGAGATGAGAAGGGAGGCAGCATGTGTGGAAGGCTGGCTTTCTCATCCTTTTTCATTACTAGGTGGATACTTGTCATTCTCTACTCTTGCAAGTAGTAGATTGTATTGAGGATGGGGGAAATTGGCAGGAAGGACTACACATATGCTTGAAAATACATTGTGCTAGCACCTTGAGGAATAATGCTCTGCACTTCTGTTTGTTTCCTCGGTTGGAAACTTGAGATATTTTGAAAGGTGGGTTATGTCTCATTACTCAGAATAATAATAATAAAAAAAAAGTAGGACAGTGCTCGCTTCCCAATCCCCCTCTTCAATTTATTGATGTTCAGTACGACAAAACCAGAGCAGTTTTGCAGACGAATGACAGCTTGTTGACCTAAAGCAAGCCCTGACTACTCTCTTTGATTACTTGCATTACTAAGTCTTATACCACTTTATCTAACTGGTTAAGTACTTCCATAGCATGTAAGTAAAGATGTGATGTCACCATCTGATCTAATCTCGGCCAGGTCAGAATTGCTGCCTAAATCTGCTTCAAAGTGCTCTGCCTGCTGACCATGCCAATCTCTAATGCTTCCAAAACCTTCTGATCATCTCTCCAGTTAGCCTGGTAGCTCAAAGTTTAGCTCCAGGGCAAATTGTCCTGGGAGCCTCAGGGAAGCTCACGCTTTCAGTTATGCAGTTACAGGTGAAAAAGGTTTGTTGACTGAAGAAGCCAGCCCAAACTGCAGGTACTGTATGCAGTGGGGAAACTCAATCAGATGTAAGGATGGATTATTTCTGAGCTACCTTTTAGAAATATACATAATGCAAATACTGAGCTCAGACATGTGACTTCAGCTCTGAACATTGTAGCATTTCATACTACACGTTGTTACTTTGAACATTTTTTTCCTGGGTGTTTTATCTTTTGTGTTCCTTTTACCTGACATCTGAGTGACTCTAGTACAGCACCCTAGCAAATGTGACTTGCTCTATTTCTTCTGTTCTGATCTAGGAACCTTGGGGGATATAGCCTGAGATCTCATCAGGATTGCCCCAGCAAGCACAATTGGCACCAAATTATGGTAAAATGATCACTCAACATGGGCGTGCCACTGTACAGGGCTTCTCTACTTTCTAAACCATCACTCTTTGAGTGGCACTTTTAAGAGCACTCTACATGTTATACTGTGTTTCTGTGGCCAGCACATAGCACTGGCAGATAAGATACAGATGGCAAGGAGAGGCTGATAACTATTAGAAGTTTATGCCGGGGAAAAAGCATTAGTATCAGTATTAGCACACCTGTGTTTACCTCTGCTTGACTTGGCGCATGTCAAGCTGTTTGTTTCTCTCTTTGCTATGGTTGTATTTTTCCTGAGGATTAAAGGTGAGTGCAAAATAGAGCAAGAAAATAGTCAAATATGTGTTACCTGATTCTCTGGCAAGATATCTTGCTATTGCCAGACTCTGGTGAATGGTAACTCCATCTACTTCCAGAACAGGGAGTTTGCCAAATGGGATAGCTTGGAGGAGAAAGGGAAAAAAAAGAAAGTAAGTAACAACCAAAGTTAAATCATAGCCCTTAACAGTGGGAGTCTGTCACAGGTGCACATCTGCTCCTCAGAGGGTATGCATTGTTAGAGCACTTAACAGTTCACAGAATTTCTGTAGCAAAATGCAGGGACTTAAAAAAATATTAAGGGTATAACCAGATCACATAGCAAACAGGCAACTTTAGTGAAGAAACCAGATATTGCATTTCCTATTTCCTAGCCTTGTGCTGTAAAGGCTGAATGGGCTCCTACATATCCTAAATTATTAATACAGGGAAACTTTTGAGTGGATTCTTGGGCTTTTTTTTCTTCTTTTCTCTGCTTTTTCCTACCCAGGAGAGTGGCTGCCAAGGTTAAGCAAAGTACTACAGAAGATTTTGTAGTGCAGGATCTGGGATGGGATGTCTGGGATGTGAAGTAAGAGATAAAGACTACAAAGGTACTTTTTTGTTTACACCTGTTTTAAATTCAGCAGCAATGATTCAGGGAAGTATCTGTATTTTGGAACTTCTATGGTGACGTTTCAATAGACAGCCATCACCAAGAGACAAATAAAGCTTTCACTATGAACTGCAGATCCTAAGAGGATACTCAAATTTACTTGATTTAGCTTGCTGTTAAAAACAAAAAGGTTCAGTCAGTCATAGCAAAGAAGCTGCCAGACTTTAAGCATTGGGGCAGACTAAGCAGGCATCATAAATATCTGCAAAAGAATTTGAGATGAGAAATCGTGTTATTTTTTTCGGTTATTAATTCAGTAGCATTACTACGTGAAAATGCAGGCTTCTGTTTTGCCATGTTTTGTCATGTTCAAATAGGGCTGGAGTCCAGGAGCAAAGTTTAAGCTGTTAAAAACTGTCACAATTAGGGCAGTGAGACTCTGCTTGTGGAGACCCGGTGCTGTTCACCTGAGGAACTCTAAATCTCAGCATTTCCAAGGGTACTGTTTCAAAAATTCCAGGTACTTGATTGCAAATGGTGGTCATAGCCAAATGTTTTGCACCTGGTTTTCATCTGGGTTACACTTTATGTAAACAAAAATCTGTGTGCATCTTATTACTGTCTTTTGATGTAAAAGAATGGGAGCAGAAAAGTGAGAACATTGGCTATGAGAAACATGCAAAGTACTCTCAAACCCAGGAAAACTGTCTTGTCTTTTGGAATGGCACTTCTATTCCATGAGTGAACTTAAGAACTATTTTTATTTTTACTTTCATTAAGAGCTATTTTTTTTTTTTAGTTCTTAATGCAAAAAGAAAAATAATGAAACCTCATGCATTCGTGACTTGTTTATCAAGGCAACTTCATCAAGGATGAACACTGTCGTGTGGATCTGTGCTTTAGCATCCAATATGTGAATTATGTTAGGTACAAGAACCAGATCTCTGGTGTCAAATCTATATCTGCATAATTAATTTGGCAGCTGTACAAAACATTCAGGACTCCTCTGTGGGTTTTGTTTTTCCTGCATCTGAACACCATACTCATGATACTCTTCTTTTTTTCCCCTAAGTTCATCACACTGTGAAGATGGTATAAATTTTGATGCTATGACTAGCAGAAGCAAGAGAGCTCAAAGAGAATTAGCTGCTGTACTCCAGAGAGAAAGCATGTACTGCAAGTTGTTATTGAAACAATAATAGACTTGTTGCACAGAAGGCTTCATATGTTGGTTATCCAGAGAGCAACAAGATTTTGGTTAGTCTATGTGTTGCTTCATTGAGAATTCCAGAGAGAAAAAGATGCATCCCCAAAATACTAAACTGAAAAACTCTCTCGTGAAGATAAGAGCTTTGGCTCTGTGTGCTGGATTAACAGTGCAGCACCACATCACTGCCTCCACAGCCACTGAGTTGTGAAATAACATTTGCTCATGCAGGATACCAGAGCATCTTTCAAGTAAGCATGAGTAGAGAAGATGAGAGTGTGTGTGATTGCTGGATGGACAACAGGCAACAGCAAAAGGGCAGGAAGCTCAGGAGCAGGCATAGCCAGCCCTGACAGAGTTAACTGGTCCTTTTCAGAGGCCCTAGTGGGGATGCCACTGGGCTGATGCAGTTTTGGGTAGGTCATCTTGACTAACCAGCCTCTGTAGCAATAACTGTCAAAACATGTTGATCACTGCTCAGGTTGGGAAATGGCAATTGCTTCATCTGGAAACTGAAGGGACCACTTTCTTCTGTGTTTACAAATGAGGGAAAATCTAAAAGCCACAGCTTAGACTAATGTTTCACTTTGTTGGTCACTACAAGTCAAATGAAAGGCAGTTTGTTTGCATACATACATTATGTTTTTAACAAATCCTTGATAACAGCATAAGGAGGGAGACATCTTTCTGACAGTCGAGGAACAAGGATTAAGGTGCGAAAGGCAGCTGGGTGGTGGAATGGTAGTAATCTCTCATGTTCTATTTCTTGGGAATCTGGCCATTTCTGGGTTGACTCCTTTTTTTTTTTTTTTTTCCCTAGCAGCCCACAGAATTCAAGGGGACTGCTATTCATTTTTTGAAGGCATGAGTAATGACTACAAAGTTCTTCCTCCTCAGTGCTGAGCTGTTTTCATTGAGATTCAGTTATTCTTTCCTGGAAAAGAAACTGCATTTACAACTGAAAATATCCAAATACAGCTTTGTTTTGGGTGGAATAGAAATATTCATACACTTGCATGATCCATAATGCACATAAAAAATTAATAAATGAGAGCAGACTTTATTGCACATTGTACCATATGCCTTAAGTGTGTAAAAGACATTGTACTTTGACTTATAATGAGGCTTGGGGCTGGCTCTATTTTGCTAAGAGGTAGCATATCTATTGCAATCATTTCTAAACAATGAACTATTTAAAGCATAACAGATGGTAAATGGGAGATGTTCTTTCCTTTATCATGTGTTCAAAATGCCATTTGGTTTTTTTTCTTATGAAAAATGAGGTGAAAAAATGTTATTTGAATATAAATGTAGAATTTTTTTTCCTTGCTGATAAAATCAAAGTATCTGTTCATACAGTGGCTTTTGAGTATTGAGTTAATAAGCTATAAATGACTGCAATTCTGAGAGGTTTGAAGAAAGCACACTTGTGCAGATCATTGCACAAATCTGTCATTTTTTCATGGGTGCAGGGCATGCTATTCTTGCACACCAGCAAGTATGACAGATATCTAGGCTAATTTACAGTTGAAGAAATCAGCAAAGAACAGTCAAGGGGCAGAAAATATTTATAGTACCTCTCCTGTGTATTGGAGGAGAAGGTAATAGGAGCTTATAAAGTTGTATTTTCAGTCTGGAAAAGTTTAGAGGGGGAAAAAAAAATTCTGTTTGCCTTTGAATTATTCAGTTATTCAAAATTAATGTAACCAGACAAAAGTTTTGAGTAACTGGCCATTTTGGTAACTATGCCTGTAGACCTCTTTAAATTGAACTTTCATCAGAATATTCTTACATTTCCTGTTATCCTGGTTTTTCATTACTTTTAATATTGCATGATGGAAGGAAATCTGCACAGACTTTACACCCACCCACTGTCAAGATTTTCTTCATGAATATTGTAAGATACCAGAATGATGTGCATTTTCTCTTCTCATTTCTGGAAGAGCTCTCTGAAGTGTCTGTGCAGTGTTTAGGAGTTGGATTAATTCCTTTTTATGCATACTTTAATTTTGGTTGGCTTTTGTGACTGTAACTGTGATGTTTACATAGTCTCTGCTGGATACTAAGCAGGGGAGGTGAGGCCCGATGTGTGTTAAAAATTAAGAACATCTGTATAAATTGTCTCCATCCGATGAAGTCCTCAAGGTCTGTGATAACTATTCCCATCCTGACATGCCTATAGGTTCTCAGTAGCATTCAAGCATTTAATTTACAGTCAACTCCTTGCTCAGCCTCCTGAGCATAACTCAATGGATGGTGCTCATGTGGGCATACTTCTCTAACAGGGGCAGGGAGGAGAAATACAGCATGGAGCTGAACACAGGTCTGTCCAAGCCTGGCTGCTAGGCTGGTTGGCTGCTGGTGTGGAGAAACCTGAAATTTGGACAGTGCCATGCTTCTCATGGTTCTTCTGTCCCAGTCAGTGAGGAGCCACTATGCAAATATTGTTTTAAATTTTCTTCTTCCCTTAGCTTGTTCTTCCTTTGCCACTCATCTTCATTATTCTTCTCCTGGAAGTGATTGGCCTGGAATTGGAGGCATCCATAACCTATATGTTCTAGACTGGGATGAGCAGGATAGTGTTTTCAGTGCAATAAATAGCCTGTGAAATTTCCTGAGGACCTTTCAAGCATCATTCCACCACTCCTAAACAATTTATGGGACATTTACAATCATCAATGTACTGAAAGCATCCTTTTGCAATGACTATAAGGTCTACATAATTACCATTGCTTCAGTTTCCCTGAATGAGAGACAACAAAACACAGAACAAAAGCTGTTACCGCATGCTTGCCCGATATCTCAAGAGGATAGTAACTTTGTACACCACTACAATGGATTCTCTGCTATATCATGACATATGTCAGTGCAATGATGCTTTTTGTGAGGAGCCTATTATACAATAATACAGATCTTGAGTGAGTCTATTATGTGATACAGATCTCTACTGCAGTTTAAATGATGGCGTGGTCAAGTCAAAGTCCGTTCAAGAGGAAATGTAGAATATGAGTTCATTTACTTATTTAATAATAATTAAATGAGTTAATTATGTAGAGTGAAGGGCCTTGTAAAGCTGCTACTTGATATTTGTCTGCTTCTTAAAATTCTATGCTAAAGACAGTCAAAGCTAATACTTACATGCCAGCGTGCTTAAACTTGTTTATATTACAAAATATTATAGACTATGATCCTTGCCTGAAATCAGCAACTGGAAAATTTACCACAGATGATCTGATTACTGACAGAAAGGAAAAAAAGAAATGTTGAGATACAGGAATTATAATTTCAGCTTGTGTAAGTCAAATTACATAGGTTTTTAAGTAACAATATGGCTTCCTCTCACACACAAAATAGGCATTGTTTAGATATAAAAAAGTAGGACAGTTTTTCTAGGAGCAAGGAGTTACTTTTTTTTTACCTGAAGTACCGTTAAAATAACAGCTTGCTGGGAGGAGCTGCATAAAAAATGTCAACACAAACAACAAAACGCATTACACTCATCAGTTCAGATCAAAATTCAACCCACAGCAGCTGGAAGTCTGCTTTTTAAATGACCTTTCTGTGCATTAATCTTGATGCATACATTTTCTAATTCTCCATAGATTTTACAGGAAAACTAAGAAATAGAGTATTTTCTTCAGAATAATGACAGTACCTTCTGGTTTATAGGGTATGATGACTTGGCTGGGAGTTTTATATTTGTTCTAAAACTTTAATTTTGTGAAAACTTATTAAGCAAATCTTATCCCCTGTGCAGAGACATGACTCTCATGGGCAACCTTGAATTCTTTGACTTGTTACCTCAGTAGCTCAAGAAACATAAAGTGCTCTCCAGACTTCTCCTCCAAGTATTTTTTTCCTTATCTTGCGTCATCATACTTGAAGTTTTTATCAAGAGGTAAAAACATTATGCTGTACTGGCAGACTCTGCAGGTTCCAGACCTTTCATGGGCATGTGAGTATAGGCCAAAACACTGTATGCAAGTGTACATAGCAATTTGTGTGGTATTTCTTAATCTCATTTCAATATATGATGATGTAATTAGGTGAATTAGTAGAACCGATTTTAATGATATCTGAAGGTTGCAAACTGATGTACCAAACTGCTAATTACATTAGCTGCTGTTACATCAATTGCAACTGTAATTTTTATCATTGCTAACACTTATCACTCTTTGGTTTTCACCAAGATGAGACTGACTGGAATCTGCTACTCTGTCTTTTTCTCCATTTCTTCTTTTTCTCTGTTTTTTTTCTTGTAGACCCAGGTCAGGCAAAAAAAAAAAAAATCCTGAGGTTCTTAAGAAAGATCTGAATATAGGCTATAAATGACAGTAATGTAGAAGATCTCTCAGCAGAGTGAACTATGCCTTTATATGCACAGTGAGTTGGGTGGAGCCCCTCATTTCATATGTTCTGTTGAACAAAGGGGTAATGGAACTTTTTCTGGCAAGGATCCAGTTACCTGCTTTCCTGAGGACTAGTGTTTTTTCTTCTTCAATCCTTGCCTCCATGGAAGGAGATGAGGCACATTTTGGAAATTCAAGGTAGTAGAGATTGCAAATTGTTTGTTTTCCTTGAGGTGACTGGTGCATCTCCACTGTACACAATATTGTTGTTAACACAGTATTGTTAAGATACAAACACTTTCCAACCCAGTCCCTGGCTAGGAGGAAGCCATATCTTGAGTCATGGCCTGCAAAGTCAATATTTAGATATCTTAGGGTGGATGGGGGCAGTGACTGTTCTTACAGTACAGTGTAAGGCTGCTTTCTGCAAAGCCCTGTTGCTACCTTTTATGTAATGTTTTGCTGAATGATTTGCCTACAGGAGACTACTTTGTCTGGAAATACCATGAGTAACCATTGCTTCACAAAGAAGGAGCAGGAGGACGTAGTCATCAGTTAGTTGATCTCCAGGCAATTTCCTTAGTAGCATTACATTGTTATGCATATACAAAAGGATACCTTTACTCTTGTTTGAGTTGATGAGCCTCACCACCGGTGACAAACATCATGGTTACTTTGGTGCTTGGGAGGAACCTTCCATAAGCAGAAGTTTAGCACCCTGGTAATAGCATTTTCAGACTTGCATCCAACTATTTCCTTATGTGCACCATTTCCTGGTCAAACAGCACAATACGCTCCAGTTCCCATACATTGACTTGCTGGACGCATGTCATCTACAGAAACCTAAAGTTCAAAGCACTCCTAGGCCAGCATAAATTTTGCACAGATGATTTCACATATGTGAGAGTAGCAGCTCTTACTTTTTATTAAACTTCTTATCTTCTTTGGAATCTCATCTAGGATTCAGTCCTAGTAGAAGCTGCTATGAAAGGCACGTATGCAGAGAAAATGAAAATGAAAAATCTTAATTAACCCTTGATAAACCTGCTAACAACCTCGTCAGGTCACAGAAAAGGAGAAACAGAGATGTCCAAAGGTTAAATAAATTGACCAACTCTTGTTAATGCAGCAGGTACAGCTACAAACTCTATGGCTAGGATGCCTAGAATGCCTCTCTTCCCAGTGTTTTTGAGGTGATGGTGTTGCAACTAGACATAGACTGTAGTGAACAAATACCATACATATTACATTTCGTTCAGAACTTCATGATGTGGGCCCTGAAGAAAAGCAAAGCATAGGAAGGACTTTTCTGCATTATTTCTTCTGCTGGCTTGGATTTGGGGGATACTATCAATATTGATTGATAGATCTTCTATTAGAACATCTTGTCCTAGGATTTGAATACTTCTGTAGCCTTTAAGTCACTGCTTATGCTTTGTCTTTTTTATTGTTCTTACTTAAAAATCACTATGCAAAACTCTACCTAGAATTATACTTTGCTAATATTATCTTAACTTTATTATTAGAACAGAAGTGCATGTGTGTACGTGTTAATATGTGCATAGTCAAGTGTGAAAAAGGCCTATACAGAACTGTCCTCTATTCCTCTGAATTCTCAGTCTCACCTTTGTCTTCTGCCCTGATTCCCTGAGAATTGCAGTGGGGCAGACATAAGCTATATCACATGGTCAACGGGTTTAAGCTTAACAAGAAAAGGTTTCCAAAAGTAATCTCTAAATGAAAAGATCCAATTTCCACTGCTTCACTTGCACTCCTCTCTGTGGGTTGTTAGCAAGTGTTTTCTAGACTTGAGCACCACAGATGGGCTTCAGCTGCCACTTTGAGAACACCAATGCTTGAGTGTTTGTTATTCAAGTCACTGCAAGTGTTATGGGAAAGATCAAATTTAACTGCACCCTACAAGAATTTGGTAGCCTGCTGGCTGGCCATATCCAATGGTGTCAAAACCTACCAGGAAACACTGCTTGAGTAGTGGTAATTGCATTGTTTGTTAGCTGAGCATTTTCCCTAAATTAAAGATGTTGTTATTCATTCTGGATGTGAAAAATGTCATAACCTGTGTAGTGTGAAATGAAGACGCAGATAACTCTGATTTCATACTCCCAGTCTCCAAACTCAAGATCTGTCTTGTTTGAACTAAGGTTAATGTAATGAACAGAAATAACAAATAGCTTTAATAGGTGTAAAGAGGTTGCTTTTAACTAAAAAGCGTGAAATGGGGTATTATAGCCTGCATAGTACTTTCAGATGGACTGTTCTTAGGAACAATGATATTCTATTACCTCTTTTGATTCTTTTGTTTTCTCTTTACTTTATCAACTGTTTTCTTTTGTTTTCTCTCATCACCTTACCTGTCCAAAGACCTCTCTGGTTGCAAAGCAATGTTCTTGATGTTGATTTCCAATTTAGCTTTCTAAAACTGAGGTGAAGGCTGTGATGTGGTCCTTGAGGCCAAATTCTCCAAAGAAGCTGGGAAAATTGCCATGTATCTGATCAGCTTTAGAAAGACAGAAGCTGACCAGAATTAATAAGGAGCAAAAGCCCAGCTGGATGACAGTAGGTAAGTAATTTTAAACTGTCTGAAGATTTGGATCCAAACTTCTGGGAGAGCATCAGGAATGACATTTTGGTTGTCTGGGCATTAAAATTCCCACAAACTTCAGAAAAGCCTATCAGAAATATGTTTCTGACCATGAAACATATAGTTATTTCCTCAATGCTTTTCACAACATTTCTAACAGAGCTTTGGATAGAAGATCCCAGGCTACTTACTTGGTTTGATTTTGGGCCAGTCTGCTGCTTCTATCCTGTGGTCTTCATACTTCTTGCCTGAATAGGCAAACAAGTAGCGGCTGATTTCTGCTCGTCCTCGCAGATTGAAGTACGTCAGCTTGTACTGTGGCATGCTGGAGGCCTGAAAAGGAAGACACAGTGTTGCTTCAGGTACGAGGAACTCAACTTCCTCTTACAAAAGTGCCCCATATGCTTGTTTTTGAAAGACATGCTTGTACAGTGGAAAGGATGTATTAGATCAAGCCATGTTGAAAGACATGCTTGTACAGTCCAAAGGATGTATTACATTAAGCCATGTTGTACAACACAATCATTGCATTAGTCACTTTTTTTTTTCCCTTGCATTTGTCAGCCACAAACTGGACCTTAAACCCGGAGTTCCCCATTTTGTATATCTGGAAAGATAGCTTGATTTTTCAGACACAATAAGAACTTTCAGCTTTCGTTTACTCGTCTTGTGACTTCAAACTCAGACCATTTTTATAAAGTGTTTTTCAGAGTGCAAATCTAAAATCATACACTGTAACAGAAGTTATTTGCTGTCTTCAGTAGCAATTTTGTTCAAAATTGCCCTGCTCAGCTTCTATTGCTCATGGAGACCTCCATCCAAGACCAAATCATAAGAACTGCCAAACTACTGTGATTTTTCTCAATAACTATTACCCTAGTTGTGCAGGCACTTGACCCAAGTTATTTCAGACAGAAAATTTGCTCCGGAAACCAGTCTACACTGTTGTTTTGAGAAAATTGCTATAAAATTCTCAGTTTCTTATGCAGAAGCTAAAAGAAAACTTAAAATGTCATTGTTAAGTTTTCATATGATTGGGTTTTTTTCCTTCAGTTCCAGTTGGGAATCATGTAACAAGAAGACTCTACTTGTTTCTTGGTCTAATGGGCAACAAAAGAAAATACTCCTGAGTTTGATTCTACAACAGGGGTGGTACAGGAAAGCTGAACAGATAAGGCTGCTCTGAACCAAAAGGAAGCTTTTAAACCTTGCGCATATAGCATCTTTATAAGACATATCTATGACCTCAGTTGAGTTTTAAATGTATCAGGCAATGGAAAATAAAAGAAGCATCCAACTCTTCACCCCAAGAAAAACTCTTTCTCCTTTCAGCCTTAAGATAGACTTTGCATATTATTTATCATCCTTTTATAGCCATCAGGTTCAAGAGTGTTAGTAATAAAGCATGCAACGCAGATTATCTGCACTAGAAGAGAAAGAGGCTTTTTTTTTTAGTGAGTGCTACAACAGAACCTTGCAGCAGAAACAACCCCCTATTTAGTCCTCTTGCCTTTGAAAATGATATATCACCAGCTTTCACATTAGGGGAAGAGGCTCTTTGTTCAGAAACAGAGAAAGCTTGCACTTAGTTCTTGCTGACAGGAGCAAAGTGCCTTTGACACTTTCTCCTCAGAAGCCAAAACATCTACTTTCCCTCCTCAGAGTAGCACAGGCAAAAATAGAAAAAATAGATCACAGTAAATAAGTACACTGGAAGCTACTTAATATACCATGAAGTTTACCTGTTCCCCTACAGCACACAGATTATTAGTAAATGCAGGTCTTTCACAGCTGATGGACCAACAGAGAGGCAGGAGCAGAGACAAAGTGCTACCAATGCAGGTATCTATACGTGCTTTAAAGCAAAGACAGTGCTGTTTTTTAAGTGTCTTCCTTTGCACCGTATTAAAGAGGGAAACTGCAGGCAAAATGAGTTACATTAGGATGTGATTAGTTTTCTAGGTGTGTTCATTACCAGAAAATACATTTGTCTGCTGCTTGGCAAACACAGCTCACTGATTACAGGTGTAATTGTTTCTTCCTCTAAAGAGAGAAATATTGAAAAATCCAAAGCATTTTTATGTAAGTATCAGAATTTTACTTCTCTATTTTCAAATTTTGTGCCCATATTTACTACTTATTATGCTTTATTTTGCTTATATAATAATAACAGTTATTATACTTTATTATTTGTTTACACAGTACAGGGCCACCAAGATGATCAGGGGAATGGAACATCTTTCATTTGAGGAAAGGCTGCGGGAACTGGGGCCATTTAGTCTGGAGGAGATTGAGGAGTGATCTTATTAACATTTATAAATATCTAAAGGGAGGGTGTCAGGAGATTGGGACATCCCTTTTTTTCTATAGTAGATAGTAACAGGACAAAGGGTGATGGGATGAAGCTGGAACACAAAAAGTTCCACTTAAATATAAGTAAAAACCATTTTACTGTGAGGGTGATGGAGCAGTGGCACAGGCTGCCCAGAGGGGTTGTGGAGTCTCCTTCCTTGGAGGTCTTCAAGACCTGCCTGGACATGTTCCTATGCGACCTTATCTAGGTGACCCTGCTTCTGCAGGGGGGTTGGACTAGATGGTCTCTAAAGGTCCCTTCCAAGCCCTACCATTCTATGATTCTATGATATATCTACCAAGTCAATGGAAGAAGAGGGAGTGAGATCATAGTGCTTTCTGATCCCGTTTATCCCTGCTTCTGATTTTGTGTCGTTGAGAATGAACAATGACACTTTTAAAAGAGTATGTGTTATCTGAGTTTCAAACTAGTCACAATTAGTCACATGGGAGTAAAAGGCAGGGAAAAAAAAAAGCTACTGGATTCTCACTTTCTGATTTTTTGAGAGGCAAGTGAATACTACTGATTCAATCTCATGTGGAAAGGATACAACCTTTAATGTGAAAACCTCGTAGTGTCTGCTTCCCGCTTTAGGAGTGTCTGCAGATTTGTCATAAACAACAATGGAAGTTCCAGTGCCCTTGACTTTCTGCACAGTTCATAGATGGCCCCGGTATCTCAACCCCTGTGGCCCACTGGGCCCTGTGCTAGAGGAAAGCTGTCGACAACTGTAAGGCATTTTGAAAGCCCATGAATAAAAGGTTTTCAGATACAGTCATGAGGAAGGCACCAGACAGCTATATAGAGAGTGGGCAGGAGATGAATGAAGCATAACATTTCTGGTGGTGAGTATTTTGAAAGAGTCTCATTCTTGCTGTGGGAGGGAGAACTTCATGTTCAAAGACTTGTATAATCAGGAGTAGTGAGATGATGTAAAGGAAAGGGAATTTTGGCTGAAGATCAGGAAGTCTTTCTGGCTGTTGTAGACTGTGGAATATTTTGGTCTGTCAAGGAAGCGGTGGAAACTATTGTTTGAAATTTCTAAAACAAAGCTAAACAAATTTCTAGTGAACACACTGTAAGGAGTAATCAAATATTTGCAGTGCTGATGCACATTTAAGCTTATGATTTTTTTTCCATCTGTGAACAAAAATCCAAACCCAGCCCTACAAGGAGTTTACCAAAAATACTTGACATTTTAAAGGCCTCTATAGTTTTATTGTAAGCATGCTTTTGTAAATGTTTGTAGGTTTTATATTTATTTGTGTTCATTGTGAAATGTCATGAGTAATGCTTCCTAAACAATTACACATACCTTTCTAAAAGAAAGGAGCTGTTGTGTTCAGAATAGCTTTTTGTCAAATGTACAAAGCTGTTGGATTTTTTTCCCTTATCCTCCTTTACCTTGTTTTTCCAGTATACTTTGTAAAGAAATTAATCATGGAGAACCAATTAAAACCATCCTTGAAATACTTAAAATTATTAAATTATTGGAAAATGACACTTCTATGGGAAAAAAGTCTATTTTGGATTTTTCAATTTATACTTTTGTTTTTGGAGCAGATGGGTAGGTCCATCCTTAAAAATGTTGCAAATTATTTCTTTTTTTTAAGGTTTAGTCATGACTTAAATATACTGGAAGCTTTAGGACAGGACCTTAATGTCCAGATTTGGGTATATATAGCCACTCAGTGCTATTAAATCTGTTTGTGTGAGTTCACTGCAAAGCCAAATGTGTATAAATGCAGAAGGAGGCTGATTTACCTTCCACTAATCTGCCATCTAAGCAGTGGTTTTTCAAATTCTAAAGCTGTGAATACACGACCCACTTGTAAACTTGCCCTGTCCTACATTCATAAAGCCTGTGGAAACCTCACCCTCAGTTTTATCCCATACAATTTTCAAAGCAGAAAACTCTATTAGTCTAACTTTGCTATTAAATTAGCTTTAATACTTTAAAGTTGTTGATCTGCTTAGCTGATTTTTTAGCTTTCCTCTGTGGACTTTCCTCTTTCTTAAAGCCAGCTTAATTGGCTTTAACATACCTTTAAACAGAAGATTAGTGGATCTTGTGACTAAGTTCAACTTTTGGAGCCACTCAGTGACAAAATCAAAACAGAAAATCTGAGAGAAGGTCATGTATGTGTAAGAGGTGGCATCCTCACTGTTACTCATGGATCAAAATTCCAGTTGAAGTTATATGCATCTTAGGACAAATTTAAGATAATTTCATAGAATCATAGAGTGGTAGAGTTGGAAGGGACCTTTAGAGATCATCTAGTCCAACCCCTCTGCAGAAGCAGGGTCACCTAGATAAGGTCGCATAGGAACATGTCCAGGCGGGTCTTGAAGACCTCCAAGGAAGGAGACTTCACACCCTTCCTGGGCAGCCTGTGCCAGGACTCCCTCATCCTGAACAGTGAAATAGTTTTTTCTTATATTTAAATGGAACTTTTTGTGTTCCAGCTTCATCCCATTACCTTTTGTCCTGTTGCTAGCTACAATAGAAAAAAGAGATGTCCCAACCTCCTGACACACACCATTTATATACTTACAAATATTAATGAGATCCCCCCTCAATCTCCTCTTCTTTAGACTAAACAGCCCCAGTTCCCACAGCCTTTCCTTATAAGGAAGATGCTTCAGTCCCCTGATCATCTTGATGGCCCTCCACTGGACTGTTTCCAGAGGTTCTCTGTCCCTCTTGAGCTGGGGAGCCCACAAATGGATACATCACTCCAGGTGAGGCCTCACCAGGGCAGAATAGAAGGAGAGCAGAACCTCCCTTGACCTGCTGGCCACATTCTTCTTGATGCATCCCAGGATGCCATTGGCCTTCTTGGCCATGAGGGCACATTGCTGGCTCATGGTTAGTTTATTATCAGCTAGGACTCCCAGGTGTCTCTCTGCAGAGCTGCTCTTCAGCAGATCAATCCCCAGCCTGTACTGATGGAGGGGGTTGTCCTTGTTGAACCTCATGAGGTTCCTCTCTGCCCAACTCTCAAGCCGGTCGACATCCCACGGAATGGCAGCACGGCCTTCTGGGGAATCAGCCAGTCCTCCCAGTTTGGGGTCATCAGCCAACTTGCTGAGGGTACACTCTGTCCCCTCATCCAGGTTGTTGATGAAGATGTTGAACGACTGACCCCAGAACCCATCCCTGTGGAACTCCACTGGCCACAGGCCTCCAACTCAACTCTGTGCCATTGATCACCACCCTCTGGGCTCTGTCATTCAGCCAGCTCTCGATCCACCTCACTGCCCACTCATCCAAGCCACAGTGTCTGAGCTTTCTGATGAGGATATAATGGGAGACAGTGTAAAAAGCCTGACAGAGATTTATTTCTTTTAAGACTTATTTAATTTAAGACTGTTCATGGCTTTATGGAGATACTGTGTTACTTGATGAATTTGGGATGCTTTTATTCCAGTTGAAGCAGGACTCAGATCAATTTGGAAACATCAAATAAAATTAGAGAGAAAAATCAGAGCCAAAGAAGGAATCATCACTCTCTGAGAACAAAAAAGCTGAATTTCCAATAGCACTAGTACAGGAGAAGCACTGTCAGACTAGTAACTGTGTGAACGTATTGGTCGGATACATAGCAAAAAGTCCTGGTATCTGAGGTATGCAGTACTTTTGCTTTTGCTGGATGATAGTGTATGTGCTCTGCTTTAAAGGGTGAATCACAAGTGCACTACTTGCATTTTGCCTCCTCAAGATAAGTTTCATGTGTGTGCCCAGTGCAATGGAGAACAGTCTGTCTTTGCTAGTTGGCATACTGTCCTGCATGCCATGCTCCAGGAAAAGTAAACACCAAAACTACTGGGCTTTGTAGAGCAACAGTCAGTGTTTCTTCTCGGTTTTAGAAAACCCAGCCTTCAAAGTAATACAAATAAATACTCCTCAGGCTAATAACAGACAATAAAACTGGGAGGGGGGGGGGCAGGGGGAGGGAAGGAAACCAAAAGGTGCACTTTATTTCATTTTTTTATTATTAATATTAATTATTCATTATCAGTATTAATCAGTATTATAAATTAATTCTTAATATTTGAGATGAGAGGCAGCAGAAAGCTCTTCCTTCAGCTGGGGGCAAGGGGGGAAAAAAGCAGCTGAGTTGAGCTATTAGTTCACACCATCCAAAGTCTAACAAAGGACCTCGTGATGCAAAGTCCCCTTTAATTGTACTTTGCACTGGAAGAAAGTAAGGATTTTTTTGCCTTACGGTTTCATCATTGTTACAGGATTTTAAGAAGCCCAACTGTTCCCTCCAGTAAGAAAGATTAGTTGGGCTGGATTAAGGTTCATCTGGGTATTTCTAAAAATCTGAGACTTGAACTACTTGCTTGGAAGAGACGATACATTGCACTATATGTATATTCATTTAGTGTGAGGGTTCTTCACTAACTTAGGAGTCACTTAAGAAAGCACCACAGCTAGCACCTGGCACAATACTACCCCAGGCATGAGCTTTCCAAAAAAGGGGAAGCTGAAGATCTCAGCTGCCTAGTGTCCTCATCCCCAGTTGAACTGCAACTAGACTAAGTCTTGGACTCTGAAGGAGCTCTGTTTCATTTCTCTATGCTAATACAACTTAGGGCCACCTCTGTGAACTCATGAGCTGTCATCAGCCTCTGAAAGACCAGACTGGACCTCAGGATTTCCCAGAGAAAAGACAGTGCCTGCTGAAGGGCATTGAAAAGGGAAGGTGCTGCCATGTCTGAAGAGGAAGGTGAAAAAGTCCCTCTGAGGACTAGTGAGTGATGGTTCAGTCAATGGATTCCTCTGCTTATTTTATTATAGGATTAAGATGTTCAGTTCAAAGTGTTTGGATTGCTGGAGCTGATATTATGTGTTCCATTTCTATTATTTTATGAGATCAAATAACAACAAATCAGCTTCGACTTATGTAAGTCTATAGATATCTTTCGGCCAAGAAGCATCTTGCTTTATGAAGCATGAAACAGAGTTCCTGCTCTCTCTACGCAACAATCTAGTTGAAACTAGATTTTTATTTCTTTTTTATCTTTTATTTCTTTATAAGCAGCTGCTGTTTCTTTACAAGGTGTTTCTGCAAAGTTGTCCGTGAAATTAGGTGAGTAGGTTTGAAATAGTTGCATACTCAATAGCCTGATCTGAGTACCCTACTGAGATGGAAGAGGACACTGCAGTTTCAAACACTTCATGTGTTTCTATGTTGTCCTGGATGTATCATGCCACATATACAGATTGAAATTCTTATAATCCCTGTCAGATGAACATTTTTTATTAATGATGACGCTGGGATTTCAAAAGGAAAACTATTCTTTTACTTCCTTACTCCTAGTCACTGGGGCTAATATCAGTTAGGAAACTCAATTTAGAAAGGGAAAAGACAGAAGCTGAGTGTGTCTATGGGTTTTTTTCTTTGTATATACAGACAAAAGAGTCTTTACTCATTAGAGTTTTTCCTTAGGCTATTATCTCGGGAGTGACCTATCCAACTATGAAGCATGGATTTTTGGTTTTGATCCTTACAAATTGGGGAGCGTTGTGTTACTTTACCAGGAAAGAGGCTGTGCCTTATTTCACCTGTGAAACATTAGGAATATCAAGTTCAGTTTTACCCATCTTGCTCACTGACTTTCTCAAATATGTGAATTCCTTACCCTTGTAATTGGAGAGCCAAGCATTAAAGAAGCTTTCTGTATCCTCAATTAATAAAAACCAAACAAACAAACACTGAGTCTTCCTGCTTCATTATTTAAACTTTCAGTTCTCAGAGGAATGGACCAGAAACACAAGACGTTTAAACAGTCAGAGTTAAGACTTAAAAAGTTATTGCAGAAGGCAAGTAAAGAAGAGTTTGTAAAGCTATAGCTTTAGAAAATGCACTTTCCAGTTTTATAGCAAGGTAGGAAACACAGAAAATGTCCGTGTCTAATTCTCTCTTTCTATTTAACCAACCTAACATAACAATCAGGAAGGTTTGAGACATGGAAGGTGTGCCTAAGTACCTTCTCTTGCTTAAGCAATGCTGAACAGGTAGGAGCCAACTGGAAAGCAGCCTTGCCCTGTCTATATGGCATAATGTACTATTCTGGTTGCTGATCAAACTGGTTGCTGCAGGAATGCTTCAAATTCTTTCCTTCAGATGAAATATATTGTCTCTAAAGACTCTCTGTTATTATCTTTTGCGTCCAAATTCAGAGCTAAAGTTATAAACACCAATAGTGATGTATTGACCATTTTGGAAAGAAAAGAGTTTGAAGGTTAGAAATCCATCCATGACTGCAAGAACCAGTCACAGGCTGGCTTTTGGTCCCCTTCTGAATCTTTGCTTGTGAGGAAGGTTGACAACTCTGTCTAGAGAAGTCACTGGTTTAATCCAAGTTGTTTATCAAGATCTAATCTAAGATAACTTTTACCTTTCCCTGGAAAAAAAAAAGAGGGATACAATATGTATCAGGATGGTCCTTTGTTGTTGTTCAGTGAAAAGGAAAAATGCTCCTTTTCTCAAACATAAACTTCTGTTTCTAACACTGAGTAAAAAATATTAGAGCTTTAAGAGATATTTTCAGCTTTTGAAAACTAAAGATAGTATTGATTTGTTTGGTTTTGGGGTGGGTTGTTTTTTTTTTCTTCAAAAAGATGCTGTTTTCAATTCCTTTTTAGCAACAAAAATAAGAAAATTTCTGCCCACTTTTTGTGGGAGAAGAATTGGAGAATATCGGTAGGCCAGTAGAAGACTGCAAATCTTTCAATGGAATACTTCCATAGCAGTCTTTTGTTTTCATGGAGAATAAAATTAAAAGCTTTAACAAATTTTATCTAAATCCTATCAGCTCTCAGTCTGACATAAACTCTCTTTCTGAAAAGCCATGATCTCTTTTCCTGCTCCACACTGGTTACAGAAAAAAAAACATTTAAATTTGATCCCTTTTTTTCAATGACAGATAAAAATCTGGACTTTGGAGAGAAAAGAGAAGAAAAAAATCTGCACAATTTTTGTTGAATACACAAATCATCATGTTTAATAAACATTTACTTCAGATTATTTGTGTATGCTCTTTGATGCAGGTTCCAGTTTTGAAATAATGAATTCCAAATATAACGGTTTTGGCCTGATACTCCTTAGCATGATTTTTAAGGTTAGACATATGCACTGTTTAAAGAACATTTCTGTTGTTGGATTTTGCATGTCGTTAGCCAGTGTGCTGGTTACTTGCAACTTATGATAGAAATCAGCCTCCTAACATGAGAAGAGTTTTTAAGGTGTTGCTGTGGGATTACTGAGGAGCACTAATGTTATAAGTCACCTGATGAGCGAAGCTCTGCTGTGTGAGTGAGGGTTTTAAAGTTTGATCTGTCAAAGCGTGGGTTTAAAAAAGAGGCTACAGGAGACCTTAAAGAAATTACCGGACCAACAAAGCTCCAGGCTTGGTTTGCTGATGTGAGAAATCAAGCTCTAGAAATATCCTTCAAGAGCACAGGGGAAAAAAGGAAAAAAAAAAAACATTTTGGTGAAAAGGGAGTATTAGAAGAATACTTATTCAAAGAAATTTTTTTGAAGATGAGAGTCCAATGTGACTGGACGGTGAATGAGTGGTCACAGACAAAACTGTTGTTGAAGGAGAACGCTCTGGGTTTTTTCTGAGATGATTTTGTAGCTGCTGCTCTTCATGTGACTGCCCCTCAGGCAACTACAGTCAAAATGATAAAAATTCAAATATTTGAAGGTCACCTCATTCAGTTTAGCTGAAGTGAATAAGGGAGCACTTGCAAGTCAACAAACAGGTAAAAGGAGGCAGCGATCTGGTGATAGACAGCGCTTTGTTGTTCTGCATAGTCAGCAGGCTACTCCTTCTGCCTCATGTGCCTCTTCTGTTTAGGGCCTGAGCATCTGTACTCAGCTTTCTATCTGATCCTCAGTCTTTTGAATTGCAGCTACTTGGCTCCGGTTTTATAGAAATAACTTTTCAAATTGCTTGGTGCAGCTTCCCAAGCTGTAATGAACTTCAAATGAATAATTGACTGTGAAATACTGGTTAATAAAATTGCAAGTGGAGAGATCTCAGGAAGGATGCAGACTGAGGAGTGGTTTAGATAATTTCTCAGGAGAGTTTATTTAAGCCTTTATTTCCTCATCAGATGTTTTTAAGAATTCCCTTAAGGGTTCTGTGGTAGAAAAACAGCCTAAATGGTCTTAATTCTTGCCAGCAACAGTCATTCCTGTAAAATTCATGACTTGCATCTGTCTCTGTAGTCTTCAGATAAATCAGCATGTCCTCACAATATCCCTGCAAAGCAGAGCTCAGTCGCAAGTCGTGTTGCTGTGTGTTAAATAGTTTAACCAGCTCTCCAAAGCCAGCTGCTGGTTTTGCCAGGATGACTTCATATACATTTCCTGAACTCTCAAGTTTGTCCAGAACAGTAATTTGTATAACAACTGTGTAGGCCACCTAGCATCTTTTCTTGGATATGGGGAAAAAAAAAAAAAGCTTTTTTTCCTATCGCAGACATGTGTATGTGTGTGAATGTACAATGGGGAGTACAAACACCAGCTCCTTCCCTCGCTATTCTAACCTAGTTTGCTCTTGAACTGTCACATGTTGTGAATCTTCTGCACAATTTACCAAAAATTCACATCACAGGCAGGAAAGAGTAGCACAGTAGCCTGCGCTGTACACATCCCAGGTGAGACTTGGCAAGGTTTAATTCACTTTGCTGAGTTCTCCAGCACCACGCTTCAGGTCTTCTTGGTCACAAATCTCTGGTGTCCTCCCGCTCTGCTCTGGGCTGCCTGGCACCAGCATAGTGGGCTGAGGCACAGATATCATCTATCTTCAGATAATTTGAAACTGGTTTGCAGTCAGAGTGAGCCTGAGAAGACCCAGAACTTTACTACATTGTCAGTCTTCTTGAGAGGACCAGAACTGATGATTGTGGACCTACAGCCCTGAGCAACACCTAGGCAGAAGGCTGGGAGCCGCCTAGATTTGTCCACCAGCGGTATATGTCCAAAACGCATGAATTATTGTCACAAACTGCTTGGTATGTAAAACCCTGACCTATTTGTCCATATTCTTAGAAAGAAAGTACTTTCTGAGTAGCAGTTTGTAGCTGCTTTCACCTTTGTTCATAGAATCACCAGGCAGAGCCTGGCTCTGGTGCAGTGCCTGTTGCTGCAGGCTCTTGGCTCTGCCCCAGAGTACCCTGCTACCCAAAACATGCACCTTTACCTGAGGCAAACAGTTAGAGACTGGTGTCCCACATTTGTTATTTCCTTTTAACAAACATCAACTAAAGAAAGATTGTGAGACAGTTCAAACAATCCTTTCTGTATGCCTGCCTTTGTTCTCACTTTGTCATCTGCCACCCAAATCAGAGATGTGTCTGTCTGGTATTGCTGAATGTCCTTGCCTTCTCTCCTATCTCACTTCTTGTTCACACTTTACAGAGTCATTCCTGCAATGTTTTTAGTTACTTCTAAAGAGATGCAAAATTAAGCATTTCGTTTTTTCCAGTTCATTGATGTAGCTTTTTTTCTGGGAGTTTTAACAGTGACTAACGGGCAAAAGGGTAAAGAATTCACCTGTTTGTGATTTGTAATATATATGATAACTCTTCGCCTGATACAAAGAGGTACAGCTTCTAGTGGCATTGCATGCCACTTGCTAATCCAACACCAGCAACATGTTAGTACCTCCCAGGCAGCATAATTATTTGCCTGTCAGACTTTGATCAAAGGTATTTTGAAAGTGAGAGTTGCCTTCAGTTGCTTAGAAGATTGTGTATGGCAGACAGCAACCAGAAATCTTAAGAACAGGAGAATACGTTTGTCAGTGGCACAGAAGTGTGCTGCACTGAGGACAACTGGCTAACGTGCTTGTATGTGTGCAAACCCAGAACTCTAAGTATTACTTTGTATATATTTTCTATTTAAAACTTGGAGACTCACAGTCTTACTTCTGTCTGAATAGAACTGATTGTGTGTCTGAATGTGCGTGTGTCTGTGGGAAGGAGTAATTCACACTATGTATACAGTCTTTGGGAAAGATAGATTCTGGTTTTGATTAAAGAAAACAGAAGAATAAACAAAAGTAAACTTACAAAATACCTCCGTATCTAATTTCTTTTTCTTTGCAAAAGTTGCAACTTTGGAATATGGAAGTACCAGTGTTTATAAACTGTTCTAAGGAACATAGAAGTCCAGGAAAATTACTTTATAGCTACAGTTTGTTTGCCTGGATAGTATGAAATGAACACTGAATAAAGTATTGCTTTTGATAGGAAATGTGTGCAGGAGGATTATGCACACAGGCGAATGACAACAGCTAGAATTTAAAGAGGGAAAAAAAACCTGAACAGCTATTCAGAGTAACATTTTGAAGTAAATTAAAAAAACAAACCCCAAAACTCAACAGCAAAAAAAAAAAAAAACCAAAAAAAACCCAAACCTAGTGAATTTTGATAACGAGAAAAACTGAGAGAGTGGAAGCAGATGCAGGAGATTTTCCTATATAGAATAATGGTGGGAATTAATATGAGAGCACATTAATCCACTGGTGAACCAGAAGACGGGAATTTGGAAAATGAATGGAACAATACACAAAAATGACCCAGAGGAATTGGTTGTTGCTGCTTAATATTCATCTAATTCCTTTGACAGCCTAGATTTGGCTAGGTTACATAAGTGAATCCATATAAGTCAGCCTTTGCATCTAATAGAATATTGCTTTGAAATGGTTTTTCACTTACTGAAAACTCCCTGCCGACTGTCAGGAGCTTCTCCACACCAGCTTTTTGCTGCTGTGCTGATGAGGCTTTTGTTCTTTGCAAAGTGTCTCTCTGACACATACTGCTGATTATCAAAATAGCTCAGTGCTGATAGCATCAGGCACTGGTGAGAAAGGAGGGCTAGTAATCTGCCTTTTTCCCTCGAGGAAAGCAGTTCAGAACTTCTTTGGCCTGATTATAGTAGTGCATGTGACTGTACAGATGTCTTAAGTACAGCTGGCAGTTTAAAGTTGCCTGCAAGTAGCAAAGAAGATACATAGATGCGGTACTTGAGTTACACTTGCAGCCGCTGCGTAGTGCTCATGTTTATCCCTCGCTATGCCAGTAGCACTAGTCAGAGAATCATGTCAAATAAACCTAACAAAACTCTGGAAATTAAATACTCTCAGTACTTGCTCTAGATGTAGCGTAACTTAATGAGATTAACCCCCGCACAGCTGGCATGACAATAGCCCTAAAGAGGGCAGAATAGGATTATAAGAAGAAAAGGGAAAGAGAGGAGCCAGGCTGTAGCAGTAAGCAAAGCTGAAGTAGAACTCACTCTGGCAGTGATATGTGGATGCTTCCTCAGTGCACAGGAGTCCCTCCAAGTGCCGGCTTCAGTGGGAAAGGCTCATTTATACTGTTTATTAATATGCAAACCACTCCCCATGACAAGTATGCCGTCATGACTCTCTCACCCCTCTCACACACACAGACATACACACACAAGGCGAATGCATCATCCCCTGAGATAACAAGTTTTATGAGTTTTTTCGATTACTACAGCAAATTGAGTCCTGCTTGTGTTCAAGGGCAAGAAATACTTTAAAGTGTCATTTAGAAAAAGCCAATTTTAAAAAGACACTAGGGAGATGAGTCAGATGATGCATTTTTTTTTAAATGTAAAAAGTGTGGAGTAAGCTGAGAAATGTCTGTCACCTTATTTCTAACTAACGTGAAGCTCTACAGTATCTGATCTAATTGTAGATCAATGCCTTAAATAGTTGCAATCTCATTAAAATAGAGAAATTAGAAATAAAAACAACCAACAAAAAGAAAATATAACTTATGAGACCATGTCAGAAAGAAAGAAGTTAAGTTTGCAGGTTTTTTGCTGTTATCAGTGAGAAAAGGAGATTTGAGCAAACACTGTCCATGAGTAATGCACATTAGTAGTTAGAGCTATCTGATATTATTTTTTCTACTCTTGTTGTATGCTTTTGATTATTTTTTCTTTTTCCGTTTCAATTGTACTTTGACTGTAACAAAGTCCACACAATGGTGCTGTAATTTGTTTGCTTTGTGAATGAGCATTACACAGTAATATTGGAGCAAAGATTTCTGGTGCTAGAGAGGTAGGTCTGATGTGTACCACACAAATCAGCTTTAAGGCCTTGTTCCCTTTGTATAGATAAATGATTGTGGATGTTCTTTGCAGCTACAGAAACTGTTACTAACTAAAGCACTTTCCTTGCTTTTCGACTTGCCTTGGCTGCAGGTTTATGTTTAAACATTCCCTCTCACCAGTATTTCAATGTGTTGGGGGCGGGGGGGTATTTTTGAGCACATGCTCAGAAGGGAAGTTTAAAGTGATTTAACTGAACCCGTATTTTAGTAGTTTTTTGATTGCTGATTGTACATAAAGCAGCCTCTGTGGTGTTCCTTGAGTTGCAGAGAAGCTTCCGAGATGTTTTTCCTCGTTTTGTTAGCAGAAAACTGAAGTGATGTTTGTGGTTCTCAAAAACTTTTCTCTTGGAGACAAGTAAATGGAATATGAAACAAGCCATAAGGAAGTTTAATTCATTTTGAGTTGAAGCAGAGCATGGAACGCAGCAGTATGTTGTGGAATCTAGCCATCAGCCTTTTCAAAGAGAAGCAGAAATTATTTTCCAGAAACTTTTCAACAGACAGCCATTTACTCCAATCTCGACAAGGTTGCCAGCCATAATAATATATTATGAAGCCTTAGTCAGAACACTGGTAATCTAGCTTTTACTTCCAATGTGAGGTGGTTAATGAGTTAAAACCATACTCTCACTTCAAGAATTCCCTTTCGGTTGGTATGAAGTGCAAAGCATTTCTTTGCACTACAATTATACCTCAAATGACTGATAAAGTAGCAAAAAGTTCATTTTCCCTTTGCCTGTAGGAAATCTTTCATGTGGATCAGAGAGAAAAGCTTTCCAACCTGTGGCAGAACTGCAGTGAGACCAAACTTCCTATTTTGAATGGTTAACTCAGTCCTTTTCCAGTGGAATCAATGCTCAGGGCATGCACTGTGGTCAGTGATTATTCCCTGCCCTCTAAGGGCTCTTGAGCACCTTAGGGTCCCGCAGAGAGGGTAGTTATACAAACAGTGGTATTTCCAGAGACTGCTGCTCGGGAGTACCTATTACTTTGGTGAGTACAGCTCTTTGCAAGATCACAACATAGGTTTCTTCTCTCGAAGAAAGAATTCTTCCCTTCTGTCAGATTCTGCTCAATGCATATATGAGTAACTATCTCCCGCACCTCCTGAAATGGCAAGTGATTTGTGCCTGTAAGTTTAAAGTAATGAAGTTAATAATGCACTGAACTGATTTAACCTTAGCTCCCTCTGATTACTTCTTACAGATTAAACTCTCCATTTCTGTTACCCATTCTGCCTGCAACAGTTGCTTGTGACATGAAAAATTTGCTGCACTGTCAGTATGCAGTCAAGGTGGAACTGTGTGTCAGTTTGTCGCATGAGGCTCTTCACCTGAAGAGTCTTTTGCTTCTACCCAAGTTCTGGAAGCTTTCTGACCACAAACCGGTCAAGATCATGATGAGTTACACAAAGTATGTATAAAACCTGCATGGAGAACATCCTTTCAGGTCAGACACCTTCTCTTCAGACTGTGGTCTCTTCATGTGTCCATCTGTGGTGAAATGCCCTGTGACACAGCACTTTGTGCTTTGTCAGTTTGGCCTTTGGCCACGGAGCAACACCCAGTTTCGTTGCAGTGGGCTGAGCCCCGTGGACAGCTTTGCAGGCACGTGTCTGACAATTTTGTTGAGTCATCCCAAGCCAGCAAAAAGATGTTTTCTGTGCGTTTTACACAGGGACGGGAAGCCATTACCTAAATTACATGTTCTCTTTCTTGACCATCTCAGATGCTCTTCTCTCAATTTGAAAGCCCTAGATAAATGCAGAGGAAGTCATATGGATTAAAATGAAATCCAAGATTTAGTTTGGCAGATGTCCCTTTCAGAGCATTCACAGGCTATTAGGGGATCAGTGTGCTATGAGGCAGTTCTCCTGCCCTGTGATTCCCTAGGCATTGTGGGATTTATCTGGCTATTGTCTTACAAACAGCCCTTCCCAACTCTTCTTTCCCAGCTACTGCTTCACCTTACATAGCGTTAATAGTTAAGATTTGAAGCAAGACACTGTATCTCCTGCTTTTGCCCATTTTTGTTGTAAGGCTGTACAATGAGATAGCTTGCTTACTCTGTGTGTCTGTAGAAACATCCACAGCCAGCTTGCTTTGAGAAAAATAAGGGTCCAGCTCTCCCTGAGCTGAAATCAGAGTAAAAAAAATGACCGTGCTGCAGATTTCTACCTGCTGGAAGGGAAATCCCAATCAGGCTTTTATGGCAAGTGAACTTTTACACTGCACAAGATATGACCACCATTATCGAGGCTGCTAACTTGTAGTTAGTAAATCTACTTGTGTGTCTGGGAGAATAAATCCACTCATGACAGAAATTTCACTCTAAATTTAAATACAGCCATAGTATCTTCTTCCTTAGCAACTTCCTCACCCCATCATTGCTTTAAAAGAAAAAAAAAAAGTTATTTAAATTAGAGTGTTAGGCTGTTGTTACATACTTCAGCAAATGAACATGGAGTGTGTTCCAGGAAGTGACAATTTTTAAGTCCCTTAATGGAAGATATTAGGCCTGTATTTAGAAACCTGTAAATGCAGCAAAGGTTCTGGACTTTTTATGTTTGTATGTAATACAATACAATTTGTCTTCTCTTTTAGTAATCAGTAAATTCAGCTAGAGAAATACAGCTTCAGACAGACCTACCGTTTGGCAAACACAAATTTAAGAACAGTTTTGCTCAAAGAAGTGCTGTGGGAGGATTGAAAATACAAGGCACTTATTTTTTAAAAAGTTGACATGTTTAAATGTTTTATTGTGAATTAATATTCTTATTGCTTTTTAAAATTTGAAATATAATAATAAAAAAATTGATTGTGATTTAAAACCACCATCTGTCTGAACATAAGCTCATTCTAACATTGCAGCTTGATTTGCTCCTGTACATTGTATTGCTTTGTGAATTATATTTTGTGAAAAGTATTCAGAAGTTACAAATGCATTTGAAAGAAACTACTAATTCTTAATGAAATGTACTTCTAGTGTTATTGTAGCTCTAGTAAAAGGTAGTGTTTAATGATCAATGAGATCATTAAATGAGCAATAATGAGATTTGCCTTTGAAGCAGAGCAGCTTAGATATGTAATGGACTACAGAGAAGCCTGGAATTTTGAGGTTTGTTTAGCTAATCATTTTTTTTCTTCTGCTCCTGGCAGCCAGGAGCTATTGTGCATAGAATGAAAGCATCAACTGAAAGACTCATCTTCATATTGCTACATGGAGAGCAAAAGCAATAAAAAGCAGATCATTAGACAGAGTTCTTCACGTTCAGAAGTGGTCTCTTGGCTATAGTCATAAAAAGTAGGAAACTTCATGGGTGCATAAAAGTGAAAGACCCCGATCCAAAGCCCAGTGAAGCTGGCTTAAGGGTCTGTGTTAACTTCAGAAGCCCTGGTCTCAGATGCTGGTTTTGCATTTGAAAGTTTGGGCAGGATGACGATGGCTCACTTAGTTGAAGTGTTTAGAATTACTCTTTCTAATGTGTTTGCTTGAGTGTTTCAGTTAAGTAACGTTCAGTCCTGAGTCAGCTACCAGGCTACCAACTTTCTCAATCTTAACACTCCTATTTATGAGACAGTGGCCAAGGTAATGAAAACCCACTTACCCTACAGAACATACTTATTCTAATAGCTTCTCTGGCTCAGAGGAGCAATGATGCTCTTCCCAGCTCATAAGGAGTTATATGCATACATGACATTTAAGCTCAAATTCTTGATGAGTAGCCAGAGAGGATCCATCTATTCAGAGGATACAGTTCAGCACAGAGACATAGAGTGGAGGCCCTTGGTATGTCAGCTGATGGCTGATGCAAACTCATTTGTGGTCTCTGTCCTGATGCTTTGTTTCCCCTTACATCCTGCAAAACTCTCTCATTGAACTGAAAGAAACACATAACCAAGTCAGGGCCAGTCAGCTGCTTTTCTTATTTCAATTGATGTTTTGTTATCTTCCTGTAAAAGGGAAGTAAGTGTTAAGAAATAAGTATCTGTGTACAAGTTGCAGAAGATAGGAGAGCTTTGTTCCTCATTTCATGTGTGTCGTCAGAGTATCGATGAAAACTGGAGATGCTGTTTGTTCATGTTTGGATAGATAAATCACGAGGTTTTGTCCCCTTGTAGAGCCTTGCAATTTTATTGCACTGCATGAATACCCACATAAAGGAATCAGATGTGCTTTATGAGTAGGAGAATAATCTGTGATTCACAGAACTAGGCCAATGCAATTAGTGAAATGTTAAGCCTTGTAACGTAATGTAACGTGCTGTCTGCCCTATTCTATCCACATCAGTTTCAGCAGGGATAACATTACACAAAGGTATTGCTTAACACGCAAATATCAAAAGCTTTGGAAGAGAAGCCTGCTTAAAAAACATTAAGCTGATTCATCTTGTGAACAAGTACTAAATGGTCTCGCTAGGAAGCCCCTGGGGAGCCCTGAGCCAGTACAGGACATGGACAAAGAGGGCACACTTGCTGCAGTGCACACATAAACTGAAAGGCTGAAGGAGAATAAATCCTTTACTTCAACCTTTTAAAATGTTAGAGTTCCCCAAAAATAATTTCTCCAATGACATCCTTTGTGATTCCACAAAATGAATCATTCAATATGACATTCTCTTTCAGGGAAATTAAAGTGGATTAAGAGGAACAGGATTTTAAACTTTGTGGCTTTTGCCTTTTGGATTTTTTTGTTGTTATTGGTTAGCAGGTTTTTTTTCTTTTTCAGATTATTGCTATAGGAGGAGTTTTCTGTTCCTGAAAGGATGTGGGGAGTGATCTGGCAAAGGGAATGACACAAAAGGATTGATGTCTAAGCCTTAGTTTTGCTAAGGTGCCAAAGGTGCCTGGAGAAGCACATAAGTATTTTGTCCTGCTTTCCAGCAGCAGCTGCTCTAATCACAATAGAAATCAGTGCTGATATATTCAACATAAATGCACTACAGGAGTGCTTGCATTTGTTTGCAGATAACAGACATTACCTAGTTCTGTAGCAAGCCTGTGTTGAAAGCTCACTGTATCCCCAAAGTATTGGTGTGCTGAAGGAGGTCGGACGAAGTATATGTATAATACACATAAAAAATCCCTATTGAAAATACTAGGTAACGAATTTACTTGTTTATCTGAAACATTGGATATTTTTGTTCAATTGTTGATCTTGAGCAAGAACTAACGCCAAGGGACTAAGGCAGTTCTTGGAACTGATTGTAGAGACAGAAAGATGAGATGGTGGATCTCTGTGCTCTAGAAAAAATATTGAGTTCAAAAGCCAGAAAAGCTTTGAGCATGAAAGTCACTAGAAAATTCACAGAAATGAATAGAAAGTTGTCTTGGATTTATAAGCAAGGAAATCGTTTATTTTTTTGTGCTTAAGGAGAAGGGACTCTGTGTATTCTCTTTCTCAAAGAACATGTCAAAACAAAAACAATCTGACTTTTGGATTGCTAGCTGTTCTCCCTCCTCCATGAATCAAACAATAGTCTGAAGTGCTTAAACAGAAGCTACTCAGATGTTCCTTGTCTGAATTTATACTGGATACAGAAAATGCAATATAGGTAAAAGGAGGTTAGCCTCCTTTATTCTTTGCCCCATTCATTTATCTGATGGTTTCTGGAGCACAGCTTGATCAGATAACATGTGTTCCCAGATGCGGTGGATGAGATGTGCACAGGCCACACGCAGCATGTAGTGGTGCTTCTGTCTGACTGAGGGTGAGGGGGAACTTGAGCAGACATTTGCTGCCTTGCCCCACAGTACAATCACTTGTCCTCCCAACCTTTCCTTCCCATCATCTTTTTAGGTTGGTTTTGTGTTCAGACCTGTGAGCGTCTCTTTAAGGGTACTTGCAAAAACCACAGGCAACCGTGTGCAGTGGGCAGCTCTGTTCCTGATTTTCCCAAAGAAAGAAAAGAAGCCTACAGCTAGGTGTGTGGATCTGGAAGCGATTTCTAAATCTAGCCATAGATATTTTACTGCTTTATTTCTTGTCCTGGTCTGCAGATGTTAAGGCCAGAGGTTAAATTTATTATACAGTGTCTTTTGTTTAGTGGCTTAAAGGGCAGTAGAAGATGGAGTTAGTATTTGTTTGATCTTACACAGGTATAAACTGCAGAGCTAATTAAAAAATCAATAAGTGAAATGATTCACGTGAGAATCAATTGGAAGAAGCTCTGTAAGGAAAGCAACAAGGAGTGCCTTTGTCTTCAGATTCTCCTCTCACAGCTCAGAGAACAAGGGGATGTCTGCTCTTTTCTTTTTTTCTCACATATCAAAGAGGGAAAAGTAGCCCTGCCAGCATTGCACATGGAAGCATGATCCAGGTCAAAACGCACTTTTCAACAGAAATTGTACTCTATGTTCCCACTCTGATAACCAGACATCGTGATTATTTTGAAAGTGCAGAGCAAAGCTGCCAACACTGTCTCTTTAAGCTGCTTCTGTAGAGGTAAAATGGAAGAATTATATTTTCTGGTAACATGTGCATTTTAGCTTTGGGATGGTATTTGGAGGTACTGTTAAGTGCCTCAAATATATTTGGGTGAAAAGATGTGTACATCCTTAGCAATCAGACAGAGATATTTGCTCATAACAGTGCAGTTTTCAAAGGGATAGAGATGGCACTGAACAAGTGAGTAGCTGAAGGAAGTAACTTTTCGGTAAAATGATCTTATATAAAACAAATTCAATTACAGTTTTCTGTCACTGCATAATTATTCATCCACTTCAGAAGTTTGAGCTTTAATTCATGTGAAGACCAGAGCTTGCTCTCTTAGAATTTCTGGATTTGTGTGCTTTTCTCCTCAGTGTAACAGAAAATAACATGAAATTCCTCAAAATTTCCAGAGATAAGTCTTTTAAGGTCACTATCAACTTTTATTGTCTCCCCAAAGTCAGAATATGTTCTACTTTCCACCTGCTTCCCTTGCAGAAGTCTGAAGTGATTAAGATTCTGGTTTGGCGAATTATTCCTAATAGTTTCCAGTTCTGAATGCTGATCTACAGTATCTGATCTAATTGTAGATCAATGCCTTAAATAGTTGCAATCTCATTAAAATAGAGAAATTAGAAATAAAAACAACCAACAAAAAGAAAATATAACTTATGAGACCATGTCAGAAAGAAAGAAGTTAAGTTTGCAGGTTTTTTGCTGTTATCAGTGAGAAAAGGAGATTTGAGCAAACACTGTCCATGAGTAATGCACATTAGTAGTTAGAGCTATCTGATATTATTTTTTCTACTCTTGTTGTATGCTTTTGATTATTTTTTCTTTTTCCGTTTCAATTGTACTTTGACTGTAACAAAGTCCACACAATGGTGCTGTAATTTGTTTGCTTTGTGAATGAGCATTACACAGTAATATTGGAGCAAAGATTTCTGGTGCTAGAGAGGTAGGTCTGATGTGTACCACACAAATCAGCTTTAAGGCCTTGTTCCCTTTGTATAGATAAATGATTGTGGATGTTCTTTGCAGCTACAGAAACTGTTACTAACTAAAGCACTTTCCTTGCTTTTCGACTTGCCTTGGCTGCAGGTTTATGTTTAAACATTCCCTCTCACCAGTATTTCAATGTGTTGGGGGCGGGGGGGTATTTTTGAGCACATGCTCAGAAGGGAAGTTTAAAGTGATTTAACTGAACCCGTATTTTAGTAGTTTTTTGATTGCTGATTGTACATAAAGCAGCCTCTGTGGTGTTCCTTGAGTTGCAGAGAAGCTTCCGAGATGTTTTTCCTCGTTTTGTTAGCAGAAAACTGAAGTGATGTTTGTGGTTCTCAAAAACTTTTCTCTTGGAGACAAGTAAATGGAATATGAAACAAGCCATAAGGAAGTTTAATTCATTTTGAGTTGAAGCAGAGCATGGAACGCAGCAGTATGTTGTGGAATCTAGCCATCAGCCTTTTCAAAGAGAAGCAGAAATTATTTTCCAGAAACTTTTCAACAGACAGCCATTTACTCCAATCTCGACAAGGTTGCCAGCCATAATAATATATTATGAAGCCTTAGTCAGAACACTGGTAATCTAGCTTTTACTTCCAATGTGAGGTGGTTAATGAGTTAAAACCATACTCTCACTTCAAGAATTCCCTTTCGGTTGGTATGAAGTGCAAAGCATTTCTTTGCACTACAATTATACCTCAAATGACTGATAAAGTAGCAAAAAGTTCATTTTCCCTTTGCCTGTAGGAAATCTTTCATGTGGATCAGAGAGAAAAGCTTTCCAACCTGTGGCAGAACTGCAGTGAGACCAAACTTCCTATTTTGAATGGTTAACTCAGTCCTTTTCCAGTGGAATCAATGCTCAGGGCATGCACTGTGGTCAGTGATTATTCCCTGCCCTCTAAGGGCTCTTGAGCACCTTAGGGTCCCGCAGAGAGGGTAGTTATACAAACAGTGGTATTTCCAGAGACTGCTGCTCGGGAGTACCTATTACTTTGGTGAGTACAGCTCTTTGCAAGATCACAACATAGGTTTCTTCTCTCGAAGAAAGAATTCTTCCCTTCTGTCAGATTCTGCTCAATGCATATATGAGTAACTATCTCCCGCACCTCCTGAAATGGCAAGTGATTTGTGCCTGTAAGTTTAAAGTAATGAAGTTAATAATGCACTGAACTGATTTAACCTTAGCTCCCTCTGATTACTTCTTACAGATTAAACTCTCCATTTCTGTTACCCATTCTGCCTGCAACAGTTGCTTGTGACATGAAAAATTTGCTGCACTGTCAGTATGCAGTCAAGGTGGAACTGTGTGTCAGTTTGTCGCATGAGGCTCTTCACCTGAAGAGTCTTTTGCTTCTACCCAAGTTCTGGAAGCTTTCTGACCACAAACCGGTCAAGATCATGATGAGTTACACAAAGTATGTATAAAACCTGCATGGAGAACATCCTTTCAGGTCAGACACCTTCTCTTCAGACTGTGGTCTCTTCATGTGTCCATCTGTGGTGAAATGCCCTGTGACACAGCACTTTGTGCTTTGTCAGTTTGGCCTTTGGCCACGGAGCAACACCCAGTTTCGTTGCAGTGGGCTGAGCCCCGTGGACAGCTTTGCAGGCACGTGTCTGACAATTTTGTTGAGTCATCCCAAGCCAGCAAAAAGATGTTTTCTGTGCGTTTTACACAGGGACGGGAAGCCATTACCTAAATTACATGTTCTCTTTCTTGACCATCTCAGATGCTCTTCTCTCAATTTGAAAGCCCTAGATAAATGCAGAGGAAGTCATATGGATTAAAATGAAATCCAAGATTTAGTTTGGCAGATGTCCCTTTCAGAGCATTCACAGGCTATTAGGGGATCAGTGTGCTATGAGGCAGTTCTCCTGCCCTGTGATTCCCTAGGCATTGTGGGATCGATCTGGCTATTGTCTTACAAACAGCCCTTCCCAACTCTTCTTTCCCAGCTACTACTTCACCTTACATAGCGTTAATAGTTAAGATTTGAAGCAAGACACTGTATCTCCTGCTTTTGCCCATTTTTGTTGTAAGGCTGTACAATGAGATAGCTTGCTTACTCTGTGTGTCTGTAGAAACATCCACAGCCAGCTTGCTTTGAGAAAAATAAGGGTCCAGCTCTCCCTGAGCTGAAATCAGAGTAAAAAAAATGACCGTGCTGCAGATTTCTACCTGCTGGAAGGGAAATCCCAATCAGGCTTTTATGGCAAGTGAACTTTTACACTGCACAAGATATGACCACCATTATCGAGGCTGCTAACTTGTAGTTAGTAAATCTACTTGTGTGTCTGGGAGAATAAATCCACTCATGACAGAAATTTCACTCTAAATTTAAATACAGCCATAGTATCTTCTTCCTTAGCAACTTCCTCACCCCATCATTGCTTTAAAAGAAAAAAAAAAAGTTATTTAAATTAGAGTGTTAGGCTGTTGTTACATACTTCAGCAAATGAACATGGAGTGTGTTCCAGGAAGTGACAATTTTTAAGTCCCTTAATGGAAGATATTAGGCCTGTATTTAGAAACCTGTAAATGCAGCAAAGGTTCTGGACTTTTTATGTTTGTATGTAATACAATACAATTTGTCTTCTCTTTTAGTAATCAGTAAATTCAGCTAGAGAAATACAGCTTCAGACAGACCTACCGTTTGGCAAACACAAATTTAAGAACAGTTTTGCTCAAAGAAGTGCTGTGGGAGGATTGAAAATACAAGGCACTTATTTTTTAAAAAGTTGACATGTTTAAATGTTTTATTGTGAATTAATATTCTTATTGCTTTTTAAAATTTGAAATATAATAATAAAAAAATTGATTGTGATTTAAAACCACCATCTGTCTGAACATAAGCTCATTCTAACATTGCAGCTTGATTTGCTCCTGTACATTGTATTGCTTTGTGAATTATATTTTGTGAAAAGTATTCAGAAGTTACAAATGCATTTGAAAGAAACTACTAATTCTTAATGAAATGTACTTCTAGTGTTATTGTAGCTCTAGTAAAAGGTAGTGTTTAATGATCAATGAGATCATTAAATGAGCAATAATGAGATTTGCCTTTGAAGCAGAGCAGCTTAGATATGTAATGGACTACAGAGAAGCCTGGAATTTTGAGGTTTGTTTAGCTAATCATTTTTTTTCTTCTGCTCCTGGCAGCCAGGAGCTATTGTGCATAGAATGAAAGCATCAACTGAAAGACTCATCTTCATATTGCTACATGGAGAGCAAAAGCAATAAAAAGCAGATCATTAGACAGAGTTCTTCATGTTCAGAAGTGGTCTCTTGGCTATAGTCATAAAAAGTAGGAAACTTCATGGGTGCATAAAAGTGAAAGACCCCGATCCAAAGCCCAGTGAAGCTGGCTTAAGGGTCTGTGTTAACTTCAGAAGCCCTGGTCTCAGATGCTGGTTTTGCATTTGAAAGTTTGGGCAGGATGACGATGGCTCACTTAGTTGAAGTGTTTAGAATTACTCTTTCTAATGTGTTTGCTTGAGTGTTTCAGTTAAGTAACGTTCAGTCCTGAGTCAGCTACCAGGCTACCAACTTTCTCAATCTTAACACTCCTATTTATGAGACAGTGGCCAAGGTAATGAAAACCCACTTACCCTACAGAACATACTTATTCTAATAGCTTCTCTGGCTCAGAGGAGCAATGATGCTCTTCCCAGCTCATAAGGAGTTATATGCATACATGACATTTAAGCTCAAATTCTTGATGAGTAGCCAGAGAGGATCCATCTATTCAGAGGATACAGTTCAGCACAGAGACATAGAGTGGAGGCCCTTGGTATGTCAGCTGATGGCTGATGCAAACTCATTTGTGGTCTCTGTCCTGATGCTTTGTTTCCCCTTACATCCTGCAAAACTCTCTCATTGAACTGAAAGAAACACATAACCAAGTCAGGGCCAGTCAGCTGCTTTTCTTATTTCAATTGATGTTTTGTTATCTTCCTGTAAAAGGGAAGTAAGTGTTAAGAAATAAGTATCTGTGTACAAGTTGCAGAAGATAGGAGAGCTTTGTTCCTCATTTCATGTGTGTCGTCAGAGTATCGATGAAAACTGGAGATGCTGTTTGTTCATGTTTGGATAGATAAATCACGAGGTTTTGTCCCCTTGTAGAGCCTTGCAATTTTATTGCACTGCATGAATACCCACATAAAGGAATCAGATGTGCTTTATGAGTAGGAGAATAATCTGTGATTCACAGAACTAGGCCAATGCAATTAGTGAAATGTTAAGCCTTGTAACGTAATGTAACGTGCTGTCTGCCCTATTCTATCCACATCAGTTTCAGCAGGGATAACATTACACAAAGGTATTGCTTAACACGCAAATATCAAAAGCTTTGGAAGAGAAGCCTGCTTAAAAAACATTAAGCTGATTCATCTTGTGAACAAGTACTAAATGGTCTCGCTAGGAAGCCCCTGGGGAGCCCTGAGCCAGTACAGGACATGGACAAAGAGGGCACACTTGCTGCAGTGCACACATAAACTGAAAGGCTGAAGGAGAATAAATCCTTTACTTCAACCTTTTAAAATGTTAGAGTTCCCCAAAAATAATTTCTCCAATGACATCCTTTGTGATTCCACAAAATGAATCATTCAATATGACATTCTCTTTCAGGGAAATTAAAGTGGATTAAGAGGAACAGGATTTTAAACTTTGTGGCTTTTGCCTTTTGGATTTTTTTGTTGTTATTGGTTAGCAGGTTTTTTTTCTTTTTCAGATTATTGCTATAGGAGGAGTTTTCTGTTCCTGAAAGGATGTGGGGAGTGATCTGGCAAAGGGAATGACACAAAAGGATTGATGTCTAAGCCTTAGTTTTGCTAAGGTGCCAAAGGTGCCTGGAGAAGCACATAAGTATTTTGTCCTGCTTTCCAGCAGCAGCTGCTCTAATCACAATAGAAATCAGTGCTGATATATTCAACATAAATGCACTACAGGAGTGCTTGCATTTGTTTGCAGATAACAGACATTACCTAGTTCTGTAGCAAGCCTGTGTTGAAAGCTCACTGTATCCCCAAAGTATTGGTGTGCTGAAGGAGGTCGGACGAAGTATATGTATAATACACATAAAAAATCCCTATTGAAAATACTAGGTAACGAATTTACTTGTTTATCTGAAACATTGGATATTTTTGTTCAATTGTTGATCTTGAGCAAGAACTAACGCCAAGGGACTAAGGCAGTTCTTGGAACTGATTGTAGAGACAGAAAGATGAGATGGTGGATCTCTGTGCTCTAGAAAAAATATTGAGTTCAAAAGCCAGAAAAGCTTTGAGCATGAAAGTCACTAGAAAATTCACAGAAATGAATAGAAAGTTGTCTTGGATTTATAAGCAAGGAAATCGTTTATTTTTTTGTGCTTAAGGAGAAGGGACTCTGTGTATTCTCTTTCTCAAAGAACATGTCAAAACAAAAACAATCTGACTTTTGGATTGCTAGCTGTTCTCCCTCCTCCATGAATCAAACAATAGTCTGAAGTGCTTAAACAGAAGCTACTCAGATGTTCCTTGTCTGAATTTATACTGGATACAGAAAATGCAATATAGGTAAAAGGAGGTTAGCCTCCTTTATTCTTTGCCCCATTCATTTATCTGATGGTTTCTGGAGCACAGCTTGATCAGATAACATGTGTTCCCAGATGCGGTGGATGAGATGTGCACAGGCCACACGCAGCATGTAGTGGTGCTTCTGTCTGACTGAGGGTGAGGGGGAACTTGAGCAGACATTTGCTGCCTTGCCCCACAGTACAATCACTTGTCCTCCCAACCTTTCCTTCCCATCATCTTTTTAGGTTGGTTTTGTGTTCAGACCTGTGAGCGTCTCTTTAAGGGTACTTGCAAAAACCACAGGCAACCGTGTGCAGTGGGCAGCTCTGTTCCTGATTTTCCCAAAGAAAGAAAAGAAGCCTACAGCTAGGTGTGTGGATCTGGAAGCGATTTCTAAATCTAGCCATAGATATTTTACTGCTTTATTTCTTGTCCTGGTCTGCAGATGTTAAGGCCAGAGGTTAAATTTATTATACAGTGTCTTTTGTTTAGTGGCTTAAAGGGCAGTAGAAGATGGAGTTAGTATTTGTTTGATCTTACACAGGTATAAACTGCAGAGCTAATTAAAAAATCAATAAGTGAAATGATTCACGTGAGAATCAATTGGAAGAAGCTCTGTAAGGAAAGCAACAAGGAGTGCCTTTGTCTTCAGATTCTCCTCTCACAGCTCAGAGAACAAGGGGATGTCTGCTCTTTTCTTTTTTTCTCACATATCAAAGAGGGAAAAGTAGCCCTGCCAGCATTGCACATGGAAGCATGATCCAGGTCAAAACGCACTTTTCAACAGAAATTGTACTCTATGTTCCCACTCTGATAACCAGACATCGTGATTATTTTGAAAGTGCAGAGCAAAGCTGCCAACACTGTCTCTTTAAGCTGCTTCTGTAGAGGTAAAATGGAAGAATTATATTTTCTGGTAACATGTGCATTTTAGCTTTGGGATGGTATTTGGAGGTACTGTTAAGTGCCTCAAATATATTTGGGTGAAAAGATGTGTACATCCTTAGCAATCAGACAGAGATATTTGCTCATAACAGTGCAGTTTTCAAAGGGATAGAGATGGCACTGAACAAGTGAGTAGCTGAAGGAAGTAACTTTTCGGTAAAATGATCTTATATAAAACAAATTCAATTACAGTTTTCTGTCACTGCATAATTATTCATCCACTTCAGAAGTTTGAGCTTTAATTCATGTGAAGACCAGAGCTTGCTCTCTTAGAATTTCTGGATTTGTGTGCTTTTCTCCTCAGTGTAACAGAAAATAACATGAAATTCCTCAAAATTTCCAGAGATAAGTCTTTTAAGGTCACTATCAACTTTTATTGTCTCCCCAAAGTCAGAATATGTTCTACTTTCCACCTGCTTCCCTTGCAGAAGTCTGAAGTGATTAAGATTCTGGTTTGGCGAATTATTCCTAATAGTTTCCAGTTCTGAATGCTGATCTACAGTATCTGATCTAATTGTAGATCAATGCCTTAAATAGTTGCAATCTCATTAAAATAGAGAAATTAGAAATAAAAACAACCAACAAAAAGAAAATATAACTTATGAGACCATGTCAGAAAGAAAGAAGTTAAGTTTGCAGGTTTTTTGCTGTTATCAGTGAGAAAAGGAGATTTGAGCAAACACTGTCCATGAGTAATGCACATTAGTAGTTAGAGCTATCTGATATTATTTTTTCTACTCTTGTTGTATGCTTTTGATTATTTTTTCTTTTTCCGTTTCAATTGTACTTTGACTGTAACAAAGTCCACACAATGGTGCTGTAATTTGTTTGCTTTGTGAATGAGCATTACACAGTAATATTGGAGCAAAGATTTCTGGTGCTAGAGAGGTAGGTCTGATGTGTACCACACAAATCAGCTTTAAGGCCTTGTTCCCTTTGTATAGATAAATGATTGTGGATGTTCTTTGCAGCTACAGAAACTGTTACTAACTAAAGCACTTTCCTTGCTTTTCGACTTGCCTTGGCTGCAGGTTTATGTTTAAACATTCCCTCTCACCAGTATTTCAATGTGTTGGGGGCGGGGGGGTATTTTTGAGCACATGCTCAGAAGGGAAGTTTAAAGTGATTTAACTGAACCCGTATTTTAGTAGTTTTTTGATTGCTGATTGTACATAAAGCAGCCTCTGTGGTGTTCCTTGAGTTGCAGAGAAGCTTCCGAGATGTTTTTCCTCGTTTTGTTAGCAGAAAACTGAAGTGATGTTTGTGGTTCTCAAAAACTTTTCTCTTGGAGACAAGTAAATGGAATATGAAACAAGCCATAAGGAAGTTTAATTCATTTTGAGTTGAAGCAGAGCATGGAACGCAGCAGTATGTTGTGGAATCTAGCCATCAGCCTTTTCAAAGAGAAGCAGAAATTATTTTCCAGAAACTTTTCAACAGACAGCCATTTACTCCAATCTCGACAAGGTTGCCAGCCATAATAATATATTATGAAGCCTTAGTCAGAACACTGGTAATCTAGCTTTTACTTCCAATGTGAGGTGGTTAATGAGTTAAAACCATACTCTCACTTCAAGAATTCCCTTTCGGTTGGTATGAAGTGCAAAGCATTTCTTTGCACTACAATTATACCTCAAATGACTGATAAAGTAGCAAAAAGTTCATTTTCCCTTTGCCTGTAGGAAATCTTTCATGTGGATCAGAGAGAAAAGCTTTCCAACCTGTGGCAGAACTGCAGTGAGACCAAACTTCCTATTTTGAATGGTTAACTCAGTCCTTTTCCAGTGGAATCAATGCTCAGGGCATGCACTGTGGTCAGTGATTATTCCCTGCCCTCTAAGGGCTCTTGAGCACCTTAGGGTCCCGCAGAGAGGGTAGTTATACAAACAGTGGTATTTCCAGAGACTGCTGCTCGGGAGTACCTATTACTTTGGTGAGTACAGCTCTTTGCAAGATCACAACATAGGTTTCTTCTCTCGAAGAAAGAATTCTTCCCTTCTGTCAGATTCTGCTCAATGCATATATGAGTAACTATCTCCCGCACCTCCTGAAATGGCAAGTGATTTGTGCCTGTAAGTTTAAAGTAATGAAGTTAATAATGCACTGAACTGATTTAACCTTAGCTCCCTCTGATTACTTCTTACAGATTAAACTCTCCATTTCTGTTACCCATTCTGCCTGCAACAGTTGCTTGTGACATGAAAAATTTGCTGCACTGTCAGTATGCAGTCAAGGTGGAACTGTGTGTCAGTTTGTCGCATGAGGCTCTTCACCTGAAGAGTCTTTTGCTTCTACCCAAGTTCTGGAAGCTTTCTGACCACAAACCGGTCAAGATCATGATGAGTTACACAAAGTATGTATAAAACCTGCATGGAGAACATCCTTTCAGGTCAGACACCTTCTCTTCAGACTGTGGTCTCTTCATGTGTCCATCTGTGGTGAAATGCCCTGTGACACAGCACTTTGTGCTTTGTCAGTTTGGCCTTTGGCCACGGAGCAACACCCAGTTTCGTTGCAGTGGGCTGAGCCCCGTGGACAGCTTTGCAGGCACGTGTCTGACAATTTTGTTGAGTCATCCCAAGCCAGCAAAAAGATGTTTTCTGTGCGTTTTACACAGGGACGGGAAGCCATTACCTAAATTACATGTTCTCTTTCTTGACCATCTCAGATGCTCTTCTCTCAATTTGAAAGCCCTAGATAAATGCAGAGGAAGTCATATGGATTAAAATGAAATCCAAGATTTAGTTTGGCAGATGTCCCTTTCAGAGCATTCACAGGCTATTAGGGGATCAGTGTGCTATGAGGCAGTTCTCCTGCCCTGTGATTCCCTAGGCATTGTGGGATCGATCTGGCTATTGTCTTACAAACAGCCCTTCCCAACTCTTCTTTCCCAGCTACTGCTTCACCTTACATAGCGTTAATAGTTAAGATTTGAAGCAAGACACTGTATCTCCTGCTTTTGCCCGTGTTTTGTTGTAAGGCCAAGTGTAATGAAAATCCAGTTACCCTACAGAACACACTTATCCTAATACCTTCTCTGTCTCAGAGGAGCAATGATGCTCTTCCCAGCTCATTAGGTGTTATATGCATACACGACATTTAAGCTCAAATTCTTGATGAGTAGCCAGAGAGGATCCATCTATTCAGAGGATACAGTTCAGCACAGAGACATCATCCTTCAGTTATTTGTTCCTCTCCTTTCTTGAATAAACTGCAGACTTTTAAGGAATCAAAATCATAAGAACCCTCCCGCTTTTGACACATTCTGCCATATAGCTGACTTCAAGCATCTAGAAAATACTATGAAGACTGTAAAGGGGCTACATATCTTTTGCTGTTAAATTCATAGTATTTTTTTGTTATTGTTGGTTTTGTAATGCAGCCTCAGTGGCAACCTCCACTGGTATACGTACAGCAGCTCCCTCTCCATGTTTGCTGCATATGCTGGGGATGTTACTATTGCACTGCTTAGAGTAGTTAGACAAGCACAATTGTCACTTCACCAGAAAAGATATTGGGTTTGATTGCAACTGGTGGCTAAAAGTCCTTTGTTAACAGAAAGGAACAACACCACCACCAAAAGTTAAAAGTACAATGTGAAAAGACTGAGTTCCATAGTCTTGTAGACACTGATACTTTTGTAATTGTACACTGCCAGGACGAAAAAGGTGTGGACGTTGATGTAAAATGTTAGATTTACTTGTACATATTTTAGACCATGCCCTCTACCATCCTAAAATTATAGGAAAACATAAATTTCTTAAACTTACAACTATTTTGATGTCTTATCCTAAATATTTTGCTGTAATCTTAAGGCTTTCGCAACATCATCTTTATCTGCAAGTATGTTTTAGCGAAAACAGATTTTTCCAAGAGCCTTAAATACCTGTGTAAGTTGTTCTTGTCTCCATGGGGATGGGTTTTTTTACTGTTTTGATAAATAAGATAATTTCTTACCCACAATTTCTTGTGGAGTTTTGACCTACTTAGCAGTGTCTTATCAAATGGCACATGGTTTAACATACAAGGCTATTTTACGTTAAGCATTGAAATTGTGAATATACAGCAGCCCACAAGTGACAGAGGCATCCCCCTTCCAGCCCTCTGTATGTTAAATAATCACTGCACTTCCCCAGGGGACTGAAACTGAGACAAGATAACAAATCTGTCTGTTTTCTTTTTTGGTGCTCAGTTTTTCTGGAAGTCATGATGAAACCACTCATCTTTTCAGACAATGCGTCCTTTTGTTTCCACTGATTCAGAGAGTGGAGGGGAAAGCAGGTTGCAACACCAGGTCTGGAGAAACTGACTGTGTTGTTAGAGTGTGGTGAAATATCAGGCTTAGGGTTGCACCAGGCTGGTTGCATGCCTAAAGATAAAGCAGAGGTCCAACCCTAGATGTTACGCTGTCAGACAGACAGCTTGCCTGCAAGCAGTCTTCTCACTTTACCAATCTCCTGATTTGTCTGAATGAGTGAAGAGGGAGTTTTTGCTTTATCCAGGTCATCTCCTGAGTTTCTTAGAAGCTGCCCAAGCCATATTTGTCTCATTTCCACCTTGACCTCCCTGCTGACCTACATATAGCTTCTTTCCCATCACACAGCAAAATAGCTCAGAGATATCATGAGATCCCTCCTCGAAGGATGGCAATCAGACCTGGAGCAATGCATCAAGGCTAAATGAGCTTGTGATTTCTCAAATGTCTCAGCTCCAAGTGCTGTGTCCTGCACAAGTCCTCGTCTGTGTGCAAGCAGGTTTGCAGTCTTGCTGTGCCCAAGAGAGAACTTACTCGAGTGCCTCTGTCTCCTTTCAGATGTGATTTTCAATTTATTCTTTTTTCCAAATTGCTGCATTCCCCAAGAGGAGATGATCCTGTACCATTTCCTTCTGTGCTGTGTGAAAAACGTAGTGTCTTTAAGTGGTTACATAATCTGCTTCTCACTGCAGAATACATAATCAGGCAAAAGAAAATCATTGCCGAATATGCTCACCACATGCATATACCTCTTCTTCCATGCTAAAATGCTCCCTACTGTGTATTTTCTGCTTTGAAATTTCTTCTTTTGTCAAGATGTCAGTAAACTTGCTAAGTTCCTTTTAATTCTTCTTTAGCCAAACTCTGCTATTATAGAGGCCTTCTATTTTTCCTCTAAAGAAACAGCAAAATCTTTGGAGAGTTCTGGCTTTTTTGACAGTTTTGAAGAGATGAAAGTGGCTTTTTGTTCACAATAGTTAATTGATTATTTTGCAGACTTTTGAAAGCTGTTGAGTTAAAGTAACTGAAATTGAAGTTGTACATTCGTTTAAGGAAGTCAGTATAAAAGAAAGAGGAAAAGTATTATCTGTCTATACCTTGTACTGTTGATCCTTTACATGAATGGGAATAATTCAGGCCAGAAAGGAAATGAGAAGAGTCTGCAGGTGATAAAATCCAGCTAGCAAGGTAAGGATGCCTTTTTTTGGAGTTGTCTGTGGACATTTCTGTCCTTTGTAGAAGCTGATGAGTGATATTTCTCTTTCCAATCTGAAATGGATCAGTTACCTTCTGATAGAAATCAAAAGGGGTAAGGGCTTCAAGGATATTATATGAGACACAGTACAGTGCTCTGGAATGAAAGTACAGCAAGAGTTTATCTTGGGAATAGCCCTTTGTACATGTTAGTATTTGAAAATAAGGGAGGGTTTTCTCAACTGTAGAAGTACATTTGTTGATTTAGTTACTCAGTGACTCAGATATGTATTTACTCTCTTCAGGGGAACAAGAAAAGGATAAATATTATTGACACTGATCCTCTAAGTTTAGCATAATTTCCACTTTCTCGCAAGGTTTATTTTACATAGGTGCTTCTAATCCTAAGCAGAGAACTGAACCAAAAGCAATCACAGGCAATGCACAGGTTATCTCTTCTAACACAATGGATTGCTGGAAAGAGGATTTGCCCTTTGTATGACTTTGACTGCTAACATTTTAGCCAAAAATTTATGCTGCAGATGACATGTTTGTTCCATTGCTGAAGCCATCTTTGACCTCATTTCCTCACCCTATCTGCCAACTAGAGGCTGATCAATAGGAACTATTTGCAGTTACTTGTAGCCTAATGTAAACTAAAGATCGATGATATGTGGTCAAAAGCATAGTAGTAATAGAATAATTATCTAATGTTGCTGCTCCAGACCATGGTGTTAATGTTAAGAGTTGTTTAGTTTGGAAACAACCTCTTGAGATTTTCTAGTCCAGCCCCATCTGCTCAAGTAGGCCCAGTTACAGCCTGTTGCTCAGGTCCGTGTACAGTTGGGTTTTTAATATATCCACAGCCTCTCTCAGGCATACTGTTCCTGTGATTGACCACCTTTACTGTAAAAAAATGCATTCTTGTGTTCAGATGGAATTTCATGTGATTTAGTCCTTGGACACTATATCGATTGTCCATGGGCACTACTACTAAGCAGAGTTTAATTCCCTTATCTTCATTCACCTCCCCTTGGGTATAAACATTGATAAGATTCCTGAGCCTTCTCTTCACCAGGCTGAACCCCAGCTCTCACAGCTTCCTCATGTATCAAAGATTTTCTAGTCTCTTAGTCTTCTTTATGGCCCTAGGCTGTCCTCATTCAAGTAAACTCATATTTTGATTTTATTGAGACACCCAGAACTGTGACTGAAGCTGGTGAAGGACCAGAGAGAATCTAACACTGTTTGTGGACTTGAGCTATCTTCTGGGAAAAGTTTTGCTACCAAATAAAATTATGCAAATGTAGAACTTATTCCAGGAAGCTGTTACACACTCTCAATTCCCATAGCACTTGCTGTGAGCTATTGGCACTAAGTAAAAGATTATTGCATCATACACAACCGAAATGTGAAATAACCTAGCCTGTTTATGGTTAAGTTAGATTTAAATCCACTTATTCCTAAGTAGGGTCTGGATGGTGATGTTAATTTTAATAAACTGAGAAGACAGATCATGGATGTCAAAACCACTGACATTATGATCTATAGCTTTTTTTCTTCTCTTCTCTATTGGGGCACAGTTCTGAAAATGGTCTTTTCTCTAAATTTTAAATTAGTGACTATCTTCCTAGTCACAGGCTGGGAGGCTTATTAAATAAGTCTTGAATCACTCTCTGATTCTGAAATAGTGAAGACAAAACCTGGAAGCAGTTTCACATTCTTATGAATAGCATACATGAGGAAATGTAATTCTCAGCTTATGAGTACTGCAGACAATCAAGATGCTTTAAGCTGGTTTGAGAGTAATGTTTCCTCCCTTGAATACTTCTGGTCTGAGTGAGTATTTCTTAGCTTTAGGAGACCTAAATCAGTTTATAGAATCATAGAATCATAGAATGGTAGGGACTGGAAGGGACCTTTAGAGATCATCTAGTCCAAATCCCCTGCAGAAGAAGGTTCACCTAGATCAGGTCGCATAGGAACATGTCCAGGCGGGTCTTGAAGACCTCCAAGGAAGGAGACTCCACAACCCCTCTGGGCAGCCTGTGCCACTGCTCCCTCACCCTCACAGTGAAACAGTTTTTTCTTATGTTTAAGTGGAACTTTTTGTGTTCCAGCTTCATCCCATTACCCCTTGTCCTGTTACTAGCTACTATAGAAAAGACAGATGTGTCAACCTCCTGACACCCACCCTTTAGATGTTTATAAATGTTAATAAGATCACCCCTCAGCCTCATCTTCTCTAGACTAAACAGCCCCAGTTCCTGCAGCCTTTCCCTATTATAATTAATAGGGCAAAAAATTGTTCTATAGGCAGCAAGTTATTCCATATCTGTTTTCTGTAAGTCCTGGTGCATGTCCTTTGAAATGTCCAGCAACCTGTGCTGAGTGAAACTCACCTTTAACTGTGACTTGTACAGCTTCAATGTGATTAAGGAATCATTTCAGAAGAGCTGCAATACAAATCAACTTTGTGATACCTCAAAAGTAGGGCAGGGTTAAAGTAATGTCATTGTGCCACTTCCAAAGGTTTGTAAATCATAGAAGAAGAGAACACAGTGGATTGTCAATGAATAAGGAAGAGTGGATAAAACTACACTGTATTGTTTAAATCAAAGTTAAAAAATAAACTCTTTATTTATAGGAGTGCGTATTCAGGAAATCTAAGGCAAAATGCTCCTTGGAATATGTGCATGACAACTGGGATAAAGGCTGACAAAATATAAAACCAGAAATATGATATTCCAGCCCATATCCATTGCAATAACTATCTGCAGTAGAAAAGAGATTTGCTTCTTTTTTTTTATTTACAGAATTGAAATTTAACAAATTCTTTCTCTTCTTGCTAATGTTAGAATCTTGTTTCCCCAAAATGAGTGTTTCTAGTTATATATTCATGGAAGTGCATCTGGAACTCAAATGCGCCATGTCTAAGTGCTGTACTGAATATAGATGTAAATGTAAAACTGGATACTATAAACTATAAATAACTGCCTTAAAAATAAACTTAATTTGGGAGCTCATGCTTGAGTGAACAATCCTGTTTTCCATAAACATCCACTCAAATCTGAAAGTTGCTTGGAAAATTAAATAATTACTGCAAAACAATGTAAGGGCCTTATTGTGACTTAAATTTTCCACATGTTCAGAATGTTGTAATGTCTATACTAATTAACTCGCTGTTGCATGCTAAATTTCAGCTTCTAAGATACCTCACTGCACTGAAGATGTTTCGTCTCTCAACTCTAAGGAGGTTAAGCTCTTCCACTGGGAAGTGGGAGAATGTTGGTGAAAGATGACACTGACAGTGGATTTGGGGATGGCAGTTCTCTCCTTGTCAAAGGCTGTGAAGCCCTTGTGAAAGCTGGGCTTTCAGATGTTTGGGAAATGCCTCCCAGGCTTGTACAACTGACCATGCTACTTTGGATGATTAGGTGAATTCTTTCACAGCATTGGCTTATATGAGCCTGCATTTTTAAAAAATAATATTGTTTTCCATGCATACTGTGTGGGGCTGGTACAAAATATGGTTCACTGTCTCTTGAATATAAACACAAAATGTTCTATAAATAACATAAAATTACTAGACAATGAAACAATTAATTGATCTTATAATGAAGCATGAAATCAAACAGACTTTGTCATAGAGTTGAGAGAAGCTGATGTCTGATCTGATTAAGATCAATGTCATTTTCTGCTCATTAGAGCCCAGAGGCTGCTAGTGAAGAAGTCATTAGTCTTACTGTAGTGGTCATAGAAGAGTTTCACAGATTCTACTTAGTGATACTCAAGTCAATCATAGAATCATAGACTTGTTTTCGCTGGAAAAGACCTTTAAGATCATCAAGTCCAACCACAAGCCTCACACTGCCAAACTCACCACTAAACCATGTCCCTCAGCACCTCAACTACATGTCTTTTAAATATCTCCAGGGATGGTGACTTCACCATCTCTCTGGACAGCCTGTTCCAGTGTTTAATAACCCTTTCAGTGAAAAAGTTCTTCTTAATCTCCAAATTGAACCCCCCTTGGTGCAACTCGAGGCCATTTCCTCTTGTCCTACCATTCATTGCTGCCGAGAAGAGACCAATCCTCATGTTACTACAACCTTCTTTCAGGTACTTGTGGAGAGTGATCATCTCTCCCTTCAGCCTCCTCCAGGCTAAAACAATCCCAGTTCTCTCAGTCAATCCTCATAAGACTTGTTCTCCAGACCCTCACTAACTTTGTTGGCCTTCTTTGGGCACTGCTGGCTCATATGCAGCTAGCTGTCGATTAACAACCCCAGGTCATTTTCTGCTGAACAATTTTCCAGCCACACGTCCCCAAGTCTGTAACATTGCATGGGGACCCATCATATCCTTATGGGTAAATACATGAGAGTACTTTGTAGAAATGTTAGACATCAGTAGACTTCCTAACTGCTTTTGCTGAGAGACCTTTTTTTTGTTTTTTGTCACAGCGCTTTCCATACAAACAATAACCTGAGAAAGATAAGTTTGAGAAGGCAAGGCTCCCCTGACTGGGAGATGCATCCATGTGATGCTCCATGGACTTAACGTTTGCACAAATAGAAATGGAATATAGTTGATAAATGTCTTTAAAATATCTCTGGAGTTTATAGAGTAATATACAGAAGTCCCAGCTCCAAGTAGTTGCAGTTGTATCATGAGGAAATGTTGAAGTACAAGCAGAAAGTGTTAACAGAAGAATTTATCAGAGAATAATAATTACACTCACCTGATGCATGCTACAGAAATCTCTCAGACTGAAGTGGGCTATTATGAGGGCTAAGCAGGATTTGGAATTGCCCTGCACAAGAAAGTCTGGTATTTGCATGTAGAGCTTTGCTGATATGAAATGCTCATGTTTCCAGATTTTTTTCCCCCAAAGTTCTTAAAAATCCAAGAATTTACAAACATAGAAATATTTTCAGTCTCAACAAGATATTTGAACACTACAAAGTTTGTAAATTGCACATGACTTGAATTACTGACATCTTCCAAGGCACTTTTGTAACTTCAGCACCTACCCATAATTTTCTGTACCCAGATATTTCTGTATAAAATACAATTATACCCATATTTCCCTTACCAAACTGATTTTCCTATGAATCACCTACCTTTATGTGACTCCCACACATCAAGCAGTTCAGCCAGAGAGAAACCTGTAATGTGATCCATAGATAAGAATGGGAGTCATGATATCTCCTCTGGGGCAAAGAGACAGAGGTAGTTTCCTGTTTTGTAACTGCCAGAAAGTAGATCATGTCAGCCACCTCAGTAAAATGAAATGTACTAATTTCTGCCTAAGCCAATGAGAAGTGGAATTTTGTTGGGGTTTTTTTTAGTGTTCTAGATTAATACAGAAAATTTCCCATAAAATCTGTTCTTTGAAAAAATTTAACTGAAAATGCATTTCTGTTTGAAATAACCTCAACAAAGAGCTCTTTGATAGTTCTGTCTAGTAAACTGAAGATCTATTTAGTTCTTTGCAGAGTTCTTGTTTTTAGCAAAACCTTCAATGTTGAGGAATATTAATACGTCTGTAATATCGTACTGATTTTTTTCATTACATTATTGACTTTATAAATTATAACTAAGAAGTGATATGAAATGTTTTAATTTTTTAGCCAAGATAGGAAATGGAAAAACCAGCAACAGAGTAAGTGCAGAAAATGTCTGCGAACACATTTTGGAACACAGCTTAAGAGAGTTCTTAATCAGACAGGTCAAGGGAAAAAAGTACTTATAGAATCAAATGTAGCTTCAAAAATGCATCCATTTCAAACTTCTAACATGCTAATACATTTTTTGGTGTGATAAACACAGATGGATTCTATCCTTCATTTATCCGCAGGCTTTTAAATCTAAATTGGATGGGATTGTGTCACTGATGGACAAGAAGGCACCATTAATGCCGGACTGTGAACTGTTGCAGCAGTTGGAGTAGGATACCTGTCATCTAGCTATGGTTTTGGAAGGACAGAACGTGTGGTGTGTAAGGTGTCAATTCTTTTGTGAAAAGTCTCTCGTGAGTAGTAGCACTCCTTAACACCATAATGTGCAGAGGCTCTACTATTGGGGAAGCAAGTGCTATCTCCATAGCTCATTGTCTCTTCACTTTTAACAAGTTCATCAAATTTCAACAGAAACTTCTTTAGAGCCAGGTGGAATCATCACAGATCCATCACATTTAGCTAAGTCATATTGCTCTGTATTCATCTGTTGAGCTAAGGATGAGTGCAAAGCAGCAGGAGAATGTAATGTCATTTTTTACTAGCCCTTACAAACAAAATATCACTAGCTTTGTTAGCAGACTTTCTTTGTTCTTTATATTAAGCAAGAATGCTGAGGGTTTAAAGTGTCATGCAAATCTGTTAGCTAATACATACAAGCATGTTTTAAGAAATGTGTCTTTTACTACAGTGGTAATACCCTAAAGCTCTAACAACTGTTTTGAATAGTTAACATTAAAAGTATATATATGAATACTTTTTTTGCTCTGAAGTAAAATCAGTTTCAATTCTTAAAAAGGTTCAAGATAAATCATCAAATCATAGAATGGTATCCATATATATACTTTAATGTTAACTATACAAAACAGTTATTAGAGCTTTAGGGTATTACCACTGTAGTAAAAGACACATTTCTTAAAACATGCTTGTAAATCTGTGCAGTAAATTCATAGTTGGAAACTATTGGTCTCTTTTTGGGAATCCTTTCTATAAAATGTGTGAAGGACGTGCACTAGCTAGCATGCTCACATTCAGATATTCTGCTTTTATATTTCTCTCCACAATCTACCAAATATCCTTTTCTCCAAATCAGTGAAGGTTTACAAGTGCCCTTTTTAACCTCTGTTCATCGCAAAATTTGTCACCATAAGAACCTAGAAAAAAACCATAGTTTTGGAAACTATATCTAAACCTCAGGCCAAGTTTGCTAGATACTTCTCACACCTTGAAGCCAAAAGTTTTTTGGAAGATGTTTTTGCAGCAGTATTTGCAAAGCTAAATCATTGGGTTGCTGGCACCCTGGCTGTGAAATGTGCTGGATTACGTCTTTTAAACTAAAATAGTTTATAACTATTAAAATAAGTTTTATAAACTAAAAAAAAAACGGTTCTACATTTTCAGAGTTTTGACTGTAGTACATCTTTTAACAAGCCAACTACCAAGTCAGGTCAGTGGCTGTAGTTTTTCTGCCGCAAAGGAAAAAAAAGAAAAAAAACCAAACAGATGCCTTCATCAACTCCCTTTCTTTGAGTTTAATTCTTATGTTCAGTTCTCCCTGAAGGCATTTTGCCAGCAATATTTTCATGAGATATAGGACATCACTAGGAAATATCATGTCTAGAAGCAAGCGTATCAACTCATGCTTTCTTTTGAGATGTGATCATTTCAATGAGGTGGATGTCAAGCAGCTGTGGGATTGGATAAAAGAGTTACAAAATCCTGTGGAGAACGCAGTAGGATCTCCAGGTGACACAGAGGCAGTGATCAGGAAGTGAAGTGAAATGCTTATGCCAGGAAGGGACTGTAGAACCTGTTACATGTGCTAAATCTGTCAAGACTTAGGATTAACAATAAGTTTTGCAGTTATCATCAGATCACGTGAAATAGTGACAGCAAATTTAACAAGATGTTTATGTACTTAATCCTTCAGTTGATGCATGGCTTAAAAAGTGCTAAAATGGTAAGGAAAATGTCCTGCTCTCAATGCTGCCTCTTAAATAAAATAAAAGCAAGTTGGTGCATGGGTAAAATTGAGGTTGTAAAATTTTGCACGGTGCTGCACTGTGCACCGTGAAAACTGAAATAGGATCAGGGTGGTCTGAACTGAGAGAAAGGCATTGACGGAAACAAGGAGGGAGAAGATACAGCTGCAGCTGCAGCTGCACCTCAGGCAACACTGCCTGGAGGCAGCAGGGGTAGAAGTGCCTGTTACAATGAAAAGTCATCTCTGAAAGACAATGCCTGGGAGACAAACGACTCTATGGGTGAACAAGGCCACAAGTTAGCTTTGGCAGGCAAGACAAGATGGTAGAAATGACATGCTGAGTCACCAGCTTGATTTCTCAGGCCAAGATATACCTGGTAGAAATCTCTGGTCAAGCTGAAAGAGCAGACTGAGGCTAGGTTTTCTAAATGTTGTCATGCCTGTGTCTTTATTTTATAGCTTTATTTCATGCTTGTAACCCAAAATTTAAATCTTGACTCTGTTGAATAAAATTTTCCTTTTTTTTCCCCACAGCATTTAAAATCAAGTCATGTGACTTATGGTTTAGGCATTCCCAAACCCCAAAGCATGTGTTTCTCATACCATTTACCTGTAGGAAAGCTGCTTTGGATCTCACTGGTATTATTTTACACAGTGTAAAACAGCTCCCACCAGGAGACCAGGCAGTCAGCCACTGGAAGTTTTTCAGTTGTTATGAGGCTGAAGCCCTCCTGCACAAGGACCATTGTGAGCTCCTAAGTCAGCCACTTGAGCAGCCCATTCTGGCCATGCCTAGCTAGCACAAAGAGACCCTTCAGGCAGAGGGCAGGAACTGCAAACTGCACTCAACAGCAGACAGTAGAAATAGAAATAGCTCTCAAGGGAAAGCATGTCCCTTCTCAAACAGGAACAACTGCAGCTGACTTGTTACCTCAGTCTACTATGTTATTAGTAACTGAATAGTTACATCTATGCTTCTAGCCTGTTTTGGCTCCAGATTGCCATGTATGAATAATCATTAAAGAGAAAATCTGGATATGAGATGGACCAGGAGCAAAGGAATGAACAGCTTGTGTTGCTGAACCAAGTCAGAAACTGATGAGGTTATGGTAATGCCATCAGGTGCTATTGCTTCCCTATATCCTAAGAGGCATTCCCATGGCTAGATTGTCCTTCAGGATCAGTATGTCACAGACATTCAGCTGCATGCGCAAGAATACATATTGTCACCATTTGATGTTGCTGGGATCTAGAGAGCTTGAAATATTCTGGTCAAATCTCCATTTTTCAACTTTTGATGTTGCTGTTAAAATTCTAAAATCATTTTCAAAGCAAACAGTTTGGTCGCACCAAACTACATCCTCAGCTAGTATCTCTGTGATAATTATGTGGGTATTTGGCCAAGGGAAAACCTGAATCCTACAAACATATATGGAAGCATTTCAAACCTCTATGTAGTTAACCACAGCTACAAAGGAGGGAGAAAGCAGAGGTTTTTCTGTTGTTCCATTATAAGCCTTATATAAATAAGACTCTTTTGGCAGATTCATGTCTGAGATGTCCACTTCCTGAAGAGCCGCAAGCAACAAAAGACGTACAAAGATGTTACATCACATATTTGAATAGTCTTTGCATATCTGTGTGTTTGACCTTATTCTTTCCTACCTCTTGGTTTCTTCTCTAGTCTGCTGCTCATGTCTGTTTCTTTGTCATAGTCAGACAGAGGTTGCCTTGTGCTCTGCTTTTTTTCTTTAAGATTCTTTTGTGTAATGACTTTCACTTCTGTCTCTAGCCTACTAGCCCACCCAAGTGGTAATTTATCTCCTCTTTTCACTTCTTCTTTATCTTTTACCTATCTGGTAGTTTCTTTTCAAAGGCTTAATCTGCTGTCTATTTCATCCAGTACTTCAGTTGCTTCGAGTTACCTTTTGTATCCCCGATCCTAGAGTCATGACCCTCTTCTGAAGGATTCAGCTGTCTGTGATCCAAGTCCTTGCTGTGATACAGCACAGATGCAAAATCTTGGCTCAGACTTCTGACAAAATCACTTAATTTTGAGAAAATACAGAGATGAGAGTCATGTATGATAAGAAAGGTAAAACTGCAGGCAAAAGTAAGATTAGCAGCTCAGGAGTTCGAGAAAAAAAATCCCCACAATGACATGAAGACGCATAAAACTGAAGAAGATGAGGAGCTGGAAGCTGGTAGGTCAGATATATCAGGGACAAGCCTGCCCAAGCTGTAATGGAGGCTGACCTTTCCCCACCTGTCCAGCAGATCCAGTAGCAGAGGTTCAGCAGACATCTAGATCAGAGGGGAAAGTATATTAATCCCTATTGCAATAGCCTTTCAGGCCTAGCTAGCTACTGAATGTATTAGCCAGTACATAACCATTCTCTACTTTGAAGTTGCGTATGGGCGCTGAGTTTCTTTGTAAAATATGCCCAGAGAAAGAGGGCTACATGACACTTGCTTCTAAAATCTGCAAGGCAGTGCAATGAAATTTGAGCAGTAGCATTTTTCTGTTGTTGTTCCACAGGCAGTTTCTTGTAGTGTAATGTGTTACTTTCCTTCTGCACTGACAAGTTGCCAAAACCCTTCTCTCTTAGGGTATTGGTTATTACTGTGTGCTCTCCATACAAAACTTGATCTGATGGAACAAAATACTGGTTTCCAGTCACTGAATATAGATTTAGGGCAGCATTCTTCATATTCTGAGGGATCCTGTGGTCTCTTGGCAGGCAATACTGACTTAGGTTTATCCAACTTTCATGTTGAATTTCAGAAGCCCTGAGTGAGTAATTACAATTTTGGTTCCTCACACAGCACATTATGCTGCAATATTTTTTAATTCCTTTTGGCAATTAACTGTATTAGCCTAAACTGCCACTTTTTGCAAGCATCTCTGTATCTGCTCAGAGTCTGATCCTTCCTGGAAAATTTATTTTTTCCAAAATTGGTGGTAGCTTCTCATTCTCTGTTGGTTTTTTTTCAGATACTGCAATGCCCAAAAGGCCCAGCAGGAGCTTGATGAGGACAGCCCTGTGTTGGGCAGACTTTTTAACTTCAGAAATTAGGTGGGGAATAAAGTGCTTACAGTGAAGAAGTTAGAAAAAGAAGGGCCAATACTCTTGAAGTAAAGGCTAACAGTTAGTGATTTGTGCCCAGAAATAGCTCTCATCAGCAATGTGAAAATAGAATAAAGCTGTGTTTTTAATGAATGTGTGAAGATCAATGCTGTAGGCCAACTTTTTTTTCACTAGGCTAACACAAATATATAAGCCCAAATGAAGCTTGTGATAGAACAGTACAATTTGGTTACACGATTTAAGTGATTTGTTGGTCAGGTACCCATGGCTACAGGAGAAAGCGACACGGTGAATAACAAAACTGAACCTGTATGAACAAGTTTTGCTGAAAAGCAGCTTAGTATTTCTCCCATGTGTTGTATCAAATCCAGCTTTGCCACCATTTGGCTTTATTAGACTGAGATGGATGGAGTGACAATTTAATTTTTGCTTTATTAATAACAAAAAAGCCATGGCAAATCTTGCCAGTTGTATGCAGAATTTTTTCCCTCCTTGGCTACACCATTGCTGTGAAGGTGTATGAGGTGTCTTCATCTGTTTCCTCAGCATTAGCTGCAGGTTTCTTTCAGAGTTACAACACTGAACCGATTAAGCTGAACAAATATCACAACATTAAGCGTATCTGAGAGCTCACAAACCTATGCTGTCTACCTAACAGAATCTGCATTAAGCACTCACTGTTTTGGTTCATCTGAAACAAATTTAGTAGATTCTTCTTGTGTTCCAGTTATAAAAATCAACAGTTCTAGTCATTCTTTGAACAATGGTAATCCACCATTTCAACTGATAGAGCAGGCAAGAGAGAATTGGATATCTAGCTGGATCTTTTCCATCTCTGAACTTTTTGTTTATCACTGTTCTTTCTCTTAATTTGTAAATTAGTTTGGATAGAAGTGTAGCTGTTGCTGATGTGTTTAAACCTCTAAGATATGTGCCTTGCTGCGAGAGTATAACTCTGACAAAGAAACATTTAGTTCCGTTTCATCGCGTGGGAAAAAGATGGAGAGAATACTTTGCAGCATTGAGAAAAGGTTAAATAGAATAATAGAATGGAAAAATTTCTTTAATACTGTTTCGTTGTTGTCCTATGCAGCTATAGTCCTTGAATTTATGTGTAGCAATGCTTTCTTTACAGTCTAACATCCCATTATGTTTCTGAAAGAGCAGAAAATATTTTCTTTTGTAGGCAAGTCTTTTCCTGAGCTGAACAGTTAGACAGAGTTCAAAGTCACAGTTGCCAGAAGAAATGATCAGTAAATACACACTTAACTTCAGCAATGAGAATTATTCACTACATTAGGAAATGTCGAAATAGTTATTTTTTTTTAAGTGTGTATATGCATGCACATGCATGCAGGCACTTTCAGCAGTTTAGGGTATATAAGCAGGTATATGACCTGCTTACAATTCTAATACAAATTTTTCTGTAATGTTTATGCATAAAATTGTGGTTTAACTCCCTTCTCACAACCTAATTAAAATGTTTAAAAGAAACACAAACCCTGTTTCAGATATACCTGAAAAGGTCCTCAAAATAACCCTGTATAATTCACTACATCTCCTGACCTTTTTCCTTTTAGCCTGCTGTTTTAGTATCTTACTCCACCTGCTTCCCTCTCTGCTCTGTAGTTTTGAGCTTTGGAAAAGAAACCCTGAAACCACCTAGAGCTGCTAGAACACTTTTACATTCAGTAATCCTTTATTCACTATATTTGATGCAAATAGAAAGTTAAAGTAATTTCAAAGCTTTCTTCATTAATTCTTTCCAGAAGAAGCAAAGCTTTATCTTCTCAGGGAATACGTATCTTTGTGTTTTGTTTTCTGTGAGAAATGCAGGGAAGAAGCTCTAGAAGTATCTGTTCTTGCTCATGCCTGGGAGGACACCAGCTGGTGGCAGAAGCCCAGACACCTGAGTGCTGTACCAACTTCCTTCCTGGTACTCATCAAATCCCTTCATTTCTATGCCCTGATCTTAGGAAAAGGGCTTTATCTTAAATATTTTATTTCAGTAAAGTAACATCTATTTTGCTGAAGAAGGTAAGTGCATCCTGATGATTTCTGTACCAGATGTGGTAGGGATTACAGAAACTCATGTGGCATTAGATCAGGAAAAGCCCAGAAATAGACTCAATCTGTAACAGAGATTATAGACCAGAATCATATGGTGAAGAGAAGAATGTGGGTTTTGAGTAGCTCCTTTTTGTTGTTGTTTCTTCTGGGGAAAAAAAACGCAACAAAACCAAATGTGAATTTAATTTTCTAAGTTTTCTCTTCTATATTGTGTTTCTTTTATTTCTTTAGCAGAATTAAAATTTGTGAAGCTAAAAATAACAAAGAGATCCTGACTGAAATAAATATTAGATACTGTAAATAGAGGTTTCTTTAATTTTAACACCTCCATCTGAAAACCAGCCAATGTCAAATTGTCATCCAGAAGGTATTACTGATTTCTTATTTTCAGAGCAGAGATGAAATTCAAATGTCTTCTCACTTCAGGATAAATGTAGTATTATGCATCTAATTCAGTTACTGCATTCTATTGCTTCTGTTCTCTCAATCAACAGTGGTTTACATATTTGCCATTGAGTCTCAAAGATATTTAAGGCAAGACTCTAAATAACATTTTAAAGGAGTTTGTAGTTTAAATTCCATAATATTCTGAGTTGGATTTTGTTTTATGACAATTTAATGCAAAGAGTAATTGAAAACACAGGATTATCAGGCATAAAATGGCTGAAGAAATTGTTATGTATGTCTTTGCATCACAGTACAACTTGAGAGCTCCTGAAGTTTATTACTGTCTCATACCCTTAATTTCAATGAAAATTGCCCTGGTTGGAGAGTTGGCTGATTGGAATAGATCACAAAGAAGGGACCTGCAAAGCTGGAACTGGTGTCTGATCACTGAGGTGCAATCTGTCAGACAAGAGCTCAAGGTCTCATTACAGGTGCTTCAACCACCTGCAAAGTGCCACTGTTAGAGGATGGCAGATCACTGCCAGTGAACACACTGCCCAGCACGGCATGCAGAGCCAATGTCACCGGGGCCTGGCAGAGCTGTGCTAGGTGCCGTGCTGGATCCCCTGGAGCCACACTTAACAGGGCAGAGCGTTTTCTGCTAAGTGTTCCCAGCTGGGATGTCAGAGTGGAAGCATGGCTGTTGCCTAACATGTTTTCCTTCTGGATTTTAACTGTTGTCCCTCTGGCTCGTCAAGGACATATCAGTCATAGTTACTTTACACCCAAGTATATTTCTTTTCTTTAGCATGCAGAAACTGACGACCTATAAGGGTTTCCTTCTTTCTGCATATCTCTTTTTAAAACAGCGTTTGAATTAGGGAGCCAATACCAAGTCTATGTTTCTGCTTTTTCGACCTCATTTTACCAAGAGCCCTGTGTAAGCATCAATAGGACTCTGACGCAGTTTCCAGGATGAAACTCTCCAGGCCAGCTTTTTACACAGAAGGATTTTGTTTTAAGCATTTAAAGTGTGAAAATGTTTCCATTTATAGAAATAAGTCACCTTCGACCGGAAATGGAAAACTTCAATATAGAAGATAATAGTACAACAAAAAAACATCTGCGGGGTTGTCACTGCCATGACTTTGATAAAAGTTGTGACTTTTAGGGTTTTTCTATAAGTTGTTGCAGAAAACTTTGTGATTGAATGGAGCTGGAAGAGAGCTTGTGAGTTGTTAGCAAAAAAATAGACTGTCTTTCCAGTGGAAAATTCTGGTATCACAGAATGGGTTTTTCAACCAAAATGGGTGTTAAAAGAAAAAATACTGTGTTTTGCTTACTGAAATTTTGTCAGAGAAATATAATTTGGGGTTGGTTTAAAGGATTGGTGGAGCAACAAAGATGTTAGGCAACAAAGATGTAAAAAGCTCAGTAGGATGACAGTGAGTGTTTTCAGTTTATACCTGCAGTTTATAGCAATCCCAAGACTAATTCCCAGATCAACCTTGTAGCTATTTTAAACTAGTGGAAGATAAGGACTGCTGTATTAATCTATTTTGCTTATTGGCATATGATCCTGTTCCTACTTTTTTTCACTCTTCCTTATTCTGCAGCTCAAAACACATTTCCAAATATGTCTCTGTGTCATCCCAAAATGGGCATTTGACTGTAGATTATTCATCAGTCTTTGACAGCCTAACCTTTCTTTCGGTCCAACAGCAAATCTGGAAAGGGCTTTGGGTGCTATTTCTTTTCCTTTTAAAGCTACAATACAGCAGTTCAATGGCCATGTACTCCTCTGTCATTACACTTCTTTCTGACAGCTTTTTTTTTTGTTTGTTTTTTAATAATCGTGCTGTGCTTGCCTTGTTTTTCACTCTTTAGTGATCGCAGCATCTGTGACCAAAAGTATGGCCATAATTTCTTAAAAGGCCTGAAATCCCTGACGTGTCTGTGTGAGAGAGAGGTAGTGTAGAATTCATTCCAGTCCCTCTGAATCTATAGCCTGGAGGAGCTTTTCATTGCAGGTCTACTTCCATTGCCATTCTAGATAGAAGTCCCTAATGCACAATGAATTTTTCCTGCTTTGCTACCCTGGTTTTCTAATGTTCACAGGTTTCTGAGGAGCTGGTTAGACAGGCTATTGTCAGATCCATGTGCCCTAGGAAGCAGCACTTCCTAATCCAACAGACTTCATGTCTTTTGGACATGAAGCACCTCTGAAACTCACTGCATTGCCAGAAGTAATGGAGTGTCTGTGTTCAGGCTGCAGTGAGAGAAAGATGACTGTGACAAAGGCTCAGGTCAAAGTTGACAAAGTATGCAGCACCTTTTGGATGACCACTGGATCTATCTTTGTGCCTGGATGGTCACAGCCGATCTCTGCTCTTTCCCTGTCCAGTGAATCTAACACTTGAGTGTTGAAAGGAAGGGTTTGTGAAGGCACCTCATCCTGAGGCATGTGTCCTGAGGAGCTGGCTCATGAGACTGTCTGCCCTGGCAGGTCTGCAAGATCTGTGATAAAGTCTTCATCACCAGTGGCAACTGGAGAAATGCTAGCAGACTTTTCCCAACAACTGCCTAATCCAGGATTCAGCATCGATTCCAGCTGCTGACAATTATACTCTCCCTGTAGCTTTCCTTAGCTGCAATGTTTGTCACAACAGATCTAACCTGTTAAATGGATACTGCCTTTTGCTCCAGTGAGGATGCCTTTAGTGACAGATAAAATGATTTCAGTGTACGATAGAGAATGTCTTTCAATTTGTTGAATTTGCCAGCTGCTTTGGGAGCTTTCAGGATGGAAGGTGTCATAGAAATGTGAAGTGCTATTATTCATCTTAAAAGACTGCCCCATTTTGATTTGGTTTTTTTGTTTATTTCTTTTTTAAGAGAAGGAAAAGCATGTATACTTCCTCCATATTTTTCAATGTTTAGTGGATTTCTTTAAGTCTCCACATTGAACGACTCTCATTAGTCCCTTAGCCTAGGATACTGACTACCTTCAGAAAAAATATTTCTTGTGACCTTTGTTAGACAGTTATTTATCTTACTTCTTTAGTTGCCTGAGCAATCTGTTTTCCGTGACTAGTTTTAAGGCACTGATTTTCAATGCTTTTTACTCACATTGTAAGTTTAAGCATGCAAATGCAGCTCTCAATGCTCAGTGAGTCCAAATACTTTGTCTGATTTTACTCACTTGATGAATTTACCATATTTTCCTGTGTCCCAGGATTAATTGCAAACAGATGAAATAGAAAGGAAAGAAAAAAACCCAATCTTGGAGCGAGCGTGGAGAAGAGATGTATGACACAGCAGACCAGTAAGCCTCTAGCTGGTAGCTGCATCTCAACAGTGTCATTCATGGAGCCAACTCCAACCATCAAAGCCCTGTTAGTCTAAACAAACCTGGAAGCTTGAAAAAGTTTACTTTAGCTAGCATCAAATTCTTATGTTTAATTACAATATCTCACACACAATAGGGTTCATTTTGAGTCCAGCTCTTTTAGGTATTGTATGTAGTGACTTGACCTCAGAGAAGTTTCAGCTCTAATTTACAGATGTAACAGTGAATATCAGCAAAGAGAGCAATTCCCGAAAAAAATACATTTGAAATTTGTCTGGTCTCTCATTGCTTCAGGAAACAGCATTCCCACATTTCTGTAAGTAAAAAAAATAACAGAAGGGAACCCCACCTGTGGATGTTTTAAGGGCTGCTCCTTCTCTCACGTGGCCTCTATTGCCTAAAAAAAATATGTAAAGCACATTTGTGATAAAAAATGTTGTCAGACAGCAAATTATTAATCTACAGACTCTGAAGCTGCAAAGACAGCATATACTACTTCTGAAATTGTTTATAAATTTTCCTCTGAATGCTAAAGTTTATGGAAAAAATTGTGAGGTAAGCAAAAACTTTTTAACTCATGATACATGCAGAATATCAACACAACATTTTTAAGGGCAACAAAGGTAAGATAATAGTTCACATCATTTAAATAATGGAGACATGCAATGAACAAAATAAAAAAACCTGACTATGCAACTGCTACAATGTCTAAAGCATGTGTCATTTGGTGGATTTGTGCTTGGAGCACATAAACCAGTGGAAAGAACTGTAGTTTTCTTCCAAACCTATCTGCAGCCAGCAGATCACAGAGATCAAGTCAATTGGCAGACCTGAAAAATAAAGGATCAAGATGTGAAGGTACAACTGGAAGAGACAGCAGTTAATACCCATCTTTAGTTTTACTGGGCATTTTCAGGTGAGGAGAATAGAACCTGTCAAGTCAAATAATGTAATGGAAATAAGGTGATTCAATAAGGAATGAAAACTAGCTATGAAATAATAATGATCAACATACAATACCAAAGTCTGAACATTTATGTATGACAATGGTACCATAATTTTGGCTTTTAAAATACAATGCATAACAGCATATTGTGTTTTCACTGAAGCACATATTACTGGCACATTCATTTTATTTTAACAGATCCATCATGTCTTTGGGATATTAAATGCCAAAGCAAACTTTGTTTTGAAATCTAGGCATCTGATTTAGGAAGTCTGCTGTATTCAGCAGCACTTATAGTGTATTTGTGTGGTATATGTTCACCATACTTCTAAGTCTCATGACTGTAGTTGAATTCCTATCAACTTTAAAATCATCAGATAAAAGAGCTCATCTGTAGGCAGAAATAGTTTTAAGGTTCTCCTGCTAACCTGTGACTTCTGTCATGGCCCAGATGGAGGGAGCATGTAAGTCCCTTGAATAACATGTTTAAACTGCTATTTCTACTCCTCTCTCTAGCCCTTCGAGTCTTTTTTTCTTCAAGTAGAGCTCAGTCTCACAAATCATTTTCATTCATGTCTTTTAAAAGTGGAATGCTAAAACCAATTATGTTGAAAACATTGTCAATGTGTTGAAGAAAAAAAATATAGGGACAGGAATGAAATTTTTTTCTGGCCCGAGTAAAGACAAAGAGATTCTTGAGGAGCATGCCTGTCATCCAATCCTTGCTCTCTTCATCACATTTCAGTGACCCTGAAGACCTCAGCTTTAACAAACGTGACACTAAGAAGATGATGTGAGGTAAGAAATTCCCGTGCCTCATTCGCTGCCATTCACTTTATTTTCTATGGTTATTCACATGTTTCTGGGACAGGCAATGCTTGAATGCTGAGACATATGCCACAGGTGATATTTTGGTAACTCCGGGGCAAGTTGCTAGGAAGCACCTGCATTTTATAGACAATCCCTGTTCCTTGACAGTACTTTGAGAAAGCCATCCGTGAGTTTAGGCATGTGGCTGCTCACAGGTACAGCAGGGCAGAGCCATGGAGCACGAGGATGGAGCTCAGGGCACGCAAAGAGAAAGCCAGTGCTGGCTTTGACCAGACAGGAGAAGCTGGGAAGGAGGAGGGGGGTGGCGGGGGGATTCCCAGCTGTTGTTTTCTGCCACCTAAGAGGGGGTTAAAGGGAAGGCAGAGTCAGGCTCCTCGCAGCAAAAACATAAAAGGCCACTTGCAGTGAGTCGCTGTGAGGGACATCCCAGACGCTGCTCTTCATCCCTGGCTACCCGCTCGGAACTACGGGGAGTAGGTACGCAGCAGGCAAACCCACGGGCACCGACCGCCCGAGGACTCTCAGCCTCGGGGGCGTTACCCTCAGGAGCTCGGAATGCTCTCGGGCTGGGCTGGGCACAGGTGGTCTGCTGGAATGCCCTGGAAAAATCTCCTTTGGGGTGTTCATCGTCGGGGAAGGGGCGGGGGGGCAGGGGGAAGAATAGAATTGTGGGACATGTTTTGGGGATTTTTAGGGGAGAACAGAATTGTGGAACATGTTTTGGGGGTTTTTAAACTCATCTTTTTGTACTTGAAACAGTGATGGTTCGGCCAGTCAGGCTGCATAATGAGATGGGTGGTTTGCTGGGGGATAGTGCTGCGGTTCGATATGCTCCTGCAGCTGCCAGGCTGGGGGTGGAGGAGGGCTCACTGGCAAGTGGCTTTTTAAACCCTGGGATTTCAAATGCTCCTCGAGATGAGTCGCGGCTCGGCAGACCTGCACAGAGTGGATGTGAGGAGGGAAGGGAGATGCTTTCGGCTGAACCCAAAAAGTATGTGCCAGGAGGACGGCTTTGGAAAGTGGGAGCTGGGCAGGGAGAAGGGAGCATTTCTCTTCTACGTTGTTTTCTAAGGAATGGTTTGAATGAGTTGCTTCTCCTTTAAAAGGAGAAAAAAAAAATCTAATTGAAGCTTTTTTAATATATAATGTGTTTTGTTTTTTTTTGTTTTTTTTTTTTTTGTGCAGCTGATTCACCTCTCCCTGAAGGGAAATGTATTTTCTTTAAACTGTTTTCTTTAGATTTTTACCATGGGCTTGGAGTTTTAGCTGATGGGAGTTTGACTGTGCAGGGGAGGATATAGGAGGGGATTACTTATGATGGTACTTGTTGCGTCATCAAGATCTAGTTGATTAAACCTTATTGTGATCTGGTCATTAATAGCCAAAAATTGTCAATGAAAAAGGAAATACACATAGAGTCCTAAAGCAGATTTTAGAGTTGTTATCCTTTTGTGGAGCCGATTAATGTGATGTAAAGTGACCTAAATGAAGTGCTTTAGGAAGGTTTGTCAATTGTTTATATGCTTAGCTGGGATTATTTGAAAACATTCATAAAGTAAAAAGGATTTTCTTGTGCATTGCAAATTAGATACGATGACTTGGGACAGAAGATTGAGATAGGTCAAAGTGGTGGTTTAGCCCTGGCTGGGGGCCCAGATGCCCACCAAGTTGTAATATCACTCACCCTCCTAAACTGGAGAGGGGAGAGAGAAATATGACAAGAGGTTTGTGAGTTGAGATAAGGACAGGGAGATCACTCAGTAATTAGCATCACGGGCAAAACAGATTCAACTTAGGGAGAAAAGGGTTTGCTTTATTAATGAACAGTCAGAACAGGGAAGTGAGAAATAAAACCAAATCTTAAAACACCTTCCCCACCCCTCCTTCTTCCTGCCTCCCAGTGGTGTGGTGGATGGGGGACGGAGGTTGCGGTCAGCTCGTTACAGATGGACTTTGCTGCTGCTTCTTCTCAGGGAGAGGCCTCCTCACGCTTCCCACTGCTAAACTGTGGGGTCCCTCCCCACGGGATACAGTCCTTCACAAACTTCTCCAGCGTGGGTCCTTCCCATGGGCTACAGTTCACTCTGGTATGGGGCCTCCCATGAGGGCAGCTCTTCACACCCTGCCCCAATGTGGGTCATCCACCAGGAGAACAGTCCTTCAGGTACTGACTGCTCCAGCCTGAGTCCCTCACAGGATCACAAGTCCTGACAGCAAACCTGCTCTGGTGTGGGCTCCTCTCTCCCCACAGGCTCCCAGGTCCTTCCAGGAACTTGCTCCAGTGTGGGCTTCCCATGCAGTCACAGCCTTCTTCAGGCATCTACTCGCCTGGATCTCTGTTTCCTGGCGGGCTCAATGGACTGCAGGGGCACAGCTGCCTCACCATGGTCTTCACCACAGGTCACAGAGGAGTCTTTCTTACAGGGCCTAAGCACCCTCCTCCCCATCCTTCTCCATTGACCTTGGTGTCTGCAGAGATGTTTTCACATTCTCACTCTCTGTTGCTGCTGCAGTTTAGCAACTGTGCAACAACTTCTTCCCCTTCTCAAATATGTTATTTACAGAGGCATTACCTGCATTACTAATTGGCCAGGTCTGGGTCAGCTGCAAGTCCATCTTAGAATTGACTGGCCCTAGCCCTGTCAGCTACAGGGGAAGCTTCTTGTAGATCTTTGTTTAAAGAAGCCACCCCTGTAGTCCCCCTCCTACCAAAAACCTGGCCCAGGCAAAACCACTACATTCAGCAAAATAAATATGAAGAAATTGTGCACCCCTGTCCTCATATCAGCCCCATCCCTGTATACCCTAATCTTATACCATTCCAATACTTTGTGTAGATTTCAGGATATATTTCCTCTTCAACCTTTGATAATTTGCCTGAACTTCATTTTATTAGTCACCCAGCCCTGGCATCCAAAGAAGTCAACCAGAATGTCCATTTCTTTTTCTAGTGTTAAGAGCGCAAGATAAAGGGTTATGGGAATGGTATGGGAGGAACTCCAGCTTGGGAGGGAAGCTGTAGATGTTATCTCTTTGCAACAGGTCATTGTCCTGGAATAAATCAGAAAGGAAGAAGTTGAGAAAGCTTTTTATAGAGTCCACTTAAGTAATAAGTAAGTGATGAATGAAAAAGAGTTTGAGCATGTAACTCATCACTCCAAATTGTTTAAATGCACTGTGTGTTCTGGCACTGCTGAAGGTCTTAACTTTAATTGATTTTGTCTTTTTAATCACATCTTTATTATGGAAACTGCGTGGGCTGTTTTTGCTGTTAAACTTTCTCTAAAGCTTCCTAGGACATCCAAGTTTTATTCTCTGTTATTATATATTTTCCAATTTTTAACTAGTTCACATTCTGTATTACTTTCTCTTGCCATAAACTTAACTGTAAAAAAACATCCATATGTGCAAATATACATTGGTAAGTTGATCAAGAGATTTCAAGTTGAAATGTTTTTACTTTTTTTTTTACTGCCTTCAGAGGTTGCAAATTATCCACCCCCCTGAGATGTCCTGTACTCCCAACGGGATGGGGTGCTAGCCTGCAGAGAAAGTGTGAGTGCTCAAGGTGGTCTGCTTAATCCATCGGTCAACCAAGCAGAGTCTGAAGCACAATTCATTGCACATGCAAGACTCAGGCCCAGAATAGAGATATGTGTCTGCATGTTGTTGCAGGTGGTTAAATGAGAAAGAAAAGGTAAATTAAATAATAAAATTAAAATTAATTTTTAAACTAAATTAATTAATTTCATTAAATAAATGAAAAAGAAAAAGGATGAGGGTGAGGGAGCCCTGGCATAGGCTGCCCAGGGAGGGTATGGAGTTTCCTTCCCTGGAGGTCTTCAGGACCCACTTGGACATGTTCCTGTGTGACCTGATCTAGGTGGACCTGCTTCTGCAGGTAGATAATCTCTAAAGGTCCCTTCCAACCCCTACCATTCTATGATTCTATGAAGCAAGGCTGATAATATTCTTGAACTACCAGAGCATGACAAAGCAATGTTACCAGATGAGATGATTCAGTCTTTAGTATCAATGTGCCCAAGAATTTCTCAAAGTTATGTAAACACAACAATAAACACAGAATTGCAACACAGTGCAGCTACAATGCAAGCCAAGATCTCTGAGTCCTGAAAAACAGGGATACACTTCAATACACTAGTGTGTATTGAAGTGAATTGAAGGAGTCACTCATAATGCAGCTGAGGGGCAACTGTCAGGCTGACTTGCGCAAACTCATTGTGCTGTACTAAAGCACTCAAGAGTGTAGATAACTAGACACCTTTTTATAAATTCTATGATGAGGACAGCCACCCTGAGAAACACTGAAATAAAAATGTATTGTTCATATGTCACCAACAGCTTTGGTAGATACTGGGACTTGAGAGCATTGCTTAGCAACTAGATAACTAATCAGTCAGAAATGCCTAATACTGGACGGTAGCCAGTAGTTTGACATGTAATATGACACATACAGAATTCATGATGTTTCCAGCATGTGGACTTGGGCTGCTGTGCAGATGAATCTGGGACAGTGAGGTCTAAGCCTGGAGTCACTGGCTGTCTGTCTGAGAGCAGACTCAGGAAATGCTATTAACTGCTTGATAGCATTTGCAAAGTTGAAATATAGGCTAGTAGAAAGCCCAAGAAATAGGCAGATGGACCTTTCTGATGTTTGCTGTGCAAATGGACAGAACATCATGTGAGGCTGCAGAGTTTAATGGGGGATGCAGACCAGAAGACTTGAATGCCAAGTGGGGGTATGTGCCTGATGCCAATGGAAACTTACTGCCATCAGCACAGCTGTGCTGCCATTTAAATAACTGGCTAAACGAACCAAGCCCACACTTATTGGATGATGGAAGGAATGACATTTAAACAGGTACAACTAGCCTAAAGCTAATAGAGCAACAGGGGGGAGCATGATTTCTTTGCACTCTGTTAAGTTAGCAATGCCTGAAAGAGGATTTGATGTCAAGTGAGAAGGACATTTATTTGAGTTTTAATTATAAACTGCTTCCACTGAACTTTCTGCAAAGAATAACTAGAAATCAATAAATTTCTTGCCTTTCTTTTTAGAAAGAAAAATATGCATGTTCCTTATTACTTAATATCTTTTTTGCTACAATTTCTGCAGTGAAACTTGTGTTAATATTCAAATAATACAACTGCTTAAACCTTCACTGTGACAGACAAAGAATGAACTTAGAAACACGGGTGTTTGCCTCACCATGCCCTCGCTGATGTAAAAGGTTCCTCCCTCCATGACATTGCATTAGACCATTGCACAGAAAATTATCATTTGCAAATGAAGATTAGCAGTGACAGCAAGAGCATCAGGAGGCCCTGGATTAATACTGATGCTTCGGAAAACTCTAGTGATACAGAAGATAAGTACCAGCCAGTTACTCCTAAAGCAGCTGATGAGAGAAGGCAGGTTGTCAAATGCTGGAGGTCTGCAAGATATGCAGTATTTGAAATCCCTCCTCAACATGGGAGTAGTGGTCTGATGCTGTCTTGGGTGATGCTTCAAGACACTTAGGTAGTCCATTTGCAATAGAATTATTTTGTATTCAGCTGTAATTACTGTGCAAGTGTTGTGAAATTGCTTTTTAACTGTTATTATCTCAGTGTTTACCATTTGATCACAACAAAACTAACAGCAATAAACTGCTGATAAAGTTCAATACAAGTTTGCTAGAGAAAACTTAAATTAGTATCTCTCTTACTCTCACAGCTGTTGTGAGCTGATTATTCCTTCAACCATTTTTCCATGGAGAAATGTTCTGAAGTGCAATGCTCTTCTGCAGGTGGGTAGACTGAGAAAGCCTCTGTGTGGACTTAAATCTATGACACACACATAATTCTTTCTTAGACTGACTTTTGTTTGTTTTGTGAGACTCTCTGGTGCATATCACTTTCCTGCCTTGCTTATATGCTTTTTAAACATAAAGGTTCAGAAGGAGCTATTTTTTTTCTGAGATGAGAGGAGGTAGGGATTTACAGAAAAAAAAAACCCCAAACTTGTGGGGACTCCCTGAGGCTTTCTGACTTGGCACGGTAAAAACAAGCTTGAACATAACTGCCTTGTGGGCTTCTCTTTGTGTAAAATGGCACTTTGTCCTTAAGTCAGAAAAGGAAACTGCCTTGTGCTGAGATTTTCTTTCCTGGTAGTTCTTCATAGTTCCAAGCCGATGTTGCAAAGGCAATGTAGGAGTTGCTTCAGATGCACCCCATATCTGGAGGTCATTGTGAGGGTGAGAGAAGATGATATTTCCTAATATAGATGTGCTAAAGCTTTTGTTGCCTTTCATAGAGTGTTAAAAAGAGATCTACAGAATTAAAACAAGAGTCCACATTAAAAAAAAATATCCCTACATTGTCTCTATTTTAAGTGTGCTACACACAGCAGTGGGGAAAGAATAAAGCTCCTCCATTACTGTATCAAAGTTCTCTTGATGGTTCTCCACATCAAAGTGAAGGCACTTGCTTTTGTGTGAGATATGGTTTATTCCTCCAAGACGAGCACTGCCATGAGATAATTAAGTTTTCTGAGAGATACAGAAGTTACTTTTAATACACACATCTATTCCCACCAAATGTGTCAAAGCATGCTGCCTTATTTTATTATTTTATAATTATTGGGAGTCTTTTGATTGCTGCAATTTCTATCTAGGCCCATATTGCAGTTCCTTCTTAGTTTTCAAGTGCTGCTTCAGTCTTTCCCTGAAATCATTCTTCAGTACTGCAATACCTTGCTAATTGTAAATGGAGTTGCCAGTTTCACTTATTCAATGGATGTTGGTCAGTTTGTTCCTTTAGCAATGCAAAATCCACAAGTAATTCAGAAGTGCTTGCAACTGCTAAATGCTTTCATTTGGCAATAAAGATTTCCCTTTCACTGCAGAGATGGGTCATCTTGAATATACCTCACATGTTACTTTTCTCCTCTTCCCAGTTGTCTCCCTTATCTTCATTACCTGTGGTAGAAAGGTCTTCTAGATAGACTGAATATTTAGAGTATCTGGTGGACATCTCTCAGACTAAAACATATAGGCCTTTGGACTAAACAATGTATCGATGATCCAGTTAGATTGTCTAAAATTAATCATAAAATATTCCAAAGCCACGTTTTCATGATACTTAGGAACCTAACAGTGCAGGTAAACACCAAGTAGTATTTTCAACAACACAGAAGACAAGCATGTGTATTGCCACCAGTGCAATCAATAGTCGTTAAGTACCTAAAAACCTCTGGATGTTGGTCTTTTCACGTGGTACTTAAAGCCACAGTAGGAAAAACTATTAGAAATTAAATGGAGCACTTATTGCAGCCTTTCTGTCCAATAAACGCAGTCCTTGTTCAAATTATCTGCTGGAGTTAGCCTACTGCATCTGAGTGCAAAACATGCATATAGACTCTTCTGGCTTTCATTGTCTGTCCCCAGTTCCATGTGAAAGTAAAAGAAGGCAGGTAGGAAGATGATCTGTTTACCGAGACCTGTTCTCAAGTAAGTTAAATAATATTTCATTTTACTTATGGCTTAAACTCATATTTTTTAATTGTATGTTTTGGAAGCATTTATTCCTGGCATCACAGAATATTTTGAGTTGGAAAGACAATCAATTCTTACCTCCTGTTCCAAGCAAAGATAACTTCATCATTTTGAAATTCTTTGTGGATGAAGATTGTGAAGCCTCTCTGGTCCCCTGTTTCTGTGCTTCACCAATCTCATTGAAAACTTCACCTGCTGTGACTTCTGTCTTTCCCCTCTTGTCTGTTCACTGTGCAGCTCTATGAAAAGTCTGGCTCTGCATTCTGCATTCCACTCTTACACACAGAGAGAATATTAAACAGAAGTAAGCAGATATTACAGGGGACTAGTTCTTATCTTAGAGTGACTAGGTGGTTTTTAGATCTAAACAGAAACTAAATGCTACAGTGTTCATACTAATATCAGTAATATTCCTAAAGTTAACAGATTGAAAATGGGCACCTGTTTTATTCACCATGTTCTTCCTCTACAAGCATCTCTTGCCAGACACTGTCACATGTAAGACAAAGAATTTGATGAACCTCTGATCTGACTACTTTCAGCCGTTTTCATGTTCCTAAACGTGAATGATGGAATGATGCAAATGATACCAAGGAGGATGGGGATTGCTTTAAATTGTCCTCCACCTCACCACCCAAGACCAAAACTATTTGTAGAAATATCGAAATTCCCCTATTTGGTGAAGAATGTCTCTATTTTCAGGCTTTCGGTTCAGAATGTTTCCTACAGAAGAAAAAATCATTTGTTTACCAGTAGGGAAATGTAGAGAGTGAGATGAATTCTTCGGTAAAATTGCAGTTCTTTATGCTCAGCTAGTAAAAATTGTAACTTCACTGAAATGCAGTTAATAGAGGAAGTGTATTTCTACTATTATCATTGCACTTCCTTCATCATTCAACACATTTCATCATAGGTGACAGAATAGAAAAAAAATAGAGCTGAGAACCCAGCATCCAGCAGGAACTGAATTACCACATTTATAAAAAATATTAGGGTTTTTTTTTGTTTTAAAGTAATATTATAAAGACTCTGTTGGATTATTAGATGTTATTAATACCTTACCTTAACTAGTTTTTTAGGTTATGCTCTTGTTTTGGAATTGCTTTTTGAAAAGCTGATGCCATTTGGTGATTTCTTTGTTCACAATCTTTAAAGATAAGCACATGTTTTCATGATATCTATTTAAAATGCAGAGCCAGCTTCTCAAGAGCAATTTCACATACAGATCTTCTGGCAGCAGCTGAGTGAGTCTCCGAGGGAAGCAGAATAGTGCAATAAAATGAATACTAGGATTGAGACAAGATGCACAAAGGCTAGAGATGGATGGTGAAGGATTTGCTCTGTTATCAACAGAAAATATGGAAAAATACAAGAAGAAAATTATTCTTTTTTTAATTAAAACAAAATTATATGTAAAGATCTATCTGTCCAGAAGCAAGAGTATGTGTTCAAGCTTTTTGAAACCTCAGGCCAGAGATCAGAATTTCAAAATGTTGTGCCAGCATTTATGGACTGGCAAAGAAATTTCTTCATGTGTTCCTGTTATAACCAGTAACATGGGAGCATCACCTGGCAGTCATGTTCACTGAGGTTTGGCCTGAAGCCTGGGGCTGCAGGAGTGGGAGCAAGCTTGGGCAAGGGATGGGGACTGTGACATCATGTTGCAGTCGTTGCCACCCATGAAATTGCATTTAATGAGTGGTGGACAGGATGGAGAAGGGAGCTTTAGAGGCATCCATGGCTGCTGAAATAGGAGAAGCAGTCATCTGTCAGGCTGGGATGGGTAAATTGTACCAGGAGGAACTACAGGAGCTTAAAGGAGGAGAAGAGAGCAGATGAGGTCATATGCCAGTGAATTCAGAGCGTTCACACCACAGAGTAACAAAAGTAGAATAAAAGGATTTCTTTTTTTAGGTGAACTTTGTGTGATTATTAAAGAGCTACAGTTAGTAGTAAGATGCTTGGAAGGAGACAAATATCCTATGACACTATGATGCTGTAGCATATAAATGATTCATCCCTGAAGACTGCAAATTTCTAATATTGAAGGAAATAAGTCTAATATCATGATTTGGACCTCACGTTTTTCTTTAACATACTCTAGTGTTCTAAAAAATATATCCTGAGATTTCTGCTACCTGCTTTGTTCTTGCATTGTGCCAACAGTCATCTGTTGCCTTCTGGCCAAATAAACATGCACTGGACTGTAACAGTCCAACTAATTTTAATGCTGTGTTAGCATTGATTAGGTTTGTTCAGTATGCTGCCTGCCTAAGGATGTATAGCTTGTGTTGTAATTTTAACTGCATTTGGACATAGCATTAAATAACTTTGTAGGTATTTATGGCCAAGGAGATGATGTGGTGAGACTCTCAGGGGTCATATTAAGGAATTGGCTGTGCTGGTTTGCAAACCTGTGAGAGATGACAAGGGGAAGATTGATTCAGCCCTCAACTCAATGGTGTATTAACAGCTTCTGGTAGGGGGCTTTTACTTTTTTGCTTTTCAAAAATACTTGTCACGGATGAACTTGATTCTTTTAGGTTTTGTACTCTTCGGTTAGATATGGATGTGTTTAAATAGAATATTAAATTTCTGTAGAGGAAAATGTTGCAAAGACCTGGTTAATGCTGTCTGTCTTGATTATGTAACTGAACCAGTACTGGAACAGAAATGATCCCCAAAAATATGCCTTTGGTATCTTGCTTTAATACTTTTGGATCTTGGAATAAAAATCTGTCACCTCAAGGTTTGGTTGTAGTAACTTGGACTGAGGCAGGGAAAAAAATGTTCTAGTTACTTGCCAGTGCTATTCCACAAAAACAAGCAAGCAACTAACACAGTGTTCCTCCCAAGGCTGGATTGTGAAGGCACACAGTAGGGTCACTTGTAAAACTTTGAGTAAACTATCATGTTTGCTAACCCCTGCCCAAGTGGCAGAGATAGTACTCAAGGCAGAATGTTTTTCAGCTGGGCAGATTTTTGTTGTTGTTGTTTAATTTTAATTTTTTTTAATTTTTTTTTTTTTAAACTTAGGTAAGTATATTTGTCTTTTATCACTGATTTCAGTGGTGTGACTAGGGATGTACACAGAAAGCAGTGTCCATGTGCTTTCAAGAATAGACTTTACATTTTAAGGTTCTTCTAGTCAGTCTCTAGAGAGATGAAAATATGCCTTTAGATAGCTTTGTAACAAGCAGGCAAGTACTAAAACTTTACTTATTTTCACTTTTATTGTGTAATTCTGATTGTTTATTCTCACATGAATAATTTTTAAATCACGTCTTAATAATTATAAACCATAAGAATTATTCATACTTCTTGCTTACATTGATTCACAAGACTGGATATCCAGATATCTGAGTTTGCCTATCTTGTTGAATGTGATTTTGTCTTTGGGGTGTTTTTTTGAGATTTTTCTATGACCCCAGCCATTTGCCATTAGATTGCTTGCAACTACAAATGCAAGCTTAAGCATAAATACTGAGGGCCTGAAAGAAAGCATCTTGCCAAAGCAGGGACTGTGCTAAACACGAGATTTTTAAGGATACATATCCCAAATGAGTCCCAGAGTCAAATATTATATGATTTTTTTTGAAATGGCTGTTCATTTCAGTAACAAGCCAGAAGCATGTAATGGAATGGAATTAACTAGATACAGATTTTATTACAGAAAAAAATTCGTAAGGTTTATCCACAAGCTTACAACCTCAGTCTGGATATATACCTGCCTAGGTCTGAAGCAAATGCCTGACTTTGGTACCCAGCTGCCTTTGCTATTTCTCATGTTGTAGACAGCACTAGGAGTTCCTGCTCTTGTTTGGCATTTTGGATGAAATGCATCAAATTCACAGTTCCATTTGGTAAAAAAATTTTCTTGTCAATTAAATGCATGCTATAAATATATGTTTGAGTGCTCCTGCATTGGCACTGGAACTGATTGGAATGAGTTGGGGAAGAAGAATGTTGCCTGGGGACTGATAAGTAACTTTTCCACATATGGATGATGGCAGTTTGATTTTACTTTTTGAGGATCAAATTAGTCTGTACCTTCTGTGTGGTGGTGTAATGCAGTACTGTACCAGAACAAGCAAAGTTGCTGTCTTGATCTGAGGTTTTTTGATTATTTTTTTTAATGCCTAAAGCTATTAACTTTTTCAAAAGTATTCTTCTCAAATACGTTGTATTTTGAAAAACATCTGACTATCTGATAGCTCTGCTATAGCCACCACATAGCAACAGTCTTCTGTTTACTGATTAAAGAATTCCTTTGTACAAGATGAGGTGAGGCTTAATCTGGAGTTCTGTGTCCAGTTCTGGGGTCCCCAGAGCATGAGAGACAGGGAACTTCTGGAGAGAGCCCAGCACAGGGCCACCAAGACGATCAGGGGACTGGAGCATTTTCTGTGTGAGGAAAGGCTGTAGAACCTGGGACTGTTCAGCCTAGAAGAGACTGACAGGGTAATCTAATTAACAGATGTATTTGAAAGGTGCATGTCAGGAGGATGGGGCGGCACTTTTTTTCTGTAGCATCCAGCAACAGGACTAGGGGTAATGGTCAAAAGCTGGAGAGCAAAAAGTTCAGCTTAAACACAAGGGGAATCTTTCCTGTAAGGGTGATGGAGCCCTGGCACAGGCTGCCCAGGGAGGTTGTGGAGTGTCCTTCTCTGGAGGTTTTCAAAACTTGCTTGGATGCAATTCTTATGCAACATGATTGAGGTGAATCTGCATTAGCAGGAGGTTGGACTAGATCATCTCTAGAGATCCCTTTGAATCCCTACCATTCTGTGTATCTATGAAGATATTCATTAAGCCTCCAATTTTTTCATTAGTTCACATCAAATAGTGCTTCATACTGAAAATATCTCTTACATAGACTGTCAGTGAAATTACAAGGAATTTAGCACCTCATAATTGGCACAAATGAGTTGCTCATATTTCATCATACCTAAGTATTGTTCACTAATTTTCTGTAAAATTTCCAAGTAAAACTGTATCAACTTACATTCTTTGTACAGTAAAATCAAACTTCTACTTTGTGAATCCATGTAGCAGATCAGCACAGGGATTCTGCTGTGCTGTTAATTCATTCACTTGTGAGAGCACATTAATCCTCCATGAAAACAAGCCCTTGCATAAGCACATTTCAGTGTAAATGATTTCCACAAGATGAGCTTGCATCTATGACCAAAATCAGAGCATAAATACAGCTTTAGATACTCTTATATCTGCCTAATGCCAATTATACAATGATTTCTGAATTCAATCAATTATTTTATACCCCTACCCATTTAAGAAGACCTGCCCTTACCCTACTTTTCTAAAAACATTTTTTGTCTTCTACATTGCAATCTTTATTAATCTTAGCAACTGGAAAGCAGATGACTCTAATTATTTGGACATCATTCTATCACTAGAAATAAAATGACAAAAGCTTTAATAAAGCTTTCCCCATCTAAGTTTTCCGTCTTTATTTTGGGAGAAGTAGAGCAAGTTTAGTTTTATATTTGATGCCTGCTTCCTTTGCCAGCTACTTGAGGGATAGCTGTTAATTGTTTATCCTTTATTTGCCTGCAGATCTGTTGGTTACCCTACTAGGAAAGCACTTCAAGCAGCCATGTAGCTGACAATGTTTTGATGTTGTAGTCACATCACATATAAGGGTAAAGCCACATCAAGATTAATGTGAGTCATCAGGCCCCACAACTCATAGAGACAAAGTACAAGTGATTGTAGCATTGTGAGAGAAGTGGCCCTGATGCAGTTATTGGCATCTTCATGGGGTTGTTTACGTCTGTGTTTTTGAGTGAAACAATCAGATTGTTCTAGATGGTGTCTTTAAAATCGTCACTTAGGAAATGCTTTCATCTGAATGCTTGAGATTCTGCTCCAAGACCACAAATGGAAGAAGGCAAAGCCAGCCTGGGGCAAAAATGGACAAGTGAACACATCTCACATGAACTCTTAAAAAGTCATTGAAGATTTAACATACTAGTTTAATAAAATGTAATGTCTTTCTTCATTATCTTTATTTTAAATCACATCATTGAGGAGAAGGAGCAAGACTATGACTTATATAGAACAGGCTTTTTATTCTACAGTAGGTGGATGCAATGATACTCAGCACCCATAAACACAACTTTTTGAGACAAATGTGCTGAATCCATGGCAGATGTACATTACCATGCAGTGTGAAACAGTTGAAGCTGGGAAAGCATCCACAGCATGTCTTTTAACTTTGCAAGTTTTCTGACTGCATTCTCCAGTAGTCTAAGTTCAGTGTTAATAAAAATTGATAGCCTGAAGTATTAATGTACAATGTATTCTGGCAGTTCATGGAGTGATGAGCAAAATCCACACTTTGCTAGGTCTAAAGGCAGGACCTTTCCACTCATATAAACTGATTTTTTTGCTGATTCATACCAGCTGTCATTGACCGTACATCAGTTTGGTGCTAAGAGAAGCTAATTTAGACATAGAGTGGTAAGACACAACCATGACTGTAGCGACTGCAGCCCACTGTTCTTAGCTGCTGTCTTGCTTACCGAGATATCTGGAAATATTTGTAATAGTTATTTAAGTTTTCTTGGGTTGGTAAAAGTCACAGCAATCTGGTATATTCTTCTGTAGCTTAATTTTATTCTTATTAGTTGGGAGAAACAAAAAGTATTTAAAAAATGCCTAGAGTGGTAATGGCTTTTGAGAGTACCAGCAAAAAACAGCTTCTCATCCAGCCCCTCACCAAGCTTAGATTTTTTTTTTGTAGCCCTAGTATTCATCTTCATACAGTAGAATACTTACATTTGCAAGTAAATTGAGCTTGTTAATCAAAAATAACCAAAAAGGCCAGCTTCTCAGAGGTAATACTGTAAGAAAAGAGAAAAAGCTTAAATTTTGTGAATATCTTAAAGCCTTGATGAAACTGATGGTTTGTCTCGAGGTGATTGTTACTCTGTACAAAGAATGGATCTTTATTAGAAAAGCAGTATTCATTCAGTAGAGTAGATATTCAATTCACAACCTTAAGAGTATTTAAATCTTTGTTCTTAAAGTTTTCTATTATTAAATTATTTCAAATTAGTGAAATAAAGACAAAATGGACACAAAAAGTTCCACTTAAATATAAGAAAAAGCTATTTCACTGTGAGGGTGAGGGAGCAGTGGCACAGGCTGCCCAGAGGGGTTGTGGAGTTTCCTTCCTTGGAAGTCTTCAAGACCTGCCTGGACATGTTCCTATGCGACCTGATCTAGGTGAACCTATTTCTGCAGGGGGGTTGGACTAGATGATCTCTAAAGGTCCCTTCCAACCCCTAACATTCTATAATTCTATGAAATATTTGATGTGAGTAAAATGAGGTATAAAATTTCTTTATTTAGCTTGCAGCTATTTGTATTGGTTTAGCCCATTTCATTTAGAAAATTTTCACTAGTTTAATGAAATTATTTTTTAACAAGGTTGAGGGATTCTAATGAAATATATACAGGCACACACACATAGATATTCACATTCATCTTTTTCGACCGAAATTAATGGTCTTCTGTCTTTATCATCTTGCTACATGTCATGCATCTGGATGCCTGCCACATCCCACTGTCTTCAGGGTAGCAGAGTGAATATGTAGCTGTCTTTCACTCGGATCTTAAAGTTGTTCTTATTGCTGTTAACATTGCGGCAAAAGTGGACATGGTATTTTATGAGCTTCTCTGAAGGCAAGATCCCTCCTTCAAAACCTGTGTAATCTGAACACGCCTCACTTTATCTTCTCACTGAGATTGCAAGCTCTGTGGTTATACACAATATTTACTGCCTTCCAGGTTCCACACAGTAAACATCAATAGTTTATAGTATGGCCAGCAAACTGTAAACTGAGTTTACAAATGTGTCACATGAGACATCTTTCAGCTTTTGACGTAGATCACATCCATAACTGAATAAAGGAAGCCAAAATGTCCAAGTCAGTGTCTCTTCAGCAGAAGGATAAGGCGAGACACCTTTGGGTGTGAAATTCATAGTCCATTTCTCAAATCAGTTTCTGCAACACTGAATGCCCAAACGGTGAAGTAAACCATAAGGCATATGACAGGCAAGTGCTATGCCTATATAATACTCCTCCATATAATAACCCTCTATATAGGGATAAATCCTGAGCATGCCTAACAGATAAGCTGGAAAGGAAGGAAAAAAAGGATCTTTTCCTTTCTTCCCAGTTTAGTCTCTTTGGTATGTGCTACCAGAAATGAGGCAGGATTCCTCACATGCATGTTGCTAAGAAGATTAGGTCTGAGGGAAGAAGAAAGGAGTTTAACGTGGTTAATTTATGTGCCCGGGCACCCCCACTCTGAAGGTATGGTGCAGTCATGCCTGCTGCCTTTGAACAGCCATTGCCACGTTTCCTCGCTGGGCCACCTCCCCGTGCTCTGCCCAGTTTTACACTCTCACACCTTCTTCAAGGCTAAATGCTAGACAGGGTGATATTTTTTCTTGCTACTTCATTGCTCAGAATAGCAGTGACAGTCCCCTGGTGCAGCCAGCACCAGCTGATGTTCCTTTTCATTGGTTTCTACTTTTACAGCATTGTTTTCTTTGGTGAAGTGTCATGTTGGCAGTAGACATTCTATTACTGTTAGAGTCTGTCAGACCACTGAGAGGGCTTGGAAGCAGCTTTCTGCTTTGAAGCCATAGCTTTTGTGATATTTACTACATCACTTCAGCCCCAGGAGCTTTGCTGTTAGCACTGCTACTCCAGACTCGCAGACAAAAATCATCCTTGTCCTATATCCCATACAACTGAGCTGTGCAGTGGCAAAACCTTTCAATGCGAAGCAGGTCCTCAACTGTGACAAGGTACCATACCTTTGACTAAACTGTACAGATCTGACTGCGTGTATGAGTGCTCTGCATGGCTTAGCTGCTTTTGACTCAGTAAATAGGAATCTCCATCAGGCAATTCGGACCCTTTTTGTCTACTAATGCTAAAAGTAACTGAGTGGATTAGCTGTAGGCTCTGTGCTGCTGGTGATAAATCTGAATTTATTTAAAGACCACTAAAACATAGAGACTTGGTGGAGTTTTATTCATATGCTGGAGATAAAGGGCAATAAAAGAGGCGTCAAGACTATTTAATGTATTTGTGCTTATACCAGCCAAGCTTCTGCTGCTGTTTTATCTCTGGTGTCTTACTTTTTCCATAGGGAATTCCCAGATTTTGCAGCACTGTAAGTTAGTGAAGAGGGAACTTGAGGAGACCTGGGGAGGTTAATATTTGTAAGTGTGGGATTTGATATCAGTGCTCTTAATAAAACCAAAGTATGATGGGTTATTCATAGAATCAGAATGTTAGGAGTTAGAAGGGACCTTAGAGATCATCTAGTCCAATCCCTCACCACTAGCAGGTCCACCTAGACCAGGTCGCACAGGAATGCATCCAGGTAGGTTTGAAAACCAGCAGAGGAGACTCCACAACCCCCCTGAGCAGCCTGTGCCAGGATTCCCTCACCCTCACAGTGAAATAGTTTTTCCGTATATTTAAATGGAACTTTTTTTGTTCCAGCTTCTTTCCATTAGCCCTTGTCCTGTCACTATATACACAGAAAAAAAAGGGATGTCCCAACCTCCTGACATCCACTATTTAGATATTTCTGTATATTAATGTGATTCCCCTAGTCTCCTCTTCTCTAGACTTCCTTGTTGAACAGAAGTTTGTATTCTGTTGTCAGCTAGCTCTGCGCCCCTAAGTGCCATAGTTAAGTGGAGTAAGTTTTACACTAGCACATCTTTGCCTTTTTCACATCATCATCATAACTTCAAAAATATTTTTTTCCAGTCTATTCTCACTGTTTTGGTTTTTTTTTTTTTTAACATAAATATGTATTGTTAAAGTAATGAAGGCTACTTCGGGGCAATTTGCTTACAAGGAGTGTGAAAAGAGCTCAGAGATGTGTATCTGATTTACACAAACTGTGGAAGTGAATGCTCTACCTTACTTAACAGGCTGAGCATAGGTACCGTGGAATAGTTGTCCTGAATGGGATAAGCTTTCCTCTTCCTTTGTTGTTCATTCAGGGATTGAACATGGGCACCCAACTACATGCTGTGACCAAGGCAGAGATCCCCGACCATGTTCTTTACACCGTAGGAACATGTGTGCTCATTATTGGCTCCATTGGCATCATCGGAAACCTCCTCATTCTCTACGCATTTTACAGGTACAAAAATTTTTTTAGGGCTAATCTGACTGGCCTTGAGGTTCATACATGTCTGTGTGCATATGTTCTGCATTGGTTCCCTCTTGGATTAAATCTCCAAGCAAAGGCTGATGGCAACAAAATGAGGCAGAGGAAGGCAAACTCCTACATCCTCCATCCATGCACATCACTGATAACCTCAGTGTAAATTCCTCATGTTTTAAAGAATCAAAGAAAATGAGAAAATAAATACCTTGTTCTATAACAAAATCTAGTTAAAAGTTTAAAGAGGACTGTAATAATTTTAATGACAGAAATCCCAGTCTCCCTGTTGCAGAATTCTTCCCTCACCCTGTAGAATTTGCAAAAACACTTGACAAAAACTAACACTCTTCCCAGCAGCCCATATGTCCTAGAAGGACCAAGAAATCAATGTGCTACAGGAAATGAGCTCATGCCATCAGTGTATTCCCTGCTTCAGGCAGATCATAGGATTTCTGTCAGTTTGTGTGCTCATTTGGCTTCTGACAACATAAGTGAGAGTCAAAGCTACTGCAGCTAGAGTATGAAAAAATCTCATGGGAAAAATAAATAGTAATTTTCTGTCCCACAATGTGATGCTGGATTTCAAAATACTCCTCACTCACTGCTTGCTGTCATCATATATGTTGATGCAAAGGGAGCTTTCAACACTAGAAACACCAGTGGGTTATGAACAAAGCATTAGTTTCCTATTCTTAAATGTTTAAGACAAGTAAACTTAGTTATTTTGAATAAATGGATTTTAATATGAGATAACTCTAACTGTAGATACCTGCATGATTTTTTAAGTGCAGCACAAGCTCTCAATTTTTCTTGAAATATATTTGCTTTACCTAGAGTAATATAAGCTCTAAACCAAGTAGGAATATCCCCACAGGCAGACAAGGACCTCCAAAGATGAATTCTGCAGTCTCTCCCATATAGTTATTGCAGGCAGTTACGAGATCCAAGAATTTGTTAGAATTACAACAGCATTGAGGTAGCTTTCTCCGTTTCTTTTTCAGTAAATACTGATATTTTAAAGCATATCAGAGATGCCTCAGTTGTTCAACTTTCTATGCTGAAGGAGGAATTTTGGGAAAAACAAAAAATTGTTTTTAAACTATCGAGAATTACTATATACAGCTTGCAAGAACAAAGCGGTTTATAAAATCCTGCTTCCTCCTTATGTCTCACAGAGTGTGACTAGTCACCTCTTTTTGTATTATATGTACTTGACAGTGTGAAAAGTTCTGAATTCAAACTCTATGTATCAAAGCTCTTTACTTCTCCATGTGACCAATACAGTGGTTCATTTTGAGGGACTACTAGTTCAGCATTACACTTTCTCAGTACATCCCTGAAAAGTGACAGTTTTAAGACAGATTTGGGTGAGCCAAACTCACAATTTAACTTTCCCAGTGGGACGTAGTATTTGATCAGAGCAACAAGGGCATATTCAATCAAATAACCTCACATAAAAGTAAGAGGTTCTTAATCACGTTACTAGTTTCTTTATTCCTCTTAGCCAGAGTCAAGAGTAATCTTGAATACCATTTGAAAGTTTCCAAGGGGTATGCAACTCCAGATATTCCCTAGCAACTGGGACTATGTAAGGTGGTTAGATGTGAGGAAAAAATATGGAAGTGATGTCTGATTTTTTCAGATGAACTTTTCTTGCAGTCTGGCTGCTGCTTTCACACTCTCTGTTGTGGTATTTAATGTTGCCTGTTCATCTGCAGCTGAGAGTTTTTGTTCTCTCGTGTGAGATATATATGAACAAAGAGGTATTCTTCAAATCTCTGTGCATGCTCTGCTTGTGCCGTAGCACTTTACAAAGATTCAGTTAGTTAGTGGTAATGTGATGACTCTTCAGATCAGCAGCTTTTAAAAATTCACCAAAATCAGATCATATGCTCTGTAACCTGTTTCAAATCCTGTTCTTGTGCAGTGCAGGACATGCTCGGTGTTCACTGTACTTATAGGGACCTACTCTTCTCCCAAACAAATGCATATTTTCCAAGACAATTGTAATTCTCTTCAGCTTAAAGAGGAAATAAGTAATTTTATGTGTCCCTTGCTGATATCAGTCAGCATTTTGAAATGTCTACATCTGTAGCTGCAGTAGTTAACTGATAATTAGCAATTCATTGACTGTAAGTAAGGACCAATGTTAACCTGGACAGTGTTTGTTTAAGCTGGCAAACAAGGTTGTAAAGCTAACTATTAATTTCCTCCATTTAAAATCGTGTATTTCTCATGTTTTTAAGCAACAAGAAGCTGAGGACACCCCAAAACTACTTTATAATGAATTTGGCTGTGAGCGACTTCTTGATGTCAGCTTCTCAGGCACCCATGTGCTTTGTCAACAGCTTGCACAGAAAGTGGATACTTGGAGATATAGGTACTTTTCAACACTAATTTGTACCGCACCAGATATATGTTGCCTGCAGCCTTTTAGCCATAACAATCTTGGCTTGTGCTGTGGGGACGGCAGAACAAAAACCCACGAGAGCCAATCCAGGTTCTTGACATCGTTAGTCAGCATCATGTTACCCTTTAGCTTGTGAGGGCAGATGCTATGACTGAAGTTGAGTAGAAAAGGTTTTTTAAGTAGTAAATACTTTTTCTGTACTAATTTAAGAGGAAATTAATATTTTTATTTAGAAATGTGTGTTAATATCCATTAACATGCTTTAGGAATTACATTTAATTAAGAGATTTAAATAACAATAGTGAGATGAAAACACTGCCAACTAAAGCTTCTTTCATTCCAACTGCAACAAAGAAAATGTGATGTGTACCCAAATTATGGCTGAATGGTAGGGGTAGGGGTTGGAAATGTGAATATATGTTCTGCTTGGTACTGCTCATTTTGTTATTGGGTGAAAATTTGCACCAAGTGGTGGTTGTGTTTTGGTGGAGCAAGCCCAAAGACCATGTATTATTTAATAGCACAGAAGGGTGCTCTTCTTTGACTTGAGGATATTTCAGTCTTACCTATCCCCTTAGAAGAAATAAGTGTCAATCACCATGCTACCACAAATGAAGCAATTGATTTGGGTGGAGTGGGGTTTGGTCCTTACTTGTGGGTTACTTATAAAGACTCTAAAAGAAGTCTGCTTTGAGGCTAAATCTGATATTCTGACTGATTCCCATTCCTGGTGGGCTGTTGTTCATAACCACATGGAGTGACATGAAAATTGAAAAAAAAAATAATCATCATTTGACACAGGTTTCTGAATCAAATTTGGGGCAGTGTAAGTCTACAAGTTTTCATCTGTGAGTACAATGCCCGAAGGAAAAGAGGGGAGAAAAAGCCTATTTCAGGTAAAAACTGACAGGGTTTTTTTTTAAGTACTGCTATTAAATAGAGAAACTGGAGCTGTGTTTTACAGCTGATCTTTTAACCAGCAAATTTAAACCACTTCTGTGTTTTTAAGCCACAAAAACCAAAGTCATTTTTTGAAACATCTATGTCATTAGCAGACAGATGTCTGCTGCAGCCTGTTAAGATCAATATATTGGGCAAAGGTCCAGGAAAATGTAACTTTAATTAGATTGGATTTTCTTTGAGGCAGTTTTCCATAGACAAAAGGTTCCATGTTGCAGCCCAGAGTGGAGAGCAGGACTTGTTAAATACGTGCATTTGTATTCGTTAATACATTTTTTTCTAATAACCATTTAATAACTATGAAATTGTGAGTATAAGAAAATTCTTCTAATTGGAGAGAAATCTGGAGCCACAAAAAAACAAAAAAGGGGAGTTTATTACATCAAGATTTGAGAGTTCATTTGTGCTTGTTTTTAAGAAAATCCCTGACATTGCCATTTTCTGCTTCAGGCTGTAACTTGTATGCTTTCTGTGGAGCACTGTTCGGAATAACCTCAATGATGACTTTATTAGCAATCTCTGTCGACCGCTACCTTGTGATCACTAAGCCCCTGCGATCCATCCAGTGGACTTCAAAGAAACGCACCATGCAGATCATTGCCATCGTGTGGCTGTACTCACTGGGATGGAGTGTAGCTCCACTCTTTGGATGGAGTATGTTGTCTGCTCTCTGTCTCTTCTTCCCCATGTGGTCTGTTTTAGCCTTGCTTGGGGTGTTAAAAAGTTAATGTTTGGTTAAGTTTAGGGTGGGTGTCTAGTTACCACCTGACAGTTTGTTGTCACACCATGTATCTGCACCTATCACAGTACAGATACCCTCCTCTCTGCTATTCCCAGGCTGTGGTTAAGCAGAACAAATTGCAGATGCAGTATTAGGTGTACCTGAGTCTGACAGTCAGGACCTCTGTGTATGTACACTCACGTTCTCAGACCACAGTATGGCCAGCATAACTCTTGAAGACTTAGATACACAGTACAGGGTTTAATGCTCAGTTGTTGGATCAATAACTGCACAAAGTTGTGTGTATGTGTGAATAACGTATTCCCTGTATTTCACAGGTTCCTATGTGCCTGAGGGCTTGATGATATCCTGTACATGGGACTACGTAACCTACTCCCCTGGAAACAGAAGCTACACCATGATTTTATGTTGCTGCGTGTTTTTTATTCCCCTGATAATAATATTCCATTGTTATTTATTTATGTTCCTGGCCATAAGACGTACAGGCAGGTAAGTAATGTAGCTGAAATACTTAAATCTTCCTTTTCTTGTATTAGAAGATTTTCTCAATTTCTTTAGCTGTAGAAAAATCCAAATGAAAAAAATTAATCTGAATTGAAATTGGAAATAAGATGTCAGACGTAACTGGAGAAATATTTTTGCCAATGTAAAAACTGGATTGGATGTATGTGTTTTGAAATAGAGAAAGAAGTCTCCAGTGGTTCTAATCTCATCTCAGAGTGTGGTAATTAACAGTACATTGGAAAATTTTATAATTTGGATTACTTGCATTTCAGATTTCCAGTAAAAGGAACATGGTCCTTGTGCATTCCAGCACAGTTTTCAGGACCAAGGGATGATAAATAACATGTAGCAATGGAGGCATCATCTGCCTTTAAGCTATTTGGTAAACGTAACAGTCTTCATTTTTAAAACAGTTTTACTTAAGATAGACATCCCAGAAAAACTTGTTGTTCACCCAAGCATCATCACGTTCATTCTGACTTGTAAATGGAAGCATAGAGTATCAGAGGCTAAATCCTGAGTCTTAGCTGTTCAAATCTCCTCTTCGCTGTTAGGGACAAAAGTAAACAAAAACTTCATCATGAATAATTAACCTGTGGTCCATTAGTCCTATTTAACTGCAACACACACAGCATGCACAGTATTTGGTTATGCTTGTAAGGACATATGCTTCTTAGTCTATATATGAAATTTAAAAATCAGTTAGGTGTTAGATGTGTAAAGTAACTTCCTTCTGTCAGTTATTTTTTTCTCCTAATGAGCATATGACTTATCTTTGGCCTGATTCAACACCAGCTGTCTTGCTCTTTACTACGATTTGTATATGTATATTTGATACCAAGCGAAGGAGCTTGGTATCCTTAAAACATCCTTAAAACAATGATGTCTTGTTCATCCATGAAGCACAGTGGCCACAAGAGTTTTCTATGCCTTTTGCTCACTTAAACAGTAAACTCACTTTATGAGTATGTTCACAGTGCACCAGGAAGTACTTTCTTATCCTGGTGTCTGGTAATTACTGTCTTCAGCCTGAAATATAACTTCATTCAATAGTACTGATCTGTAAAAAAATGTTATTTTTGTGCTAAATTATAGAAAATGCTAAACCATATAAAACCATTTTTGAAATAATTTGTGGGGTGTTTGACTAATGTGAGAAGAGAATTTGATGAGACATTTTTTGCAAAAACTACCTGTGGTACTCCTGTCTGAGAATAGTCTTCTCCAGTGAATAAGTGTAATGTCATGCAAGAATGTCTCCATAAGCCTTTGGGGCCAGGTTCCTCAGAGCAGTCAGGGAATTCCAACTCTTGTTATCTCTTGATCTGGAATTTCTGCAAGTTGTTCCTGCCTTGGAAAGGAAAAGCCATAAGATCTGAGTTTTGCATCCAGCTGTGTCTTTGCTTGCTCCACCTCTAAGAGCAAGAGAGGGTAAGAGATACCAATTTCTTTACCTGTCCTATCTGATACCCTCCTTGTGTTAAGATAAGGACACAGCAGTCCCCTCCTGCATTTCCAGGGGTTCTTGTGGCTCAGTCCCATGAGCAAACAAAGCTCAGACAGAATGCCTGACACATTTTTACTGTTAATTATCTTCTGGACTTTTTAAATATCAGAGGAAAAAAGAGTTCAAGCAGGGAAAGATGAAATCTGCTTAATTTTACATATCACTGAGCATATATTAGAAATGTTGCACCTTACTTTTTCACCTTCTTGTTGCTGACATATGTATAATTTTTTTCCTTCACAGAGATGTTGAAAAGCTGGGGTCCTGCAGTCGGAAATCCTACCTCTCTCAGTCCATGAAGAACGAATGGAAACTGGCAAAAATTGCTTTTGTAGTCATCATTGTATTTGTCTTGTCATGGTCTCCGTATGCTTGTGTCACCTTGATTGCCTGGGCAGGGTAAGTCGAAGTATAATCCAAGGATCATAGGTTATTCTGAAATACAAATATGACTAGTACTGTCACCCACAAGAAGTAGATCTCCCTTTTGAAAGGGCTTTAAATAGTTACATTAGAGATGATATTACATTCTTTACTATATCCTTGTGGATAAAGCTAGAAAAGGGATTATTTGTCTATGTATTTTAAAAGTGTTAGTACTTTTTATCTGCATTTTTGTATGCATTGTTTCCCCTCTTTCATGATACTTTCTTTGTATGAATTGAGGAGTTATCTCTTTCCTTTCCTCTCTTGTCTCAAGAAGCTTCTTCCACACACTGCTGCCTCTGACAGAGGGCAAAAGAGGTTATACTTCCTGATATTCACCCCTAAGCTCCCATCTTCTTCCAACATTCTCTACTTCAGAGAGACCTGTTGTTTTGTCAGTGCATTCAGGTTTCTCACTTTCAAGGACAGGTTGGATGGGGCTTTGAACAACTAGGTAATCTTTAAAGGTCCTTTCCTAGCCAAACTGTTCTGTAATTCTATGATGTTAATTCTGATTATCCTGTGCTGATATTGATCACATATATCCAACTGTGAGAGCTTGAATTCAAGAGGAGAATATTGGTTTCAAACCACTTCCAGTACTCCCTTCCTTCTGCAATGTTTGCAACTGAGACATGCAGCATGGATGTTGCTACTAAAAGATTTTTAGGTTTGATTCTGTTTTTTTTTTTATTGCCATTCTGTTTTCCCAGATGGCCACAATGAGGGTTGTATTGGTAGGTTTCATGGGGGGGGGGGGTTGCCTAGTGTAGAAACAGGAAAGATGATTCTTTGTGTTCCTGGTCATCCTCAAATAGATAATTAATTATATGCATGTCTTTCTTCTTCTCCAAATGAATGAAACCAAGTATGTTTCAGAGGTATTTTTTAACAAAGAGATCTCAGCACAAAAACAGTCAAAAAGTGTAATACATTTTAGTAATATAGTACATATCCATGGCATAGCTGTGTGTAATATTTTTGCTTTGTTTTAGTCAAGGCAACACCCTATCACCATATTCCAAATCTGTGCCAGCAGTTATTGCCAAAGCTTCTGCAATCTACAACCCCATCATATACGCAATAATTCACCCAAGATACAGGTACAGTAAACATATAGGTATGTGTATAAATGTACTTGCAAATGTGTTTTTTATAATCAACAAAATACCTGCATTCCCTCAATCTCACTCCATATAGTGCCCACTCCAGCCCGGACATCCCACGATGAGATCAAAGTGGTGAGAGCCTGCACAGTGTCCACTTGGTACAAGGCAGCCCAAACTGCACATGGAGCTCCAGACATGGCCTTGGGGATGGCCAACAAAGGAGAACAGTCCATCCCTTCACCTTTCTTCCCCCTCATAACCCTGCTCTGTCCTGTGCAGCTGCACAACACCATGAATGACAGGAGGAGGAGGTGATGCTCAGGGTCATCTTTTGCTATATCAGGGATGGCTGCTAAAGAGCACTCGAAATAATAGGTCTCAGCCAATAAAGATCAAAAAAATATATTATCATCAATTAAAGAAGCTGTATAAGTATACATTCCAGGTCTGGTTTGCTGGAGCAGTTAAATTATTCTCTTTACACCATCTTCAATACAAATGTAAACAAGTTGCCGGTTTTTGGGAGAATCTCTGTAAGAAGAAAACAGCTTCTCCATAGATAAACCAAGTGAGAGCTGTAGGAGGCCACTAATCCAGACAGAGCTCCCTACAAATGAGAAAGTTTTCCAGATATATGGAAAATACTTCTTCATAATTAATGGGCTTGCTAACTTTAGTCAACAAGTAGTTTCCTTTAAAAAATAAAGCAGACATTTCTGAAATACTCTACTTTGTGTAGAGTATTACATATATCAATTACTGTATACAATAAAACAGAACACTGTGCCAGCCCAGTGCAATTTCACTTCCAAATACTCAAACAGTATTGAGTCTAAATAAGCTGCATGGTTAGACAACTTTTCTTGCCTTTTTATTTCCCTCTCAAGCCTCTCACAGACAGTGAATGAGTTTCTGAACCAAAAAGTATGAATTCTGCTTTTTATCGAGGCCCTCTGACTACAGTAAGGTAAGGGATAGAAAGTATAAGGATAACTTGTTCCCACAGATTAGCTGATAAGAAAGGTAACAATATATTGGTTAAAAAAGAAAAAAAGAAGAAAGATTCTTGTCCTGTCATGGCGATGGGAAACCAATGAGATTAGGTGAATAGAAGGATAATTTCATATACCATAAAAGACACCTCTTCAAAGAATCAGAAATCTTTCGCTTTGCAGAAGAAGATCCACTATAATCTCCTTTCATAATTTTTCTAGAACATTTCAGTTCATCTACAGAGACCAGCTTAGCCTCCCCCAAGATTTAGAGAAAGCATGAGAAGGAATAATCTTGGATTTCAGAAAGGTCACCTGCTCTTTGAACTAACTAGGACCTGGAGGCATACCTAGTACAGACACATAAAAAATGATTGTGTCTTCCGTCACATGGTCCTAAAAGGAGTTACAAATTACTTTTGCAAGGGAACAATGTGGCATGGTGTTCTGCTGGATGGTTTAAAACACAGACAAACTTAGCCTGCACTTCCCAGACACTATACAAGCTAAATCTTCTTTTTTTTTTTTAAGACAACACTTCATTCAGAAATGTCCTCTCAGCTTCAGCTGAGAAACATGTTCAAGTATTGACAAAGCAAATCACTTCTGTGATTTCTGTGTTGAGTTGTTTGCTTTATATAAGGAAAGGGATACAACTCCATTGTGTTCTCAGCCCTATCTCCAATATCAGGTGAGCTGCTAAATATTTTTTCCACCCTTGTATCTCACAGCAGTGTACTCAGAAGCACCTGTACCTCACACAGAAGATACAGCTCAGACCTTGCAATTTCCTTCTGTAGCTGTACGTAATGTGTTTTTGAAACATTGACAGTGAAGAATATTTTATTTTCTAAAAGGAGAAATGCTTAGAACTGATATCCAGCATATCTCTAGATTTTTCTGCAAGTCTTTCAAATAGTATCCACTAAAAAAATGATGCTGCATCAAGTTTGAACGAAACACCAGGATGCCATGTGATAAACGTGATAAATGTATAAATGCCACTAGATGGCAGGGTTAGTCGTCACAATCAGGTTTGTGGAAAAGCTGCTAAATTCTGTTGCCTGAAAACTAAGATCTGGAAGCTGGAGATTGAGTACATTGTTTTGAATATCTAATGAATGACAGCACGGTTAGGAGCAGTGAAAATTTCTCTAAAGGCTTATGGAAATACATTCAGAAATGGTGAAAACATATTTTGTTCGCAAATATCTGCTTTCCTAACTAACACCAGTTTGCATCCTCCAAAAACTGAAGTCCATCTTATTTTTTTAAGGTCGCAGAGCATTTTAGTTTAGAATAGGAGAATGATGTGCCCCAATGCCTTGCAGAAGTTGAATGAGAAGTGGTCAGTCATTCATGGCTAACACATTATGAATTATGTATTGAAACTACTGAACCAAGTTAAATCTCAGTTATTTTCCAAATCTTTCTAGAAAGAGACATCTAGAAATCAGGATCTAGAGAGTTCAGGTATGACTCAAAACCTCTGATATGCTATTACCAGATTTTTTTGCACAGAGAATCACTGTCACCACATTCTAACACTCCAACAAATCAAACAAACAAGCCTGTTTGGTTGGTTTCCTTATCTTAAGAAATGAAAATCAAGTACATTACTAATGAATGTAACTGAAAATATAATGGTGACCTTTGTGCTAGCACTTGGCTTTTAAGAACTGGTCTGACAGGTTAATTGTAATACACCACCTTGTCCGCCCACTACTCACCAATATAAAGGAAAAAAACACTTGTCTCCCTGATAAGTATCTCAGGAAGTAACAAATGTGAGTGAGGAAGTATGCAGTTTTAATGGATGAAATGCTGTTTTGTGGGAATAGAAAGATTTTACTCCTTTAACAACTTGCATGTGAGAGAGAGGCACTTGGCTGTCTTAGAGTTATTGCAGAAACTTCCTCAGATTTTGGAAGTTTTAAGTTTTCTAATCATTCATTGATAGCAAACAGGGAAATTCTGCATCTCTAACTTGCTCTTAAGTAAAGCATAATTGTACAAAATTGATTTGTTTAAAACTGCTTCGTTATGATTAATTTTGTTTTGCAGTACTTTCTCCTTGTAATTACTACATATTTGATTTTGGGTGACTCTTAGTTCAGGAGATTATAAAGATATAATTAAATAGGTACATCAGTTTATACTTATTCGTGTCTCACATGTATAAAAACTCCCTTCAAAATATGTATTTTCATCCCAGCCCACAAAATGTCCCCCAAGACTCCTCCTAAATATTGTTAAAAGTGATACTCTGGTCCCTCAAGACATCAAAAATGTTCTTATGTTGTCCTTGAAAATCCACCATCAGACAGACATTTCCTGAATCTCCAGCTTGAGGAGTTCTCTACATGAAATCCTACATTATAAACAGGATGGTATGTTTTACACTAACTTGAAGTTCTTGAGTAGTTTACAGGCTCAGGTAGGCTACAGAAGACATCAAAGGCACATATATGTCTGAGGGAAGCAGTTCAGCTTCTCAGCTGAGGGGAAAAAAAAAAAAAGATAGCTGTTTTTCAGTACCAACATGAGTTCTTCAACGTGAAAATGAATTTATGGGGGCTTGGCATTTTCTCATGTCCTGTAAACTCTTGCTCGTTCTCAAAACTTTTTAATTCTTTGTATGATATTAGGTCTTTGGGTGTTTTATCCAGCACCATGCAAGCAGCCTCCTGAATCCCCAAACAGCTCAGTGGGGCTGTGCCAGTTCATGGGCAGGGATGTTGGCAGAGTTAGGAAAGATGGTGCAGGCACAAAGCTTTCTTCAGTCCTTATCACCACTGTAGGCACATAGCTGCTTGTTTGGTTACCTTTGAAGTTAGAGAGGAAAGACAGGCAAAAGTCTGGTATATTGAGAGTGGTGATATTACTAAATATTAGGGTTTGGTGGTGATGGGGTTTTTGGGGGTTTTTTTTTCCTCCTTTTTTATCACACTTTAACACATGTGATCTTTTCTGAGAATAGAAATGATGGATTTTAAATGTACTAGTTATTCAACAAATCTGCTAAGTATAGAAGCAAAAATTTTACAATATGCATTTCGGTGTAAAGTCAATAGAATAACAACCATCACTGATCAGTAAGTCCTGTGCATCAGTTATTTTCCAAATGCCTTGTTGCTGCCTCTCTTTTTTATTTGTTAATTTAGTTTTGTGCCAATATTTGCTTTGGCTACTGGGCTGAAATAATGGATTGGAAGGCACTGGGGAGATGTTGTACCAAATGCAGTGCTCCGTGTAGCATTGCCCTGCCAGTCCTCTGTGGCAGTGAGGAGCAAGGACAGCTGGCATTGCACAGGGAAGGCTTCTTGGGCTCTTCTGCTCCATGCAGGGCCAGGGCTAGGGCCAGCAGGAATAGACTCATACAACCATGACTAAAACTATTATTTAAAGAATAAGGAAAATTTTTAGTCCTTTGAGACCTAGATCGTCTTTCTCCCTTGTACTTGTATGGAGCATTAATTCCCGATAGGATCTTACAGGAGCTGCCGTGATACAAATAAGTAACAATAACTAATTCTTCTGGCCCCTTCCTCCTCCTTCTGTTTTTTCACTCGTCTTGTGTCTTTGCACAGTGAGGACCTTTGTGCCAGCTAACCTGAAAGATTTCTGGATTGACCTTTGAATCAAATCAGAAATACTCCTGCTCTTCCAAGATATTTTCAATTCTTACAACTTATCCATGCAAATATTCCGTACATATTTTGACCTGAGTCCCAGAAGCCACCTGTTATTTTCCTTTCAGCCTGTGAAGTATTTTCCACTAGATATACTATGCTGTTTCCATGTAGTCTTTGAGATCTCCTCAATCAAAACAGAAGCCATGCTGAGGTTATGGAAAGATGCAATACTTTCACCACATGATTTTTAAAGCCGTGTCGTTAAAGTGCCATTTGTATTTTTTTCTTCTTCCACTTTCCTTCAGAAAAACCATCCACAATGCTGTTCCCTGCTTGAGGTTCCTAATACGAATATCGAAGAATGACCTCCTGAGAGGCTCTGTAAATGAGTCATCATTCAGGACCTCTCTCTCCAGCCATCAGTCTCTTACTGGCAGAACAAAGAGCACTTGTGTTTCATCGGTTTCCACTGCAGAAGCTGTAAGTCTTTTCCTGTTTCCATGAAGGAAAGTGAGTACAATGTTTCTCCAGCTCCCAAAATAAGTGACCCTATAAAAACATACTCAAAATTAGAGAATAGAAGCAGGACAGGGAGAGAGGAAGTAGCTAAATGTTTTGAGTTGTGAGGTTATTTCTGCAAAGCCTTTCTGGGAGACCATGCTTTGTGATTTCTGATGAAAAAAAGGTATCTAGGCCAGAATAACTGCATGATTCAGATGCTTCCTGGACGCATGGATGTTCAGGTTAAGTCTTAAAGGTGAATTAAAAAGAGATATTGTCAGTCACTCCTGATGTCATGAACCGCTTCCTACAATATGAGGATATGAGGAGGCTGGAGGACAGGAAACAGTCTCCCATCCAAAGTTTTGTAACCTATCCAAAAGCTGTATTATTTTAAAGGAAGTCTATTTTCTGTAGGACAGGAATTTTTGTATTTGTTTCTGTGGATTTTAACCATGAGGAGCAGAAGACTTCTGCAACTGAAGTGGGGAGTTTTGTCATCAGTGTACCCCAAGTCTCAGTAAGGATGGTGACTGAGGGAGTTAGAAATAAAAGGGTCTCTCGGGATTCTTCACAGCCCCTCTTGGCATGATGTTACCTGTCTCTCAAAGTCACAAGAAGCCAGCCTTGCCAGCAGAGGTCCTGGGAAGGTGGGAAGGTGGCTGCTGGGGAAGGATGGCAGCCATGGCAGAGGCCAGGCTGGGGCTGGCCCTCTTGGGGACCTGTTCTGCTCTGCACTCATCCTGGGCACAAGAAACCTCCCAGAGTGATGGCTGCAGTTGGTAACCTTTCATGAAGGTACAAATTACCAGAATGGACTGAGTTGCAAACTCTTGGCTCAGTCTGAGGAAGGATGGGGTTCAGTTATTTGCGTGCTGTAGCCCACAAACTGCTGCTTTCAGGGTATTATCATCAGGAGTCAGACCGTGGAATTGCTTTGCTGTGAGATTGTAACTCTGTTGAGTATTTCTGATAAGACCGGGTTCTTTGATTTGGAAATGGACCTAGGACTGCCAGGAAAACAAGCATGAATAGTGCAATGTTCTGGAACAGGATAATTTTGCACTGAATTTTCTGCTGGAGAACAGAAGTTTTTCTTTCACATAACAGTGACAGGGAGATTTCTGAATGCATTCATGGCAGACAGATAGTAAAGCAAATACACCTTAGAAAAAAAATGCATTGTTCACTGGGAAACCAAGCAGTCACGGCCAACGCTAGCACTGTACCTAGGGTACTGACAAAAAATTCTGTCCTTTTGTCTGTGAAAACAAAAAACAGAACAAAAAGAACACTTTGAATACCTGAGGCTCAATGCCTGAGCCCTAGTGAAACAAAATTATCCCATTACAAAAGAAAAATGACTTTGTAGCCCATGCTGCTGCCTCTCTTGCACATTAACCGCACAGCTGCATCAGGTAGACTTTCAGTTAAAATGATACATTGCATCATTTGTTGTTTAGCCTCAGCTGCACAGCTTGTGAAGTTGTGAACTGCTTGGAAACAGGGATCCTCTTCCACATTGTGACTGTGTATCAAATATCCCAGCAGCATTTCTGGCTATCACCAAGTAGCCTGTGGGTTATTGTATTACAGATAGATAGTAATGAGGATAATTAAAGATCATGAAATCTCTTAGATGGAGTGCATTTTGTCATTCAAAATTAGATGTTTAAATACCATGCCATGGACCTACTTCTCAGGAAAGACCTAGTCTAGAAGTGGCAAGCTTATCCTTTAGTGTTTAAAAAAAAATATATCTACTGTAAAATCTCTTTTAAATGGAAAAAAAAAAAAACAAAACAAAACCCACCACAACAGAGGAGTGAAAGATCTCTTTTATCCTGGACAAAGCTCTTTTTAGTGTACATTTGTTCAGATTAAAGCCCAAGTGAGTATGACGTGTGTGATGGGACTATTATGGAGTGACACGATACTGTAACACACCACACAGCACAAGGGTCCCAAATTTGCTTACTTAGGCTATTACAGTCTTCAGGGCATGTGGACTACTTTCATGTTTATCTGACTGCTTCAATATTAGGGCAAAAAGACCTTAATGAGAGGAAAAAAAAAAGAGTGACTAATTTTCTATGGGATATGAAATCTAGTTTTTGTCTCAGCTCTTGAAGATATAAAATGTGGAAGTATTTCTGTTTCAATGTGAATGAAAATGAGATAATATATCATACTGATTTAATTCTGTTCACAGACCACTGATTACACAATGGTGCATGACAGTATCAACTGTGATGATTTCATAAACTGCAAAATACCCAGATTGTCCTTGCAGTATGAGGTTAGTATATGCAACATACCAATATCCTATCATAAGAACAAGAGTGTACTTTGTTTGTGATTGCTTAACAGCTTGAGCAAAGAGAGCACCCACACATATCTCTTTGAGATCACTGGGACTACTTGTCTGCTTATACTTGTGCTTCACTCCCTGGTTGTAAATAGCATGTGTAGTGACATGGAAATGTGTTGACATACTTTAAAACAAAGAGGCTCCTCATTTACTTATTTCCAACTTTTTTTGCCCATTTTAGCTTTTAATTTTGCTAAAAAGAGGTGGCAATAGATGTATGAACACGGTGATGCAGTGGAATTATACACTAGCTTACCGCTTGTGTAGAGCTTGCTCTATTTATCTGTCATCTATCTATCCATATCTAAGTGCTGGTGTGAAAAATAGTGGAATGATCTCATCATTGATAGTAAAAAAATCACTGCAAAGCTAGGGCTGATGGATGGCTTCTGCCCAAGCCTTTTAAATGGAGTGGCATGGTTGCAGTCATGACTGTGTTCCACTACTGTCATGCTCTTAGTAAATGTAGAGCTCACCTGCTGCCTCCTATCCAATAATGATGGTTCAGAGAAGAAGCAAGCTCATGAGGCTTGAGAAGCCTTGAGTGTTCTGAGTATCCAGCTGAGATGTATGCAAATGTAGTTTTGGACCTGTGTATATCCACGGTTTTGTACCAGCTGATAATCATATAGAATTCCATAAGCCTTATTAAACAGATTCATTGTACTTGCTCTCATCTTTAGATTTCAAGTCCGATGCAGCTGTAAGTATAGCACAAGCAATGAGATAAAAAAGGTTGAAAAACATCCTGGTGAAAACAGACTAAATAGCTTTTAATTATTTCAAAGATTTTTCAAGCTAAACAACAAGATTAAAAATCAATCCTCTTGAAGGGGAAGTTTTGAGTGTGTTAGAACAGCTTGTTTTCTAGCAGTGCATAGTTTTTGCTAGAGTTTGAGAACTTTTAGAATTTCAGAAAGTATGTAACTGTCTTCATCATTTGTGATTAGACCTGGAGTGAGGTAGAGCTTGACCCTGTAGAGCCAGCTCATAAGAAACTGCAGCCTCAACGAAGCCATTCTTTCTCAACAAGTCTGAGACAGAAGAGAGACCTATTTCCAAAGACTTGCAGCTTCAATGTATCAACTGCAGAAAAGGTAAGGAAAAAAAGCCCCTGATGGAGACACTTTTTCTTGCTACAGTACCTCATCTCTGGAATAGTAATTCAGTCTTTATACCTGTCTCTTTCATCTGAAGGTTTTATTTATACTGATTCCCACATCCTCTTCATCCTTGCTGTGATTTCTTTCTTTGTGACTAATGATATGACAACAATCTATTAACTTTTCATCAGCTCATAGATCTAAAGATGTACTAAAGAACAGTCAGTAGCACTAAATTTAAGAAGTTGATTCCTTTGGCTCTTTGCCTGTTTATCTACCCTATCTCTGGTTTCTCCCCTCCTGACCCTTATGTCTATGTTGTGCCAGCCTCCTTTTATTACAAAGTCAAGGCTACACAGCACAGTTTTACATGGTAGAAGCCTCCCTTTTTCTTCTTTTCAGTGTACATTAAAATGTTTTATTTCTGTTGAGGGGGAAGACAAGAAAGACACTTCTATTTCTCCCTAAGGGTAGGAGTCTGGCAGCTGCCACTCTTCCCTCACTGAAAGTGAGATGGTGAGTATTCAGTGCATCTTCTGCAGATGCATCACCCCTGTTGCCCCAGCCGCTGAGGTTTGGCATTATGCTGTCGAGGAGCACCCTATTCCCTGAGGAACTGCTGAGGATGGGAGCAGTTGGTCACATTAGAGTCAGCTTCTGTCAAAACAGTAACACCAGCTTCAAAATTAGTTTTTGTATGGGTGCCACAATGTCTAGCATATACTAGTTCTGCATTTTCAAGAAAAGACACATAGGCTTACAGTCCTGTGTTTGTGGCTGGACTAAGTATCACCCACTTTTTGCCAGAGGCTCCCTTTCATGGGGTTACTCTAATACGTGTAACAAAACACCTGCACCTTGTGGAGCTGCAGCATCTGCTTCTGTCTCCTATGCTCCCTTCAGCTTTGAGATTGTCTAGAGACAATGTAGTTTATAGCAGTTCTGGAAATTTCCAGCCATTTGATGACCTAGTGCCTGCATGCATCTGCCCTCTATTTTTCCTTAAAATCGAGTCTTGTGAAAGCTTAGTCTTTTCCTGTAACTGTTATAAACAACACTAATGGAGAAACAATGGCTTCAAATGTGGTGGAGGGCAACCGAGGCTCAAATCTGCTACCTACCTTTGCTGCCCTCACTCAGTAGCCCAGTGTGTCCAACATTGTAGGCAAGTGGCAAAGATGTCTCCAGGTTCTGGTGAATCATTGGCTTTTGGTCTCATGAGGAGATGGAAAATCTGAGATAGTCTGCACAAAAGTGTTCCATCAAATTTTGCAACTGCGTAGCCCACAAGAAAGCTCAGACACTCTTTGTCTTTGAAAAGTTGGATTATTTTACTAAATAACCTTTTAACAGTTACCATCATGATGAGGCTTTTCATGGTGTTCACTGAGATGTCTGACGTTTGTTTACATTGAATGTTCAAAGCCTCATTTGATTTTTTTAAATATTCTCTTCAAAGATTCCTGTGTTTGAAGGTCCTTTGTATACTACCTAAATGCAATGCATCAATATCCATCCTATCAAAATAAATATTTATGAGTCAAACTCATTTGGAGTGTTTCACTATGAGGCCATCCATTTATCCTTACAAAACCCCTAACCAACGCTAAAAAAAAAGACCACTATTTTTAGATGTTTATTTTAAGGTTTTAATAGCATTACTGTATTGACAGTGACTGAATTCCAAATATAGCACTCCTAAAAATGCTCAATTATGGAAATAGAAATGTGAATTCAGTGAAAGGTCACCTAACTTCTTGACTTAACAAAATAAAGATTATTTTTTTTAAGAATCTTACACTTCTTTTTAAACTCAACAACATCTAAATTATTTTCACTGACTGAGATCAAGGCTCCTTAATGAAGCTGCAGGTGGGTGGTCAAAAAAGAAGAGATATCCCTCAAGTTAAAGTTAAAAAGCTAATCAGTGTCCTGGGCTTGGCACTTTCCAGAGCATAAAAACCTCACAGGACTTTTTTCTATGCTGCCACAAAGATGTGATCCAGTTCCATGGCACTGCAGTTAGTTAGGATGGTCCCAGACTTGATGTAGACTGATACCTGGAAACCTGGCATGGCAGTGAAGAGGCCTTTTTGGCATGTATTATGAGGATAAGATGGGTTTGGATACTTCATTTCAAAGGACACTTGCCAGAAGTGCTCTGTGAATCCAGGTTTTGTGTCAACTGAACTACCCAATGTGAAAACTATTTAAAAAACGTTGGAAGTGGTGTCCTCCCCACTAACCCATATTAAGAAAGAAAAAAATCCATCCCATTAAAACAGCACTTGAGGCAGGGAGGAGTGGTTTGAGGTTTGGGGTTTTTTTCATGCTATTGTTATCTTTGATTTGGAAGAATGGACTTTTCTTCTCTGTCAGGTTGATTTAAAATATTTTTGTTAGCACATTGTGCTTCCCTCCGCTTGGGTAGGTACAGTAGCTGGAAAAATCATTATTGATAGGGATTGGTGAATGATTCCTGGTTATGGAATAGAATCACACAATGCTTCAGTATATGCCAGTATCTAATTTTAAACCCAGACTAACAGAGAGACAGAGGAGGGAAGAGAGACAGAAATTGAAAATTCTGATTAAAAAAACCCCAAAAAACAGAACAGAAAAACAGAATTTGTATGGAAAACAAATGTATTTGGTTTTCTGTCTGTAAAGTCAGACTTGACCTATGCTATGCAGTAACACATTCTGCCAAACCACTTGCTAAGACTAAGATAATGACTCCTAAATCTTGAAAAAAATCAAAACAAATGAACAAACAAAACCAAACAAAAATGCCTTTCCTTTTTGATTTAAGGAATCATTTAGTTTGTCAGTACAAAGGCAGCACAGACTAAATGGAGACAAAGAGAGCCAAGATTACACACCCTGCTGGGTTACAATCATGCTAAAACCTGATATTTTAAAAAGATATTTCAACACCAAACCCCTATAAATCCATGATAGTTACAGGTCTGCATGATTCAGGAAGACTAAAGTTGAATTAATGAGGTTTCTGACTAAAATAGGAATATCTACATTGGAGGAAACAATTTACAAAACTACTATGGGAAGCTCAAGCTGTGGAGAGACTCAGTGTAGCTATTTAATTTACTTTACAACTATATTAAGAGAAATAAATAGAACTTTGAAAGACGGTTTATAGCAATATGAGTAAAGCTTAGTCATACTCTAAATTCCATTAGGCTTCAAGAGGATTCACATAGTAATGAAGTAAAAAATGCAGTTTACTTTACATGGTGATTTTTCTCAGGAAAGAAGGACTTCTAACTTCTCTCTATATCTGGCATAGTGATTTTGTAACCTTAACTGTCTTTCTCTAAAGCAGGCCAAAATTGACCACTCATGCCTTCCATTGCCAGTGTATTTAAATATTAACACTTTCAAAGCTTACTTAGTTTACTCTGGATTTGCATTCTGTGCATGAATAGTTCAGGAAAGGTCACAGGGAAGTTGCCATCAGGGTGAAGCTAGAAATCAGAGTTCTTTCAAAACAGGCAGGTGGGAAATGGTTAGCAAAGCAAAACCAGTAAGTGCCACAAAGTACTGCTAAACATATGAATGCAAAGCCACTGACTGCCCGAGACAGTACCAGGATCCACCTGGGGACACACATGATAGAAGTTGTCACAAGGATGATGAAACTTTAGGCAAAGAATACAGTGTGCTTGAGTCTTATCTGAGATGCCTTTGACGAAAGAGAGAGAAGTGTAACTGTCTAGTAACTTGAGCTATGTTAAAACTGGAGAAATATTTTTTTTCTTAAACACAGAATACATCAGATATAGGAATGGGGTTTTTTTCTTCTTCTTCTTTTGCTTCATTTAACATCTTGCTTTCTAAGTTGTAGATGTTAACACATCACAATTTTCCCTCTTTCTAGTCATTGATTTGACTGTTTAGAAAATATGACTGGTGATTCTAATAGTGAATAGTGGAAATGAATATTTCAGATACTGATTTTCATATGCTGTAGGACAATACTAAAGCTTGTGTCTCTGCTCCAGGTTCTGCTCTCCTCCAGCTGTTTGGAGAAGGTCCTTGGGCAGCCAGTCCTATACAGTCCCCCTGCAACACTTGTGACCAGCTCCTTAAGAGCAGCTTCTCTGCCTGTTGATCTGAATAGCGGCAGTGTCAGCAGAGGAGGAGACTCGGGTATTTCACAGATGACAGCTCAAGAAAATGAAGTTAATGGAGTCCTAGGCTCTATCATTAGCAACACAGTCCCTCGCATCATCATCATTCCTACCTCAGAGACCAACCTATTTCAAGAGGAGCTGGAAGAGGAAGAGACTGAATTATTCCACTTTCATGACAAAAAGAGCAATCTCCTGGACTTGGAAGGGCTTAGCTCATCCATGGAGTTCCTTGAAGCTGTTGAGAAATTTCTATCATAAGTTTGTTAAAAGCAAAATTTCCAGTAATTATTTTCATGGCATCTTCTCCGCTTAATTATACCAAATAACCAAAGCCTTGTAGGTTAGATCATCAGACTTCTTGTATGTTTATACACTAGTCACTAGGCAGCTTTCAGATTTATCTTTGTCCAGACCAGCTTAGACATGGAAACAGTCTTTATTTCAGATTGTGCTGCAAGAAACAAGCAGAGGAAGATCTGGCAAACATGATGAAGTGACATCGGTAAAGTCAGCTGCCTGCTTTGTGAGCCCGATTTGTAACCACAGATAGAGTTGCCAGCAGAAAAGTGACCAAGCAAGAGCGGGAGCAACTGCTGAATGTTTCTGCTACCTGTGCATGAAAGGTCATTCATGTTTTGGCAGCTCTCTTCTGGATTGTGATGGGAAGAGCCATGAGACCACAGCCTCCAACAGCCCCAGCAGCAACTCAAGATAGCTAGATGATCTGAACTATCTTTTAATCACATTCTTTTCAGCATTGTTTCTGTTTTGTTTTTTAAATAATCATCTTGCTAAATGTAAACTAAAAAATTGATGGTGTAAGTGGGAAGAGACTGCTCGCTTTTAAAGTTTAATGCTAGAAGTCTGGATTTTACCTCAGCATTAGCACAGTCACCTGAATGTCAAAATGCAAAGTGCTATATGCTGAAACATGCACTGCTACCTGTAGAAGCATTTAGAGCACCTTCAGAGTTACAGCCTTGATTAGATATATATGACTCCCAATGAGTCTGTAATTGAAAGGGTGAACATTCACAGCTGGCTTGACAAGCAATTGATAAAAATAAAGCCTTGGCTGCTATATTTCACTTGTCTCTTCAGAGGAGATTCTCCTCTCTTCCTCTAAAATAATCCAGCTGATTATCTTCTCCTACAGGTCACTTACCAGAGGCCTTCAGATTGGGTAAAACATCATCTCAGGAAGAAAACTCCTCAGTACTGTGGTGTCTGCTACAGGATCGACAGTCAAATCATTATCTGTAGTTATTCATTGTGTTTGTTTTATCTGTGCTTTACATTATTACTCAGATTCACAAGACTCTCCTAGATTTTATTCTTAACTGCATTTTCCCCTTCATTACTCGTTTTTCCTTTTGTGATAACATATTCTCCACATCCTCCATTTCAATCTCTGGCTTTCAAATACAGGCAGTAAGTTGAACTAGATTGTTCTCCAGGTAATATCGGTATATCATAGTAGAAAGTAGGCATTTCTCCAGATATAATCCTGCAAATATTTGCTCCAGTGAGGCTAGTAGCATTCAGATAGCCAACAAGAGAGTGAGAGTTTATGTTCATGGTCTCAGTTTATTCCCCTGACTGTATCCTAGAGAATGCAGAAACCACTGGCAGCATTTCCAGGTTTTGTGCATGCACTGGCTGGTCTCGAGAAGTAATTTCTCTTTTCTTGTTCTCCTGATGCAAAAAACCAGATGGAAAGCATACAGGTACTTTTTGATTTTCTTTTTTTTCATTACAAAACAATATAAATCTTGTTTGAAAGTAGCTAGAGAGGAACACCACTGAAGAGCACACTAAATCCCAAAGTAGCACAAGTTAGAAAGAAATGCCTCCAGCCTTACAGACCCAAGACTTTGCAGGGTACTAGCACAGCAGACCTTTGAGAGGACTGAGACACTTGCTTTTTGTCTAGGCTATATTATTTTAAGGAAAAATTCCCAACACCAGCAATATGCCCTCGTGGCCTAGAAGGTCAATGGCATCCTGGGATGCATCAAGAAGAGTGTGGCCAGCAGGTCAAGGAAGGTTCTTCTCCCCTTCTACTCTGCCCTGGTGAGGCCTCATCTGGAGTCCTGTGTCCAGTTCTGGGCTCCTCAGCTCAAGAGGGACAGAGAACTTCTGGAGAGAGTCCAGCGCAGGGCCACCAAGATGATCGGGGGGCTGGAACATCTTTCATACGAGGAAAGGCTGCGGGAACTGGGGCTGTTCAGTCTGGAGAAGAGGAGATTGAGGGGAGATCTTATTAACATTTACAAATATCTATATGGTGTCAGGTGGTTGGGATATCCCTTCTTTTTATAGTAGCTAGCAACAGGACAAGGGGTAATGGGATGAAGCTGGAACACAAAAAGTTCCACTTGAATATAAGAAAAAACTATTTCAGTGTGAGGGTGAGGGAGCAGTGGCACAGGCTGCCCAGAGGGGTTGTGGAGTCTCCTTCCTTGGATGTCTTCAAGACCCACCTGGACATGTTCCTATGCGACCCGATCTAGGTTGAGCTGCTTCTGCAGGGGAGTTGGACTAGATGATCTCTAAAAGTCCATTCCAACCCCTATCATTCTATGATTCAATGAACACTGGTGGGTTGCAGAAGTGACTGCTGAGACAGGCTGCCTATTGTGATGCTAACACTCTTATTGCTGCTGTTATTTGAGGTACTTTGATGCCTAGAGACTCTCATGAGAAACAAGGCCAACATACTTCCTTACCTTGTAGAGAAGTGGAGGGAAAGGGTGATGGAACTATGCCATGCATGTGGTTGTTTGCGTGTGGCCCTGGTACATGGTGCCAGGGGCACAGTCCGGGCAGCACCATGCCACGGTACCCATAGCTGGGCCACAGCTGTGGTACCCACAGCTGAAGGCTGTTACCATCAGGTGCACATGATTCTTGGAATCATGACAAGGTCATCTGCAATCAGCTCAGCATTTTCCAAAGATAGCTCCTGCATTTGAGGACTGGTGCAGTGAGCGGGCAGTTTGGGGCAGCTGCCAGGGACTGGGATGGGGATGTGCTCACCTGCAGCTCCTCGGTACTAGGCTTTCACCCGGTGTGTGGTCTTGATCACAATGAGTAATCAAATGTTAATTAAACATAACATTCATGGAAGACAGGGGAGGCTTTTTCCTAGGCTAAATATTCTGTCCTGCCCTCTAAGATTCTTTTCAATTTTTTTGCTGAACTCACTCTGATTTTTTTTCCCCCTCTGTCAACAGTGCAGTCAGTGACTTTACTTCTTCTTGCATTTAATATCCTCAGCTGCTGTAGCTCATTTTTTCATGAGTCAGATGTTGGGATATGACAATACAGCTTCCAAGTCTTATACTTGACTTTTACTGTTGTAATTACTCTAAACGTATTTGGAGTTCCATGATATAAAAGCATACCCTGGAGCAGATTTTACACTCAGACAGAATTGTGCTAGTAAGACTGTAGGCAGGATATTGCCTATGGGATGAAGAAAATAGGACTTAAACTATCAGTCAACAAACTCTTCTGTATCCAGATAAAGTGTTGCATTCTACTTGTTAACCTACAAGATGACTTTCCAGTGATGTTTGCATATGTTCTGGTACAATAAAGTGTCTCAGAAAACTAGTGGACTTGAGGTATATGCAAAGAAGTGTTTCACCTTTGTATTGGTAACGTCATATGCTGTTAGTACTGTTGCTTCTGAAGCTAATGTCAAGATTACTGTTTATTTCAACTGATGTAGGCTAGAATGCCAAACGAGCTAGTAGTAGAGAGATAAAACATAAAGTTGCATGAAATATCAGACAGACTTATTCCATTCACTGTGAGATTTTTGCAGAAGCATCAGTTACAGAGTGAATTATTCTTAAATTGACTACCACAATGCAGAAAAATTTTACAAACTTCTCCTTTGCCACGTTAGAAGAGATGGCAGATAAAAATGTACAATATTGACTGTTGCTTCTCATTTCACAAAAGAATGTATTAGTTCACTCAAATTGAATAAAAAAAAATCTTAGGAGTTAAACTAAATTATTCATTGTTTGTTTTTCTTATTTAATCATTAATTTCAGGAGCCATGAGGATGAATGAAAATGTCAAATCAAAGCTTTTGAAACCTGTGCTCTAAATAGTAAGGTACATATATAACTTTATTTACATGAACAACTGCTTTCCCACCATTTAGACTGTTCATGTGCCTATTTGTGTACAGAGCATCTAAAATTAACATTGACTGACTTGGTAAAATCTGAAGTTGCTCAGTAACTTTCAAAATACAACAACTTTAACTGGCATGTCAGGAATCAGGCAGATAAAATTGAAAAAAAAAATAGCCAAAGTCAATACATTAGAACTGTGACAGTAGTTTTTGATCTTTGTCCTGAATCTGAATTACAATTAAGCAGCAATTGTTAGTTTCTACTAAATTTTTGTATAGCACAGTTGTAGGATATGTTCCCTCATGACTAACAAAAAATCAGATAAGTATAAACATTGTATTTTATCGTGAACAATGAATTTACTTTTTATAGTTAAATCAATTATTAGATGAAGGTTTCAAATAAGAAGAAAAATTATTACTGAATCTTTATGAACCTTGCTGCCTTGGGTTGCTATAAGGCAGGATCTAATATAATTTTCTTCCAGAAGACTCATTCCGTTCCCAGACATTCATTGATTTCCTTCCTTTCAGAAGACAGGCATGAGCAAGAAAAATCTTCCACTCTGCTATCTGAAAAATGTTTATGTTGCGATGCACAAAACTGGAAAATAGTGGGAGGCAAATACCCTATTTTTAAAATTTCCTTACTCTTCTCTACCCCACTCCCCCACCTCCAGCTGCTCTTTACTGATCCCTTGTGCAGGTTATCCTTGATAATTTTAATCTGGTTCTTTCACAAATATCTGAAAGCTATGCAAGCTAGTGGGGAGCTGGAAACTTCAGTGTGTGCTATGCAGTGTTTTAAGTGTGAACTTCTTTCTTGCATAATAGATCAAAACTGACCACAGTTCAGCAAGTATATGTGCCAGGTAGCTGCAGGATGAAGTCAGACAAGGTGGAAGCAGCTGAGATGCAGCTCTCTCTCCCAAGGCATCTCAACACAAGCTGATGATTATTTCTCACTTTGCACCTCATCCATAGCCTCAGTCTATACATCAGTGTTCTGCTTGCATACCTTGAATGGATACTAGAGTATTTAAGTGGAGAGCTTGGAGCTGAGATGCCTTTGTTCTGCCTACCGTGTTTATCTGTGCATTAAGACACATTAGGGCTTACTAAGAATTCGAGTGTCTGTCCATATATTTTAGTTGCTTTATGATGTGTCTGCATTGTATCTGCACTCTAGTTGCATATGATGCTATATATGGTAACAGGACATGAAAAGTTTACTGCAAAATGTCAAAGTCAAGCTTTGACACCAAAAAAATCCACCACTACTAATTCGCTCCCTGTGCCAGCATGGGGATATATCTGCATGCCAGCAATCCTTCATGGTAAAATCTCCAGAGAGACAGTTTCTGTAGAGGAGAAAGTCTTTTACAATACATTGACATCTTTATTCTTCAACATTTTTACTCTTTATTTGTGGTTACGTATCATGGAGACATTTTAAAAATCAGATGTGTTCTTCATCTTAAAGCAAAGCTTCAGAAGACCCATGACCTCTTCAAGACCTTGTGCTTGATGGAACAAACCAAAGGCATAGGTAAAAATCCAAGAAGAGATGGACTACTGTTATTACCAGTGGTGCACAGTCCTTAGGGTGATACACATCAGCCCTTGCCCTCCATGCCAAGGTGCAGGTCTGTTCTCCATGGAACAGTCAGACACATGTGCTAGTGGGTGCATGTGAAAATTGTATTTTCCAGAAATTCATAGGGAACTAAGTGTGGATAGATTTTCATGGGGACTGCAGAAGATGCCTCCCTAGAGCTTCTTCTTGCCAAATTTCAGGCTCCTTTCTACTGTGAGCAGGTGGTAAAGCTCTTCAAAGGAACAGATGGATTTATTTAACATTAACAACCAATTTTCCATGGGTGTGCTCTTGGAAACAAATGATCCTTATTTCCTGAGATGGAGGGGAAAAAAAATCCTGTCCAGAGCAGAATATAAGCATGGAAAATGTGAGACTGAACACATTTGAGTCCAGTAAATGTAAAACAAATGAAAACAGCAGCTTATAGTGGAAATTGTTGAGCCACCAGGAGTGCAGCAAAATAGCCATCTTCATAAAAGATGTAAAAATCTGTATCCAACCAATTAATACACCCAGGTCTTTTTGTCTAACCCCAACTATGGACAACTCAACAGAAATTAACTTGGAGCCGCCAGAAGCTTTGTCATGTTTGAGTCACTGTCACCAGACTGTCTGGGCCACCAGCATATGGAGGAAAGTGGGATGAAAAGTTTCTCTTATAAGAGCAAACCTCATTTTCTTTGTCAAACCCAGCAGAAAAAGACTGAGGGGGATATGACTGTTATTTTTACATCTGTATGGGGAGGAAACAGGCTATTCACACAAAGTGTCAATTTTGGCAAAGGAGTAAGTTAGCATAAACTGTCTGTGTATTAATGTATTCTGAAAATTACATGGAGTTTTCAGTGCTGCGATGGGATTTCTTTTCAGCCTGGGGCATGTGTGTTGTGAGGACATAAAAGAAACCATTGTTTCACACTGAGCTCAAGCCTCATATGAGCAGTGTCATCCAGACAGCTGTAGCCCCAGTGCCCGCATCCGTGGCCAGTCTCAGACGCTGATTGCTTCAGTGGAATAATAATAATATTTGAAAAGTGCAAATACCCACAAAAAACCCAAATCCTGGTATTAAAAAAGTCTTGAAATGACTGACTTGCTGATGATTTTAAATAGGCTCAGTGCATGGGTGACTGTCAGGAGAGTGCACAAGGCAGGAGTCTTGCTGGAGATATGCTGCAAATTTTCTGACAGTGTACTGCCATCAAATAACTCATTCCAATTTGCTGAGGGGAAAAATTACTGAGTGACCGGTAGGATCTCTGTCATCCTTTCTGCAAATTTTAGTGGAAAAATTTCCTGTCCCCTAAGGTATTTTGCAATTTGGTAATAACTTGAGTTTCAGCTACCTGGAAGGATTGAGTCTGCATCTTGTTATACTTCTCACCATCATGCTGCCTAAAAGCCACACACATCTCTAGAGCTGGGAGTTGAGCTGGTTTGGCTTTCTCCTCCTGGCTCCAAATTGTGTTTACAGAGTAGCTTAAGAGCTTACTTTTCAGCATCAGAGTCCAGCAGCAAGTGGCAAACCTCCTCACAGGACCCTGGGACTCTCTGCTACATGCCTTGTCCTTCCAGACTTTAGTCTACCAGATGTGCTAGTCTGTGAGGCCAAGGGAAAGATGTAAGAGAAAATAAGCCTTCTGTGGTTTTCCACGGTTTCACTATCTCACCTATTTTAGAAGTGACTGGCTGTTTTTGTTTTGTTGTTCTTGGTTTGGTTTTTTTTTTTTCTCATGGCTGCCTTGCCATTCATCTCTGTTGGCGTAGGGTGCTTCCTCAGAAAGCCTTTGGGTTTACGCTGGTCTGAAGTTATTTTCATTGTGTGATGATGTTTCCTGGAACAGCTTCTGAGTGATGCAGAAGGTGTCTGACAGAGGTTCTGTCCTTCATGGTTTGGTTGTCTTGCCACACTCTGGTGCTGCTGGTGCGTCCAGATATTTGCTTTTGGATGAAGATCCTCTCGCCCAGCAAGAATTAGCAATGAAGATTTCCAGAGGAGAAACTCTCATGGCATGTTTCCATTTTGACTGAGGTGCTGTTTCCAAACTTGTGTAAGAAAAGCACTTAAAATGGAAAATTTGGAGGCTGATTTTAACCATCTCACAAAGTCTGCTGGTTTTAACCTCTCTTCTTCATATGCCTTTGTTTCAGAAAAGACTGTGTGCACTGCTGGAATGTCATTGGTGTTAAGGTACTGGAAACTCTTATGACACAGGCTACAAAGAAATCAGCAGTTCCAATCACCCAAGGGAAAAAAAAAAAGAGAAAATCAATCTGTATGTGGGAATCAATGGAGGTGTCAAAGTAAAGGGCAGGTAGTAATGAATTCTCCTCCATTGTGCTCCTAAAGTCCAGGCCTGGACTCTGGCAAACACAGTGAGGCTCAGAACAGGTGGCTGCGAACACTTAAACAAACCAGGCTATAAAATAATCATGAAACTGGGAGAATGCAGAGGACTACCACAGTGGATTTTCAGGAACCTTGACCTCCTTTTCAAGCTTTGTTCTCCAGCTGAATAGACAGAAACATGACTTTTTGCACACAAAAATGAAACAAAAGGAAGTCATATAGATCTAAACCAAGGGTCCAGTTGACTTAACATCCTGTCTCCATCAGTGACCTGCAACAAGTGCCTAGGAAAAGAAGCAAAACCAGTACTGATACTTTCCTACTGTGGTCTCCCAGCCTTCAGTATTTCTGTGCCAGAAATTGTCAAAAACAATCTTTTACAAGCCTCTTTTTGGCCCCCTCCTTTCCCACTCCTGTGTGTCCCTGCTCTCTGCCTCCTCTTCCAACCGCATTTCTGGGAAGCTGGGAAAAAGCCTGAAAAACTTGAAGCTGAAATGTGATATGCTTGCAGGTAAAGAGTATCCACAAAATATTTACAGGTTATTTAAGCAGTTGGCAAGAACTTTGGGAAATAACTTATCAACAGACTGTCTCCCAGCTCTTCTGAGAGGGAGGAAAATGTAATCATCCTCATTTAACATTATCAGAGGCTGAGAGGAAATGTGCCCAAACGGTAGCAGACTTATGGTAGTCTCCTCCCCAGCCCAAGCCCAGACACTAGACCCTTCACCCTCCTTGACTGCAGCATGTGGTCAAAATCACTAAAATACTTGAGTTTCAGCTGTAGGAAAACATAAAAAGCAGGAAAGGAGATCAAATTTTTGCTATTTAATGTTTCTACATGTACAATGCAGTGAATTTTTTGAGTCAAACACATAGCTGGAATTTTCACCAAAACATAGGTCTGGGTCCCACTGGATCAGTAGGATATTGTAGGATATCAGTAGGATATCAGTAGGATATCAGTAGGATATACTGAGGATCAGTATTATCCTCAGCCCTTAATCTGGCATGCCTCATCATATTTTTTTTTCATAATCAGTTTGGAAAAATGCTGTCCAGACTTCTATTCCAGCATATAGGATATTTTCTTTTTTGCATTGTAGCCATCTAGTCTCAAGGTTATAAAACATTGACAATGACAGCGCAAGTCGCAGCACCTTGTGAATGTGCTGCATGGGATGTTGTGTTAGAAAATGAGTATTATGCTTATATTGTCTTTGGAAGGAAACAGCTGAGGGTGGCATAAGTTTGAAGACACGCAGCACATTCACTTAAATGTCCTCGTATTGCCCTGGCAAAGCATGAGTGACAAACACAATTCCCAGTGCCCATACTGCCTCTGCCAGCACAGCGTGACAGAGATGCCACTGCAGGCAGGTATCTTCTCCCTTAAGCACATAGATGGGTGCACAAGTAAAAGTCTTGGTCTATTTTTGGTGCAGCAAACTCCAAAACCCCAGAAGTTTTTAGGTTGTAAGCCCTAGCTGGTTTTCTGCATCCTAGAGTGGCTAGGAGCAGCTGATGAGCTGCCTTATCAGGAGATACTCATCTGCCTAGAGCTAGAGAGTGGAGAACTGACACTTTCCAAGGGCACCCTCTGGTCTATTCAGGTCAACAATAGCTTGGGTGAATATATTTTCTGTCTATCTATCTGCTGCAGTCTAGGGAGAGAACAGTATTGCTTGCTTCAGCGTGTGTGACCCTTGTTTCCCTTTGCCAATGTGTCTCATTGGGATGACCTAAACATGAGCGAGTGAGGCAAGTCTTTCCCCACACAGGCTGGACGGAGAGAAAAGCAGCGGAAGGCTGCTCTATTTTTAGCTGCCTGAGACATGCAGACCTCATGGTGATGGGGAGCAGATAATTACATAAGAAGTCATACTAAGATGTGCTATTTAAGTCTCTCTGGTCTCTTCCTTATCTCAAGTGCAGTACTAGCAGTTCCCGCTCGGAATGCCCGTAATCAAAATATAACCTGTTTTCTCAGAATTCATTACATGAAGTAATAGTCTATTTAATGAGTTTCTCTTCTCCATATGCTGGCCAATACAGTTAGCTACTGCTGTAGTGGCTGTATTGGTATTGCCAGATCTGTTGCAGCCCCACAGGAAAAATTGTGGAGTGAACAAAAGGTCATTAACCACTGGGAAAGAGGGCTTGTTTTTGAGCAGACTGTCAAATCTTAACATTATTGCCTCCAACCCATTACTGATGCCCCTATCAAGAGAAGGTTTTCTACACAGAAAATGCACCTAAAAAACCCATTCCATCAGTAACTTCTGCTTCTGTAGCTAGTATGTCATGATGCTTTCATGTCACAATGACCCAAAATGCACCCACCCATGCACCACCCGCCTGTCCGTAACAGCAGCCTGGGGCAGACAGGCACGACCTTGGGCTTAGTCTCTTTCCTTCCACAACACTGGTATTTCAGGGATATTTAAAACTCCTCATGATGGATTTAGGGATTTTTTTTTTATCATGCTCGAACCTCTATCTGTCTCTCACTGAGCCACTCTCTACACAAAGTTTGGCATGAATGTCTCCACACCTACTTCATGGGGGGGTTTGCCAGTAAAAACACCTCTTCCCAGTTCCACTAGCAGCAAAGGAGTGGAGCAGTGAAAGCATGGAGGCTGTTTTATACATAAAGAACAAGGGAAGTTGTAAGGTCCTTTAATGGCATTATTGATGGAAAAGCCACATATGTTACTGCAACTCGAGACAGCCATCTCTTTAAAAAATATAACTTTTTATTCTCATAATGCTCTAAAGCACTGAGAGGAAACAAGTCCATTAAAAACAAGGCAGTGGCCTGCAGCTCCTGGGAATGTCCTGTGCCACATGCCGCAGGAGTGCTCTTGGATTTCAGGTGACGCAGAGACTATATCCAGCTTCTGGGCACCAGGGTGAATGGAAACACTTCTCACTGCATTAAAAACAAGACTCCAGCCATCTAAACACAAGCAGTTGGTTGGTAGTTGCAGAAGAAACCAGAAACGCTCGCTACAAAGGTTTCTGTTGTACTACACATCAACCGCAATAGATTTTGAGAGTGCATGAAAGGTCTCTCTATTTTTACATAGCAGAGTGAAAGTGTTAGGTATCTGCAGCAATATTTAGTCCAAAGGAAAGTGAAATTGAATCTGAGTGACATAATAAGAAAGTGTCTGGCAAAGCCCTGGTCCGGAGGAAACACAGCAGGGATCAGTGCCTTCTAAAATTCTATTTTTAAGATTAATATGCAAGGGACCTGAAAGTTTTAGTACAGCTAACAGCTATTGTATAGTGGGGGCACGCTGTTTTTTGAGGGGGAAGACAGAGGTCTTGGCATTTTAAAGCATGAAATGTATGGACCAAAAAGTGAGAGAGAAAATTTTAGTGGTGAAAGCTGAAACTTGGAAGAGTTTCACAGAATAGAGCAGTGATCAGGAATACAGTGGGGAAGAAGCAAGTGTAGAATAAATGGAGGCAGGATGAAACCTACCTAAAGCTGCCACAGCAGGGTAACCTGGAAAACAATTCACCATAGGTTTCAGCTCTTGAGTCTTTCTTTCAGACACTCTTTGGCTACAGCTTTGACATCATGACAGGTGTCTTGAGTTAATGTCAGGCAACACCAGAGTGATTTTGCTCCCCTTTACAAATTGGGGCTGGAAGGTTTTCTTTTTGTAAACAAAGGTTTGAAGAAACAGCTTTGAGTCAGGTAATGCTTATTTTTTGTTTTCCTGAGTTCCTACAAGAATTAAATAATGGAATATTTCAGTGTTAACAAAATAAGATGTGACAAATGAGAAATCTTTCAAATGTACTGCAATGAAAGACTCAAAAGAAAAGGCAAATTTGAAGGGACAGGTAATGTGGTTGCAGACAGCATCCCTTCATTGTAGGGACATGCCTGCCAGCAAGGACTTTAAGTGTTCTGCATATATTTATATATATATATGTTCTTAACAAATACAATGATGGAGAAATTGTTGGAGGGACAGCTTTCTCCTTGTTGCTCTCTCTGGCTGAGCAGCATGCTGTAGTCATTTAACCGTAGACTGATGGTTGTCACAGCTCTGCTGCCCCTGACATCCCTCTGTAATAGCCCAATGCGGGCAGCAAAGGGAGCTTGGGGGCATGGGAGTCTCTGTTGCTTCTCACTTATGCAGGCTCTGGTTTGTGTTCTGCTTTGCACCTTCCTCCTTCCAGCATAGATTTATCTTCTTAAGGCCCAGAGAAAATGGTACAAAGTGGTTACAGGGCTATTTTCCCAGGAGAAAATCTTCAGTACGTGTCTGTAGTTTAACCCCTTCTTTGTATACAAGGCATCTATGGGATTTCTCAGCTGCTTTTATTAGTGTAAGAGATACTGAATCACAGAATCATTACGATTGGAAAAGACTTTTATGATTATCGAGTCCAACCACTAACTTCACACTGCCAGGCCCATCCCTAAACTAAACCATGTCCCTCAGCACCTCATTTACATGTCTGTTGAGTATCTTTAGAGACAGTGACTCCACCACATCTCTGGGCAGCCTGTCCCAATGCTTAATAACCCTCTCAGTGAAAAAGTTCTTCATAATGTCTAATCTAAACCTCCTCTGGCACAACTTGAGCCCAAAAGCTGTGGTAGAAGATGTGTAGTGCTTTTTTTCAATCTCAGATATTCATCAGCTACAACTGTGAGGTCTGGAAAAAAATGTCAGCACCGTGTTTTAGTCTGTCCTGCAGTCCTTGGTACTTTTTTACACCTGGACATTATTTATTTATGCTCAGATTAAAAAATGCTCAGTGTGTGCTACCAGATACCTTCAATGACTGGAGCTGCATAAAGCTGAACTTTTACAAAATCACCGTTGATGATAACTTTTGCTGCAGCCAGCAAGAAGTAGAGCACAGGCTCCTAACAACCTTGTTGTAACAAAGTAGCTTGAGATAAAATTTTCATGAAAACAATTAAATTCTATAGACAAAGAAAAATATCTCTTTTTTTCTGCTGTGTCTTTGAAAGCTTGCCTTTGGAATACTAATAATAATACAGGAAGGCATCATTAAGTCAGTGAGTCCTACAGGCAAATTAAGCTTTTAATCAAGATTCTCCTTGGTCATCGTGCTTTGCATCCCATTAATTGATGTGTTTTGCCAAAGAAGCACTCATGATGCTGTTACCATATTACTGCTGGTGTTAATATCTGGTTGTAATGATATCAGTGGGAAGCATGCTAGCAGTGATGAGGAGGTTAGAAGGAGAGATAGACAAAATTTATTTTTTGGAGTTATAAAAAGACAGAAAGGATACTCTGCCACCTTACTTGTCTGCTGTCAAGAACCGATTCTTTAGTGCAGTAAAAAAATCCCAACTTAATCAGTATTCATGGCCACCCATCATGCTACTGGAAGATAATGGATGAGATAGCAGTAGCAGTTCGTATTAAGGCACTAGATACAGAAAATGTAGCTATTGATAATAGTTACTCATTTTTTGATTAATTCTTTTCAGGGTCTTTTCTGGGAGAGACTACATCGTTAGTTGTGTTCAGAGATACAAAGGAATTTATCAAGAACTTATCAACTTATATCTTACTTGAAGAGCAATCAGTCTTCTAAAACCAGATATTTTTTAAGTCATGCTTGTCATGCTATTCCTGGTTCCTCTGACTTGCAGGAGAACCAATAGTGGCCATGCATCCTAAATGCAAGGTGAGCATAAGCAAGAAAAAGTCAAAATCAAATTGCTGGCTCTGTGCTGTGCTCTTTCAGGGTAAATTTATTTTATTTTTATATAAGCCATTGTTCAAGCACATTGCCCAAAGAGAAGCAATTTTTCCTTGGGGATTATTATGGCCCCCTTATTTTCCATTTTTAACTGGTAAAAATGGAAATATTGCTCCAAGGATGTCTCAGGATCCCATCTGTTACCTAAAGCTGAGAGATGGAGGAACTGGAGGTTAAAGTTCAAATTCAGCTTCCTGTGAGAAAGCAGAGCTGAGATTCCTTAAGCATGTTAAAACTTTGCTTTATATGGTTTGTTTGTCTCCTAGTTCTCATGAAATACTTCTAAAAGAAGTATTTACATCTTTGGTTTCTATGCTTCCTTACTGAAGGCAACAGAGTCAATCGCATCTATGGCTTGGCAGTTCTCCCTTTTTTCCATTTTTTCCTTTTGCTGTTTTCCAGCACTTTCCTAAATATAGCCAAATTTTTAAAAACTCCAGCATAACAAAGCAAACTGATGGAAAAGGATCTCTGGGCCATGTAGTACAGCCACAGGGGAGAGCAGGAGGAAAAACACAACAGAAAAACCAGGCTCTCAGCCTTCTTAGAGTTTGATCAAGAGCAAACTGAGAGGCAGTCTTAAAACACTGACAGTCTTGCATGATTCAAGCAGCTGAACTAAGCTGCTTGGTTACGTTTTTGCAATATATTATATGCAGCATTGAATATTTAATGGCCATTTGCCTAATGGAAAAGACAATGCATGGGCCAGATTAACAGAGGGAAAAATGGACTGCTTTTTCTCTCTTTTGCTGGCTTGGTTCCAGCTACTTTGCCACATAATATATATATCTAGCAGAGTAGAACTAAGGTAATAGAACAATAATGGATATTTCAAGTAGAGGAGAATGTTGTAATGAAAATTGTGTCTAAAGTTTGCTTTGCTACAAGAAGAAAGAAACAAGCAAGTAGAGCATCCCCTTCTCCCTCCTCTGTCACCTGGAAGGGGAGACCTTGGAGCTTCTACCTCTTCCAGCAAAGGCTCCAGGGCACCTGACAGCCAAGGAGGAGCTACATATTGCAGAGAAGGGAGCTCTGGAGTGAAGATTTTCTTTCATTTAAATTGCAAAAGTAGAAAAGCTACACTGAACTTTTCAGTTTTGGTTTGTTGAGTTATGAAGAAATACAGAGCCTGAGTCATGGATTCTTAACAGCCATTCAAGAAAGAAACCAATTTGGCTGAGTTATTTGTAATTTTTTTTTTTCCAATTCACTTGATCTGGAGATCACTGCAACACATTAAATAGAAAGTCATGAGGTTACCATTCACAGAGTTACTTTTCCTAGTAGAACCATGTTTTAAAGCAGCAGGACTGACAGCCCCTCATCATGGCAAGGCTGTAAATATTCGGTCATCACTTCACTCAGAGTGCAGAGGAGTGGCAAGAAAAGAATGACCAAAAGCATTCCCAGAAATACGCTGCCCTGAAGATTCTTTGTTAAATAGAGGCTGTGCCAACACATTGCTCTGACAGCCTTGTATCACTATTGAGATATTCCCACTGATTTATTCTCTTTATCTGCATTCCCATGTGTGAATTCTGTATCTATCTTTGTTTGCCTTCAAGACCTATATACCTAGGCTAAATTTTACAGGATGCTGCAAGCAGCAGTTCAAGGCAAAGACAAATTTGTACTCTCCTCTTTTCAACCAGTCTTACTGTTCTTGTCTTACACTTTGAAAGCATATTGGGGTTTTGAGTTGTGAAGGGTTTTTTAAAAAAAAAAAAAAAAAGTTTATAAAGATTTATCCACTGTCTGTAACTCTGCAGGAATTAGTCTGGGTATCCACTTTTCACAATGCATGTGGCTGGTCCTGTTTGTTTGGACTAGTGTCTGAGGATTAAGAGATTTGGGAAAACTCATTCACTCTCATTCTTTCATGATCCTCTCAGTTGCTCTGGCAGAAAAGGGGGGAGATGGAAACAAAGACATATGGCTCTTTACACCATGCTCCTCACAACCAGCAAAACCTTCCACTTGTCACTTGATAGGAACCAGCAGGACTCCTGTATGATGGGCTTGCACCCAGTCTGCCTTTTTCCTAGCTGCACTGTTGGACTTTGTGTCATAATTTTGACATTGAGTCCTTCAATTTGGCTGAAAAGTCTGACTTTTTTTCTACTGTGCTATTGTACAGCTGCTAAATAGGCACTGTGAGGAAATACAACTGTATACCTGCTGCTGAAAGTGGACACTGTTAAATTCATTATAGCTGCTTATTCAAACCAGTGAAAAGAGAAGCTTCTGTTCTGAGGCTCATTATGCATCCAGGATCAGAAGTCCACTTCTTCTACTGAAGATCAGTAGAAACCACTTCTTGCACCTTCAGGGGTTTTTATTGTGGGTTTACAGCAAATTCAGTCAACTTAGAAGTTGCATGTTACTGTATATAAGGCTGTGATCTGCTTTTTTGTGCAAGTAAACTTCTTTGCACAAACATTGTATAGAAGAATCGGTTACCAAGTTGCTGTGAAAAGCAGCACAGCCTGTAATAGGTGAGGTTTTGTACTTGTCAGCAGATGTGAATTCTTTGAGGCTTGGTCTCCTTCCCCACTGACGTGATGGCAGCCAAATGGCTTCTGTAAATATTCTTCATGGACACTGTTGTGGAAAAGCAAGCCCTTGGGCATAAACTGCAGCTTTACCCATCAGCACTCTACTCCCACAGGCACTCGTGGGAGAAGGCCTCTTGGGTAGCCAGTGAAGTCTTCTCAAATGTGATTTGGAAAAACACTAGGTGTCACCAGTGAGGGATTTTTTTTCTCGTCAGTAACATCTCCGTTTGAGAACCCACAGGAACGCTATTGACAAGGCATCTTGATATGTTTTTATAGGCAAGTCAGAAAGACGCTCTGAAATTCCTGTCCCAGACAAGTCTAGTCAAGAGTTCAAGTTGTCCAGTAAAAACCATGTCATGATTAGGTTTGATTTTTAAGTGCATAGAAAGCTATATTTAAAATCCTACTTTTATGAAGAATAAAAGCATAATTAAAATACCAAGTGAAATAGAATTTGTCCTTTATTTGGTTTTGAGTTATCAGCTAGATCTTATTGAGGATTTTTTTTTGTTTCTCTCTGTTACTCTTTTTCCTGTCTGCATGAATCTCTCCCTGTTGCAGTGCCAAGTTCCTAAAATAAAATGGGAATTACCTTGTTGTTCAAAGAGGCTATTTTCTGCCATTGCAACAAGAACAGCAGTGCACTAGCAGTGCACAGCTCAGCCTCCTTGTCTGAAAGGAACTTTCTGTTACCAAAGAGGGCAGGGAACTCACTAAACTGATTAGAAAAACAAAACAAAACAAAAAAAGCAAAAAAAACCACACCAAACCAAAAAAACCCAAACATAAACATTACAAGGAATACAGAGACAAATATGAGGAGCCAAAGTTGCCCCAACAGCTTTCAAAGAGATTTAAATGCTGCAGGCAGGGAAAAAAGAAATCTATTTTTGCCTCAACTCTGACTTCATTGTCCCCTGCTGAGTCTTCCAAACCCCAAAGAAGAAAAGAGTTGGGTTTTTTTTGCCAACAAAGAGGCAGCTACTTTTTTTCATCCTATGGAATGATCTCTTTTTCTCTCCCTCCTGGTCATCTCTGCTGCTAAGATTACAAGGATGGAGGTGGCAGCCAGAAAGAGCCAAGCTCCAAAAAGAGAAAAGTACTTTTATCTCTGTTCCTCTTACTTTCCTAGACATGTATGTCTATGTATTGATACTAAATAGGAGTTTTTTTCAGTATTCTCTCTTTTTTGGACATCCACTCTCTGAGCTGCTAGGAGTCATAGGGAGGTTCATCTGTTTGTGTTTAGGGATTAAACTCACACAGGCATTCCAAATCCTCAATTAAGTTCTTGCAGGTGTCAGCTGTAGTGGCACTAGAGACTTCCAAATCCTGGCACATCAGAAGTCTAGCCATAATTCAGATTCAAAAACCTCTATAACATCACATTTCACAAGAGAGCACATGCTCTGAGCTAGAAGAAAACCCTTTTGCCTCCCCTCCCAGCTTCAGCAATATCTCAGGCTCCCTCCACAGAAGGAACGTGGCTCAACCGGTAGCATCTATAAAACCAAGATGTATATTTAACCTAAAATCTAATCTAGCATGTGTGAAACTAAAGCAAGCTCTTTTTCATAGAGTCTGAAAAGTAAATGCATGGCCTAGTCCAGTTCTCCTTAGCTGACTGGCGCAAATCCTGGATTAGATAGCAAAAATACACTTAACTCATGAAAAAATAAGAAGCCATTCAGGAAATTGCAGCATATGAGGTATTAACTGTAAGCAGAGGAGATGGTGGCCATCTGTGGGAGAGAATACTGCCATAAATAGAAATTGGCAAAATAAAGCTTAGGGAGTTGCAAATGAAAAAATAGCCTTCTATTACGGTTAAGCAGAGAAGCAGGTTTTGACTTGACCCTGATAGGAAAAAGGACTGTCATGTACCTGATGTGATCCTGTGTCATGCTCCACATCCAGCCTCTGTAGCAATTTCCTAACTAAAATGGTTTCTAAATAGCAAGTTTTCCTCCTCATCTGATAAAGAAGACTTTTCTCCATAGTCCATTTCCCCCGCCTGAATGACTCTAGGTGGTAATTCTCATACATGCATGAATGCTTCACAAAGCCAGAGGGAAGGTGGGTAATGTGGTTTTAAAGATGACTGCAGCTAAACATCAAGTAATATTTAGGAAGTCAGACTCTCTGTAGGAGAGACTAGAAAAAAAGTCATGCTTTGCTGTTGACATTTTCTCCTCTGTTGTAGAGTTGGCTATTTTTTTTAGTTCTTTGTCCATATCTCTGCTTCTGATTCAGCTCTCAAATTAGTCCTTAATTAAATATGTACTTTACAAATCACTCTGAAAGCAAGGCATGCGCAAAAACTATGAGATGCATTAACTCAGCCTTTTCTCAGATGTTTTTTTCTCCTTTATCTGGAATAAACATTTTTTAAGTTCTATTGCTCTAAACGATCTGTCTACAAAAATTACAAGCTAGGTACCCCAGCTGGAGAGCAATAGACAGGGGAGTGTATCCCACAAATTCACCTACAAACCCAGTGACATCTTCTCCTCCACTCCCACATTCAGCACACAGGTAGGAGTCTTTGTTTCTCTGATTCTCAGCTGTTTGTCCATCTGCAGCCTGTTTCCCTTCCCTCTGTAAGCTGTCTTCATGTTTGTGAAACTGCTTCTTCTAGCGTTTAAAAAAACAGAGAGAAAAAAAAAGCGAAAAGCCCTATGATTTGATCCTCCTCCGTTCTTGACATTTTTCTAGCAAGCAACCCCTACTTAAGTCTGTGTTCAATCCTTTGCTGTTGTTCCTCCGCTCATGCTGAGATATGCAGAGATTTTTCCTTTTAGGTGTAGCTTTTCTCATTTGCAGAGGGAAGGTGCTCAAGATCCATTTTTGAGGTACATCTATGGCAGATGTACCCAGACCCTGGGGCTAATGATGAGGTCTTGAGAAGAAACCATTGTCCTTTGGAACAGGGCTCATAACTTAAGGTCAACAGAGTCTCCTTAATGCCTTAAAATGAATACTTTTTTCCTTGCCTTTACTGTAAGCCTCAGGGAATATATGGACATATATATATATTGCCTAAATGTATCTTTGAGTGGAAATGAAAGATGATGGTGAGCAAGGAGATATTTTTTAAAGCATCAGGCGTCTACAGCTGTCTTTCCATTAAATTCCTTTCATCACTTCGATAGGCCATTATTAGAATAAAGATACACAAAGTCTTCTGTGTCCATTATATAAAGGCCGCTGATAAGCCTTATTTGGTTACTTACTGGTTGATACCATTTCTCTGTAGAGCAATTTCATTATTGCTCTGTGGCTGTTGAGTTGGCCTCTGTCAGTCTGATGTGGGAGCAAGACACTGCCCTTCTGCTGTAGGACCATTTGGCATTGGCTGTGGGGATGTATCCAAATAAACATGCAAGCAGCGAATGGAGACTCACAACCCCTGCCTACACACAAGCTTAGATTAAGATGCAAAACTACCCCCAGTTTGTGTATAAATAGAATTGTATATAAAGTCCCAACACCTTTAGCTTACACAAATTATGTATGCCACTCATTCTAAAAATTCTTTCCAAGCAAGCAAATCCTCCATAAATCTAAGAGATAATCAAATATAATGTCTTGTGGTCATTTCCCACCTTTGGTGACCTCATCAAAGCATGTCAGTGCCTTGCCAAAATGCATGAAACTGTTTGCATAATTTAGCTCTTCCAGAAAGCTTGTGCACCTGATGCAATGTTACTTTTATTTAAACTCCTGCTCGTTTTAGTTCCACCTTTTAATTTAGCGAGGGTCAAGCCAGGTTTCCTGCCATTGGAACAAAAGCTAAATGTGAAGAACAATCACTACTGGAATGATACATCCTGTATCTTGTCCTTAGCTGTCCTTAGAAAAATTGATACTACCTAAAGATGTGAGGAAGAGGGAAATGCCATAAACTAATATTTTATTCCTGATATTTTAAATGTTTCAAGGATGAAAGGTTATGTTCAATATAATGAATTTTTAAGACAGAGTGAAAATGAAAAATTATTCAATTCCCCTCTGAAAATAACTTTCCTCCAAAATGAATTAATGCATACAAAGGGCAAGTGTGTATTATTAATTATTCCTGATAATGGTTACAATAGGCTCTAGTTCTACCCCTATAATCCAATTTGTGTCATACAGCCTTGTTCACCACTTTCCTGCTCTGCTCATATTGCAGAGTCTTTTGTAAACAGACCAAATGCCATCGAGAAAAATTAGTGAGGTTTCCTTGTCCCAGAGGCTCTGATGTTTGCTCCAGGATTACAGTCCTCCGATAGCTGCAAAGCTGCCAATGCTCAGGCTTAATTTATTACACCTTGCCAGGTTAGGAATGCCTCCCCTAGTTACTTATCATCAACAAGAAGAAAACAGGTTTTTTGGTTTTTGCATTAGTACAGGCAATGAGATATGTAACATTTTCCATTTCAAAATATACCCAAAGTATCTCTGCATGAAGCCCCGTTGCAGATCTCTATGTCCCTTCTCAGTGCTGTTACAAAGACTCCAGTATTTCTTTGAAATTTCCCATTTGGGAGTTTTTTAACCAATTTCAATTTATTTTGTAGACATTCTCATTTCCTGTAGTTTGTTAATAGCTTCCCAAGTAGTCCGAGATCTGATGCTCTCCTGAAGTGCGGGGAAATAAAATATACTTAATTTCTGTAGTCTAGCAAATGGACTCTCCTATCCAAGGGAGCTATGTGAGTTCTCCAGTACCTGGGTTTAGCTGACATGCTTTGGTTTTTTCCCACCCTTAATTGGCATTTGTATCTATCTCCACAACAGGAAAAGCTCCTTACAGTTCTGCATATTTCTAGGCTTGCAATAACTACATATGGCTGTTAAGCTCACCTTTTTCCTCATGCACTTGCTCTTGAGTCAGACTCTACTAACACCATCTCAAATAACTGATTATAGTTCCTGACAGCTAGAGGTGCCCACAATTTTGATAATCACCATTTGGTGTGCCCAGCTTGCCCAAGGCTGCTTCAGCCCTAGTAGCTGGCTCTGGTGATGAGAGCAGTCCCCAGAAATGTGGGGACTAGCCCCAGCCCCCAGACTGGTGGTGCACCTAGGCAAGGATTAAGGCATTACTGACACAGCTGATTTCCTAGGAAGTTACTCATGAGGTTGGCCAGAACAAGCAATTTGTAGAGATGTACTGCCCAAATCATTGTGGGGACACCAGGGAGGCAGGGTGGGGGAAGTTTTGCAACAGTCTGGCTAGAGGGACCCAAAAAAAGAAAACACATAAGACCACACCCTCAGTCTGGTGATCTTGATGACAGCACAACGGTGGAAACATGTCTGTTTGCCAAAAAAGAGAGCTTCTCTCCTCCTTAGAAGGAGCTGTGTACATTCATCCCTGTCTTCGTGGTCTCCTTAAAAGTTAGCATCTCCAGCAACAGAAATGACAGGCTGGTCGAAATTCGTCATTGGAATGAAATGCGAATTTCCTGCCCTCCCTCATCATTTACTTCTTCCTTTCTCGCTGAATAGATAAGGAGGTGGTTCACTCCAGAAGGGTTTGTTTGCTTTATGAGGCATTTCAAAGCAGAGTGCCCGGGGCTATAAGGTTAATGCTGCAGGACAGAGTGTATTGTTCTCGGCAGTCAAGTTCTGATTTGTGCAAGAAGGGAAAAAGCAATTTCTCATGCTGTTTTACCATTTGTAATCAGAGCTTGTTAGAAACTTTTTTTTTCTCTTTCAAAAGTTTGAGTGAGACATGGAAAATGTGCTCTGTTCTCTCTGTTTGCAATTGTCTCCTCTCATCTTTTTTTTTCTTTCTTCTAACAGCAGCTATTTTGAAATAAGTCTGATTAGCTTGCTCTTCACATGGATTTTGACTTATGATATTTTAAACTGTTTTATGGTATATATGTACTGTATATACAATGTATTGTTTTCATTAAGCTATCATATTTTTAAAAAATTTTTCTGCCCTTCCTGTCAGCTAAACAGAGATAACTGAATCTGGATGTAAATTTTATGGATGGAGAGGGAAGTAAAAGAGGAGGTGGTGGGGGCAGGAGAAGCAAATTGTTTTGCAAAATGCCTCTGGGCTGGAGGCATGCATTTGTTTGAAAACATTGATACATACTTAGTGATTGCTAGTGTTGAAAATAACAAAATGGTGATAATCTATGAGAAGGCCTAAATTACAGGTCTTGTAACTATTAATGAAAAGCTCCTATGATTCCTATATGCCCTTTGCAATATGTTTGGTTCCTGTTGGCTCAGTCGGCACAGTTTGTGGGATGAGGGAAGACAGGCCATAGAGGCTACTCTGGTAAATCTTGTATGTGCCTCTGTCTCTCCAGAGAACTGTTATGGATCTTCTGGCTAGCATGCTGAGAAATGGAAATCGAGGTTATATGAGCACTGCTGCCCTGCTAGAGCCAGCCTGAGAGCAGGCTGGGGTGGGAACAAGACAGCAACTTGCCTTGGGGATAGCCAAGCCCCATGATTAGGGTCTGGGTTGTGCCCCATGGAGGGAAGCTTTTCAAAGAGATTTTTCCCTGCCAGGCTAGGAGTGGTGGAAACTCTGCCCACAAAGGAGAGGTGCAACTATTTTTATAGCCGTTTGTGCTTGTACTTCTCTGGATTATTCAGATACCACAATGATGAATGCGGTAATGTTTGCAAGTCACTCAGCTACTACAGTGTTGCAAGCTATATGAGGCGATACAGAAATATTTCATTCATTTCCAGGGACCAGCTTGCTGGCCCTTTTCCAGCAGCACTGTAAACTAGTAAAACTGATGGATCAGTTTCCCAAGGGTCTTTATTGCCTAAACTTCTGACTTCTCAGCAACTAGAACAGTCTTGTAAACTATTCAGACTGTGCAGGATGCTTAAAATAAGTTTACAATTAATATTCCCAAGGGTTTTGTGCTGGGCTTCTTTTCCCAAAGACTCTATTATGTCCATTTAGCATAGGAGAATTGGATGTGACTCTCCTGGGGCTTATCTCTGTCAACAGGAAAAAGGTACTTTTGAATGAAATTGAAGTGCTACCGCTCCCTTCCTCAAAGACAAAAAACATTGCAATGAGTGTAAGTTGTGTCTCAGGCTGATTTGACAAATACCAAGCTTTGGGATTAGTTGGATCTGTTTCCAATGAAGTTTAGCACAAATGTGTGTATAATTGAGTTTCAAACATAGTTCTGCATGTGAATTACACTCTAAAAGTAAACACTGTTAATTTTACTCCTGTCATATAAAATCTGAACCAGTGTGTGCCTAGTGTCTCTCTCAGCTGTTTTGCTTCAGTATCCTTGCCTCTCTGTGCATTCAGGCACCTGAATGAAGCAGTCTTCTGTTCACTGATGTGTGGAGTGCAGACCAGGTATATGATAGGTATATCATTGTTACACATGGGATATGAGATTATTTTTTTATTTAAAAAAAAAAGTTGTCTTTAAAGAGATTCTGAAAGCTGAAACAACATTTAGATATAGAATGATAATATGTATATAATGTAGTGCTGTACATATCATTTTTTTTTCTTGACCAAAAAGAAAAAAAACCAAACACATTACCCATGCATGCTTCTGGATGATAAAAGCTGTGCCCTTCTTCTTCAATTTCAGGCAAATAAAAATAAAATGGGAGCAGAAGAACCACTTTGTTCCCTAGCCCTGCCTCTGAGTGTATAAATAGCAGGCATCCCTGCACCCCCGGGTGGCTGCTGGAGTGCCTCTCATTCCAGAGATCTTTGGCCACCCTCTTATCAAAACAGAAAGGCTGACTTCACTCTTGCCCTCCCCTGATTGATTTCATGTTGGAAACAGGTAATAGGACAGCTTCCATTGTCCTTGAATTAGCCACCTACTTCCAAAGGTCAAACAAACAGGCTGAAGGTCCAGAAATTCACTTCAGCTAATTGCTGCCAAAATTCCTTCTCTACAAAATAAGCAGGGGCTGGAGTGGTCCTGGGTGACAAATGTTCTCCAGAGAGACGGACAGGCAGAAACCATCCTCGGTAGGCTAACAAGGGATATCGAGCTACAGGGCTGGGGAAGAGGTGAAATGTGAGACAAAGCCCAGTGCCAATTTTAAACTTAGGAACTGGAGCCACAGAAAATTTCTAATTGATTTTAATAGTCTTTAAAATTTCAGTCAAGCTGATGATGGAGCTGAGCAGTAGCATTAGGATATGGCTGTCTGAATCAATCCAAGTGCTCAGGAGACTCAGTTTTTCTCTGGGCACCTGCACATCCTTTTATTTGTTGAAAGTTTCCTACTGGCATCAACATTTCCTACTGGCTTTCTGCTTTTGTATTTTTAGAAATAACATGAGTCTAGAAGATGTGGGTGGTGGTTAAAACTTTTCACTCTCCCTTCTCTCATTTTTAGTTTGGTTTGTTGTTTTTTTCCTTCCAACCTCTTTGTAGGCATTGCTTTAATTAGTCTCTATTATATATGCTCTAATTAGTCTCAAATATCTATCTAGCACAAGCACCGCAGCTACTGCTGTGCAACCTGGGTCACACATTTGACATGTACACTGTACCAAAGGTGACTGATGCCATCCATCTGTCACTGTAACATTTTCTTTAAAATTAAAGCTTAGACAATGAGAGGACTGTGCTTTGAAGGGTTGTCCTCATATGAAGAGAAGGAAAGTGCAGGTTTGTGCCCAGCTAATACATTGCAGGCACGTCACGCTCCTCCAAAGTACTACTGTCAGCTCCTGTTTATCCCTGGATTGATTAATCTGACTACATGTCTCATCTGTAGCTGCACAGATGCTGTGAATTGCACAAGATGGCATGTAAAGCCAGTTGCATTAGGAACCACTTTCCTCGTGGTTGCTTATATATTCTCCATCATCCACAGCAACTAGCTGATACGTAGCTGATATATATTCTTGGAGAATGACCCAGATATCCACAGTTTTGATTTATCCATGTTATGCCACCACCTTGCTGACAGGAAGCATGAATGAGAGATGCTTGCCTCTGAACAATAGCTTTTTCTTTCCTTTCCTCTTTCCTTAATCTCTGTAAGAGAGTTTTCCACCCTTTGTTTTAACAGTCTAAAACAAACTCTAAAATACTGTTTTCCTCATCTTTCTTTTGTTCTGTGTCGTGTTTTGAAACAAACAGGACTCTGAACAACCTGATCTAGCTTAACATCTCTCCCATGGCTCTTCCAATCCAAACTATTCTATAATTCTGTGACACTGATAAGTTTTTGGCTTCTGCTGCCTTGCCATCTTTGGCATGATAATGTTTTGTCTGTAAGACGTTGTGAAACTTCTTTATATTTTAATACTGGCTGTCTTTGTTTCCTTCTTCATTTAGACCTCTGAGTGGCCTTTGACTTCTGCTTGCTTCAGTCTGAACATCTCGTCCTTTCCTCCCAACACAGCTTCTTGGGCTTGCCAAGTGTAGCTCATGTCAAACTAACTTCAGCTTTCTTCAGCACCACAGCTCTAAACAGAAGGAATCCATGAAATCCCATTTTTCTGGGCTTTAGGACAGCATCTGATGTTCTACTCTTAATGGCACTGAAGGCCATTGATTTTATGCAAGGTGAGAGGGAAGACTGCAGCAGGTAATGCTGCAACAAGAAGTACTAGGCAGAAAGATAGTTAATGGATTTTATATATGTACATATATATAATTATATGTTTATAAATTAAAAGGTATTGGAATCATTCCTGCATAATGTTTTCAACAGTAGACTAGGCACAAAGAGTACAAGTTTGCTGATGACTTTTGTAGATGACAAAAAGTTGGGAGGCACTATTAGGAGGGTGGAAGATCTCAAAAATGTTATGGGAAGGAATTTAAAAAAAGCAATTAAGTTACATTCATACAAAAAGGACAGGGAAAAAAAAATGATAAAACCACACATATGGAGATTACTTATAAGTAAGCTGAAAATGGAAAAAAATTAGAAAAAAAATGAATCAACTGGACAACTCTCTGGTTTCTCTGGATCACCAATAAAATTTCCTTTGGAGAGGGAGGAAATGTCATTCTGGGACATGTCAAATGAGATGTTTCCAGTTGAAACACTAAATCCATTACAGAAGATGATACTAGTAAAGCGTCCTCAGGACACTATGTATGATTTTGATGTCTCATATCCAGGGAAAATACAAATCTGAACAAGTGTAAAGAAAGGCTACTGAGATTACCAGGAGTGTCATGATCTTTCCTTAGAAATGGAGGCAAGGCAAACTCAACTTTTTCAGCTCAGGAAAATGAAAATTGACAAGGGATATGATTTCCATCTAAAAATACCCAGGAGTGAAACAGCAGTGAGGGAGAAGAACTATTTAAACTTGTCTGTAACTAAACTTAGTCTGAAAATAAGATGCAGACTGTTGGCCATTAAAATGAACTGAAGCAAGGAGAGCCTTCTGATGGGAACAGCTGGGACTAGGAAAGTGTAAGGTGTAAATTTGATTGGGAAGAAATGTTATAGGCCTTCAGGAGGGGAAAGCCCAGGCTCGGTGATGCTTCATGTTTATATGACTCCTGGATCCACCCAGGAAGTGCATAGACAGGTGAAAGTTTCTGGCTAGGGATGCAGGATGCTCTTAGGTGCCTATGGTCCCTTCTGTCTCTCCTGCCTGTCTTGATTTATGTGTGGCATTTCTGCCAAAAACATTGGCACAATGCAGGTTTCATTCTTCAACTGGTGACACCCAGATATATGGGGCAGCCAACCTTGCAAAGCCAAAAAGGAGCAAATGTTTTCACAAATAAATCATCATAATGTAATTCACACATAAATATGCCACTGGTGTGTGCAAATTTGATCCAGATTCTTAAAATGTATAAATATAGCTTTCTCTGTCAGTAAAGATTAGATGTATTTTATTTACTGTGGGAAAAGCTATTAGCTGCTTTAACAATTTTTTTTTTTTTGTGGGCAGCAGCTAAAATAAGATCTCCTGACATGTTCTCAGATCTTACTGCTCTCATGGTTGGTTTCTTTTTCTTTTTCTTTTTTTTCCCCAGAGAAATATAACTCTAGAGGTGGCTACAAAGGCCTAGATATAAAATCCAGGTCAGTTAAGTCAACGCAACAGGAAAGCTATGTTGATTCATTTTTTATTTAGTTTAGTTCCATATGCTTATAAATGTATTGTTAGACCTGTTGATGTACTGGGATTTCACTGGGTTGGACTACATTTATCTTTGTACCAGTTCAGTTACATAAACTAGTTGAAGTGATTTGACTTGCTGAAGGTGACATAGGGTAGTAGAGCCCCAAATGGTATCTACTGAGTTCCCATGCCTGAACTGCAGAACAGATCTGTCTTGTGAAAAAGCTGTCTGAAAGAGCTGTGCTTATGTAAATTGGTAGGAATAATGCAGGCGAGCTGCCTGCTCCCTTCCTGTGTCATCTGTCCAAACCCATGTGCCAGGCTGCTCCAGGCCTGCCAGGCAAAGCACTCTGCATGCCACAGCTTGTGCATGCTCCCTTCTTTGCTAAGGCAATATGTTACAAAAAAGATTATAGGCAAAGCTGCACCTCTTCTCCCAAGACAGTAATTAATGTAAATAACTGCAAGGATAGCTCTGAAAGTTTGACTGTTTACTTGCCAAACCCTACTTAATTGGTGTTCGAGGTGTTTGTCAAAGACATCACTCAGCAAGCCCTTACTGCCCAGATGATGGACTGTAATTAAAACAAACCAAGGCATAGATTTTTCTTAACCGTTCCCTACCGTTAAGGAAAAGGAAATTTAAGCAGGTGGCTTGCTTCAAGAGGTAAGAGTATGGATAATTGAAGCTGTTACTGCCATAACATGCTTCTCTCTGTTGAGAACGGTAAATTCAAAGCCTGATTTCTTTTTATTATTTTATTTTTCCCTTCCCACGCATTGCTGTGGTTGAAAAAGCAGAAAGGGTCATGACAGTCTGGAGTAATCTGGTAGTTAGGAGCTGTGCAGGAATTCGGAAGAACGGGTTTAAATTCTTTATCTGACAGTTGATTCCTTGCATGTATAAATGTTTATTGCCCCATGTCATGATCTGTAAAATCAGGCTGAGAAGCTTCAGATGGGTTTCTAGATCTAAAAGGGGCTATGTTTAATGTGATAAGCATGTAACCTGGAGATCCTCAAAAGGCTTCTTGTGACGGGTTGTCGAGGCTCCTTTTCTGGAGACATTTAAAACCCACCTGGACGAGTTCCTGTGTGACCTCTCTAGGTGGTCCTGCTCTGACAGGGGAGTTGGACTAGATGATCTTTTGAGATCCCTTCCAACACTTAAAATTCTGTGACAGTATGATTCCGCAGAATTTTTTTAAAAAACAATAATTGTTTCATTGATTTGGACTTGTGGGGAGGAAAAGTTTAATCTGTAGCACAAGCTGTGGCCTCCACATGGGTAGTCCTTCTTTTACCTGAGGAGCGGGGAATAAACCAGATTTGCTAACTTAAAGTTTCTCAATGAATGACCAGGCTCCCCAAGCATCTGCTTGGTAACTACAAATGAGTCCAGTATTAGCAAACACTTATTTCCTTTGTTTACACAATTTACCAGAATGCTGGGGGACATTACAAATAAGGAGTATTTTATTACTAATATTACTTTTTCTTCACATAGAAAAGCACCAATAATAAAAAATTAAAGAAGGCTTGATAAGCTAAAATAAAGAAGAAATCGGGATACAAAAAAAAAAAACCCCAAACCATAAATGCATTTATAATATTAAGAGCTTTAATGGCTAACTATCTAAAGTGGGAAGACCAATGCTGCTACAGTTTAAATCTGTTGAAAGCCATGGACTTGAAAACCGGACTGACCACCTACATGGTCAGTGAACTGCAGACAGAGAAGACAGACAGTTACAGAAGCAGGAATGTTGAGAAAACATGCCTGGTGGAAAAATGGGCTGATGAAAAGTGAGGAACAGGAGGAACAGCATGGCTCTAAGAGGAGAAAAAAGAGGTGAAAAGTAGGAGTAAATTGTTTTGTGGTGTTTTGGGGGTGTTTTGTTGTGGGGTGTTTTGGTTTTTTTTTTTTTTTTTTGGCTGACAAAGCTGACCAGAGGTGAATTGGCTGGACGTAGCTGCCCAGCTGTCTGGATCCTGACTCCCTAACTGGCTGCTCTGTGCCCCATGGCTGCTGCCTCCTGTGCAAGGAAGTCTTTCTAACTAACTGGAGTTACTGTGGTGGACAGGATGTACAAGAAGGGATGCAATTCAGCACTGGCTATCATTCCAAACCAAGGACAGGAAAAACAAACCGACAACCACAAAACACCAAAGAGACGGAAAAAGACAAATGCTTCTGTGATACGAATTTGAGGCAGTTTGGGCTTCATCGTGACTGAAGCCTAACAGCTTGCCCTGTCAAAAACTGTCTGCAGGCCCTGCTTCTCAGAATATATCTAATTTATTTAATTGTTTAGGCAGAGAGCTATCTTGGAACTGGGGAAAAAAAAGCTATTTGTTAAGCTATAGATGATGTTCACATTAACCTCTTTAGAGAGAGGCGTACTCAATGCTGAACTTCAGCTATACGCTGACTGTAAATATTTACATTAGCTTTACTTCTGAGGAAAAGCAAAAGCGAAAGTAGCAATGCAGTAAAAGTACAGCTCATAACTCGGTGCCCTAGCACACAGAAAGCTAATGTTAGATTAATTGCCGCTTAATTGAGAAATATTTTACTATGAATTGTAAATCTGTTAATAATTTATGAACACGTTTATCAGTGCCTTTTTGTACTTCTGGACCGCAGGTGATATTCTCTGTCAGTTTTGCAGTGTCCATTATCTGACACCTGAGGCATTTCATTAGCATTTAAACAAGATTTAAGTGCCTGAGTAATTTTGAGATAGGCTGTATCTGCATGGCTAGCTGACTAATGCATTTAATTAATTTCCAGACTTCTTCCTTTCATAAGGGAAAAATGCAAGCTCTGTCTAAAACCAGTGCTGGTAGGAAGAACAGACAGACCATAGTTCTGACTGCTTGTGAGGTTTCTTGCTCAACTTTCTATCTCTTATTTTGGTATTCAGCTCTAATGAAAAGCTTTTTCTCAAAGAGAAGAATATTTGAAAAGTGACCAAGAATGAAGAGATCTCAAACTAATGAGTTGCCTCTAATTTCTGTGCCCTGCCCCTGGAAGCAAAGGAAAATAGATTTATCTGCCACAAACTGATGCAGAAAAGAGATGATCGATTTAAAGAGGAGGCTGCCAGCTTTGAGCTGGAGGCAATGGGTGGATATGGTGAAGAGCGCATGCAGGCTTGACCAGGGTGAAACTCACTGCAGCACCTATCAGTAATAGTGTCTCTCTGCAAGTTCTCCTTCAGTCCTGATGAATTAAAGATGCTGAATGTGTAGATAGCTCAGGCAAGTTATTCCTTCAAGAAAAGATGAAGGCTTTGGGAGAACTGAAGTGGAAAAAGATGTTTTTCACTAATGTGGCCAGCCAGCATTCCAGGCTAAGTGCAACATCAAGAAGGACCACAGGCTGCGCCCTGGTGAGCTGATAGCAGATTGCTACCCATGCAGTCAGCACAGGAACACGCTGACCTTGGAGCTGTTATGTGAGTCATGTTGGGGTCCTAGAGCCTTTTCTAATAAATAAAACAGCATGGGAGTGACCTAAAGCCCTTGTGACACAGCGAAAAATCTCCGTTTTGGGGAATTTTTACCGCCACAAATTAAAATCATGTGAGAGAGTCTGTGTTTGTAATGGGGATTTTCAGTTTTGCCTGATTAGAGATACTTAATAGGAAAACAGCAGAGTAAAGAAAGATTTCTGAAAGAGTGGTTTGGTTGCATTATTGTGGGTTTTAGATACTTTTGACATGCAGTTTGATATCTGTCCTAGTTACAGCAGCTGAGAAGACACACAGCTTGGCAGGACAATGTTAAAGCACACTCAATTAAGGTGCATATAACTAGGGCTTGGAGGACTGGACAGGTCCTGGCTTCAGACACACCTAGGTTCCTGGGGCATCACCTCCAGCCTGGGGGCTGCCACTTTGGGTAGCCTGTGAGGGGCAGGGCTTTACTTGGGCTTTGGGCTGTGCAGGTGACAATCAAAGCAAATGAGGTTGCCTCCTGCCTAAATGGAGTCAGAAGGGTGAGCCAGGCAGGACCATACATGATAAGGACCACATGTTGTGTCAACTCGTGACAAATTGGAATTATAAGCTTTTTTTCCTGCACTCTTTCTCCACAGGATGTCCATGCTTGAAGAGCAGATTGAAATCCTTTGAATTGTAGTGCTAATGGTACTGTTAATTAGATGCACACTTATTTCACAGACACTTTTTACTTGTAATGACCTTTAATGCATGTGAAGCATGACAGGAACTTGAAGCTGTACCTGCAGAACTGAAGTGCTATGTATGGCTTGTCTTTGCCCTTTTCCTCCCTCCTGCGAGGCAGTGGTGGCGCCCAGGTGGGTTCAGCACAGTAGCTGCTCTCCCAGCCAGTCTGTCTTGCTTCAGATTCAGCAAGCTTAAGGATTGTCAAACTAGTAGTCTCCGTGGTTAATAATTACTCCATTTGCAGGCAAGTGTAACGGATAACATAATCTGATCAAGCATCACATTAGAAACAGTCTTGATTTCTTGCACTTACTCCCACGGAGAGGCTGTGCCAGAAACCTTCTCCTTGCTGGCAGACCCCTTCTCATTTCTGAGCTGAATTTATTCATAGACACTTTATACACATTTGTTCTTGTGCCAGCATTGTCTTTTAGCTTGAACAGCTCTTCTGCCTTGCCACTGTTCCCCACTTTTTGATGTAGTTCGGGAGGCAAGTATACACCTACCAATCCTCCTGTTAACTCCACGTTGAATAAGCCCAATTCCCTCTTTTTCTAAGGTCTGTTGCCGGCTGTCCCTGCAGCTGTATGTAGGGCTGTACTGAAGAGCACATTTGATACGGTGAGGGCTACCCGGGAGGTACTTTTGGGGGCCAGGCCCCTTTACTTCCTCCCTCAGCTGCCCCGTCCTTCAGGCCGGACCCTGGGGCGGCACACGGATACCCGGCACCCTCCTCCGCGCTCCTCCTTCGTTTCACAGGTGCGCCTTGAGTTATTTCTGTGTAAAGCACGAGGAAGGGGGGGAGTGTGCATTTCCCTATTTAGTAACAAAAGAACGATTCAGGACAGCCGTGCGGGGTACTTTTGCACCTTACCACTCCCCACCGCTTTTGCACCTACTCTGTTCCTCACCGTCCCGCCGCTGCCGGGCAGGGCTGGGCAGGGCTGGGCCGGGCCGGGCCGGGCCGGGGGAGGAGCGGCGAGAGACGGAAGTGAAAACAAGAGCGGGAGGACGGAGCCGCCGCCTCGCAGACGCGCCGCGGGTGTCTTCGCGTCTCTGCGCCGCCGGGTGAGTGGCGGCCCGGCCTCGGGGGGAGGAGGTAGGGGGCGGCAGAGCCTCAGCAGGTTGGACTGGGTTTTTAAAGCTTCTCAGTACTTATTTAATTTTATTTTCTTTGTATTTATTTTTTCTTTTTTAAAACTTTTTTAGAGCGGGGAGGGCGGTTTTGCCGTGGTCTGGGGAGCGCTGGGCCAGGGCCCGGGTGTCGCGGGGGCGGCTGCTGGCAGCGCCCGGCCCCGAGGGCAGCGCCCGGCGGTGCCTTGTCCCGCGGCACTGGTCTCGGCGTGCCGGTGTGCCTGTGGGGCCGCTTGGGCGCGGGGCTCTGCGGTCTCCCGACTGCGGCAGCTGCGGGGCTCCTGGGGCCAGGAATGCGCGTGCCTTGACTCGAGACGCGGCGATCTGTGGGACTGCTTGCTCTGCCAGCCTGCTGAGAGGGTTTTGGTGGGGGAGCTGGGCAAAGGGAGTACTAATGGGTATGGGGGCTTCTACGATCCGCCCCTCCTCTAGGCACAGCCACCCCTCCTGAGGGACAGGAGGGCCCTGCTGGCGACTCCTGGATCCCCGTGGCTCTCTGTCCAGGTGGGCAGTGGTGACAGCCAGCGTTTCTGCCTGGGTTTTGAAGTTCCCTCTTCCAGAAGTAGGTCTGCAAGATCGTCCAAATGAACCTTGCTCAGTTTCACCCGTAGCTGTTCTGATTGCGCAGGGCTCCCCACATCAAGCGGGGTTGGGTGGGTTGTGATACTTTCCTCTTAGATGTTGCTCTAAAGGATTTAAAAAACAAAAAAGATTTTTGAAACGAGGATTAAACTTTGAATGGATCTCCTTTGTCTGCCATTCCTTCGTGGTGTGTCTCTAAGCCTAGAGATGCAGACATGACAGAATTGAGGAGGTGTGAAAGGAAAGATAAGTGGTGCTGAGTGTGATGCATGGCATTTCAGGGTGCAGTCTCTTTCCTCCTGTTTGTAGTTGCTACAAATGAAAACGAATAGTGTCCTCTTCTAATACAGTTTAATCGTTTCCTAGGTCTGTTGTAACTAGCTGTTACTCAGTTAAAAAAAACAAAACCAGCAACAAAAAACTGTATAAGTGCTTTAGTTTCAACTGACAGGTAAAGCTTTCCACTTGTGTCGATGGTCTGAATATGTATTGGTCACTAGACATGGTTTGCTTTTCTGCAGTCTCTGTAGTGACCTGTCGCTGCAGTGGCATTCATTTAGAGGGAGTGAAAAGATTTCTGTTTTTTATATGGGAAGAAAGCTGTGACTAATTAAAACTGACTTTTTCTAAGGAATTCAGTGCAAAGAGCAATTAAACAACTTGCAGTTCTTGCTTTAGTGGTGAGCAAGCCCCAAAGAGTCTTAGCTCAAACTTGGTGGATGCATTTTGTTTCTTTTCTTCCTCCTTAGCCCCATGAAAGTTCAGCAGTGTGTATTTCCCACTCTGTACATTGGTACTTCCTAGTACTTTTAAGAGTGGGTTGAGTCAGCACCTGCAGTCGGAGCTGCCCCTTCACTGAATGCCAACAGGCAGGGGCAGACTCAGGAGCTGCCCAGGTACCCAGGCACCTCTGTAAGCAGCTCTGGGTTCTGCTTCCTAATAAATATCTTGTTCTGCCCCGTGCCAGCAGCCCCATTCTGCTTACTTGTGTGGCTATTGGTGTGAATAGAGTTTACTGTTTGATTTAGAAACAAGTGTGGGCATTGGATCTCTGCAGGTCTGAGAAGTGAACCTAGAAATGTCTGTTACCAAAGGCTTTCTTGGGGAGTGATGTTCAGTGTTCATCCCTGCACCACTGAGGGCTGTGCAATAGCTCTGCTTGGATGCCCCCAAGGGTGGGCTGCCTTGGCAAAATTCCAGCAGCTACAGAAAAAAATAACACAGCTCCCCTGCAGTGTAGGAACAACTGAACATTGTCTCTGTGGAGCTTGGTGGGGTTTGCAGTTCTCTTGCTTCTACTTGACTGAAGGTCTACCTTAAATGTCCCTATACGAGTGTGGAATCTATCTGTGCCCCAGTGTAGTCTTACACCAGCCCGCCCTGGTGTGCCCGGCTTCAACTGTACAAAAATAGATGGCATCCACTACCTAAGATGTCATTGTAACATTACTTTATCTGAGGTGAAATTGAAGCCCTTATCTTTGACGCTGAACGACAGTTAAGCGCCTCGGTTGCCTTTTAAAGGTAATTTGTTGCCCACGTCTGTGGGTAGGGAGATACTTGGGTTTTGCTTTCTCAGCATTGGTTTTTGGCAGTGGGTATTTTGCTTTAGTTCCCATCTCTCATTTGAGGGTTGGTTTTAATGTCTGTTGTGTCTGTAGCATTGTTCTGTCACTACGGAGCTATGCTATAAAAGTAACAGGGATTTTATTTTCTTTTGGTTAACTTCAAAATTGTGATGTTTTAACAGTTTGGGATCTGTCAAGGCATACTGTGTTTAGAAACAAGTTTTGAGCTGATGACATGCCAGCATATGATATTCATTTTGTTAAAGGAATGTGCCAGTAGTGCTAATTTCTTCCATGCATGGATTTAAGGGATGATATTAATTTGTGCTTGTCTGAACACAGACTTTTTAAGATGAGCTTCAATGTTGGGTAGTTCCCTCCCCTCTGCTCCCTGCTCCCCCTCCCAGCTTGTTAGTAGGAAGTAGTTGTCAAATATCTCAGCACCAGAAGCTGTCAAAACCCCAAGTCTGTGTTACCATTTCCCTAGTTATGTCACTACCTGAGTTATAGAGGAAAATGTGAAGAAATAAAGCACAGACCTGGTGTGGGTTTTTTTGTCTGTTTTTATACTCCAGAGGGGAACATGGAGAGAGAAAGAAAGAAGGCTCTCAAAACGGTAGACAGTGCCTTTTGTTTTTATTGTCTGTAAATTAAAACTCTAATCCTGTTCCACAGGCATCACTTCTTTGGATTGGATCCTTGAATACTAATCGTCATGAGCAACTACAGTGTGTCTTTGGTAGGCCCGGCTCCTTGGGGTTTCAGACTTCAAGGGGGCAAGGATTTCAACATGCCTCTGTCTATCTCTCGGGTAAGTGCTTTGGGTATCTGTTATGCTGTGGCCGACTTGCAACCTTCAGACATAAGTATGCAAAGCTGTTAATTAGCAAGTTACTGAGGCTCAACTTCCCCTGTGACATAGAAGGCTGTTATGGGTTTGAGGGGAAGCTGGGAAAATAAGTCATCTTTGTTATCTGAAAGCTCCAATGTGTCTTAGGAAGGATGTGTTCATTTGAAATGGTCGCATATATTTATGCAACAAACAAAACAAACCACCCTTGAATTCCCTCCATGCTCCCACCCCGAAAGCAGAGGTGCAGAGCTTGGAGGCTGTCAGGGAAACAGGCAGTTTTCTGCACCAGGTTGAGCCTGTGCAGCTCAAATGGGAGGGAGCAGGGCGAAATCACCATGTTACCCTTGTTTATTCAGCAGCCTTTAGCAGCTTGAGGATCTCTTGGTGTCTGTTCTTCCAAATCCCACTATTTACAATAAAAAGGTACTTAAATGACTGTAGTTGTAAATGGTGGTTCATCAATATGTGCCTGAGTCACTCTACCAGTTTCTCATGAGTGTTTTATAGAGGTTATGCTCTGATTCAAAGGATTTGAGCAACTAAGTCAAAACAAATGTGATCTTTGTACCCAGGCGCTGTCTAACTAGTTTCCTACTTTGAAAAACAAGCTTTCCCTGAAAACATTTTAATATGGGTCAAGTTTAAAAGTCTTCCTCAGATGGCTGAAGCACTTCACATATAAAATATATGGACAAACTTCGCAGTGTTGAATTTATAGGGTCATTGGAAATCTCAAAATGAAGAATCTGGCTTCCAATTGCTCTACTCACCAGCACCTTTTAAATCTGATTTGCAGCATGGAAGCGTTTATGTACAAATGGCATGTTCTCTGTAACAGCTCTCTTCCCTCTTCTGTGTATTCGTCTAGTTTAGTGACTAAGATAAATTATTTTTTACACCTGTTGGGACTGCAGAATTGATACTGCCCTGGGAGAGAGAGCAGGTTTCTATTTGGGTTTATGCATCACAGCAATATTTTTAGCTGATCTCAACTAGCGATTCAAACTCTGCCAGTTCATTTAGACTTGGCTTGTCCTATTCATCTGTGGATTTTGCTAGTGAAATTAAAATACAGTTTGTCTCTGCAAAATCGTTTTCCTGTGACTAAAGTGGACTGGAGAGATGTAGAAATACATGTGTACAGATGAATACAGCTGGTATCTGAGCCAAAAACTGTTTAAAAAGCAGTTTGTTTCCAAATTCCAGGGATTTTCAAGGTAGGCTGTAATTCAGTTTCTTTTTCGGTAGCTGGTTATGCCTACATTAATGAGAAATTTTAACTGAGGTTGCAGACCTGCTCTTCTGATTTTGATGGTAGAAGTCATGATAAGGATTTGCAAAAACTGGTTCTTGCCTGCACGGGGTACTTGTGTGTCGCACTGGTACTGATGAGCAGTCAAGCATTGCATGGAGTAAACCACAGTAAACAGCTTTAGGAAGCATAGTACTATTTTTGTAGGGACCTCTGTTGTCCTGGAGACCTAGAGTGCAGCCCGGCTGTGATCAGGCTTCCTGTCTTTAAGAGTTTCTAAAAAGGAAATGTTTTGAAATTACCCTAGACAGGAATCACAGGAATCAAATGTGGCACAGAGTAACCTAGGGGAATTGGCCTACATAGCTATGTTTAAAAGCCTCAGTTCAGGGATTCCCTAATGATAAAATGTCAGCGCCCACCAGAGCAGAACATAGTGGAAGATGGGGACCAGCATGTTTTCAGGACTTGAGAGAGAAAAAGACAGTTTCGAGTCCACATATAATACCTCAGCACTGCTTCTTGGCTGAACTGCTGCTGCTGAAGTGTATGCAAATTTTAGATTGCCTGGTGCTTACTTTTTTGGTGTGTTTTTTTTTTTTTTTTTTTCTTTCTCCCCCCCCTACCTTTTTGGATCAAAAACGTGCTTAGTCCTGGTATGCCAATCCAGCTTTGGCCCCGTAGTTGGAAGAATTCAACACTGTGTTCCTGCTATGCTAGAACAGCTTGTACTATTCACCTCCCATCCCCCCCCCCCCAATCAACCCTTCTTTTCCTGATGAAGCATAAATGCTTTCCTGTATATGAAGTCTGCTAATTGAATTATTTTAGTAAAACGGTAATGAGACAGCAGAATTATGTTCTTTGGCAAGGAGGACTTTTGTGGTTTGGTCTTGTTTTTAATTTGTCCTCTAGACAGTGAGGATGAATTTGGATGTTTTACTGAGAGCTGTTTTACAGCTTGAGTTTAAACTCCTTGAAATTAAATTCAGATAAAGTACAATTTGTGAAGCACAGAAAATATACTGATTTCTAAAGGTGTTTCTCTGAAATGCTAATCCTTTTATGCTAATGATTTGATCAAATTAAGATCTCAAATGATTCCTTGGAGAAAGATTTTTAGTAAGTGTTGTGGTTTAACCCTATCTGTCAACTAAGCACCACCCAGCCTTGCTCACCCCCCTCCCCAGTGGGACGGGGGAGAGGATTGGAAAGATAAGAGTTGGAAAACTCAAGCATCAAGACAAAAGATAGTTCAATAGGTAAAGGAAAAGCCATGCACACAAGCAAAGCAGAATAAGGAATTAATTCACTGCTTCCTATCAGCAGGCAGGTATTCAGCCATCTCCAGGAAAGCAGAACTCAAGCACCTGTAATGGTTACTTGGGGAGACGAATGTTATCACTCCTAGTGTCCCATCCTTCTTCCCTCAGCTTTTATTGCTGAGCATGACACCATATGGTCTGGGATATCCCTTGGGTCAGTTAGGGTCAGCTGGGACAGCTGTGTACCCTCCCAGCTTCTTGTGCACCCCTAGTCCACTCACTGGTAGAGTGAGGGACAGAAAAAGCCTTAAGTCTGTGTAAGCAGTGCTTGTCAAGAGGTAGAACGTTTCTGTATTACCAGCATTGTTTCCAGCACAAAGCATAGGCTACAGCATACTAGTTGCTCTGAAGAAAATTTACTTTCTTCCAGCCAGAACCAACACAGGAAATCATTCAGATTTGTACAGAATGTAGTTTAAATAAACATGTTCATTGTTGCCACTATAAGGTAAAATGAGCCTGTTTGTATTCTTCAGTGGAATTCTTAATGTCAGTCAGTGCTAAGGTGTAACAGGTTAACATTAACACACTAGTCACAACCATTATTGGGGGTTATGTGGCTCTCAGTGGTTTAAAGTTGCTACATGTACTTACCCAGCAGTAAGTGTAGTGGTGGGGAGATAGCCTTATAGTTAGTGGCATAAAGCAGTACGACATAAAGGTGTGCAATACTTGCAGTGATGTATACTTGTGTCTGGCTGGACTTGAGCAGGGTGGTGGCTCCCACCTGAGCCCCGCAGAATGCTGTTACACAGGCCAAAATCTCAACTCTGGCAAGGTGGCACATGTGGTGGGAGTGTGTCAGGGGAGATGCATTTAAAAGTGGAACAGCTTAATCTTTACCTTTCAACCAGGAATGAAGGGTGGGCTGAGGTCGTAGATCTCCATCTTTTATTAATAGGCAACTGCTAGAGTGACTGAGGCCACCACAAGTAACTGTACTGTAAAGGCTTCCAGGTAGTTAATTCTGTAGTGGTAGTTGTATAATGAGAGACTGCGAACTGACCAGTTAGTTTGTGGTGAAGAAAGTAGAAATTACTGAACCATGTGTACGCAAACTCAGATTATTCGGAATTACTTTTTCCTTATGGCATTGTACGTTAATTAAAGAAGCAACCATTCTCCTCATTACTTGATGACTTATATTGTGATGCTAAACTGAAGGATGGAGTTAGAGCAGGTAAGTACATTCTGGTAGTTGTAAAGTAGCTATTATAGGAAAGGACTAAGGTTCAGACTTTTTCTCTAGGGAAGAAGCAGCTTAAAGTCTGTCCATCTATTTGTAATATATGTAGTCTCGTGAACTGATATTTGCCATAATGTAGTTGTCTTCATATGAATAAATTGTTTCTGAATCAACACAGAACACTGAAAAGGCAGCTACTTGATAGACATCTCCATCTCCATGTGATAGATTTGTCTACCAGTATTGTCCCAGCACTTTAAATATTGGCTACACTGCAAGAATTGCACTGTGGGTCCTCCCTATTTTTTTTTTTAAATTTATTTGTTTTTAATCATGATTGCCATTAATAATGAATCTGCAATTGCTGGTATCCATGCAGATGTACAGTGTTGGATAAATCCTTCTGATGCTTATGATAAGTCCACTTTGGGAATAACATTGGTATATATACTCTTTGCCTTCTAGATTTTTATGCAAGGGTCTGTGTCTTATGGTGGGCTAAAGAAGTGCAGTTTGGGAGATAAAGTAATGTAAACATGCTGCCAAGTAGGATTCCTGGAGTGGCTCTTGAATGTGTTAAGTATTATATTTACAGAATTCCAGGTTAATGACATATATACAGCATGGTCTATGTTGTTGATGTGCAACATAGCTTTTAAAACAATATATGCTTCTGTAGAGTTTGAATTAACATTTCATTTGCATTACTTTTTTTGGGGAGATGGTTTATACCCAATGCTTAATTAACAAGAATAAGCTCTGTAAGCATGACTGTAGCATTAAAATTATCAAAACTGTTGTGCCCTTCAGATTGAAATAAATAGTGGTTGATGTGGATGATTATTCATTCTATTGTCATGACTTGTGAGTGGTTTAGATACATCTTCTAAATGAATGCTTGAAATGTTTGTAGCCTATCAAAACTTTTTGTGGTGCAGTCTCTAAACAGTGCTTGTCTCTGTTTTATGGCTGTATTTACCACTATAAACAAGGAAACACTGAAGTGAAGCTATAGTTTGTACAGTAATGTAGAATATGTGCAATGTGTACATTCCCATCTAATGTAAATACATATGATTTCTTGTATTTAAAAGTTACTTTTATGTTCAGCCCTGATGGCAACTCTAGACATCTTCCTTCAGAAGGTGTTTTCTGTTTGTTTTTCTCGTCCTGTAAGAATGAAGTGGAATACAGTCATCTTCAAATGCTTGGTGTGACTGACGGCTCTGTTTTTCTACTGCCACTTTTCAATGCTGTCTCCTCCAGCTCTCAAGCTTCTTCCTGCTTCACAGATCACTTTGCCTCTTGCCCAAAACAAACAACACTCCACCCCACACTAGAAATAGCCCTTTCGTTTTGAACTTTTTTCAGTTTTCTTTATTTCTCCTATTTCAAGTATGTTTTCCTGTGGTTTTGTTGCAAGCTTGTTACAGCCAGGGAATTGGTGAAAGAGCAGCTCACCTTGGGATGAAGTAGGGAACATGTGTGGCACATCAGCTGCATATTATTCACCCCATACTGACATTCTTCGTGCTGGCGTTGGGAAATCGCTATCAGAGGAGTTGCCTCCTTTGCTTTCCTGCTTTCTCTCCTTCCAGCACAGCTACGTACATGGTTACTCGGCAAGTTGTCCATGTGGATGTGCATGTGATTGGTTTTGCACATTGTCTGCTTGTTCAGGAGTTTAGCCTTGCACCTTCTTATTATTTGGAAGCAAGTTGTGGTAAAGATATTAACATCTGTAAAAATAATGAGAAGAGAATAAAGGAAAATGATGCTTTGAATTGACTAGAGTCTGAATTGAGCCTCTTTCCCTTGTGTTTGTGTGAATTATTTTAAGCCATATGTGTCATACTAACACAGAACTTAATTTTTTCGAAGTGGTCTTTCAAGCAGGCATGTGAATAGGAGAGAAACCCTAGAACAACTACTAGCCTGGACAGTGATAATTGTGTCAGTAACATTATGCTTCATCCTGGAAGCTACTGAGAACTGTCAACTAAGCCCTAACTGGCAGCTCCTGGCACTGCTGTGCTGGTTTGATTTGCTACTGAGTTGTGATGTTTACCACAAAATAACAGCTGAAGATGTAGTCTACTACTGCAGCTTCCTGGGACAGGGTCAGAGATACCTGCAGGGGTCACGACACTTACCTGCTCCCAGGGGAATAAATGTTGAGTTTTATGGGAGCTGTTGGTGTTTATGAAAGGGATGGGATTAACCAGGACATAAGACGAGAAGTGTTATTCTGTTCTGTTTAATTCTGTTTACAAGATGTGGCTTAATGAAAAAAGTACTAAGAATGACAAATGAGCCACCAGTGCCAAAGTCGGTATCTTCTCTGCAGTCCTGAAGTAGCAGAAGCTTTTGTTTGGGAACCGAGTTGAATATGGGCAGTTATAAAGCTCCCAGCTGCACAAATGGTTTTATACGAGTGAGTTTTCAGAAAAGTCCTGAGTGCTGCTTGGTGCTTCAGAGTTTATGTAGTTGCATGCAAGCAACATCCCACTTTAGAGAGCTCCTAGGTTCAATTTGAAAGTGGAAAGAGAGATCATGATTTCCCAGTTGCATCTTTTCCCACTGCTATTTAACCTCTTTGTGCTGAAAATTGGGAAAAGGACTGTGTTTCCCCTGTCAGGTTTTTTTCCTTCCCTTGTCTATTGTGCTGCGCAGTTTAAAGCAAGACAGACCATCTGTGGAGTGGGATTGGGAAGAAGGGAGAGGTGTAGGGGAGAAAAGAGGGAAGAAAAGTGTCTGCATCTCATCCGTTCATGACCTTCTTTTGTCAGACAACCTCCTCAGACCAAGTAGGAAGCTAACTTATTTTCTAAAATAGTTCCTCTACTGATGTCATTCCCCTAAAAGTGAAGCTGGCTGTTCTGAGAGAGAGAAGAACCAAAGAAGTGAGGGATATCTGATGTGATGTATGAACATATTCTTTTGACATTAAAAAATGCTGATAACTCTTCTTTTTTTTTTCCCCCCTTATAAGTGATAGTTGTTGTTTATAAGGAGTACAAGCTAAATATTTCATGATGGAAAAACTAATATTTGTTTGCAGTGTCTGCTTCTCGAAGACAGATGTAGTGAAAAAATAAACTCTGACTAGATGTTTAGAGCAGATGCAAAATTGGCAGTCCTTCCAGGGGGCAAAAACCAGGACCATTTATTAAATGGCCACTGCAAAAAATTTAGGCATGTTTTCTTTGCAAGTATGTGGCCCTGGAGGCCTGACAACTTCTATCACCTTCCCCACTGTTTGGAGATGCTATTTTTAGTGAAACTGTTTTTCTCATTATTCATTGGCCGATGGCTATCAAAAGGCATTGTGAGAAGAGACATGGTGTTGAAAGGTTGGTTTGTTTAGCTTTGGTATGGAGCCAGCTGATAACATTGTTGACTTTTTTTAAAAAAAAATTGATTTGACTTTTTAAGAACAGATTTCACATGTTATCAATATGGGGGAAAGTGTGAGAGAAAGCCCTCTTGTGTGCCTAAAATAGGAAATATAGGAAAGGTGATATTCCTCCTATTGATGGTCAAAAAGTAGAAAAAATTGAAACTGAATTTTGTTTGAACAAATGTGAGAAATAGAAATACATTTGCTTCCATAGGTGGCTGTTACAAGAACAGAGACAGAAGGGAGGGAAGGACACTACTCAGGCTGGTGTTCCGTGAGTCTTTGAATGACTTGAGTCTTCAGGGCAATAAAAGTGGAGAAAATATGAATGACAGTATCTGTTCAGGTTCTCTTACCATAAGAGGTTCTCCAGCTGAATTTGTGGAGAGAGGTACTGACCTTTCTTGGAGTTGACATGGGTGAAACTAAAAAGGCTTTGGGCACAGAGTACTTTGAAGTGCAGATTGCTTCAGTTACGATGTTGTCTTCAAGCTTTGCTTATGTTGGGGAGTTTATACTGTCCTGCTGCTCTGTGTGATGCTGAAGATGGATCTGATGAGTAAAAGGTTAAGTGTCAATAACTCACAGAAGTGCAGGCAAGCTACTGCTGTGTGGATGTCAATAGGTGATGGTAGTTCGTATGGGTGTATCTTAGGGCTGTGATGAAATTGTTGAGTTTGCTAGTAGACCAAGTTTGAAGTTGTATTTGTTTCCAGGAACTGTTCTTGAAAGGGTGTTCTTCCACAGCATGGTCATGCTGGTAACGTTGTGCTGCTGCAACTCAATCTCATCATCTTAAGAGGAGGGAAAAAACAAAAGCATTAGGAGCTTGTGCTATGTCGTGTAATAGCAGCTTTTCTAATGACTTGCTTAAATCTAGATATATAGGGAAATGTATAAAAAGAAAAGTAGGCAGAGGGAAGCAAAACCTAGTTAGGTTTGGTACAACTGTGAAGAGGGGCAGATGCTACTCAAACACCATCCAGCTGCATATATATGGCTGTGGCCTTTAAACACTTCTGCAGAACAGACCTAAGGTTTCAAGTGGGGAATGAAGGCCACCATTCCTGGACAGCCTGTAAAAAGTCTGATTTAAATGACTTGTGTAACACTGCACAGGGTTGATTTTCCATTTCACCTCTTCATTCGTCACTTGCTTTTCAACACTGTCAGCTAATGGGATGGTGTCCCACACACTGTAGTTTTTGATCTTTTGTCACTTTGAGACCCTGGTGTGATTCCCACCACATAGTCTTTTGTGTATACTGATCCAAGTAGAGGTGTAGTAGGGGGACAAAATAGTATGTTAAAAATTGAAGACTGTATTACAATGCATACCCTCAAAGCAGATAAGTGCTCTGACAATGAAATATACTCTGTAGTTTTGGTGTATAGTCAGCAGCCCCAGAGACTTTGGCCATCGGTCCCATATTTTAACAATGAAAAAGGTAGTTTTCAGGGTCTTCCAATCCAGAAAACTTGGAGTGAAACTAATGATTCTGTGACAACTGGGTGACTGTTCTGCTTATAGACTGTATCAAGTATAGGATGTATCAAGTGTCGAATCCTCACTTCAAACAGGAAGGTGCAATGCATCCCTTAAGAGATTGGTTGGGTTTTTTTTTAGTGTAGGCCAGAAATTCTTGAGTAGTCCATAATATTTTTCTATTGTGGATTGTTATAGTTTCTATCTCATTCTGAGTTAGTCTTGCATTAGAAACTTTAGCTGAAACAGTTAAGCTTAGTAAAAGCAAGAAGAAAATGTCATCTTATAGTTGAAATTAAGAACATTGGCAATTGCTGTCTGTAAGCAGTGCCTGTAAGAAAGTCCTAAAGTAAAATGTAATGCCTTGTGTGAAGTCCCATAGGCTAAAAAGTGGATCTTGCCAGCTCTTTAGTAGTCCTGTTGGAAAGGTCAAATGGTTTGCATGTTAACTGCATATGAAAGAAGTTTGGCTTACCCTGGTCTGTATTAAGGGATGACCTAATACGATATCTAGTTCCTTCCTTAACAAGTGATCAAACAATGTGGAGTAGTTACCATGGGAAGGCAACATGAACATTTGTTTTAATTATTTCCTAGTTCTTTTGAAGGCTTGAGTTGATATTTAGACACTAAACTTGGATTGGTGTAGAGTATATCACTTGCAGGAGGGTAAAACTCATTGTTTAAGTTTTTGTCTTCATGAATGTAACTGGATCATCTTTAGACATTGTTATGCCCAAAATCTGTTACACCTGAGGAGAAAATGATCAAAGTATCTCTGTTAAGTGTGTATTTTTGGTGTTAAAGAAGATCGTATCACCTTGGTGGAAATTGTAGCTACAGGACACTTATGTTGAGAGCCCCTTAAAAAAGGAAAAAGGCAGCTTTGCTGTGCAAATGCTCCATCTGCTTGACCCAGCAGTTTAATCTTAAAGTTCATAGTACATCTGCTCGGAAAGCATTTTTTTTTTTTTTTTTTTTTTTTTCCCCCCCCTAACATACATCTCATACATGACAAGCCAGGGCACAGTTCTGAGTCTGGTGCAGCTAGTAAGTGAAACCTTTCTTTCCTGTGAAGTAAGAGGCAAAAATTGTTGGGGTTTTGGAGGAGGGAAGGCGAGGCTTCCTTGAGTGATTTCTGCCTTTACTCTTAGCATTTATAGACATCACTTGGTGTTATGAAAGACATAGAGAGGTAGATTAATGGAATTGCTTGTCTTCAGTTTGCTCATATATCTAGACAATTCCTCTTGTGCTGTTCTAATTTTCTTTACCTAATGCCTTTAAAAAAATGAGGGGAAAAAAAAAAGCAAACAAAAAAAACCAGTGAAGATCTACAAGCCAGAGAGCATGTGGTAGTTGGGTTGGGTTTGCTTTTATGACACAGATAGCAAAATGGGAGCCTTGTAAAGCTTTAAACATCAAAGACATGTTAGTAAATTCCCTTGTTTCCTGTTGGCTATCTGCAGCTCCTCATCAAATCATGGACCAAATAAGAGTGTTCTTGGCCTAGTGTCGCCTTAGCAATTATTCAGGGATGAAAAGGCACCTTCCAAAGCATGTATTCTGACAAGCAGAGTGTATTTAGCCCTCAGGTGATCATGTACTAGTTCTTTGTGAGGGACTGATTATCTGGATTCATGGCTTGATCAAATGTAATGTAGATAGTGATCAAGAGACACAACCTCAAAGAAAGGAGGAGTGGTTGGAGAGCAGTCAGCATTGCATCCTATCTGGCAGCTTAAGTTCCTGTCCTCTTTAAAGCTTTTCATAATTGCATAGAGGTGTATGTGGGGAAAAAAGTGCTGAAACATTGACAATTCACCAAATGTAATACCCAGCGCTTTTCATGTATGTTTACTTGCCCCCGCCCCTCTGTCAGCAGTGATCACTGACCAAAGAAGTTTGTCAGAAGAAAATCTGTGCTTGCATCTTTATGTTGCGACTCAAAGCCAACTCCAGAAATGAAAGTCTTCTTCCATCAGTGCCCTAAGCATGGATAGTAAGTGGGTCTGGTGCAGCAGAGACTTGCTTAGCCTGGCAGTCTTGGCCATGGACGTTAGGCAGATACCTGGAGATAGCATGGTCTAGAAGTGTTGAAGCCAGTCTTCCTAGGACATGTTGGTCAGTGTACTAATCTGAAAACTGCAACTGAATGCTTACTGAATTTCAACATTGTCTGCTATGGATACTGTCTATTCTCTCCACTTTCCAGCTGTTGTATTTTGGCAAATGGCTATAAGCAAAAATCATTGTAGCCTACTGCTGCTCAGCATCCTGCAGTCTTGGGTCCGAACTGCTGTTACAAGAGGAAAGCAACATTGACTTACTTGGAGGAGAGAGATGACCTTTCTCAGTCCACTTTCTACTTTCTCTGCAGGTAGATTAGTCATAACTGATTGGTAGCTGTAAGAGAACTGGCTAGCAGAGGTGTTTGTATGCCATCCTGAGAGCTAGATTAGAAATAGACCTTTGACGAGCCTGCAGTCTCCATCACTAGAACTATAGGGCTAAATCAAGTGGTTGAGGATGAAGAGACTTTGTATATTAGCAACATGATGATGTTTTATTACCCTTTGCTCTGGAAATGCTATAGAGATGCTTTATTCTCTTATCTTGCTTTATAGCATGCAATTATTGCATTCCTATATAGAGATTAGTACTGTGGAACAGGTCCTTTTTTGGATAGTTTTGTAAAACTTTGTCTTCTGAACTATTGACTAAAAAAACTGAGCTTATCAACAAACCACAGATTACTAGAGTTTTTTTAACTGAAGGAGTAAATTTTGTGTATCATGTCTAGAAATGCAATTCACTTTCAACGTGGAAAAACTAAAGGTGGTTTCCTGGAGGTGTGCATTTAAATCTTGGAGACTTGAATTTTTGCACTATCTCTGGATAAAAGTATCATCATCCTTCTTATGTCAGAGAGCACGTGATATTCTCAGGCTGGTTGAGTAGCTCCTCTGTGAGAGTATTTTCTTCCATTGACACATCTACACTTGAACTTTAAAACGTAGAAACTGGTGATTATTAAAACTTCAAATGACACTAATTTGTTTTGATACCTGACCTGGTGAAAACTGCTGCTGTGGCATTTAACAGCGCAGACCAGTTTATAACTCTGTTCTGGATGATGTGGGATTAAATAACTGGAAATTGCTCAGAGGAAACTCTGATTACAGTAGTCCAAGTAAGGGCCAGCCCCTGTTGACGCTTTACTTTGCAACCTCCTGCTGTTGGAGAAGGTTACACTGCTGGGTTTTCCACCCCCTGCTTGCTCTATGCAAATGTAAGGTACTCTTTTGGCATGACATTGGAGATGCCTGGGTGTAAGTACACAATTTTGAGTGCTGTAGCAATTGATGTCAACGGGTTCCTGATCTCATCAACAGAATTGAGTGCCTCGAGTGCTTCTGGTAACTCCAAATGCCTCCCTGTCACTCTTCCTGTGTGTGCAACTCTGTACTTGGTTTTATTATGTATCCTAATCAATGCCTATTTGATTAGCTCAGCAATTGCCCCATTCCTGCTCTGTGACTTCTGTTGCTTTCTTTAGCAAAGAGTCTATCTTCAGGGTACCAAACAAGGTTTTGTAGCAATTCTCGTGACCTGCTTTGCCCTAATGATTATCTAGTACAAGTTAGTTTTTATCCTACAGCGTGAACTCTTTCTCTTGAAAGAGACTCCTATATGCCTTGGGGAGAGGTGAGAACTTACAAGAGGTGATCCGTCACAAAGAAAAATATCCAGAGTCAACGGATAAAAGATGACCTTTGTGGAATGCATTAACTGCTGTGCTTCAAGGGAAGTTTACACTTGAGAGGAGTGGCATGCAAACAGTGTAGACTTGGATGCAATGACATTTGTGTATTAATAGTATCAATTTTTGGAAACGTAGTACATAACGGTAGGTGTTATGAGTTAAGGACTTTGGCAGTCAAAATTGCTAACCACTTAAATTGAATTAGAGCTGGTTTTCTAATGCCCCTCCTTTTTTTTTTTTTTTAAATTTTAAATGCCAAAAAGGCTTGACTTTTTCAGTTTGTCACCTTTTTTTTCTTTTAGAATAAAGAGGAAGGTGGTTTTGCAAGAACACAATTTGTACTCCCTCCCATTTTTTTTCCCCCAACACAGCCCAAGGACATCTGTTTTACTGTGGAAATTACCAGGTATTTTTGGTGTTGATTATAATTTTAGAGAAACATAAGTTAGTTAGCATTTAAGTTATCATTTAAGAGAAATGGCCATTCAGAAGCTGCTATTATTTATGGCATTAAAAGGGTTTAGAGTTCCACAGAGTGATGGTATAGGAATGAAGGGAATAAGGAGAACTAGATAGCAAAAAATCCTCAAACTATGAAACCGTTCAAAACTATTAAATATATAGAGTATTTATCAAAAACTCCACATGACAAATGTGAAAGCTTTGGGTTCTATGTACCAGGTGGTGTAAGTATTTTTAGGGATATCTTGCCTCTGTTTTGAATTGCATAAGCACTGCATTGTAAGTCCTTTTCCTTCCAATTTATCTTACTGTGCCATTCTTTGCCAGACTAAAGTCCTGGCTTTAGTGTGTCCAGCACTGGGTTTCTGTTTAATTGGAAAAGCAAAGCCATATGACAGCTTTTGCTTTTTTGGTGCAGTTATAGTAAATACTTCAGCATCAAAAAATGAGCTGTCCTTCTATGCAGCAGAGAGCACTTGCTTGCTTTTGGATGCCTGAACAAGCACAAATACCGTGCTGTCAGCAGCACGTGCACACTTTGGGTTGCAAGCCCAGAAAGCACTGTTGACTTCTTCAGGAAAAATTCTGTAGGTGGTGTTTTGTGGCAGGTGGTGGAATATGTCTGGAGGTGGCTTCTGGCTGTTAGTCTCCTGGCAGATGCATGACCACCCCAGGTGTATGGACCCAACTACTTGTTTCAGTTTTCTTGTCACTCAGTGCATGGGACTGTCTTTTGGAGCCTTCTACAAGATCTCTACTGCTTCATGACAGTGGTAGCAGCTCTCCTCTCTTAGCCACTTCAGACTGTTCTGATTCAGGATACCACTGAGGGTTTAGATCTCACTCTGTCATGGGGCTATTAGAATGTGATAGAGCTAAACTGCCTTGTAATAAAAGCAGCACCTTCCTTGAATTGGTCTCTCTTGTTCAGCAATAAATGCAGTGGCTGCGGTTAAAAGTCACTCAGAAAATACCACTTTGACTGTCCTCATACCTTTTCTTCACACTGGGAGGAAAAAGAGAGGTTTTGTTGTTGAAAGGCTTGAACTAAAATGGAGCCAAAAATCAAAATCATCAGAGGGACCACCCTTGCAGTACAACAGAAACAAGTTTGTCTTGCTGGTTGTCCCATGAGGAAGAGAAAGTCCTTTGAGATCCTCACCAGTAACCCTAGTTGGATATTACTCAGGACCATTTGTAGCTGTCTTGGACCTTTTGCTGCAGGAGTGATATTCTAAAAGCAGCGCTTCCAAGGAGGGGGTCCATGGGAAGATTGCTCCAGTCGGGATTATAGAGGAACCCAAAGTTATTCTTCCTGGTGCTACTCTTGAGTGTCACGGTAACTCTGTACATTTGGGAAGAGAGCAGCAGGGGAGTGCTGTTAAGCTCCGTGTCTTTTGCATTGTATAAAAATTGGGATTCAAGTTAAATAATCAGAATTATCCCTCAGTATTGCATTGAAGATTCAAGAAAAGTAAGTTGAAAAAAAACCAGCAATACCTCAGAGTGTAACTTGGCATTAAAGTCATGAGATTAAAAACCACTTCTTATTTCTAGGGCCTGACTCACGGTTTTTGAATGTGTGAGGGTAGCAATTCTAGCTCCTATAGTCAAGTAGCATTATAATTATTTCGGGTTTTTGGGGCACAGAACTGTGCCAAGTTTTTGTCATGTTTGGGGGTTTGGTGTTTTTTTTCCCTAATTCCCAAACAAAATTTTTGCAGATCTCTTATAACTTGGGTTGCATGTATAATTAAACAGATAAGATGTTAAATCTCCAAGTTTCTGGAAGTGGTGCATCAAATCCAGGTATTTAAATTGATTACACAGTGACCAAAGTGTTGCTGACTATCCAAAAACTGTTTTATTTGGACATAGTGTATGCAGTTTTACGTGTATGCAGTTTCATGTATATGCAGTAAAGTGCATCGCAGAGCAGCTGACTTGCTAGACACATTCAGAAATAAACAATACGTGGCATGTGTAGTAGAATTTGACCCTGTTAGGAAAATAAGTAGGGCAAAGTGGCTGGTTATTAACAGTGGCTCTAGTGGCAGCATAGGCAAAGCAAAAGCAGGGGAGAGGGTGGGGGAGGAAATCAATTGGGATTTGAATAATTCTTCCGGCCTGCCAGGAAGCCCTCAGTGCCCTGAACTCTTTCAGCCAAGTTGTAAATAAATTTTCCCCTGACAGATTGCACTCTGGGGGGAGTGTTTTTCTTTTAGTTTTCATGAGGCAGTGCAAGTTGCCACAAGCCTGGAGCCTTAAAATGTGGAGGCAGGCTTTCAGGGGAGGAGTGTGGGGACTTGCTGGGGACTTGACATGAGGCCGGTGGGCTGCTGCGGGTGCAGGGCTGGCACCTCAGCGGCTGGGCTGGGCTGGGCTGCATCGTGGGGAGGAGTGGATGGCTGGGAGACACGGCCTTGGGAGTTTCTCAGACCTGACTTGCCAGAAATGCTGAAGGAGTTTCCTCCGTGCTTTAAAATAAGAACTGATCTGCTGATGTGCTTTCTCTGATTACGGAACGTGCGAGTGTGCATAAGCTGCCCAGTGCCCTGTTCTATATACAGTGGTGAAATAATGAGGTTGAGGACGGTGGATGGAAAGGGGTGGGTGGTGGGTGTCTTTTGCCCCTCTGAAAAAGGAGGATGAAGACATACACTTACTTCTGTAATTTGTCCATCATGACTGTGCTGAGTCCAAACTGCTGTGTTATATGGAATAAGCCCTTTAACGAATAAAGCTTTGAGCTTCCTTTGTCTGTTGAGGATTCCTGCACCAAATTTACTGGCTTTTTATCTCATCCAGGGGAGACAAGTCTTTAGACTGAAAAATGTCTATTACTCTGGAAATCTCCTTTGCTTGTATTTGCTGCTGTTTTAATAAGTACGTGTAGTGTGTGGGAAATCTGTGGAAGCAGGAGATGGAGCATGGTAGGCAAGATCCTGAGGAAATGCCTGGGTAAGTAGATGTGCTTCATAACCTAAACCTCCCTTGAAAAAGTGTAGAAAATGCATTGCTTAGTTTATACATTTGTAATACTTCTAAAAAAGCACTAAATAAAGATGCTGGAAGAAGACACGGAAAAAGTCTATATTGTGTTGCATAAATATGTGCACTGGGATGAATCATTGTAAACTATATGAGATTATCTATATAGCTTATCTATATTACAAACTCATAATTTCTGCAGAGGAGAAAGAATGATGTTTATGATAGGTACCTTATGCCTCTATATGCTGTTGTTTAAAATGAGATAACTAAGAGCAGAACATCACAAATGTGTTAACCATAGAACTCCACAGTTATCACTGGGATATAATTTTGGTTGGCCATCTTCGTCTCTAATGCATTTTCTTGGAAATGGAATTTCAGTGTAGGGATGGGCTTTATATTGTAATTTAACATAGCTTTTGAATTTTTAACTTAACATGTTGTGGAAGAAAAAAATTGGAATTAATATATTCTCCTTAAGTGAAACTCTTAATATTTTTTTCCGTACTTCATTTGGTTCACTCTATATACAGTAATATGACAGCTGGCATGATGTGTCCTTTTTGAATTGGGCTGTTCATAATTTCTGTCAGCTGGATATATGTGGAAAGTTCTATAGTGACAAATCTATTTCTCATACCTTTTGTAGTCTGGTTTTCATCAGAGAGAAAAATGTTAATACTCCCTGAACTTTCCTCCTTTGGCTCACCCGGACACTCATTTTCTTGAGCATTTCCTGCATGTTGTCTCTGGGTACAGAGCTCATGTTTTCCATCTCTGCTGCCTTGCAGAGTTCTGCCAGGGTTCTGCCTCATCCTCCACCTTCTTGGGGCATTTCCTGGGACATGCCAGGCTTAGATGCTACATCCGATTGCAACAGAACAAACTCATGGAAGGGAATTTATCTCCAAACAAAATCTGAAGCGAAACTTGGAAGAATGCTCCACTTCATGTATTTGTTGCACTGATGTTGATGTTTCCTGTACATCTTATCAGAGTTTCATAAATTTCCTTGTCAAACAGAAGTCTGCCTACAAAGAGTTAGAAAAGAAAGCTTAGAGAGTCCTTGTTTTTCCACATGTTAAAAAGTACTTAGATGCTAGTAAATGAATATTTTCATAAGTGATGAATAGAACCTTTGTTTTAATGAGAATTTTCTCCTCACTTTTTTTAATATGCTTTGGCTTCAGAAACAATTGAAGAATATAGCATAGAGCTGATTTGACTGTTGAATGAATGTTTTGTGTTTCTGCAAGCTGCATGAGGAATTTTGTGTTATTTGTGGGCAATTACCTGTTTCTAGTCAACTCTGCACATCATGCTTTAATATCTAAGTAAGTGCAGAATTTTGAGCTCCCAGACACGCAGGTATTGAGATCCATATGCATGGTCTGGAGTGGTTTCCTATGGTAAGCAATTGCCATAATGATTTTGCCTTCTCTTTCTTTTCTCCACTTGGACATTTAATATGAACTCAGCAAGCTTAAATAGTTCAGCTTGACAGGTTACAGTTACAGTTTTCTCAGCAGGCAAATATGCAGACTTGCTGCAATATGAAGGACTTTTCTGAAAATGGGATAGTGAGAAGCCCAGAAATGCTGCTCAGAGGTTGCATATTTGGACATGGATGGACACTAGTGATGACAATACCTGGAAGAAAAGCATACAAATGTTCTTTTCCTGACAACAGATGGAGAGCCTTGTCTAAAAGTTTTACTAGACTGATCCACTTTAACAGTTTATTTATTAAAAAGTGCAATGTTGAGCCCAGAATGTCAACGTCTTGATGGTTATTCTCCTCAAGCCACTTTTTTCATTACTCTCCCTTCTTGCTTGAAAAACTTTGGATTTTTTTTCTCTCTTGTTTTCTTTATAGCAAAGCTGATATACAAAGGAGGTTCTATACTTGTAAATATGCCTAGCCCTTCCATTTCACTCCTGGTTTTGAAGGCTACTGAGACATATTTTTCTTGTTCCCCTCCTCCAGTTCTTCTAACACGTGGAGCTCTCCTCACACCTCAAATATCTCGACATGAGAGAAAAAAAGAAAATACTAAGATTATTTGAACCAGGCTACCAAAAAAAAAAAAAAAAGCAAGGAAGAAAACACAAGCAGTCACAGCCTTGAGGGGAGGATGATATGATGTCTTTCAACAAGCTCTTCTTCATCAGCAGTTCACTGAAAAAATTACTTTGGTGGTTCTTAGAAGGTATTTTGACTTACAGACCTTGAAACTTTATTTAAAACATTTTTGTCAAGAATGTCTGTAAGTCCTTCAAAAGCCAATTTGTAAGTTATTGCAAGGATTAAACACTCATGTTGACATAACTAGGCTTTTATGTTCGTTAGGTTTTAATGTAGACATCAAAAAAGTGTATGTGCACGTGTCTCTTCATGTTTTATTTCAGTGTTGCAGAACAATGAGGAGAAAGATGTTGCAACACTAAGTATTTGTTCAAGTACAAGCTGACCTGTTGCCAACAGGTACTGGAAAGCTGTCATGCAAGGCCTTGCTGAAGGAGAAGTTAAGAGGCGGCTTCCTTAGTACAGCTTTTTATTGACGCATACCAGCCCTGAAACAGAGATGGTAAAAAGCATCTGCAAGGCTCAGGCCGTTAAAAAATTTTCAGTACAGCACTGTTACCGAAAACTTCAGGAGTGGTATATTTTGTTTATGTGTAGCTGAGCATTGCATTTCTGGTAGATTTGGTTTCTTCAAGCACCCACCACAACTCTTGGTTCAGATCAAAAAGTTGCTCCCAGGAAGAGCAATATCTGTACTGGAACCTTCCTGGAGAAGGTGTGGCTCAGACCACATCCTGTCAGGATGGTTTTGTTCATGTAGTGGCTCACTATGACCCGACCCTGTCCTACCCAGCAGTATTGCAAAAAACAGTTGTTAAATTGTGCTTGAATTTGCTGTGAAAACCAACCACATTTGTGAGTTTTCAAGCCCCTTCCCTCACTAGGGTCCCAAATAAGGGGTCATGAGTTTTATCGTGAAATTAAATACTACTTAAAAATGAGTGTCAAAGGTCTCCTTTTTATTTTCTCCTCTTGGTGGTTATATTCTTTGTACGTAATGGAAGCACAGCATTATGTACCACATGAAGCAGCAGTGTGGTCTGCAATGTTTCAGTGCTTTATTCTGTTTTCATGTTGCCCTTTAATGTGTGCAGGTCATGCCATTGCTATGGAACACCCTGTCCCATGTCCTGCCTGACCTGGGTTTCTGTGTGGCACATCATGTGAACAGTGCTGGCATGGGTGTCCCCAGCCCTCAAGGCACAGCACTGGTATTCTTCTTGCCCTGCCTCTTTTGCCCTCTTGCATTTCTTGTCTTGCTGGCTGAGGCTGGCCCTGGGAAAGCACCCAGGCCCTTCATTTTTTTGCTAAGTGTGCTTCAGGTACACTTACCTGAATGCTTTTCGTATTTCTGCATTAAAATGAGGCTTCTGTTCACAGTTAAAAAGCAATTAAGGCTGAAGCAGTAAGTCAGATTGAGAGCCTGCAAATCATAGTTCAATTCAGTGGCAAGCTCTGTTTGTTTCACTTATTCACTCTAAATTTTACCTCTGTTCAATCTGAGATCCTTTGTCAAGCACCTATGGCATTTTTCATTGTTATGGGATACTTCTGCACATCCGGATTTGGCAGAAGCATTAGCTAAGTCCTGTAATTCTTAAACCCCTAAAGCTGTGGCCCTCTTGACTGCTACATTTCACTAGAGAGCTGGAGATGAAGCTAAAGCCTTGTTATAAAGAAGAGCTGTAATATAATCTATAGGCAGTACATTAAAGTGACGTGCCAGCTCCATGTGCTGTGGTTTTAAATAACTTGCATTCATCTCCCCTGAGTACTAGATGAAAGTTTAGACCCTTGATGAGCAGCCCACACCAGTTGGAGGTTGCTGTTTAACATGTAGGCTTTGGAGTGCCTATGTCCATTTTGGAGACTTTCCCCTATCTCTTGCTCTTCCATTTCTTTTTTTCATCAGAATCATGTTTTGTTTTTTAAAACTAGATTAAAGTGACAGCTCTGGAGACAGAGCTCTCACTTCCTATGCTGTGTCTGTTGGTAGAAAAAGGACTGTGACCCTTTGCATTCCTGTTCCTTACCACCCTACTGTCTTTGGTAGTACCAAATTAGGCCAGAGTGATTTTATTTTTACTTCCAGAGGTTTTGTATAGGCATAACGATGTTTCACCAAAGTTAGAATTTTGGGCAGCTGTACTAAAATGCTTGGATGATACCTAAATTTGAAAACAGTATTTTAAAGTATTTCATTATGCAGAACTAAACCAGAAGATTTTTATGCCAGTAAAGTTATTGTTCCATCAACCAAAACTATCAAATTAGTTGGAAAAAGAAATAGAATGTCTTTCTCCGGGGAAAGTGTTGGTGAGCTGTGTGACTACTACAAATTTCTTCATGCCACGCATCCCAGAAACTAAGAGGAGCTTGCCTACTGTTGCCTTTCTAATGATATATATATATTTATGTGGTTCATAGTGTTACTCAAAATTCTTTTCCAGTATTGTGCATTTTCTCAGCATTGCAAGTTTTTACCTTTATAGATCAGAGAGCTCTTCACCTCCATCTCCAATAACTGAGTAGAAAAGCACAGTCTAAGGCAGTGACTGAAGTCAGTATTGCCTCAACCCCTCAATTCCACTGACCTCTCCCTAGCCCCTATGCTACTGCAACTGCTCATCCGTTTGCATCCTGTGCTAAAAGAGCAGACAAATGCACGTTGTTTTAATTTTTTCTGGGTAGTACCATCAGCTTTTCAAGTAGTGTTAGGGATATGTATATCTTAAAAATTTGAGTTTAAGGAGAACTACCTGTAACTGCAGGGTATTGTATTATTAAAGTGTCAAGTTTAATTACATAAGCAGGAAGCTAGAGCACGTGTGTTTTTTGCTGTATTGAGGTTTGCCTAATCCCACTCCTGGGACCTAAGAGTTTCCCCACCTGTGGTGAGAAATGAACTTTCACTTGTTACTGACCCGTGTTAAATTCCATGATACAAAGGGAGATACTATGCAGCTATTCAACTAGTAATGCTTCACTTAACAAATACTTACTTCCTGTGATAGTTCCTTTCTTTTTTCTTTATCTACTTGTGCACACTTTTTCTTTGCAATGGTCTGTGTTTCTCTCTGTTCTCTGAGCTGTGATTAGCAGAGTCTGCTGAATGTGACAAGTTATTTTGTTTTCCAGCAGATTATACTTGATTGCCGTTGTTCCAACCTGCCTCTTCTGCTGTTCAGTTGGTATGTCAGCTTTGTACTCCTCAGGATGATGAAAAGCAGCCTGCCTGTGTCTGCTCTGCAACAGGGGGAGGAATGTCAGATATTTTATGTTCAGTGAGCCCTGTAGTTAGTGTTTAGGAAGTGTATGTGACAGGAATGGAGAAACAGGGAGGTCTGGTGTAATCTCGTGCAGGTTAATCACTATACATGTTGACATTTGAGTGCAAGTTTTCGGCTGCACCAGGATTTTCATACATCTGTTTTGTATTTCTTCTGTTTTCTGTTTGCATTAGTATCTCAGTCTAGTCTGGAAATACAAAGAAAAATCATGATCTGCTTTAGACTTTGTTTAAAGTCTAAAGTTAAAGTCTAAAGTCTTTGTTTAGACTTTTCAGAAAAGATGTGATTTTTTTCCTCCTTCTCAATTTAACGAGAACGTGGAAGATATTCTTTCTCCTCTGGTATACAACTTTTGCTACAATAATTTTTATTTTAATTTCATATGCTTTCTGTTCACAAAGGCCTGAGCTTCCTCATTCCAGTTAAGCCATGTGGGTTGAAGGAGTAAACTCTGTTTATGCATCTGAAGGGCTTGAAATGTAACCTCTTCAGCAATTGACTTAGTGGTATCCTACTCTTCAATATGAGCAATTGCTACAAAATACAGCACTGCCAGTGCTGCTCTTTCTCTTGATATGTTTAGTTTGTTTAGTTAATGAGAGAAGCACTTCAGAAGTAATTAAACTCTTTGTGAAGTTCATGTTATTAAGAATGGAAGACTGAGGTCCTCCAAGTGCTGCAGAGTGACAAAATACCAGGAGGCACTGAGAGTCAATGGGCTGTTTGGTCCTGTGGATGAATGAGAGTCTGTCCCCTTGGGAAGGCTCCTCTTCTGAGAATACCATTCATATCTAGGAGCCAGCAAAGCAAATGCCTGAGACAGAGACTTCGAAGTCACCAGGTGACTGGTCCTAATATGAGATGCCAATTGTTTTTGTGGCTTTGATACAGGGTCACTGGCTCAGGTTTTGCCAGTAACTCTTGACTGGGCTAACTTCTTAAACTAGCAGTAATATTGGAAGCTCTTGCACATGCACATAAAAGGGAGAGTAGGACCAACCCTGTTACTGTTGTTCTAGTCAGTAAGCATCCTAGCAAAAGTGCTGAAGTACCTATATCCATCATCTTCCACATCAGCTTACTTTGCAAGAAACCTGTTTCCCCCTTTCCCCTCCCACTACAAGTCCTGATCCGGATGCTGCTGTTTACCAGTGTTTAGGAATACGTGTGATAACATGCTGCACTTGGTGTGTGGACCTGGAGGGGACTGTGCTACCTTCTGCTTTACTGGTGTGAACACCTCGTCTGTTGTATCAAATTCAAATAAGGATAACTTTTTTTTTTTGTAGTCAAGTCGGTGATAACGCTTTTCTTCCAAATTCTTATCACAATGTGCTATTTTTCTATTAATATGTGAAAATGCTACATTCTCTCTGTACCTAAACATGCTTTGGATGCTATAATCACGCTAACTTGCCATTTAAATCTTGCAGCTTTGAAGACAGGGAAACATCTCTGTGCTCCCAGGCAAACTGCACATTTTAGTGTATTAGAGGTACAGGCTGTAACTGAATGCTAGCAAAAGGTATGAAATGCTTGCAGACTCTTTGGTCTCTGCGGGAGCTGCTCAGGAACTTGTGCTGTAGGCTGCATAATTTTAAGGTATCTGTTGCCTTCTAATAGGTGGCTGGAGAGGGATGTATGAAGCTGTTAATTTCAAGGAAGATGTGACAGATGGCTTTATGAAGAGCTCAGATCCTTCTGTAGCTTTTTCATTGTCTCGATCAGCCCCTTTGTCCTTTAGAAACTGGTTGAATAAAAATGTATTTATGAGGAAGAAGCTTTCCTCTAAAATTGGTTTGTTTAATAGGCAGTTAAATATGCAAACTCTGCATTTTAGGATCAGAATAACACAAGCCCTTGATGTCACCAGCTCATATGACATGATGACATTGCTTGTCGGAGGTCATTGACTCCAGGATAAGCTTTGCTGTCTCCTTCTCTGCATGTGGATATTGCAGCCTTCCACCTGCAGAAGCAGGACTGGAGATGCTATTGCTGTTTGTTGATTGATAAAGTGTGCCTGGAATAGTCATAGACGTGCTGCTTTTGGTGGCCAGCCTGATTCTCTGTGTGATGACCTTTGGATAATACATCTTACCTTCCCTGGTGATGTTTAGAGAGAGGAGGATTAGACAGGACTGAAGTATTACTACCTCTTATTAATGTTCCCTAAACTAAAGGTGGAGCCTTGGCACTTTTGGAAACTGTTTACATTCCCTGTCTCACCTCAGTATATGGGGATGGTTTTACTTGATTGGATTCCTCTCCCTGTCTCAACTTTTGAAGGCAAAAGTTGGTTTCTTTTATCTTGAAGAGCTGTTTTGCAGTTATTCGATGCACCACTGTTCCAGCGTTATGTCTCATTGAGGTGAATTATATGCTTGTGTGTGTGTATTACTAAATCATGGTTTGAAACATTTGACTGTTAGTTGCGGATGATGGATACATCTTGCTGTCAGCTATGGCGAAGGAGCGGGTACTGTGGAAGATTGCAGTGAGGGCTTGCTCTACCATCCTCCCCTCCTTGGGCAATAAATAGGCATTGGCATTTCCTGTGTGGTGTCACTAACTCTGCCAGCAGTCATGGCTGTGGTAAGCTTCCAAGTGGGAAGAAGCATGAAGGCAGAGTAACCTTGCCAGGACAGTTCTGCTGCCCAACTTTCCAAGATATTTCTTGGATATTCTCACTTCCTTTTGTTTTTTTCTTTATGCAGATGAAGATATTTTCATTGCTTTTGAGAATCTGTGATAGTTGTATAATTTTAATTAGTTTCCAACTGATGTGGAGAATCTCTTTTGAGGATAAGCTTTCAGCAGTGAAAATTCTGTAAGATTTATTCTGAATATCTTTTCAGTTTGAAAGTACTGTATTCTGCCAACTGGTGCATAATTACTTGCAGTCCTAGCTTTCACCAAAGCATTGCTTTTGAGTGGCATACCTAAACTTGAGGTACACTAAATTCAGTAAAAAGTCATCAGAGCGCTAACACGACTACCAGACTCTATTTTACAGATTTCCTCTCCAAGTCCACACTTTGAAGGGCTGAGAGCAAGTGTTAGATTGTTGCAGGGAGTAAGTTTGAGCGTCTTCATTGTTTTTTTCTGAGCTATTTGATAACCGACCTTCCTGTTTAGTATTGTGTGTAACTTTTGGATCTCAAGATGTCCAAGTAAGAAAAAACAAGTTGTAGCATAACTCAGACTATAGATTATTGTGATTAGCAGTTGCAGTACAACTTTCAGCAGTGAAACTCAGAAGACTGTTAAAATACAGCAGCAAGAAATTTAGACAAAGTTGATAGCGGCAACAAGTATACTAACATCTTCGTCTCTGGAGGTTTAGTAAGGAGGTTTCATATGGGTTTACAGTCAGTCTTAAATGTCTGCAGTGAATTTGGCAATTGAATGGTAAGGAAAATTTACTTAAAACGGGGGCCTTCATTTTGCAGTCAAGTGTTTTTCCTGACTAGCTTCTTATTTTCTCTGGATAACTGCTTTTTGTTGTGTGCTGTCTGGAAAAAAAAATGTTGCCAGTCTTCATGTGGTGGTCTTGCACAGGTTCCCAGCAGATAGTACAAATGCCTTTTTATTCTTACAGATGTGTAAAATAACTATTATACATAAATATTTACTTAAAGAATGTGTATAACACCATCTATAATAATATATCCAATGTTTTACATACATATAAAAAAAAATATATATATATATATATATAAACTCTATACCTGGAGCTGTATAAACAAATCACATAAAAGCTGTGTTTAAAGTCAAGTAAACTGAAACAGTGTTGTGTGTGTGTATATATATAAGTAATTTCAAAATGGAAAATTAAATATGAAGATGTTGTATATTCACATGAGCTCTATTAGCTTGCAATAAAATTTTTTGTGTCTTAGCTATAAACAGCTGGCATGAATTTATTAAACAATGTGCAACTCCTTTAAAATGTGTTTCTTGTTTTCTGACCGTTTTTATTGGACTTTTTTCAGCAATATTTTATACTTTGGGGTTTTGGCCAATAAATGTCTGGCTTAAAATAAATGTCTGCTATAATATTCCCTTGACATACAAAAAGGCAAGATATCCACTAGGATTTACGAATGTCTCCTATTTCTGTTTTATTTCTTCATACTAGAAGTTTATGTTGGCCTAATCCTGAGGAGTTCTCTCTCCATTGCATTCAATGTACATATGGGACTACTTTCAATGACGTGCAGTAGCTCTCAGTATTATCAGTGTATTAGCCATAATTGGTTTAATTGTTACTTTCCCTGCCCTTCAGAGCCTGCATTTTTATCTGAAATGAGTTGTCTTCTTTCAGATGTTTATGATTGCTTTTTTCTTCTCCATTACAAAAGGAATGTGCCAGAAGCATTGGTGCCATTATACTTAAAATGTGAACTTTCTATAGCTGCAGCATGATTGAGCTGGGGAAGCCTCTACATCTCGATGTCTCTCTTCTGCACTTTCTCCTTAAGTGCTGACCTGCATGCTCAGAGGAAAGCTAGCAGAAGCGTAGCTCCAAGTCCCCAGCCTTTTCAGTTCTAATGCTAACAGAATGTGCTCACTTTTTTAAAAAAATAATAACTAAAAAAAAAGTGAATCCCGAATGTGGCAAAACTTTCCCTGGGGAGTGGATGTGGTGAGTTTCATTGCTGTGCTTGGCCTTCACCTTAGAAGTGGACCAATACAGTGTTTGCAAAGTGTCCGTTTGCGATGGCATTCAGGTGAGCTCTGCTCTCTGACTAGCAGATTTGTGCCAACAAGCAGTGCTGGCAGTGTCTGAACTTGCCTCAATTTACGTCTTTACTTATGTGATGCAAGTTATCATTATCACAATTCTTTGAAGCATACAAATGGTTTCCTATGTGTTTATGCATGTCTGACCTGTTTCTGGATAAGAGAAAGTGAAACAGGGCTGGTGTGTCATGAGAGATTGAATTTGTAGTATTGTTTTCTTGCCACTGGCTCTTCATTTTTGTCAGATGAGTTTTTTGTTTTATGATTCCCCACTTAAGCATCTCTACTTTTCTCTGATATGTGGGATTGCTTCATTAGTTGCATTTCCTCCTCACTGCTGTCACGTACAAGGGTTTTTTTTTTCCTATGAGAGGGACTCCAAGACAAAAAAAAAAATCAGAATATCTTTAAGGTACATTGTAGAACATTCTATTTGTATTTCTAAATTGAATGTCCTGGAAAGCATAAGGTAATTGCATCACTTTGACACAGGAAAGGTATATCCCATTAAGGGGAACTAAATCATAGACTGGAAACCAAGATTATATGTATTGGGCTAGGTTATTAAGGAGGTGGATGTTCAGTTAGGTGAACTAATTTTATCATCTGTAAATTAATAAAAATAATCTTTTTTAGGAAGGAAGTACACTATTATATGCTCTGTAGACATCTTCATATATATTACCTTTACAGTATGGAAATTCATTTCTTTTTTGGAAGAAGCAGAGCTGGATCCTTTTGTCACTTTATACTTAAGCTCCTTTAGAGAAATCTAACTGCACTTTGGTTTGAGTTTGTTCAGAAGGCCTCAGCAATAAAACTTAGTAACTAACTTTACAAACTGTGTATCCCAAATGAGATAGGCACGTTAAACTTCTGTTCTGATGCAAATAGTTCATGAAGTGATGCCTAGTCAGCAGTCCCAAGTAATTATGTACTTTGGTTGTGGCATTAACTTGTGTTTACCATCTAGAAAAAAAATAACTCCACAAGTGAAGGAGCATTTCTAGCTACATATTCATTCAATTTCCTCTTTCTGTCATCTTGAGAAAATAAGTAGACAGTAATTTTTACCCACTGGCATATAATCTTCCAGGGAGAAACCTGAATTAGTTCTGCAAACTCACTGAAGAGAAGAATAATCTTCAGAGAGAAGCCAGGCAGTTCAAATGAATAGAGCTCTAAGTCATGCTGGCAGCATGAGAACATGGCTGAGCTTCTTGAGAGAAGGCTTAGTGAAAGCTACTAATTTAAGGTCTTAAATATCTGCAGACATTCTGGCACTTAACTGTAAATCATTTCCATCACTTAACTCTTTAGAAAGCATGTGAGTGGGTTGGTTTTTTTTTTGTTTGCCTGTGTTCTTCAAAATACAATATTAGCCACAATGTCTGAATTATTTTGCCTTGGTTATTTCGACAACTATTTTTTTTAAATTGTGACATAATTTCTTCTTCAAATAAGAACATTAGTTGTCTCTTGTTATTCAGGAAGCATTGCCTTACCCCATCTTAAAGGCAATCCTCTCACCTCTTTGTTCCCTTAAATGTTTCAAGTGGCTTGGAAAAGTGAGAACAAATGCTTAGTCTTTTTAGATTCTAGTAGAACTACACTTTCACAGAGTAGTTTCTTTATTCCTTGTGGGAAGTTTGAATTTTCACTCACTTTAATAGTCTTTTGAATTCCTCTGAGTGTTTCCACATTTTATCTTGTATGTCAGTACCTGAATAAAATGTTTAAGATACATATAAAATACATAAATTGTACCAGAATTTACTGCTATATGTATAGTTAACTTCTTCCCTTTCACACCAGACAGTTCAAAAGCAGAGATCATCCTTCCTAATAACTGGTAATGAACTTGCAGTTGTGGTGTTCTGTCAAAAATTAAAGCTGAAGGCACGTTTTGTGAAGTTGTTTCTGCATCCCTTACATCCTGCAGTGGTTAAGCAATCATAAAGGAAGAGGGGGAGTAGCAAAGGTGAAACCTGCTAATGGAACAGCAGAGCTGCGAGGAAACCATCATCAGTCAAGCTGTGACAAGTGAGATATGGTGCCAGCTAGTAACCCTTCTGGAGTTAGCTTGTTGAAACTGTTCCTGCTTATTAACAACCTTTTCTGGAATAAAGGAAACTGGGGGCTGCTGCTACTGCTTCACTGCACTGGCATTCAGGTTGATCTGTTCAATGTTAGTTGAAGGCCTATGCGTTGTGCAGTAACCGTGTTCTTAAAACTTTTAAATTTTTTTATCCTTTTCTGCATCAACTCAATTTTTTTGTAGGAGTAATTCACACCACCTGGTGCATCTCCTGTTTTTAGCAGCTAACATCCTCTCCTGCTCCTCTGGAGGTGCGTAGCTCCACGTTTTGTGCGTGCAAGGATGGATAGCGTGAGTGGGGGTGTGCATGAAACAGTCCACTTAAAGTGGAAAAGCAAGTTGATGGGTTTTTTGGTTTTGTGGTGGGAATTAGATGAATGGTAAAGGTTGAAATACAGCAAGAAAAACATTTTAAGAAGAGAAGAGAGAAGGTTGAAACAATTTGTCATTTTCCTAAAATGTGAACCCACAGGCATGCTGAGCCATGTTTGTGTGGAGGGAGGACTCAGACTTTGTGTTAGTTTTTGTTTGATATAATTTCTGAATGTGGGACTACAGGAATAAATGGCTCAATCACATTAAAATATATGCTGTTGTGAGGGTTACTGCTGAGGATAAGTAGCAGCACTGAGAGTGAAATGTGAGAAATGGTTTTATGGGTTCTTTGCTGACAAAATAGTTGAATGCCTGTAGGTTCTGCTCATGCATTTTCTGTGGGCTACGATGAGTCAAAGAGCTAGTTTGGGTTAGCTTTAGCCAAACCTCTGCTGCACTGCAGTGAGAGAACTGTTACACATGGAGGGAAATGGATGAAGCAAAACTGGAGGACCAGGAAGTCAGGAGGCATGGCTAGTCCTCTAGCCAGGACTGGGATGGTATCGGCTGTGGGGGTCCACAACCAGACTGAGACACACGGTTGGTGCTTTGCCTTATATTTTTTTTCCTTACACATTGTCTTTAATGATTACTGATGTGTTGTGCATGCCTTAGGTTACAGCTTTATAAATTAGTTTGTAAGCACCTTTAAAGGTATGGGGAGAAAATGGAGGGAAATGAAAATGTAGAGGAGCAAGTGGGAGTGCAACTTCCTGCAGTGAGGTGAGGGCAGGGTTTTGTATTGATGACATGTAGCAAAATACTCTAGTAATCAAAAGGAATTTTTGACCTAAACAGGTTTGGGGAAAACCTTTAGCTTATTTGCAGGACTGTCTCATAGCCCCTCTTACAGCTGGTAGCGTCAGTGGTTTCCACTGCAAACCCTGCATTAGGGTTCTTATAACTTAGCTGTATAAATTTGATATGGACTTTAAAATTGGCGTGTACGTTCTTGATTTGGAAGCAAGTATTGAGGCTGGCTGTCTAATCTGTTGGCTATGCAAATAATATTGCTGTAGTAAAGGCTGTGAGGAATATGATACAGCTCTTAGTTCCCATTCAGAGTAGAGGAAGCTTATTTGTCACAAAGAGCACAGGTGCTTCTGTGGCTCTCTTTTTCATGCAAAAGTGGTAAGCTGGACCCTAAGTGCCCCAAACCTGTTGAGAATCTGGAGTGTAACTTGGATCTTTGCCTCCTGGGAAAGAAATGAGGAAGGGCTTTGGTGACTCACTGTGTTAGGTAGGACACACTGGAGCACAGAGGAACCCTATTTGTGCTCATGATGTTCTGGTGTCAGGCAGGAGTATGCCGTGCTGCTGCCCTGCAGGAGTCGGGTCCCACAGGCACAATTTGTGTGAGGGAGCCTGTGTGCCTGAAGAGCATAAGTATGCATCCCCACCTTGTTTTGCAGCACACTTGTGTTCTCCAAAAATACAGTAAAGGCATCTTTTGCAGCGATTCACTGAAGGGGTGCTTTGTAGCACACTTTGAGCTCTATGTACATTTGAGAGTGTGCTGTTAAAGTAACTGGCTATTGGTGCAAAGTGGTACTTTGGGCAGGTGAAATAAAGCTACGGATAAGCAAGGTAGAAACAGATAATGGGTGTGTTAGGATAAAGTGTATTATAGCTGGGAGATAAAGCCCCCATTTGAATGTCTGTGAAAAGGCAGAGCGTTATTTAATACAAGAGAGGCTGCTTGCTTATTTTGTGATCCTGCAAAATTATCTTTAATGTTCTTAATGTATGTGACTGTGTTGTGTTTTAAAATACTTTATTACAGGGAAGGATGTAGACTGAAAGAGAAGCAAATAGTGGTGATAATACAAAGATAATTGTCTGATTGACTTCCACTTTGATTATGCGTGACTTAAAACTGAATTGCCATAGCCACCTGCATATCAGAAATGCTCAAGGGATAAAAATCTGAAGGGCTGTCAGCCCAGGGAGTTTTAAATTGCGAGCAATGAATTGCATTCTATGAAGAAGTCGCAGGTGATGTTGAAGGATATTTGCATGACAGGAGGAACATTATTTACTGTCAGATTATGAAATAATTTCTTTGGGAAAGTGATTGTGATACGCTATCACACGAGTTGGTTGCAGTTAGGATTGATTCAAGGCAAGCAGTGGAGAAAAGATAAAAGGCAGCTTCCATTTCTAGTTCAATAGACCTTTGTCTTTTGAGTAACTTCAATTTAAGTATTTCATTTATTACTACATAAAAGCTAAATAATGGTGATCTGAAGAAGAGGTGCTTGCTAAGTTTTCTTAGTCATGTGAGGAAAAATAGATGATTATATGTAAGTTAGAAATTAAGCTGCAAATTACATTGATTCAGAGGTAGATGCACATATATGTGCACATGTGCAATTTTCCTCCAAAGGTTCTTTCACAATATCTCCTTAAGGCTTCAGAGTAACAATTAAAAACCCCATTTTTTTCTCACTGTTTTTTTTAAATGCCAATTACTCCAAACCCAAAATAATAAACTGATTCAAATTAAGCTCAAGAAAACAGTTGTATTCCAATGTGTTTTTAGGCTGATAGCTTGTAAAAACCTGAGGTGTAGAGCTATGCTGAAGTTAGTATTTATACTGTATGCTTTTTGAGTTCATCCTGGATGAAGAACTGCATTACTCCTGTTTTATCTCAGTTTGGAATGTGGTTTAGGACACTTGGTGGGTTTTTTTGGTAATTCTGATGTTTAAACAACAACATTTTTTTTTTCTGTTAAATAAAACTGAAATCTAATATTACACAGGAGATTTTATTTATCTTTGTTAGAAAGCGTCCTAAGCATCTCTGGATAGTATAGGCTGGCTTTTGGCTTTCAGCCATGAAGCTGATTGCTGCTGAAGGGCTGAAAAGAGGTTTGCTGCTGGGGGCTGTGGGAGTGACTGACTTTGACAGGTGCCTGATCTTGAAATGTGTCTCCATCCTGCCTCCCACTCTGTCTTCAAATGAGCTTCCCAGAGTACAGAGACATAGAATTAAGTAGGAGGAAACATTTCTGGCTTGGCAAAGTTGTAGCTTTAAAGTCTGCTGTATAACATCAAAAAAGCCCTCTTGTATATTAAAGCTACAGCTTTAATTCATTCTTGTTTTAAAAAACTTGCTGTATACTGTAAATACAGAATTAAAGATCATCAAGGTTTTGAAGAATATGTGTTAGTTTGATTCATAGGTAGCCAGTTTTATAATTTTAATGCTCTATTTTTCTGTGCATACGTCTTGTTGTATTGATTTCATTTGTTTGCACAGATATGTAAAATAACACTATGTTTTAAGGAATATGCTTTTTTTCCTACTCGTTTTTTTTTTTTTTTTTCTGCTTTTGACCATCAGTTTACTGGTCTTTGGTATTTAAGCATAGGTAATACCGTAGTTCACTGGTGACTGATGCTGGAGAATTTTATTAAGGTAAGGTTCAATTTGCAGTTTAAGAGCAAAGTCACTCAGAACAGCAACAAAAAAGTTGGTACAAAAGTAGTAGTGATTTATAAATACCATTTGAATGTTTCCTATATGTTAGCACTTAATTTTTTTTATATTTTTCCTACATATTTTTGTATCTTCTGCATCTGTTGGAGTTAGTTTCCATAGTCACAAGGAATATGGGGAACTTTTCATTTAGTTTTTTGTTTGAACAGGTACATAGTTTTGGTTTCAATTTGTATGCAGTTTTGCATAAGTAATCTCCAGTATGTATATGAATTTATTCTCTGTATTGGTAATGCGCAGCTGCAGAGCCTGAGATGTGTCAGAACTGAGGTCTTCGGGGTATATCTGCAGTCTGGAAAAGTTCCTTATCTGTTTCAAAAGCTCTAGTTCCTCCTATTGTGTTTAGTTGTAGATACTTGTTTACTTTTATATACTTGTGATTATATTCCTCTTACATCTGTGGTAAAACTGCTGCTGTAGCTTCAGCACTGCTTCATTATAGTTGCATCACAGGTCAAGGATGCTGACTAGTACTCTTGGGGAAGACTGATGGTTTGGCGGAGATTTCCTGGAAGTATCAACCTCATTGCTCTTGGTTAGTCAGATCTCTTATCCAAAATCAGTAGGTGTTACTTGAAAGTCTAATTTATTATCTAGTTAAGGAACTTACAGCTCTAGCATTCCTCTGGGCATGGAGTCCTTCATGCTTCTGTCCAGTAACTTGTTCAGATGTGTCTGTGACAGCCTCATCTGTAAAGAGTTTCATCCCCAGTAGGCAACAGTTGAAGAGTGGCCTCTGGAAGTCAGGTCATTAGTTGTGAGTTGTTATGTGTTGGCCACCAGAATCAAACAAAAAAGTTTGACTTGGGTTTTGATTTGGTTTTGTTGGGTTTTGTGTTTTGTTTTGTGGATTTAAAAAAAAAAATATTAATTTGATTAATTTTAAACTTCTGTGGGTGGTAAGGCCACCCTACCTCTTCTTGAAAATAGTTACCTTGAAGCCTGCTTTTGGAGTGTTACTGCTGAATGTGTGTGGGTTGCTTTTTTTCTTATGTTGTCACAAATTACAACGTACTAGCATCATGTGCATTTGCGTACACTCAGAGAAAGCTGGGTTTTATTCATTTGGAGGAAACCAATCACAAACTACAGTGATCCATTCGACCTTTAGCTTTTAGTACCCTTACATTCCATTCCCTTTTCCAGACCTTGCTGACAAATGTCAGCATGCTGTAATGTATCGGTTTAGGGATCTGTTTATGGCAGGTTCTACCCTTCACCCAAAGGTTTGAGGAGCTTCCCTATAAATAGCTATGTTGGTCATAGATTTCTATATGCTTGTGGGATTCCCTGATCTTGCTTTAAGCTAAGTCTCTTAGCTCAGAATTTGGATATGAACACCAAATTTTGGAGGAATTTTGACTTTAGTTGTTAAAACCTTATTCAAAAGGATGCACTATAGTAGTTGTAATTGTTATTAATTTAGCAAGTCAAAAAGTTTTCCTGAAATCAGTACGTCTCCTCTCCCCTTTGTCTTCTACTTTTCTTTGTTGCATGGGACCTGCTCTGCTAGCTTTTCCTCTTCAGCACCCTTTAATTTCAACTCTGGGTGAAATTGGGATGGTGACCTCTAATACTGAGGGACTATTTTGAATCTGAAGAGAATTCTGAAGAGAAGACAAGTCTACATCTCAGGCCTCCCCTTTCAGCAGAATAATGTATTTGTTAGCATAGGATTAACACCAAATGGAAGGATTCTTCTGACTTTGTTTAAAATTTTGGCTATTGTTTTAAGCTGGTAAAGATTGCTACTGCAAATATGTCTGATATAGACTGATGTTAAAAAATGCCATCTACAGTCCACTGTATGTGAAGTTTCCTGCTGTCAATCTCTATGTTGTCAAATATTACATTTTTGGAGTGTTACATTTACATTTGTCTTGTAGCATTAAGCAATACTTTCTCTTCAGCTGAAGTATTTGTCTTCAGATGACATACAATATGTGTCACAGCTGTCATGCACTATAGTCTCTGAGATTTTAGGAAAGCCTTTACCGTCTTAGGTAGGCTGAGGGGACACTTTTTTACTGACAAGTGACTTCCTACACAAATGCAAAGACTGAGTCCTTAGTATTTCATGTATTACTACCCCTTTGCCATTGACAGTTTTCAAGCTTCACTTCTCCTATTGAAGAAGTGACAGTTGTGGAGACTGGTGACTGTGCTTTGTGGATGGTCATTGTCAAAAGGAACCACAAGGAACCAAAATTTCTTGATTCCTACTGAATGAACTAAAACAGAAGCAGTTAAAAAACAGAGATGAAAGCCTTCCTTCTATCTTTGAGATGTCATTTGCTTTAGCCTGAGATAAACTCCGCTTCTGGAAATAAAGGTAAAGTAATTCTGCTGTTTGCAGCACCTCCCTAGAAACAGCAATTTTCTCAAGGAACAGACTAATGCTTGCAGGCAAAGGAAACAGTTGTGAAGTTTTGTATGCACAGCACAAGCAGCTACAACTTCTCTGCTGTAAGATTGGAAATACATATGGAAATAAAGAGGAAATTTGCACCATCCAGGACTGCTCTTTGCAGCCAGCTATAAAATGACTAGCAAATTGAGGATCAGTGATATAAATCACAGCATAGATCTTACTATGCGTTGCTTTAGTTCTAGTTCTGTTCTTGGAGATGAGGCTAGTTGAAATTCAGTGGATTAAAAGATTAATGTATTGTTCAGTCAGGGTCAGTAATGTGAGCTTTACAAAGTTTCTGTTGCAAGACTATTTCATTCAAGTAGACCAAAAGCAGTTGAGCTGAACTTTGTCAATGACCTTGATCAAAGAGGCAGACTGATCAAGAGGCTTTTCTTATTCTGGTATGAACATACTGTAGGTCGCTGGGGACTATAAACCTATTGAGGGGAAGGCAAAGCAAAGTCCTATAACCAGTCTGTGATCTTTTGACTTTCTAGTGGTTGCAGCTGGGGAAAATGCAACTTCAGTATTAATGAAGTCTTCTATGCATGTGACCAGTCACTAACAAATATGTAAACTTTGAAGAGATTGTTTAGATGGAAGATCTAGAATGGATAAAGCTGGTTTACAGCCGTCCGCTCTTCTCTTGTGAGAAGAATTTCATATATGAAGAGAGAAGAGGCTGGAACTTGGCATCCAGGAAACTGGATGTGCCTGTCCTGACTTGTGTCTCTTGGTGAATGGACACAACTTCCAGACGGTAAAGTAGAAGTGGAGTTTGATTTTGAAAAATAGGCAGTACTGTGCAGTACTTTTCCTGTCATTCAAGTGAACTAAGAACAAGAACCTATAAAAACTACTTCACCAGAAAGAAAAATAGTGCAGCGGCTTTCACGGGGACATACTGACAAAGAAGAAATATATATTTTTGTTCTTATGAAATAGCACTGTAAATAAGATACTGTGGTCTTGTGTTCAGAGAACATAAACATTAAGTTTCTTGTTTACTCTTCTTGTGATATTTCAGCTTAACGATGGTGGCAAGGCAGCCCGAGCACATGTGGGGATAGGTGATGTGGTTCTCACCATTGATGGAATAAGCACTGACGGTATGACTCACCTAGAAGCACAAAACAAGATCAAGGCATGTACAGGCAATTTGAACATGACTCTGCAAAGGTAAGGTATCTTTCTCTCTTTTTTTTTTTTTTAAAAAAAAAGAGGGGAATTAATCATCATTGTAACAGTTGTTTGGAGGATAAAAACTTGTAAGTGGTTTGGCAAAGTGCATGGAGTTAGGTGGCCATGATTGAAAGATATGTTTCTGTAGCCTGAAATGTGTGTTGATCTATAACATTTTTAAAAACTTAGTAAATGTGAATTATCTGAGTTGACAAAGACCTTTTACAACTTTCTGTCACTTACTCTACATTGAATAAAGTCTAATTCCTCTACCTTTTGAGATTCATTTTTTTAATGCTTGTGTAAGTAAGAAAGTCTTATCCAGGTTTTTTTTTTTCCTCCTCCTCTCCTTACTGATGAGGGACACTTCTTTCATTGGATGCAGTAATTTTTATTGGCAAACAGAATGATGGATTCAAACATTTAACCTCTAAATTATGTAGATAAAAATACTGGAGCTGAGAGTCATGGAGATCTGCTTTGCTGATGAAGGAATTTTACAGTTTCATGAAGTTGGACTCCCCTTTTGTTACCTGCAGCTTCTATAATAGAAGTTGGAGCTTGGTCCAATCTCATTCCTGAAACATACAGTCTCAGCATACCTCTGTTGGCCTAGAACTATATTTTGGGAGGAGTTGAAAGAAAGGAGCAGGATGCTTGCAAGCGGGTTACTGGAATTAAAGCAGGAAGAGCAGCAGCACAAACAAGAAAGTCCTTCAAGGTCTAAAAAGTCTCCCAGAGCTAAATGTTGTCTTTTATTAGAAGACTGCTATTTTTATTTAATGATATGTGCAAGTGTCTTTGGAGGAGGATTGGCCTCTGAAGCCATCACATAATGAGAACCATATTTTCCTGTTATCAGAGAAAACACAGCACTTGCACTTCATGATTCCTATTTGTGCCCACCTTCAGCAGTGTGAAGTTCCTCCAGGACTGTTAGTTGAGGCCTGTGACAGTATCTCTTCACCAGTTACTACCTTTTGGGGCATATTATCATGCCCTTAATGAAAGGGTCAGCCCTCTCTGAGAGTTTATTGGGAAGAGATTAAAACAGGTTGTAGGTCTGACATGACATGGTTGTAGGTGTGACAAATGTCCATCTCTTCAGAGTGGTGTTGCTTGTTCCCAGCCCTTAGTGACAAACACTGAAACAGCTGTGTGAGTGCTTTCTTTCCTAAGAGGCTACCGTTCAGCCCTGCTTGTTGTTTTCTTGGTTTTTCTGTTGTCCTTACATACCTAGGTCCTCAGCTACCCTTGATAAGGGATTTCCTTTGCTAAATCTCTGAGGAAAGGAGTATCTTGTGGTGTGATTCTACGTCTATCTTCTGGAGTGAAACTTGGTGGCATTAAAAGTTTCTTGATGAAACAGAGATATTATACCAGTTTATCAGAAGAACCACACATTGTATGTAGTGTGTCACTTGCTTTTCTGTCTCCAACTGAGGCAGGCAGATAATTTAGAAATGCACTTTCCAGGAGCCCACTGAGTCATTCCAGCAGGCAGCTGGGAATGTGGGGGTTTGGCCCACTTTCCCCCATCACCATAAATTGATGGGTGATGTTGATATCAGATATAGGAAAGTGGGTGTGTCTCGATCAGGCAATAACTTGTCTGAGGCTGCTTCTAGTTGAGTGTGGGGATGAGTTTGAAAATGGAATTAATCATGAGTTAGCCTGGTCTCCCCCGTTCTCACCCTTCCTACCCAGTGTAGCATCTGACTCACCAGCATTGGCTACCTGACAGCTGAAGGTAAAATCAGGATCAAACTAGCAGAGATCAAAGGAATAGCCTCTGTCCCAGCATCTAGGGGTGGGACAGATGTCCTTTCTTGTGGCTCTGCTGGTCCGCAGTCCCATGGTCTCAGCTGTTTTAAATTCTGCTCAGATGCCATGAAACCAAAGCAGTAGACAGTGCTCTCCCAGCCCCTCAGGCTGTGAAAACCTTCCTTGCTCTGATTGCTATTTAGCAGGAGCTTTGCTTCAGTTGTTTGTTTGTTTGTTTCTTATTGCCTGCAAGAAAGTCCTTCTTGGAGTCAGACTGGCTTATACTAACTGCAGATGCTGGCTGCCCATGGGAAAGACAGTTCAAGAGCATAAACAGGGTGACAAGATGAGCCATTGGGATTCTTCAGCCTGGAGAAGGCAGACCTTATAGCAGTCTTCCAGTACCTAAACAAGGCTTATAAGAAAGCTGCAGAGTACCTTTAGTGACCGATAGTGACAGGACAAGGGTTGGTGGCATTAAACTGAAAGAGGGGCTGTTTAGTCTAGAAAAGAGGAGACTGAGGGGGGAATTTATTAATATTTACATATTTAAATATTATATACACATATAAATTAATAGTGATATTTAATACCAAAATGGTGGGTGTCAGGAAGTTGGGTCAACACTTTTTTCTATGGTACCTAGCAACAGGACAAGGGGTAATGGGATGAAGCTGGAACACAAAAAGCTCCATTTAAACATAAGAATAATCTATTTTAATGTGAGAGTGAGGGAGACCTGGCACAGGCTGCCCAGGGAGGGTGTGGAGTCTCCTTGAAGGTCTTCAAGACCCTCCTGGACACGTTCCTATGCGACCTGATGTAGGTGGACCTGCTTTAGCGGGGAGTTGGACTAGATGATCTCTAAAGGTTCCTTCCAACCCATACCATTCTATGATTCTCGAGTAGATTTAGATTGGATATTGAGAAGCTCTTCACTGTGAGGGTGGTGAGGCACTGCAACAGGTTGCCCAGAGAGGTTGTGGCAGCCCCATCCCTGTCAGTGTTGAAAGCCAGGTTGTATGGGGCTTTGAGCAACCTGATTTAGTGGAAAGAGATTGCTGATGTATTAACAGTTGAGTATGCTTTTTACTTAATATTTTCATTGTTCCGAGTCTTGCTTTTATTAGAAAACAATATAATGATGTTTCCGTTCATTGTATTGAAAATCCTGCTCTGCTTTGGAAATGCCCAAGAGTGTTTTGCTGTGTAACTACTGTGTTCTGACAAACTGTATGAAATGGATACTCTTGTTCTGATTTTGAAGATAGGGAAGTGAGGCATCTTGATGTAGACCAAGTTTTGAGAGACTCGAGTCATTTGCTACAGAAGTGTATCTCAAAATTAAAACTTAGTAGTGCAGGGAGTGGCACCATGGATCCCAAGAGCCAGCTTTAGTCACCATTATAGGAGGATCTGAAGTCCTGAAAGTTAAAAGTTTAAATTGTCTCCATAGAAGGGTGAGAAAATGGTATAACTGCTAAATCAAATGGCAAGAGAGGCTATTATAATAATATTTTTTTAAAAAAACAAACAAAAAAACAAAGCAGAAGAATACAAGTATAGAAAAATTTAAAATTTACTGAGTCAGGCTTCACCTTAGATGATAGGTAAAAGTTGTGCTTTCAGGTTTATGAGTCACGCCTTACTTGGGGTGGATGTTTTGTTTCCTTTAACCATATAAGGATGAGCTTTAAGAAAGCTATGAAAAGAATGCATTCAGAAGTCTTATTTTTCTCCAACTTTGATTTCTGGTCTTCAGCATTTCCCTTACATAGGCATTTTGACTTGGCTTCTTCAGTGATGTGATTTTTTTAGCATATAGATGAAAAGTGATTGTCCTGTGCCAGTTGAACAGAGGCAATAAATAAGCTGAAGGCATCACAACTTCTGAGTAATTTTTTCTAAATCTGAAAACATTATTTTGCTGGTATACCTTTTTTCTGTAGTGTTAATTTGTGCATAAGCCTTCTTTCAAGTATGTCAAAACAGACTGTTGAATATTTAAGGAAATAAGCACTGTTGTCCTTTTTTAGTTGAGAGTGGATGCAGAGAAAAATTACAAAACTTGGTAGAGATCGTGTGACTAGAAATATATAAACGAATTATATATCTGTAGTTTAGCTGATAGCCAAAACCTCAGGCAGTTTATTCCTCAATCTTAGATTGTTACACTCAATTGTTAATATTAGTTTTTGATGATTATGACTGAAGATAAACTGGCTGAAAAATAGTGCCCCCCTAAACAGAGGTTCACTTCTCTTGTTTAGTCATGTTACTAAACTTTGAGGTGGTAGTTACTCCAGGTAGCTCTCTTGGTGGAATGCTGTGTAGCCCTGTGAGACTTTAAAGGTTCTTGTTGAACTTTGTATTATTGACCACAGACTTTTCTGAAACTTTCAGTAGAAAACTATTTTAATCTAATTCTGATCTGTTGTTGATCTTAAAACAGTCATGGCCTTCTCCCAGACAAATGTCAACATGTCAGTGACTTGAAACCTTAAAGCACTTCAATGATCTTTTTTTTTAGGACAAAAAAAAGAATCGCATGTCAAGGTTTTTCAGTAGCCTGTAAGCTCAAAGCAATAGAGGTTCAGGGAATAAGTCTAACTGACTTGATGATATGGGTATGGATCTGACTTGCTCCACATATTAAAATTGTTGAGTCTCTTTTGTTTTATTGTGTTATTTTTATAGAAATGTGTGTTTCCAAAGAAGCATTCAGACATGAACAAATAGGAAAAATCTGGTAATAGAAGAGTCTCTATTAAAACTAAAAATATATCACTTAGGGCTGTAGAAGAGTTCCTGTAGGACTGGGCAAGAAAAGTAATAAGTCAAAGAAAATACTATGACCTTCAGAGCTCATTGGTTAAAAGTATCTGGTGACTTGTTCTGTAATCCATGTCATGATCTCCGAATTCTGTATTTCAATTCGTGTTCTCAGATACTCCTGTTTAGGGGATGGAAGGGCAGGAGAGCTATGGCAGTCATGCTGTAATGCCAGAGTCAGCCTGGAAGATGAGGATGTGAATATTTGTATGGGCTGCTTGCACGAGTCTTGGGAGCTATTTTCTTTATGAACTGCAAGGGACTTCATGTGCACCTGATGTGGGCTGCCTGACCTGTTAGACTCTTGTGCTGCCTGCCTTGAGGGTTGCTCTGTGGCATGGGGCTGCTGAGGAGAAATGCCACGCAGACCTGGGACTTGCCCAGTCCACTCTGTGGCTTCTGACAGTGGCATTTGGTATGTAGCTTTCTGAGAAGGAGGTGATCAGAGGTTGTGTGCCTTGTGGCATGAAAATTGGCAAGCACTTTCATCAGCCTGAGCTTTGGGCCTGGTAGTAACCTGACCTTCAGGACTGATGATTTGTGCCATGGATGGAAACTGGGTGCTGTTTGACAAAGATGGTTTTAATCTGCAAACTTGCAGAATCCATTTCTGAGCTGCTGATTATTTGAAATAAATCCTATGAACTCTGTTCAGGCCCGTTGCCACTCCCAATTGCAATCCTGATTACGAACTCCTCACAATCCTCATGCCCCACATTGGGCACCAGAAAGACTGTGGTGGTTTAGCCTGATGTCCACACAGGTGTAAAATCACTCCCCCTCTTAAACTGGACAGGAGAAAGAAATATAACAAATGGCTTTTGAGTTGACGTAAAGATGGAGAGATCACTCAGCAATGTGTCACGGGCAAAACAGACTCAACTTAGGGAGAAAAAGGTTTGATTTATTAAGGAAACAATAAGAGTGGGGAGATAAGAAATAAAACCGTCTTAAAAACACCTCCCTCCACCCCTCCTCTTCCTGGGACTCCCCTTCCTTCCCCCCGAGTGGCGCAGGGGATGGGAGATGGGAGTTGTGATCAGTTCATTACAGATGGACTTTGGTGCTGCTTCTTCTCAGGGGGAGGCCTCAGCACACTTCCCACTGCTAAACTGTGGGGTTCGGCCCCATGGGCGACAGTCCCTCATGAACTTCTCCAGCGTGGGTCCTTCCCATGGGCTGCAGCTCCTCAGGAACTGCTCTGGCATGGGGCCTCCCTCCTAATACCAGTGTGAGTCATCCACCGGGAGAACAGTCCTTCAGGGACAGACTTCTCTAGCCTGGGTCCCTCACAGGATCATGAGTCCTGACAGCAAACCTGCTCCAGCGTGAGCACCTTCCCCTAAACTCCAAGGTCCTGCTAGGAACTTACTCCAGGATGAACTTCTTAGAGTCACAGCTTCCTTCAAGCATCCACCCACTCCAGCGCGGGCTCCTCCACGGGCTGCGAGTGGGTCTCTGCTTCCCAGTGGTTCTCCATGGACTGCAGGGGAACAACCCGTTTCACCATGGTCATCACCACGTATCACAGGGGAGCCTTTTCAGTGCCTAAGCACCCTCCTTCTCCACTGACCTTGGTGTCTGCGGAGATGTTTTCACATTCTCCCTCCCTGTTGCTGCTGCAGTTTTGCAACTGCACAACAACTTCTAAGAGCAAATGTTATTAGGTCTTAATGTGATTTCTTGGTTAAGTCTTGCTTTTTAGTTATTCTGAGGAAAAGGCTCATAGATGTGTTTCAGGAAGCTCTCTAGGTAACTGTTTTCCTTCCATTTATAAATGACCATCAGAGGGGAGTGTAGGTTTTTCTTTCTTTCATGAGTTACAGCAAGTCATCAGAGAAGTGATATTCTTAAGATTTAGTTATATGTTGTTTCATTTGAAGTAATCTTCATGGAGTATTATTCTCTAGGAGGCCTTTGCAATTCTGGCTTTCATTTCCTTATTTTCTAATGGATTTCCATGGTATTCATGGTGACAGTCACTGATACTTCTTAAGCAGTGCAGCATAATGTAGTAAAACATTTTTGTATTTCTCTAGTAATATTGCCTATTGTGTGTGGCAGCTAATTTTGTCTTTTTTAAAGATGCTGTATTACTTGCACAGTGTTTTCCATTAGTGATCATTATATTTCGGGTGTTATTTTATTTGTCAGAACTGATTTAGTGGTTAAGTGTAGGTTTTAAATTCATAGTTTCCAGTTCCATTGTTGGATTTGCAGCAGACTTGGTTTGACTTTAATGGTGTTTCATAAAACTACAAGTTTCCTGTTTTTCTTACACGAATAACATTTGTCTGTTTTACCACAGCCAAATCTGGTCTTACTTAATAGCTGTTGGGGTTCTGAGGACTTCAAAAGAAGATAATAAGAAAAAGAAAGTGACTGGCTATTACCAGTCATTTTTATTTAGTTTCTTGTGAAACAGAGTGTCTGTGTTCTCCCATCAAATATTCTTTTGTTATTAAGAGACTTGTAGACAATTATTGATTTTTGCACTAATTTTTACATTTGCTGATGACATAAATCTGCTTTGAACTGTTAATTAATACTTAAGTTTTGAAGTGCACGCAGGTTTCACTTCCCTAAAAGACATTTCCTACAACAAAGTATAATGAGAAGAAAGGTACGTTCATAGATGTGGTGGTACAAAACACACTGTAGAGTTTCATTTCTTGGTGAAATAGATCTGAGAGTTTCATCTTCTAATGCTGCTGTTTGTTCAGTATTAAGAGCAAAATCTGGCTTAGCCTGGTGGTTGATTAATAAAGAATTGTGTATATAGTCACTTTTACCTCTCCACCACTGCCTCACATTTTCCAATGGGACATGTTTTGGCCTGACACTGAATAGGATATATTTCAGTGTATGTGTTCTGGTCTGAGCACTTAAGCTTGAAAAATAATAAGAGAATTGAAAAAATGAAGAGTAGCTTTGTCTTAAAGGAGTGTATTGCATTGGTGAACCTGTTAGTCTGGTATCCAGACCCGTTTTGGCTGATATCTGATGATTCAGCAGAGGATGGAGGAGTGGTGACAAGTAAACCAAGTCTTTGTAACTCCAGCATAGTGAAAACCTGGGTGCTTACACAAGAGATGTGGGTTTGATTATCATAAACATTTGTAACTAATAATTAAATTGGGGTCTTATGGGTGTTGTTTCATATATCTATCAGCATGCCTCTCATCCCAGACAGGCTAACAACATCAAGGTGGTTTTACTGTGTGCAAATAGAAAGTATTTTCTCACGTTGTAGGTTGTTTTTTTTTTTTTTTTAATTACACTGTGCACAAAGCTGGAGGAAAGTGCATCCCCACTTTCACCTAATACATGGTGAGCTGTTCAGAAAAAAATTGGTCCATTTTCTGTACTCGCTTTTATGTACCTTTTTTGCTTTTAGCAGGATCTGTACCAGATCCTGAGCCTTTGTCAAGTTTGTGATTTATTGAAATTGGAAGTCTTGATGATTAATCTGACCTTTTAGTTACAGCTGAACCTTTACTCCTACCAGGGGGGAAAAAAAAAAAAAAGCACACTTTGTCTTTACAATTGCTCATGAGCACATTCTTTCATTCAGAGATGCAGCAATTTCTGGTCTTGAAAGGACTTTGGTTCCAGCTGGGGCGGAACCTTGTTGAGCTTCTGGTGTAGCCCTTTTGTATTTGAGCCTCTGCCCAAAAAGTGCCTATAAAGAAAAGTTTCTCTTCCTTCCTGTGATGAGTAAGGAGGTTTAAGAGACTCAACTTCAAGGGTTTTCAACTACCCTTTTACCCTGCTGCATTTACTTGGTGTTTGCTCAACAATCCGCCCCTCTTCCCACCATGACCTGACACCACCAGCTGTTACTAGAGATGTCAGATCCTTGTGCTCCCCAACCCTGAGGCAACTATCAATACAAGGGAAGTGTCTGATGCCGCCAATTTCAGGAAGCTCTGGAAAGTGGGAATCTAGCTATAGATTGCAGAGATGAGAGTGGAGGGAGCAGAGCAGGATGGAAACAATTGTCAGAAAGAATATTATGTTTCAAAGAATGAGGAAGCTTTTAAGAAAAGACAATGTAACTTTTAGCCAAAGAAGGAAAAGACTGCAAGCTGAGTGGAGTCTGTTAAAATGAAATTTGCAAATGATTTCAATCTTTCTTTTACATTTAAATTCACAACAGATTTATATACTTTCATATTTTGGAATCTTCAATATTCCTCTTAATGCCTTACAACCTTTGAGCTTATAATGTCTGCTAAGTGTTTGAGCAAGCTTTCTTAATAACATTTCTAATTCTAACAATGAAGGATTATGTTATTTTTATGTGGATATGACTAAGCACAAAATCTTAAAAAAATTCTTAAAAAGTGGTATTTGAGCGGTTATAAGCTATTGTCTGAGAGATACGATCTTTATGGGCAATTTGTGTCAACAAAAAAACAGTGAGACTGTTTTCAAGTTGGTGTTTGCTGTTGCTTTGTTTGGAATGAAGTCTTTGCTAGGCAATTAAATGGCTTGTCTGAGTGGCAATTGTTTTTTGAGGGCTTGCTTTTTTTTGCTCAGTCTGTTGTTAGCATTAAAGCTGTGACTGATTGCTGCTGTACAAGACAGAACATCTGGGCAAAAGGGAATGAATTATGGAAATAATGTGAGTTTTGGCAAGAGGGGACTTTTAGCAGTCAATATCTTTTAGAGGAAAAATGACCAAACCCAGGATAGTTAACTTATTGACTATAAACTATCCTTCCAAACTACTAAGCTTCTATGTGAAAAACGGAATGTGGAATACATTCTTAAAATGCATTACAGAGTTTAGGAAGCTGAAGTTTTAATGAGCACAGTGACTTCAGAGATAACTAATGCTTCTCGATTACTAACAGATTATTTTTCCTTTACACACAAAGCCCCCTCACATGAGCAGACTATAAGTTTCAGTGACACATGGAGTCACTAAAATACACATACTGGGATAAGTATCATGTACAACAGTTTTTGCAAGTACAAAAAAGTGTAATGTTTTCCATTCAGAGTCTCTCAAGTACTAAAATTTTCAAGTGTCTTCTGTTGATAGTGATCTTGGAGTCCCTTGGCCAAAAGAGTTGCCAGTTATCTCCTTTCTAAGTCCTGGAAGGAAGTTGGTGGCTTGACAAGTCAGTCATTTTCCACAGTCTTGTTAACCTGTAAGAGACCACCTGATTGAAGTGACAGTTAAGTGAATGCTGGGACTAATATTTTTATGTTGCTTCTCTTGGAGCTGCCTACAAGGAAACAACGCTAAATGACTTTATTATAAAGAAGGTATGGTTTTGGAATTTTTGCTGTCACACACATGTCTAAAGGAAGCTCCTAGTGCAATTTGAGTAAGTGGGAGCAAGGGCAGGCAGAAGTTCCCCTTGCAGCAGGTGGAACAGTGCTATAAATGGATATTTTGGGCTTACATGGAAATTGAGACAAAGTCAAATTCAGCATAACTTAGGAAAACCACACAGTTGTGGGGGGGGGGAAAGAAAAAGAAAAAATAAATATTAAATCTCAGTTATTATATAGAAGGTATTTTGGCAGGAAGTGGGACTGGAGAAAATATTCAGATGTCTCATGTAAGTAAAAATTAGTCCCTGTACTTCTAACTGATTTTGTGAAAAGCTGTTCACGTTGTTTTAGGATTTAGTTAAATTTTGTAACTGATATCTTAATAAACTAATGAATAAAATCTATGCATATTATTTTTTAAACAAAACCAAATGATCCTTACATTAGCTGTTAAGTATTTTAGTGAAAAAGAATGTTGTTGCAAATAATAAAGAACAAATGCAGGTTCTGTCATGCAGAACTCATGGAAATGAGTAGGAATAGCATGCTGGTGCTAAAATTAATAATTCAATGTTACTGTTGATCATTGCAAAGGCATGACATGGTAGACTTATCTTGATAGTGAGGATGGATTCCTAATTTACATGTATTTGTTTATTTTTTATACTAGAAATAACAAATGCATTTCGGAATAAAATACAGTTAGAAAGTTTTTAATTACTCTTGGCGTGGAGAAAAAAAGATTTCTTTGTTTAATGAGAGGAGTTCATCTGCTGTTAAATGAAGCCTGAGGCATTTAGCAGCCCTCTTGGAGAAATATAATACCTTGCAGGGCTGGACCCGAATGGTTTTTCCCCTAAGCCAGTAATTGGCAGACACAGCACATCTTTGATCAAGATCTAAATAAAGGACACGTGAAACTATTCCTTTTGTTTTCCTTCTTTGCAAGGGAGATGGAGAAAGTTGTAGCTTGCTACTTGGCTTTGTCTGAGGAAGTAATTTTATGGCAAATTTGTAGTTTAAAGCTACACCTTTGATTTATATCATGGATACTTTTCCTTGTCCGAGAAGTTTTGGGGAATTTTTGCCCCCTAATACATTAGCAGTAGAGAATGTCTCCTAGTTAAGATGAGATATCATGCATAGCTACACGCTGTGGGTGAGGCTGAGAGCTGAAGTAACTGTAAACATTAGATATTTACTTTTCACTACTCTATTAATTGTGTAATTCAATAACATTATTTTTACAAAGAATTAATCTGATTCTTCTCATAATGCACTGTTCCTGCTGTTTAGTTTTGTGAGTTCTTTAAATGCAGTGGAAGGCTCCTCTCATGATGCATCATCAAATGTTAAGTTACCTCTTGACATTTTCAGCATTTTTCATTTTTTGCCTGCCACTTTTTCCTGCTTTAGGTCACTGTAGATTGCTAAGTTAGACCGATACAAAAAGAAAAACTGGCAGAAATGGGTAGGAACCAGAAGATTATCAGATTTCTTTGATGGTAAATGTGGAAGTTTTTAAACATGAGATTAGGGAGCACTTTTAGTTGCAATCATTTCTGATTCTCTGCACCTCTGGGACTGGTCAAGCCCATGGGAAGTGTTTTCATAGGCAAAGATGAGCCCTGATAAGAGTTCTCCAAAAATCAGGATTTGTGCATGTGGCTCCTGGAGACTAGAAATTGGCCAGCATTACTTTATTGTTTTCCAAACCATGATACCCAAACCATGCTTTGTGTAACTACACAGAGTATCTTTGAGGGCTGTGAAGAAATGCTTTCTCATTTTTGTATGAGACTGCAGAAGTTAGGCCTTGTATATATTTTTCTCCTTGTTCGTGGATGTGTCTTCTTGCAGACAGAGGTTTGCCCAATATTGATCTGCTTAAGATGAATGTGTTATTAAGAAAAGATATCTGGATAGCTGAGCTTTTCATCTTTGTCCAAAGAGAATTGCCCAAGGAACACAATTTACTGTGTGGAGACCAGTGTTTCACATCATGTATTTCCTAGCTCCAAGTCAAATACATGCCTAAAAACTGTTGTAGGAAGCAGCTGAGACCTGTGATTCTTTTGACTCTGAAAAAATGCCTTCAAGTAGTGAATTATAATTGTACTCCTCACCATGGCTTACCATGACAGTATCTTTTAATAAAATGGCATCCATATATAACAATAGCTTGCAGGACCAAATTAGGTATTGTTTGTAACAAATATTTTCTGCAGTCAGTGAGCCAGTGCTTTCAGAGTTCTTGTATTTCAGGTAAGTGATTTAAATGTTCCCCCTAACTCTGCTCTCAAATAGCAGGTTTCCTTGCAAATGCCTTTAAGAGAGTGTGTAGGTTCTCTTGTGTGACTGGTAGTGACTTGCTATTCACAGTCTGAGGTGAGACTTTACCACTCATTTCTGGTTTCACCTGTGCAGCCCATCTCATACCTTTTGGAAAGCTCAGGTGCTTGTTAGCTAGGATGTACATTGTGGTGCCATTGGCATTGCACATTTATTTTGAGCTGTGTCTGTAGTTACTGAGTGAAGGATTTAAGGAAACAATGTGAAGTTGGCTACAGTGTATCTTCACTTCTTAAAATAACACAGACACCTCAGAGTGGCATGATATTCAGTGATGTTTTAATTCTGTTGGCACACTTTGAAATAGCCGACTGGGGGCATCACAGGCAGACACGGGTTTTTAAGCCTTGCAGATACCACCTAAATGCCAAACTTCTGAGCAGCAAAATAGTGCATTTATATATAGATTAAACGTGCAGTAATCAGGAGAGCCTCACAATGCATGCCAGTAATTGTGAACAGCTGCATTAGAACAATGCAGCTGTTAAAACTCCTCTACACCCCAGAATACATGTGTTTGTCTGGTCCAAATACTAGTCATGAGTATATCTGTATGTTTTTTTGAGGATACAGAGACTCCTTTGAGATGTGAATACTTGAGGAAATCAGCCCTTGATTATATTCTGTCAAGGGAATGGAAGGTATTAACAGACTCTCAGACATTTAAAAAAAAAATAGTCCAACCCTATTTTCACACAGCAAACCAACAGTATCTTGCACTGAGAATCTTTTGCTTTGGTATCTGAAAACAAACATTGCTGCACTGAAGTTGTATAGTGTTTGTGCGTACAGTGTCTAATGTGGTGCAGTGCTACCTTCTTTCAGGCTTTAGCTGTATCTGCAAAATAAACAGTGCTGTTACAGAAATACCTAATTTTATATTTCAGCTTGATTGCTGTTCTTTCTATGTTTGGCTTGTCATTACTTTCAAAGGGAAAAATTGCCCATCCAAATCTTGAGTCAGTTTACAAGGGAGTAGGCGAGAGTATTGAAGGGCAGGGCACTCAGATATGTCAATATAAACTGTCTGTCTCCATGTGTTAGGACAATTCTCTGGCTCTCTTCCATGGTGTCAGTCATATAAGCTCTTTGAAGCTTTTGTTAATGGTAAGTTTAGAAATGGAAGAAATACTATTTCTTTCCTCCTTGAGAGAATTGCTCCTCTCTTAGTGATAATAAAACACTTCTCCAATTTTGCCTTCTCTGGTTTTATGCCAGCTGGAGCAAGCCTGGCTTGAGTGGGCAGCCTGAAAATGCTATGTTTGATTCACTGAAAAAATGAGACCTTTTGAAGTTGTATGAAACAGCAACTTTATCCAGCAGCTGGGCAGGATTTTACGTACTATGAAGGTATGAAACACTCAAAGCTCTCCTGTGCAAGTGATTGGACCCAAGATTGAGAGGTGTCAGCTCTTAATTGCCAAAAACTTTTTAGTGCCTTGAGTGACATTTTTCTTAAGAAATACGTAGTGTTACTGCCTGCATAAAGCACACCAACTTTGTCCTATGACTGAGATGAGAGACATAGCTTAACTGATCACTTTCTTAGTCCATTTGTTTCCCTAAAAATGGCTTTATTTTACATTTATTTTGTGCTTGTTATATGAATGTAAAAGGATTAAATATAATATGATTAATTAAACGTAAAGATGAGAAAACTGAAGATAACGTAATCATTATGCCATAACAAATCAGTGGCAAAGTGGAGACAAGAATATGGTCTCTTCTAGTATGCCAGTACATAGCTACAAAAATAATTGTTAGTAACAGCTAATGTTATTCTCTGCCTGTTGCTGAGGCATGTTTTGTGCCAGTGTTTGGCAACTGGAACATAAAAGTTGAAGAAATTCTCTCACCATGATGGAAACCAGTCTTGTCATCGTTGTTGTCATCATGCTGTGTCTTGTTTTCCCCGTGGGATTTTTATTACAGGAAAGCCTTCAGCAGCCTCCAATTCAACTGCAGAAAGTTGCATAGTACAAAGGAGAACATGAGCAAAGCTGTCAGTGTCTCAAACTAGGAAATACAGGGGAAGTCTGTGCTTTCTGCATGAGGAAGCATCACTTCATAAGTCCGACGTGCTTTTCTGCACTGTAATTTCCTAAAGAATAAAGTAGCACAGATCTGATTTTTACAACATTATTGATTTGTAAACAACCTGATTTAAAAGTTTTTGATGCTGGCATAACTGTAATGTTTATAGTGCTTTGGGACACTGACCATTTTTTTTTTTTTTTTTAATTACCTATATCAGTAAAAAAGTTAGGCAAAACTTTCTTGCTGTTGCTTTTGAGTCTCTGATGCTAGTGTTAAGTCAAACGTCCATTAAATTCAATAGTGTAATGAGACTGCCAGAAAGACAGCAAGCTTGAAGAATAGCCGTTTGACCCAGGTCCAAAAGTTTTCTGATCAAAAAGTTTCTAAAGCCCTGTTGGTTTACTTCCCAGAACCTGAAGTAGCCTTGGGATTTGGCAGTCGCTCAGCAGTCATGCGTGAGCAGTGGTGTTTCCTGCACTTCTGGCCAAGTCTAGATAAATGGAAAGGTTTGCATTTTGGAAGGCTGAAACATTTCTTAGAATATGACTCTTCTTACCTGTGAATTTGGTTAGTATGTGAGTATATTTAAGAGTGAAACTTCTCCACCCTTTTCAGAAAATGTGGAGGTTTGTATTTTATTTATTATTGGGACTGTGTGACAGTCTCAATGGTGTTTATTTCAAATTATCTTTCGAAAATTGACTTATCTTGCTCCTGTTGTCCCAATGTTAAGAATGGGAAAAGAATAATTTTCACTCTTCTCTCTGTTATGAGCTACCTAAAATCTGGTAAACTGCAAACAGTATACCTGACCTAATACTCCCAAGTACTCCCTAGTACTCCCATCCTACCTCAGTCCACTGTGCAATCTGTGTCACTTTTTCCTTCCTAAACACTCATCTCATTGTTTGGGTGCCACAAGTGATGTTACTTGTCTCTATTTACACTTTTGTTTTTTAAATACAGAATATACCCCACACCTGTTGCTTTCCTTTGAAAAAACACATCTCTCTGACATGCATGGTTTATGATGCTAACTTGCAGGCATTCTTTAATTATAAAAGGATATGTGATGATCTGTCAAGGGACAGTTGTCTCTAAATGGATTAAAAGGAGCTTACACAGTTTAAATATGGGCTGTGCCCTTCATATACTGAAAATAGTTCAAGTTAACTTGAACTGGCCAAATTGTGTATTTCGTACCTATGCAGGTAGGTGTTTATTTTCTTGATTTCGGATAGTTAAATTTGCACCTCTGTGAATGTATGATGTAAAGAACAGGTTAAAAAAAGGGTAGATACATGAATTCACTGATGTTATTACATAAACTGTTCCTAAGCATAGTCCCACAGGAAAAAATGAGACACTGTTTAAATAAAACCTGTCCTGTGCCATGCAAGATCACCTCTCAGCTGTTGAGAATCAAAATTTAAGTGTCCTGACTCATCAATAAAGCTCTTGCTACCTTCCTGTAGTGGAAGGAGAGTAAATTAATGCTTGGTTGTTTAGAAAAGAAATGTCTTCCTGAATGATAGTGGAGGTTTCATGAAAGCATAACAGCACAAGATGGGGTTTTTGGTAATGCTGGGAAAAGCAGGCAGATTTTCATGTATACAGCATTTTCTAGAGGTCTGAAGCAAAGCTGAGAACCACTGCTGCAAGTTTAACTAGTATGTATCTGTTATTTCACCTAATAGGTAGGTAAGTGGTAGTTGAATTGCTGAACAGCTGAATTGCACAGCTGCACTGTTTTGGGGGCTTTTTTTTTTTTACTGATCTCTTGAAAAATTACTGCTTTTGAAAAATTCCAGGGTATTGTCAGTAGAAAGTCATGTCTGTGGCACAGAACCACAGAACTACATGAGATAATAAACACATATGCCCGTTGAACATTACTTGCTTGCTTTTGTCTTTTTTAATTGGCAATGTACTGTTTGTGGCTTTGCGGAAAAATCTCAACAGGTTTTGTGACTGTATTTTGCATCTGTTTTGCATAACAGTAGTTAATTGCTTCATGTGGTGTGAGTGTGCTGTGAATATCCCCCAAGTATTTTGAGACAAGAAGGACAAAAGCTGCTTTTTCTAAAGTTAGGCTGTGGAAAGGGAAAAAGTTTTCATTAGCTGGATCAACTGGAGTGGAATGGAATTACTATTTTTTCCTCTTCTTTCACAGTTGTTACCAACAACAGAAGAGATACTGCACTCTGCTTTATGCATCTTTATTTAATCAATGTTAGAGTTCCCAGTATAATTTCTTCCTTGGCCAGTTTATTGACTACAGAAAGTAACTATTTTCAGTCTGTCTTGTTTAGCTTTTGTGGTAAACACAATAGTTTTCAGCAGCAGCTCATACCCTGATAGTTGCTCTTTTGACTTCCTTTTCCCTTAAAAGGTATGGTGATGAGACCTGTTGGCCAGGCTGACTTGAAGAATTCTAGATGCAATAGTTGGAGGTTTCCTTATAAGACTTCTTTCAAATGGAAGTTCTTAGATATCTAAAGTTATACTAGACAGCCATGTGGAGACATGAGAAAATAGCTTTTTCTCAGCAGGTTAGATTGCAATACATGCTGCTAAGCCAGTGACCTTAAATATATAAACAATGCATGAAAATTATTAAGGGCAACAAAAGTGAGGACCTGTAGTGGAAAAGTTAACTTCTTCTGGCAAGTGGATGTTCATTAAACTAGTCCTATAGTAATTCTGTAAAACAGTTTACAGTGCTTTAGCTCTCCTGTCCTCAGCTACCACCACCTGTGGTGGTGTCCCCTTAGAGGACAGCCTGGGAGAGCCCCTCTAAACACACCTGCTCTGATGACAACTGGTTGGTATGTATGGTGGCAATTTTCTTGCTGTGGAAAGGCTTGTGGTTGTCTTTGTGGCAGTTTGCCATCCAGGCCCTGGCCTTATCCACCTTAGAGGGTGCGTGTGCATCCCTTGCTGTTAGGGTGGCATAGGAGAGAGGAAAGAGATGTCAGGGAGGATGGATGGGAAAGAATATTTCCTCAGTTTGGTGGTAGGCTGGAAGTCACAAGAGTGCTTAATGGCATTCTTGACCTTAAACTGAAAAGAATTAAAACCGTAGCATATCCTATTAAACCATCAGAATTCATCCTTGTTAATGTCAACAATTAAGAAACAAATACATCTGCCACATCCGTGGCTTTCCTGGACCAACCACAGGCTCAGCAGTTTTTCTGACTGCCATACATTTGTGGCAAGCTCTCCCCATATCCATGTGGTTGAGACAACGTACAGCTCCAGACACCACAGATGTAAATTCAAAAGTTGTGGTATTAGGTTGCTTATATTGTATCATTGTAAGTCAATAAACAGCAGGTTATGAGGAAGCAGTCAGCATTTGGCCAAAAATGCCTGGGCAGTGCTTCTGGGGTCTGTGTGGGTAACACTGCTTTCCATGCTGGTGAACTAGTAAAGGACATGGGTCTTATTTGTTACTGCTGCCTGGCACCTCAAACAGTTTTCATCTGTTTCATCTTGCCTAAACTCTGCTTCGACTACATTTCTCAGTTTTTCTTAAAGGTGTGGATGTCTGAGCTGCTTTGTAGGGGACAGATGTGCTTAGCTCCCATAAGAAGTAAAACATAATGATGACTCCCTTCAAATTTTTCATTTGAGAGAAAAAAAATCAATATAAGTGCTCATTCCAGAACATACACTTAAGGAGGGAGGAAAAAAAAGGCCCAAATAAGGTTATGTTGGCAACTGGGGAGCTGTTTGTCATGAATTTCCAGTTAAAATAGATATGACTGCACTTTCAAGCTTACTTGGGCTGTGTTTTAGACAAAGGAAGTAATTTAAGCATTACTCACTGTATTGCGGAAAGCATTGGAAAAAATAATTTTGTGTTTAGTTTTGAGTCTCCTAAATTATAACCTAGATTTGATAAGAGACTGAATTCAGCATGAAGTTGAGTATTTTTTTTTTTTAGAACTTTGGAGGACAGACTAGGTCTGTGAGTCATTTAGACCTATGCTTTTCATTAAGCATAAAATGACTATTTTTAAAAGGTAGCTTGCTGTGTTATAATTAGATTCTGATAAGCACTTCTAATGAAAATAGAATGTATAAATTCCACTTTGTTAACAGCCCAGATGTAGTTGGTTTGTTTTATTATTTGCACTTAGGTGACTACTACAACTTGGCCAGACAGATTCAGGAAAGCTTAAAGACAAGCAAAAATTCAGTTTATAACAAGGTTCAACTGTTAGAAATTATCATCATCACTGAAGGCAATGTATAAGGAGATCTTATATACAAACCATTAATTTTCATATTGCTTGTGAGTAGCCAAGCAGTGGCAGGATGGGATTCCTGCCTACCAAACTCGATCATTTAGACATACTGAACTACCTCTTGTATATAGACTGCTTTAACTTTTCTAGGACACTCAGCCGTGATCTTCTATAGAGGATTGTCAGGGACCAGCCAAACTTGCTATTGGGGTGGGCTTTGACCAGGGAAGTCACTGGTAGATATAGATAGATGTGCCTTCTAGTCCAGCGATGGTCATGCACGTAGTCTTTCCAGGCTTCTAAACTTTTGCCTTCATGGGAGCAAGAGGCATGTTTTTAAAAGTCTCTGGCAGACGGAAGGTGAGAGAAATACCACAGTATTTTTCCTTAGTTTTTTTGTTTGGTCTCTGGTTCTACTTAAATAGAATAAAATATTATCTGCATGCACTTAAACTCTCTTTACAAATGCATTCAGTAGGGTTGCCACAGACCACAGGAATGAGACTTCGAGCAGTGGTTGTGTTTGGGAGGTCTTGAAAACAACTAATCCTTTGTGGGTAGGAATACCAAAGCAAAGGGCAGCTTGTTTCTCTCCTAAAATGTCAGCACTGTTTATTTTAACACATAATGGTGAAATCCCAAACCCTATTTAAATGTAAGAGAGGGGACCTATGTTTGATTTGGCCAAGTATCAAATAGCTAGTAAAGCAAGAACATTTTTTTTCTTCATTTTTTACCTAACATACTGCTTCATCATAATCTGGTGTGCTGGAGGAGTGCACGGTGTGAGGATGTAAAGTTAGTAATACCAAATGTAAAATACTGATATGCATGTTATATTACCTCTCCTCCTTTAAACTTACTGAAAATTTAGAATCTGTTGAGTCTTACGAGCTAATATTCCCTGGCTAAACAGAATGAAGTAAGATGTTAAGTATTATTTCGAGGTTCTGTTCTGTCAAGAAATAAATATTGATATTCTCAGCATATTACATTAAATATACTTCATCAAAGGGCACAGAAGCCTAGAAGTTTTAAGCTGATTAAAGTGATTTGTCTGACTGAAGAGGTTTTTTTTCTGAGATTTCACATACAAAGGGAGCAGCCACAGAAACTCTTCTCAATGTTTTGTTTATGCTGAGACATCTGTCTCTCACACTGTTTGCATTTTAACATTTGAGTTCTTGAGTTTATAGCCTGTATGTTACAGGGCAAGAGAAAAGAATCAGTTTTAAATGTAATAATTAGTTTTCAGAATGGATGTTCATGCCAAGACTCCTGGAGATGTATGGTATCTGAAATGATATTATGCATCCCATCTTCTCTCTCCCATGTCATTGGTTTGTAGTTGCCGTTTACTCCCTTAAGCAGGCAACCAGTGCTGAAGTCTGCATTGTTTGACTCTAACATGCTCATATTTGTCATAATATGGTATGTTCACCCAAATGAAAACTGACATAAGAAACTAGAATAAAGAGAATTACTTAAGGAATAAAATGTTGTCAGCCATCTGTTGGTAGATTTGAAAACATTTCTGTGTTTCTTGAGGAGGAAAAAAGTAATCTTTTTGCAATGAGTTCAAGTAATTCCAGTTCTCGTTGAGTAGTATTTAATGATAATTTTGCTACCTCTGCTTTTCTGTTCATTGGGATGTGTACAGGCTTGCAGTCTCAAGGCCACATGTGTAGTGATGGCAAAATTACCAAAGCACTGATTTACCTACTGATGTTGCCTGGGTCAACATGTATGTTTCTACTGAACTGTGGAAAATATATATTATTGTATGAAAGGCAACCATTTCTGATGGTGTCCAAGTTGCAAAAAGAAGCAAGCTTAAGAATTTTGTTGCTTTTCTATTTTTGTGAGCCAGAGCAAGGTTGGTAAGAAATTAATTATGACTGCAATAGAGAAAGGGTTTCACAGAATCATAGAATTGGTAGGAGTTGGAAGGGACCTTGAAAGATCATCTAGTCCAACCACACTGCAGAAGCAGGTCAACCTAGATCAGATCGCATAGGAACATGTCCAGGCAGGTCTTGAAGGTCTTTCCAAGGAAAGAGACTCCACAACTCCTCTGGGCAGCCTGTTCCACTGCTCTGTCACCCTCACAGTAAAATAGTTTTTTCAAATATTTAAGTGGAACTTTTTGTGTTCCAGCTTCATCCCATTACCCCTTGTCCTGTTGCTAGCTACTATAGAAAAAAGGGATGTCCCAACCTCCTGAGACCCCCCCGTTTACATATTTGAAAATATTAATAAGAACCCCCCTCAGTCTTCTCTTTTCTAGACTAGGTTTAGGTCTAAGGAAAAAGAAATATATTTGGATTGGGGATTTTTTCTGTGCTTTAAATGACATTTGCATTTGTTTTCATTCCGATAACTCCTAGTTACTTGTTATACATATTAAATGTTTTCTGCTTGTCATTTTTTTTTCATAATTTGGCTAATTTATGAAAAGGAAATGCATTTAGCTTTCTGCCCTGTCAACTGACTGCTCTCCAGAAAAGAAGCAAATGAACAGAACTGCAAACTACAATGGCAAAACCACCAAAATATGAGATTTTCAGAAGGAAGATCAGACTAGTGGCTTTTCAGGGATGTAGTATCTGCTGTCAGAAATTATATCTTAATGAATCAGGTCTGAAAAAGGAGTTAGTTTTGAAAATGAGAAGAGTGGGAAATAAATATTTCTTCCTTTCTTCTTTCCTCCTCATAGAAAGGTTCAGTTCAGTACAATGAATGCAATTTTGTGGAAAGTGTTCCAGCCTCGAACTTTGTTACATGAATAAAGTTTTTGCAGCTGCTTCCTGTTTTATCTCACACTAAGATTTATGAGGAATCCTTTAAGTTACAGAGACAGAAATATTTCAAATGCAATACCTAGATTAATACTGGCATTGAGTGCTCCCCTTGTCTGTAGAGAGGCTCATAAAAGTGCAATTACCTTCTTTTGTTATTTCTACTGAGTTTAACATTTGCCTTTTAAATTATATCATGCTTTTACTAAGGGGCAGAAGGACAGGAGATGGAACTTTAAATAGACTTTAAAGGACAAGCGGGTCTGAAACTCCTCTTGGATTTTAGGTTCAATGAAGCTTTCAGGATTTATTGGCTGAGGTTTTGGGCCTGTGTTGGGTAGTTATACACACAGGACTTGTCCAAAAAAATCTTGGTTTGTATTGATGCTAATTACTGAGATTACAGTGTCTTTAGAGGTGACTTTTTGGTTGTGTGTACTGAATCAGCACAAAGTACTTTAGCTTTGCCTTTAATAATGAGTTTTCCCAGATATTTTTAATCATGGAAAGCTTCCATTGTATTGCTGTTATCTTTTTATAAAAAATGGATGAAATACTTTGAAAGGAAACAAATAAAAGGAATTTAAGGAACGAGGGCATGTTGCTCACTGTGAAGAGCAGACTAATGCATTTTCCTAATAAGGCTGTGCTGGAAGTTGGAATGTTTTGAATTGCATTAAATGTCACAAAAGTATTCATCTGAGAGGAATGGCTTGTGGTATGTTTAGAGAGAAAATTTGATCATGTTTGGTCGAAAGGAACTGTTTATACAGGCTAAATATAGCACGCTTTTTTCTTTTTTTCTTTTTTTTGAAAGAACAAATGGCTTGGAGAAGCCTGTACAAAAACTTAGTGCACTTTCATTTTCAGTATTAGGTTATCAGTAAGTGATGGCTCCTGCTTCCATTTTCATTGTCTATAATTATTCCTAAGAAGCTTGATACTGTAGCTGTTTGCCAAGGCCTGTTGTATGTGTGGTTTATAATAAGCAGTTAAGCTGAGAATTTAAGTCTTTGCTTTGTTTGTATATTGCTGAAAATAATGCATGAACTAGTGTACTGAACTACTAGTTTTAAATCATTCAGTAAATACCATGCTTCAAGCTTACAGTAACATGGCAAGCATGTCATCTCATTTTGAAAGCCTGTATCATCAGTTATTCATTCAACGTGACCAAACCAGCATAAAATCTTAATGTGTTTAATTGCTAAGTGTCAAACAAAGTGCAAACAACTAAGAAAATGTACAAGATTCTGCAGGTTAATTACTTTTTGGCTTATGTAATTTGGTAGCATCTATCAAAATGATAAGGAAAGTATTTTCGTAAATGCGTGAGTGGGATGTGTTTTGCTTTTCAGCTTGAAGTGTGCATTTCCTTTTGTACTGTCTTGTCTAACCACCATACATTTTTCATAGTTGGATGTGGCTCAGTTTGCTGAGTGAGCGTTTCTTGATACAATGTGGGATAAATCACAGGTTTTAGGCTGATTATGGTCTGAAGTCAACAAGGCCAAGTCAAACTGTTTGAAGTATGTCTGGGACACAAAAATTTATGTCCTAATTCAAGTATGTTTGGGGGAAATAAAGTCATGTTAAGTTGTCTGACACCAATATTAAAAAGAACATTGGAAACATTTTTGTTACCAAGCTCTTTTTTCACCCTTTTTTCTTTTTCTTTCTTTTGTATGGTATTTTTGAAGATGAATTTTTTAAGATTATATCTTAGGATCATCAGTAGTGGTTTGAAATAATTTTTTTTCTCAGTGCTGTACTGATGAATGGAGAGCAATCTCATCCATTACAAAGGCCAATATTATTGCTTTGGAAAAAAAAAAATTAAAAAATTTCCACCCAAAAAAGTGTGTATGCTCCTTTTATAAGTCTGAAACTTCAAGGTTCGGCATTAGCCAAGAGAAGGTTGGTTTTTTTTTTCTCAAGCGTGAAATATAGTAGTTGACTTAATGAATGTCATTCTACTTCTTACTGTTAGATGAGTGTAATAAATACTCAAAACGTTCCAAGTTGCTTTATTAAAGAATGTATACTGAAGACATGGAGTGAATGCATGTTTCCTTCTAACTCTTGTCTTAAAAAAGAAAGAAAAGTTTCCATATATGTTGGCATTTTTTTCTGCTTGCTTTTGTTGCTGCAAATTGACAACTCTGCTGTTAGGAGTGATTAATGATGCCCCCCAGTGCTTTAGAGGGCCAGGGTCAGGCTTCTCATAGGCTGTACACTCTGTGGGAAAGGAGAGAATGGACCTGCTTCTCAGAGTGGACAAAAACCTCTCGTTCTGTTGAGAATCGCTGTTGATGTGGACATAATGTGTGTCAGCAGTGATACACAAATGGTGAAGGCAAAGTGCAGAAGATGACCTTCCCATGCAGTGATTTTTCTTTTTTTGCTAATACAGTGTGTGGATCATATGTGTCTCCCTTTTTATAAGTTGGCTACTGGACTTGAAGCAGCATTGCTGTTGAAATCTGATGAGTCCTTAAGGCCGAATGACTTTGAGAGAAGGAGGAAACATTTTGAATGTAAATAGTAAAAAGGGAAAAAAAAAAAAAAAGAAAAATAAGAAAAGGGGGGCAAAAAAAGGACAAAAGGGAAAATAAAAAAGAAGTTAGAAGCATCAAGTGTGCCTGATTCCAATCTATCTCTCCATGTTTTCCTGATAAAAATAGAAAAACTGGTTTCTACAGTAGAGGTGTTTTAAATTGTAGCCTCTGTGAACTGTCTCCAGTTAAACAAGCCTTTTTGCCTCCCTGACAAATTGTCTTCTGGAAATGAGAATCCAGCTTCAATTCTTCAAAACAACAACAAACAACAACAAAAAAAGCATGAACTGTTTAGAAGGTTCATTGGAAATCAGGTTTGTGTGATTCCAGGCAGGATGTAACTGCTGGTTTTGTGTTGAAACTGCATGGAAAGACTCAAGTGTATCATCAGCCATGTTTACAGGCAAAGTGGTAGTGTGTCAGATTTTTTGCTGTTTTGTGGTGATTTGTTTTGTTTTAATTGCCTGTGTGGTTTTGCATTTAAGTATATGCAAATCTGAAAAAAAGAAACCAAGTGAGGTGTTCACTTTAGGTATAACAAAATCTGTCAGTTCTTTATCTTTTTAATAGATTCTGTTGCAATACTTCCTTCCCATCACTCCATAGTAGTTTCAATACACCTGTTTGGAAGGAATTTTTTGCCATCTATTGTGTAGTTCAAATGACATTAACCTTACCTTTGAAGACTAAAGGCTGTGCAGAAAGTTTTCTGTAGACTTCCAAAGTCCTTCAGAGAGTTGTTATTTGTTGCTGTAAAAGACAGCTTTCTGTTTTAAGCCTGAAATAATAGGTTATGTGCTATTTAAAATGCCATTTATCTGACCAGAACTTTTGAGTTACATTATGTAGTTTCTGTGAGAGGGTAGAAAACAATAAGCATATTGGAGCAGAATACCGTACCCTATCTGGTGATATGGTATTACGAATTTATAAATCAAATATAGCTTGATGCTAGAGTTGCTAATTTCATATCTGGATAAATTAGTCCAGCTTGGTTTTGCCTTTTCCTTGCATTAACAACAGTGTTGTAGAATTGATGTGAAGACTTTGTGTTTCCTTTAGAGGAAACAAAATGAAGTATTTGCTATATCTGTGGGTGGATGTGGTGAGTTGGAAGAAGGAAATGCTTAAACCTTAAAGAACTTGGTTTTTATAATTATGTATTTGTTTTTCCTCTTCCAGAGTGGCTTCTGCAACAAAACCTGATCTTATTCATGTACCAAAGGTATGTTAATCATCCCAACCAAGAAATGTAGCACGTGACACTAACTTTTACCTGTCTGTCAAACCCTGTTGCTGATAAGCACTGTCATTCAAACTTTCCTTTCAATATAACATGCCTCTTTCCCATGTGTTATATTAAGAGTATCGCAGCATTTGAATCAGTGATTCCTGCTCTTGCCTTTTTCCACCTGCAAACCACCCCACTGTCCCAAAATTGAGAGATCTAGCAAATTATTATCCTTAAAAAAAAAAAGTGGATAAATGTTTTCTTCTAAGTCTTGGAACACTGTTTTTTAGAAAGATATTGCTGAAGTTTTTCCTCTATCCCTAAGAGTAGTGGAGCTTTTGGTGGGTGTCTTGTGTGCATTTGGGCTTTTTTTGTTGGGCTTTTTTGTTGTTGTTGGCTTTTTTTTAGTTTTTAATTTAACAGTACTGAAATCTCCCTTTGTATTTGAAAGAAGCTTATCTAAATATTAGAGTTTCAGAGAACAATTCCTCTGCTTTCCTTAGAGCCCTGGGGAATTATTTGTTCTCAAGTTATTCTAGTGCTTTATTGTGAAGCAATAGTTTCGGAGATTCTTTTTTGATAAGAAGGCTATTTGTAAACCTGAAAACCCTTACAAGTGGCCTATACATGAAAATTCTTTTGCCAGCTGTGATTTTGAAATGCCACAGTATGGGAACCACCATGATAAAACATAGCACTCAGAAACAAACAAACAGAACACCCAAAAAACCCACTCACAAAGACCACCACCTTGTTTGAGTGTTTTGATCTGGTGAGGGTGTATGAAGATGTTGGAGAGTGTAAATGAAAAAGCTTGCTGAGTCCTGAAGCACTGGTCTCTAGTAAATGAGCTTCAGGTCTCTGGTTCCACTCTTGTGACCCATATTGATAGATAAATATATCGTGTGTGTGTACACAGGCACGTGCCATTTGTCTGTGGGAAACATGCATATCTCCAATCGGGTTCGAGAGGTGGAATGTTGATTTTTATAAAAAATACTAATTTCTTCCACATGAGTTACTCAATGGGTTTTGTAATAGAGCGGTTCTTCAGTTTCTCTTGAATTTGATTTGTGAGGTGTCTGTTTTGGATATGATGAGAGGAGTTAGCATGGTGGGATTTGATACTGGTTGTGCACGCTTGGATTCTTCCCCTCCCTAAAATGCATGGCTTGGTTTTGGATTTTTTTTTCCCCGCGCTTTTCATGGCTGCAGTCCCAGTAAAGCTTGCCTATCTGCTTCTTGGTTTTGCACTAGGTGGGTTATCTCCCTGAGAGGAGCAAAAATCCCTGCTGAGGAATGCGCATGCGTCTGGCGTGGTTTTGTGTGTTTCTTTTTTGTTTTTCATCTCGCATAGGGAGAACCTACAGAAGTAGTTAAGCCTGTGCCCATTGCCTCTGCTATTGCACCCAAAGTCACTGCCACGGCGAGTGTGGCTTACAATAAGACACCGAGGCCGTTTGGAGCCGTAACCTCCAAAGTCACCTCCATCCCATCACCGTCATCCGCCTTCACTCCGGCTGCGGCCGCGTCCCCATCCCCGGCAGCTGCCGGCCAGGCCCCGTTTGCTGCTCCCGGAGTGCATGTTAACGCCAAGCCTCACGCTGAGCAGTGGCCGCCCGTGCCGAGCGCTGCTAAACCTGCAGTTAATGTCCCACGGCAGCCCTCCGCCGCCGCGCACAATGCCGCTCCAAGCGCCTCTGCTGGCAACGGCGCCCAGGACGTAGCAGAGGGGCCACGACGAGGAGTCAATGAAAACCAGGGGGAGAGTAAACAGCAAAATGGGTAGGTGGGACTTTTTTTTTGCTGCGAGGGCCTTTCCTCGCAGGAAAAAAACTGGGCTTGTTTAAGGGCTAAGTCAAACACAGCTTGGAAGAGTCGTCTGATCCTCAGGAGTCAAATCTCCAAAGAAGAACTCGTCTCTTAGAAGGCATGCTTTGAAGGGCAAAGCCAGACTTCCAACAATCATTTTTCTCGGGAGCCTCACATCAGTTTACAGAATGCCACAGCTAAATTGAAATGGGGTCATGAAATGCTTTACATGACCGCTTTTATCATGATGTGTTTTAGACCTTACAACAAGCCCAGTATTGACTTCGATGTCTGTGTCTCACTTTATGTTTTGACGCCTAATACGATGACTGAAAGCAGCAGGCATTCAAAAATGCAGAGTGGTCTGTCAAGAATGGTCAGTGGGTGCTGCCATGGCCCAGAATGAGATGCTTTAAAACATTAACTGTGGTCCCAACAGGACCAGTGGAGAAAGGTGCCAGAAGGGAGGCAAAGGGACAGATGTCACGTTATTTCTCTGCACAACACACAAGAAAGTTCGAGATGCACTCAGGGAGAATGGCAGGGTTGAGCAGATGCTTTTGTCTTTTGGGATTTTTTTTTGTTTTTTTTTTGGCAGCATTATGGTGTTCAAATACCTCAAATTGAAATGTTACTTTTACCCTAAAAAAACCCCACAGGTTTAAAATTTAATAAAATAATTACTGGACTAGAAAGATTATTCAAAGTGAATCTTGGACGCCTAATATTTAAGAGACTATAAGGGTGCTTAGAAGTTTTATACTATATCTGATGTAGCATCTAGACTAGTAAGCAACACATTAATAAATGAAACTGAGTACAGGTGCAATCCTGGGCATTCAGACCTGCACTGCTGTCTTGCTTTGGCAGCATGCTCTTGGCTGGAGCTGCCTTGGGCAGGGCTTGGGAGTTGCAGTGCTCCAGAGACTTATTCCCAGCAGCTGCTGTGCTGTGGGCAGAGGAGAAGGCTGGGCATGAGTGGTCCCATGCCAGTTAACCTCCAGCACCCAGTAGCAATGTCCAGTGAACTAAATTGATAAAAGGGGCAGGAGAGGAACTGTAGGTTTCTCTTCAATCTTAAGAACATGAAACCTGTGCTTAAAGCCTGAAAGCTGTGATTACTGTTTCCCATCCCTCAAAGGAGTTAGAGGAATAAGCCTAGTGCTTCTCTCTTCTAATACTTTCTCAGTATGTGAAGAATAGAAAGGTAAATATCCACGTCAACTAAAATATAGAATAAATTGCCATTTCTGTTTAGCTTCTCAGAGGGGAAAAAAACTACTTTAGGTACCTATTTCCTTTATATTGCAGTACAAATATTTTCCATATGTAGACTCATATAATGTGATCCATATGCATTTTATGTCACACCATTGTCATGGTAACTTCTAGCCCTTTCTTAAACAGCTGATGGCAGGAGTCCATGCTGCATAGTAATGGGATAAAATGAGGAGATCCCAAGGACTTGCTTGGTGCTGGTAGACTTGTTGAGTACACTTTGGCAAACCATCCCTTTACCTTTCCAGGAATGCTCTTTTAGCAAATAACCATGCAAGGAGTATTCGAAAGCAGCACTGAGTACTGAAAAAGAGGAGCAATAGCAACAAAAATTAGGAACTACCACAGGTGTAGAGTAAGCATTCAACAATCAAGATAGGATGACTGGATGAGTGCTAATAAGTTATGCCCTCCCTTAACAGCTAGGGAATGAATAATACTTGCTGAACAGGGTCACAGCTGATGGGTGGGAATCCCTATCTTGCTGTCAGCCTTGCAGATATAGTTTGTGAAAGCTTGAAAATGTTTACAGCTGTAAAATCCTACTTTATTTATTAGTACTATTATTTATCTCACAATAGTGTGTATGGGCTGTTTTGACTGTTGCAGTCCTCAGGCAGAAAGCAAACAAAAATCAAAACCCTCTAAAGTGATTATATTGATTTGTTGCTACACTACTTAGTTTACCTACAAAAATTATTTTTCTGCAATGATACTTAACTATCTCCTGATTTAAAATGCAATTAATGACATTTATGAAATATGGAAAACACAAATTTGGCATAATTTATCAGTCTGAAATAAATTCTGTTTTGCTCCTATGTCTTGTATTATTCATTTTCTCAAAAAAGGGCAACTTGTATCTTGTTCATAGATAGCACTGCTGAGCAAATATAGTTCTTCAGACGTTCACCTTGTTCTACTCAGAGTTTCATTGCTTCCTCCTGCCTCCCCTCAAACTGCATTCAGTATATAAACTATTTGCCTTCACTTCAGGATGAGGAAGGAAGTTTTGTTTCCCTTGTTTGGTCCTGTCTTAGAAAGGAAGCCATTTGCCTCCATTAGGCTGTGTGCAATTACGCTTTTATCAAGACCTTCTTGCCACCTCCTGCATGAAAACATGCCTGCTGCTTAAAACAGGTAAGATGTCCACAGACTTCACTCAGTTTAAGCTCAGCTGGGCTAAATTTTTCCCTTGTAGGTTCTTTTGATGATTGTAAGTTTGACTTACATGATATATGGCATTACCAGAGCTTGGATTTGGGAACTCCTGTAATATTTCAAGCAGTAAAGAATATGTTAACGTATCAAATACTTTTTTTTCCCTTGCAGATAACAACAGTGACAAAGTTAGTATCAACAACACTGGAATTGAATTATGGTCATTTTTCTTGTTGGAATAACCAGCATGTATTCTTGTTTTGCAAAATTATAGCTTTTACAGAGTTTTATATTTAAATTTTGCAAAACAGCTTCAGCTTTTCTCAGTAACTTCTTACTGTGTGTAGTAAATGGTTTTGTCTGCATTGGACATGATGTGATCTTGCTTTTGACTGTTCTACATTTTGCAGCTTTTTTTTTTTACTCCACAAAATATTTGTATGGTGTTTGTGCGTATTGATAAATTCTTGGTTCACCTGTGGCTGGTTGATGTTGGTAATACAACTAGTAAATGGTGAAATACAGTATAAAAGCAGAAGTTTAGGACTATGGAATAAAGTGCTGGATACTGAATTCACAAAACAAAAACAGGAGTTATATCCATATATTAGTGGGATTTGTACATGCACAGGGTGATAAATGTGACTGAGGGTTTTTTTCAATTGGCTTGTCTTCCTCTCTTTTTCCCCAAGGCTGAGTTAAGAGAAAGCCTATCTTGAAGAATTTTCCGTTGTCTCTGGCACCACCTTGTTGCCTCAATGAGTTATTACTAGTAGAATTTAAGCCTTGTAAAAGGGACCAGTAGGATACATAGGAGAAGTCAACAGCGTATTTTGTCATAGTACTTTCTCAAATGTTCAAATGTTTCAACTTATTTCACAGTGATAGTTGCTAGAGTGCAGTCAACTACACGGAAATATAATTCTTCCCATGGAAATACTTACATTTCCTTGTATTTCCTCACCTTTTAATTACTGCTTCAGTTTTCAGATTTTATTTTTGCTATTAACTGTTTTTGATGCTTTACTTCATTTTTCTCTGTACTTCCTGTACTCCATCCTGGAAGTACCACTGTCTTTGTTTCTATACTTCTCCTTCTTTTAGTTGCTTTGATATGTGACACATTTACTTCACTAATACTGTCTGTCAATAAATAACATCTTTTGATATAATGTATGATACCTTTCACATAATTCTTTCAAGTATTAAGTATCCTCTTAAGCATAAGTATTTACTAATGCATCCCATTGAGTGGGCCTAATTCTTACTTATTGCCAGATAATAATTTACATCATTCTCATTAATATTTCCCACTTCTTCATCGGAAGTACTTTGGACATCAAAAGTACAGTGAAGAAGTAGTGGCAAAAATAAGTGACTTAAAGTTTTTGGGGTTTTTTTCTTAAGAATTAAAATAATGAAAATTTTGCACAGTTAATCTCCTGTAGATTATGTAAAAATTAATGTACATGTAAAAGGTCTTAAAGATCATAGCTTTGGCATAATAAGTGTGGAATTTAGGCCTAATACATATAGTATGAATCTCCTGTAAACCTTTCCTAAACTGATCAGTGCCATTACATGTTCTTCTTTCTGTTACTGAAAGCAAAGCTTTAAAATCCTGGCAAATCTGGTAGTGCAGGAATTTATAATAGCAGGTAGGTTACTGTGGGGGAAATTTCCAGATTAAATGACCACCTCATGTTTTTGACTTTTGGAGATATTATTGAGCATCATTATCTCCATGTTATGCTCCAGAACATCGCTGCCTGTGCTTTCAAGTGGGCTAGTTGTGATCCATGTTAGACAAGTGCAGAAGACTTAGTGTATACTTGGGTGGCCTTTGCACACAGCAGATGTCTTGCCTCTTGTAAATCAAGGGGAGAGAATTTGTCAAGGAGCACCTGATACAAACTAACTTTACCAAACAAACTTGCTTTACCAAAACAAATTCCCCTATCACCCCTGTAATAAAGTCACAGTGAGTTTAAATAGGGGAGTTCTGTGCTGCAGTAGTAAGATGAGAATATCACAATTAATTTGATTACAGTGCCCTTTCCCACAAAATTAACTCAACAGAATAATTACTTGCACTTCTGTTCCATTTTTCTGACTTTATTTCTTGTTTTCTTTTTCTTCTTTTCCTTTTTATGCTGGGAACACTTTCTCTTGCTGTCATACTCTGTCATCTCCAAGGAAAAACCCACCCAAACGGTAAAGGTTTTAAACATGTAAATGACTTGATAATACTGTCTTTTGCTGTTTCAAATATTGTGGCAGTGAAACTGTGAAAAATTCTTTAGTTGGGTCAGAGTAATTATAAAGCTGTGTTTGGTCCAGAGAACTTCATCTGTGTTCAGGTGTGCCTGTGTAGCTCAATGCTGCACATCTGCCTCCAAACACAGAAGCTGCCTTTAAATGCTGTGAAAAGTCACAGTTCTGCCTGTATCTTCATAGCAACCCCAGTCCAGATGTCTCTGAAACTTTTGGCTCACGACTCTCTCCTCTCCTTGGCACAGACCCCCACGGAAGCACATCGTGGATACCTACACAGAGTTCTACCCCACGCATACCCACAGCGATGCCAGCAAGAAGCGTCTGATTGAGGATACCGAGGACTGGCATCCTCGAACGGGCACCACCCAGTCTCGCTCCTTCCGTATTCTTGCCCAAATCACCGGCACTGATCACAGTGAGTAGTTTGGGATAAACAAAATAAAAGTAACAGACTTGGGACAGATCTGTGTCTTTAAAAGATGGGACAAGGGCAAACAGTAAAAGGATTCAATGTCATCTCTTGCATTTTCCTGGGGTAATAAATCCACTAGGCAGAGTTTTGGTAAGTTCTTTAAAAGTATGAGAAGGCTATGATAGGAGAATGTTTTTGTAGAACTCTTACAGTCGCTAAATAGCTCGGGACATTATACGTTACTGGATGTTATTCCTGATTGTGTTGAATATTAAGTCTTAAAATCCACAATTCTACTCCCAGAGATACATCTTTATTGTTTGTTTCCCCTCCTGTATCGCCACAATGGTAATATTCCTGTTTAGGTTTAATGCCCCAGAAAAAAATAAGGTTTTCCCAGGCCTGATTTTACATTATCCCATTTGCAGTCCTCTAGCACCTTGATGAGTCACAGCCTGGATGTGATAAACCTACTGTATGTTCATCCAAAAGAAATGCCTCCCAACTCCTATTCATCATTCCCTTCTCAACTGACCTTTCTTAATCCCAGCATGGAGAGCAGGCCAAAGGAAGGGGCAAGAGACCAGCAGAGCCTGGCAAAGGGGCTCATGAAGTTTATAGGCATGTCTCATTTCCATTGGGGTGTACTTAGAATTGAGGAGTCCTAACAAGCCACCTTGTAATTTCCTGCTGTGAAGAATGCAGATATGAAGAAGAATCTCACTGTATGGTGGTACAGTGCCTTTTAATGCCTTAGAAAAGAAAACTTTCCTGTTTTCTTGCAGTGAAAGAACCAGAACATGAAGGTGCAAAGAAGACTAAGTGAGTTGATGTTTTACATTTTTATTATTTTCATACTCTGCATGTCTTAATTATTAGCTGATAGAGTTTGTGTGATGTTTGAGTGTCTTTAATATGTTGCTTCTTTTTTCCCTTCTACTTCAGCATGTAAAACTCAAGATCTTTTTCTGCATAGACCAACCTTTTAAAAACTATTTGTGCAGTCCAGTATTAATGTTTGTGCAGGAGTTTGAAATTTTCCATAAACTCTGACTGATTTGGTTTTCTGTATGAGGTCAACTTGTCAACTTGCTTTCCTTTTCCTAAATCTAACCAGGCATTTTTGATTTGTGAGTATGGATGAAATTGCAAGGTGTAACTGGAAAGTATTACTGCTCTGGGCTGTGAATGAGGGTCAGCTGTCTCCTTGCTTTGGCATAAGCATTGCTCAAAATGAGGACCAACCAGTGGCTAAAATCTAATGGTTCTTGCAGTCATTGGGAGTTTTTCTTCTGGCTTTGCCTAACACCGAATCTGTTTTTGACAGAGGAAGGCAATGTATGGATAGGAATAGTGCACGGAGATTGCATGCTAGCTTGTGAAACTGCTTAAGACAAACTTTCTTACTTTCTTTCCTTCTTTCTTATTTTTCTTCTATCGCTTCTTTCCACAGGGAAAAGGTTCCCATGCACGTCTTTAGCCCCAAATATACAAAATTACGTGACTGGCACCATGAAGTCTCAGCACGTGCTCTTAATGTCCAGTGATTTTACCCAAGTTGCAAAATACAAATACTTCCTTTCTTCTTTTTCATCTGCTTTAAAAAAAGAAAAAAAAAACAAACGTATTTCACTAGCCTTACTGCAAGAGAAATTCTAGCCTTTTCTATACTTTTCTAACACTTTCCTACTGATGTATAAAAAATGAGATTAAAATGTTTTTGTGCTGATCATTAGTTGACAAAAAAATACGTATTTAAAATGGAACAACTTGGGTGACTGAATCCCTCAAAGTGGGGGAGGAGATGGCTGTTGCAGTTCTTTTTTTGCCTTAAAGAAGTCATTTGCATTACTGAGTTTGAGTTACTGTAGGTTGTTAGAAATCAGAAAGTTATGAACAGAAGAGTAAGAAATTCTATTGGGGCTGGGAGAGAAGAAGACAAAGAGAGACCGTATGCAACTATTGTACTTAACAGGATAATTATCTTGAATTTCACTAGATTTTCAGCAGGTCAATTTTAGAGTGGTTGTAAATGTTTTACAAAGTAGAGCAAGAACACAACTTTTAAAAATGAATTAAAAGATTTTAAAAACCCCAATTCCGATGCTGCAAATCAAAATGCGAGCTCAATATAAAGATTCTATTGCTTTAACTAGTAATATGTTGATATTGTGGAAAACTTACGAAAAATGGGCAGAATGTAGCTATGTACCTGTAAGAGCTTCAACACAACCTGTAACAAGGTAACACAGTGTTTATTTATTACATAGTGAAGCTCATAGGCTTTCTTGTGTTTATAAAAAGCTTTGTGGCCCTATGGTTCTCCTGTAAAATAATGTATTATAGTAGCTATACATTCATTAATTTATGCTTTCTGAAGCTTGAAGAGTATTTTAATAAAAGTTGCTTTTATCTTAGTTCTGTCTGTTTTTCTTTTGAGTCTTACTGGCTCTGTGAATAGTCTTCTCGTGCACAGAACTGTAATTTCATCACACCTTCACAGTTATAGCAAGAGAAACAATTACATTCCCACTGCATAGAAGAAACAATCTGAATTGTACCAGGACAGTGATGGAGTTCCTGGTCATACTGAAAATGGAGTATGGGTTTGTGGTGTTAAAATCGACATGCAGTTTGCAGAAATCAGTAGAATTATTGACCTTTTGAGGGTATACAGGAGTAAGAATTCTGCAATGTAAAACTTGCTCTCAGCTTTTGAAATGCTCATGGAATCAGCAAAGTTACACTTCTCAATTCAAAGGTGAATTGTATGGCACATCTAAAAGTCCAGTCTTTCATTGGTGCTTAATGAGAACCATTGCAATTGGCTTGTATCTTGTGTAGCTGACCTGTGTGCTTTTTCTGATGGAATTGGTCCTGTGAACAGCTCAACGTCCGCTGCAAATTCTTCTGAAAACTTGGGTTGTGGTTATTTTGTATTGCACAACTTGGAAAATTGAAAGGAATAGAGATCTTTGGAAACATTTTAAGCTTGTTTCCTTTTCAGGTGGTTTATACTGCTATACAGTACAGCAGTAGCTTACGATATTTATCATTTTATCTTTAGGAAAAGCCAAACAGAAAATGGAGACTTCAGGTAACAGCCAAGTTATCTAACACTAACAGTCACCAATGTGGATGCCTAACAATGCACAGAATAAAATACAATTAGATTTGCACTGATAATCATGGCCCAAGACATATCACATCTTACACACCTTTGGAGTTAACTCCTAAGGGAGAGTAGGGTAAGATATTCACTTTAATAATTTCACTGAAGACTATTTTGATGAAAAATGCCCCTTAGTTTGATTGACGCCCTCGCCATCATGTATGTTGGTAGCGAATACTATGTCACTAAACCAAAGTCTGAGTGCACATACACCACAATATAATAGTGTGGTAGAATACTGCCTATTAAAGTTAGGAATGTAATGTATTGAAATTGTTTTGTTGGCTTTAAAGGGTTTTTTTTCTATGAATGGAAAGGAAGATGGGAGTTTCTGAGGATGTCAATGCAATGAAAGCTATGAAAGGTTAACACTTTGCCTCTATGAAGTTTTCTTCATAAGAGCAGAATGGTTTGACCTTGAAGTATTATATGTTTTGGAGATGTCCCTAGGTAATGAGAATACCTCTACATTGTTATTTAACTTACCATTACGTTTATCTTACCAGCTCTCATTCCTTTGAAGAGTAAGTTGCTTTAAAAAGAAATGGAAGAAAAAGCTTCTAAGTAATCCAGAGTACAGAAGCCACTGTTTTATTAAAAGTAAATATAGATAGTCACAGAATCTGTAGTTTGAGAAAGGCTACCAAAATTACTAGTTTTGCATAAACTCGTAATAACAAATCACTAGTTCAAAAAATGTTTCCTGAATGTGTGAAATGGATTTACTTTACTGATTTAAAGATGACATCTTCTCCCAGTTGATGTTAAATTCTGGGCTTTGTTAATGTTTCCAAAACAATGGGCTGCTTGTGCATGTGGATAGCATGCCCTAGCTGATGTCAGATTCCTAGCATACATCTGACCTGTAAAAAAATATTAGGAGTGGGTATTAGTATAAATGAGGAAGCTTACATTTAAGAGATCACCTGGAAGGCTAAATAGGACAAGCAATGAAATAGGAACTTTTATTCCATCAGTAATCTACAAATCAATAGCCCAATTTTATAATATTAAACTTTCCAGGCAGGCATTGCTTAAAACAAATGCCCTGTGGTTTTATAATTATCTTTTATCCCTAAACTGTAACCCACTGTGGATTTTTTTGTGGATAAAATAGATTTTTCTTTTCAGCAGCTGGAAGGACAGGAAATGGTAATAAAAGTCCTCACTGAAATGTCTAAATTTCAGCTCTTAAACCCATTATTTAAAGCTTAGAAAGGCAAAGTCTGACCTTTAAGTAAGGTTTAATTATATATTTTAGTAATAAATTAGTTTTAATTCTGCAACACCTTATTTCCAAATTTGTATTAGATGTTCACTTTTAATCATCTCCTTTTGAGCAATCAGGTGCAGATTTGTTTTTGGCCTAATTCATTGTTCTGAGTGAATATGTGTCTGGATTTTCCATATTTGTGGTTTAGCTAATCGATAGCCACTGGAAAATATTTGTCCCACTTTTGGTCAGTCCTGAAACAATCTGTCATAAATCGTATTTTTATTGTTTTTTCACTCCCATGTCATAACTAACTGTAAAGGATACCTATAGATCTACCTAATGGAGCAGGATCTCAGGCTGCTTGTATTAATTTCCCCTCCCCAGAGAAATACAAAGTCTAACCTTTACAAAGCTAACATCCTAAAGAAATTCTAGCAAAAAGCATATAAAATGTTTGGAAGTGAATCCAGCTATCACTTGTGTCTGACTCTTTTCCAGTATTTCCTAAAAGTTTTTTAATCACACAGTATAATACTAAATATGTCTTCAATTAATGTAAATGTAAAATATTACTTGGCTTTCTGAGTTTACAAGCAACAGGACACTTCTCAACTTTGACTAAAAGTGTGACACTGCCTAAGTATATTGTGCATAATTCTGTCCCCTTATTTGTATTTTCCTGTAAACGCTAGAGTTTGTTTGTTGTGTTTTTTGGTTTTTTTTTTTTTTTTTAATTTACTAATGCTTTGGTGCACAATGTCTCCTGTTGAGCATACTCTTTCATGTGGATTAAAAATCTCTTCCTCTGTGTTTCTCCATTTGGTTTTATTACTGTGAATGGAGTAAAAATGGTGCTAGACCAGAACCTGCAGCCACTCTTTTGCCAGTAGCAGAGTCCTCCCCTGGCAGTGTCCCTTCTCTCAGAGTTTGTGAACACATTGCCGCAGCAGCTCCTGGGAGGCAAATCATTCAGAAGGAGTTTCAGTTGAGTTAACTATCTGTATTTTGTTTTAGCTTAGATTTGGCTATCTTGGGGGAGAGTGGGTTGTCTGTCATTCATTTAAGTGTATTGATCTGCTATCAATAGTGGGAGTGGGAAGAGAAAGTAAATAAAGCTCAACAGATTCATGAGCAGTCTCACCAGTGGATGTCTGTCACCTGGGTGGAATAATTTTTCAGTGGTCTCAACAACTCAAATACAAATTTTGATTTCTTCAACACCCAGAAAAAGTACCTGTAAGAATATCAAGTACTTTTTTAAAAATAAGTAAATTGTTTTGCCCAAAGCACAGTGCTGTGATATGATACAATCCAAGAAAACTATTATCTGACAAGTTATCTGTCATTGGCGTTGGGTCACTGGCACTTAACTTGTCAGATTGGTGATGTTTTGGAGGTCATCTATGGGTACTAGACAACAACAGTAATTTTGGATATAAGATAGTGACAGTATTTTGGAGGGTTACAATGCTATTAGTGAAGGTCAATAACACTTTCTGACGGTTTATGTTTCATATTGCAGGGGTGTCTGTTTAATTGCAGGTAACTAGTCTTCACAATACAAGCATAAAATTGTAACACCAAAGAAGCTGCAGCTTCAAAAATGAGAATTGAGTAGGGCCTGGTTCAGCTAGCTCTCTAGGCAGAGACTCATCCTTCTGAAAAGTATGCAGGAATATATTGTTACTCATACCTGTGTGGACTTTTTGCAACTAGAAATCTAATACTAAGATTTGAGATTGATAGTTTACCTTTTAAAGTAATGATCAGCTGAGAGAAATTATGCAAAACCTCACAGCGCAATATGTCAAGTCTGGTTTGTTACAATGTCTTTTGAAGGTTCTTTTGATGTCTGGGGGAAGAAGGTGTCTTCATGAGCTAAATTGAGATTAGTCAGGAAGGGAATTGATGAGTGAGGATAGATTTACTTGGACAGTAGGCCCGTACCTTCATGGTAACCCTTGGTTTGATCCAATAAAGATTTGATTGTGATGGCTTCAGAAGTGTGTTCTCCTAAATGCCAGAAAGTATATGGAATGACTAGCTATGAGTCACCAAAAATGAAAAATACACACAAAAGATGTATGGCAATACTTGTGTTGTTTTTTGTTTTGTTTTTAAGAAGTAGAAAATGTGTAGTAAAAAAGACAGAGGGAAAAGTGCTACTTCAATAATTGATTTTTTTCTTGTCTACCAATGAAACTCTCATATAATTGAACCTATTGAGCTGCAGCTGCCTTGCAGATACTGCTACAACTACTGTGTTCCAAGTAAGTTGTTTCTAAATTCTAGCTCGAGATCTGTGTCCAGGGAAAGGAAATTTAAGTCTTCTTGCTCATGACCTATGGCTCCTAGGTTTATTATTTTTAAATGAGCCACATGGAATCAGAAAAAACAGCCACATTAGTGGTAGTTCAGGATGAGAAACAAAGTATTTATACAAATTGTTTCAAAAGTAGTTTTCTACTCAAGAAAGGCAGAAAGCTGAGCAGCTTCTGCAGAGCTGAAGAAGGAAGGATTAGCATTGAATGTGGAAAGGAAAATGTAAATTATTTGACAAAGCTATGTAGTGTTGATTCCCCTCTGAAATGAATGGTCATTAGTGTGGCAACTATATTTGGTGTTTGTTTTGTTTCTGAGCTGATGTTACTGCTTTTGTAACACTCTTTTGGGTGACTAAATAAACCTAAAGCTGACCTCCAACACTCCTTTTTTAATAAAATGACAGCTATCAGAAATCTTTATGGAGCAATTGGTACATGCCATGTCACACTTTTAGTGAAACAGAATTGGGCATTTCAAAGGTCAGTAGATTTGATTCTGTCAGTAAAGCCTGCCATGTGTTGTCAATGACTGGCATAAGTCTTTACTTTCCTAATGGGCTCTGTCTTTTCTCAGCCTAAACTCTGTGATTTGTACCACCCACTACTGAACCAACAAGAAGGAGAAAGAACTTTCTGTGAAATGTGTAAAGGATCTGGATTTGATTAGTGAATTAAACTTAGGTTCACTGCTTATAAGGCAGACTTTATATTATGAAGCATAATGCATTTTATTGTAGTTTTAGTTCTTTATTGAAAGACTAAACTGGTCATATGACAATATAGCCAACTACTGTAATTTATAGAGTATTATTACTCAATTTCATATATGCAAAGTCCTCCTATAAATTTAACAGTAAAATAGTTAAAAGCAATTAGAGCCTTTCCAGAAGGTTGCAAAATATCATCTTCAAAAGTCATCTTGGCATGACCGTGTAAACCACAGAATCTGGCACTTCCTCAGAAATACATAACTAATATAAAGCAGATCCAGTTCCAGAAAGTCTTCACATTGCTCTTTCCGTGTACATGCTTTTCAGAGTCATACAGCCCTACTTTTATCTTTTCTTCTAATGGAATTATTCCTCATAGTCATAAATACAAAGACTCAGTACTAAATAGTAGGTATTAATCCTGATTTTTTGTTTTGTACTTTCTGATTAGTGGACAGCCAAGAATATTCTTTGCAGAAATTACAATATCTGAGATTGGATTTTTGCTCCTTTTCTAGCTACTGCCAAAGCAAGTGAAAAATGGAAATGAAATGAGTATGTACATAGGTATGAGTAAGATTTGGAGCTGGCTTGCTCTCCCTCTTGAGAATATAGCCAATGTGATTTATTCTCCTTTTCCTTGCCTTCTTCAAGGACCTTTTTATGACTTGTAAAGCTTCCCAAAGATGCTGCATGAAGTTTTGGAGAACCAGAGGGCAACTCCAGGAAAGGGTGTAATCTGTGCATACCTCTGTTTTTTTGTGAATTGTTGGAACTGTTGCTGTATTCACCTCAACTGAGCCAGATCTGCTTAATGGCAGGTTTGACATTTCTACATCAGTTTTCTTAATAACTTCACTTGATTGTAGTCATCATGCAAAAGGGAATTTGCAAAGAGAGAAATTTCTCATTTAATTGGCAAATGAGCATCAGACTGGAGTGAAGGAGAAGGTCTTGGACTGACTGAACTAAAACGGTAAAGTCTTTATGATTGTCAGGTTTGGTGACAAGCAAAAGAAAGTAAAATATGGGGGGAGAATATTTCTTTCCTGTGGTGGAATTCTACTTGTCCTTCTGCTTTCTTTTGCTCCAGAGAATTTTTGTTTAAGAACCCTTTGGAAGCCTTATCCAAGTGTGCACCTCCTACTCCCGCAACTGATCAGGTTTTAAATACCAGCAGCCAAGTGTCTATGGTGTCTGAAGTGTCTTCTACTTACATTAGGTAGTTTCTAATAAACTGGTTGTGCTTTTGTTCAAGTTGGGGTTTTTTTCAGTAACTGCTTTACCAAAGTGGTTTTGTTTTGTGGTTAAGCAAGCCTGCTCTAAGGTGTTAAGCTTCAGTTGTAGGAACAACCAGTTGCAGCATGGTCTGATTCTTAGGGGAGTTAATATTTGGTTCCTAGGGAATAAAAAGCCCTCACATGCTACTCGGTGGTTGTTCTTATGAAAGATGTGAGAACACTCGCTAAATAAAGTTGTCAGTTACTGTTTGGAATTTTTAATCACGTGAGAAATTTCTTCTCCATACATTGTCTTGTTATGATTGCTTATGAAATCAACATCAACTAGGACAATAACTGCGGAGTTGCCCGCCTCAGATGCAGCAGGCTCTCTGACAGCCAATCTAGCGCCTGCTCTCCCCGTGACCTGCACAGTGGCCACACAGACATCAGAGCCATCCCTGCCCACTGCCCCAGCTGAGCAGCCGCCTTCTGCAGCCCTACCTGTGGAAACAGCCCTTGAGGCACCTCCTGTTCCTGCCAGGTACATCTGAGCCAGCTGCCTTAAAAAGGCACAGTCAGAAATTATAATTTTACATGTGGTTTTTGGGGATTTTTTTGATGATGCTGCTGTTCAGATGGAGCAGTTTTGCAGGTGTTTCCTGATCCTTGCACAGCTCTGGGAATGTGCATAGCAATTAAAAATTTGAGTAGCTTGTAGGCAAAAGGTAGAAAAATAGTTAAAGTGGCCCAACCAGTCATGGGTAGGAGATTTGATTGGAAGGTGGATTTGTTGTCAAAACTTGGTGCTGTGGGGAGAATATATAGTGTGAAAGTGTGGAGTAAAATTTTTGGGGGAAGGCACAGCAGAGTGTACATTGTGTAACATCAAAGAATCGTACATTTTTTATTCATCTGGCTTTCAAAGGCTAGTCACCCTTACTGTAAAATGTGTATTTTGGGGATTGTTCAGTAGCCTGAAGTTTTTGGAGGAGAATATAAGCATTCACTTTTCTAGTGACAGAGTATCCAGTGTAGTGTTTACCAAGAGGGAAAGTAAGTTCTTCCCTCAGTAATTAACATTCTGGGATATTAAACCATACCTGTTCTCTTTTTTATGAGTAAGGAGGACTTTTAAAAATCCTTAAATGAACTTCTCCTGAGTTTCATTTAGCACTGCCAAAAGTGTGATGTGCTCTATTAATGACTTTTGTTCTCTTGCTGCTTTTGGGCAGGCATGATACGTCTCTATCTACTTGCGAAACAAATCCTTTCGGTAAAATCTCAAGCTGTCAGGCTAAGTCATCTATAAGTCATACAAGGTAAATGTTTGAAGGTGTATCTACAGCAGACTGCTTGCTAGGTGTAAGATTTTCAGTCAGCATTTTTGCATTTAAATCTGAGAAGTGGTATAAAATACAGTTGTGTGAGTATTTGGAGCGTTCTGTTAATTTCAGAAATGATTTTTTTAAAAAAAGCACAGCAATTCTGTGGATAACTTTTGAATTTTAAAATAAGAGCTTAAGTTATGGATTCACCACTGGTGAAATTATTTTGGAGCTGGTCTGTTTTTTCACTTTTTTTGGCGTGTTCACATTCTTATCAATCCAGATAATAAGACAGGAAAATGAAAAGGAGGTGAAGAGCATGCTGAATTTGGTAAAGATGGCCAAAAATAGACTGAAGTTATATCAGCAAATATTCCAAAATTTTCTATGTTTATTATGAAAAAAAAAAAAAGTAAGCTAAATGATTTTCAGGGCTCTTTCTACTAGCATCATGGAGACTTAGGTATATGCACTTGGAATGTCTTGGGCTTTAGTTCAGTGGGAATGGCCAGGCAGAGTCTGGGATGGGGAATTTGGAATGGCTGAGAGATGCTGAATGCTGACTGGATGAGGGGAAAGTTTTATTTGTGCATGGAATCAAAATTGATTTTTTCTACATTAGTACTCAAGTGGCCTGTATGTTACCTGATATCTCTTGGAGCTAGGAACCTGTAATCACATACCTTTCTAGAAGTTAATGCAGTCTGATACTGTACTGTGTCTCTGTCAATCTTTCCTGTTATCTTTGTTTTTTCCTCTGGTGCCTCAAAGCTACTGTGATAGAAAAGTACTGCTGGAAAAGCCTGTGGGAGTTCTGCCCAAGTCTGGACCTGCTTCTCTTCCCATTCTTTCACCTTTCAAGCAGAGATCAAAAATAAAGAGCATGGCTGCTGCTGCTGTGTCTGCTGCCATTGCTGTCCGGGCCAGGTAGACTTCAACTTTAAAAAGAACATTTTACTGCTTGGTTTAAGAAAATTCAAGCTAACAAAAGAACAATCGATCCCTGTCAGGGTTAAAAAAATCTATTTTTTTCACAGTAGCATGGTAGACAAGTCATTAGAATATATCCAAGGCTCCCATGCCCCTTTTCTAGCTTAGCTCTAGACTGCTGCTCTGAACTTTGGGGTGTAATTCAGCCTTTCTGATCCTCGTGATATGTTTTATGGTTCAGTCAATAAAGTAACTATAAATAGCAGTTATGTTACAAGACCAAAATAATCGGCATCTTTGGATAACTTTTGGATACTTGAAGACAATAACTCTCTGAGTTCCTTCTGAATCTTTACGGGAATTCTTCTTATAAAGGCTTACTTAGACCAGTGGTCTCAAGTTTTCTAATCCTGCATTAATATCAATAAAAAAAATCTGGGCATGCAATATATGTATATTTATGTATTTCTAAATTATATAAATGTAATATGTATATGTTAAAACTACACAAAACTAGAAATGTAAAAGGGTTAAGAAAACGTTGAAATAGACACTATTTACAAAATGTTTTCCATTGATTAATGGTAAAAATAAAACAGATTTCTTCTCACACGCCAGTGAGTTGTCTTGTTAACCCCCTGTGATGTGCAACTTCCACTTTGGGGACTGCTTATTTAGACATAGTTTCTACATCAGTTGTCCTAGGTTCACTTTCAGCATACCACTACAGAATTTACAGGCTTTTCGTAAGGGTTTTGGGGATTTCAGTGGACCTAGCCAACATGAACTTTGGTCACCTAGTGGTGTTTTTAAACACTTGCTAGACTCTCTGAACCGAGTATCTACCATGCGCTCTTGGATGCCCTGTTCATCACGCCTGTCGCTAAGCCTCCTCTGCAGGCCATCGGGCCCTCCAGGAAGTCCACAAGTGCTCTGGAGTTGCAGAAGTGCAAGAGGTATTGTCTGAGTGCCGTGCATGGTTGATACTTGGGACCTGCAAGAAGCAGCAGCTTGTTCTTCAAAGCCTGTTTCTGTTGTTTGCATGCTCCAAACAATCTGCTGTGTTGTGGTCTTTGGCATGAGGTCACCAACCCCAGATCCCACTGGTTTCACCTCTTTGCAGAACTAATCTACACCCTGTTCCTGCCAGTGATGTTTGTGCAAGTCCACCGTACTAAGCAAAAACTTCCTTACTGGCATCAGGTGCCATCAGGTTACCTGCAGGGCACTCTTTGGGTGCTCTTCATGTTGCATCACAGACCTCCAAGGCAGGCACCATTGCTCTAAATAGCCATGTGGAGAGGAAACAGGATAGACACGCTGGCTTGAAGCCTCTGTCCAGGTGAATTGTTTTTAACAGTTGTTTGAGTAAGTAAGCGGCGTGTTGGCCTGGAAGGGTGCTTTGGGAACAAAGACTGCTGTTTTTCAAAGCTCACTTTTAATGTATAACTGACATGCAGTGCAGCAAATAACTACTTCAAAAATTACTTGCTCTCTAGGCCCTTTGTTACAGCACTGATTCTGTTCAGTGCACAGGACTTTTTGTTCCTATTGCTTGACCACAGCTGTGTTAATGCTCACTTCTGCAGAAAGCTGCTTTTATGTCATTGACTTCAGCCTCAAAGGCAGAAGTCTATTTGATTATTTTACAAGAAAGTATGCATTAAGTTGTGCTAATGAAGAGAAAGTCGAAAATCTGTGGTTTTTTCATGTACTTATTTGCATTTTCACAGGAATAAAACTTTCTGAAGATAAGACCCCATTATAACCCAATTATAAGTAGATCTGAGATCCACTTGATGTAGAAGCTTTTGTTAAGTTAGAGGTATTAGTTCTTTCCCTCCTGTTTCATGATTTCCGAGGTAACTTCAATCACTAGCAGCTAAAGTAGGCCTAAGCTTGAGGAGCGGAAATGGTAGTTATTAGACACAAGCAGACAATCTTAAGTTGTATCAAAATTTCTAATGTTGTGACGTATCCACTGGACATATCCATAGATATACTTCTGCAGGGGTCTTGGACCTGATGATCTCTAAAGGTCCCTTCCAACCCATGCCATTCTATATGTCACACTGTGGACATGACCATAGAAAAAAGTAGTATTATCAGAATTATAGTGATATAACACAACCTTAAATATTAATTTGCTTTTTGCCACTGAATTATACTTAAGAAAATCTCTTTATGTATGCATCCAGGGGGAAAACCTCTCCAGGAGATCTGATACCTGTGTATCAGTACTGGTGAAATCCAGGACATGATGCCAGCAAGACTTTCTTCTTCAGCTGTGGAGTTTCTTTGCTGATACTTTGGTAGAGCAGATAACGGTGGTGGAAATTAATTCCCTGATTTCCTTTTTTCCTTCACTCACTAATGTGCATTGTTCATGGCAAAAGCTGCAAATGAAGTTAGGTTGTTACAAGAACAGAAACATTCTCCTTCCTGACTCTGAAAATGGCTTTATGTTTATCCATCATTTGCTCACCACACAGGGAGAAACTCCTGGTTTTGAAAGTTTATTTTTTGAGGTGCAAGCACTTAGTTCTGCCAGAAAGCTGAGACTCCAGAGCTGGCTCCATTCAGTTGCTGTACCTTATGAGTACATGGAACTGTTTGTTGGGAAAGGCAGGAAACAACAGAGAGCGTCTTTCATCCTGCCATAGTTAAAGTACAGTTTTGGAGTTTTTACTCTGTTTTACTCTTCCAGTGGGTAAAGCTGGAGAAGAGATTTGTGCCAGGGAGCCATGAGGTATACTGGGAGTCCAGATATCATACAAGCTTGCCCGGAAGACCTTATCAATGTCAAATATATCAAGGTCATTCATAAATTATTAGAGGGTTTAAAATGTTATTTCTAAACTTGTGGAATATTAATTCTCTCTTAATCCATTGCAATAGCCAGATTATCCTGGTTCAGGTTGCTGCATACAGACTGTGGCATTAAGTGATACAGGGAGTGTATGATTTTCAGGCTGTCAGGGACATCCTAAATATGGTATGACCTAAAATAGAAAATGATCGAAAATTTGGGACATATGATGTAGCAGTACTCTGAGAACGTTATGCATAAGTGGTATTTTTTAAGAATTTTTCCCAAAATAACTAGTGTTGATCTTCAGATATGATACAACATACCAGGGCAGTGATTTCTATTTTGCTTATTGTCATCCTGAGCTCATTATCTTCACTTGGTGCCAGTGAGGAGGAAGGGATTGCCAGTAGATGGAGCTGTAGAAGTGGGGACAATTGATAAGGAGGGATGAAATCTTGTCTGCCGTAACTGAAGACATGAGTATATGACACTGTGTAGTAGAATAACTTGTTCAAAAAAAACAACTATCTCAACCAAGAAAGCCAAGATAATAAACAACTTTGGGATTTGTGTTTTCTGGCTCTGTCTTGTATAACTTTTTGATAAAAAGGTAATGGATGTATTTTGCCAAGGTATTTTGCAAACAAGCTTGAGCTTGTTTGCATTGTCTCTGAGGAAAAACTCAAGGTTGTAGCTATGACAAAAGCAGAGTTTCAGTTTTGTTCTTTGCTAGGGTTGCTCCACAAATATTTATCCCTCTCATTTCACCATCTCTTTTCCAAAAAGCTAGCTGTCTTTTACTGCTCTGTACTGGGTAGCTGCCAGAGAATTTGACCTTTTACAGACTTAATATGTGTTATGAACTGGCCTGAAGTGTTGCTGAACGCCCATACATACTCTTCCCCTACCAGACTCTTCAGAAATGGACTTTTTAACAACCATGCTGTTATTAAAATCATGTTTATTCTGATGGAAATGGAGATAGACTTAAGTTTATTAGGGGGGATATGTTTTTTAACAAACAACGCATATGCAGCAAAGGAAATGATGCATTTAATATGTTGCATTTCCATGAATTGGAGCTCTGCCCTGAAATTAAATCTCCTGGCAAATACACTGTGAAATTTGTGGAGAAACTAGAAGGAATGAGTGTTGACATGGCTTTTGCTTTATCTACCTGACAGCTATACCATGTATAATTACTGGAAAAGAGGGTGGTCTGGCCTTTTGAGATAAACACTGATGTTGACTCTTGAGAGAATACTTATTCTGGAAGATATTTTGAATTGTTTCAGTGCAGAGTGCTACTTATGTGGGTTACATAGTCCCTCATCGTAACTCAAGATGGAAATACCTCCACCCACATGACTTTCTCTGCACTTTCTTTTTACTATTTCATTTTGTATTTTCTTCTTTCTTGCAAGTTATTGGAACACTGCTAGGTTAACATGAAGCAAACACTATTTTAAGAAGCTGTCCAAGATTATGGGTTTGCAGTAGGGATGGGAACAAGGTCAGTACTCGGTATTTCTTGCCTTGCGTTTGTGTATTGTTACATCAGAAAACCCTTGCAAAAAGGCATATGTTTGTCCCCCATTCATGGACTTTTGTCATCATTCTCATACCTGGCTTTTTCTTGTCTCCCATATATGTGTATTTTGATATTAGACAAAATACATCATGTGGTGTATATGACTTAAACAGCATAGCTTAAAACAAGAAATGGAGATCTGAGAGTCAAGTTTTATCTCAACTGTTCTAAAAGCTTGCTGTAAAGCTTTGGACAGGCATCTGTGTAACAATTTGCTTAGTCTTAGGGCAGACAAACCGTTCTTTCCTTACTCTGAAATTGCAAAGTTTCTTTAATATAGATGTTTCAAAAAGTGTGTAATATTTTTTCCCCCTTCAGCCCTATATCAAGCACTTTGTGTGTATTTTAGAAGCTATTTATTCAGGTTTCTACTTGATGCCTGCTTGGGGTTAACAACCAGCAAACAGCAATGTGTAATGCAAGGGAAGTCTTTCTTGTTGAACTGTTTTGGTTTTAGAAGCCATAAAGCAAAATCAAGGTATTCTACTTGATTGTGCCAGAAACCAAGAAGAGTGATTTGCTCACGTATTTTCTTGTGTTGGTCTTGTTTTGCCTTTAAAGATTTAATATTCTTAAGGGAAAATAACCTCACAGAATTCCTGGCCATCTGAAGAAAGCATTTACAGGCTGTCTGTTAGATACTACATGACCTTTGCTGTCAGTAAGCTTCCTCAAACCACAGGGGACTTGTTTCTGACTCACACAGTTCTGGAACAATGAGTGTGAGTTAAAAAATATCATTTATAATCCAGAGAACTATGAGGAAAATAGTGATGTACCAAACAGAGCTCAGGGCTCAAGTGCTAATGTTAACAGATAGACAACCTGCTGTCTTGGATTTACATGAGGAAGAAGTCCACTCAGACCTCTTGAACCCACTTAGAAAAATCTGAGAGACTTGGGTCCTTTTTACCATTTCAGTGGTATTATAAGTTACATGACCACAAGATACGTTTCATTTAAAGCTAGGACCTTTGGCTAATAACAACATGACACACAGAGTTATCTTCTCTAAAGTATATGTGAAAAAAATCTAGACAGCATTATACAGGAGTTTCCATGGAAAGATAGAGGGAGATTTAGGCATCTCTAGCACCAAACTGTGTTTTTCTTCTCTTGGATTTTGGAGAGAAGGGAGAGTGTGAAAAATTCTAAATACTTCCATAAGGGTTTTCCAGTGCAAATTTCTTAAGATGCTTCTGAAATGTATTCAGCCTCGTCTCGGTGCACCTGATTTTGCGAAGGAAGGGAGTGTGCTATGGATGCAAAAATCCTAGAGTGTTCTCTGAAAAACAGGATACTCATTTCATGGGTGACCTGGACCCACTTCCTTCCCCACCATCTTTGCCCATCGCTTCTCTGTAGCATCCAAGAAGCTCTCAGTACCACATTCAGTGATGGGACAGTCATCTGGCAAATGTCTTTTTTGCCCTGTCTCCCATTGGAAACCAGAGTGTCATACAGCGTGTCATATTTGGAGAGGAAGGTGAGGAGGGATAGCAGAGGAATTATTACTTGCTTTTTAGTCTATTTTGCTTGTTTCCATAGTGCTTTTGTTGATGAGGAGGGAGTAAGTCTGAAGAGCCTGTTGTCAGCTGTGGATCAAGTTTGTGCTGGCACTGGAGCCCTCTGTTTTTTTCCTCCATGTCTTTTCCATACATGTCCGTACTTTGACAGAATAGGGATCCACTGTGCAGGAGTAATTGTTCTCCATGGAAATACAGGAGAGTATCTCATGTACAAGCTAGCATCTTCTTTGCTGAAGTTTTCTTCTTGGACTGTTTTTGCAATGCTTCCCCTGCTACCCACTTCCAGGATTATTTTGATTAATCTTTCTTTAACTTATTAAACACATTGTGAGTTTTCAGGATATGAGGCTGAATCAATCAGACTTGCATTCCACTGTTCTTTCATTCTTACAATGTTTAAATCCTTTGCCGAAAGCTTGACAGCAGAGCATTCACATCTTGCAAACAACATTGTTTTTCTTAAAATGGTTGTGACTCTTTATTGCATTAGCTTTTTTATGAAAAACTTTTATTTTTACTGTAAGTATGGATCAAGTGGAGGAGGAATTTAAGAGTTATGAAAACAGAGTTAAAAGGTTAAAGCTAGAGTTAGAAGGTAGGCTTCTTATTAATAGTAGTATAAGTGTTTTGACATGGAAATGTATTTGACCTCAGCCTGACATATGAGTTGTCATCTGGGAAGACTGAGAAAGTTACTCATGTGGAACTTGGTAAATAGTTTTATCATTTCATCTTCAGTTTTGTAGTGGCAACACTGAAAAGTATATGGGAACTCTCTTCTAGAACCTGTTAATTTTCTTGAATTTCTGTATATAATTCTGTCTTCACATCATGTGTTTTCTAGATTCTAATGAATCTTGGATCATCATTGTACGATATTGTAGCAAGTTAAAAAACACTAGTAGTGCTAGTTGTGGATATTGTACAGCCACTTTGTAGAATATCACACGAGACACTCATTAAGCTGCAGTAGCAGCCTGTCTGTTAACAGGCTGTAGTGCTGTAGTTTTCTTGTGTTGACTCAACCCTTGCTTAAAAGAACCAACCACAAAGTATAAAGGGTGTCAAAGACCTGTCAGAAGTTTTTCCCTGAGGACAACCTGATCCCCTCTCTCAGAGTGATGGCTTCAAGCGTTTCTCTTAGGAAGCTTCTCTCTAGATTAGGCTTCTTGCACATAAACCACAAGAGGTGTTTAAAAAAAAAAAAAAATCACAGGTGCTTTTACAGGTGAGTTTATTGTTATCTTTTAGTTTGGGATCATTAGGATTTGCCTAATTTTAGAATGAAAGTCTTAGTGTCTCCAGTAATCTGGTGCTTTGGGAACCAGCAGACCACGTCACTCACAAGCTTGAGAACTAAAGCATAAAAATGGCAATGATGGAGGTACCAATTGGCACGACAGCTAGCCTTATAGCCATGTATCAGTGTCTACTTCCTTGCCTATACCTACAAGGCTACTGCTTCTTGCCAATAGCATACCTCAGCCATTTCTATATTTTTCTGCCCTCCTCCTTCCCTTTTGCTTGACTTTCATCCATTTTTGCTTAAGTAGCCTCTTCTGTGTAAAGACTCAGCTGGAATTCCTGCTGATTCAGCAGGAATTTCTTATTCATGACAGATTATTTCTATTATTTATATGTTCCAGATAAAGACAGTAAAGAAGTGCAAGACATAAAAAGTGATTTGACAAGTGGTGATGAGTCTCTTGGAGGGAGGAGGAGCGAACTTTCTTTTTTTAGGATCAACAGTTTTTTGAGGAATTCTTAAAGTTGTAATCGGATGTGACTTGGAGCAAGTTTGATGTCAAACGTGTCAAACATACTCAACAGTATAGAAGGATGTTTCTGTGACATTGAAGTTGTAGACATGCACTTTTTTTTTACAGTAGAAGCCAGTCCCAAACTTGTCATCTTCAACCACTGAGCTGCTACTTCATGTCAGAGGATGCCTTCCTATCCTTCTTCTTTCAGTCTGCAACAGTGCTTTTATGCAGCAAATCTCAGCTGCCTAAAATCTGTTGTTAAAAAGACTTGCATCCTAAGCCTTTAAGGAGTCTAAAGTGTACCTTAAATGCCACCATTTGCACTATACCAATGTCTTTTAAATATATTTTGATATTTAAATTAAATAGAATGTGAGGTCTCACTTTGTGCTTCACTGGGCTTGTGCAGGCTGGGTAAGGCAAATCCATCAGTGTCAGTTCAGCACAGCTACCGCTGCTATCAAAAGTCTACAAGTGCAATAACTGTTACTCATTAAACTGAGCATCCAGATATATTCTCTAAACTGTGAGTCTTTTTGTATCCCTTACCCAGAAAAAAAGATTCTAAATACATCAATTATTAACCCTATAAATCTTAGAGACAAAAAAAAAAAAAAATTATGAACTTGCATTTTGACCTCATGGTGTGTTCAAGTTCTTACATGTCATACAGGCAAGGCAATATTGTGCATGTGCAATACTTGTAAAAGTAGCTCAAGGATTTTTACTTTATGAACTTGGCACAGTCTATAATTCTGTGAATAACCCCAGTGAAATATGCATGATGCACATGTGCTGTAACTTTGGGGTTTTTTTAATAGAGGAAAAAATACGAGGCTGCTGATGTGTTCACCAATGGGTTTCCAGATTGTACAAAATAAGTATTTGGTGTTGTTTAGTTGTTGAGTTCCTTTCCCGATTTTGTAATTATCTTAATTTGCAAATGACCTTCATTAGCAATTACTCCTTCACTTGGAAGATTGGAAGTAAGTGGCTACTTATACTCTAAGTGAATTTTGATTAAGTGCAGTTTTCATCATGTGTGTTTTTAAATAGCTGAAAGAGTTCTGCTAACCCTGAAAGTATAAAAGCAACGGTAAACTGCTCTAAAGAGGCAATACAAAATGTTCATGTTGTTTAATGAATTAAGACATGTATAGCTCTTTTAAAATACTTAATTTTTAGGGAGAGCAGTGGCCCATAGAAGATCGTATTTAATTTAGTTGCTTATAGATTGATGATTTTTATTGAGATCTACAAGTGTAATCTGACTAATACAAGTATTTGCCTACTCTCAAAGGAGGAGGGGAGGAAGTATTGAAAAAGTCTGGAAGAGTACCAAAGTAAGGGTTCTGTTTTAACCTGTATCACGCTAACAATTAATGGAAATTTTGAAGGGGTTTACTTATCTGTATTAACCTTCAGCAGAAATTGTTTTGTGTCTAGTTCTTAACAGCTTTAAAACAGAACTTTCATAGCATTGTCCTGGAATGATCCCCCCCAACATTTGTGATGACAGAGGAATAGCTGCTTCTCTGTTACACCAGGATGTAGGGATGTTACTACACATCTCTATTTCACAAATTATTTTGTTCTATAAAGAAATATATTTTATTTTTTCCTCCCTCATTTCTGAACAGTGACTCTCTGGAGGCTACCCAACCTGCTGCTGCTTTTTCGGCCACCTCAGCAAGGAGCATGCCTGCCTGCCAAGAAAACACAGCCACAAGACCTGCTCCCGTCAGCACCACATCTGCTGCAGGCCTCAAGCCCACGGGACCCCCAGGTGCTGCCAAATACTCTGGCTGGCAGCCTGCAAACCAAGCAGGTAACTTTCTGTGAGACTTTTTCTTGTTTGCGTAAAGACCTGTAAATAGCTCAGGAAAATGTATTTTACCATGGGCTTAAAAAACATGAGCCTTCAAATGGCTGTTTCTGTGTCTTGAGTACAGGCCAGTTTGTTTAGAGAAGAGGAGAAGCAAAACAGGTTTAGCAGTTTTAGTAAACAAGTGACCCTCTGTAAGTGGCCTCATAGATGTGATTGGTTTCACAAACGAAATCAGATGTCCCTGACCTCTACTAACAGTGTATCTATGAAGATTACATATACACCTCACAGTTTCAACTTGGTGCTTCCCATGTGACTGCAAATTCAAGAGCGCATATTCCCTGCTGTTTCAGGGGGTCGAAATGTCAACAGACGTATATTTTCCAAGTGATCTTCTCTGAAGTAGACTTTAATTTAAAATAATAATAATAATAATATATAATTTAAAAGACTAAACATTAGAATAGTTATATATCTGACATTTGTAGCTTTTATTTCAACCGAGTGCTAGAGTACTGCAAATGTTTCTGATATGGAGATTTGTTTAAAGATGGGTTCTTGTAAGGACAACTTACATAGCTACTTCCTTTGAAATGTAATTTGGTGATTCTTACCCCTTTAAACCTGCACCAAAATGTCTTATGTCCAGAGAGTATGCCATTTCACTCCTATGTTATAACTATATCTGTATTCAGACATGTGATATGTGTAGTGGTGTACCTGTATTTTCATAATTACTTCAGGTGATCTTTCGGTATAACTTGTTTCTTAAACTGAATCAGGCTTTGGACCAGAGCTAAACTTGAGTAGTAATTTCAAAGGATCTGAGGAATCTCTATTACTTATTACACTTTAACTGCAGATTTTTCCTGTAAGAATGAGAGGAATAGCTTTGATTCCCTTTCTGACAGGATCTAAGACGCTAAAAAGCACTTTTTTGGTAACACTTTACCGTCTTCCACTCTTTAAAACTATATCCAGTTTAAAAGAGGAACTACAGAGGTCCTGGTGTAAAAATAAAGATAAAACATACAGTATTAATGTTGTATGGTTTACAATGGCTTTGACATATCTGGCTAAATTACTGTTGTGCCTGATATGCGTTTTGGACATGCAATTCTGCTAGCAAACCTCAAGATGGCAATATGCCGTCAGTTCTATGCTTCTCTATGAAATACCTAATATATTCTTAAGATCAAGATAAAGACTTACCTTTTTACCGGTTTAATTCTCACAGCTTCACTTTTTTGAGTTAACTATCACTAGAGGGGTAAAAAAAACCCCAACTATTTAAAGTTGCATTTTCAGTAGCATGTGTACGTAAGACAAATGTTTGTGGAAATATGGTAGTCCTGAATTTTTGTAAGTGTCTGATTGTGCTCTATGTTTAACATAATTCACTGTGTCTTACCAAGTGATAAATTTGTTTCACTTGCACAGAAACCACCCATCAGCTTGGGCTTTCGGTAATACCACACCCATCTTCAAGCATATTGGTAGATGGCTTGCTGCTAAATCCTACCAGCGTGCTTGAGTAGTAACGCAAGTCTAAGGTTTGAAATACACTTTTTGAAGTTTTTTAAGTGATGGACACTGGAAGGAGAAAGATTTAGAAGGATGAATTAAATTATACTTGGTTATGTGCTTACCTGAAAATCAGTGCCTATGCTGTTGGATAAATATGAAAATTGCAGTATTTGTTCTATTTAATAGCTAACTATTATCCTATGTTTATGTAGCATTGCTCACCCCCAAGGAACCCCAAAGCATTTTCCAGTCAGTACTATGGGAAAGCACTTGATGCATGCACAGGAATGGCTTTCACCCTTCACAGCCATGCAGTCACTTCTTGGGTGAAACGTAACAGCTGCTTTTAGGCACGCTGTAACACTCCACAGCATCTTGAAAGGAAGTGGATAGCACTACGGCTAATTGAAACCAGGACAATTTAATAAAGTATAATTACCCAGTAAATGCAGTTACACAAACTGGAGTTTGGCTGGGAGATGAGCTGTTGTGTATAGTGTATAGTGCAGCAGGATCTGTGATGGTCAGAAGTGGTCAGGACTTTCAATATTATGTTTCTCACATAAAATTGCCTTATCTTTCTTGGCATCTTCAAAACGCTGGTGTCGTAGGGGCAGCTGCTGGCCAAGTGGGGACCGGGGAGTCTGGTGCCAGGCACGGCACTGCCAGCACCATGTCCTGCCTGCCTTTGTATGCAGCAGCTGGGTGGGCAGCATCTTGCTTCATTCACTGGGGTCCAGCAGGATCGCGGGGGTCCCATGGTGAGCTGGTACAGCTGGCGGCCAGAAAAGCTGTTTTGCTACTGAGAGAGAAGGGTTTCATTGCAATCAATGACCTTCATTCCTCCAAGGCTTGTCAGCTGAGTATGGGTGTGATGGGGGAGGATTTGCAGTAGAAATGTCCAAACTTTGCAAATTTAAGTGACCAATTACCCGCGTGTGCCAGTTTCCGTGTTCCCAGGGTCTCTCTCAGCCTGATACGACTGGGATATATAATCCCCTTCCAGTAGAGCTGCTCGGGAATGTCAGCATATCCTGCAATACCCGCAACTGTCAGTTGCCTAATCCCGAGCCAGCACATGTGTTAAGCACATGCTGCCTTCAGCAGAGGGAACACACTTGAAAGCTAGCTGTAAGCAGAGAAAAATTGATCCCCAGGCAACTTTCTTTGAAAAATTCTGCTGTTTCTTTGCCGTTGTTTTCATGTGTTTGGTGGACTTGCATTTGACATCTCTGGAGTTATCCTTAGTATGCTGACTTGTGTTTTTTGTTTTGGGGAGAGTTTTTTCCCTCTATTTTCTATTCCCTGAATGATAATGTAGCTTTAAAAGCAGGAGAAAATACAAGTCTGCTCCTAGGTGTGATTTGACATCCTGTCCTGCATGTACTGACAGTTTGGGCTTTTATCTCCTTTGTGACTTATTCTGTAGAGGTTTGTGAAGGAAAATGGGGTAAAAATCCAGACTAGAGAGTGTTGGCCATAAGGCCAAACAGTATGAGCTGGTGAGCAGCAGGGAGGGAGGCAGGCACCAGAATTGCTGTGCTATTGCAAAAGACTTGTCCTGCCAGTGAAGTCTTTCTCAAGATCCACAAAGGGATGCACTATGGCACTTTCTGTCCTCATCATCTTTGTTTTTCTGTGTTTGATTTGTAATTACCCCAGTCAGTTCTATTGACCGTACAGGCCATGTTTACTGGATAAGTTAAGTTGATGGCCATCTACTTTAGGAATACTTTTCCATGAACAAGCCAGCCAAACTATTGTGCCAATCTTGTTCATAAAGTTCTGCAGTTTTGTTTTTAGGGCCATCTCATTCCAATTTGTTTCCTTTGTAGAACAGGAAATTGAAGGCAGGATTCATTATTATAGGGGCCCAAGGACCTAATATGACCATTTTTGAAGACCGTGGTCTGAACTTGGGAAAGAAACCAGAATAATGCTACAGGTCATTAAGGCAAATGCATGTATTGTTGGTAAGGACTCTGCTGTAAACAGTCCCAAAATGTAAATGTTCCAGTGTTTTCTCCTGAAAAAGGTTGTTGGAGATTGCTCCTCCAGGATGCAATTACCATTGATTAAACCAGAAAGCCTTGTCTGTAAAAATGGAGTGATTGACAGGTCAAAATAAAAAAGCTCCCTGATCCTGGTGTGTGGACTGTTATTAATTTTTCATCTAATCTAAATTATTGTATTGTCATGTGACAGCAGGCCACAAGAATTTGTTCTTACAAGTTATGTAATGTGAAGTCACTTAGCCAAGCAAAACCAATTGTGAAATGAGAGTAATTTATAAATGTCAACCTTAATTTGATGGTAGTATGAAATTGTAGTTCCTGCAGACATGGTGAAAAAATGAATACGTTTCTAAAACATGAATGTTTATGTTTAAGAAGGGGCAGATTGTAATAGTGATTCAGAAATGTACCACTTACTTGTTGGAGGCAGAATGCCCTGGTGTGCCTCACCACAGGGTCTGCTGAACAGAAACTCAACTTTCTGTTGCAAATAAGACCTTTGACAATTTTCCACGTGATTTGATGTTGCTAAATTCCTGTACTATTGCACCAAGCTGTGCTTTTAAACTAATTGCCTACATAAATCAGATAGATGTGTGCTCCTTTCTGTAGTAATTTAAACAGAGGGGAAGAGATTATTTGTCTCTGTAGTTATTTCACACCCATTGAGTGTGAACATTCACTTACTTTCAAAATTGGATACTCTTTGTTTTCTTAAAAAGTAACTGTCCTGTTGTCCAGTCTGGCTCTGGATCAGTTCCTCTTCATTTGCTAGCACCAGCACAATGCAATGATGTGTCAGATGAACAGTTCTAGGACATCCAAGAGTTATGCACAGTATTTGTTTGACAAATGAAAAGCCATTATTTCTCTGGTAAATGCAGACTTACCACATTAATGCATTCCTGTGACGTTAAGCATCAGCTCCATGAAGCTGGCAGATAATCTGCACAAGAACAAGACTGGACACCAAGGCTTTCTGAAGGCAGAGTCGAGCTGTCAAGGTCAGAACAGGAGCTAAAAGCGAGGGAGGCAAAACATTATCAGCAGAAAACTACTAAATGGTTATCTAAACTGTCACTCAGAGAAATGAAACACTATTGTACAGGCCTATGTTTTCTTTTTCTCCTTGAGCCACGTTTTCAGTAAAAGCAAGGCCAGTTGTGCCATTTTTTGTGATGTGATGTCACAAATGTGATGCAACATGTCACAAGGAGGCAGACTGAGTGAGCCAAAGCCATCATACTCATTAAGATGAGTTACAGCTAATTTAGTCAGAGCCTTTCCACTTGAAAGGCTGGTTGCTAGCACAGGAACTAACCCCTCCAGTTGCAGGGGTTGTTGAAATTGGGCCAGGATGGCACCTGTTGTGATTTTCCATGGGGCACATAGCAGCCTTTTTGCTGGCATTTAAAGACATGATAATGGTTTAATCCTTCCTGTTCTGTCTTCAGTCAGCAGCAGGGATTTAGCTCTGACTGGCAAAAGGAGAACTGCTGCTGAATACAGGAGTTTTGGGTTTTTTTGTTGTTTTGGGTTTTTTTTTTTTGTGTGTGGTTTTTTTTTCCTCCCTCTTGCTTGTCCTGTGGCTTTCTCCATTGAACTTGTGTGATTTCACACGGGCTGGGGAGTGGATGGAGTGTTATATACACCTAATGTAACGGGCTGACAAGCGAGCTTTTCAGACACGTTGCTCCATCCGGCCATCTGTTTGGTTTGGAGGGAAGGAACAGGAAGATTTCTTACTGTACAGATGTATTAAGAGAAGTCAGAAAATTGGATGTATGAAACTTTTATATTTTCCATGTATAATACAGTAGTTTGATAGCGTATAAATCACTGAGTTAGAACACTTTAAAATATGAAGTTCTGGCACTCCCACTGCTTAAAGTAGCATTGTTATTTATAGATATTACATGAAGTCTGATGTTATGTTTAAGTGAGCGTTAAACAGTCCAGACTGTTGTATTGTTGCTACGCACCAGAGAACCTCTGTCAAAGTGACTTTGGCACTGCTGTGTATCCGCCTTTCTCCCTTTGTCTCTCAAACCTTTCACCAGTGTTTGCAGTTATCCATGTGCTCAGCAATGGAACAGTCTATTATTAGTCTAACAAGGGCAAAGTCACACTGGGATTTTTGAAAAAGAAGAAAAGCCATTTCTTTACCTTGCCTAAAACTTTGTTAAAAATTAAACTAGCCATACCAAGGAGTTTAGTGAGAGCAAACACTGAGGGTTTGCTAAACTTAAACCTAATAAAGCAGAAAGTTAATAGTCAGGTACAGAGTGTTTTCTGTTTTAGAAAAGCCAGTTATGACAATATACAAGCACAAATCACCCATGCTTTAGAAGGTTTAATTAAAGAGAAAGAAGGTGAAGTGTGCAGCCTGCAAAACTTGGAGGTTTAGCCACAGAGATGTTTCTGTGACTTGCAGAGAACCCAAACTGCTCTGTTACTCAGGGTAGACTATCTCTTGAATGGGTGTAAAATTCTTATAAATTATTACTTTTAATTACTGCATTTACTTATTATGATTTTGAATTCTTCAGAGCACCCACAAAAACTACCGTGCTCTGTCCTGTTTTAAGCAGCAAAGGTGGCGCCCAGAATGAGAGGGGACCTCATTAATATTTACAAAGTATATGTCAAGGGGATGGGCCAACGCTTTTTTTCTGATGTGCCCAGTGGTAGGATAAGGGGTAATGGACGAAAGCTGGAACACAAAAAGGAAAAGGAAAAACTTAAGGAAAAACTACTTTCCTGTGAGGGTGAGGGAGCCCTGGCACAGGCTGCCCAGGGACATTGTGGAGTCTCATTCTCTGGGGGTTTTCAAAACCCACTTGAATACATTCCTGAGTGACCTGTTCTAGGTGGACCTGCTAGAGCAGGAGGATTGGACTTGGGTGATCTTTAGAAATCCCTTCCAACCCCACCATTCCGTGATTCTGTGATTGTGCCATGAGGCACCTAGAGTGGTTTCCTTTCCCATCTCCACATGGTCATCATTTGCAACTAAATACGTGTATTATTTGTGCAGCCTTGCCAGATCTTGGGTACTGGGACACCTCCCAACACTCTTGAGAACAAGGCTGTTCGTGGCATACAAAATCATACAGGTAAAAAACAAAGTATAAAGCACAAACCACTGGAGAGTTCAGACTGCTTGCCAGGAATTAAGAGGTCTTTGCTTTGAATGAGTGTGATTTAACCTACCTTGTTATTACGGGTGTACCCTGGTAAAAACTCATTGCCAGAAAAACACCTGCATAAGTTTTCCAAGCCTGATGTTTTCCTCAATCATGTGATTATGTTTCAATCCAAGGGAATAGTGTAGAGAAAGTAGGGAAGGAGAATGTGGGAAACTTGTGAGAGTTTCCCCTTCTTCTTTGCTTGCAGAAGAAATATCTTGCCCAGTACAGGAGCATTAAACTTGCTGTTGAAGTAGAAGAGATAGTTGGGAAACTCTCAAGAGATGGGAGGATAGAGTGTTTAATGAAATGCTTTAAGATCTTGCTTTTCAAGGATATTTGATCAGAAGGCAACCTTTTCTATCTTACTTTTCAGCTACTGATGGTGTCTGCAATGATCAGTTAGATACTGTAAATTTACAAATTATAGTAAAAAAGTCTTTTATAACTTAGTTTTTGACCATTATCCAAAAATATTCTTGCAAATACATAAGTGTCTGAAGGTTTGGAGCTTATTTGTTATTCCTCTCATTCTATTTGCATTGTGGCTGTGCTGAAGGTCTGGATGTTGAACTTGAGTTCAGCAATTTCATTGGGGGTGGAATAGGGTCCATTTGCTTTTCTGATCCTCAGTACTAAATAAATGGTCAGATTGTTTTTGCTTAGGCCACAAGTCTTGCTTAACACAGTACTAATTTGTGTGGTTTATATTATGGTTAGATTGAGGAGAGTTTTTGGTTTAACATGAGGTCATTAGCAGACCAATGTTATTTCCCAAACTTAATGGCCTATCTCCTCTCCCTCTTTAGTGCTTTGAGTAACTTGGAAATGACTGATCTAATAACTCTGGAGAGAAGGTTTATGTGGACAAATTGTGCTCCTGACCAGTAGTAACGCTGAGTAGTGTTCAGAGAACAATCGTTCATAAAACCAGCATTAATGAGAGCTGTAGTGAGACCAAAGAAAAGGGAATAATTATTATGTTTGTATTTTATTTCCTTGAAGACCTTTTCGTTACCTATGCATTGCAAACAAGAGCTAGCTGATGTGTCTGAATGGGCTTTTGGATTCAGCAGATAACTCAAAACAGAAATTAGCAATGTACTAAAAGCTTCTCTGCAGTTTTATTTATGGCAAAAGCAATCTTCAAACTGATTTGGGTTTAGTGTGTGTTTTTGTCTTCTCATGAAACGGGACTGGGAAATTAGAAAGCCATGTGTGATGACAGAGAAGGAAAGCGCTATTAATCACAACCACTTTTCCTCATGTCTTCAAAGCCTTTCTGCCACCTTTTACATTTTTTATCTATTTGTATGGTTTCAGTTCAGCAGACATTTATAATCTGAAATGAACGGCAGTAGCAGAGTCTATTCCTAAATACTTTCTACTTGGAAATGCTGAATGTTTCTAGAACAAAGACATTATTTTTTCAAGATATGGCAAAGTATTTAATTATACATTAAATGTAATCAATAGTCTTATATTTAAAAATAAATCAGAAAAAGCATGACAAAAAAATCCCTGATGACTGGATATACTCTTTACTATTTCATATACTGAAAAGAATCAAAAAATATGTCAGTTTGAAGTGACTCAATTTGCGAAAATTTGATTGGACCAATCGATTAGACAAAAAAGGTGTTTGACTGTATTGCTTTTGCTTCTTCATACAGAGAAAGATGAAGCAAAACTAGATATTGAGACAGTATCAGTGTATTGGAGCAGAATTACAGTACAAAATTGCTGGTTTTAAAAATTATTTCTCTTCCAGCTGTGTTGCCTTAGCCTAAAAATACATGGAAGGAGAGGGGTGGTGATAGTGTTAAGTGCAGTGTATTGTTTTGATTAAATTGGGCAGCATGTGCCTATCTCACTTCTGTAAATAGAAGGGATTGCCATTTCTGTTGAATTTTCTCTGTATTCACTGTCACTTAATATTTATCTTCCCTGTGAATTAGTCCACTTCTATTTAAGCAGGGAATGCAATGTTTTACCTGAAGGGTATTTGCAACTTCTCTGTAGGGCAGAGACTGGTGAACATTATATCAAGGCAGAAAATGATAAACAATTTTTCATCTTTTCCTGGGGGGATGATATGAAAGATGGGAGAGGAAGAGTAGCACCAATACATAACAGTTCCACAAGCTAGATGTTTTTTCAAAGCTGCATACTGATGCCCTTACCTTGTGTTGGAAAGCCTGCATCAGTGCAACAGAAGCATTATCCTGCGCTGTCTCATGTGTCTGTCATTTCTTGGTTGTTCATCTCTGAGATTCCACTTGGATTTCAATTTTGCGTTTCGATTTACAAGGTTTAGTGCCACTGCACTAAAGCCAGGACACCGAGTAAACACTCTGCGTTTTTCTTGCCTGTGGTTACAAAGAAAAGACTGTCGAAACGTGGGTTTTTTTAGTGTTCTTGAAAAAGAAAAAGAATTCTCCACTTGACTGGAATAACTGCTCCCATAGCTTGTGTTGCTGTAGCTTGTACGTTACCAAGGTACATATATCAATAGAGGAGAAAGAAAAGCAGAGGACTGTTTGTTTCTTCATTACCCTTGGCAACAGCATTATCTCTGCCTTTCATTTTTGTAAATGCCTTTTTTTTGTACTTTACAAAAGCTTATATCTTCTGTGACTCTAAAAACCTGAACACAAGTGGAAGTATGTGGATATATACATTTCTGAAAACGTCAGGGTTTTATTTGTGTCCTAGCTTTTACAACAAGGATGTGAAAGTCAGCTTTGAAGTGTCTCTGATTGACAGTATTTAGTGATCTAGACTAGTGTTTAACTTTGATTTAGAAACATGGTTTCCTTAAACAGTACTGTATTTTAAGTTCCTGTACATGTTGTATTGAACGTGTACTCATTTGTTAGTAATGACATATGATCTATTGCACTCACTGTGAAATGTTTTAAGTAGATATGTCATAGAATCATAGAATGGTAGGGATAGGAAGGGAACTTTACAGATCATTTAGTCCAACCCCCCTGCAGAAGCAGGTTCACCTAGATCAGGTCGCATAGGAACATGTCCAGGTGGGTCTTGAAGACCTCCAAGGAAGGAGACTCCACAACCCCTCTAGGCCCTTTCTCTATTCATACAATGATATCCTTGGCTTCAGCTTTTGTAGCTGAAGCAAAATAATGCCTTCATAGGTTTATATTCTTTTGCCTAACTTCTTTAGTATTTCAACATTTGTCCCCTACTTCTACAATTTAGCCAAAACTATTCTCTGTTATTTCACAGGCATTTCATAAAGTAGGGAGGACTTACTTGTTTGGGGAGGAGGGGAAAATAACTGCTTTTTCATTTGTTCTTTTAAGTAGACAGGGATACATCGGACAAAGGTGTTAGGCAAATGTTGCTGGTTGTTGGTTATTTCAGGATAATTTACTTGGTACTGAAAGATGGTCTTCTAAATGCTTTTGTCACTCTTTCATCAGCTCCTGCCAGTGGATGGACATCAAACAGTATTCAAGGACCTGGGACAACTGCCACTAGTGAAAAATCTGCAACAGCACCTCAGCTAAATGAACAGGACACGTTGGTTCAGAGGGCAGAGCATATCCCAGCAGGAAAGCGTACACCCATGTGCGCACACTGTAATCAAGTCATTAGGTTTGTATCTATTTGTTGAGTGTACTCTTTGCTGGGTAAAAACTGACTGGATGGCCAGGCCCAAAGTACTGTGGCAAATAGAGCTAAATCCAGTTAGCTTCAAGTCACTGACTTGTGACTTGGTCAGTCACCAGTGGTGTCCCCCAGGACTCAGTGTCAGGGCCTGTTCTGTATAATATCTTTATCAATGATCTCGATGAGTGGATCCAATGCACTCTCAGTAAGTTTTCAAATGACACCATGTTGACTGGGAGTGTGTATCGACTTGAGAGTAGGAAGGCTCAACAGAGGGACCTGGACAGACTGGATTGATGGACCAAGGCCAGTTCCATGAATTTCAACAAGGCCAAGCGCCAGGACCTGCACTTGGGCCACAACAACCCCCAGGAGTACTACAGGCTTGGGAAAGAGTTCAGAGGAAAAAGACCTAGGGTTGTTGGTTGACAGTTGCCTGAACATGAGCTAGCAGTGTGCCCAGGGGGCCAAGAAGGCCAATGGGATCCTGGCTTGTATCAGAAATACTGTGACCAGCAGGACTAGGGAAGTGATTATTCCCCTGTTCTTGGAATTGCTGAGTACTTCAGTACTTTTTCTGGTTTTGGACTCCTCACTGCTAGAAAGACATGGAGGTGCTGGAGCACATCCAAAGAAGGGCAGCAAAACTGGTGAAGGGTCTAAAGTGCAAGTCTTATGAAGAGCATATGAAGAAACTGGGTTTGTTTAGTCTGGAGGAGACTGAGGGTAGAGATGATCATTCTACAGCTACCTGAAAGAAGATTGTAGTGAGGTGGGGGATGGTCTCTTTCCCTAAGTAACAAGCAGTAGGACAAGAGGAAATGGGCTCAAACTGCACCATGGGAGGTATAGATTAGATATTAGGAAAAGTTTATTCAAAGAGAGGGTTGTTAAACACCAGAACAGTCTGCCCAAGGAGATGGTGGAGTCTCCATCCCTGGAGGTATTCAAAAGACATTTAGATGTGGCTCTTAAGAACATGATGTAGTGGTGGATTTATCAGTATTAGGCTTATGATTGGACTTGAGGATCTTAAAGGTCTTTTCCAACCAAAATTATTTATAAATTGTATTCATCTTGCAGTCAGTCTGATAGCAAGGCTTTGTTTGCTTTCCTGGTTTTCAGTTCTTTAGTCACGAGTGTTTTAAGGCTTGATTTCACTAATGCAGAAGACTCTTTTCATGCATGGACTATCTAACAAAACTGTGAATGAGAGTAATGATGGAGGAAAAATGTGAACTGCCAACAGTCACTACTCATTTTACAGAGAGCAAGAAAGCTGGGTGTAGTAGAATGAGAAGTAAAACTAAAGAAAAGTAATAAGCAAGTTAGTTTTCACTTATACACTCATTTTAATAAAATTGAAAAGATTAGAAAATTAACTAGTTGGAAATCTATAAGACTTATCAGTCTTATAAAGACTAACTTGTTAGAAATCTTATAAACAGGAATTTCTAATTGAGAGGAAGAAAAATAGCAGGCTCCATCCATATAAGAAAAACAAGGAATAGAAGTTTAACAATGGCTGGACTGGCTTAATAATAATTTCCTGCAATGTCAGAATTCAAACTCTTTGGTGGGCTCCCTGGGTGTTATGGTAGCTAGACTTCTATGACATGGTCAGAAAAAATTAAGCAGCAGAAACAAGAGTTTGCCAAATGAGATTAAGTTAAATAAATTCTACTGAGCCCCTAAAGTAGCATATTGTTATCCAGAATTTCATGTGGAGGAAGAATTGAATCTGGGTTGTAATGTCCAGTCAGTGATTTCTGACCATTAGTCATGATTGTATCATCCAGGGAACTGTAATCACTTTTCATATTGATGTCCAAAACATCACGATTTTCATCTACCTTGCATTTCAGTTCTTCCCTAAACCAGAGATTTCCTGGGATTATTGGGAGAAATGTATTCTTTTTAAATGTTTCCTTCTTGCTTGTTCAGTCATCTGTGTTTTTGAACCTCACAGGGAAGTAACGTACTGTAATATTTATTTTTATTCATCTGCGTCCTATCTTTTCAGTGAGCAAAATAGGAGAGCCTGCACTATGTTTTCCCATGGTTAAAAAACCTCCCAAACTAATTGGTTAGAAAACACAGTGTCTGAAAAAAGAGGAGCTCTATGAGCTGTATAAATTTCATAGTAGAAAATCAGCCTTTCTACTATGGCGATACGCATTCTCTTGAGCCCTGGCTTGGATTCGGCATCAGAAGAGGCAGCTAACTCATATCACTTGATCTCTAGGGGTCAATTGAGTCCAGCTTGTTTACTTCTGTTAGATTTCTGTTCTGATAGTTTCTACCAGTTCAGTTAACATCAGGTTAACTTTAGAGGACTCTGCTAACTGATCTCTCATGTTTTGTAGGTTTTTTTTTTTTACTTTCAATTGTATAGGTCAGGGAAATAAAATATATGATCTGAATGCACTTGAAGCAATAAAAAAAAACCTTACACAAATTCACAACATAGCTGCATGTCTTTTCTTGAGCAGATTTTTTTCTTCACTGGAAAATAGAAGATTAACATGAAAAAGATCTACCCACTTCTGGGATAAGATTCATCTGACTTGTTGAAAAAAATCTGATTTGTTGAACGGTTTGGTCTACAAAATCATTCTGTCTTTAGTACTCTTATCTTTTTGTTTCCTGAGCTTTGGATTTCTGTCTAGTAAATGATAGGCAGGCAACTCTGCACTTTCCGTTTTTTTTACTACCATTTCAGTTTAATTTTAAAATTGTACATAGCAAATCCACTATATGCTGCATCTTTCATGCAAGAAATTTCAGTGCCTTTTACAGCACTCTGTGGTTTAGCAGTGTTCACTGATGCTTGGTGCCATGGGGTTTCACAGCACTGTCTGCAGATCACTCCTGAGCAGCTAACTTCTCCCCTTTGCCCTTAAATTACTTGCTGCTGCTCCCCACTTTCCTGCTTCGGTCAGGATTAAAAAAGTAGGGAACTGTATTGGTCCAAGGAGCAACTTTTTCTGTGGATGCCTGAGGAGAAACTGTGGAGTTCTCCTTCAGAGTACTTAAGCCATTGTCACCTATTGTAAAGGACACCTCTTCATGAATAGTAAGTGATACCTACATCCAGTTTCTTTGTAGTTTGCTGATGGTGTAATTCCTTACATTTCTTCATATGTTAAATGCCACCGCAATTCTTAGAACAAAGCATTGTTTAATTGGTGGATGAATTGACATGCATTAATCAATGCCAAATATGGCTTGCGTTCCCAGCATGCAGTGGATTTGAAAGATTGCAATAGTATTTTGAATTCAAGTTTTAGCATAATTACAGTTCATGCCCTTTCAGTGGTAGCATTACCTATGAAAAGGTAGGAGGTGGATCAAGTGACATTGCATTGTACATCTGTTTTGAAGCCAAAATGCGTTGTGGACTTGGTTACTTTACACCCAGGCATTGAATAACCATGGCTGGTAGAGTCAAAACCATTTCTTAGAGACATCTTATAACTTTTTAATATATCTTTAATTATTAATACAGTGATTGTCTGAAGATTCAGGGTTCTTTCCAAAGCTTCACTACGTAAGCTTTTCTTTCTGTGTCTGAAAGAATCAAAGCTGGAAGCAAACTAAATTTCCCATGATCTACTTGCTGTGGCAGTTTGACAAACTTCTGACATTTCCCGATGAAGACTTCTGGTTCTCAGACAGTCATGTTGAGTGCTGCAGTGCAGAATTGGCTCTTCCTTTGAAGTTCGAATGTGTTTTCCCTGGATCCCTTGGCATGCCTGCTTGTGAATGATGATTTGGCTTTGTCACCTTTTTCATACAGCTTAATTGTTTTTAAAGGCAAATGGGAAAAATTATGAATGGTGCTTTCCTTTAGCATCTCCTGTGCAGAAATTATGTATCGTGGCATTTTCAAGTGAGGAGAAAAAGAAACTTTCCAGCACATAGACTGATGTATGGCTAACTGTAGAGTGATTGGCCTACATAGCAGATGTGGAAATCCTTTAGATCTCTCTACAAGTAAATTTCACTTCTGGCTTGGTTGTCATAATAAAAGCTACAGGAGAAGAGAGATTATTGGCATACTAATACATCATGATCATACTGATGAAGTTATATGTAAGTACAAGTGTAAAAATAGTGGAATTCTGATTATATTCCTGTACATTACTCACTTCTTGCAGTTTGCCCCTGAATTGTTGCTACACCTGGATGTTTTATATGACTGCCAAATTTATGTACCTGGTGATCCTTTGAGGCATAAGAGTCTGTAAAAACCATTGGAAATACATCAGAATCCCTTTAAAAAAAACCAAACCAAAGCAACAAGAAACAACAAACAAACTATTGTTTACAACCATTTGTGTGTTTGGTTCACATGGCAATGCCAGAACTTTGTTCAGAAGCTCGTAGTTTGTCAAAGTAGCCTGGGATAGAGGTGCCTTCATAGCCAACTGTTGTCAGGCAAATCATCACATATCTTTGAATGGAAGGAACATGGGGTTTTTTAGCACTGCTTTTGTTCTACTTAACAAAGGCATGTGGGATTTTTTTGTTGTTGTTTGATTGGTTTTGTTTATAAATGAGAAGGATGGATGAAGCCATCTGCAGCCATCTTTCTAGAATTTCATGCCCTAGTTGCTTCCTATCGTGTCATGAGGAGTGTGGTTACGTGGTCCCCTTAACTCAAACTGGGGCTTTAAACTCCTTTTCAAATGAATGCAGCAGATAAATACCTTTCATTACTGGAAGGTACTGTTTTGATCACAAAAATATGCAGACCAGGAACACCTCCGAGTCCTGAATATCATGTTTTAGTGTATTTTATGTGGCAGGTGTTTATTTTTTTTTTCTTTCTTCCACATGCGTTGAGGCAGCTTTTAAGTCACTGGTATCATTAAGCTGCAGCTTCAGCTTGACGTGTTTAAACTACAGCCTGATTAAAAGTAAAATTGTATTTAGAAAGCATTCTTCTGGACACATGTGCACAGGGAGCCAGCCTGCTAATGGAACACCTTTGAGACATTGTGCAGGGCATAGCTGTCTGGGGACTTTGGGAAAGAAACTCCATAGATGCACTCTCAGACTGTTCCCCATCAGTTTGGGTTCCTGCACACTGTCCTGAGTGGCTAACTTGAACATGACAGAGCTGTAAACTGTGGAGAGCTAAATGCAGCAGATGTTGTAAAAATTCCTTGCCTTCCCGTCGCTAGCATGCTCGCTTTCCATTGCAGAGCTAACCGAGCCTATCGTTTCAGTGCAGATGGCCAGAAACTCAATCTTACCTGGAGCCAGAAGAGCCTCTTTGGTGTCAGACCTGTGTTAATGAATCTGTTAAATTAGTCTGTGCTGACACAGCGCACTGAGAGCACTTTGTTGTACATAAGGGCTTGTATTGTTTGATCGGTACATAACTGAAAGGGCATTGATGTAAAAAGGTGCTTGTAGAGCGACGGGAGGGTATCAGGTTAGGTCAGTGTTTGCACTGCTCAGGCATCCGCCGGGACTGGGGGCCACAGAGCTGTACTCGACTCCGTCTTCCTCTTTAAGGGGCTACTAGCTGCACTCCAGGAGCCATTTTACACTACTGTCTCTCTATCAGAGGTACATAGAAGAAACTGTTTCAGATTAAATACGTTTGCCAGCTCAGAAGATGCATGAATTGTCCTAAATCTGTTTGGGTCCCTTATCTTTGACTTCTCATCCTGTTGAAAATAGATAGCATCTCTAGAGAAAATGTAGAAGAGAAATCAAAATAATTACCCCTTCACTGAGGGTGAGTTGCCTTCTGCTCACTTACATTCTCATCATAGAGTCAATATAACCCTGGAAGAATGTTTTAAGGTGGGTTTTTTTTTCTCTATTGCTGTTGCTTTGTTTGTATCAAAATCTTATCTTACACAAAAATGTTCTTATAGCTTGCTCAGTTTAAAAAAAAGAAAAAGTTTAGTGACAGGGTGGTGATATTAGTACTTTACACATCTTTTGCCATGAAGTTATTGGGTCAGAAAAAAACTGATGTATTGCTGAAAGAATGATGTCTTTATTGCTCTTGGTAAAATGAGAAATCTGGTGAGGGAGATGAACTTGAACCACAAAGTTCACCTGAAACCTGAATTCTGGAAGGTTGAATGTTGGTGGGCTCTAGGAGGCACCTTACTAAAGCGAATATGTTCATACATTAAATATGTTCATACTAAAGAAACTACAATGTTGATTATTTCAAATTAATACAAACATGGTGGCATATGCCTGGGATTTACAAGTTACAAACTGAGAACTTTCCATTGATTGAAAAACAGACTAGTTTCTCTTGTTGATTAACCTTACTGCATTAGCCAGACAAATGCTATTAAAGGCATCATTATTTCATGTTTGCAAATAACAGAAGAGCCTCTGTATTTGGAGAAAGTGGTCCCATTTTCACTAGCTTATGAAGGAGGAAAAAAAAAAGCCACCAACCCCCACCACCCCCACCTGCTAAAATAAAATCCTCCAACAACCAGAGTGGGTTATTGTGTAACAAACTTGTTGGGTAAGGACAGCAATTGAATTTTTATTTCAAAAGAAGTTGATGTTATCGACTCTTAATGGAGGCAAGTCTACTTGAACATTTGTGGTCTTGATACAAATGCACACTGAAAGAGAGCTGATCATATCACTGAGTTCAATATCTTGTTGCAATAGATGGAAATAATTGAGAGCACAGGGAGCATCCTTCTTCTTCTCTTCCATAGCAGCCACTTCAGCACTGTATTTAATGTAGTTTGGAAATAAGATTTCTGAAATGCAGTAAAGAGAATTGGTATTTAGTGGGATCAGGTGTCTTTGGGAGGTAGTTCAATGGGAATAAATACAGTCCACACTTGATGCTTAGTGCTTGTAGGAGGGAAGGGAGATTAAGCAGCATACCTTTGTGCACAGCAGTAATGGCCCAGAGGTATCATAGGTTAAGCCTATTAACAGCTTTTGCAGAAACCAGCCCAGAGACATTTGCTGACAAAATCTCTTCTTTCTAATCAGAGGACCCTTCTTGGTGGCTTTGGGGAAGTCGTGGCATCCAGAGGAGTTTAATTGTGCTCACTGCAAAACCTCCATGGCTTACATAGGATTTGTGGAAGAGAAAGGGGCTCTGTATTGCGAGGGCTGCTATGAGAAGTTCTTTGCCCCTGAGTGTTCAAAGTGTCAGAGAAAGATCCTTGGGGTAAGTGACCAGCAAATGGCTTGTTTTTCAGTTGGAACAATAACCACAGTGGTCAGTGCTTCTCTTTTAGCTGGTCTAGTTTGCATTCTTCCAGACACATGACATACCTTCAAAGCTCCTTTCACATACAGACTATTTTTTTGTCTCTTCTAATGCTGAGCCTTTTCAATCTCTTTTGAGAAAAGGTGCTGTAGTGTCATTGGATCTTCCAAATTCAGCTCCTGTTTTCATTAAGCTGTTCTGTAGCTGTTGTGGTTCCTAGATTTTATGGAGCAAAACACTTTAAATTGGCAACTTTTTACAGAATTGGGTGTGGGAAAGGGGAAGGAGGAAAATAAATAACCCTCAACTGAGTGGAGCACTGCGGCTGGTTGGCTGGAAGTGAAGTACTGAAATACTCCCAGTGGTAATGTGGATAGAAAGGCGGATTATCCTACTGGGCACTAATATTGCTAATTTGAGCCGGCAGGCTGATTGTCACTGCTTTACTTCAGACACCAATGTATCTGTAGTCTTGTGTAACTGGGGTTACACAGGGCTCTGGCAGTGCAATTCCCAAGTCATAGTTGGCACTATAGTGTCTTCCATAATAACAGAAAGCAGTCATCATTTTCTAAGCGATGTCTTCAGATTAACTGTTCACAGACTTGAGGGGTTGTCAGGGATCCTGCTTTTCTTATTTCAGGGGACTGTTGTGGGTGTGATCCTAATTAAAATGGAAGAGGTTACATCTGTCCAAATCTACATTGAACCTTCCAAAAATTGAAAGGTTACTTATGACAAATAGGGAGATGTGCCATAAGTAAAGCACCTCATTAAGTTTAACACCAGCAGAAACTGCACACACAAACCATTTTCAAGAGTAGCAGTGGGAAACAAAGTACTCTTGAAACAAATCAAGTGTGGAGGCACAGTCACTACAATCTAGTCATCACATAAAAATAATGTGTTAATAACACTTTTTAAAATCCCCACAGGAAGTAATAAATGCTTTGAAACAAACTTGGCACGTTTCCTGCTTCGTGTGTGTGGCCTGTCATAACCCCATCCGTAATAATGTCTTCCACTTAGAAGATGGCGATCCCTACTGTGAGACGGGTAAGAAGCAACACAACCAAAGTTTGCAGTGACTGTGTGAGGAAACAGAGCTCGACAAGGTTGGAAAAGAAGAATAATTGCCTCCCTTAAACTGTACTTCGAAGAAGTGTCCCGGCAAATTCATGAAACTTCGATATGTCAATTCAAAGCAGCAACTAATGCTGTAGACATCTTGAGTTTTGTCACTTGTCACTGATTTTACTGCTTGTTCCTGATAAGCCCCCAGCTGTAGGTGTCAGTGATATAGCAAAGTGTTAATTTTAGGGTGACTTTCTGCATGACTTTAAAAATAATCTGGAGTTCATGTGAATCTACTTATTTACTAAACAGGCCAATGCCAGTGAAAGAATGTGTTTTACTCTGAATAGCCTTATTCACAGCTGGGAAGGACTTCCAGTACACCCAGGAAGGTTTTTGCAGGATCAGGGATAACATCTGTTGAACTTAAGCTTGAGTTAAAAAAAACACGTTGTTGGGGGGGAAAAATACAGTGATATGGTTATAGCATTTGAAAGCCTGATGAGCAATATTACATGAAAGGTGTGTCATAGAAGTTCAGAGGCATTCTGGATTGGTTTTTAGCACCTACAGCTAATTGTATCTTTTTTTTTACTAACATGAACAGCTTTTATTTGTGTTGGTTGCCTGATGTGCTTAAAACTTTCCATTTACCCTTCTGGGCTAGGAAAGAAATAGTATTTGTAAAACAATTCCCACAAAATGTGGAAAAAGCAAAACTGTACCAAAAGTGTCTATTTTCACACTGCATGCTGTTTGCATCTGTGTTAGAACAATCAGTCAGACCTTTTCTGCATTTTGTCTTCTTTTCTAAGGAGTATTGTAGTTTCACTAGAGGTGCACGTGGATTGACCAGGAAGAGAGTTAGCATGAAATCCTACTGACATGCTTGGTGCTTAGATTTCCTTCTTGGTTGATCAGTCACACAGTTGTTCACAGCGAGTGCCATGGAGAGTGCTAGGCACTAAAAGGATGAGGAAAACAGGCAAAATGTATCCAAAATTTCATCAGAGCAGCTTTAATGAGATGTTGGCAGATATGGAAGGATGCAATAGGTTATTTGCTAACTCAGTAACACAAGTAGGATAGTGTGTTGCTCCTATTGAAATTGTGGAGCAGCAGAGGAGATGGATATATGAGCATCCCCCTCCTGTTTGACAGCATGGTGAAATTTCATCCCGAAGCAATCCAAAGCCCCTAATCTTGGAGCCATTTGATGATTCAAAAATAGTACTAGAGGAATTGATAACTCCCTCTTTGGGTGGGAAGCTTGTGACTGGGTTTGTTCTGCTAGTATTCAATTCTTGTTCCTGCCAACAAATGACCTGTATGCTGTGATGCGTTGATTTGTACTGCCGTTACGACTCCTGTGCACAAATACACCCTTTTCTGTACTGTGGATGGGAAACACTGGGGTAAAATGTCAAGAATACTACACTTCTGAACAAGTTTATTTCTGAGATACAAAGTTTCTAGCATGAGTTAGCGTAGACACATTCTGTGTGATGTTATTGGCAGTGATATGTTGTAATGAGTCTGGCTCTCTAACTAGATGTTAATTTGAGATATATTCATTCTTCAAAGACTTTCAGTCCAGCTGGAGTTAAGAGTCTATGACTAATTTTAAAGAATTAAGGAATAAATGTCATTGCCAACTTTTTTCCTTCCTAGTGCAAAGGAGGGTTGGTTCTATTTTTAAATCTGTATTTGAAATTCTAACAATATTGGTTATTAGTATTAAAGAAATTTAATCTGCAAAACATTCTGGGTTTGAATATTGGTGCTAAAATTAAATTAAAAATGAAGATATCTACAACTTTGAACTTTTTTAAAGTGCAGTTATTAACCTAGTTTTGAAAATGCTGGATGCAGGAAGCATTGATATGTGACTGTACAAGTCTGCTTGGAAAGCTTCTGTGGTATCACAATTCAAGCATGCAAAAGCAAAAGAAAGCTGATGCCCTTCATTCTGGCTTATCTGTTGCCCTTTCTTCAGAAGAAAAGCCAATAAACTTATCAACACATACCACAGGCTAGCTTACAAAAGGCTTTAAGTACTGGCACCAGGGAAATGTTGGTAAAAGATTCTGTAATATGAATGCAAAGAAACTATGTCCTTCAGGGGTTTTGCAAAGAGGTGTTCCAACATTTGACAGTGGGGTTTCTTTTTTCTGTCTTGCACTTTAACACTAGCAAATTCATCCCAGTAGCATGGATTAATGAAGGTGAAGGGTGAAGCTGTTTCTTGCAGCTGACAGGCATCAAGGGCTTTGCTTTTCCAAAGCCCTTGTATTCCTTGTCCTGCTGAGATACCTCCTATGATGACGCTTTTTGAGGTCATCACACTATCTTGCTAAACCAGGACTCTGCTCTTGGGCTTGACATATGTTAAAAACCTCAGCTCTTGTCTCTACTGCAGTGAGCACTAGAGCTTCAGCAGGTCTGTACAATGTAGTAGAGGAAAAAAATCTCCTTGTATAAGTCTCCCTGAAAGGAGAGAAAAAGAGGGCATGGAGATCTTACTATCTAGGAGCTCTTTATTCAGTGTACCCACTATTAGGAAACTCAACAAGTACAAACCTTCTGCTGCTGAAAGAAAAGCACAAAGGTTTCAAAGGGTTGTTTGTGCTTCAACATGAGCTTCATCTTTAACACCTGTTTGTGTTTGTTCGCAGATTACTATGCTCTCTTTGGTACTATGTGCCGGGGCTGTGAATTCCCCATTGAAGCCGGAGACAGATTTCTTGAAGCTCTGGGCCACACTTGGCATGACACTTGCTTTGTATGCTCAGTAAGTAAAGCTAATCTACATTTTAAACAAGTCTGTGGCAGCAGTGCTTGTGCTAACCTGACTGATATGGGAGTTAACAGCTATAACCTCTTTCAGTCCTCTGAGCCCAAGAAAAAGTGGTTATTTGGAAGGTATGCTGCTATTGTGAACCTTTGGCACTGGTCCAGAGGAGTTGGCCTGGATTGCAGCCATGTGTCCTAGCGTTTAACCCTTGATGTTTACTTCCTCAGAGCAAGCAGCAAGCGTTGAAGGCCATATAGGAATGGGTTGAAGGCCGTGCAGGAATGCGCTGTGCTCCTGAGGTAGCAAGAGTGCTTTTGACAAAAAGACACAGTAGCCAGAGTGTGACTGCTACTATTGTATGACCAAAAAACAATAAACACTCCTCCAATCCTAATGATTGATGATTTTAAAAAAATGCTTAACCTAACTCTTCTCCCAGTTGAGAACCTGTTATTTTTACATCAGCCATTAGTGTTACATGAAAAAGAGTATCCCTAAGTTGTTAATTTTTATTCTTGGAATGTATTTGTGCATTGAACAGTGCCAAGATTTGGCATTCTGAACTATATATGGTGCAAATCATCCATCTGAAGTATGCGATCTTTTTTAATCCCATTTCAGGTATGCAGTGACAGTCTGGAGGGTCAGACTTTCTTCTCCAAGAAGGACAAGCCGCTGTGCAAGAAACATGCTCACTCTATCAACATCTGATGCTTGGAGCTTATACTGTGTAACAGATGTACTGAGCAGAAAGAAAGATTTAAATGTCCATGTTCAATAGTTGGTTAAAATTATTTATATATGATTTTTCTAGAATGGAAGGGAATGTGGAAATTTGTGGAAGGGGTTGTATACTAATTTTTAGAGCATTTATCAGTTAGGGTTTTGCTTCATAAAAAGATGCACCGAAAGCCAGACAAACAGAGTGCCTTTACCTGTACACTTGCCACATTTACTCTATTGGTTTCATGATTTTATGACCACATTTGGATCTGCTTCATTATGAGAAGTTGAAGCATCTATAAAAATAAATACATGGTATTAGAAGACTTGGTTTTGCTGCTGTTCAACACACAAAAAGAGATTTGCTTCAGCAATCCAGATCACGCTTTTGCCTTGGTGTTTTTCAAAGCATATCTAGAGGCATTGCAGCTAAACTCCATTAAAAAAAAAACCTCAAAGGAAAGATAAGATTACATGAAATATGTAGTTCAGCAACTGTTATCTTAATCTGACACTAATATACATGAAGCCTTCTGCACAATTACATGTATCTGTGCCTTTGCAGTTAATGTTTTAGTGAGTCTGCAAAGGACAGAGATATTTACAAAGCAATTAAGTGGGACAGCAGCTATGCCAGTGTACAAGAATAGTTTAGAAGATGCCACTTAGAAGAAAACGTAAATGGAATATTCTTCCTTAGCTCACATACTACTAGAATGTAATCCAATAAAACCTGCTAGTAAAGATGTATTTGACAGGATGGAAGTGTCAGATCAAATGTTAAGAATAGGGAAGCAGTTACACTCTTATGTTTGCAGTTCAGGTTTTAGATGGTTTACAGTGCCTTGGAAGGATGAAATTGAACAGAATGTGCACGTAACAGTGTTTTATATCCAGAATGTGAGACTCTGGTGTTAAATGATGGAAACTGCTGAAGTGCAACTGAGGACATTGTTTTTCTCTCAGTACATTCTTTACCATGTAGCTCATGAATATGTATGTTGGTGGTGTGCCAGGTAGTGTGCCAAAAACTTATTTTCTTGCTCAGCTGTTATGATTTTTATTAGTCTACGGTTTATTTTTCTCTTTCCTCTAGATATAAGAAATATATTGTTGAATAATATAATTGTTGAATTGAGTTAGGCAACTCAGTATCTCTCACTTCTTGCAAGGGAACAGAGAGACAGTGCTGTCATTATGCATTTGCTGTGAGCCAGGAGATGTAGCCAATTCTGTGGCTTGATCTGAATTTCACTCCATACAGAGAGTCAGTGCAAGACCTGTGCATCAGCTAAGTCCCACTTAACTTCAAATTAGGGCTTAAGTGGTATGGAGCAATTGTAGGCAGATAGGGAAGAGGTGGTGACCCTCTGCACGGGGTGAATTTCGCTCCAGTGGAATTGCACAACAGAGAAGGGGGCCCACTCAGGGCCAGATCAGATTCCTGAAGGAAAGTGAATTTACATGCTTTTTAATTTGACTGGGATGTCAGAACTGAATTGTTAGTTTTAATGCTCCTTCCAGTAAACAGTGAAAGGAACCACTTACTGGTTTTATTAATGTGTTGATTTAGATTTTTTTAACTGAACAAAGGACAGGTATAATGATAAAGCCATGGAGAAAATCACAAAAAAATAAAAAAAAAGTCCATGGTTGAGTAAAGCAATTGTAGCAACGAGCATCAACAAGAGAGGGAGAGAAAACTAAAATTGCTGTACCGAGTTATTTGGCTTTCTTATTAATACAGCAAGAGAGGTTCACGTTGTGGGGCTGTTTCACATTATTCCCTGAAATTGTTTTTCTTCAATACTGCCACGTTTCTTTTTTTAATTTCTGGTGGTACAGAATAAATGGCATAAAGCTGTTCAGAATGTTTACATTAGATATACCCTTTTGTGAGTTTGGAGGAAAATCAGGAGGGTAGAAGCAGACTGGACAAGATAGGGTAATATATGAGCCAGGTTGCTTTTGAAATAAGGTGGAAAGTGGAGAAATGAGACCTAGAGATTAGGTTTCAGTGGAGCTATGTTGCACATGCGTGAGGAAAGAGGATGGGAATGCACAGGATAAGGGGTTCAGCAATTCCTACAATTCAAACCTTGCTATTTTAAAGTAGGATATAAACTTTTCAGTTTGTCTTTGTCTTTAAAATCAAATTGAATTTTGGTTAGTTTCATAATATTACTTGAAATGATATATCTTAATCCATGTTCTCTAGGGTTTGAAATTTTACAGTTGTTAATGAATTAGAGGACAAAAGCCTGAAAGGCTCCAATAGAACTGCTTCATTTAGCTGCTTTGCCTTTTAATTTCTGCTTTTATCTATTTGTTAAAAATTTAAAAGGAAGCACAGAGTCACTGATGCATAATGACTATTTAATGGCTCTACCAAATTATATAAAACAACTAAAAGGAACATAGTTTTTATCATTATTTTAATAAGTGGGATTTTAGTAGAGCACTTTATAATAATGCCATATATCTCACTGAGTATTTATTATCTTTTTGTGTTTAAGGCTATTTCATACTGTTATCTTTGTACTTTGTTTATTTGAAAGCCTGCGTATTTACCTCTAAAATCTTTTGGAATACGAGTGTGTTTATGTGTTTATGTATAGCTCTATACATGCACACATAGCGCATGTACATTGAGAGGCATATGTATATATGCACATGCACATATGTGTATTCGACTACAGACTTGACATTGCAAAAATCAGCACCATTCCACAATCACTTGAGAGTTTCATGAGATTCCCAACTATCTTCCATGCAACACATTCATGTTTTGAGGGAATGTTAGAAAGTCAGAAGAGACATGTTAGTAACCGAACTACTGTAGTTTTTTGCATGCATTTTCCATCAGTAATTATTTTTCTTCCAAAACTGCCTTTAAGAAAATGAAGTTTAACACTGCCTGAAGATAGAAGGTCTTCGTAAGTGAATAATTGGATCATAATGACAGTTTCAGTATATTTTAACTAAATAATTCTGAATTATGTGTAAATATAAATGCTTAATATAACAATGCAATAAACATTAAGGCAAAGGTTGAGTTCTGTCTCAGTGTGTGTTGGTCTGTTTGGTTGTGAACCTGTTTCTTCACAGGGGTGCTCACATCGTTCTATCTGTATCAGCAGCTTTGCAAATGAGTAAGAATGTGCAACTGCGTTAGTTCATGGATTACTTGTTTGAATTTCCTTTTTTTCCCCCTTGTTTTACACCCAATAACATGCTTTTAAGTTCTGGTGATTTCCTTGCTTCTGTTTAATAGCCTCTGGTTTCAAATATTGGCTGTTCACGTCTGAGAATTTATTTATAATTAAAACCAAAACCAAACAAACCCAGCTCAAAACCCCAAACTCTTTATCTATCCTCAGTTATTTTGTGGTTGTTAGATGTTTTCTTTTTCTGAATCATGGAATGGGAGGAGTTGGAAGGGGATCTCTAGAGATCATCTAGTCCCTTAATACCCCCTGTTAAAGCAGATTCACCTAGACTAGGTCACACAGGAAGGCATCCAGGCGGGTTTGGAAACCTCCAGAGAAGGAGACTTAACAACCCCCTTGAGCCTGTGCTAGGGTTTCATCACCCTCACAGGAAGAAAGCTTTTCCTTGTGTATAAGTAGAACTTTTTGTGCTCCAGATTATGTCCGTTACCTCTTGTCTTGTCACTGAGTGCTACAGAAACAAGTGTCACCCCATCCTCCTGAAATCTACCCTTTAGGTACTTAAAAGTGTTGATGAGGTACCCCTTCAGTCTTCTTTTTTCTAGGCTAAACAGCCCGAGATCCCACAGCCTTCCCTCATAGGAAAGAAGTTCCAGTCCCCTTAGCATCTTTGTAGCCCTCTCCTGGACTCTCTCTGGAAGTTCCCTGTCCATCTTGAGCTGGCAAGACCAGAACTGGACACAGGACTCCAGAGGAGGCCTCACCAGGGCAGAGTAGAGGGGGAGGAGAACCTCCCTCAACCTGCTGGCCACACTTTTCTTAATACACCCCAAAATGCCATTGGTCTTCTTGGCCAAGAATCATAGTAAAATAAGGTCATGATTATACACGTGAATAGATATTGAGTTGCTTGTTCAGTTTTTTTGAGTGTAATGGAGGTTTGCTTTACAGAAAAGGAGCTGGGGATCCTGGTGGACAGCAAGTTGACCATGAGCCAGTGATGTTCCTTTTGTGACAAGGAAGACCACCAGCCCTCCTGGAGGTTGTTAGGCAGAGCAGAGCAATGCCAGCAGAGAAGGTGATCCTTCTCTATTGAGCCGTAGTGAGAGGCATCTGCAGTGCTGGGTCCAATCCTGATGTCACTGGTACAGGAGAGACGTGGATGTACTGGAGTGCAGCAATAGGAAGGTAATTAAGGGCTTGGAGCTTTTGTTATACAAGCAAAGGCTGAGAGAGCATGTACTAGTCAGCCTGGAGAAGAGAGGGATCAGAGGGGATTTCATCCATATGTACAAAGACTGGAGAGCAAAGATGGAGCCAAAGATTCTCAGCGGTACATGTAACAGCGCAACTGTGAGGATGGTCAAATGCTGGCACAGGCTGCCCAGAGAGATTGCAAAGTCTCTGACCTTAGAGATACTCAAAACATGACACAGCCCTTGCACTAGACAAGGTCCCTTCATCTCCAAAGGTCCCTTCCAACCTTGGTGAGTGTCTGATTCTCTGTCTTTTCTCAAGATGGTGTGAAAGACAGAAATAGAGTGCTGAACACAGTAGAATACTTAACAACATAAAACTCTATTTTGGCCAATTACTATCTATTTGCTATCTTTACCTCATTTCACCATCTGCCTAGAATACTTCGTAGTGCTTGCTTAGAAGTATTTAATACTTTTCCTATGTTGAGACTGTTCAAGGAGATACTGCCTGCTCTGGCAAGCGTTATCTGATACTGTACTTCACCTTGGCACGCAGCAGTCTTCACCTTCATCACAGGATACTTGACTGTCTAGCAAAACATGGCCAATTGCTTCGTGATAATACCAGCCTGGTAAGACTCTCCTTAGCATGTATCTCTGAACTCGGCACACGCACTGTTGTTTTCTACCTTTATTTACACAAGCAAAAGAAAACACTGCACACAGCTCTATAAAATTTAGAGGCAACTTGACAGAAAACTTGCCTCCCCTTCAGTGTTTAGGCTACAAGTGAGACAAACGCAACTCTATTTGCAAACAGTATATTAACCTCCAGAAGCCAAACTTTTAAAGGCATTAGGTTTGCGTTTGACATTTTAATGGTAAAGGTTTGGTTTCTGTCAATCACGACATCTTGTAACATTAAAATGCACCGAAAAAATAAAGAGAGTTGTCATTCATTAAGACACTGTAATCCAGTGTAAGATTTATGGGCTTAAAACTCAACAGCGTGTTTTCACAATAAATCCACTTTCAGTGTGCAGCACAGAACAAACTTCGCTCACTCAAAATGTTTGCTGGTCAAAATACCTTGTATGAGATCTTCAGAGGGTTTCTCACAAAAATTACATATAAATCCTTTTACCAGCAAAGGCTTAATTTAGGTTCAAGTTTTGCTTTCTTGGGACATTGGTTAATATCTTGTGCTCAGACAAGATCTTGGTTATATCAGAAACACATAGAGCCTAATTTATTATTAGCAGCCTGGTGTTAATTAGGGGGAATTACCAGAAATAGTTTGCTTGATGGAAATTTATTATGGGATCACACTTTACTGATGGCAAAATAGGAGTCACTGAAAGAGTACAGCTCCTTCTCATAACCAACTAATTAATAAGGTGCCAAAATTCCTCTGAGAAGGGTTTGGTCTTAACTATGGGAACCTCACAGAGCAAATGGTTCCTATGCAGTATTTAAAATTTAAAAGAGGAAAAGAGGGGAGAAAAAACTGCCCAGCAGAAGTCTCAAAAGTGGTATGGCTTTTTCTTGAGTTTATGAAAGAAAATATTTAACTGTGTTTCCAAGCTCATTAAAGAATTGGTTTTCCCAGACAGAAAAACAACAAGTTAGTTTTTAATCTCATTTCATATGCTTGAACTTGATTTTCAGTTTTACTTGTGCATACTGCACACTACAGCTTGTAATTTTACCAATTAGGCTTATAATGAGGCTTAAATTGCTCTTTATTGCTTTGCCTAAAAGGCTTTTTCATTGTCATTGGCCATTAAAGTTGAAGTTGGCATAAACTTGTACTGATGACTGAAATACAGGGCAAAGTATTCCCATCTCTGATAATCCCAGATCTAGTGTGTGTATGTATGGTAGATTGGGGATAGAAAAACACTGTGTGTTGTTAAGGGTCTCATGAAAGTTTTACTTGTGTCAGAGTGACATGTTATAATAAGATGGAATGCAAGCAGAAATGTCTCTAGAGAAATCTAAAATCACCATGCGAAAATGTACATGTGGCTGATTTGGAAAAATATGAGGTTTTTTTCAAAAGTATTGAAGATGGTAAGGTAGGCAAGTTGTAATAAAAGGCTTTCGTTTTTGCACAGTGGAAATACCTTAAACTCTTGAAAAATACCCAAAGTTTTGTGTATGTTGTAAAAGGTTTCTTCTATACTGTGACGTTATGGATTGTGCCATTGTACTCCAAGTAGCAATCATAATTTCGGAAAGATCACAGTTACTTCCTTTCGTGTACTATTGCCTTCATTTTGCTTTTTCTTACTGCTGGGCAGTACCCGTGTTTGTGCTGAACTATTTTAGTACAAGATAATCCTGTCAGGTGTGTCCCTTATTTTTCTTTGTGATGCTTCAATGAAATGTCAAATGTTCCTTTGGTAAATATAAACTTGCACTAAATTTTGGCACATTTTCTGAAGTGTCGAGTTTTCCCACCCAGAAATTTCCGCTGTAAAAATAACCTTAGATACTAGACCAAAGCAGTAATTGTATCCCACATAAACTGTCTTTCCCTTGAAATCCATCAAGCAAAAGGGAAAAGAGTTTACAGCCAAAATCATTGATAACCTAGGCAGATACAGCCTCAGTAATTTCAGTTTATTCCCCTCCAGATTAAAAATAACTAGTATAAAAGCTACATTTGTTTTATCTTTACATTTGCCCAATGAGTGAGATCAGAATTAAGCTAATGATCTAGGGCTTCAGTTTTAGCAGGATTTCCTTTAAGTGTCTGATGTTTACTACAGAATGCTTCTCTTTGGTAGATGACAAAACAATTCCATACTATGCTACACAAATAGGAACATTACAACAAGAAAAAACACTGCTTCCTAACAGTGTATTTTATTTCTGAAATTTCAGATGTTCAGCATCTCTGGATGAAAACACATTAGGCAAGAAAATTAAAATCTTTCTCTGATACATATCTGCTTACTTTAGCACCTTGCTGTTTCATTGAGATTTAATTAAATTGTTATACACTTCCACTCAAATAGAACACGGACTTTTTGTACTCATCCTATGTTTGTATCAATGTTCTTTGAGAATAAAAGGATGGTAAATTCATAAATAATTTGGCTCTGCATGAAAGATGAACTATTGGTATTTGCACTAAGTTGAGGTCTTGACCACATGAAACTTCTTTTTTGCCATTTATGTTGGTCTAGTAGCTTTTCTTCAAACTAATTAAACTCTTCAAAATGTCCTTTAAGGGCGGACTGGGGATAATTCAGATCTCTCAAAAATTACTGGAGCATGTTTTTTTTTTTTTTTCAAATTCCCTTCCATTATTGGAAATGTTGATGTTGGCACATAAAACAGTATAACCCCAGTAAAGTTAATCTGCCATGTGACTTTTTTACCTATGTAACACCCACTCACAATCAGTAGATTACTGGAAAACTCTGACCAGTGGTATCTGGAGAAGCAACTACATTGAGCTTTTTCTGAAATAGTTTAGTATATATGAATCATAGACTGGTTTGGTTTGGAAGGGACATAAATGATCACCTAGTTCCAATCCCCTGTCATGGGCAGGGACATCTTCCACTAGACAAGTTGCTACACAAATGTTGCAAACATTTGAATGAAAAATCATAGAATCAGAGAATGGTAGGGTTGGAAGGGACTTCTAGAGATCATCTCATCCAACCCCTGTGTTAAAGCAGATTCATCCTGGATCAGGTCACTCAGGAATGCATCCAGGCAGGTTTTGAAAACCTCCAAAGAAGATTCCAAAACCTCCCTGGGCAGACTGTGCCAGGGCTCCCTCACCCTCACAGGAAGGATTTTTTTTCTCATGTTTAAGAGTAACTTTTTGTGTTTCAGTTTTTGCCCATTACCTCTTATCCTGTCACTGACACTACAAAAAAATAAAAAAAGAAAAAGGTCACCCTCTTCTCTTGACATTCACCCTTTGGGTACTTGTAAGTGTTGATGAGGTTCCCCCCTTTAGCCTTCTCCAAGCTAAACAGCCCCAGGTCCCATAGCCTCTCTTCATAAGAAAGATACTCCAACCTCCTGATCATCTTGGTGGCCCTGTTCTGGACTCTCTAGAATTTCTCTGCCTCTCTTAAGCTGGGAAGCCCAGAACTGGACACAGTACTCCAACTGTGCCTCACCAGGGCAGAATAGAGATGGAGGAGAACCTCCCTCAAACTGCTGGCCACACTCTTCTTAATACACTCCAAAATCAATATATGGGAGCTGTGGATTACCACCTCCATCCAGGCTCCAGCTCCTTCTCCTTGAATATCAGTCCTGCCACTGTGGAGATCTTTGTACAAGCAGCAAGCCAGGTCAGTTCATCCCAACAAATGCCCCTGCTCGCTGATGTTCTTTTTCCATCCCTCTGCCCAGCAGCACCCTGGTTGACACAGAACCTTTGCTCTCCCACATCCAGAGAGCAAAAAACACATCTTTCTTTGGAGGCTTACATATAGGTTAGAATTTTAAATGAATTTAAGTTCACTGTTAAGTGCAAATGTGAGTCTCTTCTGTCAATATGTGTATGAGTCAACATAATAAATTGTTTGTTTTTCAGGGAGTATGTTGAGAAAAGATGCTAACTTCTTCCTGGCAGGGATCTGCAAAATCAACCAAGACAAAAATCGACATTCCAAATTAGTTTCTTCAAACAGTAACAACATTTGTTATTCTGTCCTTCATCTCTTTCCATGGTACACAGAAAGCTCCTGTCTTACCCCTGGAAGGGAGAAAAGATGTACTGGACAGCAATTTTTAGTTATGCTTTCAGTCATGGTAGAGACAGAAGGGAAAAGTGAGCTGCCGAGGAGGCCATGAGACTGCACACAGTGACGGAAGGAAAGGGGAGGTGGCAACAGGAAACGGTTCAAGTGTTTAGAAAAAAGGCAAGAGCTTGAGCAAGTCATGCTGTTTTGTCAGTTATTTCTTGTCAGAGATTCATGAGAATATGGTCAGAAAAAAGAAGATGATTTGGGGGAGGGCAAGGGATAACAGCAGGCAGGAGTTGAGGGTGCTTCTAAAGGAGACTCAGACCTTGTAGCCTTGTGGGAAAAGGACTTTTCTTCCCTCCCTATTATTGTACATTCATATTCATCACCAGCGTTTTTCTTTTGCTGGCTTTTTTCTTTGAGGTTAAATATCTTTTTCATCCTTACAACATATCTGGGAGCACAAACAAATCCTTTTTTATCATCGGCTGATCCTGGGCTACCCAGAGGCTGAAGCAAGTGTTGTTTAACATTACCAGTCCCGGCTGCTGCTTCAAATTACACCATTCCATCCTGTGCTGTCTGTAGGCAGCAGCCCTATCTCAAATTCCCCCAGGGCTTTACTCCTCTGAACTTCTTCCAGCTCCTGGCGTAGCCACCTCTGCTAAATTCCATATGGTGGAGATTTTGCAGAGCAGCTACATGAGTCTGAGAGCGGGAAATACACCCTGAGCTGCAGTAGCCCTTACGTGGTATCATAACTCATATGGGATGAAATGGATGTGAAAATCTCATCTAATCATTAAGACTGAGCTTTTCATCTATTTCTGTGTGCAAAGTTCAAGCTGCTGCTCTCCACGTGCTGTTTAAAACGCTATGCAAGGGAGCACTGAGGGGCATCCATTTGCTCTGCGAGTTGACAAATTTCTGGAATCTGTTTGCTGTGGCTCAGTTAAAAAAAAATTCCCCACTCCTTCTAGTCTGTGGATTATGTACCTTGTCCAGCACTACCCCAGCACATAGATTTCATATCCTCCTCCATGTCAGCTGGAGTAACTGTGTGAGGATCCACAGAGCTAATCTGCAGTCCAATATGCTGCTTTGTTGATACTGACATGTTTGTCAATGCTGACATATTTGGAGTTCCCAGCCATCTGGAAGAGCTCCCTGTCCCTTCCCCTGCCACCTACTACCAGCCCCAGCAGTATTTGCAGCTGGGTGGGCAGGGATGGGGGAGCCAGAACAGCTGCAGACCATCTGCCAGGAGGTGGCTTGTGCTGTGGGTGATGAAAGTGCTGCTGGTTACCTGCCCCAGCCATGTTTGCAGTGGCTGTGGGCCACTACGTACCCGCTGCAATTGGACTGAGTGGTAGCTGTTTGATGTGGATGTTGGAGGAGTGAAACACCTCACCTCTTGCAGTCCTGGATGATTACAGATGGAAGAAGTCTCCAGGAAGTTCTGGTAGGAGTTGGAAAGGACTTCTAGGGATCATTCAGTCCAATCCCCTGCTATACCAGGTTCACTTCACTTAGGTTGAACCAGGAACACATCCAGGTGGGTTTTGAAAACCTTCAGAGAAGGAGACTCCACAGCTTCTCTGGGCAGCCTATGCCAGGGCTCCCTCACACTCACAGGGAAAAAGATTTTCCCCATGTTCCAGTGGGACTTCCCATGTTCCAGCTTGTGCCCATTACTGCTTGTCCTGTCACTGGACACTATAGAAAAAAAGACTCACCTCATCCTCTCAACACCTGCCCTTTAGGTATTTATAAGTGTTGATAAATCTCCAGACTAAATAGCTTCAGGTCCTGCAGCCTTTCCTCATAAGAGGGATGTTCCAGTCCCCTGCTCATCTTGGTAGCCCTGCGCTGGACTCTGCAGTACTGCCCTACCTCTCTTGAACTGGGGAAGAATCTCTTGAACCTCATCCAGGTTGCTTTCTTCTGGGGCCTGTCCAGCTTCAGATGGCTCTCACGAGGCAAGGTGTAGGGATGGGGCCCCAAAGAGCACACGGAGTGAACCTACAGCACATTTTAATGCACCAAGCGTTTTCAGTGTTTGAGGGTGAAATAGAGCTTAGCCCAGAGAATTGTATTTAATTGCAGAAGAACTGGAAAAAAACCCGAGTGTTTAACCATCAGTGTGTTCTCAGTCATAAATGAGCTTGGTAATGTGGTTGTGTTAGATGAGCCCAACACACGCCCGTGGGAAAAGTTGTTTTTCTTATGTATATTTTGATGTTTACAAATAACAACTTAAAAAAAAATTAATGGAAATATATATTTATTTTGATTCATCAGCTTTCTGAGGAGCTGTTCATCTAGGCCCTAGTACCACTGAAAACTAAGATCTACATCTCAGCTAAAATGTGCCACAAGGGGAGTGGGAATGCCCACTTTAGGAAGCGCTCTCATTTTGTTGTGTTGAGCTGTATCAAACGAGAGTGGATTCCTATGGAAACTGGAGCACATCGTCACTTAATCAGACCTTGTATCTGAAAAGGACTGTATTGGCACTATCTGCTTCCTAATTTCGGAGTCCTTGACTTTTCCACCTTACAGATGTTCTTTTAATGGAGTATAATCTGGACAGCAAAGGTACACTGTGGTGTGGTGTTTATATCAATGCTCTGGTCTGGTTCAAAACTGAAACTGTTCAGAGGTTTGGTTGTAAAGATAAATCCAGGGGAAAATTTGTTAGTAGACAAAGGCCAGGCACAGCAGCCAATGATACAACCTGATGTCTTGGGGTTGAACTGTGACACCTGACTAGTCAGTGTTTATGTGCCGTTTGTTTATGTTCATGCAGTTACAGAAATGAAGGCCTACATAGCAAAAGATACACTTAATTTTATCCCTCTAGAAATAGGTCATACTATGCAGCAAATGGCATATGAAGAAAAGAGCTTTGAGTGTCTTTTGGTTTGCTCTAGGTAGGAAGAGAATAGTAAAAGGGCACCTCAAGCTCTTCTAATGAGCAGAAGTGAAATTGCTTAAAGTTCTACCAGATATTTTGGGCAAACTCAATTCAAATATTGACATTTAAGTTGAAGACTTAATACACCAGGCACAGACATAAAAAGCTAGAGCAAAACTGCAATAAGTAAAGCAGAGGATAATTACACGGCCTTTTCTGGTTAATTTAATAAAAATCATCCTGATATGTTGCTAGTCTCTTAACAGCTGGCCAGAGGAGATGTGTGGAAGAGAGAAAATAGAGAGAGAAAAGGAATTTATGATACTGGAGAAGAAATGGTGCTTTCAGTTCAAGCAAAACAGGATCAAAAAGAAGATTGCTTTCAGGTGAGGTAAGCTAAATAATTTGCTTTTTTTTCTAATCCCCCTCCCCTCACCCCCACCTGCTTAGACAGAAGTATTTTCTTCACTTTTCTCCAAGATAAATTATCCAGAAATATTAAGCAAGCTGTTTATTTTGTATCAATGTCAATTGATCTGGTTTTAATTATCTTTATTCTGTTACAGTTGTCATACGGATAATACTATGTAGAAGTATGCAAAGAATGGAAAACTTTACACTCTGACTCATAGAGATACTAAACACAAAACACAGCCTGCAGCCCTTCTCTCAGTCTTGGTCATTGGTTCTGGACAGAGGATTCTGTTACAACACTTTTGACCTGGGATCTGGACCCAAGGAATTGCCTGTTGGAACAAGATAAAGACTGCAGGTAGCCGAGTTCTTGTTGCAAACACAATATTCAGTGCCTGGAACCCAGCAAAGCCCCGATGCACGTGCTTCCTCTTAAAAATGTAAGAAGTCCCCTTAAATATAACTGTGTTTTATTAGGCTTTGACTTCAGGCAGTCTATCACAGACATCTTTACAATAATATTTGTAAGGCAAGTTTATCAATGTTTATATTCCTAACATTTTTAAATTATTTTTTTTAAGTTGAGCAGGCTACTTCCTTGCACAATATGCACACTTTCTAACCTCCTCACATTTATCACTTTATATAGAGGGTGGGTTTTATCAAAATGATTCACAACACTCTTATTACTCTGCATAGCTGAATTTTGGAAGGTAACAAGTGTAAGTGATCTTGAATCAGTGCAATTACTTATGTGAAGTCTAGTTCCAGAGTGAATCTTCCAAAAGTTACAGCCACCTAAAAGCCTGCAATGGCAATTTTTATTTCTGGACTGATGACACATTTAGCATTTGACATGTTATATGTTTGCATAGCTAAAAATAGCTGCAATCATTGGAACTGTGCCATCCTGCTGCTTCCCAGGTGCATATCTACATGCAACGCACCCTGTAATGTAACAAAGCTCTCCTGAAGTCAGCAGCATGGACCTCAGTTCTTGTTGCATGGAGGTCTAAGATGTCAAACCTGAAATGCGTCACTGATTCGGAACTGAGCGGGTACAAGCTAAGGGTGACGATTGTTGCTGGAACTAGAGGAGGAAATAGATATTTGTAGATGCTGTGAAAAGAGGCTACCTGAAGTGAGTCAGGTTGGAGCCTGGTGCAGATACAACAGCTGGGAGAAGAATTGTGCCCCTGGTAGTGTGGCTCTTTGTAGGGCTCAGGAGCAGTCATCACTGAGCTCGGCCTAGATATCTGCAACCTCTTACAATAAAGTACCTGCCATTTTTATAGGGGACATTTTAAAGCCCACGGTGTTTTGTCAGAATTCCCCCAGTCACGTTGGAGACCATTTCTATGTGTCATGTCCTCAGCTTTTTTCATCAGCCTGCCCATGGCAGGAGCACTTTCCCTTCTGCAGTGCCACGGAGGAGCCAAAAGCAGTGCTGTGGAAATGAGTCCAACAAAATGTCACAACAAGTTGTCTGAAGGTAATGCCAAACAGCCCTTCACATGTCAGGAATTATAGCTGATAGACTACCTTCATGCGGGAGAGTTTGCTTTAACTTTTAAAATGCCACGTGAGAGTTACACTTTAGGCAAGAAACGCATTGCCTGCAGTTTTACAAGTGAGCCTCAGGTGCCCCCAATACACTGGAGCACAATAAGAAAAAAAGGTTTACAGAGGAATTTAATTCAGTGGCAAATGACTCTAAGAAAACAGCTATCCCAGAGCTTAGTGGGATAACTTGCCAACTTTGGCATAAAATCCTTGCAATAAGGCAAATGAGGACATGGATATCTGCAAAGAAACGACGTTTTGTAGCTGTGCTTCCTAATTTATGTTCACTCAAGGCAGGATCAGTCCAGTCACATTTACCACATGCTTGCATTTCAGGGGTGGCTCAGGCTGCCTTTGGTGTGTTGTGGGGCTCCTTGCTGTCTTCCTATCTGTGAAAATGCATGCAGTGCCCTATAAAAGGAAGCACAGACAGTAAATATTTGCATTGTTACACAGCTCGTGTGACAGATGCTGTCCAAGCCTTCCAAACTCCTCTTCAGAAATGAGGTAACATTACAGCACATTTGCACAGGGAATGCTTAGGAAGAATGGAAGGGAAAGTATTTAATTGTAAAGGCTGGAAAGTTTTTTATTAAGGAAAAAAACCCAGGAAAGCCATAGAATCGAAAGAATTGAAGAAACTACAGGTAAAATTGTATATAAAATTATATTCTATCACATTTGCTCAGAACATAGCACCTCTGTAATACGTACCGTCTGTATGAAATCTTCCCAGCAGATTTCATCTGTAGCACACTTAATGTATGGCGCTTATGCGTAGCCAGAATTACCCTTCCTAAGTAAGTTTCAGCAGGGATTTACAGCCCTTGTTACAAGAATAGTTCACACTGGCATGTGGTGTGAGTTTACCTAAGTTTACTGAGTTGAAGGGAAGCGTTACCTCAGATCTTGATATGATTATTTGCCCATCTGTGTAGTTCTTCTTTGAATATTGCCAGGATAGGAAACATAAAATAGCTACAAAAAAGTCCAAGCCTTTACTTAAAAAGTAAACAATACAGCAAAAAAATGAAGCTAATATTATGAGATGAAATAAAAATAGGAATGAAAGCATAGGTGAAGACTTTGATATGATTAGTCAAATGCTTGTGAAGACAAAACTCAACTTCTGAGGGTATGTTGTGGAAAGCTGTTAAAGTGGAAGTTAAAGTGAGAAGCTGGAGTGAGAAAGGTGGTTGGGATGTGCGTGGCAGTTCTCGAGGATCCCTGCTTACCTGTCTTTGTCAGAAAAGGAGCCAAAAAGGAGCAGGTCCACTCCTCACCACAACCCTCCTGGGCAGCAGAAGCTGAAACCAAAACCTCGTGTGTTGTATTGCTGCTGTGTTCCCACCCTCACCTCGCATTACAAACTACAGAAACAGGGCAGATGAGAGATGCCTGGTTACAATTGCTGTTTCATTGATTAACATTTCAGTCCTGTTCTCTCATCTGTGTCCCCAGCTGCGGAGGTAGGGCAGGAGCCAGCCTTTTCCCTTTGCACCCACGGGTGCCTCCTGCACCTTGCACCAAGGTGGCTGTCCCTGCTTGCAGCTCCAGGCCAAATAAAATATGCCCTCAAAAGGCAGAAAGTTTAGGTCATCTGTTGCTTATAGCCTGTAGACTTTGTTCATGATGGCTACTATATTGGGATTTTTCTTGGAATACTTATTTATAAACAGTAATGGGAGTTCTCAGAAATATCATTTCAACTCCCCACACTTGTGACAGATGCCAGCGCATTCGGGCTCTGATCGCAGTTTCCAACCTTGCCCTCACCTTTGAGGCATTCTGCTTACTTCCTCCCCACAGACAAAAGATGTTGAGCTATAAAATGCAGGGGGCAAAGATCTGGCAAAAGAATGAGTTTCGTCATATGTGTTTCAGCACTTGTCACATCTCCCAGGAGATGCTTGTTAGCCAACTTGAAGTGACTGCTCTTGCATGCAACACCAAGGGACAAATATGCCCTTGAAGTGATCAGCCCACAAACATCCAGTACTGCTACAAGGGAAAGGATAACTATTTTTTTTTCCCTATAGAGAATGGAAATTCTCCATAGAATGGAATTTGATGAGAGTTTTTCTAAAAGCAAACCAATTCACAGAGAAAAAGCGATTTATTTAGAAAATGTTGTTGGCTGTTTGAGAATAGAGAAATGGGAATTGAGAAGGATATCACACTTCAGTTTTAACTAGCTGCTTGCAGTCACTTTCTTTGGATATCCTCTTTCCTAGCTGATATTTCCTCTGATTTATTCCACTGCAGAAGTGGATCATTTCAGTGAGTTTTATGTAAGTCTGCTTGGCTGTTTTACAGTTCTCTGCATGTTTCAATATATTCCACTGTTAAAAATTTTAAAAGTGGGTGGGGAAAGAGGAAATTTCTGGTTAATATATAACAATTTCTGGAGTCAATTTGCCTGGACTCAATTTTTCAGGGCATTTTTCCAGACACCTAATGATTCCAGAAAATAAAAATAGCCAACTTGCAGGACCTTTCCTACAAACTCCTCTGCAATTCAGCAGAAGTTTCATGGCCCTAAATCAGGTCTTTTTGTACCATCATCGGGGAGAAGCTGAAAAAAACTGTCATAGGCACACAGGAAAAATAGAGGTGGTGCACAAAACTGCTATTGATGACTAGGTCTGCTATAGCAGAGAGAGATGAAGTTAATATGTGACGATTTTTTGGGATTTTGATAACATTAGAACAATCATGCACCCAATTGACCCAATAGCCTCACTGAGCTTTGCTTGTGACAATACTGGAAACTTCAACTGAGCATTTGTATTAATTTACAGTTGGCCACAGGAAGGGCTGCAATCTCAGTGCAGACATCAGGCTGGTGCTATTATTATTGCTATTACACATGCTGTGGACAAACAGAGTTATGTCTAGAACCACTATATGCAATTCCAAGGGTTTCAGGTAAGTTTGCATCCAACTGATGAAACAAAAATCTTGGATTTGAAAAAAACCCCAAAACATATTAATTTTCAAACATGTATATTTTGGATCATAAATAAGGAAAGCTTCACATTGATAATTTTCATAGAGCAAAACTAATGAGTGGGTGAAAAATAGAAATAGAAAACCTGAGATGGAAATCCTTTTCAATTATTTTTAATTCTCTGGCTTTTGAGAAAATTAAAGGATGTATACCTTAAAAAAAGGTGTAACTTGTGGCTTTGCCCACGAGATTTATTGCATCTTTAAACAAAATTATTTAAGGAATTTTTATCTTACTGGAATGCTGGGTTGCCCAACAGGTTGTGTAGTCTCCATTTTTGAAGGACTTTGAGACCCAACTGAATAAGGCTCTGAGCAACCTGGCCTGACCCCATTTGGAGCAGGAGGTAAGGCTAGATACCTCTCCAGGTCCCTTCTGAACAATTTTTCTGTGATGCTATCGATAAGACAAAGAAGGAGGATTTTTATTTCATGCTTTTAGGCAAAATTTTGTGTGTGAGAAATGCTTTCCTTGATGGGAAGCAGGATTTAACTTCATTCATATGTAATTTTACACACTTTCCAGAAAACGTTGCTGAAAATATCATATCAAACCACTTTCCATTTCATTAATAGCCTTATATGATTTTAGGTGTGAATTAAAATATTACAAAATGTGGAAGTTAAATAAATGGCGAAACACAAGAGCAGTTAATGACTGAGTGGCTTGGCAAATGAAGTAACAGGATAGTATGAACTGTATTAGCTTAGTAGGTTGAGCTACATGTATTGTTAATAACACTCTACGCAGGATCAACATTATGAGCTCTGCAGTTATTGCTAAAGCAGACAAGACAATAACTCTCGAATAACTCTGGGATGATCTCATACATCTCACCTATGATTTATGCTAGCTGTCAAATGTTCTCTATGAAATTCTTACTCGTGTTTATTCTTATTTTTTGTTTGGCTGATAAGATAATATCTGGGCTGCTAATCCTTATAATAGGATTTTCTCTGTCAATTATTTTGTGTTATCATTACTTAAACATGTTTTTGACAATATATCTGAAGAAAAATGGATGTGTAAGAGACTGAATCTAAAATCTTATGCTTGTGCCATTCATAACATTTCAAATTCTTCAGTAATATATTATTTTGATTGGCCAAAGCTGTTAGAATAAGCAGGGGGAAGAGGCTCTGTACTCTTGCCTCCATGTCTGCATATATCTTGTTTCAAGCTGACTGCAGACCCACATAGTAGCATTCATGGAAAACTCCAGAAAGGTATTGTGTCATGTATTAGCTCCGCAGCAGAAAGATAAATAAATTCAAAAGCAAGAGAAAAATGAAATTAGATAAAAGAAAAAGTCAACTTAGTATTTAGTGATTCAAAGTCACTTAGACCTCAGCTGGTATGGGTTTGAACACAAGAAAATTAAGCTACATGGGCTTTATGTGAAATCTCTTCCACCTGGTTCAAACATAAAGCCAGACTTTTTGGTTAGCTATGAATTTCTTCAAACATGTTTTTCATAGATTCATTCTGAGTTTATTGTGATGCCTTCCAGAGGTCATGGTAGAAGCCACTGTAAACAAATTAAATGATCCTTCTTGTACAAAGAGAGGAGTGTATACCGTCATTGGAGTAATCCCAGTGTACTGACTTTCCAACCTTCTGTGGTCATTTCAAATAGTAAAGTTAAAATCTTCATCTGCATTTCTTTTGCCTTTGATTTTTCCAAGCAAGTCCTCAATTTCCCCTTTACTTCCACAGAGGTGCCCAAATCCTCCTGTTTCATGACACTGAATTCTTTTATAACCACCGCACTTTGAATACTGTGTTCAGTTTTGTGCACCTCATTATAAGAAGAACATAGAGGTGCTGGGGCATGTCCAAAGAAGGACAACAAAGCTGGTGAGGTGGCTGAGGGGAGACGTGGTCACTCTCTACAGCTACCTGAAAGGAGGTTATAGAGAGGTGGGTGTTGGGACTCTTCTCCCAAATAACAAGTGATAGGACAAGAAGAAACAGCTTCAAGTTGCACCAGAGGAGGTTTACGTCAGCTCTTAGGCAAAATGTCTTCACTGAAAGGGTTGTCAAACACCAGAACAGGCAGCCCAAGGAAGTGAGGAAGTCACCATTCCTGGAGATGTTTGAAAGACATGTGGATGTGGCATGGTTTAGTGGTGGACATGGCAGTGCTGGTTTAGTGATTGGACTTGATGACCTTAAAGGTCTCTTCCAATCTAAACAATTCTGGCAAATAATATTGAGACTAAAAAGATCCACACTAAGATAAAGTCAGGGTAACTCCATGAGATGCTTTATGTCTTTTGGTCTTTACGAAGTCATCTGACTTGAGAATAACATGACAGAAGAGCCCCTTGTCCTCCTCTGAGAGGTTAACTGTAATGAACTGCAGTTCAAATCTGTCAGAGAGACTGGTGTATGGGGGACTGATGTTGGCATTTAGTGGAGCGTGTGAAATTTTGATAAAAGATTGACAATCTTTACAAGGAGCATGTGAAACAGAAGATGGACTAGGAAGGTCAATAGAAAGAATAACTTGGATTCTCATTGCTTTCCTAGAATTATTTGTTGTTTAGGGCCTGTCCTGTCTCTTCTGACCACACAAAGAGACAGTAAAGTAAATGTATTCAGAAGGCTTGAAGTATGCATTACTGCAATTAGACATGCATAGCATGAAAACAAAAAAAGTTACAATTTAGAAAGAGGTAGAACTAGGTTTAGGTACAGAACAACACCTGGAATTGATCGTAGCACTAGGCATAAAGTTTGCTTTCGAGAAAGAATTTGTAATAGGTGTAATTTTAATTGTTGATTCTGGGATTAGGATTTTCACCTGCATAAGAGATGGAGAAAAACATGTTACTACAGATGGAGTAATACATGTAATTTATTTTTTTTAGCTATAAATCAGCCCTGAAAACTACTTGTTTCTAAGTTTGATCTCTGTCAATTGCAAAACTGGAAAAAAATCCATGTCTGAGGACTGTCAAGAGCTTAGAATAAATTACTTTTGGGACTGAGAAACACTCCTTTGCATCTGCCTGTGGACAGAAACTTGCTCAAGTGCTAGAGTTGAAAATAATGGAGAAAATGAACGAGATTTTTTAAAAGATGATTCAGGTTTCTTCAAGTAACATTGGAATGTGCTCAAGTTTTAAATTTTAGATAAATTGAATAGAAATGGGCAGAACACTAATTGATTGTATCACATGGGTTCTGACTCCCATATCAAGTATGCTTGTGAGTGTAAATATATATATATATCTACACACATAGTATGTACATGTATATATGTGTATGCATGGGTTTCTGTAGGATGAAACAGCCTATATACTTTTCCTGGGTTATGCCCAGCACATTCATTTAATTATTCATTGAGGACATACACTACCAAGTTCTTGGACCTTTTTCTTTTATTTCTTTTTCTTTGTAAAAGTTTTGATACTTCTTGGCACTGGTTCATATAGTCAGTGGAGTACATTTAGTGGGCCAAAGGCATTTTTATTACCCTTTAAAATGTTTAACAGAGTTTCTGTCTAATTTCTCAAGGTGTTCTATTTGTTTATTTCTGTATATTTTTGGTATAAAAAGGTGTTAGATTTTATTACCTTGGCACTGTCATTATTAAAGATGTATCAATCCTTCCATTATGTGCCCATATTTTTAGGGGTGTATATTCTGGACATGGAACTTCATTCCCAGTGGATGTCCCCATACAAATGCCCCAGTAAGATGCAAATCATGATTTTCTTTAATTAGATTTAAAAAATATTGGTTTGGCAACTTTTAAATAACACAAAAACTGTTTTCAGACCTTTTTTTCACAAGCGCAACAGAAAAAAATATGGGTTTGATTTGAACAGTCAAGGGATTGACCCATCACTTCTCAGTGTTATCTTAGCTGTAGTGAGACCTAGTTTGAGATGAGACTGAAGGTTTGGGCTCCAGAGGTGACATTCAGTTGCTGGATAGATTAGCCTTATTTTTACCATTATGTGAGAAATGCGAGTGGACTGGACACTAAATCTAAAGGAATAGTTGTTTCATATGAAACAGATGAACATTGCCATATGTAGGATCCATATTTTCTCATATACTGCAAACAAGGAAAATAGTACGTATTTCGTCTTTTCAGTTTAAAATGACAGCAACATATTAGATAGTAAAATCACACGCATTGCCTGTGTTTGTCTTTGCATCACTGATTATTCCTTCAGTTTTTATGGGTGAGTATTCTGCCAATTAAATATTCTGACTTGTACTTCATTCAGTTTAGATTTTTCAAGAGGATTGATTAGTAATTAGGACTCAGTCGCAAAATCCATAAGAAGGAACTGCACTCAGGCGTTGGGTGCTTGTATGCAAAAGTCAGATATCATTATCTGTGTTGTGTCAGTATAGATGTCTTTGTAATCCAGTGAATGGGAGTGCAGTAGACCACCTTTTAGACATCTGGTGTGTGGCAACACAGGCGCTTTTTTACTGCCTGAGTTCCAGTCTATTGCACAGCTCCATAGAAAGAAACAGGTCATGGTTAAAACAGCTCAGAGTCAGATTCTATTTCTGACTCTGCTGAGCTTTACCTTTCAATAGGCAACGGGGTAGCTACAGCAACAAGCTCCCCAGCATTTAGAATCTCTTTCTCAGCAATATGTATATTTTGCAAGGAATTTTTTTTCTTTTTTGGCAAAAAAAAAGACCTAGTGAGAGGCCAGCAGCACTGTTATCCTGTAGTCTATGAGTCCTCTTTCCAAATGGTGCTGAGAAGCTGGAGCTCTGCAGATGGAAAAAACCAGCAGATTTGCAGTTTGACTCTTTCACCCCATCTCTTAGCATATGCAGAACACAGTGATTCAAACAGATGCTAGTGACATCAGTGGTTGGGTCCAATGCTATACCAAAAATAATCAATACTACAACTATATTACAAAGCCCAGACCATTATCAACAATCAGGGCTACTATCTAGGTACCAGCATCCAAATGGTCCAAAGGTTCCCTGGAATTCAAGGCAGAGGCAAAAGCCAGTTTTATTTTCAGTTGTTTCAGACAAGGGCCATCAGCGATTTCAGTGCTATTCCCAAATATGAGATAACCCATTAAAAAGGTCCAGTGCTTGGAAGGAGATCAGAATCAAAGATATATTTGCTACTGTTCTGGTCTTACTGAAGATGGCTCCTCTCTCTTGGGATCAAATGGTCAAGATATACTCATTACATTTTATATGCCTTCTGGTGGCACAAAATATAATTCTAGAATTGTCAGTGTATGTTGTTAACACATATGTAGCATACATAAAATTTATGAACATGTATGTAGGTAAATAGATAGATAGATAGATAGATAGATAGATAGACAAGAAGTTAGGAGTGGAGTTAAAATGTAAAAGAGCACATTATATAGCACATCTTAGTTTTTGAAATGAAGTATTTCTTGTGCATCGCTTCAAGGAGAAGCTGACAGAAAATAAGTAGATTACAGTCAGTTACTCATACTATATGATATCCTAAACTGATGGAAGATAGGTAAGTACAATGCAAACTACTTTTTTTCCTGCTAAAGATTTACTCTTCACATCTCTGGTCAAACTGGAGTGGCATGGAGCCTTACTCCACATAAGCATTACTTTCCCCATAAAGCTGTGAGGCAGTGCACAGCCAAGAAGCAGGTCAGAAGCTCCTCCTGTTTGTCACTGTTTTCCCTGCATCAGGAGTAGTAGTAATCCTTTCCTCCCCTTGCATGCTTGGGGTCAGCAGTGTGAAATATAATGGTTCATAAATCACAGCATATCACTGTTTGCTGATTGTTCAACTGCCAGTCCAAAAAGCCATGTGCTGTTTATGAAGAGCCAGTCTGAACTCAGGCAAGTGAAGGAAGGCATCAGGTTCCTGCTGACATTTGGAATCTTCAGTCTAAGAAACCATCATTTTTAATGCATGACTGAAAGCTTTATTTCAATTAGGGGTCTGTGCCATTGGCTACCAGCTGTGATGCTGTGGAGTTTGCTGTGACAGGGTACTCCCTTTTCCCAGACTAGAGTCTCCACTCAGTCTCTTGACAGTCTGCCAAGCTTCGCAACTGGAATGTGTGAAGTTCAGTTTAGAAACAGTTTCTTTCCATCATTCGTGCCTGTTTTGATCTTGTATGTGAAACAGGTTTCCACTTTTGTTGTAGGATTCTTGTTCACTCTTGGCAGATTTAAATTCATTATATAATCTAGCAGCATCGAATGACTTACCTAGGAATGAGTAGCAGATGCATTTCCTGAGATACAGAATTCCTTGCTATAGCCATGCGTTGGTGACTTGATAACCACCTCTATTATGACCAGAGTGGTGGCAACAAATGCATCATGATTTGATAAAACTAAAAGCAGATGTAACTCTGAAGGAGTGTGATACAGAGCTGGCCTCCCACACTAAGCATGATGGGGAAAGCATTCATCCTGGCACAGCCACACTGTCATGGTAATCCTTTCCTGCCTGAGAACAACTCAGGACTATCCTCCCTGAGAAGAGTGATAGTTATAGTCAGTATTAGTCTGCCACCTTCATTTACACACTGTTGTGCTGTGAGCAGGCTCTGTTTGGCTGATGTATTGCTAAAGCATGTTACAGAGCTCCCCTTGTAGCTAATCTACCAAGACTGACCAGCAATCCAAGCTAATGGATGAGGTCCCTTCATTGGAGGGGCTTTGAAACTGGAATCTGGGTTTTCATTCTCACTATTGGCATAATGAGAAAGAAGTGACAAGTGGTAATGCTCATGGGGGTGACAACTGCTGTGCACTTCAGAAACTTGAAAGAACTTCTGAGAAAAACTAGCATGGTGTATTTCCATTTAAAACAAAACAAAAAAATCTACAAAAGATAGCTGCCTGATACTGCTATCAGCAAGCAGTGCAATGACAAAGGCCATTAAACAGCTTAGGAACCTCCATTCAAGAGTCCTCCACAAAAACTGGCTAAGCTGTTACTAGACCCTGGAGGTATCTGACCTCTCTAGGATCTTTTCTACTTCGTGTTATGTTTTCCTGAGGGCTAGGATTGTACCTCTGAACATTTCACCCTAGTCTTCACAGGACTGAGAAACTCAGTTGTTAACACAGAAGGGAAATATATCAAGATTTTTAAAAAGTACATTTTTCCCTTGATTTCCTCAGGAGTAGTTGATCTTGAAGCATAGAGGTCCCTAAAATGGAGTGTAACAGTTGTCTGTACATCCAGTTCAGAGAGATATACCAGTCGGAACTGAGCTGGCAGGTTTTGCTATCCGTGGTGGTAAGTGGGGGTATCTACTCCCATAAATGGTGATTCCCTCATAAAAAACCCCACAACAATCAAAAAATCTGAAGAAAGAAAAGCTCCACTAGTGGTTTTACACAGTTGCAGGCATTATCAGAAAATGCCTGACACATACTAAAAGGATTAGGTTCCTCAAAAATGAAGTCACACCTGCCACTACCTTCTAAAGTATAGGTGGAGGAAGAGAAAATGGTCTTCATTTCCATAATAGTATCCTAATCAGACCATTCACCAAGTGAGAGGATGCCTTTGTTTCTTCCTATACTGATGGGAATCCAAGGTCAGAAAGTCATATCTCTGAAAAGCATCCCAGAGTCTATACTACAGGTCTTTATATTTTGTTTCAGTTCTATTTGCCTCAAAGCAAAGTAAAATGACTAATTATGGATTCATTGTCCCAGGTGCCAAGTGTGATTTTATAGCCTATAGAACAGAGTGTCAGTCTTATTATTCCAGATCACTTGTGTATTTAACAGCATCCAGTCCTTGGACAAGTTGCACAGGTGAGTCCTTCAATATGTAGATGGGCCTAGACCTCTTTCCTTCCCTCTCCAGTCTATCTTTGATTGTTGAATGAGAGGAGTCCTTCTTAAGATGACTACCTTTGAAGTAAATACCTGTGAGTGGGGTGACCTTCCTCCCTCTGTTGTGTCTCAGCTGCTTTCATTCTAGCTCTGAAACTCCAAACTCTCTTGCTCCATAGTGAGGTACTGGTGCTAATATACTTGCTATACATATGATCATTGACCCATGAGGCTTTACAGACCAAAGTCTTTTACTGAGTCCCTAGTTATCTAGCTCAGCTAGGAGATATCTGTCCCTGAATCATGTCCTGGGATAGATATCCTAATGCCCTATGGGTGGAATCATGGTGAGAAGAAAGGGTCTTTCTTCTTGGTCCATCACTGCATTTTGCAGAGGCTGGCATAAATTAACCCACAGCTTTGTACAGCAATGTTTATCAGCAGTTCTTCAAGCAGATGTTAGTGTGTTAGTTATAGATTGACTATAGAGAATCCTATAACTAATCCTTACTAAATTATTTGCAGGTTTCTTATATAGATCAAGAGTTGGAAAGAAGTTTTCCAAACCTGGCTCATATATTATATGCATTGTCTTGAGGATAATAAGTTGAAGAACATCTGTGCTTAATACTTTTCCACCTTTCAGAAATTCTCTGCATTCCACAGATGTGAAATGAGATCCTTCATAAGCGAACTGTGCTTTTGAATTTCTTTCACAGCTAAACAGGTTATTAACCTGATGACCACAAGGAAACCACTTGGAAGACAAGGCTTCTTTGGCCATTACATGAAATAATTAAATTTAGTAATAGTGGTCACTATATAAAAGATCCCAATGTATTTGGTCATAATTTTTCTGATGGAAAACCAGCATTAAGGGATCTAAATGTGATGCTGGTACATATTGTGTTAGATGGTTGGATATGCACGTAGCACCGACCAGAGGGTTTTATATGTCTCAGCCGGTGATTCCCACTCTGGTGCTCGGAGTTTTAAGTTTCAGATAATTCCAATTATAAAGAGCGTCAAGACCAAGTTGAACAAGCCTGGGTTAGCAGTCAGAAATGACAAATTGGGGAATGAGTGTTATAAATTATATAAAGCTTAGTTAGCTAATTCATCACACATGGAAAAGCACAATGAGATATTTTGCTGCTGAATTCTGTGCTAGGGGTGGGTCACTTCCTGCCTTGAGACAGAGGGCATGGTGTTAAGGGGTGGTTTGAATTATTTTGAAGGCTGTATGCTAAGATTGATCATTAAGGGGTTTTTTTTTTCTATCTTATTTCTAGATAACAGTTGTTGAGACATAAAATGGAGCAGAAAGAGCAGGATGCCATGATACTTCCATAGTGCAGCTTGTGCTGTCTACTATATGTGGAAGACAGTAAGCAGGTTACCCTATGCAGTGTGCACCAATTTCAGCATATGTTGAGACTACTTTTTGTCATAGAGTAAATCTGCTTGTTCAAAGGTGAGGACATTTTGTTGCTATTGTTTTACCCAAATTGTGTGCCTTTGATTCAGATAGTGACTCTGCATTGTAGTTATTTACAAGGACCTATGTGAACATCCTCTCTCTCTCCTTCTCAAGAGAGAATTTCCTCTATAATATTCCACTGTGGAAGGTGAAACTACCAAAGGCTAGATAATGGCACAAGACCTCATCAGCATATACTGAGGTCTCCTGACATAACCCTCAATGAATTTCCAAATCTCGCAAATTACTTTGTTTGCTTCCAGACAAGTTGCTGACTTGATAGGACTTTTCACCTCTATGTCTATAAGCAAATCAAGAAACAAGGGTTTTTTTACATAATAGGGACAGCTTCTGGCACAGAAGCAGGGGAAGAATGATGTTCAGTTGACAACTCAAACTTCAGCAACAGCACTTCTTATTTTCTTAGGGTGAGACTGCTAGCTTGGCCAATCAGGCATACTAGACTTGCATTCTTCACTTGGTGTTTCTGGTCTTACGTCATCATACGGCTGATTTGAAATTAAGGAAGGTTTTTTTTCTGAGGCCAATGGATCTGTACTTTGCTGGGTTAAACTCCTTGCCTCAGCAGCTGTCAAACTGTGAGGATACCAATGACTTTGTAAATTACATGTTGTAAGGGTAGAAAAGGAAGCTTTTAAAGTTGTCATGCAGTCAGATTTTCTAATAGTATCGTTATCTGGTAGCTTTGTCTTCAAGAAACATTAAGCACCTCAGTAACCCCAGATTTTCCGTTTACCAGATACAGCTGATGTTCTTATCAAAGATCTCTTTTATATTTATAAAAAATCCTGTTTGGTCTGTACCACAATTTTTCCATATATTTAGCGTTGTCGATCCCCTAGGTTTTTCCAGTCACAGCGAGGATCTTTTCAGAAACTAGGCATGTTTCACATCAGTGCATATGAAATCGCTTTTTGTGTTGTCCCTTTGTGGCCCTGTAGATGTAGTTCTCAACCCAGAAAGGTTGCAAACTACTTCTCTGCATGTCTTGCTGCAGTAGTCTGGGTATGCTCTTTTTACCAGGAATAAACAATCTCAGGCAATGAATATGCTGTCACAAGCAGCTTTAGGAATAAAGAGCAAAGTCAGGGAAAGTGCAGAGCTATGAAAGTTCTTTTTGTCTAATGCTCATATTCATGGTTCATAAAAATCTAATTCAGAATGTTAATCCCTCCCTCCCCTCTCCAAAAAAAAGCCCATTCAGACACAGTGCATTTGTGACTTGTGAGCCAGATGCTGACAATATTGGTATTGTCCTGTATCACAGTCCAAGAAAAATCAACTTTTATGAAGAGTTATTTCGTGTACCTAAAATATTACAGTATTTTTGAGAGAGTGGGTGTTTGTAATGTCTTGCTGTATTAGAAAATTACTACAGCAATCTATGTCTTGATGGTTTCCTGTTCACTTTTGACAGATGCAAAGAAAATTAGAGCAATGCATCTGATGCTGAGGTTATGGTAAGACAAACTTCCAAATGATAACGAATTCAAAGTAAGATTCCTGCCATGTTTTTCTTATTTGTTAGCACATTTCTTTCTGAAAGACCAGAGCTCTTTTTATCTGGGGCCTGTGCTAATGCATGCAGTGTCCCTTGCTCAATGAATTTATACCCTAAACAGAGAAGACAGATGAGTGGGAGGGGAAATGAAGGCACAGTAATGGAAGTTCTTGAGCCAAGCTATGCAGTAGCCATTGCTCAAACTGGTCACAACGTCCAATTTGCGTGACTGACCTTTCCTGGGGATATCATCTTTAACTTAAGCCATGTATTTATTTAGGTTAATTCCCTTACCTGGAGATTTTTATTTAATGTAGCTACGGGATTCAGTGATGTGGCTGCAGAAGAGGACCAGAAAGCCTTTATGATGTTTTCTGCTTTCGTGGACAGATCTGGCAGTAGGTGTTGGTAGCTAGGATGTGGGAGAAAGCCAAAGGGTTCCAGGGGGACCAAACATTAAAACAGTTCTCTTTTTTTTTGGTTTTTATTTTTTTCAGAAAAGGATGAACTACAACAACTATCAGATTTATTTTAACAACCAATCCCACTAAATTTTGTAGCAAAATATGAACTGCAAGGTCTAACCTTTTATATACTGCTTAACCATGTTTTCTTACCTATTGCTCCCTAAATAGGAGCCCTGAAAGTCAAGCTTTGGTGCACTGGAATTATTGCTGTTCACTACAAGCAGAGAATAAAATGGGAACATTTCACAAACAGTGATGGCCTATAAAATAGCAAGAAAAAAAATATCTGTAGCTGATTTGGGCCTCATTTTGTTCTTGATCCCAAACTTGTAAAAAAATCTACTATAAAGAGTTTCTCAGATGGGCATGTGGGAACAGCTTTTGTCTCTGAGGGTTTGAGAGAGCATCAGGACATCTGTGCATGTGTGGAGAAGAACATTTCTTCCTCACTTTTGCAAGGAATCACACAAAGTTCTAAAGCTTGAAAGCCATGACAGTCCAGTCTGTGGAAAGATGAGTATTCTGCACCAAATGGAGGGTTTTCTCACCACAAAAGGCATGTCTACATATAGGCTGAAGAGACTGCTGGCCAGTCAGCTCCATACAGTTATAAAACCTGTCTCAAACATGACCAGGTGCTCCCTATTGAAGTTTCAGCAATGTCCTGCAGTAATCCCCAGAGCAGGGGAACTGAAAGGAAGGAGCTTCAGAGGCAGGGTGGTAGCCCAAACTAAGCGAAGAACTGTTTTATTTGACATGTTGCCCAAGGTTCATAATTGAAAGAAAAAGCTTTGACCTGTCAGAAACCCTGGGTGTGGTGGAAAGTGCTTCCTGGGCTGGGGGAAACAGGCGAGCTGCCCTGTTAGCTGCCTCAGGCATGGATGAATAGAACTGCCCTGTTAGCTGCCTCAGGCATGGATGAAAAAATACACAGTTTCTGGCTGAAAAGTGATTATGATGGGAAGTATTTTGGATGGATTCATACTTAATAATTTTCAGGATTACTCAAGTGCTTTTGTTTGAAGGCTTCAGAAAAAATATTCTTAGGGACTGTGGGAATAATCCTATGCAATAAAAGTTGCTGATGCTTTGGGACAAGCAAAATTTTACTCAGAAGATTTCAACTTTCTAAATCCCGTAAGCACAGACTAGCATGGCAGAATCCATTGATGAGGTGACAAGTCATTTGCTGAAATGTGCAAATCCTAGCAAATGAAGACAGTACTACTTGAAAGGCTCTAAAAGTGAGGCATCTTAATATGCTGGCAGTATGCTGCATGGAATACATAGCAGAAGGTAATGACTAATTTAGAGCAAATGTGTGTGCACATGTGTGTGTATTTTCTACTGGACTGAAGTGCAGGCTTTTACATTTATGAACATAAAAATCCCTATCAGATAGGTAGGAAGCAGATGATACTGGTCCTAATACCATGACTGTAACAGTTGTGTGTATTTTTTTGTGCTGAGGTCTTTTCCTTAAGCCAGGGTGTGTGAGCTTTACGCATCCTCCTGATTTCTGGAGGGAAGCATATGTGGCGGGTTTTTTAAATTTTCTTTATGTAATTCATATTGAAACACATGCCCAAAACCTTCCTTAAAAGAGTGAGAGCTTTCCAAAATAGCCTAAAACTGAATCCAGCATGAAGGACTCTCCCCTAAATCTGAGCATTTTGGAAGGGCTGTAGTATTCCTGGACACTTTTTTTGCATGATACTCCTGATAAAACATGCAAGATTTTTTGATACTCCAACAGTATACCACACATCTCACAGAGAAGAACACCTTGTGTGTACAGAGGAAGAAGTCTATGCAAAAAGATTTTGTACAGTCTCCTAGCATGGAGGAATTTTAGTCTGTCCATGCTGTTCACTCTCTCACCTGTTATTTCGTGGTATAATGTTGCTTTCTTTTCACAGCCCAGCCATTTCTCTTTCAGCTGCTTGAATTCAGCCTTTTCCTTTGCTCCTGTGGCCATTACTATGTTCACATTCTGGCTAGTGTGTTGCTTGTTAATGTATGTGCCCAGAGGGCAGGTGACATAGAATCATAGAATGGTGGGGGTTGGACCTTTAGAGATCATGTAGTCCAATGCCTCTGCAGAAGCAGGTCCACCTAGATCAGGTGGCACATGAACACGTCCAGGTGGGTCTTGAAGACCTCCAAGGAAGGAGACTCCACACCCCCCCGGGGCAGCCTGTGCCACTGCTCCCTCACCCTCACAGTGAAATAGTTTTTTCTTATATTTAAATGGAACTTTTTGTGTTCCAGCTTCATCCCATTACCCCTTGTCCTGTTGCTAGATACAACAGAAAAAAGGGATGTCCCAACCTCCTGACACCCATAATTTAGATATTTGTAAATATTAATGAGATCTCCCCTCAGTCTCCTCTTTTCTAGACTAAACAGCCCCAGGTCCCACAGCCTTTCCTCATAAGGAAGATGCTTCAGTCCCCTGATCATCTTGGTGGCCCTGCGCTGGACTCTCCAGAAGTTCCCTGTCCCTCTTGAGCTGAGGAGCCCAGAACTGGACACAGGACTCCAGATGAGACCTCACCAGGGCAGAGTAGAGGGGGAGAAGAACCTCCTCCTCTTCTTGATTCTCAAAGAAGCATATTTAAGAGTTTATAATCTAATCTAGTTTTTTCCAAAATGCTCATCTTTATAATGATCAAGCAGGATTCCTGAAAAAAAATCTGCCACTATTAACTGCTAAGTTACCTGGAGAAGAAATTTTATCAGTGTTTCATCACTATTCCGTAACAGCTTTTCTGCTCCAAACCTGCTCTGTATGTGGTTTTCACCTACAGAAGTAATGAGAAGTAGACAATTATTTACCTGAGCAAATGGCTGCTACCTGTTTTTCTTGCCTTTCCTGCTTCCCACCTGTGGCCATCAGAATAATCTGAAATTGTGTTTATTAGGATTTCTTTCCCCATACACAGTATCTGCTCATGCTAGTTGTCTCATCTATGCTACTTGGGAGAACATAAGGATGTCTTATGTTATGAAGTATCTCTTACAAAAAGGGATGGAAGAAAGTTGTACATGCATACATGTTATTTTTCACCAGGAAGATGAGCCATGCATTTAAGAGCACGTGACTTGTGTCCTCCTCTGACATGCATGTTTTCCATATACAGAATGACCCTGGCTCAGAAAGTACGTCTGTTTAAAACAGTATCATTTATTAGCTGAGCTATGGCTGACAATCTGTTCCCTGATTTGGTCAGATTTTACAGCTTCATTGAACTGTACCCATCTCATGCTGCCGTTGTCTCACTTTGGAGACTATGGGATATGCTTCAGGGTAGCTGTAATAGCGCAGAAGAAACATCATTACAATTTGTAAAAGATATTGTTTTAATCCAGTAGACAATAGCAACATCTTATAAATGGTAACCATCTGATCCAAAGAACAAATCTAAAACATCACATCACTACTGAGAACTCTGAAATGAGAGTCCACTTTAGCACTACTCAGCAGCACTATTTTTCTGGTAAATGGTACAGTGTTGGTAAAGGGAGTGAATATTTATGGAATAGCTTTGTCTTTGAAGTGATCAGTGTAACTCTGATGAGGCTCATGTCTGCAAAAAGAGAATTTAATTAGGGAATTTGAAGATGGTAGCACCCATTGTTATGAACAGTAATGCTTCAGGTGCCTTTATATATGTGCTAATTGGCAATATGGTACAATTTTTTGCTTAGCAAACTGATCCTGAGGGTAATCTCATTGTTTTCTCATTATTTAACAAGGAATTAGAATCCTAAACAAACGTAAAATGCACTGAAAAGTATTTGACCTTGACCAAATTCCAGCTTTTAGTTTCATTTTATTTTTCACTCCTTGTGCAGATTTGATAAACCACAGAAACTAGCCATGAGTTTAGCATCTGCCATAACTCACTATTTGCTATTGTTTGAAAATTTGTCTTGTGTCTTTTTATGCCAGGCTACCCATCAGTCTGTTCCCTTCACTGTATACAGTGTCTGCTGCTTTTAAATTCTGTGACATTCAGAACATTTTAACAGAGTATATTTTACTGAAAAGAAAAAGACAGGTAGTCAACAGTGTCTTGTATTAACTTATTGAAACTCTAGTTACAGTTGGTGAAGCTGCCTGTGTATTAAGTGGTCTCAAATTTCCCCAACTAGGGCAAACGAAGGGAAACGGCTTATCCCTGGGACCTTGAGGGAGTCTCAACTTCTGTTGTTTGTATTTACAGCACATAATTTTCCTGTGCAAAATAATAAAATGCAAAATGAATTCCAGTCTTGCAGTGAGTTTCCCATCTATTATTTATCTGACTGCTTTCTGGCATACTAATAAGCCTTAATTGCCCAGAGAGGCTACACCTGCTATCTCCACTCACATATTCTACCCAGGTGACAAGGGGCTCCATTTAAGGGCAGGTCTGGACACCTTCTCCTTCTTTCTGAGCCCATCTTTCCCTAGTCCTTTCTTCTGCTGCTCTCTCTGCTAAACTTCAGACCTGGCTCACTCCTTGCCATGTCTAGGGCTATGGAAGGACCTGTCTCTCTCTGTTGTGTTCAGGGATTGGGGGGAAATGGGTTTCCTGGTGGGTGAGGTGTGGCTTATGCTGATGTTGCCCTTGGCTTCCCCCTGCACTGAGCAGGCCCTCTTGCTATCTGTTGACACTATAGCCTTGTAGATCAGCATCCTTCATTGTAGTGGGGCAATGGTGAGATGGAGTAAAATTGAAGAGTAACTAAAACCAGTTTGTCTTCTAGAGAGGCTGTTTGGTCACCTAGTGAATATGAGTGTGGATGTGGCCCAGCCTACTGGCTCTTCCCTTGAGCTTTCTGTTAGTAATGTGGACAATTTTACCCTGAGTTTGTATAAAAGTTGTTTTTGGTTCTTGGTGTACAGTGTGTGAAAATTTTAAAAGATAATTCTGAAGGGTGGTCCCTTTGCTTCCATTTGCCGTTCTTTGTAGCCATTCATTTGGAGTGGAAGAGGAGGGAGGGAAGGTCTAGCTGAGGAACTTGGGCACAGAGTGGGAGAATTACTTGCCTTTTGACTGTGCTGAGATCAGCTGAGTGGGTGAATATGGACTGACATAGTTTCTCATCAGAAACATGATGGCATAATAAGTTAGCACAGGCTAGCTAGACTTCAAAATTTTTGAATATGCAAAATGGAAAGTGGGGATATGAATCTGGGATCGTGTTTGAACTGCATGCTCCTTTTCGTTTAAACTGAACTTTGAACCCTGTTTCAAGCTACCTAAAGACTGTATTTTGCATTATAGATGTATATAGAAGCATGTTGTTTTCCTGAGTAAAAATGAAGTTAACCTCACCAGAGCATCCCCTTTGAGAAACCTCCATGACACTCTCGCATCTTTGCTTACTGCCTAATGCACCTTCAAATTACTAATGGCTGGGGATCTTTCTGGATTCAGATGAGTACAGACTGCTAGACATACGTTATTGTCTTATTTCTAGCTTATTGCTGCTTCTGTTGTTTCCTTTCCTTGGGGTTTTTTTTCTTACATAGACTTTTTAACTTAAATTTTCTTTCACCTGGATTCTCAAGGCCTTTGATTTATATTTGCTTTTTACTTTAGGTGTATCAAAAAAGCTCTAAGACCTATTTGGCTCTAATAATAGTACAAATTTAAACATGGGTAAGGAACAGAATTGTTTGAAACTAAGCCATCTGATATTAAGGATTTCAGTTACTAATAGCTGTGTATTGTAAAGAAAACCCAACTTATTAGCTGCATTTCGTTACTGTATCTTAAAAGAAGAGAATCAGCAATAGCTTACGTGCTTACTGGGTGACATTACATGTTAAGCAGGAGAGAAGGTTATGGTTTGCTTCAAAATGATTCTTAGGAGGTGACTTTGAAACACAGTTTAAAGGGTAATTGCTTTTCCATCATAAAATTTTTAAAGGAGAGTGATTTTTTCCAGGTGTTTGATAAACACTTAGCTAAAGAATATATCTAAAGTCAAATGCTGAAGGAAAACCTATGTTTGGAAAATAACAATTGCAAAGAGAGGGGAGGGGGAAAAAACCCAGCTACACCAGTGGCATGGCACCTCACCCAGAAAGAATGTAAGGGACTGTGATCAAAAGAATCATAGGGGTCCAGCCTTCACCTATTGCTGACTGCATCCAGAGGGAAGCTGAGGTCCAACAGCAACCACTTTAAATGTTATGGCTGAGGTATCAATGGATTAGTTTATTTTTTTTCTTCCTTTGACATTGTTCACAAAAATAATTTCCAATTGCAAAATGCTTGCCCTTTCCACCAGAAAAAAAGCCAAATCCCAAATATACTTTTTTATAAGGACATATTTTTAAATGCTTTCTCTGTAATGTGCTTTAAACAACACTTCAGAGGGAGCAATAGCATTCCTATGTCATGATTGTTTTAAGTATGGGAGGAATGATGATGCTTTCATAATGGCAGAGTTGTTCAACTTCTATTCCAATGACTAGTTTGGTTGTGGGACTGGCTTTTTTTGTTTGTTTTTTTCTTTCCAATAATGGTTTTGGGTTTTCTCCCGTCTTCAAAAAATAAAATAATCCATATTATGTATGTGCTACCTCTGGATTTACAACCACATGTATCTGCAGTCTCTAAAACTTTGGGAGGGTTAACACTGAATGAATGGACACCAAACTTCTTCACAGAAAGATGTGTGAAAAAGGTGTGGGGATTTTTGTATAAAGGAAAACTGGATCCTGTGCCTGTGTGATAAAATTGATTTTTTTTTTTCCAGTGTGCCTTCCTAAACCTTAATTTTTCTCCCACAAGTTTTATTGCTGTTTTTAGCAATAAAATGAAACTCTGTGTGAGGCAGTGAAGGGCACAACTAAGACACATGGAAATCTTTTTCTCTTTTCAATATTTGCATCCTCAAGCTTTACTACTTGTGACGGGCACTTTCTGCACTTAGTATGAAAGTGTCCCCTGATGAATACTCATGCCAGCCCTTTGCACTGCTCCTCTTCCTCTTGAATCCCCCAAATAGGGTTTCAGTGGGGCTCAGATGTGGGCCTCAACTTCCCATCCATTACTTAAATCCTGTTAGGGCCACTCCAGCATGAGAGTGAGAGCCTATGGACCAAAAAGTGTTGAGCGGGAAGGGATTTCAAGGCTGCATTTGTGTATTACAAAACACTTTCCAGAACTGGTAGGAGCTGATGCTCTGAAGTATAATTGTTTTTTCATCTTGAATTGGAAGTAAAATGTAGATATCTCATATTTTTTCTTTGTGATACATGGCAATAAAAGAGACTGTGCCTTGTATGCTGCTGCTTATTATTATTACAGTAACATTAATACAAAAAGTTTTAAAGGGGATTTCCATGACTTTAATGCTAGAATGTATTCTACCAGCAGCAGTTCCCTCTCTATTACACTTGTGTGAATACAGAATACTGCCTAAATGCCTACAGGTAGCCTGTGTGTGTTTATCAGTGTTGATAATAAACTTTTCGTCTGCCTAAATAAAAAATAGAATAAGAATGTGATTTAGGCAATGGAGGTAGCATTTTACTTAGGCAATGTTGGTAGCAGGGGAAGAGAAACACATTTCCCTGATCTGTCTTGTTTTACGCAAAGCCCATGGGGAAGGTACCAGACCATAATTTACTGCGCAAGAATATATGGTCATTAAGGCCTGGAGAAAACTGTCCAAAGTGAAATAGGTTGATTAGAATGGAGAAAAGCAGAGGATGAAGATGAATAGACCTACCAGCATGCAAGGAAATTGTTGTTGGAAAAATAGTTCCTAGAGTAGCAGTTCCTCCTCTCTTTCTCTGCTCTGCTTCCAGCACAGCGTAACGAGATGCAACAATACAATTGCTGTGTCCTCTGTGCATGGATTTAGAGATGCCTGTGCCCTGCTGATCTGCTGAAAAACAGATTAGTGCAAGCATTTATTAATAGAGACTGCCAGCATTTATGTGCAGCAAGTGTACACTGCTCTGCAACTTGTATTTGCTAAGACATATTTAGGACTCTGGGGGAGTTTTACTCTTGATGTCTTGGCAGCATAAGGAGACCATTTTCAGCTTCATCCTATTCTTATGAAATAAGAGCCATCTATTGTAAGTGGCTTTACAGCTAAGCACTACACTGGGAATTTAAAAAATCCCACTTTATTTTCCACAAGACAGATGTCCTGCTTTTTTCTTTTGGCCTGGGCCTCAGAAAACGGCAGGAAAATAGCTATAATCCAGTTTCCATGTAGTATCTTCTTGCTTCTTACAGAGTTTAGATAATTTCACCGGTTCTTCTCCCAATTCTTATCTATGCCAACAGCTATCATGTAGCTTGTGGTATCCAGTTACTCTGTGGTCCTGTATTTCAAGAAATTTCTTCATGTTGCTTTTGGTAAATGCAAGCTATTTCAGTTTCCCTGCTTCTAACTGTCACCCTCTAAACCCAAGCAGTGCTACAGCACTATGGCTGGGATGCATAGTCTTGTCTCCAGTAGTCTTTAAAAGGATACAGTGATGTGAGGACTCCTGCATCTGAGCTGCAATATGTTCCAAGAGAGTGGTTGGGATAGAAGACACTAGTGTGACGCTTGGGAACCTCTTTAGTGAGAAGGCTCGAGTAAGACAGGGAGATTTTCTGTCTTCTCTTGAAATTGTTCTGTAAGTAGCTGGATTGACTGGGCCAGGGAAAGGAAATCATTCTCTCTAATCTCTGCTTGAGGGCTTCAGTTAGAGTGCAAAGGGTCCTTTCTCAAATGATTTCTTATGTTTGTTTGTATCTCTTACTGTAATTGGATATTGGAAATTACATGTAAGTGGTGATTATTTTTTTTTGCCTCTTTAATAGCATTTACCTCTGGGTTGTTTGGTTACTGTTTTTTTATGACTCAAAATTGGTTTTAAAGTTTTCTCTTTCCTCCTAATAGCATTACAAAGATTTCAGTTCTTTTATTATGGTATTTCTCTCTAATTTAGAAGAGAAACTGTAACAGCAGGATTGTCCAAAATGACTAGCTTTCCAAAGTTTCAAGACATAGCTTGTCCCATTACCAGCAGGTATGTGTAGGTGGATATCCAATGATGAATATTTTAAATCTGAGTAGTGTGAAGGGATGGCAAATCTAGGGGTTGGGAAAAGATGCAGTGGGTGATTCCTGGATGCAGAAGCTGTTTTAAATGGGTTTTTTTGCCAAGAAATTTCTATTGTTTGTAGTGAACTAAAGACAAAGAAACCTTATTTTCTAGATATTATACTGAGTGGGTTTCACCTGACGCAGTGCTCTGTCATGAACTCATCAAGCAATTGATTCCTTGGAGCCCCATCAGGAGAAAGCCAGGATACCAAACTGCTGGAAACCATCTATGCCTTGCAAAAGAGAAGCAGTCCAATGGATTGTGTGACATGGCAGATCTTGAAAGCACAGCACATCAAGAAAGGAAGGAGTGCCATAACTGTGAGGAGATTTGGCTGTTATTTTTAGAGTTGCTTGACTGACAGATCACCATGCAACAGTGATGTGTGTGGGGAGAGCTAGTGAAATAGTGCTCGAGATGGTTATAGTCTGATGTAACTCCAGTGTGATGACAATTCCCTGGCTCTTAGTAGTGTTTTATCCCTGACATGCAATGTTCTACATGTCAGCTTTCTTTTGTTTTCCATGGCTTGTTTCTGTTTGCTTTCTACACCAGACAACAGTAAGCAAATGAAAAGGATCTTTTTATGAGATAATGAATGCCTTTTGTATTTTTGCATATTCTGCTTTGGGTATAGGAGGATTGCAGTATATGGCTGGGCCTGTGGTTTGTGAAATTGGTATCCACAAATAAAAGGGCACCTAATTTAAAACAAAGTGAGACCCCATTCCTTTCCACTGGCAAAATGAAACAGCTACTTAGCATGGGACTTGTGGTGGGTGGGTTGCTGGGTAGAAATCACTTGTTTTCTTAGTCCCAGTTTCCAAGTCAATCCTGACACATTTAGAAAATGTGAAATATGTCCAAAGGAAGACCTTGGGAAATGTACCTTTTCCTGTACAGGCTTTGCTGACTTTGACAGGCTTAGTCTCCTCTCTACATGGTCACTATATAGCTTGCTGTGTAAAGGTAAAATAGCTTAAACAGTTTTCTTCCAAGAGCTTTCTAGGGCTGCTTTGAGATTGAGCCCTACCCTTGTTTTGATGCCTTAAGAAATATCTAGATCTTTCACTGTCATTCTGCAAAAGGATGAATTTTATGCCCTGTGACAACACAGCTGCATGTTATTGCATTATATTGGTTGGTTTATGCTTTCCAGAGAGCCCATCCCTTTTCAAGGGTTTAAATCCAAGAGGAAATCCAACTAATATCAAATAACATTACATATAAACAGAATAAAATTATTTATATATATGTACACTCTATATAGGAATAATAAATAGTAAATATAAAAGTCATAGTTATTATGCGAGTCCTACATTAAGGAGTTGCAAGAGGAAGAAAATGCATAAAATACAGTCTATAACAGTGAAATGAAACTAATATTATAAAAGAAAGATGACAGGCTTGTTTTTAATTAAAATAACACCTGTTGGATTAAGTTTCAAAGAAGTGATTAAAGAAAATACTGAGCACCAAATAAGGCACACAGTAAGTGTTTAGTAGATCAAAACATTTAAAAATGTTTCAGAGATGTATGAGATGAAAAAGGAAAAAAAAAATCAGGGATTATGTTGGGATTATACTGAAACTTGACTAAAGGACCAACACTCCTGAACAAATAACATTACATTAAACTAATTAGTTCAGAATATGAAATTGTTAAAGTTTGCTATCTCAGCTGTGTCTTTAAACTGGAAAAGGGATTAATCCATATTGTAAAAATAGTTCAGAGGGCAGAAGCTATAAAATACTGCTGAAGGTTGGAAAAACAAAAACAAAATCCACACGAAATGGAGTCTCAGGTCTCAGTCTGTGGAAGCTGTAGGCGAATGTAGAGCTCTTTGTGTGAGTCCATTCACTGGACTCCGGTGCACCACTGCTATCAGCAAGGCGTATGTGAATTCTTTGGGATGTACCCTAAATCCAAGACATTTTGTCTGCAGCTTATGATCGAGGAGTTCAACTGAAGTTAAAAACATTACAGACAACAGATTTAATTTAAATCAGAGGGCATTCTTCCCTGCTGCTATAGTCCTGGAAACAAGTAATTTGTTTTTATTCTTTTAAATTTCCTCTAAAGACTTCTGCACGGTAAAACTTTCTTATTTAGTAAAGATGTCTAGCATTCAGTTCTGATGGCTTTCAAGCCCCATTTAAATCAATAGGGACTGTGAATGCCAGAAATTCATAAGGAGAGGACTCAGGCACACTGAAACTTGTGGAGGATGTTCTGGCTGACTGCTGGCTCCTCTTGCTGGTGAAAGATGCTGAGGCAGGCAGCCAGCTGCTCTCCCCAGGAGGGAGTTAGTCCTTGGATCTAAGTTTGGGAATGGCTGTCTTAAATAATTTCATTCAAATATAGTGCCTTTTATGTTCTTTCCAATTCTCTGTCCCTCTCACAATTACCATTTCACATGGGAAGCATGTTATCCTTTCTTTTTGTTCGTCTCCTTTTCTTTTATTGAGATGGGCTGTCAGTGTTTTACTCCCATAGTATGACATACTCAAGCACACATGTATACATCCACATCATATGGCAGAGTGAGGTAGCAAGAAATACATTTGATCCTAAGCTTCTAGAGTTTGCACAGCAAATACCAAATAAGACTGTACTGCATGTAAGTAAGCATAACTTGTGTATGCAGATAACATTTAGATAAACTTCTGGCCATTAAAATGCATTCTACCTGTTTGGTTTCTTTGTAAGTATACTATAAGAGACATTGGGTAGATTATCTGTGTACTTGATAAACAAAAGCATTTTTGACAAAGTGTACGTGGCAATTATCTTTCCTAAGTCATTTTCTAGCTGGCTGATGGGAGTTGTTTGATATACTGTTTATCATAGCTTCAGAGCTGATTTGAAAAAGTCAAAGCACTGCACTACAGACACTAAACTCGACCAAACAGAAGGTAGAGAATGATGAGCTATAATCCATGAGTAAACAAAGGCAAATTAAATTTGACATTAAGTTTTGTAGATGAGATGTAATTGTGTTCTAGAACGCTAAGAAAGCCATGAAATATTGTATTATCCCACCTGTACAGTAAAGAACAAATGTTATTTCATCTGTCTTGATAACACTATTTCCTGCTTTGTTAACTGAAAGCTGCAACTTTGGTACAGTAGGAAAATCATCATGTCTGATTAACAGGAAAATGGGAATAAATTGTTTGTATGTGGTTTTTTTTCCTTGGTGAAATACATAGAGCCACCAAATGACAAACAGACTTGGTGAAGTTGTTTACTGAGGAAAAGCAATGCATGAAGCACGAAGCCACAGAGCTCATCACAAAACAGAAGGAGAATACTACTGTTTTGGAAAGAGCATTCACTTCTAGAATAGACAGGATTATGTTGTCTTCTTCTAAACATAGACAAAAGGTGAAGAGATCACACAATATTTTTTTTTCACACCGGAATGTTTGTTTGCATGTGTTTAGGAGCTGATTCTCCTAACAACACATAGCATCTGAAGGAATTGCAGAGGAGTAGTGCAGAGCTCATCACTTTGAGGTCAGGAAGGTGAAAGCATGCCAAAAACTTTGCCGGGAGGCTTGAAAATTTTTGTGGTTTCCTCTGTTTACCTTAGCAGTGATAGAAGGTTTAGACAATTATCCAAAAACCTCAAATAGTGTCTCGTTTGGAAATATTACATCTCCTTTCCAGTTTTGTCACCGGGAGCTCAATATTTTGAGCATTTTCATTCAAATGTTGCTATAATCTGGTCTGATATAATTAGGAGTAAAAGGATGATGGCTGAAGTGATTCAGTTAGAAATTATCAGGAGATTGTGGAGAGAGGAGGGAAACTGTCATGCCTTCATTTACAGCTTAGTCTAGGACTGTGTAGTTTCTGTGGCTGCTGATTCATCGCAGCTTGGAAGGGCATGCATTTTTGAAGATTTGCCATATGTTTTCAAGGGAATTGGTAAACAATTTGCCCCTTTTTGGCTGCATGCTGGCATTGGAGCACTATAGCACAAATCCTTAATTCTCACATACTCAGTAGATATTATTTTTGTACTTCAAAGGCGCCCCTGCTTTTTAATCTCAGTTCAGTGGTGTGAAGTGAAAGTGTTCATAATGCCTCTTTTCTCATTGCCAACTGTTTCACTTTATGGCACTTCAATTCTGTTACACCTTCTTTTTGTTCCCTTTCTATTTATTTTTGTTTTCCTTAGCCTTCTCTCTATTACTTCCTGTATGTGTTTGGATTTTGGGTTTTTTTTTTCCTCTTTGAACTCAGTTTTCTAGGTTTGTCTTGCCAATGCAGTGTGGGGTAGTTATTTAAGTTGTTCTCTAGAATCAGTATTGAGACTTAGCTTTCTCTTATTTGTCTGTGGGAGGCAAACAGAAGAGGGAAATCCATTAAGAGGTGAGGTATTTCTGCTGAGAGGGAAACCCTAGGCTCACAATAGACAATATACCTGTGTTAAAATGAGCTGTGGCTAGGATACAGGCCAAAGTGCAGAGCATGAAGAGCACAAGAACAGCTTGCATACACAGGGTATAGGTTTGGGCCTAAGAACAGGAGAGATGCAGGGGAAGAAGGTGTCTTTTGGAGCTAGTTTGCTATGCTTTCCATGTAGCTGCCCAAATATACTGATGTGATACCCTGCAAATTAAACGTTCTGAGTCAGAGGAGGACAGATGAGCTTCTGTGTGTGTGAATGTAACACTGACATATCAGGCCCCTCAGAAAACGAGGGAGAGAAATTGAAATGATATGAGGTTAGGGTAATGTCTGCCTGCACTATCAGTGAGTGTGGCCCAGTGGATTTAGTCTGAAATAGCTGGTGCTGAGGACCTGGTGCTCAGGCAAACGTGCTTGAACTAGCTGTACCCTCACCCAGTGCTAGGGATGCCTGTTGGTCCCAAAATGCTTGAGGTGTGCTCCTGGGATTCATTTTCCACCTTACTGCTTGTGGTCTTTGCATGGAGGCCACTCCACAACTGCTTCAAAGTGTACTCCTGATGCACACTAAAATGCTAATGAAGTCGTACTTCAAATGTTCCCATTTAAAATTCACATTTTTTTCTCAGAAGTCACAAATTTTAATGTGTCATAGTGGACTAAATTGTGGTCATAGACTTCTACTATGATAACCTGAACTGCTGATGTATTATTTTCTTGACTCAATCACAGAAAAGAGGGGAGAGGTAATAAAATACTACTGATGTTGAAAGCCTCGGAATGAATTTTCTCTGGTGCCTGTGAGGCAGCATGGGACGGTACTGGGCTGCCTGTGATGATGTAGTATAAGTTACAAAGGCAGCACCTATGCTGGGGCTGCGGTGCAAATTACACTTTGCAATAAATGATGCTATACACGCTATATGATGTACTAGCGACTCATTTTTCAGTCGGCTGTTCCCACGCTGTCTGTTTTACCTCGGTTGTTAATTTAATCCCGGCAGTAAATTGCCTCACTTCTCTTAAATCTCCCTGTCTCGCCAGCCGAGAGCGGGGGTACTTGGCCGGGTGTGTGGGAGGACGCCGCGGACGCTTACTCGGCCGGTGACTAATGGAGGTGGGTAGCGGTCCTCGGGGCTGGGCAAGCCGCGGAGGGCGACCAGGGGGCGGCGAGGGCCGGGGAGGCAGCAGCTCCGCGCCGGCCGCACGCCCGCGGGGGGCGGGAGGAGGCGGCGGCAGCCGATGCGCCGCTGGCAGCCCGGGTGTACGATCACTAGTGGGAGCTGGAGAGGGCGAGAGGAGGGGAAAAAAACCCCAAACCCAGACCACCCCAAACCCAAGTAGAGAGGCTTCGAGCCGGGCGGGAAGGAGGGGTGTGTGTGCGCGTGTGTGTGCGGGCGGCGAGGCAGCCCCGCGGAGCTCGGCAGCCGCCGCAGTCGGTAAGGACGCCTGGGCCGGGCGGGGAGCGGTTGTCGCGGAGCGGGATGCTGCTGCTGCTGGGGCGGGGTGGCTGCTGGCCGGGCACCTGCGGGGTCGGGGCGGGCTGCGGTGCCCGGGCGGCGGCCCGGCCTGCCAGCTCCGAAGCAGCCTCGGGTGGCCACGGCTTCGTGCCCGTCGAGGCGAGGGAGGCGGCCCGAAAGCCCCTCGCCCGGACCCGCGGCTCTGCGTGCCCCGGCTGGGCGCCGGGCCGGCTCCGCCGTGGGCCAGCTCCCATCCCGTCCGCGAGTTGGGCTGAGCGTTTGCTGTGGGCTGTTGCTAAACTTTGCGCAGCGCCGAGAGCTGCGGGACGGGGTGGCACTTGCCCCAGCTGGGAGGCCGGTCGGAAGTCTTCGGACGCACGGAGCGCGTTGATACGCTCTCGTTACGTGCCCGCCAGAAGCTGGCGATTAGTCTTCCTCGCTCTGAAAAAGAGCTTTTAAACCAAAAGTTCAGCGCGTCTTGTTTTGTAACCGAAGATGAGGGAGAACTCTGTGAATCTTTGGGAAAGCGGTAATCTCTCGCAGGCTGGTATCGTATTGTTGAGCAATGGGCTTTGTCGCTTGTGATGGACTGACCTGAACTCTTGAGTTTCCAGTCGAATCACAGCACTTTTTTTTCTTTTTTTTTTTTTTTTTCCCCTTATGGTGTCCTTTTTTTTTGGGGGGGGGGGGGGGGGGGGGCTGGTTTTTTTTGTTTTGTTTTTTTTTTTTTTTTGTGATGCTGTTCAGAAACATAGTGTTTGGCTACGTGCTATAAGAACCTGATGAATGTGAATTACAGAAAGCTCCACTTGTTTAGGAGGCTCTTGCGGATAAAACCAGAGGTCTGTCTAGCATCCTGGGTCTTGACAGTGCAAAAAGTGGTGCCTGGGGAAATGGTGTAAAAATAAGGCAGGCATGTAAGAGTAATTCTCCAGAAGGCTTTCAACATGCAGTCGTTTGCATCTTGGATGCTTCCTAAGGGAAAGCTGTTGCCTTTATAGCCCTTGCTGATATTTCCCTTCCATGAACAGCTCTGATTACTTCTTGATGCTATGTAAACTTTTAGCATCTCTAACATGCTGTGGCAAGGAATTTCATAGCTTTAACTTTATATGTGTCAAACACCACACCCTTTTCTTTTGAACTTTTGTTTGATAGCACCTATAGCTTTGCTATGTTTGATAGCGTAGCAATAGTGCAGAATTGGTCCCAGTTCCTCACCATCCCATTCATGCTTTCACAAATGAATGTTTTCTCTGTTGTCTCTTTTTCAGGCAGAAGTGCCCTCTTCTGCTTTGTTTAAAGTTTACGTTAAAAGAAGGTACAGCCATTGTTATTTTCTGATAACAGATCATTTTGAACAACAAGCATCTTAAAGTTAGGATGTTAAAAGCTCTGTGAGTAACTCCTGGAGGCAGTGTGCCTTAATTTGATACAGTGGCTACCATGTGATTGCACATGGAGGAAAAAATCACCTCTGTCTGTCAGCTAGCGAGAATCTTAGGGCATCACTTGCTCCTGCTTGCTGTTCCTGGCAAAGGCTATGTGCACAGGGAATAGTTTTCTTTCAGAGGTTCTTAAAAGCAACCCAAAACCTCAAACCGTCATTTTGCTATTAGAGCGATACGATGAGTTCATAATCCACTTGTAAATAGATTCTCTGGTTCATGTGTTGAAATTTGCATTGTTATGAAACAGTTCTAGAGTTATTTCAAAACAAGGAATCTTTCACAGTAAATACAACCTAAGGGCCTTGACTGTCTTCCCACACCCTACTACCCAGCTTGGCTTAAGCAGAGCTGCTGTTGACTGACACTTGTGCAATCAGGAGAAAGAAAACTCTGGGGTAGTTGTATGCATGCTTATCTATATTTGTGTGGTTTTGTGCATTCTTGACCTAACAGTCCTTCCTATGGGTCAGCGTACTGAATGGTCTGACTGCAAGTTAGCACTCAAGTATGTGCTTAATTTTAAAGATGCGAACGGGTCCATTTTAATTAGTGCACTTGTGTAATTAAAGTGATGCATGTGCCTGGAGTCTTTGCTGCAGTGAGGCTAGAGGACTCATTGCTTTGCAGAATGAAGTTCTCAGGTCTTGAAACTCTCTTTTAAAGAGCTTTGGTTGGTAACGATGTAAACTGACAGATTCACAAAAGCTGTTCCCAGCATCTCATCTTTCTTGCCTGTTTCTGTCATTCTTCTCTGTGTATTGTTTCCTAGAAAACAAGTGCTTCAATACATAAGACATAATATCTGTTGCCAGGTGCAAGGAAACAATGAGAGGAAGTCTGATGTTCAGGTGGGAAATAATGTGTTACTACTCCCAAGAAATAAGAGGTATTTTTTCTTTTCTAGATGAATGTTTATGAGCTGCTCTGTTTCTTAACTACTGATAGCTTGCTGTTGACTACAAAGCACTTACCTAGACTGGAAATCCTGTGGGGAGGATATTGCTTTGCTTTATCTTATGAATGCAATACCTGAAGCTATGTGCTGGGGGGAGTGAAGGAGTGTCTCTGAGTCCACTCTAAACACTGCTGCTAACAAGAAGTATTGCAAGAAGTTTACAGCCTTCACATAGGATACGGGCTAAGCCAGAAAAGTCTCTAAAAACTTGTAACAGGTATTGTCTGCTGACTTTAGGGTAGTTGCAAGGACAGAATAGCATATAAAGAAATGTAGTTATAATGGTTGTCTTTATTCTACTTAAGAAATAGGTGAGTATTTGTAGACGTATGAGTATCTGATTTATACATGCCAAAATATTCTAGATCATTATGCTGTAAGTAGTACAAATATTGAACAGAAACAAGGTGGTATTCTGTAAAATATATCTTAGAATTTGGATTTTTGTTCCTTTTCAGATGATAAAAGCTCCTGTTTTCAAGTTGTCTTGGGTGAACTGAAAATGTTGCCTCTGATAGGCAAAATTTGAAGGAAGCTGATTAGAAGTTGAGGAAGTTTGGCCTAGACTTTGTATGTGTCATATCGGTTTCTTCACTAGCACACATTTCAGACTGGGATGGCTTCTGATAAGCACTTTCCTATTGCTGTTTTGTATCTGTTTGAGGTATCAAAAATGTAACAAGGATTATATAGTAGAATCCATGAATGGTTTAGATTGGAAGGAACCTTAAAGATCATCTAGTGCCACCCCCCTTGCCACAGGCAGAGTAATCTTCCACTAGACCATTCTGCTCAAAGCCTCATCCATCCAGGCCTTGAACACTGACAGGGATGGGGCAGCCGCAGCGTCTCTGGGCAACCTGACACAAGCAGGGCGTCACCACCTTCCCCGTGAAAAACTTCTTCCTAATATCCAATCTGTATCTTTCCTCTTTCAGTTTAACGCCATTATCCCTTGTCCTATTGCTATATGCCTTTGTAAAAAGCCCCTCTTTAGCTTTCTTGTAGGTCCTCTCTAAATACTGGAAAGTTGCTAGAAGGTCTGCCCAGAGCCTTCTCTTCTCCAGATTGAACAACCCCAATCCATGCTCCAGCCCTCTGATCATTTTTGTGGCCCTCGTCTGGACTCACTCCAACAGGTCCGTGTCACTCTTATATTGGGGGCCCCAGATCTAGACACAGTGCTCCAAGTGATGTCTCATGAGAGCGGTGTGGAGGGGCTGGCTGCAAGGTTTGATAACTTTTTCAAAAAGCCTGCAAACTGTAACATTTGCATGATACCTATGAGTCATGCTTTACATCGACAACCTGGTTCTTTTGAGTGCACGAAAGGAAGAAAGATTTATCTATTACAGCTTACATAAGAGCTGGACTTTTTTGTAGTAAGGAAATTGTTTTCAAGTAACTAAAATACTTTATATTGTTTTCAGGTAACTAAAATACTTTATAAAGTAGTGTTTGATAACATTATACCAGCTTTTTCATGCATTGCATTACTGAGTTTACTTCTCTCTGCTTAAAACGTCAACACCTCATCAAGTTGTAAAGGAATTCCTGTGTGATCAATTATTCTTTATTATCAGTTCACGCTGTGCTGTGTGCGCACACCCAGGTGTGAGTGCTTACACAGTGCACTCACAGAGGTGTGTGTATCTATATGTCTCTGGTGTACAGGCAACATGTTTTAATTGCTCTCATACACAGAATATTTGCAGGATTTTGATAAGCAAAACCCCCAAAACCCTCTTTTCTTAGGTGTGGCATCTCAAGGCTGAAGTCCCTGCTAGCCAAGCATGTGTCCCTGCTTCAGCTTTTCCCTTCACAGGATCACTAATGGGATGCTGTATTCTCAACCCAGCTCCCTGCTTTTCTGCCACTTGTCAGAGTTGATATCTTTTAGGCCTTCAGACCAATGTCAGATTTGGTTATAATTGGCCAATAGACTCAAAACTTTTTAGAGAGGGTCTGGCAGATGTATTTATCTGCAGATAAGCATGTCTAAACATTTCCTTGGGAAAGTAGGGTGAGGAAGTTATTTTCTGTTTGAGTCTGGATGTGAAGCAAGTCCTCATCTGGCAGTGCAGTCACCATCTGGGAAGGCATTTGCATGGAAGTTGAGCACAGTATCATTGGTATTTGGAGTCATCTGTAGCAGCTTGCAACACTGCAGATAGAGGTCCACAGAGTTTGAGGAAAAGGGCACAAATCACTGAATGTAATGAAGAGACAGGGTAGTGGTGTGGGTGTGGAGAGAATATCCATGAGAGTAAGTTCCCCCTTTACATGTTCCTGAAAGTCTCTCCAGCAGTGAGTGAACTGTAGTAGGAAGGCATCTGCATGTACACAGGCCTTTGAAATTTTCTTGCCCTGAAACTGAATGTGTTGCACATTGAAAATTAATTCAGTTAATTAAATTCAATTAATAAAGTCAAAACACGTTGCTACAAACTGCTAGACTTTGGTGTCATTAAGCCAAAGACTAGTTTCACAGACTGGGATGAATAAAAGCACGTATTTAAAATGTTCATTCTTTAAAACTACCGCTTATTTCCTGACACATATGTAACTGCTGCCGTTTTTCTGAAACAAAAGCAAATATTTTTGAGTGTTCAGAAAAAATTTACTGTTAAAGTCTAAAATACAAAATGGATTGCCTGTAAGAACTGTTTATAAAGCAGCCACTTAAAAGTTTTTAAAAGGTTAACTTTTTGAAGACTTGTTCCCTGAAGCTACAAACGTATTTCCTCATGCATAACTTCACCGAGGAATACTTACGTGAATAAAATTATGCACTTGCAGGTTTATAGAATCAAGACTGTAATTAGCTCCAAGTTAATTCCTCCCTTTCCTAATTAAAGACACACAGGTCAATTAAGGATCAAATGAGACATTACCTTTGTGATTATCTTCCTTGGCAGAAATAGCTGTTCTGATAAAGGTTTCATTTTCAGTATAATCTGACCTTTTGTCCAACTTGCTTTAATTTATCCTTACCAATTTTGGCCAAGGAAAGAGTTGTATTTAAAACAGCCTATGAAACAGTGAAATGCTGAAGTACATGTTTTGGGTGCATGCTTGTATTAGGGAGGAAAAAAACCCCATGGTGTGTGAAACAGGAGATTTCTTTGACTTGGATTGATAATGTGTGTATAAACATTGTTTGGCTAGTTTGTTTTTATCTCTCTTAAGTACACAAACTCAGCTTTCTTAGTAACCAAATCCTTAAATACAGTTTTCTTCATGTGTTTACCAGTTTCTCTCTTCCCTATTAGAAGTGATGATGCAATGACATCCACAAGTATGCATATAGAATACAGTGTGGAGGGTACAGGTATATACAGCTTATATACGGGCTACATCTTTGCTAGTTAGGTTTGCTTCATAGACTGTTGATTCTATGCCCTGGAGGCATGTGAGAAGATTTGGACACGGCAAAAGGATTCTTGCTTCTATGCCAAATGTATTGCAAAGTCAGGACAGTGTAATGGAGATAAGGTTAATTAGCTATTTGCATTTGCTACTGAAGTTGGATGTGAGGGATTTTTTTCCCAACAGGGAACTTTTCTTCAGGCATAACTATCCGGTAGAGTTTGTTAACATGAATATAGAAATACTTTTGTAGCCTGCAGAAATATAATTGTGTGTAAGCATCATAGACTTCTCTTATTCATAGGCAAGTCTTGCAGGTTCTTGTCCTACTGGAGAATTGACATGGAGAAACCCTTTGAGCTGAGCAGGGTTCTTGTTGCTTCAAGGAGATGGCACAGGATTGGTCCATGACATCTCTGCATCTGTTTCTGTCCAGGGGAGTGGAGAGACACAAGTACCCCTTACAAAGTCTTTTGAGACCCTGGGTCAAGAATGAGGTTGAGTGCAAGCTGCTGCTGTTGATGGACAGAATAAGCCTTCCATTACTCAGACGACTGTTAATGCTTTCATCTTTAAAAATATCATGTATTGTCGTTTCTCTTTAGTCACGAGTGTTCCTAGGCAGGCATTTAGGGCTACTACATCCAGCACCTTGCAACTATTGTGCATATAAAACTAGGAATCTGTGTTGTCTTCATGAATTAAAAAACTAGTACAGTTTCCGTCTGGGAGATGGTAAGAAGTGCTTTGTCTTTAAGATTGATGATGTGATTTCTGTGTTCAAACTACAGTCCACCTAGCTTTGTAGTTTTCATGGGACACCAATTGTTGTCACATGAAGTGAACTTCTTATGGCAGGAAACTTTCTTCCCACAGGTATTAATCTCCTTTTTCAAGTTTCCTTGGCACAGATAGAATTTTTTTCCTATAGCGAAAGAGCAAACTAATTTTCCTCTAGAATTTTGCCATTAATTGGAAATAGATGGTAAACTTTGGGAGTTTTATTTAGGGATTAATTCTAATTAGACAGAGCATGTGAGTCACGCTTGCCAGTGGTACATAAGCAGCAATAGTATCACATAGATGCATATTTGTCTTTTATGGAAGGAACTTTTTTCCCTCACAGCCATTCGAGCAGCAGGCAGATCCCTATTTCTGCATATGAGGAAGAGTACACTTTTAATTTGAAGCTAATTAATTTTTCTCTGATAACCACATATCTCAATAGTTTAGGCTTGTCTTTCCTTTGTAGTCCTTCTGCAAGCAAGCCAGAACTACAGGAAAACCCCAACCCAAAATAAGTGTTTGCAATGGGGATTACACAGCATCGTTAGGCTGTTTGGTATTATAGGGATGTTGCTGATAGAGGGCCTGCAGAAATCAGTAGTTTATTTCAATTAAAAAGGAAATACAATAAAGATAACCTTTATAAATCTTTTACTCAGAAATCCATTAGTGGGGAGTAATCAAGCTTCTCTAACTGAAATGTGACATTTCTGAGGGCTGCTTTGTTTTGAATGAAACTTGCTCACCTGACAAGAACTGATGCGACCTGAATGACACACACACACACACACACACACATACATTGTCTTTTGATCTTTTGGAATTTTCTTATGGCTTGCTGGTTTTACCATTTCTTGAAAGTTACTGGTTATTTGAGGATTAGCATTTTAATTTTAAAATAAACAACAACAAAGCCAAAGGAACACAACATATAGTTTCTAATCCTCACGTTTGTAAACTTTATTCTTACATTTTGAGGCTTGAATCTTGAGTTGACTGCACGCATGCATAACACCATAAAATTTACTTATCTTGGAGGTTAATTTGTGCATAAATGTTTTTAAGCATTCTGAAAAAAAGTAGATTTCGTTCTTCTGGCAGAACTAATTTTTTCTGATTCGCCTTGCCCATTCAGCCAGTGTGACTTGGAATGTTGTGAAGAAATGAGAGCCCGTCAAAAGGGTTTGATCTGTTTTTATCCTGCCCTTCTGCTCTTAGGTGCCGCACATATATTTGAAATTATTAATCTCAATGTAACTTCTTTCCTTAGAAGCATTTCCACTGTTTCTGTAGAACATTCTTGGCCTTTATTTTCTCTTACTGCAAATGTAATAAAAAGTGAAACTCTGTGACTTCTGTTAATGGACATACTCTTACGTGTTTAATCATTGATGCTAAATCTTTTTGGAAGTTGCTGGGGCCTTTGCAGACAGGCAATAGTTGTCTTACATGTACTGAAATGCCTTTTGAAATGTTTTTTTATGGTAGTCAAACACTGGACTTGGCTCGAAGTGAAAAGCAAACTGCAAATAGTACGATTGACCAAAAGCAGTGCTATTACAGATAAAGTAATGATTTGAAGACTGAGTTAAGCTTTTAGAAGTGCTTTGGCATAAAATTAAGGACTCAAATGAGCAGTTGCTTTGGGGATTCTTGCAGCATTTGAGGAGTTGCTGCGCCTAGCTCTATTTTTTTTTATCCTTCTTCTGGAAGATGAAGTCTTCCACACTCTCAGCAGGTGGTGGAAGTGTACCTACTTCTGCATCAGTGCAATGGCACCTGCCTTGTTTTGTCTCTTCTCCAGCTGTGGTCTGAGAGAACCTCACTCACTATCCTCAAGCCAAAGTGAGACGATTTTCCTGTGAAGTGTAGCTTGGCTTAGCTGGCTAGCACAGAAATGAACAGTTGAAGACTCAGTCCTTCTCAGAAATTAATTTCTTTTCCTTGTCTCGAGAATAAGCAATACTCTGTATTGATACTGGGCATATGTCAAAGACTAGAGATGGAGAGTATTTAGTATTATTTTTGTTTGATGTGCAACTAATATCCTAAAGAATACATGTAGTTTTTCAATTACAAATAGCAAAAGGTGGTAGCTATGAGGTAGGGCAGAGAAGATCCAAACACAATAATATCAACAGAGGTCCTGCAAAGTTACTACATTTGGTTTTAGCCTTGTGAGTGGGCTTACTGATAATAAGTGTAACATGCAGAGCTTAACATGTTATGAGTAGGTGCACTGGTTCTAAGTGCTAAGGTCCCTGCTGGATTGAACAAATGCAGCCTCAGTACCCTGAAACAAATCCTATGAGTTCTCTGCAGGTATGGCTGAAAATGAGTGCTGTCAACCTAACCCTAGGGAGAGAAAGCACAGGACAGCTTGCAGGGGAAGGTCAGGACTCTTCTGTTTGTCATGTTGACCAATGACAGAAGGTAAAGGTTACTTCAGGCAGCAACTGTCTATATGTTCTATTAATGGTTAGAGACCAAAGTGAACATTGGAAATGCTTATAAAATCCTTGAAGGATGTGCACAGCAATCTCTGTTTTCATTCCAGGCTCTGTTGTTGACCCTTTCATTTAGTCTGTGCTTTACAGTATACATGTCATACCTATAGTGTAGACATCATGTAATGAACAACATGGATCTTTCTTTGTCTGCATAGGTTATTTCACTTGTACACTTACACCAGTACAAGCTGAAATAGTGCTTAAATTGGCATATTGGTCCAGTGGGGGAAAAAAACCAAACTGTTCTCTAAATAGCAATGTACTGTGCCAGGGAGTCATTGCAAACACAGATAGTTCTGAGTGACCGTTGACTGATCACCACTAGTTTGATAGTTTGTTGGCTTGATTTCAAACCGTGCATGTGCCTCTCTTTTGCTTGTTAACATCTTTGAGCAATATGAGTGTTCAGCACCCGTAAAATGAAATAGTTACCTTTCTTATTTCGCTTGTGTAGTGCAAGTTTTAGTCCAGGTTTGTAAAGCCTTTGAGTTACCCCAGGTGCCAGACCTCTTTTCAGAGAAAACGCATGCAAAATTACAGGTGATTTTTGATGTTCTAACAAATGTTGATCCAGTTACCTGTTCTCTCTGGATGCAAGAGTGGACTAAGCAGTGTCTTTTCTTTTTGTAGGGACTGGAAATTATCACAGAATAGTTGCTAGCAACTTTACATGGCTGCAGTCTGTAAGCCATATCATCAAATAAAGAGAGATGGTGAGGAATGAATAATAAATGAATGTCAAGAGTTGAGAAGCTTTCTGCATCGGGCAACCTGTTCTGAATCTAATTGTACCTTCTGTGTTTTCCCTAAGATTTATAAGGTGAAGCGTTGGACCAGGGACTATATTCTTCAAAGGATCTGTATTTGAGAGAGGGCAATTAGCATGACTTTTATCCCACCATGAGGCACTGCCAAGTGTATTGCGTGGACAGATCTATGTGATAATCTTTGCTGAATGAGGAAGGAAACTGTATGATGATGGTGGTGGTGGTGGCAGTGCTGTGTAATTTGGGGGGGATGAGGAAACGGCTGTGGACTGCAGCATAAGGGGTGCATGTGTGAAGTCATTAATCTCAGGGATTTGCTGCAGTTTTTTCTCTTTTCCTACAGCCCACACACAGTTTTTGGCTATGGATATGGCATTTTCCAGCAGATGGCCTATTGCACAGGAAGGCGAGGATGATGTTGAGACTTTCTGAGCATGCTGATGTAGTCAGCCCTTTCGCACATATTCTTAAATTCTGTGAGACAGTTTCAAAGAAACTGAGTACGTGACTGTAAACTTAGGATGTCTTTGCCTCTCCTTTTATTTTCTTTACTGTCCTCAGATATGGATAAAAATATGACTCTGACAGAATGTGTGGCTGGACAAGGAGGATAATTTATGGAGGTTTATCTGCCGCCTGCTCTTTCCATTTTTTTGAAAAAAGCTGGAAAACAGGTTAGCTATAGAAGCAGAAGAGGTGCCAAATATTTGTTCAACAGAAAAACAAGGATCAGTTTATGCTCTAGAGAACCCTTTACATTTTGTTAATATACGCAGGCCAAGGTTTAGATTTCTAATAAGGTAAACATCTGGGTTTTTTCAGTTGAAACTAGTACTAACATTCTTTAAGAGACTGCCCCTTCTATAGTTATCTGAGTTGTGTAATGTCGGGAAAATACAGCATGCTTGACAGGACAAAGTCAAAAGTTTTTCTTGCTATGTGCATAATTTGGGGGATGCAAGTATAAATTTGTTTTGCTAAGAGCAGTTGTGTGCTACAATTGTGTGGTGCATGCATCCACATTTAAATACAATCATTTCTTTGTGATGTTTCTTCCATAAAACTCTTAAAGAGGAAATATGTTTTCAGATCTATATCTGGGTTAAATATTTCACTGTATTTCTCTATTTCACTGTAGTTTGTTACATTAGGACTTCAGGAGTAAAATTATCTAAATTGAAAGAAATAATAAACTTCAAATATGTCTTGCAAAATATCTTTTGAAATTATTTCATCTAGATATAATTAGAATATCTTGTAAAAGATGTTACAAATGATAACTTTAATTCACAGTGAAATATAAAGTAAATGGGCTGTCTATTTAATGAATGAAATAATTAATTGATGGAGGCTGTTCTGCTATAACAAATGGAAATGTTATTTCCATTTAACATTTGACTTTTCCTCCCCTTCCTCCTATACTGTTTCAGTTCCCTTCTAGACACTATTATCTTTTGTCCCCCTGCCCACTTATTCCATCTCTCTCCACAGTATTCTTCCTTGAACAAAAGCAATCAACTGCCGAGCTTTTTGTCAAATAAGCCAGTGTCAAAATTTTAAGCTGCTTTTATTGCTTAGGTGATGTTTCTTTGTGTGGTATGAAAACTTTGGTTGAGTATTAGCTTAATGACAGTAATCATGACCTATCATCTCTAATCAGACGATAAATGCTTGTTTATAGCAGCTCTTTTACACACTTGTTAATCAAGAAAGATTTTTGATATGGTGATAAGTATAACTTCTTGCTTAAATGTGCTATATACAAATAATACAATCCTGTTCATCAGTCAACACGATACACATACTATAAGGTATATAAAAGATACTGAGAGTGTAGAATATTCTTCCACACACTCACGCAAAATGATCTTATATGCTCTTGTTTTTGCAGTTTTGTGGCTTGTTTAGTTCTGTGCCTTTGAGTCTATGTGTGCATTGATGCTCACTTGATATGGATTTCATAAGTGCAAAGAAACCTTTTGGCATTAATGCTGCATCTTTCCATCTTTGCGGGGTGATAAGTCCACTTTGCTTTATTCTCCAGAGTCTTGGATCATAAGCATGTAGATGAAGGAGCTGGCCAGAGTACATTGCAGCTCACATATAAGTGGTCTTTCTCCAAGACTAGTGCCTGCAGTGGTCTCGTTGGCAGTATGATGTGGAGATGTGACCAGGTTGTGTACATAACCTCAGTGGTGAAATTTCCATTAGTATCAGTTGTCCTTGCTGATCCAGACTTAATAAGTTATCATTGTGGGCAGTGCCTCCAAATTCCTGGCTGACAGTTTCGTGGAGTGTATGCTCAGGACCAGCATGGTAGAATTGTGCCTATTGTTTGAGGCTAGAAAAAAATATATGCTTCTTTATGAGACTTGTAGGGAAGCCTCAATAATTTGCTGTAGCAGTCTTCAGGTAGTCTGAAATGGAAGCAATCCATTGTGGCACAGAGAACAGTCACATATCTCGGTCACTTTTCTAATCAAGATTTTGAGACACTCACCCATCTTTTTGATCTGATTTTGAAAGTAATGCTTCTCTGAGCTCTTTATTGATTTCCTGCCCCTCCCCCCCCCCCCCCCAAGAAATGCAGATTCTGTGACTACTATGTTTGCTGATGGGCTGGCAAAAGCCTGTGAACTGTGCCCATGTAAACTTTATTCTTTGAGCAGCAGCATTCTGTCCTTAAAGGTACTGTAATATAAGTAAACGATCCTGGAGATGGTTTCCATGGATATTATTCTCTGCCTTATCTTTAAAGTTGCAGTGTTTGTTTTTCATAAGGGTCCATCTGATACTATAATTCTTCAGGAAATAGGGCTTCACACTAGTGAGAAAACAAACCATGTTGATCTCTTTGCTTTGAGAGTTTCTCAATAAATTCCTGTCTGCCTTGAGTGCCGAGATTTTTTAAAAAGCCTTACTTTTTCTCTATGTCTGAAAAGATTTAAAATTTCTTTTAAACATCTGGGCATAACATTTCTTTGGAGAAGGTTTGCTCTCAAAATAGTGCTTCTTGAAACCATTGTTTGCTTTCTGTAGGTGGTCGTCAACATCTGCTGGGGCCAGCTGACCAACTAACAAGATTAATGTGTTTATTGAATACGTACTTTTTTTTCTCAAATTTTTCAAATAAAACTTTGTATTGCTTGGTCTTTTTTGAAACCTAGATTACTGCCAATCTGCATAAATCAGTTTAGCTTAAAGTTATCATTTTGAATTGCTTAATTTTTGTGACCAGGGCCATTGGTGCTCAGGAGATCCTATTCTGATGTTATGATGGACTGCTGCCTAAAGCCTCATTAGCAGGCCGGTAAGCAGAGAGCAGAAGACATGATTGTGGAACTCACGATGCAGTCCTGCATTCAGGATGTGGAAGAACTTTGTTTTTTTCTTCTCTATGCTGAATTTCACAGTAGTTTTGCCCTTGGAGCATTCCCTTCTGTTGGGTTCAGTTTGTGGGCTATGTGGTTCAACACTTAACTGAGGGGAAGAACCAAAGAGATGGCAAATATCAATGATGAAGATTGTAAGCCTTATATGTTTAGGAAAGCAGGCTATGATATGGAGTGTGTGTACATAGTTTGCTTAAAAAAATATCTACAACTTTTTACCTTACCTATCAAATTTGTCTGTGGAAATATGGGAACATCTTTTTGTCAGCATTTAATTTTCACTTTTCGAGTTCTTACAGCTAAGCTTACGGGGTGCTGCCATCTTACTGTCACTCATAGGAAGTGGACTTGGAGGTGGCAAGCACTAGGAGAGACTTTTAATACTGAAAATTTAACAGAACTTGCTGTTTAATTGACCTTTGGCTAAACTTGTTGATTCAGATTTAAAGTCTAGCCCTTACCTCTCACCCTGCAGTGATCAGTTAGAAGATTGCCTTTGTGTTTAGCAACAGGAGGAAAGGGTACTTTGTGTGATGGAGTTGCAGACATTACTCTCATGAGTTACAAGGAAAGAATGGCAATAGATTATACGAAAGGTCTGACATGAAAGCACAGCTGATTTTGTTCAGTTCAAAATGACCCTGCCAAAAGAGGCAAATGACATCACAAACTGGAAGGTCATTGTTCCTTAACAGACTTATGAAATACATTTTTATAAAAAAAATGCATTAGGAAGCTTGAATGATGGTGAGTAAACTAATTTCATGGGAAACAAATATCTTCAGCTATTCAAAAATCTCAAAACTGCTGATAAGAAGGAGGTCTAATTTCATCTTAATGGTTATAATAAAACTCCTCAATCTGTTATTGTCAGGTATGTGCATTTGGTGTATTTTCCAGTGTCCTGTTCCACTTGACAAAATTCTGAAAATACAGAGATTACTCAAGCTCATTTGGCTATTTTTACAGACCTTGAGAGGGTGCAGTGTAATTTGCTTTGTTTATTTTCCCTTAAAAAGCTTTTCCCACTTACAGTTTTTCTGTCATCAGCTGTGGAAATGAATCCCAGTAGAAGCAGCGACGTAAAAAGGTTTTTTTTGTTGAGGTTGTTTTGGGGGTTTTTTGTTTGTGGTTTTGAGGGGTTTTTAGGATGTGCCTATTACCGTAGCTATGGGTAAAGTACTCTGTAGTTTCCCATTTTAAAACACAGCAGAACTTAAAAGTCCGAATAATCCTAGAGACCCTTCCTGTTTATGACTCAGAAATTCTTGGGAGTTCATCCTCTTGCCTTCTAACAGTTTCCTACAGGTGGAAAGGAGCCTTCATTTTATTATTTTTTAAATGCCCACTTTTGTTTTCAGAAAATTTACTCCCTCTTCTGTATTCTGCTGTATTCTAGATCTGCTAGATAGAGGTGGAGACACCAGAACTCCCCACTCCAAAGAAGCATCACCTAGTACTGGTGTATGGGAACCTCACTCTCCTCTGACTTCCCCTGCCCTCATTGAGAAAACGAGGAGCAACTGTGGGAGACAAGCTTGTGTTTTTAAAGAATATCAGCCGCCTTCAGACCCTTTTTTTTGTTCCCTAAAGCATTGACTAGTTTTGCATGCTAAAATTAGCTTTTTGAAGTGGTTTTGATTTCTGGAAGACAATACTTTGACACCTTAATGTCATCTTTTTATTCACTCTGTATGTAGGCAACTATTAATACCCCCTTTCTTCTTATTCTCTGAATCCTCCAAGTTTTTTGTGTTGTGACTAATGTCAAGTGCTAGGCTGATGCTGCTCTCAGACTTTCAAACTGAATTCCAGTATTTAATGGTTTAGGATAGGTACAGATAGTGTTCAGCTAGGAGGACATTTACCTCCTCTCCATGGAATTCAGATTAGGTGTATTAAGATCTGCTGACCTTTCTTTCCTTAGCTGCAAAACCGTAGCAGTTTGTGGACTACAGTTAGGGAAGGCACAGTTTAAAATAATTTCATTTTCCCTGGTTACGCTGAAGTTTTGTAGATTGTTACCTGTGAAAATAACATTTACTTTGGACCTCAGTTCTATTAATTTTCATGCATGACTTCAAGTACAATATTGACTGAATTTCTTCTCCCTTTGGAGGTGGTGCAGGATGAGCGTTTAAAAACAGTCTGAAAAGCAAGGAAATCAGTTAGATATGCAAACCAGAGCAATTCCACTAGCCATTTAAAAATTTTGATAAATTACTTTTCCACCGCATTCATCAAACATTTACTTTGAATGCAGTAAGTTGCTGAAATCCTTTTTTGTTGCAATGTGTTTGTATATCTGCCCCCTCTGTATTTTTGTGTTGCAGTTGCAAATGGTCACTGTAAGTGAATGCTGCTGCATGCATGCAAGAGCTCATCTATTGGCTCTTGTGTCTCTGCAACTTTTTCACAGGCAAAATGTTTTTTCAAGAAGCAGATTCAGGTAGTCTCATTCTGTGTGTAGTTTAAAGCCTGTTAAATACATGACTTATATAATCTTTGTCAAACTCTTACTCCATTTCACAGAGCAGAAGTTGCATTTAATTTAACATCAGATGTTGTATCTGTGTCACTGGCTGTTTCTGGAGAGGAAGCGGTATTGTGGGAGACGAGCTTTCTGTGGCTCGGGATGGGTGCAGAGATGGATGCTGGCTCAGCCTGAGCGGTGGTGTGAGCGTGCAGACCAAACATGCAGTTTGGTTCATGCATTTATGGATTCCCTGAAGGGGTCTGCAGACAAGAGGTAAAAGATACAACCTTTAGCTCTAGCTGTATGTCAAGCACATCCCATGTATGCAAAGCAGTTTTGTTGTCACATAATTTCAGATATGTTGTCTTACAGGTTTACCCTTCTGTTTGATAATACCTTTTATATTCAGTTCTCCTGCCTCTGATTTTCTGAAACTTCACAAGATGATGGACATCTAATGGACTACCTGTTACGAGAGGTTTATGCTGGATGGGAAAGTATGTCTTATATGACTTTACTACAATTTGCTCCCAATATGCTCGAACACTGTCTTTGCTCTCCTTCAGTGGACTACAAGCTGAACACTGTTTTTTATCATTGTGCTGGACTACAGAAGGGTACAAGTGTTGAGACTACAGATGCTTTTATCTAGTATAAATTTTCAAAGACTTTCAGACTTTCACTGTTGGCAGTTTACATTGCTCGACTTATGTTCTTTTATGCTTTCTATGTAATGTACATGGAAACCACTAGCTACAGATTCATACTTAGCAGCTGGTTACACTCTATGTTTCTTTCAAGATCTTGTGCGAAACTTCAAAGTTTACATCGACTTATAGGAAAAATAACACTCGAGTATCAAAGGGAGAAATGAGCACTCGATAAAAGCTAGTGCTGGTTTGAGTGCTTGCACATTGCCCTGAACACAGCTCACTTATTTCTTTAGAATGTACATTGATATTTATCTTATTTTCCTCTATGCTCCTTTCTAAAGGATTTTTGTCTATTTGAAAAAAAGAAAAAAAATAGCAGTGGAAAAGTTTAAAATTAGGTTTTAAATGTGCATGAGGTGTATCTTGACTTTTTTTTTGCTGTTTTTCAGAGTTCATTTATGAACTGCCTTTAATCTCCTGAAGGAAAGTTAGATGTTTAGATTATGTCATTGGGCTCTCATTAGTTGCTTGCTTGTTTTTTTAATGGGACCATAATTTCATTTGGCAAGCCAAAACCTTGTCTTACTGCCCCTTTACCTCTGTCTCTGTTTGAAAAGCCCAAGAAAGTCTTTGTTTGATGAATGTTATGTTTCAAAGCAAAAAAGAAACCCCTAGACAAAGTAGTTTAACTCCCACTCACTAGTGAAAAAAGGAAAGGCTCAATGTTGTGTAATGTTCTTGGGGAGTCCTTGGCTTACTCAGTGTTGGAAGTAAATGAGTCCAGGTTCTCTGCTGTGCCTAACTTCTGAGTATAGCTGAAGTGGACATAGGTAAAAGACTAATTACAATGGAAGTACATGATATCATGGTGTCAAATCATATTTGACAAACTCTGAATTCTTCCTGGTACTCCTACCAAAAAAAGTATTAAGGTGTTATGGACTACTGTAATAATGTTGGACATTTTGGGTAATGATGGTGGGGGTTTCTCCCATGTTCTGCTTTGCTAACCTTTTCCTCCTGTGTTTCTGAAGCAGAAGGGATGCACACATAGGCTTATTCCACTTGAGTAGATGGGAGAGATGCATGAGCTGAGAGGGGCATGGATTGGTGAAGAAGGTTTGATGGGATTGGTACCATGCATTTAGTAGTAGCACGGTACTCTCAACTAGTAATTTTGGTATTGCACACACTTAGCCAGGAAGACCAAGATGCCTGTCATAGAAATGTCAGGTGGAGAGGGGCATAAGAGATGGCTTTAGTGGGAGGTTGAGGTGTATTTTTTTACTGTTCCCACAAGTTGTTTGCTTTTTTCCTTCTCATAGCTGCTTAGATTGGTTTTCGACATCCTTTAATCACTTTTTACTTGCTAGTGCATCATTTTGGAGATTAAATCTTAAGATTCCAGTGTTTTTGTTGTGAAGCGTGTTCCATCACACTTTCCTGTAGTGAAGTGTCACGCAGTGAATGCTAGTGATGGTATCTGAATCCACTCTTAATTCACCATGCCTGCTGTTACTCAACTAAATGCGTTATTCATAACTTACATGATACTTTCCTGAAAGCGGTATACTTGAAAGCAATGTCTGTAATATAATGTGTCATTCTTCCAGAGCTCTGAAAATATCCTTTTTAAAGTCTCCTCAGTAGTACCGTTTATGTGATGTGGAAACTATTTTCTAACACGTGTGCTTAAGCAGTGAGCCCTTTGTTAGATCCAATTAGAATTTCTCCCTTGATAGAGTGTGAGTCTCTAAAGCGGTGTTATACTTGGCCGCAGACAAAATTAATCCAGTCAGTTGGGACTCTCAACATCAACTTTCTGCGATCTCAAGGTATAGAACCACTGATATGTGTGTTTACATTCAGCAAATCCAACGCGCAGTGCAAGTGGCAATAGCCAAGCCACTTGTCTGGTGTACCACGTGAAGTGTCAGCACGTTTCAAAATTATTATGTGCATGTGAGCTACTGTACAACAACATTTTCACTTAAAAAGTGGTGTAGCTCCTCTCCTGGTGCTGAAGAGCGTTTCTCACTTGTCTTTTTGGTTTGGGTTATTTTTTGAGAGTATGATGAACATACTATATTCATGAAGATACTTAATAGCACTTAAGAAAACCTTATGTATTTTCTGTTTCTTTTCCACTGAAAATTGTTAATTTACAAAACCCCAAACAAAATTGTTTCAGCCTGTCTTGGTCCACAGAAATCTCTTTGACATCAAAGTGACTCATCAGCTTCTTCAGACACACAGGTTTTTAAAAAAACTGAACCTTTGTTCTGATGGCTAAGTATTGTCTTCAAACATTGCAAATCCACATCTCTTCGTCTGGAAATGGCGTATAACCTTTGGTGTTCTAGACCTGACTACTCTTTGTGTTCAGTGGCTTCTGTGAGTGCACTTACACTGACTGGAGAGCCTTCCTTACGGATACTTCAGATAGCCATTGCAGGGTGAGGCCAGGTCCTATCCTGTAGTTGTTCTGCAGGACAGACTGTGATATTAGAGCATGAAAGAGCCCCAAGCAAGGTAGAAATGACCCTCTGAGGAACAGTTCAGTGGAAAACTCTGGAGAGAGGTGATGATATTGCTCAATACTGGGTTATGCAGCTTGGAAGTTATACTGAATAAAAGGTTAGGAGTAGGTGTTGTGTCCTAGTGATTTTCAGATGCAGAAGAAATTTCCAAACTGGAAGACTCAAAGGCTACATGAAACTTTCAGCAGGTGTCACCTGTGCATCAGGTTAGCTTGACTAGGATGTAGGGTTCCTAGCACTGGGGTAGGTCACTCTCTCTTTTCAGTTCAAACTAGCATGAAGTTTCTTTACCATGGGCCAGTCCCCATATCAAAGCCAAAGTTTTTGAAGGATACCCATAGAAGAAGCAAAAAGCAGACCCTTTTTTCTCAACCCCCATAAAAGATGGTTTTGTAGTTAAAAGGAGGAGTCAGAGACATTTCTTTTCTTGCAATTGTAGACCTGTTCTCATCCTGCCTAGTATTCTCCAAACTCCTTTGCTATTTCCTTAAGGAGAGTAACTCCATGGTGTTTAACTCATCTTTCTTGGATGACAATGATGGATCTTACGTCTTTGGGTTGAAAAGTGCTTAAACTGCTTTTGTTCCATAATCTGTGTATGTTTGGGACTGCTGAACCAACGCTGATTTCCTGGGAATAACCTGTCATTGTATTTGTTCCTATTTGCTTCTATTAGCTCCCAGAAGGAGACAGATGTTCTACACCATATATGGGGAACATATCCCCAACCTTGAAGATAAATCTAAAAATCCCCAAGTACAGTATACTAATTGAGATATAAAATCTAGTGAAATGCATGTGGACAGGCATATGTTTAAATTATCTGGATAGCTATGACAGAATTGGGTTCTTGGCACATTTCTTCAGATATGTACAATTGCAGTTATACCTTAGGTTTCCATATTTGAAAGTTAAGGACAGTATTATCTTAAAAATTGGACATAATGCATTTCAGGTAGATGTAAGGTGCAATTTGATGTAATTTCTAAATTTGTTTTAAGAGAGAATCTAGCAAATCTTAATTTAGCTGTGCAGTTAGAGTGAAGCAACTAAATTGTATTCTGGGTGCATTTTGCATTGATTTGGTGGAATTCAGCTGAAGGACAAGTTTTAGATTGCCTTGAAAGAAGTCATCTGCAGATGACTAGGAGATTTACTAAGATATTAATAAATGTTCCTGAATGTAAATGGTATGTGCATGTTGAAAGTGTGTAACTGATCAAGCAAACACTAATTTATGTATCATCAGTTGTGCCGTTTTGTACATAAATTTTGATATTGTCTTGCTAAAAACATTCATTTTTACAATGTAGCTGAAAATATGCCCATTTGAATTTCATGAAGAAGCCTTTAAGGTAACTTTTTTTTTCAGGATAATATAAGATAGTTTATTTTACTGTCAGCCCAAACATACTTTTTTATATACCTTAAAGTATACAAAATCTAGCACTCCATTGTTTGAGTGTATATAACTTAAACAAAATGCATTATGTAAGACTCTAGCATTAATTTTTATGAAGCCAAGTTATGCCATTATGCCAAATCTAGTGGAAAAGTTACCAAGGCTGATAGTAGTGTAATTTGTAGCCCTCTATGTGTTCCTAAAGAGAAATGTTTCTGAATCTGAGGAATGAAAGTAAGTGACAAGGGCCTTACTGAACAATAATGTCATCATAATTCTTTTTTTTTTTTTTAAACTACAACCTGTTATATAACTTTGACGTTCATTCCTGTAAAACATCTGTTCATAAATTACATAATTCAGAAGAATTATTTTGTCAGTTCATGATCTTTCTCTGCTGCGTTTACATTTCCTATTTAGAAAATGGTGACCTGCTGTTACGATTCATGTGTTTTCATTCAGCTGTCTTACTGCAGATTGTTGATCTGTTTTGCTAAATGATGAGCTAAATTTGTTCAAATCCAACTTCTCCTTCATTCTCAAGCCATTGTTCTCTTGATTCTCTTGCTTCATTCATAGCTCTACCAAGCCCTATCAGTTCCACATACTTCAATGCTTATCTTGCTTTCAGGCTTGCCACAAGCGTACAGGCAGTATGTTCACTGCATCTCTCATCCCTTTCCTCTCTGGTGCACAGTATCACCTCTGAAGCATACCTGTAAACCGAGTTATGGTAAGCTTTTTGGACTCATTGGAGAAATCCATTCACATGAGGACCAGTAGCCTGGTTATTACATAGGTAGGTTGACTCTTTGAATATAATATACTGACTAAAATACATCATAAGCATTTTTCATGTATGGAGTATAATTTGTGTGTTCAGTTAGAGAGTAAGTACAGGGGACTGCTATGTGAACTTTTTGCAGTTTTTTACAGCATTTTTTAGACAAAAAGCAGATTTTGCTACGCTATGAATCATCTGGTGGTTTTAATCAGGCTCATAAGTCCAAGGACTAAAAGATTTACCAGGTCAGAGCCTTTAGCTTAGCAGAGGCACGGAATGAGAAATCTGTCTGTTAATGTGTTTAGTTTGTACATATTAGTTTCTGTTTTGCTGAATTGCTTAATGTTTGGTGACATTTTTTGGGAATTGTCTTATACAGTGGTGATTATGTCAGCGTGCTCTTAGGATAGAAAAAGGGGAGACTTGCACTTATTGGGAAGTGAACTATGAACCACACTTCTTTGGACATTGTCTGCACAGTGTTGCACTGAAATAAACTTTGTACAAGCAGAAAATCATAAACACCTCTTTGGTAGACTTCTAGCATTGTTCAGGGGAAGAAGATATTTCATATGAACCTTTCACTGTATTTTGCATCCACACTTCACTTGACTCATTGTGTTGTACCTTTCTTCTGATAACAGTGAAGTGGTGGCGGTCTTGGCAACAGATCTCTTGAGAAAAAGGGCCATATCCTAGAGGAGAAATAAGGAGACTGTTTGGTACCTATGGAAATACCCGGGGTTCAGGAATGTATGGAATTCCCCTCAAGTAGTATATAAATTTACAGGTCAGTTACCACCACATACCTACTTTTTTCCTGAGTCCTCATGGAAAAAGCAAACAGACTGCGAAAGTTAACGAGAAACCATTTGAAAGCCTTGTTCTTCCAAAGCAGAAGGGAAGAAAGAACACCTTTTTGCTTTTTCACATTGATTCCCTTCACGTTTCATGTTAAGGAAAGAGTGCATTCCACCACATCTGCCTCAGTCCTGGTTGAGAATTAGCCTTAAATTTTTTAACTTGTGGACATACATTTTCTCCTTAGTATACAGTATTTAGCTGCATGCCATAACCTAAGAGCCCAGACCAACTCCGTTCAAGCAAATTGTATTGATGTTAGTATTAGAGCATTAGACACCAATTTACCAGTGCAATCCAGTAACACCTCTCTGCCGAACATTGACAGTTGTCAGATACATTGAGTGCTTGCAATATGATGCTTAAGGACTTTTCAGTCAAAGTCAGTTAAATGAACAGAACAGGGATCTTGCACAGGTCCATGACAGTTACTTTTATTGTCTCTTTTCACAGTTTGAGTTTTCTTGAACACTTCCCTTTGAATACTAAAAGGGTTCTTTCCCCCCACTTATTTATTTTTACTCTTATGTTCAGTATTTTCACCTTAATGTTTTTCATCCACTGCCCATATGTTCTTCCTGAAATAGATAATTCTCCATGTTTCTTTCTTCACTCCTGATGTTTGTTACATGCATATAAAGCTATTGGAAACTTCAAGCGTGGAAGCACTTTCTCCCATTTTGACCATTTTACGTAATCTTAGAAGTTTTTGTTTTTTTAACAGTAAATTCTAGAGTGTTTAAAAAATTCTAACTCAATAAAACAGATCACAGAGACAACATTTATGAGAACTATATATTGAAAGAGGCTTCTAAAATCTGTTGTTTAAATTACTTTTCCTTTTGAGGAAACTGCAAAAGTACTTAATAAGCTGGTTTTGAACAGGAGCTGGAAGAAAAAAAAGAATTACAAATATTTTCTTACTTTCCATTTGTCATGAAGAACAGTTAGTTGCTCTGCAAAGTCTGCTTTTAGTTCTGTTTGGTCCAAGTAGCAGCTGAAGAAATGTTCTGTTGAAAGGAAAATTTTCTATGTAAATATTTAAAAAAATGTTTATGCCTTGCATATTTATTTAAAGGAATGTTGTCCATATCCTAACTTTGGAAAACTTCAGTTTTACTACAAGTATCCCTAGTGCAGATCAAGGCTGCACTTTAAGTTATGACAGAATTTTTGAAGACTTTGGATGGATAGTGTTTAGGAGAGGAAAACAGGTTACACATGAGATTAATAGTCTGCTGTGCTTTTAAACAGAAAGAAATGCTTGAGAAACTTCCAAAAACAAACAGCAGAGTAAAAAATAGGTAGAATTGTTTTTGTTAAAACAAGTTGAGGTATCTGTCAGAGTAGTGACAATGTTAAAGTCTTATGTATGCTTATTCAGGGGATCTGGTCTTGTTCATGTTGTACAGCCAGGGTTGTGATGCCTCCTCATAGAGTTTAAATGCATCTTTAACCTGACTTAAGGACCACAGCTATCCAGCCCACAAGCTTAGCTAAGTGGGGATTGCCAGAGGAGCAGCAGAATGCGACCAGGGGTCTCGTGTAACCTCAACCCCATGTTGACATAGCCAAAATTGACTGCAAAGGGGTTATTTGGCACCTGTGGAAGTCAGCCCAAATTTCACTTCAGGGACCCAGATTGAACAATTCAACTTGCTTTTATAAGGGTTTTTCTTTTTAAATTGAAGGGTTTCTTGAGGAAAAATAATCTAGTCATATCTCCCTGTCCAATAAGTCATTCAGCTTGCACTACAGGCAGATGAATTTGGGTCTTCTGTCATACAGTAAGAGGGAAAGGAAGGATTTTATTCTTGTTTATTTAGTTTAGCTTGGTTATGTGAAGGGACTTAATGGACCTAAATATTGGATTCCAATTTTAAGAATTTTATGTCTGAATTCCTTCAGAATTCTTCATATTTGAGTGTCTGGGATTTAGATTCTGGCTTTCATGCTGTGTTCACTTCAGTGGGACTAAATTTTCTGGTAAGGGAGAATGTAAAGTATTTGCAAATTTGCACACAATCAGATAGATATGATATAGTTAAAATACCAAATTCAGCAAATGGGAAATTTTTATCAGCAGTTCATGTGCCACAAGCCAAGTTTCTCTGATGTCTTTTTTCTTTTGACACTTACGAAGGGAAGTAATTTTCCCACCATTTGTTTTGCTGGGCTAGTTTCCCTCAATATTTTTTTTGTCTCCTTCATTGGGAGAGGTTCTCCACTTCTGTAACATTCTGGAAGTCCTCTGCTACTCATTTGTATTGTGATTTCTGGAGTGTAAATGGCCAGACTTTCTTGTGCTGTTCCTGAAGTACATGGGCACTACTGCTTTTCTATCTCAGCTGGACAGATGACTCCTGATACATTTTTGGATCATGTTTGCCTTTGAGGTGTCTGCATTATGTTGGCAGGTCACAGTCAATCTGTTACCAATTAATATTGTCAACAAGACAATAGTTCTCCTTGAACTTTTCAACTTGATAAATGTCTTAATTTTCTGATGTTTCCATGTACATAGCTTTCCATTCTATTCTACAGGACTTCACGCTCAGGTATCTCAAAGTTACAGATTAAATTCTGTGTAGTATTCTATGTGGTCCTTATATGTGTTGATTGTATCTCCTGACTTTGTGTCAGAAGCTGTTTCTAGTGAGGTACAGCTGGCTTTAGTTTCTTCCTTGCTAAGTTCATTGGTAAAAGTACTAAATAAAATTACTTTTTGAAGAAATGTTTGTGGAAGTGCACTAATAAGGTCCACATGATACATACATGCTTTCCCCTTTTAAAGCACCATAAAACTAATAACTTTTTTCATGCTGCTAATACATGCTTCACATTTCTCCTGTTTCTGAGTTCGGTGAAGATTTCTTCACATGTCACACTGTCATAGGCTTTATTGGAGGCCAGATTAGATTTTGACTACTAGAGATGCTCATATGAAAAAAAAACCCACTTAAAAATCGTTAGTTTTCCATTGTTTGTTTGTTTGTTTTCTTGGAAGTACAGATAGAAGTATATTCCTGTGTTTACTTACAGTTCTTCAATGTTCCTTCCCCCCCCCCCCCCCCCCCCAAGTAATTGTCCTAAAGCCGGGCATTCTGCTAGGATCAGAATAAACAGTATTTTATTTGCCCAGATTGCATTTTTTCTTTCTCAAATTATGCGTATTATATTTCCTGTTTTCCGATCAGATGGCACCACCCCCAACATCAGAGACCTATTAAAATATTTTCTTTAACACCACCTTCTTCTTGTGCCAGTGTTTCCAGAGCTCTGGGATGTAAATTATCTAGTCCTAACTTGAGACATATTCTGTTGAGACATTGTCTGTTTTTATTTTCACATCCATCAACTAATCTCAAATGAGAAAATATAAATATTGAAAATAAAATATTTTGCTTTATAAATTACAAATCTAAACCCACGTATTTGGTAATTCACATTCTCCAGAAAACTTGGAAACTGTCGGGTAAACATTCTTTAATATTGCTTGTAGAATTCACTGGCCTATGAATATTACTCAAGAAGCCATAAAACACACAAGCTAATCGACAGTAAAAGTAATGTACATTTCCCAGAAATTTACAATTGTAGGGTAAGGAGTCATTGGCAGAAGAATGACCATTTTCCTCTATGGCTTTCAACTAAGATTTGACTTGTGTTCTCTCTGTTGCTTCTTGACATACTTTTAGTATAGGAGAAAGAAAATGGATGCCTTGAAATCTTGCATGTGGAGTTTTTCTTTTCATGTATCTGATGTTCCAGCCCATCAGAAATGTTTCTGTCCTTCCTGTTTCCTTTCTCCACTACATGTATTTCATCTCCCTGCTTCTATCTGTGTTTTGCTGTCATCTCCTTTATAGTCTTTCCAGCTTCCTGCACAATCTTGTCTGGCTTCTCTTGCAGCTACCTTCCCCATCTTGCCCTTTTCCTCAATATTTTAGGAAGCAGCTGCTTTGCAGCTTCAACCATCTGTGTTTTTAAAGGTTTATTTTGTTTTAAAATCTGTCCTTTCCACAGGTAATCTGGTGAATGTAATTAAAAGAACCCAACAGACTTCTGCATAGTACTTGCTCATTCTGTTAGACAGTGTTCTTCATCACTCAAGAACGTTGTCTTGCTATACCTGAATATATTTATTCTCATCTTTAGCACCTGTGAACTGGTGCAATTTTTATTTTTTGGACGACTTGCCAATTTGGCATCCTTATTGCAGTAGTTCAGATTGTAGTTGTGCTTAATATTACTTAACAGGATTGACAGTAGCTGAACGTGTGTGATATTATGGCAAAGCAGCTATCAATGTATACAGGTGGAGGTGGTATAGAGCATTCCACAATTATCTATGGAGAAAGCCTTGTTTTCCCTTTTGGTATGAAAGGAGGAAATGGAACATTAGACCTGTCATTCAGGAGGTCCCTTCCAGTGATGCTTTCCTATGAAAAGCTATGGTCAGCCATCACCTTGTCCAGAAATGGCCTCTTTGGGGTTACTCAAGTTCTTGGCAGCATTGATTAGAGCACTTTGTAAGTGTCAGGAGCCAGTTTACAGCTGCCTCTCTTTATGGCTGGACAAGATGTGATTTCACACATACTTTTTGTTGCACGACCACCCAACTATAACACTCAGAGGGGGAGAGCTGTGGTGCTTGACCATGTTTTTATATGCTATATTGATATGTATTCGCTGTGAGAGTATCTGGTTACAAATTTGAGCACTCCCTAGCTGTTCTCTAATTACTCCTGTTTTGCTCATGGTTGCTTAATGTGTAATCTTGACTGCTACACTGAACTTATATTATTGAAGGTGCTGGGAACCTGTGCTCGGCATTAAACATACAGCTGGTTCAGCTGTGGCTACTTCACTCTGCCACTGTGGAAGCTGCAACCTCGCCAAGGAGCAAGCTTGCCAGAGCATTGACCTGTAAAGTGAGTTGCTTTATATTAAAGGCCGTGGAAAACACCTCAGCACATAGCAGCTCTAGTACAACTTGTCATGGTGTGAATGCAATGCAGAAACCCTCTAATTCCCTCTTGTGCTGGGGGAGCTCTGTTTCTAATAAGGTTTGGTGAAAAGGTTTAGCAAGTGTGGAATGGAGTTACAGCAGTCTAAATTGACTGCAGGAGTGTCTCTTCTATTAACAGCATTTTTCTGATGCCCTTGCAAGCATGCATTAGTTCAGAGAGCTCTAGCTGCTGATAGGGGAAATCACTATATGAGTTGTATGTAAGACCAAGAGCTGGATCTTTACATCCTGTAAATGGACTTCATGTTATCTGACCTGGTATTGCCACAGCAAAACAGAGAGAAATTACTGGCATGGGGCCAACCTCTGCTGCAGCCACTCATGCAGTCATGACCAATAACGTGTTTACTGTATATATGCTTTACATATATGTAAATATATATAAACAAAATATATATAAACAAAGCATACTTGGTGTTTGATAGTATATGTGTATGCTAAATGTGTAGTTTAATAAGAAAACATGGGAAAAAATAAGAAGGAAAAAAGGCTCGAGATAAGCCACTTCAGTGCAGGGTTGTTGCAGGACAGCTATTTAACTGCAAGAAATGTGGCTTGAGCCATTGCAGAGCCAGCTGTGGGAGTTTTGTCAAGAGGACAAAAGTTCAGGAGCTGCCAAAACCAAGGACTGGATTATAAAAGACTACTTTTTCTTTTTAGCAGAGTATTTGCCTGTTGGGGAACTATCTGAAGAAACTAGACTTTGACAGGGAGGCAAAATCTCTGTAAACCTGCAAACTACCTTTTCAAGATGTGTAGGAATCATGGCCCAAACTCTCACATTCCAAGCCTGTTGTGGATTGCCAGCATTGATTTGTTGTAACGGGTTTTAGATTAACTGCTTTAGGCAAAGTGCTTGCTGCATGCTCAGGAGTACTTCAGTTACCAAGCAATTTTAAAAAGAAGATCTAGCAGCAAAAGGTTAAATTCTTGGTACAGTATGGGAGGCTTAATCACAAAAGAGAAGCATTAAGGCAGGAGTATCTGTCCACAGAGTATACTTGGCATCAACGTTTTTCTAGAGGTATCTTTGAGCTGTGAAGAAACATTTGTTAATTAAACTCCAAACTGAAGACTTGTTCTGCCTGACACTTCTGTGAAGTCATGTTTCACACCTTCCTGAGTTTTCGCGTTTCTGTGTTTGAGTGATGTATTGCCTCTCAATGCTTAAAGCATGTCTCAAGACCCTTCTTATTTACCTGTTATGAATGTGGTATTGCTCAGCTGCTTTGTATATGTGAGAATGCCTTACTCTACTTCAAGCAAAGTGTATATCTCTGATGGAGTACAGGTCATGGATATGACAACCTTTCCATTCTGTTTGGTCTTATTCTTAGGAAAATAAATTGATTGCGGTTGTAAAAGTGCACTGTTCGATTTTGTGGACTCAAAAGCATAGAAGCTTGGGGATTTTTTTTGTTTTTAATTAAAAAGAGCATGGCTTATAACATGAACCTTTTCATAGCTACATTATGGCTTATAGTAAATTTTTTTGTTTGTTTAAAGGTGTACTATGTCATTTCTGTAGAAAGCTCTATGTAGTGTACTTAAAATACTAATGCCAGACCTACGTGAACTAATTTCTTCCTCTTCTTTGTTTTAAGGAACTTGACAACATAACATAAAAATTTCTGTTTCCATAGAGGAAAGAAGAGAATTTTTAGTAGATACGGAAAATTCCAAGTGGAACATGTACAGAGATAAAACACCATTTGGATATTTAAGAACATATTTTATTATTCTGAATTTTTGATGCAGGCCACAACAACCTCTCAGGAACTCTCTTTTCCTTTGTGTTACATTAGCTCGTATTGAGAGAAATCACATAGGTAAACAAATTATTTGAATACCTTCTCTTCAATGCTTTCCTGAGAAGCCAGAAGACAGTGCCACATACTGCTGAAAACTTTTTACAACTAAAATACTTTTCAATATAGTGTTTGTGGTCAAGGAAGGAGCCCAGTATTTTCCCTCCTCCATCTTTTAAAAGCTTAGGACAGTCTTGAGCACCTGTAATTGGTGGTGAGTGGCACTGGTTTGGGGCAGCACAGAGTCATGCAACCTGTGTAGACATCTATTGCATGTTTATGAGAAAGATTGACTGCATGCAATTCTCCTTAGAATAAAAGTTGAGTCATAGAGATTGCTGAGGTGAGGCAGAGGTTGAAAGGATATAGCAGATTTTTTCTTTTCCTGCTCCAGTTTTAATTTGTTAGCACACCTGCAGGTCTGGCATTTGTTTTGCTCTTTGCTTCTCCTCCCTTCAATACATAAAAATAGCTCACAGGAGACAAGACTACCTCTAGTTTTACTTCCAGCTAACATAACCCCATGCTTCTGTCCCCCAACAATCACTTCCCTGCACCCAGAGTGTACACCATCCTTTTCATTCTCTCTCTGTTAGGTAGTTTGCAAGAGAGAATTGGGGAATGCTGGTCTTGGAAGTCTCTACAGAAAAAAAGAATTTAAACATCTCTCATGTAGAAATTATTTTCAGAATTTAAAGGTAAGGGTAGATATAAAGAGTTTGTAAAAGGAACATAGTTTATCATTCCACAGGGACAAAAGATGAAGAGCATGACATCTGGAAAATTTGGTAATATAAACAACTGGAAACAGATGGTTAACGGGGAGCTCGTCTCCTACTAGAAGCCTTCCTCTTTTAAGAAGATGATAAATCTGTTTTTAGTACCTGCCAGTATTTTAAAAAGGACTCTCTGTATCACAGAGGAAGTTAATAATAAAGGAATAGAATTATTCTGCTCTCTGTGGATCTGGGATTTATTCACCCAGGTGAGTGAAAACAATGGGGCCAAACGTTTCAAATTCAGCTATTGAATCTTCAGTCCTTAGAAAAAGAACTATTATAAAGATAAGAAATACATAGAAAATCTACCATTTCCATAACACACTGAGATCTAGCCTCCAGAGTTGCAAGGCCCAGTTGTACTAATAATAACAATTATTCTTCTAATAATTACCTTCAATATAATATTAATTAAAATAGTTACTTTTATAATTGGTATTACGAGCCCACTTACTCATGTAATTATTAGGTTAAAATCCTTGTCCATCTGAATGAGAAGTGAAAGTTAAGGCTAATGCTGCCAGTGTAAATGTCAAATTGATAATAACTTATTAATGATCATTTAAAATCATATCATATGGTATCTGGAGATTGCTATTAGAAGGCAAGACAACAACTAAATTATTTCTTCATCTGCTATAGAACACACTTTCTTATCCAGAAACATAAACTAATGTAGTTAAAATATTACACTTTTGATTTATTTGCTTGATACGTGCTGTGCTTATGTATAATGAATATATTAGCTGAAGTAGAAAACTTAAATACTGAAACTTTTTTCACTTTACTACATTCATAGATGAAGACAAGTCAAAATCAAGGGTTATAAAAGTTTAAGTACTTCTTTGTGTTTGTTTCACAATTCTGTATCATTTATATGCGTGTTTCTCAGTGTCTGCATTTACATCATGCAAAAGAAACAAAATGGAATATCCATTTTAAAGCATGAGTAAGTATCAAAAATGGAAGACAGTGATTTTGTGTTTGTGGGACTGAAATTTTCTATATGTACGTGTTGAGAAGTGGCCAAAACCAAACAACTTGTCCTCAAACACTGAACACTTCAGCCTGACAATCAGGTGTAACTTTTATTTGTGTTACTAGTAACAATATTAGTGGCTGCTAAGAACAGTCAGAATGACAATAAGTCTCATTCAGGAGCCTGTCCCTGATGGTGGATGTAGAGGATGTATAACAGGGAGGACAGACAGTCCTGGCCCCTTCAATGTCCATTCCTTATTGACCTTCTCAGCACCCACCACTGTTGGGCTGTGGGTGTTAAGAGATGACTTCCCAGTCTCTTGCCTCTGAGCTTGCCTAGTCTGTTTTTGAACTCTGAGTCTCATACCACAGCCTCATCTGTCAACAAAGATGTTTGCTATGAGCTGTGGAGAAAGAGTTACTCTTGCAAATCACCTACTTCAGTCCTAAATGTCCTGCTTAATAGCACTGATTGCTATCTAAAGTCATTTAGATAGCTTTTGTCATTTCTGTTCCTTAGAAAAACCTTGTCAATGTGGCATGCCTGCTGTAACTTTTCTGCATGTCCAGGTAGCAGTATCTGTCCTGATTTTGTATTCCTGTAGTGGAGTTTCACCAGTGTGATAAAGGATTGTATGCTTAGATGCATGGGGTTTGTATCTTTATGTGATGAGGTAACACTGTAACTGGAAGGTACTCTGTAAATCAAACCATATATATTTAAGTATCCTGCAAAGAACAAAATTACAGGAAATACTCTTATGATGATCAGGTCTCTTCTGAAAAATGAAATCTAAGAAGATACCAGATGCTTGATTTTATTGGATCCATAAAATTGCCTTATGAAATCTGGTTTTATAATTGTAGGTTTTACAGAAGTCATCTGAAAAACACATATGTTTTAAGATACTAAACATCTCACCAGTGATCAGGGGATTTCAGATAAGCGGATGTGAACAAGCCTAGCAGGCTTCTGTTTTCCAGCCAGATGCATTTTGAAAATGATAATATTTAAGTATATCTCTAGAGGTTCACATCAGGAGTGGCTGCAGTGACTAGGGGTAATGCTGCAGGGAAGCGTAGTGTTGTGACTGCAAAGACGAGTTGGTGATGAAGGCAGAGCACTGCAGTGTTTGTGTGGAGGCTGGCTGTAGATGCTCCCACTGCTAAGTCAGAGATGGGTTGTAGTGAGAAGAGATGAGGGTTGGAATTCTATGTATTTTGAAGACTACAGATTGGGATATAAGATTTGATGCTTCTGGATAAATTCGTGCTTCCAAAGCAATAATAAATACATGTACGTGTTTACTCACCATGCCCTTTCCTTCCTGGCAATAATTGGAATGAGAATGAAAACTGTGTAGCTAATTCCCAGACGGTTGTTTTCTTTGTTGCATATTGCATAAATTGGTTGTTCACTAGCCCTTGACAGAGTGCTGTTCTTGTGGAAGATAATTATTATAGGACCTACTGGATAGGGAATTAAAAGTCTGTGCTGTTTTGTATTGTCCTGGTAGGTGGGACCCTTGAACAGAAAGCTTAACTAACTGTTGTTACTTACAGAGAATGCTATGACTCCCCACCAGCAGCACAGTGTTTCTGATAAAGGATGGGCCATCCCTTTGAACTCTGCTTGACAATTACAGCTATGGAAATCTCATGGCCAATAGCTTACTGAGCCATGACAGACCATATGTGACAAAAATGACAAGGAACTTTATTCCTCATCTGAAAGTATACATCACGCTTCTTCACAAACAAAGTATATAGTGTTGGTGTGGCTTTTTTTAGGTACTCATTTTAGCCTCCAGTGTCAAAATGTTATTGTAGGCTGACAGCTCATTTCGGGTGAGACGTTCCTTTGAACTTTCAAGGTGGGTAATATGTTCCAGCAGCAGTAGATGCTTGCTGAATCAGGACCTTAGTTTCTTTCTATTGAGCAGCATAGAGAGTTCGCAAGTTGGTTTGTGTTGGCACCATTTCATTAGTAATGGTTGTAAACAACAGGTGCATGCTGTCATAGTTTCCTTCAACAAAAACCAAAATTTTTATTTGACTATGTATACATTTTCATACTGGTTAAAATAAATGTCTCAGCAGTATTGTGCACCCTGATTTAGATTAGTTTATTTCTTATTGATTGTGGTTTTCTGTACCTTAGAAATCATCAGTCTGGTGAAATTTGTGTATATGAATTGAACAGTATTTTCCATGCACAAGTTTTGCAGATACCTTATGCTTGAAGAAAAATTGCAGTCATTGGTGTTCAGCTATGTGGCTCTCTGTAGTGTAGCAACTACTGTAGTAGCAACTCACTAGTACCAGAATAAAAAGAGGATGGGAAATCTTGAGCTTTCCATAGACAAATCTGATGTTTAAAGTTAACCTGCTTTTGATGTTTTTGCTGTATACCATCACAACTTGACTCGTGCTGGCAAGTAAAATGTCTAAGCCCAGCCTTTTTGCATGTCACTCGGATGACCAAGTTTACCAACAAAAAGAAAGGACTGCTGATGCAGAGAGTTGATGCCCATTTCCAGTCTAGGAGGACACTAAGATACTGAAAAAAGGAAGAGGAAGGAACTGAAAAGCCAGACCTATGTTTGGGACTGCATCCTATGCAGTATTGCTGTGCTGAGATTACATTTGAGAGCTTGGCTTTTTAAATGGTAACATACTTTTCATGAGATTTTAAAGTCGCATAATTCTTAAACTAAACCCTTTGGAACTTGCTTGCCAGATGCCATCAATTGCACCACTTGTAGTAAGTAGTGATGTAGTTATTTTTCAGTACCCACACTTTGAGTTGGTGCTTACAAACTTCATTATGAACACCATCCATTGATGCTTTCACATTACAAATCAAAGACAGGTCATAGCTAGCAAAATCAGAGCCTTGTTAACAATGACAAACAAATAGCCTTTTATTTGTGTGTCCTATGAATTGCCAATGGCAAATTAATACAGTTGAGTATCTTTTTGTTTCAAATTAATGCCTAATGCATATTGCACTCGTTCATATTTAAGGGGAAGGAGAGGGTTGGAGGACTATAGATAAGAATTGCAAGATTCTCATGTAGTATATTATCTACTTGATTGAATTTCCTGTCTCTTTTAAATGCTCAACTCTTCTCAGTCCTTTCACACTGTATGCCAGGCAGTTTTAATTTATGGAGCTTATGTGTTTTTTGTTGTGCATTTTTTGTGTTTCTTTTTTTTCCCCTGAGAGCATATGTTTGCTAAACAGGTACATCACACCATGCACGTTTTGTGGGCTTTCTTCCCGTGTTTGAAAATGAGTTTCTGATCCAAAAACAATCCACAAAAAACTAAATAGGGGTTTTTGCATGAAACCGTATTTTTCCATTTAACAAATAGGGCTGCTCTTGAGGCCTGTGCTATTGCAGTGATCCCTTGTTTTAATACCCTACTGAACGTGGAACAATCAGCAGCTTTTACAATGCTTTCTTTTGAATAAAGAGAGCTCATGATTCTGTGATGTTTCACGGCACAAATTCTGCAAGCTTCAGATAGCTTTTCCTTTTGAGATATACTTTGCCTAGAACTGAGGATTAATAATAAAAAAAGTTCTTTGAAATAACTTGACTTCACAATATTTTAGAGAAAGAAATGCTTTGTGTTTTATGTTCCCCAGTTTTACCCACAGGCTAAGTCTTGTAGATATAATTATGCTTTAGGAGACGTTTTAAGTGCTAGTTGAACCTTTAACCTGCGTTTCCTCTGAAATAATTACAGGATGTGAAAATGGCCAAATGAAATGCTTACTCATAGAGATTAATAGAATTAGTTAAGCTACTGTTACCTTATGCTTGATTTATATTGTATGTGTAGGTCGAAACAGGCTGTAATGGCATGTGGGTGTTTTCCTATAGTTTCATACTTGCTAAAGGTTTGCCTTCTGTTTATTACTTGCTATGTTATGTGAACTGCTTAAAAAGGCATTTTAGACCACTGGCAGGTAGTTGAATTTCAAAGGCTGGCTCTATTTAAAACAAAACATGGTCTTTGAACTTCTATCTTTCTTTTTTTAAAAAAAAAAAAAAAGAAAAAGCAGTAATAGAATTGATTTCATCACCTTCCAAGGTATCAAGTTGAAAAAGAAACCTCTCTGGATTAGTAGTCCAGACACCAACTATATTTTGCAGACATTTGAAATCATGCCCGAGTCAGCTACAATGAGAACAGGGGAAACTAAGAAAAATCATTGTCTGTCTGTATTGCCAAAACTGAGAAGGTAAAAGTAAAAAGTCTACAAACATACGAGGAGTGGTATAGCAGTAGAACTTAGTATTCTTATCTAAAGATGGAAAATTGGTGGTAAATATAGTATTTTTTTATGTGAAACATTCAATTAAAATTGATCTACCTCTTTGAATTTTATGTGTTTCTTTAAAAAGAGAGTAATGCATTGGCTTTTAGACAGCTTTAATTTTGATCTTTGAAGAAAATGTTGAACCATCCTAATTTTCAGAAACTGAATCTTTTAAGAGAAAACTTTAAGATTAGAAAAAAAGATTAACCTCATCTTACCTTACTAGATAATACTATGGGAGTGACAAGGCAGGTTTTTACTGGCCTTCACTGGTGTTGAAGTACTTTTTATTGGGTTACTTTCAGTGAGCCCTTTGCAGACCTCCTCCTGCAGCCTCTACCAGCTGCAGCATTTGGAAGCTTCACGCAGGTGAGAAATAATATGCAAAGGTGCTCATTTAAAAATCTCAGCTTAATGTATTCATCATTGTTTTTTTGGTTGTTCAGTGTCATCCTTTGTTAAGGTACAAGTGATGATGTCATCCTTTGTGAAGAACCTGGGAAGGCTTTGGGGCAGTGAACTGAAACCCTTAAAAAGTTGAACCACTATTAGAATAAATCTTTCTCATAGAAAATTTTATATTCACCAACGTCAGTTTCAGTCAAAGACCATTTGGGTAAAGGCATTTTGCCACTTATGTAAGCTGTCTTTTGTGAACTATTTCACTGCCTTAAAATCCTGTTTTAATTTGGTTTAGAGTTAATGTTTGTTACAGTGGTTACAGCAATCAGTGAAAAGGAGTTCGGTTTTTTTTAAGGTCAGTGAAGTATAAATGCAAAAGAGATTAAAAATCAATTATTAAATCAAGATTTCCTTTATTCTCATTTTATCCTTGTTTACTTCTCTTTGATGACTTCCCCTAAAGTATTATACTAATGTAGGAAATTAAAGATTTTCCTTATATACGTTTCTGCATCGTCTGAGTTACAGGATTTCTCATCCCTTTCCTGATAAACATGCTCAGTAAGTCCACTTAGCATGAATGAGACATATGACTGTATCAAGAGGATATGTTTTATTTATTTATAATAATAATTCTGTTAATTCATTACACCAAATCTCTTTTAAGGAATAAATCTGCATCTTGCCCCTTGCGTATAATGAATATACAGTGCAGGCATTCAATCAGAGATGCAAGATGAAATCCTGGGAGAGGATTGCAAAACATGGAATTTGAATGCAAATGTTCTGTATAAACATGGATTATTTTTGCCAAAGGGTATGTGAATACGCATCACTGTAATACTATGACGTCATGAAAAGTGTTTATGGGCACAGCTGTGTGTGTTGAGGTGTGACACTTCAGCTGGGGAATTATATACTAAAATATCTTTTCTTTTAATGTCTTTTGTTACTTAAATACTTTTTAAGAAACTGTGAGAAACACACAGGCTGTGGTTGAAGGGAAATAATCCTAGCAAATCATTAACATCAACAAATATCAGAAAATAGGAAGAGAAAGGAGAGACTCAATTATTGAACTGTTGGCCGTTCACTGTGCTTATTGAAGGACATTAGAATACCATTTTGAAAAAAAATGACTAAAATTTCAAAAACATTACATTAGCATAGATTTTATTAAGGATATGCTATTTGTATGGAAATAACAAGAAGAGAGATCCAGATCTTTTAATATACAGTTATCAAATGCTGGTCAAAGAGATTCCAGCATTTACTGGAACAGCAGTGCCTCCTGAAAATGTTTTTAAACTTCTACCAGATTTTTTAAGATTATAGAATGATTAAGTATTAGCCAGTTGTTGCACTCTTGGGAAGCATGAGTTTCTGGAAAGTGTCCCTCTGCTGTCTAAGAAATGAAGTCCTGTTCTGGGGAATTCATCTGGAAAGAGGATGTCTTTGGGGGCGATGGGGACCATCTGTGGAATTCCAACTATGCAGAAAACCTGGAGCAGAGATGGGCAAAAAATACATCAGGAGGCAGGAGATTCTGAAGAGGTCACTGTGGTAACCTTGTTTTAAGGAAAGTTGTGTATGCGTAGGCTGACCTTCTGACCCTTAATAATTCAAGAGTAATGTTATACGTTCTTCATACCTATGCAGTAGTTCCACGGCATAAGGCTTCTGATGGTTCCCAGTCTTTATACTATTTCCAAATATATATTTACATGCATACACACAAACGCTGTGATTGTTAGTATGCAGCCCATGTAGCTTGAGAATGCTCAACTCCAAAGTAAGCAAAACCAAAAGGAAACATGCTCCAAGTTTCAATTCACAAATTATTTTCTACTGCAGTGAATTAGTAACTTGGTTTGCTGGAGTGAGATTGCAGGGGTTTTTTTCCCATCTGAATTTCCGTTTGAATGGTTCACAAATGACTTTGTACTCCAGTGATTTCCTACTGTTGTGAGATTTCATCAGGCAAGCAGTGTTTGTTGAAGTACCAGTTTTTGCATGTGTTCATTTGCTTTTGGCTGTCTAGTTTGAAATTGCATGATATGCCATATTCCAAGTTGTGATGGAAAGCCACCTTTTTTTTTTTACTCCCTCCTGTAAGGCAATGAAGTCTATGGCAGTCATTTCTCTCATTGCTTAATATGGCAATGTGATTGAATCCTTTCAGAGAAGAGTTCTGTGTCTGTCTGCCGTGTGTCCCTCCTGCGCCCAATTCACCATATTTTATACACAGTATGTGGTGAATGGTCTTTTTAATGCAAAATGTAGAGCGCTTGTGTGTGAAGTCTGAAAATTGGAGTGAAAGGATCGTGTTCCTTGGTTAAAAGGGTAAAGCACATCATGTTGTAAGTGAGGAAAGATTTAGAAATTACCCTTATTTTTATGCTGAATGTATTAGCTTCCTTGTTTTGCCCTGTGTCACCTGAAATGACCTGCAGTTCTGACCCCTGTGGTTGCTTCTATATACTTACATTTTTAGCCTTGTTTTAAGAAAGATAATAAAAATTGAAGTGTTTTATTTTTTTTAATAACCTTATCTCATTATAGCAATTTCTTTCACATCTGAACTATATTTATGGGTCAGTAATTCTAACGTACTTTACTGTTGTCATAATGTTTCAAACTTAGAGTCACATCCAGAATTAGATGCTGAATTGGAGAATTTTTTCTCTGTCAATAGGCATTCCATGGTTGTGGCCTACCATATCAACACTGAATTACAAATTAAGCTGAAAGATGGCTGCATTAGGAGACCATCTGTCTATTTCAGGTGAAAGTCATGTTATGGTGCAGAGTGTGCATTCAGCAAGAAGGGGATTGGGCTTGCAGTTCCTCTGTGGACCACTGTTGTGGGGATGCTGCTTACAGACTGCATGCCAGCTGTGAGACATGGGGAATATGCAGCCTTTGGTGTTTCTGGGAAGACCATCTGCGTGCTGCATGTCATCAGCCAGTTACACGAAATGAGCAATCACTCTCACATAAGCACCTGCTGCATAAAAGTAAAGTTGACTGATGGAAACCTGCTGCTTCTTGGGATGTCTTTCATCAGAAGTACATCATACTTCAGCTTTGTTAGTCCCCTATGAGGGACATAACTGGGATGACACCAACTACGTCAAATGCTCTTCAAATACGCATACTTGCTTTTGTCATCAGCATCCTACAGTTTTATGTTCTCTCTTCTCAAACATGCCTCAGTGCCTGAGCTTGGAAATGAATTTCCAGTGGCTAAGTGTAGGTGGAAGCCACAGTTAAATTCTTAATCTATGAAATTTATTTCCTGACTCTTCCGTTCAACTTACCTGCCTCAAAATAACTGTGGTAGATATTTTAAAAAGTGTAAATAGATGACTCATAATGTCAACACACAAGATTTTTGTAGTTCCTTTTCTCCTCTACTTTGGAATTAAAAACAACACTAGACTGTCTCAAGTATTAATTCTGTGACAGGCTAGAGTATTCTAATATTGACAACTCTGATAGAGTCATGTAAGCTTAAAGGACATTTATACTGTCTCATTTTGTTTTTCCTTGGACTTTGTAGAAAATCTTTAAAAGCTGACTTTGTTTTAAGTGATTACATTTTTTTTAGTTTCTTGGATTTTTTTTCATGAAGCCAGTGGGAACAAGTAAAATATTCTTGCATTTCTGCTGATAGGCTTTAAAATCTTTTGAAGTTGAGTGGATTATTGATTATATATTGTAGCTGTTTATCAGACTTCTAAATATCAAAGATTTATGCAGCAGAAAAATCTATAATTTGATTTTAAGACAAAATAAAGTAAAAAACCACAACAATCACCCTCCCCAAAAGCTAAAAAACCCCAAACCAGAATCAGCTACAATCCAAGCAACAATAGCCCTTGTCATCTCAGTTGTCTATGATGGTGTTGTATACCATTAATCCTAGGATGAATCTGACCTAGTCTCATGAATTATGAATTAAGCTTTACTCCTTGAGCATCTGATTTGTGGTACTTGTGTGCTATGGAAACAGTTGTGGCAAATACTGAAGCCAAATTCCCCATGCCTATTGTAACATTGGGAATGTAACTGCTGTTATTCTTTGCAGAGACATTTCAGACTGGAAGGGCGGAGTTTAGTCTTTTCATACTAAGAAAATATTTGAATGTATTATTCCAAAAGTCAGTCTGAATTTTTGGATTTTTTTTTTTTTTTTTTCAGATTTCAGTTGAAAACAGATGGATCAGATTTCATACTGGCTGTTTAGATAGGTGCTTGTCATTCTAATAGAGAGCAAAGGCGGCACAGTGTGTGAATGCTTGAATGGCTTGGAGCCATGGGCAGGGAAAATGTGTTATGGGTAGATGTGGAAAAGCATGAGCAAGACAAGGACTTCATTGCATAGGAGATGACCTGATTTTTTTTTTAGTGCCCATACCTTGGAGGATCTCTGAGACAGCAGTAATTTGCAGCACAGTAAGTACAAAAAATAGGAAGGAATAAGGCCTTACAGAAATGCATAGAAATAAATTAGCCTTCAGTGTATGGCAAAGCAGCAGTAGCTTTATTTCTGAAGTAATTTAAGAATGTCAAAAGAAAAATCTTGTGCTTTCTTGATGATCTAAATGATGGCAGCCATAGGGAACTTTGGAAACCTATGGAGGTTAACCACATCTGGATATTTCGTTTAAGGTAGCAGATTATCAGCATTTTACCAGCTATGTAGTTTCCCTTTCTATTTGACTGAGGGTGGGGGGGAGGGAATAGAAGAGGACACAGTTTAAGTCATTGATGGCCACATTCTTGCTAGGATCACATCTGTCCAAAGATTCTCCTCAACTGAATGTTCGTGTCAATTCAGCTGTTTTGCTGAATCTCCTGTTCTAATTTTTGTTTCATTTAAAGCTTGTCTCACTAATATGCCACTTTAAAATTGTAAAGTTAAAATTGCCCTGATCTCAGCAAAAATAGTATCTTAGGTGATTCTGTCTTATTATGAAATCATATAGTCTAATGGGAGACTCATTCAGATAAAATTTTGTTGTCTTGTTTGTAACTAGAATGATGTATTTTGTCTATATTGCATTTAGGCTTTTCCCTGATAAAATTGTAGGTACAGGCAACTGTAAATGTATTGAATTCATTTCATTGTATCATAAGGTTGTGTAATTTGAGAACTGAAGCTGTTAATGAAAACTGATATCCAGAAGATTATCTGGGTTTCTACAATCAAACTACATCTTTATATATGTTATGTTTACACACATTACAGTAAAGTTTCTCATGGTTTTTCCTTTTTTTTTTTTTTTTTTGTCTCTTGGAGGCTGCATCAAATGAAATCTTATATTCCTCATGCTGTAGCACTTTTCTATAATGTCTCCCTTAGAAACTTTCTGATGGCATCTATTAATTTTCAACATAAATCTTAAATACTATTGATTTTGAGTAATTAGTTTAACTAGCCCAAACTATCTGTGTAATTATTCCAATCTGTGCTTCTCTCAGCTTTTGCCTGCAAGGTTGACAAATGGTAGCAGGGTGAAAGGGCACCTTCCTGTCAGTGGCTGGGGAGACTTTGGTCCTCTGTCTGCTTCATGCCACAAGTTGTTGGAGTGGGTGGACTCGTCCTGAAACAGCTGTGAGAGAATGATGAAAATATTATTTAGTTTCATTTAAGAAGTCAAAACAAATATCAGTTGTGACAAAAAGCTTTATCTTATGAAACAGGACATTTTTGTGGTTACTTTAGTGTTTCCCAGCTTTTTATTGCCATAATATCAGTTTGCTCATGAAATTCTGCATTATGTCAGCCAATGTTAAGTTCAAATTTCTGTCTCTATTCTTTCAGATTTCAAGGGGAATGATAAATTAGCATGGAATTGTGAGTGTTTTGTATGCAAAGAGTGAACACTAACTGAATCATCTTCATGTTTTTATGGGCATTGACCTCTTTTGCTCCTCTGTTGGTTATGTACCCATTCTGAGGTCAGACACATGGATGTCAAATTGCAGCTATATTGATCTGCTAAAGCACAGCTTAAATTACACTTTTTTTTTTTTTTTAAGTATAGTTTCTCTTAATCTTTTAAACTTTCTTGTCTGAGAAAAAAAAAATCTTTACATTTTAACCCAGCCCATGCAGGTAACATATGATCAAATGCCAACTGAAACATTTGTTTGTTAAGCACCCTATCTAGATCACAAGTGGAAAAAAAAAATAAGGAGAAGAGTGGAAAACATTCTCAAATAAGATGACATGTTTTTGAGAAGCTGGAAGCTTGCATGCAGTGTTATGGCTAAAGCAGGAAGGGACCTACTTTGTCTTTAGTGAAATATATCACCATTTGTGTATTTAATATTAGTTTAGTATGGCAAAATTCATCTTCAAAAATTCTGTTCTTGAAAATAAGACCGTGAGATCTTGTATGTGGAAATTATTATTTTGTTCAGAGACGGCTGCGCTGTGATTCTGGAGATGTTTTCTTGTAGGGTGTACCTATTTGAGATCAATTCCTGATCTTTGCAGGGTGGAACTGAGAAAAAGTAAAAAAGACTAGGAAAAAAGTTTCCAGAGATTCCAGAAAACAGGAATATCATGTGAAAGTGTTCCTATCATATGATGTCTTTGCCTCTTGCTCAGCTTAGCAGAATGGAGAAAGACATTATTCTTCCTTTGTGGGAGCTGAAGAGAAGGAGCTGTAATTCTTCACTAGCAACCATTCTTTTTAAACTCCTTCAGGAGATGATCATAAAAATTTAACGGCTCACAAAAATTGTAACTTCCCACTTATTCATCTCTCTTCTAACCGTGTAAGAAGACACAGTCAACAAATGTGAATGACTTTATATTGGACATTAGGAAATGGTGGTTTCCTAATGGTGGCATTAGACTGATCAGCCATTGGAACAGACTCACCGGAAGTGCTCACAGAACCAAGCCTGTTGGAATGCAACACGTGTCTGGACAACACTCTCAGTTATATGGTTTAGTTTTAAGTAGTCCCGTGAGAAGCAGAGAATTGGACTTTATGATCATCATGGGTCCCTTCCAACATGATTCTATGGCTCCTTACAGAAGCATTTGATAGGAGAAATTGGGAAGTTCAAGGAACTATGTGGCACGCTTATCCAAGACCTTTGCCTTTTCTGTTCAGGAACAGGTTTTTTATTTTTCTCTTGGTCTGTACATGAGCATGAAGTTGGTATTTTCTGTCTGATTTCCACTGTTGTCTCAGCTATGAATGCAGCTGAAATCTGAGCTGAGTTGGGTTGCATGTGGCAGTGGATGGTACTTCTGTTCCTCTCCTCCACAGATCCCCCATAAGAAGGTACAAATGGTGCTCTGTAGGAGTGAGACTGAGCTAGATTTACTGGAAAATTATCACCCTTCACATAGAAGCTGAAGTCATTATAGTTTACAGGAAATCACTTTTTAGCCCCTAAGTCATTCTCTTGTAAACTTAAAACCTTTGCTCTGAACGTAAAGATTACTTTAATCTGGACTTGACAGTAGACTTTAAATTAGTATTACTGTATAAATAATACTTTGTTTTCCAATCCTGAAATTACTGTGCTTAATTATGATCCTTATTGCTTTGAACTCAGAGGTTTATGTCTCTTACTGGATGGGATGCTCACTATGGGGAAGCTTGTAGGGGCAACCACTGTAGCCCTGAGAAGCTACCAGACAAGTCATCCTGTGAAGCCTTGGTTTGTCAACAACCAGACTTGTTTGGTCACAAAGGGATGTTGCAAGGATGGTGTTCTCTAAATAGGAACTAGGGAAGAGAGAGACAGCAGAACTGTGTGACTGTTTGAAAGAGGCCACAGGAGTTTGCTGCTGAAGGTTTGTATACCAACTTGAGAAAGTTTTTGATGCTGGTGAAAGGTGCTGTGTTAAATGTGTACTGTTAAAGTAATCTGGTGATGAAATCTTGATATAGAGGGGATTACAAATAAATTCTTGAACAAAAGCTTTTCTGTCTGTAGCTTTGTGTAAACACCAGACAAACATCTAGAATTTATAAACACAATTTAACTTAGTATTTCAGAACAGGTATGACCTCATACACACAACTTGATAGATTTTAAAGGGTATAATCCCCAATATTTTTTCCCTTTTTAAGAAGTTCAGAAATGAAAAAGAAAGCTTTCAAAATCCCTCCAGTGACTCTTAGGGAGTGAAGGCAATAATTTTTCTGACTTTTAATCTAGGTTGAAATATATATTAGAGTGCATGATAGCTCCCAAGATGTCAGTGTTATAGGTACTCACCATTATCAGCTGGTCTCTGTTAATTAGAAGCAAAACCAAATGATCACAACTCCCTTCAGTAGTTTATTACTATACATGGATGTTCACAGAACTAGTATGAACAAAGTGCATGGAGTTTTTCTTTTATCCTGGAAAAAGGAAAACTTTGATGTACACTGTAAATTAAGTATGTCGTTACAAGCTAGTTGCTTGTTTAAAATGTGTAGCATCTGGTTAATGGCACTTTATTACCTAGATATTTTCTTTAATAGCAAACAATATTAATTTTTCCTTTCAAATGGTTTATAACAGCTGTAAAACAACAAACATGTTGTATGAACACAGACAGCTACTTGAATTGGGCCATAGTCAGCAAGTCAGTTGTGTTTACGTCCTTGCAAAATTCCTAGCTGTTCCAGTATTGTGAAGGAAATGATAAATATTTGACCACTGTTTGGGACAGGAATGAAACTGAACCATTCTTCAACTCCTGAATTGGTGTTGATGTGTGTAAAACTATTTCAGATAAGATAAGCAGTGACATTGTAAAGATTTTAGGGAAGCTGTCTAAATGAATAATTTCTACTTCATGTTCTAGTGTGATAACAGAGTAGTCAATTAAAAAGCAAAGAAATAAAAGTTCTGATCCTCATGTTTCTCCTTGCCTCTGTGTTCTTGTGCCTTTTGTTCAACATGTAAAATTGCTTTTCATTACAATACAAGCATGTAGGATTTATGCTTTCATTCTCCAACAACCTTTGTCATTGTCCTACTGTAGCTGTTGGTCCATCTTCTTTTTCTCTTTTGCGTGGCCTCTATGATTAGTTTTCCAGCCTTGTCTTCAGTCCTTTACATTTCACTGAAAGTGCTTTTGCTGAGGACGTCAGTAAAACCTTTATAGCTGTGTTGCAGAATAAAGGAGGTCCCTTCCAACTCTTAAGATTCTATGATTCTATAATCTTGATCTCTCTGCTGCTTAGAGACTGTTAATCTTACTATAAGACTTGTAATTGTCTGTTGCCATCCAAATTCCATTCTACTACCATGAAAGTGTTTGGGTTTGTGTGTTTCTTACCACAGGCAGAAGCAATGATCCTTAGTTTATAAGGTATGTGAATTATTAGGTCAGTCAATTATTTTTAGTAATGCATATCCTGTTGATCTCATTGTTACTTACTCTAGTAAGAGGTAAAGGAAACCTGTGTGGTCAAAGATTGCACAACGGGTTGCATTACTGCCTTTTTCTCTTGGAAGCTGACCTAATAAATAAAAGTGTAATTTGCTTTATAAAATAGTATTTTTGACTATTTCACTATCAATGGGCTGCCCTTTGTAGGAGCATTTACCACGTTACTTGTTGAAATGATGTGGTAAATATATAACTACCTCTATGCCATCACTCGGCTTTTTTCCAGATATCATTATATTTTGACTTGATTATATTACCAGAATTGGAAGGTCTGTATTATTTTGTAATGATTTAAGCCTTTGTTCAGAATATCACTAATCATTTTAAAATGTTCTTTGCCCACAGGGTGGAGTTCATTTCTTTTGTTTGTGGGAGCTGAATAGGAGAAAGGGACATTTCAGTTTTTCTTGATAAAGGTAAGACAGCATCTGTTGATGAAGATAAGACACTGTTCATCATTATGAGCTCATACAAAGTTTGTCAATGGAGGGTTTGTTTATTTTGGTTTTTTTTTTCAAGTTCTGTGCTTTGTATTAAGCTCAATGTGTGATAACATAACTTGTATTGGGAATGGAATGCGTAATTCTACTACAGGTATCAGTAAAGGCTCTGAAGATAAGCAAGTACCTGTAGATCAGCATGACAAAGTAGATAGCAACTTTTTCTATTGCTAGAACTGGTGACAGTTTCGATATGCCATTGAATTGGTGTGCCTAAATTCACTCCATCACTCTTGCACACACTTGGGGAGAGCACTTAAAAACAATGGAGTACAGTCTATGCCACTTCTTGAGGAAACTGTATAGGCTTGCCTGGTGCTGTCTGTCGTGTTCTGTATTGTCACATGAGGGATCAGAAGTTTGACATGAGGAGAGAATGGTCTTGAGATCTATTTTAATTGAGATACACCTTCAAAATTAAGAAACAAATGCCTATCAGAAGTAGGAGACACAGAAGGGAATAAAGCTCTTTAAGTCTTCTCAGAGGCATGTTTTCCCCAATGACTATTGCTTCATGTCGTACCAAAAAGAGATAACATTTTATAGATCTTAAAGTATTAAATTAAAACCTGAAAGTAACATTTAGAGGTATAGCATGCAACTTAGTGTTGAACTCTTGCAGTTTTTATAGTGCCATCTTTCTTTACTTTCATTTGGCAAATTCTGGAAAGTGTTTGTAGGTGGGTTCGATGTGACAGCTGCAAATAATGAGGTTGATCTGGTTTAACAGTTTCCACAAGCGCAGCAGATAGACCATCTGTGTGTACCCTGTGCACAGCAGTGCAGGTAGGGGGCACAAGCTTGTTTCAATTTCTGTTCAAAGGGGCTGCAATTCATACACAGTCATTTATCATTTCCCATCTGACAGAGGCTACAGCCTCTAATTGAGGGTGGTAATGTGTTTTAATGAGCACAAGCTGATCATTACCTGTTATGTGACTGTATCTACAGAACCACTTTTGACTTACTGCATTGTGTTTAACTCTATGGTCATATGAAGGCTCTAATGGTATGTTAATGTTTAGATTATCAAGAATAGCAAAGCATTAATCTACCTCTTGAAAGTTAAATAGTTTTAAAGAGAAAAAACCTCAAAACTCTTAAATCTGAAGAGAAATCAGAAGATTTACTGAAAGTCGAATTTATATGTTTGTGCTGATGTAGCTGATTTTGAGGTTTTCTTTGTAAATGTTACACAACTTTTTTGAACAGTAGATTAAATCAGCATCATCATGCCACTATGTATGGATGTAGTTTTTATCAGTTTACAGATGCTTACTGTATTATGACCTACTACTTCAGGGACTGAGAAAGTGTCTACCTACCCGTACAGTTGTAAGGTATGAAGGTGATTATAGCATTGGCTTCTTGCTTAGCAAATATACAATTAAAATGTTTTTGGTATAAAAATGTTCTTTGAAATTCTTTGACTGGTTTCTGAATTTAGGCTTTAGGTTTGGTTTGTTATCTACTGATAAATACAAAAAATTCCCTTTAGTTCAGTAAAATCCTTCTTATGTATCCTGATGCTACTGTCCTTCCCCCCCTTGCAACTTGTGAAGTTGTTGACCATCATTTCAGATGTTCACATTTTGGTTTTTTTTTTTTTAATTTATTCAACATGTATAATCTCAAAAGCTAAATTACTGCTGGATGAATTCTCAATCAATAATGAAAGGAGAAGGATGTGTGGCTGAAGTGGTACATCCATTGGAGTCACAGACTTAATGAAGGAATGTGTTTCAGTGTTAGATTGCTAAAGATGCACAGGGAAGAATCGCTATGCTAACATACATGAAAATGTATTAATAATAATTTACAGATAAATTAATATGGCCTGAGCTTAATTTCATTCTGGCAAAACCCATGTTGAAGGAAATGAGAATTTACTGGGTTAGGATCTAATTGAGTCTGATATCTTTTTTTCTTTCTTTTTTTTTTTTTCCCCCTCTTTCTGCCCTGCATTGGAGAACTCATTTAAGCAATAGCCTTAAATATTTACTAATACTGTACCTACTGTGTTAATTTTTGGGAGTAGAAGGACTCAGAGTTCATACGTAAGTTTATAAGTACCCAGCATGGTTTAAGAATTGTAGAATTAATGACAGAAATTCCCAAATGTAGTCAGTGGCAGATTGAATTTCTGACTGTGTTGAATTGGTGCTTGTGTGCAGCTGTGGGAGGAACTTGAGCTATACAGGCAGGATCAGTTAATGGTATCCCTGAAAGAAAATTATAGTTTATAAGCTTTGATGCTTCCTTCTATCATAACTACTTCTTCAGCTTAAATACTCTTGCAGTGGTTGAAGACTTTATGAAGAAAAACGTTAACTGTTTGTACCCACAGTTTGCTCCAAAAATACTGGCCTTAGGTATTTAGCCTTATTTTTAACACTATATACTTCTAGATTACACATTGAAAAGTCTGTAAATTGAGTGTGTGTATAGGACGAATGTTTTCAAAACTGAGGGTGCCAGCGGGCTGCAAGTTCAGCTCTGCATTCTCACGGGAGTGGTCTTGAGGTAACATCATGAGCTGGGAAAACTTGGGTTCTCATGAAGGAAAGGCCAGAAACTGTCCTTCAGCTTTCCCACGTTTTCCCTCCCAGTTATGACGAAATGTGTAAATTTATTTTTTTTCATCACAACACAGTTCAAGTCCAAAACCAACAGTCCTCTTTTTTTCTTTGTCCCTTTTTAAAAATAAAGAACCCCTTGGGGCAGAAGCACTCTTCATACTTGTTTGGTGTATGACAAGACTGTATGCATGTTCTGCTCAGTCTTCTCCCTGAATGGTGAGCTGTGTTGGAAAAAAAATACTACTCCCAATAATAATAATATTTGTCTCAAAAGGAGCTTTACTTCGTGATGTTTTTGGAAACAAAATGTGTGAATAAGTGTTATATCACAAATGAAGCAAGGGAAATAGGGTTGCAGTTTTCCTTAAATATAGCCAGGGCTTTAATACCATTGAAATGTTTGGTTTATTGGGAGAGGTTAACTTTTCAGGTAGTTGGACCTTGTCTTGTTTATTTTGGCTATTTCTACTAATTGGTTGTAATCTAATTATCAAAGTATAAAGCCAGGCCTTTGAAACAGACAGTAACTGCAGCTGGAAAGATTTATTGTGAGTCTTCCACTGAAGAAGAACTGAGTGGCATTCATATTTCTGTACTGTATACTGCTGGCAGTGGAGTCACTGAGTTAGTGTATGAAGTTTTGTGATGGGGAACTATCCTTCCTTAACTGTTCTCATGACTTTTAGTTGATCAGTGCATGACAGTTGCATTTTATAATGTAGAAGAAATATCAGCAGAGTAAGGCTGATTTGGGACTGTTTTTCTTTTGTGTTTAAAAGATGGTTAACACAGGAGAGGGAGTCTGGGGGAGAAGTGGATGTTGCTGGATGGAGTGGAACAGGTTACTCATTCTTTAGAATAGCCAGAAGGTAAACTCAAGTGCACTTGAAAAATCACACTGGTAAAATACCCTGTGTGTAGTTCAGTTTTAAATGCAATATTTACTATTGACTTTTATATTAGGCTAGAGAATGAATCAGCTCTTGAGAATGCACTGGAAAAACACGCCATGGAGGATGTTAAAAGTTGCAGTGTAGGCTGTGGTTCTTTGCGCCCTACACAGTCACTTAAATGCATTTGTGTGTGGTGTATCTATCCTCTATATACATACAAACTAAACATACATATGTATGTGTTCTGTATGCCCACCTACATATATAAATAGTCTGCATATTGAATATACGTATATATACATTGTCGTGGTTTAGCCCCAGCAGGCAACTAAGCACTCCACAGCTGCTTGTTTGCCCCCAGCCCTCAGCAGGATGCGGGAGAGAATCTAGGAAAAGAAAGTAAAACTTGTCGGTTGAGATTAAAAGAGTTTAATAGGATAGAAAAGGAAGAAAAAGGCAATAATGGTAATAATAAAAAAATATGTATTTATAATGAGGATGAGTGCACGGATTCTCAAACTAGGGAAGTATCCTAGAAGGCAGGAAGTATCCTAGAAGGCAGGAGGTGGCCTGGGTAGTCTGAATCCAGGGTTTCCTCTTCTTATCCACCCACAAATACTCTCTCATCACCAGTAGTCTTATGAAGAGAGTAATGTTTAATTTGATCTAGTGAGGAGGAGGGGACAGAAGTCAGTCAGTACAAGAGGCTTGTTTGCAATTGGATGGTGTACTCATCTACCGGTAGGCGAGATGCAGAATTTGGGAAGTCAGACTGGAGCAGGACAACCTAACTCTGAGAGAATTTGGTACTTAAAGTGCTGTTTTTTAGTGTTTTGGGGTGGTTATTTTCATAGGGGAGGATGATGGTATGATTGATTACTAGACCTGGCAGAGGTAAAGCTGGGGACAGGTTGGGAATGAAATTCTGTTGAGGTATGTATTGCAAGGGGAGAAGAAACAGGAGAAGTGCTACAAAAAAACCAAGACAGAGGAAGGAGAATTTAGAGTGCTTGATAAATGTGGAACAAGTCTGAAAACAGACAATGAATGGAGAAGTTTCTGAATAAAGTATTTGCATTCATATCATTTGAAGAAAATAACTTGCTTAGGTATTTACGAAAAGATGAAAATAAGGTAAAAACAAGTTGTGGTGGTGAGGGCAGGGAAATGTAACCTTTGCAGCCTTGAGGGATCAAAAGCAGGATGTAAACACAGAAATTAAACCCATCTTACCTTGGTACAGAAAGTAGGATTTGCATCTCCCCTGGCCTTGGATGAAAAGACAAGCTGTAGGATGACTAACCAAAGTTGTTCCACAGGGAGTGGAAGCAAACCCAGATCAACTTATGAAATAAATACTTCTCATTGCAAATGTACATCTTGTGGACTTGTGGGCTTGAAAGTCCAGTGCTGAAAAGATGTTGAGTTGCAAGTCCAGAGCACACTGAGTAAGATTTTAATCTGCCAGAGTCACCTATTGCTGATTGAGACTATTTTAACTGAGTAGGGGTATATTAGTATTAAAATACTGACTTGTCAAACAGTGTTGTCTTCTAGCAGAAAATGTTTTGGAAATAAGCTGATCACTGCAGTTCCCTAGAAGTTATTATCTGCAGTCGTGACCCCCTCTAATGCACAGCAATGTGATGGGCTGTGCCAGGGTAGTACAATAGAAGTATTGTGATAATGTGATAATTTATCTTCCCAGAAAACAATAATTTAGATCACCGAAATTGGTCGGACTGAAGGATGCAGTTTAAATAAATCACATGTTGCTCTCTTGAATAGTGCTAGCTGGACCTTAAGGATGTTGCTAGGTAATGTAGTTGAAACTAGTGCATCCTGCTGTTATGTGTGGAATGCTGAGACATTGAGCAGCCAAAACTCCTGTGTTACTGCTGCACAACATATTGCAAACTACTAAAACTATGAGTTAAGACACAGCCTTGATGATCACAGCTCCATGTCTGGATTTGTTTTTATAATATATTCCACAACCTGTTGGCATGTTGAATGAATAAGAATGTCTACGAGACTTACAAATGGGTTATTTAGAGAATTAGGAGACAAAACCAAAGGACTAAGCCTTTTGTAGAGATCAGACTGCTGCACTGAGAAAATCAAAGTCCACATGCATGATCTAAACCATGTTTGACATGCCAGGTTTCAGTTTCACCAGGAGACTCAGTATGCCATTTGGGTATGTTTTAAAAATCCGCAAGTGTGTAAATTAGAATGAACTAATTTTATAATTATTCCCAACAGATGTGCAAGTAATTCAGTCTCAAACATGTTTATTTTATAAAGACACAATCATTCAAAAAAAGAAGTGCTGAGAAACCACAAGCTGTTTGAGCAATAGAGGCTTAGAATTTTTGCAAACATGCACGTGTTTAAAAAGTGGTAGCTTTTGTTTAAAAGCTGTTGAGTGTTCTGTTTCTTTCTTTGCGGCTTTCTGACTATCTTTACAAGTAATATCCAGGAACTAGTGGGTAGGAGGGCTGTTGTGCTGGTGATGGTTTTAGCCATCATTTTGTTTTAGATTCCATGAAAAAAGTCAGTTGTTCAGACATGAGAAGTTAAGAACAATGTTATGCTTGTTTAAGATGCTGTGGGAGACTGATTCTGAAACTGAATAAAGAGATGTATTTATTTTTAATCCTTGGACTTGATGGTTTATTCTGAAGAGACAGGGATACCACTTTAATATGTTTGAGTTTTTTCCCCTGTCTCAATGGCTGAAATGACTGCTGACAGGATACAAATACACCTTGTGGAAAAGACACCATGTACAAATATGTTAAAATTAAGATTATTATTAGCTTGTATGTAATTCCACAAAAAGACAGTTAGAAATGGTGAGGTTTGCAGCAGTTAATGAGCAAATCACATAAGTTATAACTCTCACCAGTTCTCTGGTAGTTACTTTGGCATGACCAGAGAGGAAATAAATATTTGACAATGACAGAAGTTAAATGCTTCACAGCTTTTGGGTCTTACAGAATTCACAATCTGATATTACAAATTTTTGAAAAGTAGCGTGAATAATAACAATACAACTCAGAGGTGGCAAGCAGCTCAAAAACATCACCCTTTCCAAGAGCAGTAAACTTTACTGGCTAGTTATTTGCTTCTTCTACTGGGAAATATTAAACAAACAATTTCAGCATGGTTGTAATGTGCTGTCACAGGTGAGTTGCAGCCTACTTCACTTCTTTAAGATATTAAGTAAATCTGTATTTGCTTTTTGGTAAGCGGTGCTTTGTTTTCTGGTTTTGAGACAAGTGTCAACTTTGATGGAGGGGGAAAAAAGGGAGACTCGTGGTTTTGATGTGGTTGTATATACAAGTTGTTCTGTTTATACTGTCTGTATTTACTTTTACATTATATAGTGCAGATATTTTTGTAATATTTTTATTACAGCAAAGGTGACTTACATTTTAGGATCAAATAACTAGTCTTAAGTCAGGCAGTGTATCATGTTTTTGGTTCAAGTGTCTTGCTTCTGGAATAAGTTATTTAGGTGCATCTGAATTGTTAATGCTGCTGGAGTTAATATATAAATCACTATTTCTGGATTTTCAAAAGATCTAGAAAAAGCAAGTGCCATCTTTTCAGTAAAAGTAATAAGATTTAGGACTATAACTTCATATTAGCATTTAAAATTTAAAGCCATGCTCAAAGTAGGATAGTATGGGTGGGAAGTCAAAATTATGTGAATTACAAGAAATTGTAGTAAATGGTTCTTTTAGATACCAGAGCTTTCTAGCAAATTCCATTAAATTTCTAGTATAAAATAGAGATACAGATTTTCAGAATGAATCAGTTACTTTCTAAGTTAGAATATATATTTTGATATTTTAGTCTGGAGAGACACTGATTTAAGGAGTTAGGCTTTTATGGTTTTGTGAAATATACCAAATTCATAGCTTCCTTAAAGAATTAGATTTTTTTGAGTGAAGTACAGCCCTGATGAAATTTTGAGGAAAGAAGTTATGAATATTCATAGAATCATAGAATGATAGGGATTGGAAGGGACCTTTAGAGATCATCTAGTCCAACCCCCTGCAGAAGCAGGTTCACCTAGATCAGATCACATAGGAACATGTCCAGGCAGGTCTTGAAGACCTCCAAGGAAGGAGACTCCACAACCCCTCTGGGCAGCCTGTGCCACTGCTCCATCACCCTCACAGTGAAATAGTTTTTTCTTATGTTTAAGTGGAACTTTTTGTGTTCCAGCTTCATCCCATTACCCCTTGTCCTGTTGCTAGCTACAATAGAAAAAAGGGATGCCCCAGCATCCTGACACCCACCATTTATATATTTGTAAATAATAAGATCTCACCTCAGTCTCCTCTTCTTTAGACTAATCAGATTTTTTTATGATCTTACTTTGTACTGATCTTTTATAATGTTTTATGACTCTGATGATTGCGAAGTTTTCAGCACAGTCTAAAACTGCAATTCCCAACCTTTCTGTTTGGTCAAATGTACAATCATTGCTTTCTGCTTCATAGTTACATTTCCTATCAGAAAATGTGTATTTGAAATAGTTGAGTGCAGGTTAGCCTCCAAAGTTGAAGAACTTTGTGCAGCAAGGGGTTACATGTAGTTTCTCCTCATTGACATCTTGTCAAGGTCAGCAGAAAGGCAAGCATTCATGGTAGCGTTTTCCTCTTACATATTACTATATGGGTTTTCTTCTGTTAGTCTACACGGTTGTTTGTGCTAGTAACTTTTTTTTTTGGTAGTTATTAAAAGGTTCTGCCTTTCAGTTTCAGAATCATATAGAGTAATAGGGGTTGGAGGGACCTCTATAGATCATCTAGTCCAACCCTATTGGACCTCGTTGCTGTTTATGCAGCAATATCTTTGACCCATAGCTCTTCCACAAAGCTTTCTATGTAGATGCACTGTGTCACTACTTTCATCTAAAAAGAATTTTTTAAATAATCAGACGTCAAAATTCTCAAATGACTTCCTCTTCTAGTTATTACTAAGTGATAGTTCTTATAGTTGAATACTTACATACTTGCTTTCTCTAAGTTTTAATGCTGAATTACCCCTCTCAGCTGATGACACCAAACTGGGAGGGCTGACTGATTCACCAGAAGGCTGTGCTGCTATTCAGCAAGTTCTCAACTGACTTTAGAGTTGAGCAGAGAGGAACCTCATCAAGTTCAACAAGGGCAAGTGCAGAGTCCTATGTGACTTCATTGAGCCTGCTTTAGCAGGAAGTTGGACTAGATGATCTTTAGAGGTCTCTTCTAACACCTACCAATCTATGAAATATTTTTTTTATGTATTTTCATTTTCTGTACATTATTTGCAGTATGTATTTTTGTATTTACTTTTTATTTTCTTTTTTATGTCTCTAAAGCATCTTGCAGTTTTTCAGGTTGGATGTTGGGCTTCCATTTTGGGAATATCGGCTTAGATAGAGTTTTTGTAGCCCCTTTGGTATGAAAAGCGAATGTAATACGTTATTTCTGCTTTTTAATTTTAATAGATTTTCATCTGCATTTAGCTAGTTACGTTTGTTACAATTATCATCCAGAAGAAGAAAAAACTAAATGCAATGAATATTGCAAAGCCACAGCCACAGAAAGTGTAGGTTATTTTGTTAAGTTTGAAAAAACTGGTTTTAGACTCAAGGTCTCTGCAGTGATGCCAATTTTCTCAAAATGTAGTATACAATATAGGTCTCACATTATAAAAATTTAGCAGTGTAAAATAAATTCTCTTGGTAAAGCCTCTCCATCTGAATATATATTCAAAGACCTTTCTGATCAATTTTAGCTTATCTGTAGTTAAAAGCTTCAATTAAAATGTCATCTGAGATAGGTGCGCAACGAATTTCTTTGAGACTTTCAGATCTGAGTCCAAAAGATTTAAAAAGAACAAAAGAGGATCCTACAGTTCAAACATGATGCATGCTCCTGTTTGGCTGCCAAATTTACCCTTGAAGACCTCTTTTAAAATGATAGAGATTTACAGCACTTTTGTGTGTAGTCGATGAAGGGAAATGAAATGTAATTACAAGCACTCATCAGAAGCTCCAGCTTTCAGTTAGCTTCAGTTAAAAAGCACGTTTCATTATGAAGTGACATTGTGAAGTTGGCAGGATTTTGTGAAGTCTAAGCAGGAACTGAAGCAGTTGCAGGTAGAAGATTAAAGGCCTGATCTATACCCCACTGAAGTAAATTGGAAGTTTCCCATCAGATCTAAAACTTAAAAATTTGCCAAAAGATTTTGTTTGTGTGAGATAAGATTTTTAAAAAAACCCTCTTTCAGTGATTATTATAAGCATTACTTTATTCATTTACATAAGTTTACAATAAGATTAAATTAATATTGAACTGAAAATCATAGAATTAGAATCCCAGAATCATAGAATGGTAGGGGTTGGAAGGGACCTTTAGAGATCATCTAGTCCAACCCCCCTGCAGAAGCAGGTTCATCTAGATCAGGTCACACAGGAACGTGTCCGGGTGGGTCTTGAAGACCTCCAGAGAAAGAGACTCCCTGGGCAGCCTGTGCCACTGCTCCCTCACCCTCGCAGTAAAATTTTTTTCTTATGTTTAAATGGAACTTTTTGTATTCCAGCTTCATCCCATTATCCCTTGTCCTGTTGCTAGATACAATAGAAAAAAGAGATGCCTCAACCTCCTGACACCCGGCATTTATATATTTACAAACATTAATGAGATCCCCCTCAGTCTCCTCTTCTCTAAACTAAACAACCCCAGATCCTGCAGCCTTTCTTCATAAGGAAGGTGCTCCTGTCCCCTCATCATCTTGGTGGCATTATGCTGGACACTTTCCAGAAATTCCCTGTCGCTCTTGAGCTGGGGAGCCCAGAACTGGACACAATACTCCAGATGAGGCCTCACCAGGGCAGAGTAGAGGGGGAGGGGAACCTCCCTTGACCTGCTGGCCACACTCTTGTTGATGCATCCCAGGATGCCATTGGCCTTCTTGGCCATGAGGGCACATTGCTGGCTCATAGTTTTTTGTTGACCCGAAAAATCCCATGAAACTATATTGTGGAAGTCATTGTGTAGATCTCAGATATTGCTGCCTGAGCCTTGGGTGTTTTGAAGAGTCAACCAGTGCCTGTTGACTTACCCTGTGAGGCTGTAATCATCAATATTGTCACTACATCTGCATACTGCTGCACGGCCAAGCCATGTGGATTTGAACCAGGTCATATGTGAGAACTTGCTTGCATTTTTGTCAGCCTGGCAGGAGAACACAATGAAGTATTTATAGCTGCCTTGTACCAGCTGCAGGAAGAAGGATGATACCTGTTTTGGCTTAAAATCTAGCAAGATAAAATTACTTCCAAAAAAATTTTTTAATAATTATTTGAATCAGCAGAACAACTTGATACCAGTTCAGCTCTTTTTATTTCTTTTTTTTTTAGGTTTTTTGTTTGTTTTTTTTTTTTTTTTTTTTTAAATCACGAGCTTTTGCTGCTTTTTTAGGTACTGAGCACCTGGAAACTGCAGTCAGTGAACCACAGTTTACAGATATTATTACTATATACTAAATATTCATGTATTAACAGTTTAATAATATTAAATATTTGATGTGTATTGAACTAAATTGGGTTTTTATCTTGAAACCTAGCAATTGTGAGGATATACTTTGAGGAAGTTTTATCTTCCTCTTGTTGCAAAGAGAATTTTCTGTGACAGGCTGCTTTCTCCCCCATCTTCCCTGATCTTTCACACAAAACTTATGCTCTTCATCTCCGTTATGTCATCCTATAAGACAGAACAATGCTGTGTTTTAAATGGAAATTTATCAGGCATTATCCTTCTCTCCTTTATCAGCATAACTGGTGCTATGGTGAACCTTACTCAAGAACATGTCGCTCTTCATGGTAAATACCAGAAATGTCATAAAATTTGTTATTGGAAGGGAGTACCGGCCTTATTGGAGTAAATATTTTTGCACCTCTGGAGCAGATGACAGTATGGTAATATTTCATAAGACAGTCTTTTCAACAAAGGGTTACAATTTATGTCCTTTGTTTTAATATCAATATAGATCTTAATATTTTCAAAGCTTGATCAACTTGTGAGATATTAGTAGATGTAGGGTTGGTAAAAGTTTGAAGAAGAATGCAGAAAAATGAAAATAAATGGTTCAGTTCTAATAAAAGGCAGTCGACTGGAAAATTGGAAACTGGAAAAAAAAACCTGAAAAAGGTAATTTTAGGGGGGAAAAAAGTGGAAACTGTGAAAGGAGGAAATAATTGTAATGTTTCAATTGCAAGAGCATATGCACACACACTGTTCTTCCATGTAGAATCACATGTATAATCCAGGATAAAAAGAATAGTAAAGCCTATGCAGATTTCAGTAAGTGAACCCTGCAACACAAGATGTGGGAGCTGAAAAGCTCTGGTCAATGCCAGTCAGTTTAGAGAAGAAATGGCACTTTGACTTCTCAATTTTATAACACACTATCCACTATGTTTATGTCACTCTGTATACTGAAAATAAGCTCTCAAGAGTTGATATTTACATGCAGCTGCAGAATTTCAGAGTATTGTCTTGTTTCAACTCTGAACTTGCTGTTCTCACTAAGGTAACAGTCATCATTTCTATGTACAAATTTGGCAGCACCAAATAACCACTGGTGACAGTTTTCATCAAGGAAAAGAAATACAGGCAAAACACGTGGATTTAAGACATTTTATAGAGCATATTTGTCTGGGTTGGACAATTTCACTCATGTAATAATTACCCATGAAAGGTTTTGCACAACTGCTTTTTACAGTTTTACCAACTATTGTCCATGACCAGGAGTCAGATTTCTAGAGGTTTTTTCAGGCTCTATTGACAGTACTGCCACAAGTAGGCAACATAAGCATTCAAGCGGGAGAATTTGATGGGTAAGATAAACCTTTTATAAACTAACAAGCATATCCCTTGGCTGTAGAAAGAAGAAGATAGCTGTAAGGTCATGTTGAAGTCTTGAATTGTTTAGGAAATCTTATGTCTTCCAGCTGGGAAACATCACACAGGCAGTTCAGAATACACCAAACTTTTGGTTTAACAGACACACACAAAATCAGTTTAAGTAATTTTATCTGCTGTGTTCCCTTGGGCCACTGCTTTGGAAGGGAGAATTAAGATCTGTCATTAGTCATTGTTGCCTCTTATGAGCTACTAATTTATTAGCTCTTTTATATCTGTATGTATTTTTGTAAATAGTGCTCAGATTAAAGTTAGGTTTATGTATTTATACAACAGATGGATTAGACTTTCACCTTGAGCACTCTGTTCAGTTTTGGGCCCCTTGCTTTAAAAAAAGACCTTGAGGTGCTGGAGCGTGTCCAGAAATGGGCAATAAAGCTGATGAAGGATCTGGAGAACAGGTCTTACAAGGAGTGGCTGAGAGAACTGGCGTTGTTTAGCTTGGAGAAGAGGAGGCTGAAGGGAGACATGATCACTCTCTAGCGGCTGTAGCAAGGTGAAGATCTGTCTCTTCTTCCAAGTAACAAGTGATTGGACAAGAGGAAATGGACTCAAGATGGATCAGGGGGGTTTTAGATTGGATATTAGGAAGAATTTTTTCACTGAGAGGATTGTTAGACACTGGGACAGGCTGCCCAGGGAGCTGGAGTCGCCATCCCTGGAGGTGTTTAAAGGATGTGTATATGATGTGCTGGGGGACATGGTTTAGTGGTGGACTTGGCAGTGTTAGGTTAGTGATTGGACTCAAGGATCTTAAAGGTCTTTTTCAACCAAAGTGGTTCTATGATTTTGTGACTTTCAGGGAAAGTCAAGCTTTTTGCATCTGAGTAGGGATAGTGGCATTCTTGTTAAACATCTATACTTCTCAGCTGTCTGTGAATTATTTGGTAAATTTAGAAGCAAAACTAGTAGTGGTAACAGAAAGTTGCAGAAACTGGTTCATTTTTTCTTGCTTTTATTGACAAAGGAACAGGTCTTGTGTGCTGCGTGTCTTTAGTAACTTGGTAGAACTAATATACCTATGTCTATACTTGCTGTTCTGTCCCTGTGCAGTCATGGAGTGGTCAGGAGAGAGCTGTGTAAGAACTCCTGAAGGGATCTCACAACATAACATGTAAATTTAGCATTGTTTTCTTAAATAATCTTTCAGCTTTTCCAGCTGTTAATCTCATTACCAGCAGTGCTTTGTGTTGAGGTAAATAAGAACCTTGGAAACACAATGTGATGCTGTGTAATTGAGTTCTCCAAAAGTCATGAATGAAACCATGTCCTCATTGTAAAAAGCAGAGTTGAGATACACAAACAGGCACTACTTGCACAGTTGGTTAAGTCAGCTTTTTGAAAGCAATTAGGCACATGCTACATATCTTTAAACGTCCCGGGCAAGTTTGACTTGCCTTTAGATCAAATACATTCTGTGACTGCTACGATTTCTTGAATATTGTCAGACTTCACTGTGCTATAGGCAGTCATTCTACTATTTTTAATGTTGGATTAAGTAAAAAATGGATTAAGAGGAAAAAAATACAGCAAGGAAATCTCCCTGTGGATTTTAGTATTTGGTGGCTCCAGGCAGCAAAGTGGTGACATAAAATTAGGATGCATATTTAGGTTAGTGTTTTGGCAAGGTAAAGGGTAGATTAACAAAGCAAAAGTATTAATTAGATAAACTCCTGTTCTAATTTTTCTTTTAGATTCGCATTAGGTTTTGCCTTTAGGTGTAGTCAGCTGTGGGATAGTTTTATGTTTTATATTGAAAGGAGATATTGTAATTCGGATGCAGGCTTTGGTGTGAACAGCTTTCTGGCAGAGGGAAGGTTCTCTGCATAGGATGGATCCTGAAAAGAGTAACTTGCAGGAGAAACCAGATCTGCGGAAAAACTGGGCGATTAATACGTCGTGGCTTTTTTTGCATGCTGTCTTGATGGTACCCTTGAGGTACGACTCTTCTTTAGAGCTTAGCTTATGCCCTATAAATGTCATTTTGTCCATCTTTTGCCTGACAAGGAGGGATAATGGAGGTGTTGCAGCTTAGCAGTGTCTCAGTTATTTCTGTGGCAGTATTATAAAGCATAAAGTCAAAAATTACTGAGAAAGAAGATGAAGGTTTGTGAATGTGTGCCTGGAGCTGAAAGGAGAATTGAAGCACATGCAAAATGTGGTTCGATACTGCTTAAAGGTGTTGTACAGGGAACCTGAGCCAAGCTATATACTAGTGTAACCATTGGAGTTCCCTTCCATGAAAGATGAGGTAATACTGAGTTACCAGAGGTATTCCACCCTCTCTCAGTTAAAAGAAAAAGCTCATATGAGGCCTAGTTGCAACATTGCTGCTAAGCATGATGAAACTTCTTTATTTGGGATTCTGCTCTCTTACGAATGGATGTTTGGATGCCAAGAATGGATTATCCCAGTGTTGCCAATAGGTGTGACCCACAGAGCAGCATGAAGAGAAATCCAGTATGCACACTATGGAGATAACTGCTTTCCCACTCACAACTCTATGTGGCTTGCATGCTTGTGCAGTGCCTCTGCCAGCACACTCTTTGTCATTGTAGCTGTGAATGCTGGAAAAATGTAAAGTTTATTATCTGTTTGCATTGTCTGTGAACATGTAACCCACTGGTCAGTGCTTACTCCTTCTGCTGTTGGTATTGCTGTTCTTTTCAGGTGCCTTGCAGAGACCTTTCTCAGACTAGAGATCGCCTTATGCTTTAATGTGTGGGTAGTGCTCTGAGCTGAAGAAACCTGAGAAAAAGAGGCAGCCTTCCTGAAAGTAACAGATGGTTACTGTTTTTAAATACAGGCAAAAAATATGGATTCCTACCTAACATGCAGTGCTGGGAGAGTTTCCTTGGGACAGGGGGGGATGGGGTGGAGTGTGGAGAGAAAAGAAGTGGAAAGAGGGAGGTGAGGGATGAAAAAGAGAAAAACTGATTGGAGCTTTTTCATATCCTACTTAATCACAGTCATATGTCAGGCTGTTTGAGAGGAGGCGGGAGGGGATGGCTTGTTGAAATCTGTAGCGTGCTGGAATTCTGCGAGTGACTTGTGCAGTGTGGTGAGTACTGTGGCTTGCTGCTGCCCTGATGAATAGAGCCTTTCCAGAGCTGCCAAGCCCGAAGCAAATGTGGTCAGGGATTTATTACAAAATGTACCAAACCTTGGCATGGGGATAATTGCATGTAACAAGGAGCGTGCTGGAAACTCAGACCTGAAAGGTGACAAATGCAGAAAATATTCTATATCTGATACTGATGAAAGAGGTTCTATGCAAGGGAAGTCTGTATGTCTGTACTTTTTGCTAATGAGCTCCCAAACATAGCTGCATGTTTCCTTGTTCTTAGTTTGGTTAAGATAGATACAGATTTTTTTGTTTGGATAGTTATTTCACAGTCAATGAAGAAAAAGTAATTGTTATGTGTCTGTAATAGCTGTTATCAAAGCAAGTGTGTGGGTCTCCAGATGGGGCCTCACCAGGGCAGAGTAGAGGGGGAGAAGAACCTCCCTTGACCTGCTGGCCACACTCTTGTTGATGCATCCCAGGATGCCATTGGCCTTCTTGGCCATGAGGGCACATTGTTGGCTCATGGTTAGTTTATTATCAATCAGGACTCCCAGATCTCTCTCTGCAGAGCTGCTCTTCAGCAGTTCGACCCCCAGCCTGTACTGGTGCATGGAGTTGTTCCTTCCCAGATGCAGGACTCTTCACTTGTCCTTGTTGAATCTCATGAGGTTCCTCTCTGCCCAACTCTCAAGCCAGTTGAGATCCAACTGAATGGCAGCACAGCCTTCTGGGGAATCAGCCAGTCCTCCCAGTTTGGTGTCATCAGGGAACTTGCTGAGGGTACACTCTGTCCCCTCATCCAGGTTGTTGATGAAGATGTTGAACAGGACTGGCCCCAGAACCGATCCTTGTGGAACTGCACTGGCCACAGGCCTCTTAACTTGATTCTGTGCCATTGTGTGCCATTGATCACCACCCTCTGGGTTCTGTCATTCAGCCAGCTCGCGATCCACCTCATTGTCTAATCATCTGAGCCACATTGCCTGAGCTTTCTGATAAGGATGTTATGGGAGACAGTGTCAAAAGCCTTGCTGAAGTCAAGGTAGATGACATCCACTGCTCTCCCCTCATCTAGCCAGCTGGTTATGCACTCATAGAAGGATATCAGGTTAGTCGACGGCGGTAAACGAAGCAGAGGCAAGGCTCTTTTATTTGTGGCTATGCGGCCGATTGAGGTAATCCAGGGGTTCCTGGAGCACGGGGAGTGGGGGATAAGCAAGGAGAGCCGCCAGGACCAGGCAGCTCTTGTGAGGAGGACAGTCTTGCCGGGAGACAGAGCCACAGCAACCGCAGGGGGTTTAAATGAGGTGCGACCATTTTAAAAAAGTCCTCTGACAAGAGTCTTATATTCATCCCAAGTGGCCATCCCTTCCTTCCATGATCTCTTCTTCTACTTGAGTTTTCCCAGCAGTTCCCTGTTTAACCATGCAGGTCTCCTGGCTCCCTTGCTTGATTTCTTACCTGTTGGGATACTCTGATCCTGAGCCTGGAAAAAGTGATCTTTGAACAGAGAGCAACTGTCTTGGCCCCCTCTATCCTCTAATACCCTGTACCACGAGATTTCACCTAGCAATTGCTTGAAAAGGGTAAAGTTGGCCCTGCTGAAGTCCAGGGTTATGATACTGCTTTAGGTATTCTGTCCCTATTGCACAAGATCCTGAACTCACCATCTCGTGGTCACCACCTGTGCCTCAGTGCCATTTAATCCAATGGAAAACTTCTTGCTTCCTTTTAGCATTTCTTCCTCTTTTTCACAATATCCATAGCTGCATTTTAAAATCTTGTATTCATCTTTAATGTCAAACATAGTTTGACAAAGTTAAGCTTTGTCGGTGGTCATGCCGAGACTGGCTTTGAAAATGAGTACGTTCAAATGAGTACTGTTAATCAGACGTACTTAAAGTAAGACTGCAAAAGGAAAAACAGGAAACAAACCCACAATCAACCAAAAATAAAATGTGGAATATAGAACTTAATCATAGAACTTAATCCTCCTCAGTATTTCTAAAATTCTTCCTCATCTAAAATGTGGGGTCTGAAAAATATACTAGCTCACTTAATCCTCATCCTGATGGTGCAAGATTTACTATACAGTGAAGTATTAGGGAGAGACAGACATTCAAAGTGGAAGCTTCCTACGTAGCATTGTCTTCATCTTAGTTGTGCCTAATGACTTGCATCAGTTTTGAGACAGTAAGCTTGTGGAAACTGCTCTGAACCTTGCAAGTCCATGGCAGGTGTGTCTTGTCACATTTATCTGAGCTCATTTTTATCCATATTAATCTTTATTATATTATGTTCCTGTCTGTGGCATGGGAGAAGCAGCAATGAGGACCCAGCAAAGTCAGAGTTCCTTAGTCTCTAAAATACTCCAAAGGCATCAAAGGCCTTTATTCTTAAAACAGTGACAGAACTTTCCACACAGAGACAAATTCTTCAATGTCAGCATTGACAGAGGGTACATTGTCTTGGATGGTAGGGGGAAAGCAAGGGAGTAGTGAAAAGTGGTCTGAACCACTCAGCAAACATTGCCTTCTGGTCTTGATGCTGGTTCAGTCTTTGTGTCCTCTCAGTGTTTGATGCACAAAAGGAATGGGTCATGCACTCCTGAAGATAAGTGATTCTTTACCATCAGAATCCCCTTGATCCATCTCAAATGCGCAACAAAAATGATCCAATTATACTATAGGAAATAGACCGTTTTGATAGGATAGATTCTTAATTGCTACAGACTTTCAATCACACGACATGTGCATTTAAAGAGATACTCACCTCACAGGGACTGAGCTGTAATATTTAAAAATGACAATGTTAACAGGACAAAGTTATCAAAAGTAAATTCCTCCAGTGGTGAATGTGATACCTTCCTAGTTGTAGAACAGCAGAAATGTATCTGCAGAATGATGGGAAAAGAAGTAATTGAATGCAACAATAGTGTTGCTGCTGTGTCTTCACTGGGGAAAAGATGTTGTTGGCTTGTATTATAGGGTTGCCCAGGAAGATAGTGCAGTCTCCATCCCTTTCTAACATGCATGATCTTGCCGGTACTTTCAGTCATTCACAAATTTACTCATTAAAATATATTTCTGAGTTTGGCAATCTTTATATGCTTTTAATGCGTTTAATGAGATCAAAGGTTTTCAGGTACATCAGCAGCAAAAGGAAGATTAGGGAGAATGTGGGCCTGCTGCTGAACATAGAGGGTGCCCTGGTGACTGAGGATGCAGGGAAGGCTGAATGCCTTCTTTGCTTCGGTCTTTACAGCCAAGGCCGGTCCCCAGGAAGCCCAGTAATGAGAAGAAGCTAGAACACAAAATTCCATTTAAACATAAGGAAAAACTATTTTACTGTGAGGATGACAGAGCCCTGGCACATGCTGCCCAAGGAGGTTGTGGAGTTTCCTTCTCTGGGGGTTTTCAATACCCACCTGGATGCATTCCTGTATGACCTGATCTAGGTGGACCTGCTTTGGCAGGGGGCTTGCACTAGATGATCTCTAAAGGTCCCTTCCAACCCCTACCATTCTATGATTCTATGAACGTCTTTCTGACTTTAGCATTATTACATTTTCACTCGAATAAGCTATTCTTGAACTGTTTTCTAAATCTGTGAAGTCCAAATAAGACTTGTTTTCTTTGACATATTTTACCTTCATTTTCCACAATAAATATTGAATATTTTTGTAGAAACTATTTAGAAATAGATAGTTTGGTGTAGAAATGTTTAAGTTTTTAAGTTTTGTAATGATGCTGCTAGTTAGATTTGAACACATACAGAGTTGTATCTGAAAGACGTTGAGTAAAATAAGAGAAAAGGGAAAGACCACAGAATGAGAGAGAATTTCTTAAGATTCCTAGAGTGTTTCATCTTCCAGGGCAGAATTTTTTGATGGTCTCTGACTATTTTACTTCTATACAACTTTTAGTAGTTTTTGTACTGATATAACCTCTGTCCAACCTGATTCTCCTTCTGTTGAATCTAGCAGGAAATCTGTGCTTAATTCCAGGTGTGCTGCAAGTCAGGTATGGTACTGAAGGAGTAAAAACTAATGCTACCATAAATTGTCTTCATTTGCACAGGTATTGTCATTGCACAACAAGTAGTCAGCTTTTCTGACCTCAAAAATGTGCTTTCTTGCTATCTTTCTAGCAGTTCAGAACAGACATGAGGCTATGCTAATTCTTGCAATCTTTCACATGCTTTCCCTAGATGAATAGATTAAATGAGATTTCTGGTGGGAGATGAACTGACATCTTTGAACTAATTTAACTAAGGAGGGGGCAAGTTTATCTCTGTTTTCCTTTCCCCAACATATGACTTGAATTTCAGAAAGATTCATGAAGGCTGCAGTTTTCACTCTGAGGACATTCTCTGATTTTGGAGGCTTCCGCTGAGGAAATGATTTTCCTCCTCAGTTCATGATCTTAATAAGCACTTAAGGAAAAATAAAAAAAAGCAGCATACAAGTAATACTGTGACCCAAGCCAAAAATAATACTTACTCAGAGTGTTGTCATGGACTAGCTATATCAGAAGAGCAGCAATAAATTTGAGAGATTCTCTTTATATTTCATCCAACAACCTTCCAACAATGTCCTGTGACAAATTAACGCCTATCAGGAACATGTAAAGGTGAAGATAAAGACTGTAGTAAAGGAGAAATAGGTGAATGAAGTGGAAGGCTGTTGAGTTTGTGCATGAGGCAAAATTAGGGGATGTTTTATGTCCTACCACTAGTTATGTTCCCTTTTTAAGGAGCACTGGAGGTTGAAACCTTTATATCCCTTTCTGAGATGTTCATATTGCTGTAAGTTCATAGATAATACAAAGTATGTATGTGGTAGTTTGTACTAAAACTTGACATACTGCCTCTAGCCCAAAATTTTTACGAAGGATATATTAGAAGGAAAGTATAAGTGACTTGATGGGACCATTTTGTCTGCAAGAATTCTGGATTTTTGCAAATATACCTATTACTGCTTCATAGGTTAAGAATTTTAAACATGAATTTCAGATGAAAATTTTACATTTTTAAATATAAGCAACATAAGATTGTTCCTTGGCACTGTATTAATGGCCTAGAACCATAAAAATAAATCTCCTGTGAAACTAAAAGCTCTGGAAGGATGATTTCTGTTACAGATACCTAGTCAAACGCATACTTTAATGTAAGATTAAGTTACTGATATCATATGTGTGATTTTTTTTTTTTTAATATTCAAGAATAGGTGTATATGGGACTATGGTTGGAGTGGGCATATAGGCTGGGCTTAGGTAGTGGTTAGGAATTGTGTAGACCTGTAATGGCTTCCTGTAAAATGTGGTGCTTATGAAAGATTTTATACCTGTGCTTTAGAATCGTAGGTTTTTAGTGAGTTTGACATTAGCTGCTCAGGAATGAGAATCTGTCAGCCTGGTAAGTGCTGCTTTAGAAAGTTAAATAAAAATAGCCATGTGGATTTCATCTTATTCAAATACATGGAGGGGAAGAAGTTATGAAAAATCAGCGAACAAACCAACAAACACAATCCGAAACCCCAATGTATGCATGCTGTGTTAGGACATGAGAGAAGCATTCTGACGTTTGGGATAGAAAACCAGATATTTATCTTTATGAGTTTAAATTTCTTTCAAGTGCATTTTCCTAATGATTTCTGTCACTTTAATAATGCATAAAACAGTCAATCCAAGTTACAAAAGTCAGGGCACATGGAATGTGGCATTTGCCTGTGGCTCTCCCAGATGGGGTGGTGTGGTGCAGTTGTCACCTGGGGGAATGAAGACCAGATGCAGTGGCCTTAAGATGCGTGATGAAATTCCCTTGGGCTTCAGCGAGGCACACAAGCCAATCCTTAAAACATCAGAATTATGTAGCTTATTAGTCACCATGCTGTCATGCTTACTCACAAATTTAAAGTACATCTTTGTGTTACTTGAAACAGTTTCCTTGTTCCGTGTCACTTTTACTGAGTGATGAGCAGAAAGCACAGCAGACCTCATCAGCTGGCATGAGTCTTCTGCTGATTAAATCTGCACTTCTGCCTATCTTGGCTGAGTAAGCAGAATTGTGGCAGGAAATGTGAAAACAAGGATTGTTTTGCTTTTTCCTAGTACTGATCATTTGTACACACTGCCTAGACCTGCTGTCCAAGGACCTCTGCACTGTTCAGTGTACTCCACAATACAAGGTGAAACTGTGATCCCTGCCCCAAAGATGCAGTGGAAACTTACTACTTTGCTCCATCTGTAGGACTGTGAGTGAGGTACAAGTAACTACCTACTGCCAGGTTGTACTTGCCTCTTTTGTGAGAAAAAGCTGGGTGAAGTTTAATGACTCTAATATTAAAGTCAGGCAGATAAATACCGGCTAATTCACTACAAACATTGCCTCAGCTAAAAACGGGTCTGTCGGACAGTTTTGTCTAGATGCCAAGGGATAATGCTGTTACCAAAACTGCCATGCCAATAGAGTTGGGCTGAGATGAAATTAACCATTTCTGCCTTCCTTCTCCAACTAGGGATAAATATTTACGGCTGGAAGCCTGCAGCACTGGCAGTTTATGGCCAGATGTTTAACCCCTGCTCACCGCTTAGGAGAATGGCAGGTTGTTACCCCAGGGGCTGGCTGGAGTGGGGCATGGGGGTGGGAAGGAGGCTTGGAGTTAGAAATAACCTGCTGGTGGGGATCTTTAAAGCCTTAATGTAAACACGTCTGGAATGAAAACAAGGAACAAGGTGGTTCTTTTTTTATTTTTTTTTTTTCCTTCAGAGACCTGTATGACATCCAAGCAAAACATTGCAGACTGAGCTGCACACTGCCTTTCAGAAAGGTACCACAGTGCAGATCAGGCCCATGAGTCTGATTCAGTGCTGGCTTTGTGCACAGCACCGACCTTATGTGTCAGTTGTATTTTTGCAATGTGGCCATAAAAAGTAAAAAAAAAAGAAGGAAAAAAAAGGATAGTGATTGCAGGGGGGGGAAATAGCTGGTATAATAGCAGTGAACTGGAACAACAAATATTTGTCTTTAATTTGAATGATAGGACCTTGGGTGTGATAGAAAGTAATAAGAAAAAAAATATACTTGAGGTCTTCAATGCTTTTGAATTTAAAAAAAACCCTGTTAAAATGGAACCTTCCTCACTTGATAATCTGAAAAGAAGCGGTTTAATATTAATAGCATGCCTTTGCTTTAGTAAAACTCATACTTCATCCGTCTCCACACAGAGCAGAAGTTTGACTGTATATAGGTATCTGACTAGCACACTAAATAGTGGCAAATTTTAATTTCATTTTGACAAATTTAAAGTTCTTGTATTGAGTTCTTACATGAAGTACAGATGTCATTGTATGCTTTTTTTTTGTTTGAGAAACCAAAGTCAATAAATGTGCTTTGAATTTTGAACAGAAAGGGTAAGGATTAGCATGTGAGACCTGGCAAATGTTCATTTCATCTTCATTGGTCAGACCTGGCAAATGTTCATTTCATCTTCATCGGTCAGTACTTCCACAAATTTGTGCCAAGATGTAGGAAGCTTATTGCAGAAGTGCCATACAGTGCCAACACATACTTGTTTTCAAGAGATCCTGATCAGAAAGGCAGAAGTCCCTGCACTTTGTAAAATGTCAATTCCTAGCATAACACAGGATCAGACAGTGTAGCCTTTTTACTACTTGTTGTTCCATGTTGTTTAAGAGTCATGACAATGGAGAGAGAGAGAGATTATCTCTATCCTCTCACCTGTTCTGCTTTGATTTGGGGGATTTTACTGGTGGCTCTGGTACACATCTTTGTAAGACGTTCATGTCTATGCACGTTACAGTTGTTCTGCCATTGTTTTAGATAGATATAACTCCTTTTCCAAGTGCTCCACTGACCTGGAAAGACTTCAGCAAAGGTTAGAGGTCTATACACAAGGATCAGCTTACAGAGCAACTCTAATTTCAAGTACTTTTCATTGTACTTTTCATTGTCTTTGGCTCTTTTTTTCTTTTAACTATAGAGGACTTTTGCTGGTTTGTACATCAGTGTTAGAACTTGAGGGACACATGGCATGTTATATCTGCTCATCAGCCAGAAGGCACAGAAAGGCTTACCCTCACTGGGGAGCTGGGAAGAAACCTCAAAGGAGAGAAGGAAGGAGAGAAAAAAAACCCCCAAAACAGTGAGGGGGCTTTGGCTTAAGCATTGTATTTTCATAGGCCAAGGGTGGGTTGGGAGTGAGAACCACAGTGGGCTTCATACAGGAGGTGTTTAAAGGCACACCTTAATAGAAGGACTGAACTGTGGAGTTAGGGGTGCCCTGCAGAAAATGTTTCCCCCTGCAGTGACAGAAGTCCCTTGCATTTGTCCCTGTGTAGACAGATGAGTTATTAGTGTAGCTTTTTGAAGCATCTGCTCTATCTACACTTTTTCTAATGTTTTAACAAACATAATGAACTTTAGTATTGTTTGTAGAAGGTTAAACAGGTTAGTGAAACAAGAACAAAACTGTTCTCTTGTTTTTTCTCCAACAAATATAAGCAAATAATAATGAGAGTAAATTAGAAACAAACTATGATCCAGATAGTGTACAAATGCTAAATGGAGAATATCACACAGAATCATGACTTGCAAACCATGTGTACAATGTACTTGGAAAACAAGATGTGAATTGCAGCCTATATGTTGAAATGGATGGGTTCATGAAATGTCACTGTTGACATGGTTATGTACATGAAAAATTTTACTAGTTAACATGAAAAGCCTTATTTTCAGTTACTGTTTTCTTTTCTAAGCATATATTAATGTATTGGTTTAGCTCATGTTTGAGGAAATCAAAATTTCGTCTGCTATAACCACGTTCAGTCAGTAGCTAGGAGTTCAGGAATGCTGCTATTGGCATATGCTCTTGAAAAGCTTATTAAGAGAGAAGAGAGTTTACTAAAATCATTAGATTTAATGAACAAAATCTTGCTGGGATTTTGTGCAAATGGTATATTGTCAAGAACTATATGAAATCTATGAGAGATGTGAGAAATGGCTCATATGGCCTGAAATCAGAGCCACTCTTCAGAATTAGTTTGCTTTTCCTCCTGAGATTAACACTTAGCAATTCTGGGCTAAATTTCAAGAAGAACGAACTCCAACTTGTGCATTTTCCCTTTGTTTGTTTTTCTTAACCTGAAAACAGTCTTAAGAGTGTTTGCAATAAAATGCCAGGAAAAATAAAATGAAATTAAATAATCCATTTTCCAACTTAAGGAACTACTCTTTTCAGATTGTAAAGAAAGTTCAAAATAGTTGCTATACTCAATGGTCATTTGAAACCTTACCCAAGATTGGCTCTTCCACAATTAGATATGCCTAGATGTTTTCTGCTTTAGCTGAATGCCCCTATACAAATTCTCTTCATAGAATCATAGAATGGTAGGGATTGGAAGGGACCTTTAGAGATCATCCAGTCCAACTCCCCTGCAGAAGCAGGTTCACCTAGATCAGGTCACACAGGAACATGTCCAGGTGGGTCTTGAAGACCTCCAAGGAAGGAGACTCCACAACCCCTCTGGGCAGCCTGTGCCACTGCTCTGTCATCCTCACAGTTAAATAGCTTTTTCTTATGTTTAAGTGGAACTTTTTGTGTTCCAGCTTCATCCCATTACCCCTTGTCCTGCTGCTAGCTACAACAGAAAAAAGAGATGCCCCAACCTCCTGACACCCACCCTTTAGATATTTATAAATGTTAATAAGATCACCCCTCAGTCTCCTCTTCTCCAGACTAAACAGCCCCAGTTCCCACAGCCTTTCCTTGTATGAAAGATGTTCCATTCCCCTGGTCATCTTCGTGGCCCTGCGCTGGAATCTCTCCTTAACTTCCCTGTCCCTCTTGAGCTGCAGAGCCCAGAACTGGACACAGGACTCCAGATGAGGCCTCACCAGGGCAGAGTAGAGGGAGAGAAGAACCTCCCTTGACCTGCTGGCCACACTCTTGTTGATGCATCCCAGGATGCCATTGGCCTTCTTGGCCATGAGAGCATATTGCTGGCTCATGTTTAGCTTATTATCAATCAGGATTCCCAGGTCTCTCTCTGCAGAGCTGCTCTTCAGCAGTTCGACCCCCAGCCTGACTTGGGCATGGGGTTGTTCTTTCCCAGGTGCAGGACTCTGCACTTGTCCTTGTTGAACCTCATGAGGTTCTGCCCAACTCTCAAGCCAGTTGAGATCCTGCTGAATGGCAGCACAGCCTTCTGGGGAATCAGCCAGTCCTCCCAGTTTGGTGTCATCAGGGAACTTGCTGAGGGTATACTCTATCCCCTCATCCAGGTCGTTGATGAAGATGTTGAACAAGATTGGCCCCAGAACCTATCCCTGTGGAACTCCACTGACCACAGGCCTCTTAACTTGATTCTGTGCCATTGATCACCACCCTCTGGGTTCTGTCTTTCAGCCAGCTCTAGATCCACCTCATTGTCTACTCATCTGAGCCACATTGCCTGAGCTTTCTAATGAGGATGTTATGGGAGACAGCGTCAAAAGCCTTACTGAGATCAAGGTAGATGACATCTGCTGCTCTCCCCTCATCTAGCCAGCTGGTTATGTACTCATAGAATCTATGAGGTTGGTCAAACAGGATTTCCTCTTGGTGAAGCCATGTTGACTACCCCTCATAACCATCTTTTCCTTCATATGTTCAGTGATAACATTCAGGATGAGTTGTTCTATCACCTTTCCTGGGATGGAGGTGAGGCTGTCCAGCCTGTAATTTCCTGGGTCGTCCTTCTTGTCCTTTTTGAAGACTGGCGTGACGTTGGCCTTTCTCCAGTACTCAGGTACTTCACTTGTCCTCTGTGATTGTTCAAAAATGATGGAGAGAGGATGAGCAATTACATCAGCCGGCTTCCTCAGCACTCTAGGATGCATCCCATCGGGACTCATTGAATTATGAGCGTTAAGCTTGGTCAACATGTCTTTAACCTCTTCCTCTTCCACCCACGGCAAGTTCTCTGCTGTCCAGGCCATCCTATTATCCTTGCTGGACTGAGCTTCATGAAGTCTGGCCTTGGCTGTAGAGACTGAAGTAAAGAAGGCATTCAGTACTTCGGCCTTTTCTGCATTCTCAGACCCCAGGGCACCTTCAGCATTTAGCAGCAGGCCCACATCCCCTCTCACCATCCTTCTGCTGCTGATGTACTTATTAAATGTCTTAATACTGTGCTTAACATCTCTGAACAGAGAAATGTCCTGAACATCTCTCCTGCCCTCCCAGATGAGTTTGTTCATATGTAGCACTCATGACGGATGCTCCTGAGTTAGCAAATGTGCTTGTGTTTGCTGTATAGGACAGGAGAGATCCAGTCTGCTGCACTTCTCTCCTTCCATCTCTGTCAAGGAGCAAAACTTTGTCCTGGTGAAAGTATGATTCATATTTACCTCCTAGAAGTTTATTTCTTCTCAGATACGGAGTATATTACTAGTATCAGAAAAAAAAAGCTGCAATAATACCTGTATTAGTCACAAGTATGGAAATAAAATTTAAAAGAAGCTTCAGGGAGTGTACATCAAATGCTTTGTTGTCAAAATTTTAACATATTTGAACCCCTGTTGACCTGAATGTTAATGATGTTGTAGCTAGGCATATTTTTGGTGTGAGATGTGTATATGCACTTTCATATGTAAGTTTGCTATTTTAAAACCTACCCTGCTTTTCAGTATACTCTTACTGTAATTTTGATACAGCTTTTCATTGTTTTTATGGTAGAAGTAGTAGCAAAGTAATTTAAAAGCTGCTAGTTGGCCATATATTTTAAATAGTTGTTTTCAGTTCCCATCATTATGTCTCTTTACTGTCGTTCAGGTAGTACATACATATCTGATATCAAGTGTTTTGAGGTGCTGAATGTGCTGAGGAAAGGCAAATAACACAATGCTGCCAGCCAAGGACTGAGAAATACAGTAAATACATGCATACAGGTTTTCAGGTGACTTTTGGTTTTTTTAAGATATTACTTGCTGAGATATTAATAGAATCATTTAGGTTGAAAAAGGAACTTTATGATCATTGAGTCCAACTGTTAACCCAGCATGGCCAAGTTCACCACTAAACCATGTCCCTAAGCACCACAACTACATGTCTTTTAAATACCTCCCTAGATAGTGACTCAACCACTTTCATGGGCAGCCTGTTCCAGTATCTTAACAACTCTCCAGTGAAGAATTTTTTCCTAATCTCCAATCTAAACCTTCCCTGGCATTTCCTCTTGTCCTGTCACTTGTTTCGTAGAAGAGACTGACCCTCACCTCACTACAACCTCCTTTCAGATAATTGTAGAGAGTGATAATGTCTCCCCTCAGCCTCCTCTTCTCTAGGTTAAACAACCACAGTTCCCTCAGCTACTCCTCATACAACTTGTTCTCTACACCCTTCACCAGCTTTGTTGCCCATCTCTGGACATGTTCCAGCATCTCAATGTCCTTCTCATAGTGAGAGACCCAAAACTGAACACAATATTTGAGGTATTACTAGACTGTAAAGATTTGCACCTTCCTTATTCATCTGTGTCTTCCATTCTGACTGTCAACTTTAAGCTAGATTTTTTTTGAGATATGATTTTGTACTTTAATCAGCCTAAAGTGGTTTTTTTATTCTATATTGCATAATTTTTTAGTCCATAAGAAATTGAAAATGAATTTGAGTAGAAAATTATTGTATAAGCTGCTCATTTTTCTGCTTTTGTTGTCCTCTCAGGTATAGAACTCTGTGATTCTAGACATCCTGGATAGATAAGCAAGGACAAGCATCACTTGGAATGTTTTCACTTATGTAGGTAGGTCTGTTTCAATTGACCTAATATGGTATAGGTGCTTTATTTTTGTATAGTTTGAAAATCGGTGAGCTGCTAGAAGTAAAATACCTTTAGGAAAAAGGAAAAACTGACAGATTATGCCCATATCCGTGCCTTCCGAATAAGTTTATCTCAGTGTTTTGTCTCTTGGACTCGAAACTGAAATTCAGCAACAACTGAATTTCTGCTAGCTTGGACTCAACTGCCGCTTTACTAACTTCATTTTTTTTGACTGAAATCCTAGAAGTGCCAAAGCTACTCTCTGGTTCAGCAGGGCCCTGGGTATATAAACACAAACTCACATTGTAAAATATTGGCACAACAGTTGAAGTAGGTTATGATGTTTTAGTGTTAATTTAGATTTTATATTTGAAAAATTTAAAACTGTGAATTAAATTTGCATTTTAAAAAGGCTTTCTCCCTTAAGGCATTAAGTATTGAAGCAGTGGAATATACAGACATTCCTCATGAAATTAGGATATTCTTTAAGAATCAGAATCATGAAAGAGAGGTTCTGCCAAAGCATTATGGGGACCACGGAATTAAATAAAAATTTTAAAAGCTTTCATTTTCTTAGATATAGAGTTAAGTTTTGAATCCAGAAGAAATCTAAATAAAACAAGTCAAGCTAATAACACTTGGCAGAAATCTTCCCTAATCACAAGATTTCTCATCTGGTGTACTCAGAAAACATTTGTGCGGCTCATTCACATTTTATTAACACATATATGCATGTTAGCTGGATATAGCAACCTTTTTCCTTTGGGCAATAGGAATAAGTCAAAATAAATGTTTGATGAAAGTATGAGCAACTGAAAAATGGGACTGGATTGGAAACTAGTATGTCTTCAATTTGAAGAATTTATTTGCCCTTTTTTGCAATCTTGGAACATATAATCCTTTTTAACCATATTTCTTAATATAATTTGTGCTGTACTCCATAGAGAATCCTGATTGTTTTTAGGAAATAAACTTGTAGTGGTTTAAAAAGTATCTTTATGCCATTACGAGGATGGAGTCCCAGTGCCAGAAGCAATTTAGATACTGAGGATACCGCGTCTGGGTACAGGTCCACAGACACGCTTTTCAGTAACAGAAATCAGGTTACATGTCATTTCCTCCAACTGAGCTGCTTTTGTCATGGAGGCAGCACAGCCATCATTCATGGAGCCAAAGACTAGATGATGGGCTGCAATGCTACCTTCTCCATGCAAACCTAGATCTATCTGAAGCAGTGTCAGTGTGGATTGCTTCCAGCCACATCTCAAAACATTTTGGTGCGCTTTTAATTTAAAAGAGAGGGATTCTTCTAATTTGGAAAATGCAGCATTTCTCAAGTCGGGTAAGGTTCGTTCTGAAATTTGGCACCTTTCTGGAATTGGTAGCTCAAAATCTCCCAGGTCTCACGTTCTGATTTTCCAGTGTCCTGCGTTACCTACTTCCACTGTAGCACATACGTGACTTCAAAATGTTGCTTTAGGCACTTTATATCTCAGTACATTGTCTGATCATATTGATATAAATCAGACATGTCACTTCTCATCTGTAAAGGTCTGTGATGAAGGTGCATAGGGATGCTATTTGCAACTATTTTAATTAGTGCAGTTGGCAGTGTGCGACGTTTCCCTATATGGGGCTTGAGCAGGCGGGAAGTGCTTTAAATTTAGAAAAAGCGTAGTATGGTTCTAGCATTTGTACCTAGTACATGTACTCTCCCTTGCCCTCAAATTTTGATTAATAAAGGAATTCATGTTTGAATTTAACCTCTGCTTCCTCCCATCTCTTTTAATACTATTTAATTGGTTGCAAGCAAGCATACAGATGACTTAGAATCTTTTTCTTAGCAATTATTTCACTGGGAAGTGTGGTGCTTGGAGTGCTTCATGTTAGGTGGCAGATGCTAACTGCAGTGTCCCTGATACCCCTTGTTCCAACGAAATTTTCTTATTTTCAAGGAGGGCCATGTTTTAACAGATATAGTAAGAGTAAGACTTCTTCAATATTGTGGGCTGTCTTGTGTGAGGAGGCTAGTAATCTAATGAAGAAGTAATTCCATGGTCAGCTGCATCGATGGGCATATGTTACACAATTCAAAGAGATAATATCTTCCAATGAAAAATTTTGCCAGACTTGCAGGCATTATTGTCTCCATAGAGGTAATATTAAGAGGCTAAATCCAAGAACAAGGTCAGACTTTTTTCCTCTTCGAGAGCTTGTTGGAATAAATGTATTGTCTGAATTTGTCTTAAGTGTGTTAAGTCAGAAGTGGCCTATGAATGTCAAAGCTTTTTAATTCCTTTTTCCTGTGTTGTTTTGAGCAACAGTTGTCTTTGGAAAGTGTACCGAACACTTTGACTGTAGTAAAAATAAATATAAAAGGATAGCCAGCCATATTTTGTATCTTATTAGCAAGGTACACCAGTGCTGGTACTTCCTTTAAGAATTATTTTGCTGCTTATGTGTTACTTCTGCTTTGTACCTTCATTTCTCTGGACTTCACCGTCTTTTATTCTGTACATTTGTTTAAGGCAAGGTAATTCTTGCACCATGCCTTTCCCTTGCCCTTCTCTTATTTAAAAGGTAGCCAGATTTTGGCCTTTAGACCATAAAACAAACTGATTATGTTCCCTAAAATTGTACAGTTTCTGCTAGCTACTGAATCAGGTGGGAAGAGCCAATTTAAAAAAAAAATAGCCATTAGGAAAGTCTAGTTCTGCCAAATGTTGAGCACATTTTCTGAACAACTTGGTGCCCTCAAGGTCCCTTGAGATCTATAGCAATTAATTTTTTTTTTTTTTTTTTTGCTGAACAGCATTCCAGAAGAATATATTACTATGTAGAAAAGTTGTTGAGATTTCATTATTTTCAGAAAAACAGAAAACATGGCTTCTTTTTTCAGTAGTGCTTTCCGCTCGTGACTAACTGTAAAAATAAAGAAAAAAGTTGCGTTTTTTTTTTCTCCCAGATATCAGAAATGATTTGTGTTTTCTTGGGTTATTTCCGCATTATTCTGTCTTCATAGAATTAAGAGGCAATGTATTTAGTAATGGCAGGAAGACTGTTCCACAGAAATAGACTTTGCAGACTTTTTGCTTTTCATTTAGGGTGTCTGAAATTTTCTTATTGTTTTATGAGTTCCATAATATTTTGTTTTCCTAGAAAAGACAGCTGCCCTCATATTTCATCAAGTATGGCAGCTTTTGCACTGGGAACCATTTATTTTAGTGCAAATATCATAATCTTTACATTTTGAAGTGGTGAATTCTTTTAAATCAACATTGAGAAAATAGTTGCTCATAGCAAGAGGTCCTAATTGATACATGAATTATAAACTGTACCTTTTTTTTTCCCCAAATATATTTAATCCATAAGATTAAAAAGTGAAAATAAATTCTTTGTATGTTGCTGAAATTTGAGAGCACAGTCAAGGAGTGAAACTATCCAGAGTTTTGGCAGCACAAATGAGTTCAATAATATACTTTTTGTAAAGGGTTCATACAGTACCCTCTTCATCGTTAATATTTCCTTACGAGAGGTTTCTGTTTTGAATGTGTATTGTTTCTTATGATTAATCCCAAACTGCAAAGCCACTATCTGATGTTTTGGACCAGAGAAATTGTGTAGTGTGATATACTGAAAGTTCCCCTATGTACTCATCTAATGCAGAAACGTTGACAAGAAGTTGGACAAAGTAGCTTTTGTAAGGCTCACTTTGTGTGAACTGCAGTGACACTGAATGAACAAACCTCAACTAGACACAAAGCACACTGAGTGCCGGTGAACTGTTTTCTGGGCTGGAGCTTTTTTAAAAATGAAATGATACAAAATAAGGACTGCTGCCTTTTCAGTAACTTGGGTTGTAATCCTTGGGCTATCCTATAGCCAACTGAGATGTCATTTGAAGGAATGTAAGAAAAATCAGAATGGTTACAAGAGGTGTTCAGTGCCAGTTTCACATATGCGCAGAATCCTTTATCAATGCATACTGCATACTGTGTTTTGTTTGCCTCTGGTTTTCCTTAGGTTGACTCTTTTCTAACATCACGTTATTCTGATGCTAGTCCTGACCAGAGAATTGTTACTATTGGACATTTTATGCAGACTGTTGGCCAAGTTCACACAGAAATCTTTGAGTATGTATATAAAGAAACAAAATCTGTTTTTTAGGTGAACATTCAAGATTGCAAAGTAATCTGTATTAAAAAAGAGGCAGGTTGTCATTGAATTCAGGAAGTTAAAAGGAATATTCTATGTACTAAAAAGGCTAGTGCATATATAAGGATGGTATTTACACAAGAGTAATAACTCTGCTCGTAAGTGAAATAGGTTAGATGACTACAGTAATTAGTCAGGCTCCTCAGCTGCAGTAAACTGTGACACACAGTGGTAAATGTAGACCATGAAGAAATGGCTGCATGTTTCTTGGTCTGTAAACCAAAATCCATTTTCAAGATACCTAGACAGGCACTTTTACGTTCAGCATTAGGATACCAGGTCATATCAAGCTCATCTGAATATCTTTGGTTTTCATAAAGGATTTTCTCATTCCTTATGTATGAATTCCTCATAGATCTTTTTCATGATTAACTATATCAGGACTAGTAGCAGATTATGTCTGTGTCACACTGACTGGAAGGGATTTGTAATTTTACTTTGTGCAGGGCAACAATTCCATATGTGAGTACAGCTTCATTGACATTGCAGCTTTTCTGTATTTTTTGGTAGTATTAATTCCATCAGTTAGTGACAAAGATGTTGCTCTTGTCCTAGAAGATGAAATTTTACTGGAATTTCTGAGCTTCCAATACAGGCAATGTAGCCTTGAACAAACAAGCACAGCCTGACAAAGCTGTTTATCCTGTATATGATCCAGCAGGCATTGTGCAAACTTTGTCAGAGCCGGCATGGTTTTGATAGAAGGGAAAGCAGTGAAGTGCTCTAGCAACTCTACTGTGACCTTCCTCCTTAATCTAGTTGTACATTTTGTTCCTACAGCTGAATTTCTCGAGCTATGCAATATTTCTGATATTTGTACTGCCACCTGACTTCCCGTCTGTTTTTAAAGATCTTCCCCTCTGTGCTTTCTTCTTATCAACAGTCCCTTCCAAGCTCTGTTTCCAGTCTGTGAGTGTGTAAGGGAACCGAGTAAACACTCCTTTCAGAGCCTGCTCATTTGCAAAGGTAATCTGCTCTGCCTGAGACATGCTTAGCATATGATTAAATTTGACTCTGATATCTTCCCTGAGATCAATTGCTTGTTTTAGCTGTTTTCCTCTCAAGTATTCTCAAGTATTGCTGCCATTTTTGTTGTTTTGTTTTATTAAAAAAAAAAAATCCCCCCCCCCCCCCCCCCCGTGTTCATATCACTCAGGAGCTACCAGAGCAAACTTGACATTCAAGTAGGATGTTATCAGTTTCATGTTGTACTGTACTGGACACATTCTACTTCATTCTCCTCCTGTCAGCGACAGCAAGTTAGGCATTCCGTAAGTATTCAAAACAATACAGTACATGGAAAAGAAGAATGGTGTGCATTTTTCTTCTTTATTTCTATTCAATAAAACCTTTTCACTGTTGGTAACGTGTTAATGTTATTTTGGGGGGGTAAAGATTAAAAATACAACCAGTGCCTAAAGGATCTTCCCTTTTAAGTGCAATTAAATTTGTATAGTCAAAGTAAGTAAGTCCAGGATCTGTTGAAAAAGTTGTCAGATCCTCCTGTATATCACAGGTCATTTTACTTCTTGCATTTACCCTGTTTTAAGACAGTACACTGTATGTGGTTAAGACCAATTTACACTTTGCCACTGCATGTATTCTGGAAAGATTTTGGATTTTTAATCCCATGATATCAGGAGCTGAAAGATCAAACCTGCTAGCTTTGGTAATTTAGACTAAAGGGTAATTAATCGCCCTTTCTGGCTATCCATAGGTAAATTGGCAATTTGTTGGATTCTGATTTGTGAGTTCAGGTTTTTGTTTTTAATATCTTCCTTAGATGAAGTAAGGTTGGTGTTTTCTTCTAATGGAGACAATTCAAAATTGTAGCAAAATCTTCTCAGAGCTCCTCTAGAACTTTTTTTCTAGCACTTTTAGTTGCTTACTGCAGTTGGGCTCTCCGATTTGGAAATATCGTTTAAATGTGAGCCACAAAATTTTAAACTAATTTTGTTGGTAGTAGTGCTGCATGTAGAAACACTAGAACTTAATTTTGAATACTACTGGGCTAATACAGATTTTGCTAGTAGAGCCCAGTTGTGTATTAGTTATTTTTAGCATCAGCTTTTAATTTTTTTTTTTTTGATATCACAAATACTGTTGTCTGTTATTTGTAAACCCTTATTTAATCTCATCGATTTGTAATACTCATCAGAGGATGAAACCTACTTTGCTTCAATGGATCTGTTTTCCGTAAATTGATATCTGGCACTAACTTAATAACAGTTTATTGGTTCTGTATCAATCGAATCCCCTACAAATATTTCCTTTACTTGTCTGTATTGATTGCACATTATATATAGCCTATAAAATACTTGTGTTTGCCTTCTTGCAATGTTGACACAATATTAACTGTCTTCCAGGTGTTTTCAATGTCCTGGGTGGTACAGACCTTATTAAAAGCTACTAATGGAGCAGAGATGCCTTTATCCAAGTCTGTTAGGATTTATGCCATATGCTGTACGGCCTGTTTATTCACAGTGAGAAATGAACAACTGGTACCTCACCTTACTCTGGTAGCAATGTATTATCTTCATGTTCTGGTACAGTGTACAGTTAGAGACTATCACTATGTGATTAGAATGGTGCCATGTGTCTTTATGTAATCTATGTGTTAGAAACCTAATGTTTTGCATGTTGTTGTAAGTTCATGTGCATCTTGTAATGTTGATAATCATTGTGCCCAATACCTTTGAAAAAGACCTTCCTATCCTTAGCATAATTAAGCATGATTTTTTTTTCATTTTCAGCTTCATTGTTTTGACTTTGTAATTGGTTTAAGCCCCACCTAGAAATCAAGAGAGGTTGGTGTCTCAGGCCTGGTTCTGGAACCCTTGGCAATGTGCTTGCTGCACAGGGAACAAATTGGCCCCCACATCCTAACTCAATCAGAGCTGCTGGTTGTCTGCTTCTTGATCATCAGCCTGAGAATGAAGAAATTATATGTTTAACACGAAATACCTACTCTTTTCTTTGCACACATAATTTTCCCAAACATCATAACTTTCCGTGTTACTGCCAAGCAAATCATCCCAGCATGTTTCAGCAGCAATAAGTAAACTCCAGGGACATGGGAGTAATCAGTTACAAAAGTGTATCGGTTTGGGGTTTTTTTCCCTAAATGGAATACATGACTATACTTTTTTTTTTGAAAAAAAAAACCCCTGACATTTCTCTGGACAGTGAGCACCTGCTATGAATACTGATAACTGAAATGAAGTAATTTTCAAGAATGTGATCAATTTTTATCATTACTGACAAACCATAAGCACCATGTGTTGTGAGCCTCTAGATCCCGAGGGATACGGACATTCTGTGTGCAGACTTTTAAAGGATAAACCAGGTGTTGAGCAGTGCTTACTCATATCTGAAACCTGAAAGACAGCCTCTGGTTTCTATGGACCCATGTCTGATTCCCAATCCTCCATCTAGCCCAGCTAAATTTACTGCTGAAGATAACAGACTTCTGATTTAACTCCTTCTGGGTACAGGTAAATGTATGCAGAGATCCTTTTACAAGGCTTACAGTGTCAGTTCAATAGCATGAGAAATGTACATCACTTTAAAAGAGAAAGCACACCAAATTCATTGTCTTTCACTTAAATCTGTTCCTTCTCTTAGTAGTCCCTAGGGAGAGGTCCATCGCTGTTTCTCCAGAATGTCTCTTATTTTATTAGGATATATCCTGAGTTAGTGAAGTTGATTCATCTCCTTTTATTGTATTTACTTTTAAAATCCTCTTTCAAGAGGCCTTCTAAATAGTCCCAGCAGCTGACCTGAGACAGCCAGTAAATCATGTTGCCACAGGACCTTTTCTTTGTAATGCTTCAGATGCATCTCTCTCTTACCAGATGCCAGAAGATCCAATTCCTGATTGGAAAGCTCTCAGTAGCACAAAGTAATTTAAAAACTGAGATGGGTAGCAGTAGCTGTTTTTGGAAGATGAAATTTTACCAGATTTTATTTTGTCCTGTGTGGGAACAAAGGTCACCTAGATACAGATTTTGCAATTACAGAAATCAGCAATAGTCCATTTCAAGAGAAATACAGGTTCGACATCTTTAAACACTATTCGGTGTCTTTTCCTTTTGCCAGCATGACAGTTTGTCAGTCACCTTTTCTTTATTGCTAAAATTCTTGACATAGAGATTTTGCCTTCTAATGTAGCTCAAGGAAATCTTTGAAGTAAAGTATATTAGCATATAAACTCTGCAACTCTTTGGTTGCACTTGGGTCAGGATAATAAGTGTTTGTTCAGGTGCTCTCTCTTGGGAAGTGTTTTCTGCCTTGTCACAATACATTAGCTATTGTGACGTATTTTTGTTAAAACACCTGTCATATTTTTGAAACCTGGGCTTATTGTTTCATATTTCTGTTCCTGTAAATGATATATTTTGGATGTTCTTTTGATCTCACCAGCTTTAAGTCAGAATGAAAATGCTCTTACTGCACACGTCAATGTCTCCCTCCCTTGGGGGACTCCTCCCAGACTGATGGAGGAAATGGATCAATCATGTGTCACTTAATGGTGTTAAAGATGCCATGATCTTTATCTCTTACTGATTCTGATAAAATACTTGTGTCAGTGGCATGGCAAGCATCCACATTTGGTAGCTGGTTTCTTAGAAGTCACATTTTTGTAGGCCTGGCCATGTGGCCTCTACCTGGACAGTGACTCTGAAGCACTCTTAAGTATTGAGAATTTACTGTGTGTTGATAAATTGTGCAGTTGTTCAGCACATGTGCAGTAAATTTTATCTGTGAATATTTTTATTATTATTATTTTCATGTACATAAGCCATCTGTGCATCAATTATGCATTAAGTAAGGTGCAAGAGCTGTTCTCCAGGACAAATGGCCAAAAGTGTATTTTCTGTTGGAAGCAAAAATCAAAGTGCTTTAGAAAATGAGAACATATTTAAACTAGCTGGGATGTGTGATTTTTTTTTTTTTTTTTTTTTTGTAAGCAGAGAGTATGAACAGAATGATACTGTATGTAAACAGAAGTATTAAAACTGATTTTTCTTAGAGGGTTTACTAGGGGTAGATTATATTTCCTACATTTTTAATTTGTGTTTTTATATAGGATTTACTTTCAGGTTTTAATAAAATTAAATTGTGCTGGGAAAAATCAGTATAAGAATGGTCCATAATAGGAAGTCTGTAGGACATGTGCAGATGTCAGAGGGACTATCATTTGATTTTCCCAGCTCTGCTGAATTTAAGCACTCATTTGCAATATTGCATTAATGCAAGGGCTTGGAGTGAATTATAAAAAGAGTGGATAACAGCTTGCTTTGGCTGTAAAGCTGCACTCATATTTTTTGGCAGTAAGTAAAAAGGGATGGTTAGGAGAATCTATTTCCTGTATGCTCCAATATAAACCAGATAGTCATGAAAAAGTCATTCACTATTTTCCAATGCCATTTTTTTTCCAATGTGAAATGGTAGTTCAAGTGGGAAACCAGGCAATGTGTTAGTCCTTAAATAAAAAACATGCATTGAGTAAAGGTGATTGTATTCGTTCGTTCGTTTGTTCGTTCGTTCCTTCCTTCCTATGAGATTCCCTAATGACCATGTTATCGATATTACTCTTTCAAAGCAGGAGTGCAAGTGCAGTTACTGTACATGAGTATCAAAAAGACTTCAACCAATGTTTTTGATGCTCCAGGTTTCATATAACTTTCTGAAAAGATCTAATCTATAGCAGTGGATGTTCCATATTCTCTCTTAATGCTTGCATGTATTTATGGTCACTCCTTTGAATACTTCGATTATCATTCATATTTAGATAGGAGAGAGAATGGTCCAATGTTTAAGGGGTCCTTTGCAATAGTGTTCTTATTCCTTGAGAATGCTCAAGTGGTTTTTGCTCTTAGTAGCTAGGAAAAGCTGTGAGTAACTTAAGTAAACAGGCAAGAAATATATTCTGTGTGACAGTGAATAACACAATGATAGCCACATTCTGCTGCTTATGTTGTGCTGGAGAATGATTTTAAGGGATCTTGGATGGTGTAGTAGAAAAAGTCTCATAAGCATAGGCCTATACATCCAGGGAAGTTGTTTCCTAATGAGTCTTGTTGAAATAGAAGTGCCTTGATCCTCCCTGCAGTCCTGCAGCCTTTTTTGCACACTGGGATCTTGAGTATCCACGTAGCTGACGAGCAGTTCCTCCATACAGTGGAGAAGCTGTACACCATATCACTGGAGTCTGGAGGCAGGAGTAAAGCAAAAGTCAGGCCTGCTCCATGACCATGGGCAGGGCTGCTGGCATTATTCCCATGCTTACTTCTGGAATGCTGTTCAGAGACAGGGTTCTACCTTCCTCTCCGTCTTGAAATGACTAATACTTAGCACTGCAGGTGATGTTAGCAGAAATTTGCAGAGCTTTTGCTTAAAGAAGAAGGATTGTTACATCTGTATGTAATGGAAGACAGAAGAGGTAGAAAGGCCCTCAGTGTTGCACATACCACTCCTTGAGACAGCTTTGGATCACTTTCCATCTAGAGGGATTTATAATTGATTGTCATTTATCTAAGAATAATGAATTAACTGGACATTAAATGATACCATCCCAGTGGAAGCTACATATTCCTATCAGATTTGTGTTGCCTTTCCAGCACATGTATTCTGGGAAGCTTGCTCTGCCATCCTGTCTTACTGATGGGCTTCTAGTTGGCTAACCTGCTCACCTTGCCTCCAATGGTTTAACATACAAAAAAAGGAGGCGGAAAATTGTTCTGTTATCATTATTTCAGTGATTGCTCTATGAACTTGATGATGTAAGCTTTCTTCTGGAAAACAACATCCCAGAAGCTCATGTGAGATTTGAGACTATGGGACCCTATATTCTTGTCCTGGTTGTGATGCCTTATGGGAGCTAAACTCTTTATATTGCTGTATATGGTTCCTCAAACTTTTTCCAACACAAGCCTGCTGTTTTCATTAAAGATTTTTATGGGGCTCCCCACACATCATATCTTGCACAGTTTACCAAATTGAATTTTAAAAGTGGCTTTGAATACAGTGCCAAGGCCTCACAGTAGCAGGTTTATGGACTGCCAGTTAGCTGGGAGACCCCACCTGGTTATCCCAATGCTAGTGGAGCTCCTGCACCAGTGTTCCCAGATAAAATAAAGAAGCATCTGTTTTCCCTAGTTTAATTAAACATGACCTTCTTAGTGAATAAAGCAGAGAGCGTTGCAAAGTGCTACAAATTCTTGCTCCAGAAGTGCCACCTCCTATTTTCAGGAAAAAATAGGTTATTATGGAATGCTAATACCTAATCCCACTCTGTACCGTACTGTCAGTTGCCTGCATAAAGATCTTTCACAGAGTCCCTAAAAACTAAACCAAAATCTTCTTCATCAATGTAGCATCTGTTTTTTTCAAAATCTCTCTCTTAGAAGTATTTTTTCTTGCTTTCTGTTTTGTGGAGTTGGTTAAAAGCCACAAATCCAAATATTTTGTGGGGAAATCTGTTACTTATCCCATAGACATTGGCTTATATATGAATGCTGCTGGACAGGGTCATTAAATCTGGAATAACATGCTCAGAACAGTTTTGTCGTTATTTTTAAGTGTTAGATTGATGCTGCAGCCTGAAGCAGCCAATAGCAACTTGGAGGTGGGTGCTGACTGGCAGCAGTCTTCCTTCACTGTATATGCCTGGTGTTCACAGGGTGCTGTGAAGTGCGAGCAACCTAAAGCAGCCTTAGAAAGAGTTCATCTCTTTTTTGGGTAGATGTAAGGAAACGGTTGGTTCGCTTAAACACAAAGTTTCTTGTGAGCAGCAGTGTTGTGGTAAGAGGAACATCCAGATGGATAATACAGTTTGGCCAGGCTTTCTGCTGCCTGTGTAGTTACTTCAGTGTGCATGGGGAAACCACATGTGTAAAACCCAAGCATATTACTGCATACTAATTTTAAAAGTGCTTTCAGCTACTTAGTAAATCTCACTTAAAGGTTAGACCACTGAAGAAGTTTGATGCTCTGTTCAACTTAGATTTGAAGATGAAAAGCCTCAGGGAGTTAGGGGAGGTTGAGTACAGGCAACTCAAGATTTAACCAGGCTGCATCAGCAAAGAAAGTTTGGGAACTGGTAATAGTTTTGAAAAGACACTGCCAAGGTAAATCCATTTCAGTGTAACTAGTAAAGAAGGATTAAACTGTTGTTTCATGCTCATCATCTGCCAGAAATGTATTCTATTTGATAAAAATTTTATACTTCATGTTGCTGCAGTTGATATTTAGAGGGAAGAAAATAAAAGACATCATTGGACAGGGAAGGGGCAAACTTAAGGATAGGTCTGGAATACATGTGGATCCTTTCAGTGTGTGGGAAAAGCCTGGCATGACTCAGTGTTTTTATTTAGACCCAATAGTGTGTTTTGAATAGCTTGCCTGTAACAAACCAGTCAATAATGGTCTCTGATTTTGGTTAGTGCTTGCCCTCTAGATCAGAACAGCATGTCATAGTGTTCTTTCAGATGTTATTTCCCAGGGTGATTCAAAGGCTCAAAATTCTTCGATGAATCACAAAGCAGGATGTCAGTAGCTGTATTTTTCAAGATCAATATATTCAGACAAGAGCCCAGAGATGAGGATGTACAGGCTACTCTGCAGTTTGATTGCAAAACTGTTCTCTCCATATTCTCATGAAGTTTGTATGAACATGGCTGGAGCCTGACATACAATCATAGAATGGCAGGATTGGAAGGGACCCTCTGTCAAGTCTACATGTTTTCCAACATCATTTTTACCCAAGGACTACAGGGAACATCAGCTAACACAAGGCTTGTTTTATTTTTGCATTATTCTTTTTAGGATATGCTATGTTCACTAATCTGTTATTGCTGTATTGGTATGTCACTGAAACAAAATGTGGCTTTATTTTGACAAGGAAATGTGTGTCCTGTGACATAACTGCTCAGTGATATATTGCACTGCCTTGTTAGTTTGATATTTTCCAACAATGTGAAAGCAAAAAGAAGAATGGAGTGGAGGAGCAGAATAAGAGATGTTCATCCAGCTATGAATTTTCCCTCTTCTTGAAAGGCTCTCATGTTACTTACTTGTTAGTGGTCTTCCCTGTTTTATGTGATATACTTGTCTACTCAGACTTCAGCTAGCAGTTCAGATGCAGTTTGTTGTCACTGCAAAATCACTGCAGGCAAATCACCTTCACCTTTCTTTCTGGTCTGCCCTGGGGATCACTTGGTTGCCAGGCTTAGGAAATAGGAGTGTGGCCTGGCTTTAGCTGGAATATAAAGATCCAGGCATTTTCAAGTGAGTGTGATGCTGCTGTTTTTCAAGTTACCAGTTTTATTTGAAACAGTTTATATAGATTAACTTCAAATGTTTTTGGGTTTTTTGTGATTATTTTTTGATGTGAAAGAACTCAAATTTTATGTTCACTGCCAGATTTTCTGAGGTTTCATGATGCAGGTAATGAATGGACTTTACTGGAGATGGAGATTTGTGGAAGCAAAAATTTGTGCAACTATATACTTCAGTGTTATTTCTAAGAAAAGAAAATCGCAGAAGTTATCTGAACAGTTGGTAAAATTTTGTGATGATTTGACTGTATTACGATTTCCCGACTCTTTCACTGAGTTGTTTTGTTTGCTTGGCAGTTCATTTATTTATATGATTTTATTCAGTAGGGGCAGCAATTATTATAGACATTAATTTCCAATAAAGAACTTACGTTACTCTATTAAAAACAAAACCTTACTCCCCCAAAAAACTTTTCTGAAAATTTGTGTCTAAATAGAAACTTTGAATAGCTGAAAAAACGTCACAGCCATATGTGTGTATGTACAGGGTGCTTTCATAGAGAGGCAGAGGATGTGTTGATATGATGGGGGTCCTGATAGCTTCAGAGGAATCCTGAAACACTTGTCTTCAGGCACGCTGACTTTATTTGAAATGAATCTGTGTCGCATAATTTAAAAGAAATCTGCATAATCTAGGCTCTTAGACAGTATACTTACTGTCCTGTGTTGGTCTTTATAGGGCAGAGAGCAAATGTTTTACTTAAGGGAAAAGGTGCAAGCCATTTTACTTCTGTGTAAGAGCAGCATTTCATGCAAGATAGTTCTTAAGATGTCAACCAATACTGCTTATGTCATAAACATCAAACCAAGAGTGCATGCCATTGCCACCCAGGGTGTGAAGTTTAGCTGATATTTGGAGTTGTGTTTCAGTGAACAGGTGGAAGTAATGATGACAATAAAAATGTCTTTGATGCCATATTTAGCAAGTGCCCTTTTCCTAAAGTGGGAAGATCAAACAAACAGGAAGCAGCGTCCTCACTTGAAATATGAAGCTTGGCTTTGCAGATAGCACCCTGTCTGAAAATCTGCCTCACTTTGTCAGGGAGGAATAAATTGTTCATTTCCCTTGACTTCCCTGTTGGATTTGCTCCTCCGTGCATTTTTAATGCAGGAACCAAGTCAGCTCTTTGTCCCTTTTAGTACAGAGTTGGAAGAGCCTGAAAGATTCCTGCTAGTCCTAGGAAGCTTCTGCCTTGACTGTGGTTGGGGCAAGCAGAGTAAAGCCTTGAGTTAGGGAAATCAGGCCATGGACTGGAGCTTATTGATTTTGACTTCCATGAGTGATGTGTTCCAAAACCCTGATAGTTCCCATTATGAATGTAAACCAGATCACACCAGATGGCCCAGAACTGCAGAGTTTTGTCAAGTGACAAAAGTGCTGTCAGAGACAGCAGAAGTGTAACTTAGTGTTCATGCTGGTCTTTGAGCAGTGGCTTTCATTGCTCAGTTGGATTTTAACAAAGACCATTTCTCCATTTAGTCTGGTGGCTAATAAACGCATCGACTTCAGAAGGGGTAGTGTTTGCTCATAGTTGAACCTCCTCTAAGATACTGAGAAGATAAGCCCTAAGAAGTAAAGACACGGTACTGGATGAACTGGACGATGGCAATCTACTTAAAAACTACTCACCTATGTGAGTCAAATGCAATAAATCTAACCTGTAGACCTGAGCCCCTCAGCTAAATGTTATTTAAAACAAGGCCCCACATGGGAGTGATCTTTTGCTTCCGCTGACTTGTCATCTGTTCACTTTTGGCACATAATCTCTATATTGTAAATCTAAAGCATAAGTGAGTTACAAAAGGAGGCAAGAAAGAATAGTAATTCTATAAACTGAATGGAAATTCTTGGTTCTACATGTAATATTTCATTTGTGTTTCTTGTGTTTAAGGAAACTGGTATGGGACATAGGAAATGTAACTGAGTTGTGTACATGTGGATGAGCTAATATTTGCACTGAGTTGGAGTTGTCAATGTAAGCTGATACATGCTGTTCAAGTTTGAGTCTATGGATGCTTTTTTTTTCTTTTTTCATGCTTTTTGTATTAAAACTATGTTTTGCATGTAGTATTTTGGTTGAGGTGCCAGTATGGAGTTTAGTGATGTGGTGTATATGTGTTCAGAACAAGAAGGTTCAGGGTTTGCACTTCAATTTTTTTCTGACGTTGAAAGGCATCTGCCAATTAGTCTGAAATCTTCAGGGATCCCGTGCTGTTGTTTTTCAGCCAAGAATGTCTTGCTAAAATTTATTTGAAGTCAGCATTCCATGTTGAGTTGCTGGTGTTATTGGATTGTTATTCCCATTAAGATTTGCTTGATTTGAACAAACAGAGCGTGACGCCCAGTATACCAGCGACTTGTGCTTATAAGCACATGGGAATAGTGCAGTGGCTATTGGCAAACGGTAACTTGGCATGTTACTCTACTCAGGAATTTTCAGGTGGCTGGATTTTGAAATCCTTACGAATCCCAAGGGATATACACAGACATCTCATGAATAGTGATATGTAGGAACCAACCAAGGTAATTATTAGTGCATATTCACGTGACTATTGTAATGCTTGTAATTACATTGAATATAGTGTTAAGTGCACATATTGTCAGTATCTGAATAATGGAAAATATATTATGTGTATTTTAATAGCTTTTTAGCTATTGAAATTCTCTAGTATTATATGTACTAGATGTGTATTTGGTCCATTTTCCATAGACATATGGATAAACATACTGCAGGGGTGTTTCTCTGTTTTGTAAAGAAAGAGTAAATATAAGAAAATTCCTTTTTCATTTATGTAGATGATTTTCTCATCAGTGGGTGGAAGGGAAAAGGCTAAAACTATTTCTTTACCAGTAAGTTAGATTTCAGTAAACACAAGCACTGTGGTGTGTGATCTTTTAATTTATGTGCGGCAAATTCAAAGGTGAGATGACCCAGATCTTGATTGCGATCTTGTATCAGTGTAAAGCAGATGGACAGCGGCAGCTCCCCATGCAGCCATGACTCTTCCGTCAGTGGGAGTCAGCCTGAGATCAGAATCTGAAAAATTTACATATTCTAGATAAGAAGGTGAAGCTTTATATTTCCTGTTGCTAGTTTTGAAGGAACTGTGAAGGAAACCACAGCTGGGTTTCTACTTGTCCTCAGCTTTCTACTCTCTCCTTTTCTTGCGCTGTGAAGTACAAGACAAAACTAAGCTAAAATAAAATAAAGTGTAAAATAAAAGTCTGTCTGGTACTTCAGAAGAGGTACATACTCTGAACATCCACTACTAGTGAGGCATACAACCAGGCAGCTGCAATAAATGTGCCACAGGCTGCCTCAGGTTCTCTTTGAGCAGGCAAAAAGGCACTTCTGAACTGAACGTGGTCATTGTCACTGGAGACAGCATTTGTTGTTATGGAGAGTTCTCTGTGTTTGAGATGGGTAATAAGTTGTCATGATTTAGCAAGGAGCTGCTTTTGCTTGGTAATGGGGAGGGGATAGCAATGCAGACCCAATAAAGAGGACTTTCCCCTGGCTTTTTGGATTCAGAACTACCTCCAGCCTGGCTGGGCCAGTCTGGCACCTCTGCGATCACTATTTAAGGATGGGAAATTGAGATGCTTGGGAGGAGTTGTAGGAGTGGTACAAGATAGAGGTGACCATGCGGACTCCACAATTAGAGAAGGGGGAAAGAAGGAGGAGCGCCAGACTGGAGACCCCTCTAACCCATGGCGAGAATGCAGACTGTGCCCCTGCAACCCATGGAGGGCAACGGCAGGACTGAGAGCTACCAGCAGCTCCATGTGAGTGCACCCGGATGGGCGAGAGACTGTGTGAGGAGGGGCCATGGTGCAAGCCATGCTGGAGAGCCTGCGTGCTGCAGAGCAGACCCATATGAGAGGCAGAAAGGAGCTGCAGCTTTGGGGATAAATGGACATTGGAGCAGCCCATGCAGGGCTGCCGTGTGTGTGAGGTACCCCACGGACTTGCAGGGAGTACTGGTGCAGAGCCCACCTGCCCTGAGGAGAGACAAATGGCAGAAACCATCAAGAATACACTGACTGAAACCCCCACTCCCTGCCCCCATGAGCTGTTCAGTGAGGCAGGAGATAAAGACAATGGGATCAGGGCTCTGAGCCTGGGAAGAGGGGAGAGGTAGGGAGAGGGTGGTCTTAAAGGGCTGATTGTGCTCTTTATCATTGTACCACTCTGTGTTGTTTTCTCTTTGTTATATTTTGGGGTTTTATGGTTATGTTTTGGCTGTTAGTGGATTAAATTATTTTCTGTTTTCTTCCCAAAGCTGAGTAGCCTGGTCTGTTTTGCCCTGGACCATAAGAAGCAATTAAGCCCTCCCTGCCCTTTAGCAATTCTCAAGTCTTTGATACTTGAGTCTAATCATGGTCTTTTGTCATTGGATGGGCCTAAACCACAACATAAGTATACTAAGGGGATGAATTTTTGGCCCTTTTAACTTTTTCAGAATACCAATTTACCTTAATGGAGCACTCACATATACTTGGGCCACATACACATTGTTTAGATGTTGCTGAGTAAAAATAGATGCAAATTGCCAAGAACTGACTTCAGAGGAATAAATCTGAATTTCACAACTCTTTTTATTTAAGGTTAAATTAAAACAAAAGTAAGGGAAAGATCTTCAGGGTCTTTGTGGAGAAAAAAACCAACCAAGCAAAAAACCCCAAGAAAAAGTATATTTTAAATGTTAGGTTTGTGGAAATCTTAATATAGGAAGGAACACCCTAAAAGAAACAAGGTCTTACCTGAGCAAAAGCTATCCTCAACCTAAAGTCCAGAAATACTAGATTTGCTTTCCATACAGTAGGTACCTTCTGAATGTGGATGAGGAATGAGACAAATTAACCAGAATAAATAATAAAATATTGCTTGGAGGCATAAGGCAAGGTTGCAGTCCAACAACACTATAAAATTATGCAAACTTTAGAAGGAAGATAAGATAATACAGAAGTACTGCAACTGATTTTAGAATGGAATTAGTCATTGGGTTCTGCTTCTTGTATGACTTCAAGTAAATAGCTGAAACTCTAGGCTTTTGTTTCTCATACGTGAATACTATGAGATAGTGGTTTTTTTTACTTTCATTAGAGAAGTGAATATTGTTTCTCAAAAATTTATTCTCTGTGATTTATTAATGTTGAATGTGGTTATTTTCGGGCAGTTTGTCTTGTGTCTTTGTGGAAATATTTTCATGGCATTGTGGAAACAAAAGGTCTTCAATCCCTAATTAAAATTCTTGCATTGCACATCTGAGCAACTTCAATCTGTAATGTAGCTGAATGAAAAGTTACCAAGGAATATTTTAAGTTATTTTGTAGAGAATACTGAAGAAACATTTTGTTCTTTTTCTCAGGTTATTTCTATATTTAGACTACAGCATTCCATGCCTGTGGATCTTATTAGCACAATCTTGCATTAGGTTTACAAATTTCCATATAAACTATGTGACTTTATTTCAAATTGTTGGGTTTTGGTTTCTTATTAACTGACTATATAAAATCTTCCAAATGTATGAATGTTTTAAAAATGCTACTGAATTAAGTGTTTTGTAATCTCCCTGTCTTCCTCCTACTATATCCTCCAATTTTACCAGAGGTAACAAAGTGTTAAAGGAACTTGAATTTGTTGAGTCCACCTCTTATTTCTAGGTTTGTGTTTGACTTTAGTCATATCGGATTCAGAGCAAAAATTAACTCAGCGAGGGAATATAGTGCAAGAGCCCTGGATCTGAGTGATTTGCTTTTCCTCCTGGTTTTCTGACTCCAACCTAGACCTCTGAGATAGAGCTCCCCCTCTCTGAAAACAAGACTTGGACAAAATACAAATTCTTTATTTCCTGAAAACTTGTTGTTTGGGCCAACAAACATGCAGGTCAATGTGTGAGTTGCAGAACCGAAACTGAACACCGGCTCAGTTTCCCCACATGAATGAAGTGTAATTTGAGGCTTGTGGTTGCCTATCCAGCTTGGAGAACCAGCACTGAGAACAAAGGCTCAACAGTGGTTCTTTCAGATATTTGAGCAGCTAAGTACTGTTACCACTGTTCTTTTCTGCTGGTGTTTGGCTTGATGCTGCACTGTTTAGGTAGGCCAGGTGTAAATTTGTTGAGATGGTGGTGCCAGCAAATTCTGCAAGAACAGAGGCAGCTTATCTCAATGTAGTTAACTTGAAGAAAGGTGATGGGGGGCGGGAAGTAAAGAAAAAAATTTTGACATCTGCAGATGTCCCTAGAGATTGTCTCTTAAAACGGAGCATTTTGGTCTGACCATGTCAGTCTCTATAAAATAAAGTCAGCAAAGAGTCCTCAGTAGACGATATATGTAAAACCTTACACAAGTCTGGCACCAGGTGCAGATTAAAGAGCAATAGATGTAACTGACTGTGACACCTAATGGTGTTTTCAGCAAGATATGTGAAATATTAAACCCATATCTTCTGCCCTTAGTGGGAAATGATGTACTGTCTTGGCTTCAATATCTTTGCAGTATGACTGGATAGGGGGCGTTTTTTGGTTAGTAAAATCTCAGGCTCAGTATTTTGTTTAACTGCGTTTCAGGATGCTAATTAACAATTAGGCTTTACTGAGTGTGCATTGGGATGTAATCAGATCTGTATTTTGAGTATGGGTTTTTGTTTGTTTTTACTGAAGAGCTCATTACAAGTTGATCGGAATTGAGTGCATCTGGGCCTAATCATACACCTCTTCCTGAAGTGCCTAATTCAATTGATTGGGTGATTTAGTGACAAGAAATACAATTTCAGCAGGACCTTAATAATTTAATCTATCTAACCACAACATGAGCACTATGAGTAATGCCTAGAGGTAGATGAAAACTCTTACATCTCCATATCTGATCAGAAACACTGGGAAAGGAAAAAGATACCTTGTATTAGTGTATATATGTAATATTGTACAATTACTGCTTGACATGTGTCTCCACAAAAGATGTGCCACACTATGGTGATAGTTAAAATGTTATCTGTCAGCTCCCTCAAGTGTGATTGAATTATAATGCTCATGTAAAATGTGCAATATCAAATGTAATTGATATCTCTTTCTTCTCTGTCACAGATTATACCATCTTACTTAAACTGCAAGACAAGAATATTTCTTGAAAATTAAGAGTACTTCAGGTAAGGATTGAGTGAAGTAATTTTCTTTCTATAAAAACCATTGCTGTTAATAAACACCTGCGTGAAGTAAACACAAAAGACAATTACTGTTTGTGTACTATGAAAAGCTGAAGAAAAATTACTGGAAATATTCATGATAATACTGGCTACATATATACAGCCTACTTGAGAAAGACACGTGTATACACATTTGTATAATCTTACTATTTTGAATGCTTGGTAACTAGGATGACTTCCAAGAAGGGATTGGTAAAGAATTGTCTTACAACAGAAAAATGGGAGCCAGTTGAGAAAGTGGCTGGAGGTAATGGGCAGCACTCTGCCACCAGGTTTTAGCGGTACTACTCAAGTCTGGACTGCTTGTCATTGTCCATCTCATATTTTCAGAGTAGCTTTGTTAGACCTGAACTTCATATTCAGGAAATATCCCTGGTCCCCTTGGGGTTATTACTAAATAAAAGCATGCTCAGTAAGTTAAGTTGCTGTTCTTTGACTGATGTCTTCCCTGGGATAAACAAGCAGTTTGCAGAGCAAAAAATCAACAGCTCTTTGTTTAAGCAATCTGTTAAAATTCCTGCCTTGTGCTTACGGAAAAGGATTTGAGGCTTTTCAGGAGGGATCTTGAAAGACTAAATAATTACTCAGTTCATTATGGGAAAAGCACCAATTTACTGGAGATGGTGCTGGAAAGCCAAAGATGACATAAAAATAAAATGTGAAGAGTTTTACCTTGTCACATAATGAACTGCACATTGTGCTTTTGTTACTTCTAACATAAACTGGTACAATGCAGGTAAGCAGTTCACTTGCCTCCAAGTAAAGGAGAGAGAAATATATTAAGCTGATAGATATTTACAAAACATACAAATATACCCTTTAAGTTATGAACTGTCAATCCACTTTTTCAAGGTAATGAAAAATTTTGAGCTGTTTGATCTACAGAGCTCTTGCCATCCTTTCAGTTTCTTCGATTTCTATATATTTATTTCATCTTAGACCTTAAAAACAAAATACATAAAGTTGTTGAAATTATATAATTAACATTTTTCCACACACAAGTAGCTCGTACTGACCACACCGTATTCTGTTACCTTGCCTGGGTATCATAGAGAGCCTGAAATCAAGAAATTGTGTTGAAATTCCTTTGGGTTTGCTTTCTTGGAACTTTTCCTAGAGTAATTTCATGACTTAATTTGCATTTGGTGTTAGAAAATTTATAAGACTCTGGTGCTTTGTTACTTATGCCTCAGTTTTGAACAGAAAAAGAAAGAATACTTGTTAAGTTTAAAATAAAATTGTAGCCTTTTTTTTAATAAAAATGGACATGCTATCATTGGAGTGCCAGTAAGCTGCATGAAGGTATTAACAAAATGGAAAGCTATCTGTTGTCTTCTAGAACATATAACTTAAATTATTTAAGCGAAGTCTTCTATCTTTATATAGGAACAGGGTGTATGCGATTAATTTTCTGCGTTCTGTCGCAAATCTTTGTCTTGCTGTGTCTGTAGAGGTTTTTTTTTGTTAGATGTTCAAGTAGGTTTAAACTGAGTTTAGAAATATTTCCTTTTATAATAAACTGGTTTTTTTTCCTGTTAGTTTTTAATCTTTTTAAGGTTAGTAATGTATTTACCATATTTAACTACATGATAGCAAATGCTGTTCCTGCTTCTCCAATATCCTAGTTTATTGTTTATCTGCTTGAATCTGAGCAGAAATTAGCACAAAGATAGCAGTAGTACCAATTTAATTGCATGGATGCGTACATCATATTTGGTTGTAGATCTGCAGAGATATAAGTGCATTTCCTGCTTCACACTGAAGACCTTCTGAAAGTCATTGGGTTATTCTCTGTTTAATATATCTCCCTGGAGGAAGAGGCTACCTTGACCATCTTCTATTATGAGTCTAGCCAGGTCAATCATTTTATAAAGAAAATGCACTAGTAAATTAAACACAGAAAGAACCATGAGTAGATCCATGCTTTTTTATTACCTGTAATACTCCTTGTTTTTAGAACTACAATTGCATAGTACAAAAATTCTGAGCAGATATACACTGCATTGTAGCATTCTACCTGTAAAATCCTATAGAAGGTTGTCAACGTATTTATCAGTAACTTTTTACCAGTTGACTATTTATAATTCAAATCAATCTTTAAAGTTTTAATGACTCCTTAAATTATGAATGCTTTCTGTTATGCAATGATTGTAGTAGCTCTGGTGGGTTGTACTGGTTGTGTCTACCACTACTTTACCAATATAATGGATTGTTGCACTTCAATGGCTGTATATAAATACTTTATTTAATATATCTGCACTATCATTTATTACTGGAAAAATAAAAAATAATAGAAAAAAGTCTGATGGTTCATGTATTATGCACCTAAAAAACCCGTTTGAGCTTGGTTTTTCTTGGAGAAAGACTTTAACTTGATTGTGGTTATTCCACAGATATTTCTTCTGTGGAAAGAAGAGATAATAATGATAACAAAAAATAATAACATCAAACCTAATAACTTCAGCTGAAGGTGTTTTTTTTCTGACGTTTCACATGGAACTTATACATCTGAGATAAGCATATGGCAAAATTCAGAAAATTGTTGCTCCACAGTCTGGACTTGAAATCACTGTTATCCTTAGAATCTTTTTAGACCCATAGTGAGTTGTCTTACAGAGCACAGACAACTGAAACCTATTTTTTTTTGGGTAGAGACCAGGAAGGAAGAATACAGAGGGAGGGCTCCTGTGGTTTAGCTTCATCTGGTGTCACAGCCAAGGTGAAGACAAAATTAGCCTTAGTCCAAGGGAGGATGGGCATGGGATTGGTAGAGTAGTCCTTTCAGTGGCAGTTTTCTGTCATCTGAGCTCAGCTGACTCATAAAACTGCTCTCTGCATTTTTAGTGAGGAATCAATCCTCAAATCCGCTAAGCAGGGCAGAATAAAGGAATGAGTGTCTTGCTAGTGTCAGACCCTGTGAAACCACTCCATCCCACTAGTTCCTAAGGAGAATAAATCCCTGAGCCTCCCTCCAGCTCAGAGCTCTTTAAAGACTCCTGTTCTTCCTCCTTCTGAATCCTTTTGTCAGATTCAATTTATGTCATGCTCTGGGAATTTGATTAATTTCCCAGTATTGGCCCGGTCCTGCCCGGTCCTGCAAACCCCTGCCCTCAAAGTTGGCAGTTGTGCTCTTGTATCTCAGTATAGGTGAGTTCTGCTCCTGCACACTCAACCTATGGCATGTGTACTGTTCAAGAAGATGAACCAAAACTATATTTGCTTGATGACTAAGTGGGACTAGAATGTGAAATCTACTCTAGTAACCGACTGAATAAATTTGCTTGGTATAGAACTTACAAGCAGGTTTTACCATATGCCTTAGTATCATAATTTTAAATTAGATTTGCTCAAATTGGAAATCCAGATTCAAGCTGACATCATAACATACGACCTTCAGTAGCAATGAAAATTGAAAACATGAGACAAAGACATTAATCACTGAGTAGTTTATAAGCTTGCCCTGAATGTTCATCTGAAATGTTAACACTATTTTATTGTATCCAATAAAGTAAAAATTTATGAATACTGTGGGGTGCCTAAGATAAAGCCTTCAGACTCATTTTATTGTACTCTGACTCAAATCGTTCAAGCCTTTAGTTAAGTGCACAGAGCTACTTGCTGGCCTAAGCTATTGCTTTTAGTGCATGCATAACCTATGGCTTTTACTGGGACTGGAAACATGAACAAGATAGTAGGGATCTGATTTGTCAGCTGATTTGTGTGAAGTCAGAAATTTGTTTGTACGTCATCAATTGCAGGAGTAAATGTTAAATGTCAGCATGGAGGTATCTGTGAAGTTACGGTCATTGTTTTCTGAGGGTTTTTAGTTTACTAGCAGTTTGAATTTTGGTTTGGAGTTCTGGTTGTAATTCTTTTTTGTAGAGGTAGTTGTAGTAGTAGTGCTGAATACAGTTTAATATGGAGTAATGAAAGCAATTTAGCCTACATATGCGTAACTGACCAGGGCTGTAATCAAAGATATCTTTTCAAATGACTTGATGGAATTACCACTTCAAACTCTTTTTTTTTTTTTTTTTGAGTCTCAGAGCATTTTCATTGACTTTACTTATTGCTTGTATTTTTAGCAGGCACAAAACTCATTTGATAGTACAAAAAGAAAGAAAATGAAGAGTGTTGTATTAACTTTCATTTGATCTCAGATTTGTAATGCTTCCTCTATAATACATTCCCCTTAATATGGCCTCATCAGTGTATTCTTGAATAATCAAAATTTGGTGTCATATCAATGGAGTTTGGAAATACACAATGAACGGTAGGATCGTTACTTTCCAAACAATTCATGGTTGGTGTTGAGTTGAGTCTTTCTCATGTCTTGAAAAATGTAGCTCTTGTTCCTTCTACTCTCACAGCATACAAGTTAAAACTTTGCCTCTGTTAATTGAGTCTGGGGTCTTGCTTTACTTTTCCAACTCCTAAATATGCAAGAAGTCTGCTTGAATGTTTAAAGAATGTGGGGTAAAATATGATCTTGCATTAGGAGAAGTATGTGCATGTTGTGCTAAGTACTTTTGCATGTGTTAAAAAGATGTATTTAGGCCACCATCACAAAACCTTTCTAATGATAGCCTTAGGGAGGAAAGTGTAGCTTATCAGAAATAGGATAATGTAAAGTTAACTTTTGAGACATACAGATAACCATGGAACTTATCTGTTTTCTACCACAAACCTTCCTCTTTTCAGTCTACCCCAGGGAAAAGAAACAATGGTTGAGCAAGCCTTGGGCTGTGGAGTTTGGAGTGGTCTGCAAGCAAGCTGCAGCAAGAGGTTCGAAGTTGCTGGGGCCCAGGAGTAGCATCATATAGATCAAGAGTGTCTGACTGCTAATTATAGGTCAAACAAAGTGCTTGGATGGGACTATCCCTAGCTGCATGCTTTAATTCTGAAGGTAGAGTTCGGGGAGAAGACCCAGCAAAACCCCCTTCCTAATAAGCTGAACTTGGCATTTAAATGTCTCATTTATCAATGGAGAATCTTTTGCTAGGAGAGTTTCTTTGTTCCTATGTAGCCTGAGCCAGTGATTTCAATATAGGTTTAAATACTTTTATAGGTGAAAATGGACTTAATTGGCACTGAGCTGATTGTGGCTTTTGCATTTTCCTTTATTGGGTAGCTCCAGTAGTAAACTGAATTTATTGAAGTAAATCTATGAAATTACCTTAATTGCCTGTTCTCAATATTTTTGAGGAACTCCACTCTTTGCCTGTTTTTATTTCAACGTAAGGTACATGGTGTAGCTTGTATACTCATATTGTTTTAGGACTTTGAATAGCTTGCCTGTCTGATCCATTTTAATAGATTCCAGCCTTTTTCCATGATGTCATTATTGTAGCAGACTTCCTAGAAAATATGAACAGCTGCTGTGATTTTTTTCTTGTGTTTTATATTAAAACTATAGCAGCTTTTCCGTTCTCTAGAAATGACAGCAATGAGCTTGTCTGATGTAAAACAAAATTAAAAAAAGTCAAAGTAAGGAGCTGCGATACTGTTAACAGGCCAGTAATGTAACAGGTCCCCATGTATGAATCGTTTCATAATGCAATAAGGGCTTACTTATGTTGCTGTCATACTGGTCAAAGGTTGGTCCCATTTCCTTCCCCCCCTCCCCCTGAACTAAACTCTGCATCATTAAAGATGATGAAAACAGTATTGTACTCAGCTTCCTGGCCCAGATGGCAATTTGCATGAAGAATTTTATTGTATCTTTTTTTTTCCCCCCCTAATATCATTCTTACGCATGGAGGTTTTATAGTTATTTTCAGTTCTTAGAGCTTAGGTCAAGGAGACTTGCTTCGTTGTTTCTCTGCAGGGAGAGATTCAGGGAGGATTGAGAGGCCACTTTACATGGAGACTAGAGTTTTAAATAAAACTAGGAATTCATCTGTCTTGTTACACCTAATTTTCTATCTGGCCCCATCTGTAAATATTTGAAAGGTGTCAGAGAATGATGTGGGCCTTTGGATCGTTACATTGCATTTTGCCTGGAATATCTCAGTTGCAGTTTTATTATCTTTTACCTGACATGTACAGATCAACCATGAAGTCTGGTATGTTTCATTCAGTGATATCTGCATTTTATTTAACAAAAATGGAAAAACCTATCATTTATGTGGCTCTAGGCAGAAACGTACAGTACTGTGCAGGATAGTGAGGTGCTTGTAGGTCACTCCTACTGTACAGCAAGCTAAGAGTTAGCAGCCAACTTGTGTCTCACCTGGGTGCTCCAGCTGAAGTAAGGAGACAACACTGATTGTTGATGGAACAACTGCTGTTTAAAGAAAGCTGAAAAATCCGCTGTAAAGTCCAAGTTCTTGATAGCTGGGATGGGTTTTGCTTGACGATTCTGCAACCAGGGCTGGACTGTAGCAAATCCTTTTATTTTCTGTGTTCCTCTTTGATTCTTTCCAGACTTGACAGCTATCTAGAGGTGTCAGACTGTATTATTACGGGAACATCCAGTCCATATATTTCAGTAGTGGTTCCAGTAACGTATGAACCGTGCTGTCCCCAGGGTTGTATAATCCTGTGGTACATTGTGGCTATGGTGCTCAGCTGTATTCAAGGACACATGGTCCAGATATATGTTGAGTATGAACCACCATAGGAAGATAGTCCCAGCTGCAGTACGAGTGCCAGTTTTGGCTGTTTGGTGTCCAGGAGTTCCCAGCAGGCTTCAAACTTGCACCAACTCAGGCAGAAAGTGTGGCCAAACTGACTCATAAAGCTGTCTTAGACACCAGCCTTGTAATATGGCCATAAGATGACTCATTGTCAATTACTGATATTATCTCAGTTCTATGTCTTTTGGAGTGCTTTCTACCTTCATTTGAAAAAAAAAGACACCCATGTATTGTCTCCTATGAAGGAAAAAAATGCAGCAACTAAAGTACCCGTCTTTGTGATGCAGGGAGATGGTTTACGCACCAGGCAAGTGACTGTGAGCTGATAGAAAAATACTAAAAGAAAATCTATACTAACCTTGCAATGACAAGATGGATAAGGACAGGAGAACATTGTGTTCATCAAATGGTGTCCATTTTGTGGCTGCACATAGAGTATTAATTTTGTGACAGAAATAACTAATGCCTTCTCATGATTATCAGTTATGAGTTCTTCTTTGTGGAACTTTACAGAAGACTGCATGACCTGTTCTCCATTCATGTCCTAAAGCAGATTTGAAGGTAAGTAATAAATAAATAATATTAATGCAAATTATTATTAGCTCAGATGTGGCAGAATACAAGAAAATTACTTTCTGTTTTATAACCACAGAAGGCCTATACCATCATGTGAGTATATAATGTGACTGTTGCCTACAGAAAAAAGCTAAGGTCATTCCTTCAAATATTTGATGCATCTACAACTAATGGTCCATGTTCATGACTTCTTTGCCTCACAAGACTCTGGGTAGGCAGACACTTTTAAAAGTCGACTTGCACCAGGGTGGTATGGTTAACAGACATCCAGTTTAATTCCGACATAAAACAGTTTCTCAAACGATTTTTTTTTCACCTTTATGTTTACATGGAAATCAGTATAAAAAATTCTGATGTTCAGTGGAACAAAATTTGTGTGTAATTTTTACTTACTGTTTACAGGTAGTTAGCAAAGTGAAGAAATAGCATGTTATATAAAAAGTACTTTGAGATTGTAGTTCTTATAACACTTATGCTCTGAAGGAAAATGTCTTTCTCATTACCCTAAAAACCCCCAGTATGTGGAAAAATGAGGGGACTTACTTATATTGATTTTAGCTTACTGATTTTCTTTTTTCAAGGGTGCAGAAATTAATGTCTTCCTTCCCCTTCCTTCAACCACCATATCATCATAGAAATTTTAGCTCTCTGGCACCGCATTTCTAGTCAGTCTGGTATATTTCAGGTATAGAAGCAGGCAGTGGATTGTTTTATTAGTTCATTTCAGTAAATAAACTTTAAAAAGCCATTCTTCTATTTTCTACCCACCTCCCCCCAAGTGAACGTTCTAGAGAGTAATTTATATTTACGTAAATATCTATTAAGAGATTTTATATAGCTCTCAGAGATAAATATTTTCAAGTTCAGCTTGTAAAAAATTTACATACTGAAGAAATCTATTCTGTAGTTTTTGTTTTTATTTTAAAAACGCAAAACATCTAGCAACTTGTAGAGATGAAACACTTAACAATGGAAAATAATTTTACTGTCATTACGACATAAAGTCTGCAATATATACAATATCAAGTAATTTAATGTTATTCACATCTGATTTGTATGGCGTAGCAAAATTATGGAGAAATTCCACTGAAATTAATGTAATTAATCTAAAGATACAGCATTGAGTAAAAAATACGGATTATAGATTTGTAATTTGAATACAAAGAGATCTGGACAATGAAAGTTCTGCTCTTCTTCAGATGTCATGAAAAATGTTTTACTTTTGCTTCATAGGCCTTCAAAATAAACTCAGAATATGTTTTGCTAACAGAATATGTCCAAAAAAAGTAATTCACTAAAGAATTGTTTCACTGTAGGTTTCCTGTTAAGACCCGTCTTGCAGTGATAAACCTAAAATGGTTCCTGTAATGAAAACATGGACTTTTGAGTGAGAGAATAATAGAGTGTTTCAATAAGTCTATTTTCTAAATAAATAACAGTAAATGTGGAGAGTGAGAAATTATTTTCCTTATTTCCAGTATAGATGCTTTTCAATTAGACTTGTGCTAAAGACAGACTATGGGAAGAAAAATATCTTCAATAGCTGAACATACTTTCAGATAGTTATTGTGTTTCTTAGGTCAGTCAACTGCTTCATCTGTCCCACCAGAACTACTCAGAACATTGAAATGTGTAAGATACAAAGACCTTCCTGAGGCCCAGTTTTGAAAGGCTTTCCTTATTTCTGTGTCTCTGAAATGTAAACCTGTATCCTCATGATACCTTTAGGGTGCAGTTCAAGTCTCAGGGTGCAGTTCAAGTGTTAGAGTATCACTTCTCAAGATCAGTCCTAGTAAGCATGGCATTGTTGGCACAATGTAGGATAAAGTGTGTGGATGTGTCTTGAAAATAACTTTATCTCGTTGGTCCTGTTTAAAAATTCCTTATGGGAATTGTTTTATTACTTCAGTAGATATTTGATAATTTTGACATTTCCTAGTATTGTAGTACTTGGAGATTATTCTCATGAACTATATGAATGGTAATAAGAGGGCTTGGGGTTACTTTTGGGGTGGAGATGTGTGTGTGGGGGGGTTAGAGTCTTTTTTGCCTTCATCAACATCAATTTTACACTAACCCAGGATGGCCATGAGTATCATTTATAATAAGGTGTTGCTTTTAAAAAGAGTAGCCTGTTCTCTGTGAAATGAGTTGTTACCTGTTAGACCTAATGCAGAAGTCTATGATGTAAACCATCAGTACAACTGATACATAATAGTGCTGCTGTTGTAGCCACAATGTTCAAAGAATCTGAAGTTGGGCAGGGTTTGAAGGGAGAGGTAATATCTTTTATTAGATGTACTAATACAGTTGGAAAAAACTGACACTTTCACACAAACAAACCCTTCTTCAGATCTGTGAGGGAAAGGCTTTCTGTGCCCAAAAGCTTGTCTGATTTTTCCAGCTGTATCAGTTGGTCTAATAAAAGATATTAAATCTCTCTGCAAACTTTGCCCAACTGAAACATTAGCATTACTGTCAGCAGATTTAACAGAAAAGCCAACAGCAGCATGCTGAATTTCATACTCCATACCTCTGCATACACTTTACTGGCCCTGCGTTTCTCAGACATGGAGCAGGAAAGGATAATATATTCAACTACAAAAAAGACTCCTTAGATGCAGACTGACAACACTCAGGAAATTTTGCCTTCTATGGGGTCTGGATTTTTTTCTTCCTGCTTGAGAGATGTAGGTCCATATCTCACATTAATGTTAATCTTCCCTGTATGGCCAGTCCATATGTTGAAATGGTTACAAAGGGGAAGATATTTCCCTGAGCATTGCTCAGCTTGTCTGATGAGTATGGTTTGTGATGTGTTTAGGTCTGCAGTAATGATACTCTTCCAATAGCTACTTGGAAATCTCTTGCCTAGATTTAGAAAATAGCACAGAAAATAGAAGATAAAAATATATCATGTCTTGAAGGAAAGTGGGTCTAAAGGGGTCTGCTGTAATGAAAAAACAAAAGGAGCAGTGTTCCCAGCTAAAGTGCCCAACATCTTGGAGTCTAATGCGGAAAATGTTTATAGTGTTGTAATAGTTTTATTACTACAGACTGAAGTAGAACAGCTTATTGAATGACTTTCGAGAGACTAGATTTTGTACCAGTGGGTTATTGAATAGTGGACAAAGAAAACCCTTCTCTACTATGGAGTGGGAGCAGGGAATCTGTGAATTCTACACAGCTTCCTTAAACAGCGTACAAGGAGAAATGCTGTTTTCAGACTCACTGAGGGTCCTAAATTCACTTGTGGGGAGTTGAGTTGCAATGCCGGGAGGCTGCGTGGATGCCTGTGGGCACACAGATTACCAGGGTCAAGGTATTGCCAAGTCCTCCCACGGGGACACTGTGAAAACAGCGTTTGTGGAGCTGTTACCTTTCCACTCCTCTGCTCCCAAGACAATTTATATAAAACCTGTTTACTTGGGCTTGTTTTTTAGCTGACATTCTCAAGTTGTGTTTTGCTCAGCATTTCTCCAGTGTGGTGGGATCTAACACCTGCAGAACAATCCCTTCTCTCTGCACTAGCCAGACCATGTGTGAAAAACACAGTGTACTCTTCTTGGTGAGTTTTATCTCCCCTCCAGCAATAAATGTACTAAAACAGCAAAGATCAATGGCAGTCTCATCAGTGCTGTTTGTTTCATTGTCTTCGGTGTCTTTGCTGCTTTTATAGTGCTATACTGATGCCAGCTGTTGCTGATGACTGTAGCTGCAGGGTTGAGCTTAAGGCTGCTGTGGCTTTTGTGCTCTTGCAGCAAGAGAACAAATAGTTCTCTCTGCACGTTGCAGAATGAAGTGCGAGTGAGCTGTTGTGTCATCTTGAGAAGCTGGACCAGAGAGCTAGGCTGAAGCCAGGGCCTGAAGAATGTAGCCTGTTCCATAACTGCCATGGCAAAAAATAGTTGAGCTGCCATTCTCTCTCTTGTGTTCTTAGGCTGTGGCTGAGGAAGACTTGGATTTGAACTAGAAAAAAAGAAATGTCAATGTTAAACCTACAGGTAGACAGAAAATGAGTGAGGAAAAAAAAAAGTGTGAAGGAGGAAAAGGTAGAAGTGAGTTTTGTCAGACACTTTTCATACAGTGTATTGTGTTATTTACTCTTACACTTCCAGAAGAAAACGTGTATGTCTTGTTTAGTCTCATACAGTGAGTGTGAGTTGGTCCACTTTGAAGCCTTTAGCTTTAACACTTTCAGCGCTTTCCTCCCAACAGACACTGATTTGCCAAGTCCTTCTCAATTTCATAAGTTATATGTGCTGGATTTCTCCCTTCTTCCCCTCAAAGTACTAATATTTCTTTGGCTGTGTTGTCAGAGGACCATGATGAGTCCCAGGGTGGGATCCTTCCTGATATCAGCCTTCGGGTAGGACATGATAAAATCAGCCTGAAAAGACCCTAAGCCCCAGTACCCTGTAGCAAAGAAGGTAGAAGATGTCCTTTACACTTTGAATTCTGTGGTGTTTTCATTGCCATTTACCTACTGTGTTGTGTGCCATCCTCCCAGGCTGACATCTTTTGATACTCTCATTGCATCTTGCATGGTTCTTACGAGCAGCTGTGATCTGCTGCAGCTTGGCATGCATCTCTGTAGCTGAAGAAGTGTCCCAGAAATTGCTTACTGGCATGTGAACATAAAAAGCCAGCTGTGATATTTTCTGCCCATTCATGTTTGGAAGATGGTTTTGCAGCCAAAAGCAAGCTTAAAATCTGGAGACGTTTTGGCATGTGTCTAACTGAGTGGGTGGATAGATCGTTTTCAAGCTTTAATTAAAGCACATGTGTTGGGGCATAAGGATGGAGAAGCAAAGTGATGCAAATGTAGTGTTGTTTAGGAGCTGAAATACAGATATATATACAGTGACATGAAAAAAAAACGAGGTGCAAGTCTAGCAAATAAATGGCATGTATGGTCAAGAAAAGTCAAGGAGAGAGACCAAAAAAACATGACCTGCATAGGCAGACCATAGATGCTAACAGTCAGTTATGTGTAAGGTCTGTGTATGTGGGACAAATCACTGTCTTCCAAATCTCTCTTTAAAAAATAATGAGACACACAGCTACCACCATGAAAGCTTAATGCGGAAGATCTGCTGTAAATTACATGTACAGAGACTCTGAATGCTGGAACTGGTGCCTCCCTGAACATAATTTGAGGCACATGTGGTAGTAATTAAAATTTACTCTCTTACCCTAATTTCTAACGTATGTATCTTGTAGTGTAGTCTTGTTGACTTTTGCCAAATCTAGGCTAATAATAATAAATACAATTTAATATTTTTGCTGATGTAACTGGCTTGGAAACCAGTCTGTTGAATATGAATAGCTTTCTGATTATAAGAAAACAGCATCAAAAATTAAGGAAGAAATGAGAGTGACATGGAAACTGACTGGTAGGTATTAGCGTTTTATTACACACTAGTTTACATGTAAGTACTTTGAATGTTGTGGTGACAGAAATAAAATTCACTGAATTTGTTCTTTTTGATAAAAGAAATGTAAATATAGGTTATATTACTTCAACTTTTCCAAGAAGAGCCTTGCAAGACAGACTTCTTGTTCCTGTCTTTAACTGTCATAACTATCCTCTTGACAAATGTTTATTTTCTAGGTGAGTGGCGGTTTCATTTCTTCACTTGAGAAAATCCACTAATTCTCAATTCCTTAGGAGGAAATCCATTAATTTGCAATTCTTCAGTTATCTCTGAAGAATCTTAGAGCCTCTTCTTCTGGACAGATTGCTTTTATTTCATCATGAGTGACTAAGCCTTTCCGTTCTTTTTCTGGTGGCAGTCCAGGAGCTGCCTCCTCTCTGTCCTTCTCCCATCTCTCCGTTTATTCTAGAGGAGATAGAAGTGCTTTTGTCTAATATAAGTTCAGTTGGGTACATGTCATCTAATCACTGACATTTTGTGGAAGTTTTCAACCTTCTGGCTTCAGTTGTGTTAATTATTTGACATTGTTCCATTTGTCTCCATCATACCTTCACTGGAATGGGACATAATAACCCCAAACACTTTTCCATCACAAGCTACCATGACTAAAATTTTTCTCCTCTGTCTCAGCTCCTGGATTCAGAAAAATGTAAATGCAAGTTAAAAAAAACACCTAAAACAAAACAAAACAAAAAAACATCCACCGTCTTATTTTAAAACCATGATTCCTTATATACTGAATTTATGCATCAGTAAAAAAAAAACAAACCCAAACCTCCGGTAAATATAGTTTAACTATGTGTAATTTCCAGGATGTTTTCATTCAGAATTTTTCTTATTTGTAACTTTGAGCTGCTTTATTTTTAGCTTAATGAAGAATGAAGAAAACCAGTTTGCATTTGACAAATAAAATAATAATTTATCATGGACATCCAGAAGCTAAAAAGTTAGGAAGATGCTGAGTCGTTTGTTATCTATTTTCATGCTTTGCAGTAGGTATCATACAAGCTGGGCGTTAGGCTTCATTAACTGTCTTAAGTTAATGCTTTTAAAACACTCATCATTGCTAAATAAAGTATTTCTTTCATTGTTAGAATAAAGAGTACAAGGCAAATCTATTTCATACAGTCCAAAGATATGGTTTTTATTCCTTTAATTCTTAGCTATGAGAAAATGCCATCTCTCTTCTTCCCAGGTGAATGTTTTTGTGCTGAGACTCTCATGTCCTTTTGGACCTAAGTTGCAAACTGCACCTCTAGCTGACCACGTGTGTGTGCTGCAGCAGTGATGAGACAGACATTCAGGTTTTTGTCAGAGATTCTATGAAGCTGATAAATGGCACAATGGATAACAGAATTAGTTGTTTTAAGGACCTTCATTTTTGAGTGCCCCATTTATTTTGACTCCTACAGCTCAACATTTCCCAAATAGTATGTGTAAGATATTATGTCAAATTCCCCTGAGACGGATTTCCCACCAGGACTTTGTGACCACACTGTCCATCTCTAAATCTGTGTATTAGTAAGGTTCAGCTGTCATTGACCAATTTCAGGCCACAACTTGTATGATGAATGGAAGCAAAAAGACCCAAAGTTTCTGCAAGAAAGCTAGAAATTGTGTGAAAAAGAGAGTCAAAGTAATATCCCTCCTGAATTTATATATAAATATCTGTATCTATATATACCTATAAACTATATTGAAACTTGAGGATTCTGATACAGCTTTGGGGTTTTTTTTAAGCTATAAGAAAGCCATACTACTGTACTTTTCTAGGCTGCCAGCTTCCTGGATAGCTGAACAAAACTTACTTGCTTCTATTAACAAGCAAATACATATAAACAGCTTTTAATCAGTTACATAGGTATGGGGAGGGAGAGATGATTGATGGCTGCAATTTATAACCCCATGGACCATAATTGCCTTTCTTGCCACATGTTGTACACTCTTGCTGTGTAGTCATAAAAACAGTTTTCAACTACATGGAACCTGCTTCAAAACTGCCTTTTCTCTCTCTTTTTTTTTATGCTTTCTTTTCAACTCAGTGAATAAAGATTTTGGAGGCATAGAGCAGGGAAATTTTAAATAAAAAATTGGTTTTTAAGGAAAATAACCAATGGTTTCTCAAGCTTTGATGTCTCATTTGTAATAATTTAGCAGTTTGATACATGGGTTCTTGTTCATTACATTTTAGCACTTTCCAAAAACGTGTTGAGAAGAGTGATGGGGAATGAGTCCAAGATGTGAATAATGTGGAAACATCCATACCTGACTGGATAAACGGTGGTCTGTGCTCAACCAAAAACTTGGGGTACACATTGAGAATTTTTCCATTCATTTCTTAAGATTTTTCTTCTTCTCGCTTTTTCTTTAGTCCGCTGTTTAGATCAGATGTATTTTCAATGTCTTTATATAGCTTATTTTGGAAGATTCATTAGTCATCAATCCATCTGCCCTTTTCTGTAGCTTCTTTTTACAGAAATACCAAGCTTTTTGCCAAGCAACTAAAGGGGGAAAAAAAGTATTAAAAGCTTATTTGGACTGCCAAACTAAATGATTCTGTGAGTGTTTGACTAATGAGAGGAATTTTCACTGGTATGAGAGGACTCTCAAATACATAAAAATCATATAGGCAATGCTGAAGACTAAGCAACATTCATATAACAGTAACTCAGAGAAAAGAAACTATTCAGAAACAGCCTAAATACTAGCCAGCAGTATGCCCTGGTGGCAAGGAGAGCCACCAGCCTCCTGGGCTGCGTTGGGCAGTGTGCTACCAGCAGGTTAAGCGATAGGATCCTTCACTGGTGAGACATATCTGGAGTTCTGGGGCTGATTTTGGGCTCCCCACAAGAGAGACATGGATATACTGGAGTGAGTCCAATGAAGGCACCACAAAGATGACTGGGGACTGGAGCCTCTCTTCTATGAGGAAGGTTGGGTAAGGAGACTGTTCAACCTGGAGAAGAGAAGACTCAAGGGGATCTCATCCATGTGTACAAGTACCTGAAAGGAGGGTGCAAAGAGGATGGAGCCTTTTAGTGCTGCCCAGGGATGGGATGAGAGACAACAGGCACAAACTGAAATACACAACATACAGAAAAGTCTGTTTAATCATAAAGGGTGAGGGCAGAAGTTTTGTTTTGTTGTGTTTTTTGTTTTGTTTGATTTTGGTTTTTTTTTCCAATCTGAGGGTGCAGTTATCCTTTTCCATATTATGTAAATGTATGACCATTTTCAGACTTGAACCACAACACTACAAAATGTAGAAACTTAGTTTAAAAAGTAAAGGCACATTTTCATTAATTTGCATGCTGTTAATGCATGCCTCATTAAAAATATTGTTATTACTTAAAAGAGTAATTGAGCTGGCAGTAATGTTATTTTTGTTGTTGCCAGTGCAATGTTACATGTTTTGGAATGTTACTTTCTTATGTTGTGTAACTTTTTGAATCAGTTTTGATTCCTAAAAATGGTAATCATCTTTTAGTTAGAAGTCACTCTTGGTGAGAGGATCTGAAAATCCAAGTAGCCATTTTGAAGCCTATTTCAGAATGGTGATGGTACTTTAATTTTCATTTTGTCTCCAAGTGGATCAATGGCGACCTGCAGTATGGATCAAGGAATCTCATGTGAGGCTGCACATCTCAGGCCCTGTTCATATTTCATGTCAAGGACAGACCCAGCATGCCGCATGTTTCTCTTGCATTTAGTATCTTGGCTTTTCAGAGGAAGGAAGCTTGACAGCATGTAAAGACCAGAACTTGCCAAAAAATCTTGGTGCTGTTGACATAAGATTTTTCATAAGGTAATAGAAGAAGTTGCTGTCAGCCTAGTGTAAACTCTGTGTGGTTCTAAAGCTGTCATCAGTAGCAGAGTCAGTGTGGGATTTCTGCTGATACAACCATGGATAACATCTGTCCCAGTAGCACTAGATCTTAAATCAAGAGACTGTTACACTAGAATATCTTGTGATGATGTTTAGATTATTATATTCATTGTGTGAAAAAAAAGAAGATGCATGAGTAAAATACATCTGAAGAAATAAGGACATCAAACCATCAAAGCTTCAACATATTCTTGAGAGATACCAGACTGCAGTAATTAACTGTAACAGAAAACTAATTCTTACAGGATTTCAAGAAATAAATCATTTGCGTTTGTCTGAGAAACATTTAAGGAGTTAGTTTACTTTTCCTGTTCGTTACATCTCACCCATTTCTTTATTTTATATTTCTCATCTGATGAACTGATCTTCTGACTGTCATACATATGCCTGCAATATGTATTTTAGAAGGAATTTGACTCTAATCCAAATATTTAGTCTGATTCAAACAAGCCCAATTCACTGCATATCATTACCTGTGTTTTTAATTCTACCATAAGTAGTGTAGCTGTCCAGCAGCTTGCATCCAGCTGTGAGTGCAGACACGCAGCTGTTTGGGGAAGTCCAACATCAGAAATAAAATGAAGCCCCCGTGAGAGATGCATTTGTAGATAAATAGCATCCTTTACTCTCACAAGACTACATTGATCATTTTACTGTTGAAAACAATCCATCAGCAGGTGTGGATCAGTAAGCTGCTTAATAGTGAAGTAAAAATATAGTTGCATACATTAAAAAAACCCCTGAAATATATGCTGCTTTTTTACCTTTACTACTTTTCATTATATTTGTTTGGATTAAAAAAAAAAATATTGGAAAATGACACAATGGACTGCAGAACCTAAGTAAACTCACTGTTAGTAATGTACAGTTAATCGGTGCTTATTTGTGCTACAGTGACACCACCATACAAAGCTATTAAGAAACAGATATTCCTCACATGCTATTGTAGCTGTTTTCCCTTCGTTAGTTCCTACAAGGTATTGTTTTACCATACTTGAGTACAAGGTCTGTGTAAGACTTTTTTCAGAATCATCTTAGAAACATTTGGCTACCCTATTGTATTAGATTTTTTTAATACATTAATAGAAGTTTACTTATATGTGATGTAGTTCCTTTTATCATGGGAAAGGATACACTTAAGTATTAGCTCTGATCTGTGTATTACTCTTTCTTACTGACAATCCTGCAAATTGATTATTGTTAACTATTAAGTGTTTTTGCATGGTTGGTGCTTTTTTAAAAGGTAACTTTACAAGCATATATTTTGAATATTTCTCTTCCAGTTAGTCTCTTCCTCTTGTACAGTACATGTCTAGTCTACTTAATTGTGTAGAATCCTTTTAAGCCATTTAAATTGTGATCAGTTTCCTTTTTTTATTGAGTGACAGTTATCTAGTACATACTTTATGAAGTGCATTAATTAACAGTTATCTAGTGAGTAGTTGAAAATATTTAAGTAGACTGACTTAAAGCAAAACAACTTTAAAAATGGATATTTTTGTCATCTTCTAAATGAAATTATACTACTTTTGAAAACAAAGTAAGGGGAGTAAAAATGTTCAGCTGCATGACTTTGGTTCTGACAGTTTGCTGTAGTTTGCACCAAAGTGGGCTTTTTACTCTATTTGTTGTTACGTGCTTCAGGGCAGCATTTATTCCGTGGCAGAGACAAGGCTGCCATTTCTGTCCAGAGAAGAGGAAAATTATTACATTGTGTGGTTATAAAGCTACACTAATACACTTACAGTTTACATCAATGACTCATTTCTTAAAAGCTTCTAGATCATTTTTAGGGTGTGTGAGTAGCTTGCCTTGCACTAAATTTTTATTCAAGCAGCAGTAATTTTAATTGATGCAGCATTTGTTGATTGTGCTGTGATGAACAGAAAACTGAAAACACATTCCCCAAATTGCCTACTGTGTGATGTCTTTATATTTTTAATGATCTTCTCTTCACAAGTCCTGTTACAGTATTGCTTCAGTTGAAAAGAACAAATAGGCTATTTATTAAGTGTGCAGGCAACAGCATTTCAGCTAATAATGAATAAGCACTTACAATAATCTATCAACAGTAAAGGTTTTTTTGGAGTCATATATGATCTTCCTGTCTGCTCCCTGGAGTTGGAAGTATTTATTACTTTGAAACAAAGACCCTTAGAGTCAAAGATAGGCAACAGCGTGCTGAAAGTGCAATAACATGCCCGTAAACAGGGATACAGTGGAGAGCAGTTAATAATGGACCTCTAGCAGGGCCCACTGTATGTTCAGTATTCTTTTCCTACCCCATCCCCTCTAAGCTATTTAAGCTAAGAGGCAGTTCTCTCTGCTATGCACATAAAGAATGAGTTCACGCATCATCATACATTTTACATGCATTCATTAGTCTACAAGAAATACAATGCTCTTGCATGTTTGTTGTAGCCAAATACATAACATTTAGTTTTGCACATGTCTCTTTTGCATGTCTCTTTTGCATTACTCTGGTCAGATTCAGTCTTCTGTGAGGTTGGACCCTTAAAACATTATTTAAATGAAAGCTGTTTTTACATATGTAAAACCTTTGTGACAGTATATCCCACTCATGGCACAGAGCAATAACACGTGACTGAGTGTCCTTTTTTGGTGTTATCATTCCGCAACTGCGATAGATCTGTATCACAGTTGGGCATATTTAAGAAAAATAGCATAAACTAGGAATGAAATTGTTCTGTTTTCCATTAATTTCATGAGCAAAAGCTAACAGTTCTTACAGTGCAGGATTCATGGAGCTCCAGCAAACCTGAAGAATCCAAATTCTGTTTTAGTTTGAGCAGCCTTACATACGAATCCTTTAAAACAGAAACCACTCTGATGACTAAAGATTATTAGAATGGCTCATAATGCAAGGATGAATGAAATATGATAAATTTTTACTGAAATATTTGGCACTGTTCAGAGTTTCAAATAGGCATGCTGAAGGAGGAGAAAGAAAATAGGTTTGCAGGTTTGCTTAACATTTTCCTTATCCTGGCACTTGAAATTACACTTACTCTTTGAGGTGTATTTTATTAAAACCATTTCACAGTCAGTACTGACAACACTCTGAGATTATCTTCCTTTTAGAGTCCCTTTTTTGTGGTTCAGTTGTATACATGCTGAAAACAACACCTAAGTAAAACTCAGATCAGTGCTGTTAAAAATGTACATTCTGCTTGTCAGACGAGAAAAGGGGAGATGTTTTGTTAGCTGAAGAGATCAGAGTATATAATGTAAAGCAGACTAATCATTAATGTTGTAAGGAAGAAACAACTAGAAACATAAAAATCACAGGAACCTGAAGTTCAGATTCCACAAAACTTCATTTAGGTTTTGATCTTCCAGAAACAGAAAAATATGTGCAACCATCGGCAATTTACTGTATGTAGGCTTTCTTCCAGAAAGTATTTGTTAGAATCATAAAGGTTTTTTACCTGAAGGAATGTGAAGAATCCTGTGGCCATCTCCATTAATGAAGGGACCTTTTGTGGTTTTGTTATTTCTCCTCCATTTTACAAACGCCTTTCTTCAGTGATAACTGTCTTATTGGTACCGGGTTTAAAGAACATCCAAGGTTCATGTTAAGGATGCTGTAAACTTTGAAAATAACTGGTGATATTATAGTTACAACTAAAGTAATATTTTTGAGTGGCAGAAAATTTAAGGGAACTTTATTTTAAGGAAGATTATATTTTCATTAGAGTTTGTAATACAGATGGAATTAAAACTATTTCACATACACTGTGTTTAATTGCTAGAAGGGAGTTTGCCTGTATAGACTTCTATCTCTATTCTGACTAAATTTTTTACATTGATCTGTATTAGGTATAAAGTATATAGATGATTCCACAGATGTGTATATGTATATATCTGAACTATTACAAGTTTTTATAATCACCAGAAGGAGAAGAGATACCTTGTGTCTGTTGCTTGGCTAGGGGAGGATGTACAAAACTGAGGACCTACTCCAGAGTATCCTTCCATGATAGCATCTCCTTTTCCTCTGTTAGCATATGCTCCTAAAGGAAAGCATACTTGAAGAATATGTAGTATAAATTTAGAGTGTTGAAAAGTATATTACTTTGTCCATTTGCTTTCCTACCAGAGGTCTGCGACAATGCACTTTTCCCTTCTGCCTTTTCTCCCCGACCTTTCAAGATTTTCCCATGTTCTTTTTATATGAATGGGCATTTAAACTCATGTGAAACATTAGAAAACACTGATATGTCTGATAAATTCAACTGAAATAATTTACAGGATCAGTTCATTTTCACTGCTCATTCATGTGGCACTAAAATCATGTTTCATTGGAAGAACTCATTAGTAAAAGGTAGATTGTGTATAACATTAACTCTGCAGCTGCTTTCAGTAAATAAATGGATGCATATCATTTACTCCTAGAAATTCTAGCATTAGGAACTAGATTTCTTCAGTGGGAAGATGTAGAGACGTAACAAAGTAAAATGTGTATTGATAACATAATTTTTACTATACAGTAGATGTCACATCAGTGCTTAGATTCTGAGGTTAAAGTTATTTATTGACTTTTTATGGGAAATAATTTAATAAAATTGAATTCCAAACAAGTCATCTATAGGTGTGCCTCTTGCTGCAGTTCTCTTTTGCTATAGCTGTGTCTGCTGTTGCTAATGGCATTTCTGAATAGGGGAACACGACATGGCTAGAAGATTACTCTAGATTTAGTCTCAGATTGAAGATCTAAAATACTCTCACTGAATCACAGAATAGCAGGGGTTGGAAGGGACCTCTAAAGATCATCTAGTCCATCCTCCTTGCTGAAAACAGGGCCACCTAGATAAGGTCACCATGGAATGCATCGAAGCAGGTTTTGAAACCTCTAGAGAAGGAAATTCCACAACCTCCCTGGACAGCCTGTGCCAATTCTACCTCACTCTAACAGTGAAATAGTTTTTTCTTATGTTTAACTGGAACTTTTTGTATTCCAACTTTCTTCCATTGCCCCCTGTCCTGTTGCTGGGCACCACAGAAAAAAAAGTAATGCCCCGGCCTCCTGACATCTACCTGTAGGTATTGGTAAATATGAATGACATCCCCTCACAGTCTCCTCTTCTCTAGACTAAACAGCCCCAGTTCCCGCAGCCTTTCCTCATAAGGAAGATGCTTCAGTTGCCTGGTTGTCTTGGTGGCCCTGCACTGGACTCTCCTGCAGTTCCCTGTCCCTCTTGAGCTGGGGAGCCCAGAACTGGACAGTACTCCAGATGAGGCCTCAGGACAGTACTCCAGATGAGGCCTCACCAGGGCAGAGTAAAGGGGGAGAAGAACCTCCCTTGACCTGCAGGCCACACTCTTCTTGATGCATCCCAGGATGCCATTGGCCTTCTTGGCCATGAGGGCGCATTGCTGGCTCATGTTTAGCTTATTATCAACCAGCACTCCCAGGTCTCTCTTTGCAGAGCTGCTCTCCAGCAGGTTAACCCCCAGCCTGTACTGGTGCATGGAGTTGTTCCTCCCCAGTTGCAGGACTCTGCACTTCTCTTTGTTGAACCTCATGAGGTTCCTCTCTGCCCAGCTCTCAAGCCAGTCAAGGTCCTGCTGAATGGCAGCACAGCCTTCTGGGGAATCAGTCAGTCCTCCCAGTTTGGTGTCATCAGCCAATTTGCTGAGGGTACACTCTGTCTCCTTGTCCAGATTGTTGAACAAGACTGGCCCCAGAACTGATCCCCGTGGAACTCCACTGGCCTCCAACTCGATTCTTAGATTAAAAGAAGCAGTATTACATATTTCAACTAACTTCATTTTAAAAATTAGTGTCCCAAATGAGTGTCAACTGAGATGGTAAATAAGAAAGCATTATTATACTAAACTGTCACTCAGGGCTTGGCCTGCTGTTCATCAGTTTTAAGAGATTAAGAAGTAATTTTTGTAAAGTATAAAGAGATATTCTGCTGTAATGAGGTGTGTTAAAAAGTATTCCTTATGCTTGATCTCTGGCCATAAAAGCTCAGATATGCACAGTCTTCTGTTTTTGACTAGATTCACAGACATCCTATTACATTTACTTATAATCTTTCTTCTCTGACTTCAGCCTTCCAAGCTTTTGGATGTTGTCATTAGTGACACAAGTGTTTTCTTAACTATTTTTTCTTTATCTGTTCCCAAGTGAGATATAACATCCAATGCTAGAATTTCCATGCTAAAAAAAAGGCAAAGACGGGAGCAGAGAGACAAAGACCACCAGAACCTATTCTAGAAGACAAATATGAGGACTGGGCAAGCCTGTAAGAAATTGGGAGCAGGAACTAGAGATGGGACAGTAGCAGGCAGACATCAAGGTACAGATGTGAAGACAGAATTATATGATTACAGTCAAATGGCACAGCTGTCATCAGTCCAGTTGTCTTCAGAAGGGCTGGGCCACTCTAGAGGCTTAACAGGCTCTTAGTCACTGAAACAGATAGCAGATCACCTGAGAGTGGACTGCCACCACAGAAATTGCCAGTTGTCCTACCATGACAGGTTGAGTCCTTTACTTGATAGATCTCACAACAGCTAGGAGTCAAAGCATGTGTTCATTGAGTAAGCGTTACAGGATTAGATCCCTGGTTATAAAGTACCTGGATAGTGGCTTTCATGAGCCATAGCATATAGGATGCCTTAAATCTCCAATTTTGGGGGAAATTCAGAGTTTGGTATAAAAAAAAAATTGTTTCAGAGTCAGGAAGTAGAAATAGATTGAGAATAACTCAAATGATCTATCTTTTACTGCTTAATTTGCGTACAATACTGATATGTTGATGCTGACAAAATATTTCTGTAGTGAAAAAGAAGCTTTCAGGTAATTGACCATTGAAAAAAATGTAATAAAATGGTGGTCATGGTCTACTGTATGAGTCTTGTAGTTTATACTCCCTTGCTGGACAGACTGAGTTCTGAAACAGCCTAAAACTTTCTAAATCTACACTGAAGTCAAGTAAAGTCAAATCTCTTTTTAGTTCTGCTGTATTTGATGACTATAAAAGATAGTATGAGCTTTGTTTTCTTTAATAAATTCTTCCTTTGGAAAGAATGCTACCATTAGCTTTGATATTTTTTCTGACTTTCCTGATGTAGTTGAGCCAAGATAAGACACAGAGCAGTGTGAAATTATATGCTTATATTTTATCCTTTTCAAACAACATTTCTTCTTAGTTTTAAGGCTGTAGATTTATGGGACTATAGACAGGACATGCTGTCATGTTTTTGAAGTCATTAGGAAGTACTGTGAATTTACTAAGTTTCTCATCTGACATCTGTAATCAAAATGAAGCACTCTGAAAATGCTGTAGTTCAGGATGTCTATGCAAAACACCCCCGGAATTCCTTGTTACACAGTTTCCTTGTGGTGACCACCTTCATACAATGACCATATCTCTGCCAAGCAGCAAGAACAGTTTCCCAAAGCAGGAATGTAAGGTCCAACTGCTACCACATGAGTCTTTCTAGTCATGAGAACATGACCATTACACAAACAGAAACAAGTAAACAAGTTTGTATAATGTCTGAGAAGTAACTTTTAAGCTATTTACAACTAATACAGGAAGTATCCTATGTGATAATGATCAGTAGAGAGGTAGAAAATCAAGCCTACTGTTGGTAGAACTTGGGACAGATTTAAGTAAGCCTCACAGGCATAGAGCTTGAACAGGATCAAGACATAATCTACATTTGGCTTTTAGTATTGACTTTTCCCCCTATTTGGCAGGAATAGCCGAGGAAGAAGTCTTCATTTAGGTGATGATAAAATTCACTCATTCATTATATGGAATAAACCCTCAAGGCTTTATGAAGACACGGAGATTCTCATATGGTAGTAAAGTTACATATAAGGTATTAGAATGTTTGTCAAGGCACAATATATTAAGGTAGTTTTCAAAAGATTTAAAAACAGTTTTGCAGACTTTTAAAGTTATTTTGTGGTTTCAGAACTTTTGGCATGATTTGCTGTATCATAACTAATGTAATGAAACAGAATGAGATGCCTTTAAAAATATACAGAATATTTGGAATATTTTTCATCATTTAAAATGCTTTATAGTTGAAAAATCCAGACCTCTGGGCACAATTTGGATTTTAGTGTCTGCTACAATCTTTCAGTTTTATAGCATTACTGGAAATAATTTTTCCTTGTAATACTTTTCTTACTGGTGGACACATTCCTTTTTCCTTTCCAAAATAACTTGCATCTTTCATACTACTGGTTTTCTTTTTTCCAAGTTACTTCGTTCAGCACGTTTTTCCTTTTTAAAATTCAGACTAGGTGATTATGAAACTTTGGTATTATTCATCTTGCTAAAAAGAGATTTTGGAACTGTACTGGTCCATATTGTTCACATACAATTTTGTGTCTCATGGGGATTATCTTATCTAACTACAAGAGCACTTTAAAATTTATGAAACTGTCGGCATATTTTAACTAAGCCTATTACCATTGTTTAATATAAGTGATAGCTTTAGATTAGGGCTAAACAGATTGCATTTGAAGGCTTTGAGCTGAAATGGGGACAATGAAAACTGTCTCATTAAATTGCAGACTTGCTGGGTATGCAAAATGCAAGCAAAAAAGCATTTTTCTTGAGATGGCATTCTTCTGTCACAAAGTGCAGGCTGTGATCCAGATAAACCTTGCACTTGTTCAACTTTGTATGTCATGGTTTGTCACATCGACTTCAGTGATCACAGTAGGAAAGGACCTATAAATGCACAGTTGTCATTTGCTCCAAAGCTCTTCTGTTTTTGAAAAGTTTATTGGAGTCTTTCAGAAACTCTAGAAAATATTAAGGTGACACAAATTAGTGTCTGATTCTTCTATATTATGCACTCTTTAGCTGTGAGATTTTATTGCAAGTTATCATTTCTAAGACTGGGACACAGGAGATTTTTTTTTCCTTGATTAGTAAAATGAATGGGGACTGTCGTTGACATTCACCAGTTGATGAATGAGCTAAATTTTCTGTTGAAAAGGATCAGAATAGTAAGTGTTCTCAATGTAAGAATGCGAATGTGAAACTGGATAAAAGTGTTTCTCAAACTCAAGACAAACTATATAGTTTCCATCACAGTGGATAATGAACCTTGTGTTTGGGAAAACCTCTTGTCTTGGTGAATTGAATGAATGCTGCTTGGAGTAAAAAAAATCGTAACTCCTTTCCAACAGATGAGATTGAACAAGATATTTTATGCTTTCTCCTAATTTTAATATGTTCTGTTGATACTTTGTTAATAATTAGGAATTTAACGTTTGGCTAACACAGCTGTTCCTCTTTGCCCTCCTCCTCTCAATGCTGTCAGAGTTTTCCAACATGCTACATTCTCATTTTCTTGTCAGCTTGCTGCCTTTTGTATCATTTCATATCAGTGATGCTGGTTTTGTGCTTCATTGCCTGTTCTGTAATCCTTCTGTATGCACAATGCTAAATAAATATTGTTAAAAAACAAGCCTTCATTAACAGAAGTATGTGTGGCATCCTCCTCTCACTGTGATTTACATGGCTTCTTTTGCTTTTGCGTGGCTTGTGTGGTGATGTAGTATGGTAAGTGATGCTGCATAGCCATTTCCAGAAGTAGAGGATTGCGCATAGTTCATTAAAATTGTGGGCCTGTCTTGTATCATTTCCAAACAATGTAAGATAATCACAGATGTAGAAATCCAAGAACCTATTTTGACATGATACGATGCATAAAGCTATGATAATATTTTTAATTGCTTGCTCAGTTTTATTAACTACTTTGGTTTCTGGTTGTTCAGGGATGTATTTATGGCAGCTTAAGATTTCGGTGGAATGATATTACGAAACAATTGTGTACATCATTGAGGATGACACCTATATGCAGGAGTTTTATGACTGAGAAACTTGTAATAAGAAAATTAAAGACTTTGCATCTGTGAGTTTGTCAAGGCTTAGCAATTGTCTTTGTTATCAAAATTTTAAAGACAACAGGTTTTTGTGGCATCAATCACAGGCTTGTATACCAAGGTTTTATAAACGCTGCCCACATAAACAAAGTCAACTTCAGAACTGGTATATTACTAATGAGAAAGTTTTTCAAGTTGCATAGTAAAATTAAATCTTATGAAAGGAGAGCCTTTGCTCTGTGAACAAGATTCTAGGAGCCCTTCCAAATGCTGTTGATGTAAGTAGTGAAAGTAAAGCAGTCAGGGTTAATGTATCTTTCAATATACGCAGGAGATTAAATTCCTGGTTTGTTTCAAGCTTACTTTTAAAACTTCTCCACTTGACTGAGCTGCAAATGGGTAGTTCCCTGGTGACCAAGGATGCAGAGAAGGCCGAAGTACTGAATGCCTTCTTTGCTTCAGTCTTTACGGCCAATGCCGGCCCTAGGGAAGCCCAGTCCAGCAAGGATAACAGGATGGCCAGGACAGCAGAGGACTTGCCCTGGGTGGAAGAGGAAGAGGTTAAAGACTTGTTGGCCAAGCTTAAGGCTTATTAGTCAATGGGTCCTGATGGGATGCATCCTAGAGTGCTGAGGGAGCTGGCTGATGTGATTGCTCAGCCTCTCCCCATCATTTCTGAACAGTCATGGAGGACAGGTGAGGTACCTGAGGACTGGAGAAAGCCCAATGTCACTCCAGTCTTCAAAAAGGGCAGGAAGCACGACCCAGGAAACTACAGGCTGGTTAGCCTCATCTCTTAACACCCTAGCTTCTCAGGAGGTTCACAGAGATGACGATTGTTCTTTTTGGAAGGATTTTTAAACTTTGAAAGTTGTGTGTATTTCAGGGCAAGACTTGTGGATTCCTACCCCCAGTGATATCTCGTGCTTACTGCTATGCTGTGCGTAATTATTAGTTTGGATACCAAGTACCTGAATACTGACAGAAGTGTTGAGATTTTATGTTAATGTGTATTTTTCATCACACTGTGAATACCCATCTGTTCTTAGTGCTGTTGCATGAATTCTATGACAAAGCACAAGCTTTCTTCAATTGGGATAGTTTGTTTTATAGAAAGTATTTTTGCAGATTTTTTTGGCATCCATATTATCTGAGAATTAAATGCTAATAATTATAGCTTGATCAGATATAGATGTGCACTGTAAAGAGACTGAAACAAAAGCGCTTCCTCCCCCTTCTCCCTTTCCCATTTTTCCACCTCCTTGCAAAAAGCTGTAGTTTTTAAATTTGTTTTTTTCAGACAAGCCCCTTTCATGCCTGATCTGGGCCTGCAGCAAAGGTACACAGCATCTGTAAAGCTGGCAGCAGCATGGTATTTCCAGACAGACGAGGTGAGGAGCCAGTCCATGGCTTTGTCTGAGCAGCTGAGAACTTCATCTGAGTCATGCCACGGTGTACAGTAACACCGACCTGTGCCATCATCAAAGAAAGCACTGAGCAAGTGTTGGGGCCAATATTTATAGACCACTACGTAGCAGTCTATGAAAGAGAGACGGAGAGGGAGTACGATAGTAATCTTGGCTGAACTGAGGGCAATTTTATTTCAGGTTTCTGTTATTTAAGCAATATTAAATAAATCTCACTTGTCAAGTTTAATCTTCTCTTGGTGAATCATAGCAATCCTGCTTCACATTATGACCAGGTGGCAGCAACAGATTTAAAAGAAGACGTTTGAGGGTAAGTGATAGATTTAGTGTCACTTTTACCTCCAGTGTCCCAGCCAACTTGCTGCTCTTTGAGGGCACTGCATCAAGAACTCGGTGTGAGTTGAGGCTGAGGCGTAGTGCTGCCTGCTGTGTAAGGGCGTTCTGCAGCTGGGGATTTTGTGTAGAGGAATATCGAGTGGTTTCTTCATTTAGCAACATGCTTGAAAAGGTCAGCTAGCATCAGAGAAGAAATGCACACAATCTGCTTCTGCTACCAGAAGTAGTGTGAGTCATTTAAAATACTCTTAATATGTCTAAGTTGTGGCTTAAAGCAACTATTTCTTGATGTATAGCTGGTTGTACTTGCATGACAAGCCAGCTGTCCTGTATGCACTGATTTTAGTAGCAGAAAACCTGGGAAAAAATTCATCTCGAAATTCTAGCTACTGTTGTATTAGCCATCAGGGTCAACACCCTGTTTTTCTATGAGGAAATAGTAGTTAATGGATGTTCTTGCATACCTCAATTTAAAAAAATAAAAGAAAGAAAAAGGTGGGGAGATGATTGGATTATTAGGAAAGAAAAATTCTCCCTCCTTCTTGAATTGTTCAAGGTGACATAGAACACACACCCTTGCAGGATATTCTCTGATAACAGAAGGGAAATGATTGTTTACAGCAAACTGCTGTAACTAAAGTGAATGAGAGATTCTCTCTTGCCTACCTTCACACAGGCAGCTCCCTATAGCTTTTGAAAAATGAACCTTTTTCCATTACTCATGCTGTCTTTTTCAACAGCCTCCTCAATGCATACAGGCTACTGAGTTCATCAGTCTTCTTTGTTTGCATATTCTAGGGTGTAATTTTAAAAGCCAGGTTACCTAAAAGGGGGATAATTCTTCTAAAACTCTCTCTTGGCAGCAATATGTGAAATCTGTACAATTCAACATTGATGTTTACTATGGTTGGCTTAACAAGGATTAATGTGTTGCTTAAAGAACACAGCATTTCCCTGAATGAAATTTATCAGTTGACAGCCTTGGAATTACTCCTTTAATTTTAGAAAATACAGACTTTGGCACTGGTTGAGGATTTTTGGGGGTGAGTGGGAGGGTGGCTTGCAACTCCAGAGCGTATTAGACACATTGAATATGTGCTGAAAACAAAAGTGTGTTCAAATAACTTTAAGGTTGAGGTTCAAACTAACAAGTAAAAGGAAATGCAAGATAGGGCTCACGTTAGATCCTTTAGTTGTTAACACCAATGTTTTGTACATACACGGGGCATGTAACATAAGCCATTATCCACCAGTTTAAGACTTACAAATAAAGAATAAGAAAAGATTAAAAAAAAAAAAAACCCTGTATGTAAACCTGTACAAAGACATATATATATTTAAGGATCATGATGATGTCAGGAGGTTGGAGCATCCCTTTTTTCTATAGTAGCTAGCAACAGGACAAGGGGTAATGGGATGAAGATGGAACACAAAAAGTTCTATTTAAATATAAGAAAAGCTATTTTATTGTGAGAGTGAGGGAGCCCTGGCACAGGCTGCCCAGAGGGGTTGTGGAGTCTCCTTCTTTGGAGGTCTTCAAGACCCGCCTGGACATGTTCCTATGCAACCTGATCTAGGTGGACCTGCTTTAGCGGGGGGTTGGACTGGATGATCTCTAAAGGTCCCTTCCAACCCTGCCATTCTATGATTCTACGATTATTTCCCATGTGTATCGTATATTCCACATTTTGGTTGAAATCATGGTTTAGGAAACTACTTGGAGAAATGCAACAGCTGAGACAGAAATGTATGTTCTATTGACAATTAACATCAGTGAAACGAATTTGATGGGAAATTCTCTTATGGAGCTATTCCAGTATATGGACATTGAAAAAAAAAAAATCATCTGCCTTATAACCTGTGAATTTTACAGAGGACAGCACTGTCACATCTCTTTGAGGTTTATAAATTATAAATGCAAGCTGAAACCTCCTATTTTTTCCCTCTTCCTTTCCGAAATTTATCTATGCTTCTGTTTGAAGGTGATATTGGTGTTCTTTTGTCTAGTATCCTGGCTAAAAGACAACCAATAAGAACTGAGAGAACATACAGTTGTTGAAAGGAGGCTTAGCATGGTTTATTTAGACACAGTATACTACTAGGCATTAGTCCACATCCTCAGTTTCATTGTTGCAACTCTATATGCCTAGATGATCACAGCCTTGACAGTTTTTACTGTTTTTACTGTATTTTACTATTACTAGGCCTTTTACTACTATATTTGTAGAAGTGATTTACCAATGCTGAACCTGCATAGTCCTTACAGAGCATAAACTGTTCTTCTCTGTGTATGTACATATCAATACTGTGTGTTAATGTGGCTTACCTGTTGGTTATGGGTAAAAAAAGGCCTCTCATTTGCAACCAGGGACTGTCAACTGTAAGTGTGTACAGTATTGTGGAATAGCTGAGGAAGAAAGATATCCATCTTACAACCTACCTTACAATGTGGTAGGTTGTTTCTGTTCCTGTGTCATTTAGTAAAAGACTTTCTGTTTTGCATATTTAAGCGACATTCAAATGAAGTGGTGGAGAAAAATATTAGTATTACAGATATTGCTGGTCTCGCCATAGAGAATTGCCTCAGAGATGAATTTGACCTGTTCCTGGAGATCTTGGTATAACCATGTATGGGCTCTGTAGGTATTTTTGTTCTATGTGATGGAGTTTTCTTGACCCTTCCTAAGCCCCATGGAGAGATGCTTTAATGGCATGTTAACCTACTGATCAGTGAACTCTGTGCTAATGGGTCACCTTGGAGGCAGAGATTTTCTCTGTGGTTGCTGGGATTATCCATGGAAACTCCAATTACCTGCTGGGGCTGGGGTGAGAAAAGTCACACACTGCCTATTTAGCATTTGTGTCTTCAGGAATTGTAACAGCATTGAGTGTTGCAGGGGTTAAGGTTCGGGCTTTTTGACTGTTGTTAACATGCCTGGGAGGGCTGTCATGTGATTAGATTCTAGGATGGGATGAACTGAATGAGGCTGAAGTTGTCTTCCAGAGGTTTTACAAAACTGATTATTAGGAAGGCTTCACAGAAAAGAACAGTAGGGATAACTTTTTTTATGCTGCTTCCCTTCCCCCATTAATAATTGGAGCAGGAGCAAAACCACTGAAATACATTAGTTATTATAACTATATATTACATATAATTATAATATTAATATGTTAATAATGTAATAGTAGTATATTGTTAGTTCTCAGAAATACATTAGAGCCATGGGTCTCTTCACAGTTGCATTGTCTTTGGTGTTGCATGTGGGTTATCTTAGGTTTTTTAAAGGTCAAAAGTAAGCCTGTCCCTTTTCTTAGTCATTATGGAGCTTGAAACTTACTGTATAACTTCAGCTTTAGCAACTGTGTTTCCAGCAATGATGTAAACTGCAATATTTGCTTTCATGTTGTGTTTGCTTGCTATTTAGCTTCCATTCCTGTTCCATTTGAGAAGTCTCTGTCAGAACTAGGTAATCAGGTTAACACAACAGTAGCATTCATGCCCTGCGTTTACATGGGAAATGAGATTATGGCATAGAAACAAAAGGACATTGTAAAAGTACAAAAACCTACCTGGATGCGTTCCTGTGTGACCTGATTGAGGTGAACCTGCTTTAGCACAGGGGTTGGACTAGAAGATCTGTAGAGATCCCTTCCAACCCCTACCATTCTGTGATTTTGTGAAAAGGAAAGAAGGAATAAACTTAAAAAATAAATAAAAGTATGCATGTGTACTTGTGAAAGTACCTTTGTAGAAACAGGTGCATTCCTTGGTTGAAGGTAGTCCTTTGGAGTCCTCACACAAGGTATGCTATAGCACAAATAACACAGGTATTACCTGGGTTTTTTTTTGTTCTATTGAGGCCAAGCATGATTTCTGATATTATTTCAAACGGTGGTATGCCAGTATGGGAGCTCAGGTTAATAACACATCCACTTTGAATAAACTTTAATTGAGAGAGGTGTTTTGGATCTGAGAATGAGTTTCTAGTCAGGACCAGAACTACAAAGGCCATTATGTTAAATAGCCAGTAGCTGATGGAGAGAGCGCATATATGGGTTGTGAAAGATTTGGGTTTAATCTCATGGATTTGTCTGATTCAGGTCAGGGATGTGGGCCCTCATTTCCTGCATTGTAGCTGAGCACTTCACGTGCTAGCCTATGAAATTTTGAGAGCTTCTGAAGCCTCTCCACCCAAGGCTACTTCTCTTTGTGCATATGCTGAGATGCTTATGGGACTAAGGACTTAGACCTGGATCTCCTGTATTGTAAGCAACTCTTCTAACGCGGACTATTGAACCATTCTGTCTCCTGTGATCTGTCTTAAGAAATACAATTTTTTTCCTGCATCTGGGAAGGAACAACCCCATGCACCAGTACAGGCTGGGGGTTGAACTGCTGAAGAGCAGCTCTGCAGAGAGAGACCTGGGAGTCCTGATTGATGATAAGCTAACCATGAGCCAGCAATGTGCCCTCATGGCCAAGAAGGTCAATGGCATCCTGGGATGCATCAACAAGAGTGTGGCCAGCAGGTCAAGGGAGGTTCTTCTCCCCCTCTACTCTGCCCTGGTGAGGCCTCATCTGGAGTCCTGTGTCCAGTTCTGGGCTCCTCAGCTCAAGAGGGACAGGGAAGTGCTGGAGACAGTCCAGCGCAGGGCCACCAAGATGATCAGGGGAATGGAACATCTTTCATACGAGGAAAGGCTGTGGGAACTGGGGCTGTTTAGCCTGGAGAAGAGGAGATTGAGGGGTGATCTTATTAACATTTATAAATATCTAAAGGGTGGGTGTCAGGAGGTCGGGACGTTCCTTTTTTCTATAGTAGCTAGTAACAGGACAAGGGGTAATGGGATGAAGCTGGAACACAAAAAGTTCCGCTTAAACATAAGAAAAAACTATTTCACTGTGAGGGTGAGGGAGCCCTGGCACAGGCTGCCCAGAGGGGTTGTCGAGTCTCCTTCCTTGGAGGTCTTCAAGACACACCTGGACATGTTCCTATGTGACCTGATCTAGGTGACCCTGCTTCTGCAGGGGGGTTGGACTAGATGATCTCTAGAGGTCCCTTCTAGCCCCTACCATTCTATGATTCTACCATTCTGTGATCCTATGATTCTATTATTTCTATAATTCAGAGCAGAATATCAAGTATTCTAGAGAATATTATCTCTCTCCTTCATTTTAGAGAAAATGTTTTTGAAAGATTTTGATTTCAAGAGATTGAAGAGTAAAATATCTTTTTTTTTTTTTTTTTAAAAAAACCCCTTTCTATTAGATTTCCTGACTATCTCCGCTAAGCCATCTCCCATTCATACTTCATCTTGTGGCAAATTATATGCTGTTAATATACATTTCAGTATTTATTTTCATCATCAGGTTGTTTTCCTTTGCCTTATTTTGTTCTTTTTAAAAAGCATATATTCTCATGCATGGGTGGAAAAGGAAAATGGGCATTAATTTATTTTTTATGCTAGTGTCATCTCAATTGTGATGCTTTTTAATGTCAAAAGAGTGGCATGTATGTCTTTTCATTGCCCTAGCTTACTGATGATGACTATAAGAGCTTTTCAGGTTCTGTAATAAACTTGAGAGCAAATAAAAAATAAAAAATGGGCTTATGCAACCATTTACGTTTTAGGAGTCAGTGCTTTTTTTATATTCAAATGAGCTCCTGTTTGGCTCCTATCTCTTCCAGAAGTTATTTCACCTTTTCTCTTCCTTTCTCCTTTGAATTTACAGCCAGACATATTCTTTTTCTAATCTGAAAACCATCTTAATTAGGACTCCTAAATCCTGCCTGCAGATGTCCTGTTCAGTGATGTTATTGGCATAACACCGTGGATATTTAAAAACTGAACTGGCATGGGAAATTATTGCTTTAATGGATACAAAGTATTGGAGTTTGAATTCTGATTTGTGTTTGCAAATCACCAACAAATGCTTCTTATAATTGAATTTCCCCTATGAGTGAGAGAACTTTAACTAAAGTGGTTATGTAAGAATTATATATATGTGCATAACCGGCTGGCTAGATGAGGGGAGACCAGCAGATGTCATCTACCTTGACTTCAGCAAGGCTTTTGACACTGTCTCCCATAACATCCTGATCAGAAAGCTCAAGCAGTGTGGCTTGGATGAGTGGACAGTGAGGTGGATCGAGAGCTGGCTGAATGACAGAGCCCAGAGGGTGGTGATCAATGGCACAGAATCGAGTTGGAGGCCTGTGGCCAGTGGAGTTCCACAGGGATCGGTTCTGGGGCCAGTCTTGTTCAACATCTTCATCAACGACCTGGATGAGGGGACAGAGTGTACCCTCAGCAAGTTGGCTGATGACACCAAACTGGGAGGACTGGCTGATTCACCAGAAGGCTGTGCTGCCATTCAGTGGGATCTCGACCGGCTTGAGAGTTGGGCAGAGAGGAACCTCATGAGGTTCAACAAATACAATTGCAGAGTCCTGCACCTGGGGAGGAACAACTCCATGCACCGGTACAGGCTGGCGATTGACCTGCTAGAGAGCAGCTCTGCGGAGAGACACCTGGGAGTCCTGATTGATAATAAGCTAACCATGAGCCAGCAATGTGCCCTCATGGCCAAGAAGGCCAATGGCATCCTGGGATGCATCAACAAGAGTGTGGCCAGCAGGTCGAGGGAAGTTCTTCACCCTTCTACTCTGCCCTGGTGAGGCTTCATCTGGAGTCCTGTGTCCGGTTCTGGGCTCCTCAGCTCAAGAGGGACAGGGAACTGCTGGAGAAAGTCCAGTGCAGGGCCATCAAGATGATCAGAGTCTGGAACATCTTCCTTATGAGGAAAGGCTGCGGGAACTGGGGCTGTTTAGTCTGGAGAAGAGGAGACTGAGGGGGGATCTCATTATTTACAAATATCTAAATAGTAGATGTCAGGAGGTTGGGACATCTCTTTTTTCTATAGTATCTAGTAACAGGACAAGGGGTAATGGGATGAAGCTGGAACACAAAAAGTTCCATTTAAATATTAGAAAAAAACTATTTTACTGTGAGGGTGAGGGAGCAGTGGCACAGGCTGCCCAGGTAGGATGTGGAGTCTCCTTCCTTAGAGGTCTTCAAGACCCGCCTGGACATTTTCCTATACGACCCGATCTAGGTTGATCTGCTTCTGCAGGGGGGTTGGACTAGATGATCCCTTCCAACCCTATCTTTCTATGATTCTATGATAAGCAACATTGTGTATAAATACCATGATAGTATTTAACATGAGGGAAACACTGGTTAACCTGTAAGCAGGTTTATGTTTAACAACATAAGTGTTTAGAGAAAACTATATTTGTGAGCACCGATTCCTTGATCAGTGGTATTTTTCTTTTTCTCCACATACAGGATGTCCAGTCTTATTTGAGCAGGACTCACTTGCTTAACCAGTGCTCATTTAGGCAGATCAAGAATGCAGAGAATTACACATGGTCAGTCCTCAATGTTGAAATGACATTTGCAGTGTGAACTGTCCTTTCAAGTTTATCTTAGTATGTGACATGATGTGTGAGTACTTGCAGCATGAAGATGATTCAAAAATTTTCATATAATTTAAAAAAATGTGAGTGCAGCAACCTCTGTTTCTGATTTCTTTGTAATGTTTGTTATTAAAAAAAAATGCACTGTCATTGCCAACACTTTAGTTAAAATACTGAGTAATGGTAGCCCCACATGCTAGATTGACACAGAAGGCCTCCTTGACTATACAGAAAGAAGGGTTTGAGAAAAGACTTGGAGTTTTTAATGTGCTTTATAGTTTAGATGTTTTCTTTCATATTGGCTCATATGGACAGACTTTAACACGAATGACTGAAATAAAATAACAGTGCTTCAAACAATGACCATGCAGAGGAAGAACCAGGCAACTATTCTGTGTTCTAAAATGCAAAGTAAAAGTGTTCAGCCTGGTACTTCATACTGGTGCTCAAGAATATATTTCTTGCAGTAGAGGACAAAATATTCTGATTTTTCCTAATCCTTTGTGGCACACAGGCCATATGTTTGAAATTTCTCTCTTAAGGTCAGCACACCCTTTACCTAGACTTTGCACTGTGTGCCAGGGCACTGAAGTGGCACCATTGTTTCTGTAAAAATTAAAGTAAGGCAGTGAATCGTAGTTATTTACTGGATTTCATCCCACCTCAGAAAGTGTAAGTGTAAAATGTGATTTTTAATTAACAAGCACATTGTCTCAGTGCTTTGACTTGGAAAACTACATATCAGTATCTAGACAGTTTAGCAAGCCATTAATTTCTCCCTCTAAGCCATAAATAATATCCTTCAACTTCCCAGGAATGTTTTTCTGCTTACTTTTAACAGTAATAGGTACATATGAAGTATTAATAACCAAGGTAAAATAAATGAAAGGTGGCAATTGAATAAGGCTATGCCATTTACTAAAAAAAAAAAAACCCAAAAATCCCAATGCTTTCCATGCCTGCATCTCCTTTACTTCATCACCACAATGGCTCATCATGACATCCAGCAAGAGTTTTGCCTACTAACCTTGAAATACATCTTTGTGTTTACTATCAAGACCATGCTGGCAATTTGAGCTTGACAATAAGATGATAAAGGCAGTGGGAAGCAGGGTGACCTGGGACACACAGTTCTGCTAAAACCTTTCAAGGTCCGTAGGATGCCTTTTCCTTTCCAGTGAATCAAATTACCAACTGGGCAGCTCGTTCAGTTAGCTAATCATTAATGTAGGACCTGTGAATTATAGAGCTTGTAACCCTTTCCCTTGCTAATTAATTTTTTGTGTGTGCTAAAATACTCTTGATACCATGAGAGCCTTTAATGGTGGCAAGCACATTGAAACCCAGCACAGGTTGTCCCAGAGCTGACTTCCCCAGCCTTTACCCGGAGCCCTGCTGTCACTTTGGCTTTGAAGAAACCAGTTCTGCCGGCACCCTCTCGTGGACAACGAATTTGGGGACCAGTCTGTGGTAAGTGCAATTGCTGGGCAGCCCTTTGCAAGCCTTAGGGTTAGGCAACAACTGCCTGGAGGGCTCCTGGTGCCTGTGGTGGTGAGTGTGCAAGGTGAGATGCTATGCCATACCCTTCACTTGAGATAGGCTTCACCTAGGATAGTTGCTTTCTCTTTGTGCTGAAAAGTGCTTGTCTTGTAAGTTTGATGCATGTGTAAAGTTGTAGTTCTGGTGCTTTAGTAGACATATGCACTTAATCTGCCTTGCACTGGGAAGATAGGTGACAGGTCAGTGCCAGATGATGTTCAACTCTATTGCTTCTGGTCACACATAGTGCATCTTTTCTTAGCATGATAATTAAATAATTTGAAAGGATTTCCCTTGCATTTGCTCAGGGCTGTCTTGTCTCAGCCAGTCTCTAAGTCAGAGTCAATCCTAGTGTGCCCTTCTTCTGTCTTCAGAGGGGCTGCCACAGCACTTCTCCCACTTGTCTCTGACCCCACAGCCATGCTGCTTTGGCTTCACAGGCCAACCCTCCAAAAGCAGTGACATGTGAGTGGAGGCAGCAGTGCAGGCTGGCTGGCTCTCACTCTCACTCCATCCATTCTGCTTTACTGCTTAAAAAGATCAGGAAACACATGCATGGCACAAGATGTTTGCTTTATTTTAGATGCAGACACAAAGATGTTTTCTATTTCATTATAATAGTGCAGGCATTGCATGGCAGGCACCAACTCCATTCCCTAAGCAGCTGTGCATCTGTCAGTAGGCAGTTTTTCTGCAGCCCATTGCAACAGTTTGAGTGAAGGAAATAGCGTATCCACTGGATGTGGCTGGAAAGGGATGCTATTTAAAATGCAGTCACTTTCCCAGTTTTGAGCAAATCCAGCTAAGATGCCGTAGGATAGGGGAATTTTTGTAAAGTGCATATATGGTCAGAAAATGACTGTGTACAAATGCTATCATCCTTCTCCAGAGATCCAAAATCTGTCTCTCTTCCAAGATATATCTGCTTTCCTTAGTTCAAAAATAAGTGCTGATGACTCTTACTTTTATTGGCTCTATAGTTGCATGAGAAAATTAGTTAGATTCTATTCTGGTTTGTTGACAGTCAAAAAAATTGTTAATTGCTTTTTAACGTGAGCCAGAAAGCATGCAATGTGACTTCAGGTAAGGCTCCAGGTGTGGTTTATAAAGTGTGCTGTTAGAAGAACAACTTGTTTTCTTTCTTTTTTTTTTTTTTAAATCTGTTTGTTTTAAACTTGTAGAATAAGAAAATGTACTTTGGAGACATTGCTAGACAAATATTTAATTTCATCATGTCACTTCTGCCAAACCACTTTTCTTCCTATGCTTGCACTATCAGGTCTTATTTCTCTCATGGAGATTTTTTGAATATTTCTGCCTGTTAGTAGCATCCTAACATTTTCCACGCTCAGAGCTCTTCAGAATAAAGTAATATGTACTACTTAAATAGCAATTTGCATCCTGAAAAGATTTTGAAAGTCTCTGTTAATGCTTCTCTCCTGTGGAGAAACAGCAACGTGCATGTTTTTAAGATGAAAGCTCAGAGTGTGTTAAGTAATTATTCTCAGCACAGAAGGAATTGGTGCCATTTAATCTCAGAGTAAGTGACTTGAACATGTAATTAACTTTCTGGTCTAAGGATATGAATGATTGGAAATTAATTATAAGAAAGAAAAATGAACTGCAGTGTGGTTACTCCACCTGTACTGAGCCAGACAGTACTTTGTAAAATGTGCCTAGGAGGAGAAACTGACTCTTGGTCCAGAGGCAAGACATTTAGATGACATGTAATATATCTAATATAACATTGAAATAAGCAGGCATATTTGCCGTGGAGCATGAGCCTAGATGCATAGCTCAAATGAAGTTACAATCTCTTCTCAGTTCAGATTTTCCACAAAATGCAGGGCATGATGGACAGAGGGTTTTGCTGTTAATGTAGAGTCTGCTGAAGTCAAAATCTTAACAGCAAGACAGCAAATCAAGGGATGCAGTGTTATGATGCAGTTTAGTGTGAAGAAGCCACTACTCTTATAGAGTCATAGAATCGTTTTGACTGGAAGAAACCTTTAAGATTATCGATTCCAGCCTTTGTCCTAGCCCTACCAACCACTAGATCATTTCCCGAAGTACAACCTCCACCCATCTCCAGGGACAGTGACTCCACCATCTCTCCATGAGCAGTAATTTAACGGTTCAAAATTACGCAAGTTATATCGTGTCCAGTTTAGATTTTTTAATAGACTTTTTCTTATCTGGAGTTCAAGGTAGTTAGAAAGAGGAATGACTTACAAAAAATTAAAACAAGCTCTGATTTATTTTAAAATCATGAATGAATTAATTAGGAATGCGATTTAAATCACACTGGAGAGCATATCATGAGGTGGACATAATTTTGAGAACATTCCCTAAAAAATCCTAATGTTGAGTGTGCATCATGGGAAGAAAGGGGAGATTTTATGATTAGGTAAATTTACACCGTGTTTGGTGTAGGTCTGCAAAGTACTGCTGGCCACTATGTCCAGCTGGAGAATATTGTAGGTATAGTAATTCTCAAAGTATATTGAGAAATGTGACATCTCAACGTTGGAGCTGACTTTTATGCGTTCTTGTAAGCTGGAGCATAGCCACAGTGAAAGAACTTAAATACGGGAAATCTTCTGCAAAGGGAAAAAGAAAGAAAAAGAAACTGTAGCAAGACTAATCAAGTTAGTAAGTGTAAATAATAACGGATTTCACTGTTAGTGAAAATTCATGTTTATTGAAAAGAAGTAAATACATGCAAATACATGCTATTGGAAAATATTATCTCACTTATTCTCTCTAGGTTATATTTATCTTTGTCAAGTTGCAAATTTATTCCATAGTAAAGGAGGTATTTTAAAAATCAGGTCGTTTCAGAGATTTTAGTGGCATTGATCATATAGGAGATTATTTCATATGAGTAAGACTGCTAAAATTTGAAGTCCTGATGGCTGGTTTTACTGTACTTTACACAGGTCCTCAAAGGATTTATTAGGAATACTTGCATTTCAGTTGTTGACAGTATCATGCTTGCCATATTTATTGACCCTGTTGTCTCCATGCTTTTTGAAATATCACATCTAATTGTTCTGAATAATTGCAGCAACACCTGCTGGCAAGCCCAGAGCTGATATACTGGAAGCTTTCCTGTAGTTGACATCAGCCAACAAACCATTTGTGTCCTTAACAGATGTTTTTCATTTCTTTTTCACATGGGATTTACTTAGGACTATTCTGTTACTCCAATACCTCTTCCAGGCTGTTTACCATCAGAAAGTGTATTGACTGGGTCACTGACACCAAACTTATTTGAATGTTATTAATCCATAATGCTGATATATTTTGTGTTTTATTAATTCACTTCGTCTTCTGTGTTCTTCTGTTCTGTAGAAGTTTGACATTTCATATTTTTAACCTTGTAATTAAAAAAAAAAAAAGACATTGTCTGCCATTAGATAATCTAATGATTATAGGTAAACCTGATGGTGTTCCTTCTGGCTTTTGATCTTACTTTGTTACCATCTTAAAAGAGAGATTTTTTTGCTTCCATTGGCTTTTTAACATTGACAATGCTTGGTTCTTTGCTTGTTTGCATTCTGCATGTTTTTACAAATTTCTGATTGCTTCCTTTTTGTTCCTTTCTGGTTTTTTATGTTACCATTTATTTTTATACTCTACGCCACAAATGCTTTGGTTCTCATTGCAGGGACTGAAGGGAAATATACCCAAATGAATGGCCCTACAATTGAAAAAGTAACCCCCTAAACTATGCATTAATATATACTTATTAAAGTAGGAGAAAATCTGTATTTCTTTTAACAGTATAGATTTTAATAAGTTAAAAAGTCCAGATTACTTGGGACTTCATAGGTTCAGAATTTGGTCTCTTGTTCTTTGGTAGCTACATTGGACTGCCGATGCCATCAGTGTACACATGGACATATACAATGAAAGTATTTAAAGATTTCAGACTGGACCATAGTATACAGCAGTAATGCCTTCCATCTCTCCTTCCCTCCTCTGCCAAAAAATTACTCCTAAGAAAACATTTTAAAAAGCAGAACTTAGCTGTCACAGAATCCCAGAGAGGCCAAGCAAGCCCTACTGCTTTATTAAAAGCAGCAAGAAAAATGATGTACACTTTCTCAGTCTTTCTGCAGTGGTGGAAGAGTACTAAAACCAGTACACTGTCCTTGTGTTGCATATTTTGCTGGACAGCTTTATAAAATGCAAATCTACAAAGTCCTGGGCATGGACTCTTAGTTCCCTGTTAGTGTTATCTTCTGCTATCAGTGGAGCTAGTCAGGGTTCACAAGGTCTCCTTATGTCTTTCAGTGTATTAATCTTATATATCTAATGCCAGAAATCCCTTTTTGCCTTTTTGTCTAGTTGTTGCCATTTTTGTGTTGTGGGTATTCTTTCTTAGAACGAGATACCTCTTGAAGGTATTTCTTTTTCATCAAAGTGACCTTTGTTCCTCAGTTAGATGTGCTTTGTACAGGGATGTTAGTCCTCTGCCCTGGAATAAATACAGAGGTAGGTAAGTAAACGAAAGCATTTCAGTGACCCAAACTATATTGTATTACATTATATTATATTATTAGAGCCTAAGTGTATTTTCCCTGCCAACTTTTGTACTGAATAATGGACCTCCTCTTATTATCATTAATTACAGTGCACTGACAGTTTTGTCCTGTCACTTTTGAAGCAGTATGGGCTGTTTGTTCCTTGACTTAAATTGAAAGTAAATTCTATCTCAGTTTAGGGAAAAAACTGCTTCTGTTCTGCTCTGTTCTCATCCTAATAAAGAGCTAAAATTAAATACATGGGATGTCTTATACTGATATATTCTTTAATTTGATCTAGTTTCAGCATGAACACGTCAGGTTGTATTAGCTAAGTAAATTACACAACCGTTGTTCCTCTGTGGCAAGATACTAAGCTGTTTGCATTGATACAGTTAACAGTTTACAGCCACTCTTTCTTTTGGAAAGTTCCAGTTATAATCATCTCCAGGCTCCAATTTGTGCCGTACATGGACATCTATGTGGGTTTTTTTGTACTCATTCCAACCACCTGGGTCACATTATTCCCATTTGGTTCCCATTGCACTGACTTCCTGTCTGTATTACAGAATTTATTTTATTTTTTGAGCATTTAACATAAAAGGTCTTGTATGGTCTGTGCATGCAAAAGAAAAATCTCCACCCCTATATCCCCAAAAGTTCATTTACTTTCTGCAAATTCCTATTCATTCATTGTAATATCAATCCATAAGAAGACAGCATCAAAGTGTAAGAATGCCTCTTGTCAGAGTTCCTCCATAGAGAAAATGATCTTTTTAGAATACCAGTTTTTAAAGTCCTCATAACATTAATTCTCACAGAGTCATAGAAAAATGCTGAAAGAGATGTCCAAGGGTCAGCTGAACTATGACTGTATCCAAAGGCAGGATCCTTACATCCTTGAGACACTCTAGAGAGACATTTTTTCTGACCTTTTCTTAAATGGATAGTCTGTCAACTTTACTGGTGTCTCTGGACCACATGGTATGCAACAAGGATTTTGTTTAGGGTAGAGATGCCTCATGTTAAGGCTAAATTTGCTGTTCTCTTTCTCACTGGGAATTCATTGGAATTTATGGGATGTTTTTTTCATTTCCTCAAGCTTTCTTTTTCTTTTCAAAACATTCATACATGTATATGCATGTATATAAAATGTACTAGAGCATCTTTCATAGCTTAAGTGTTTGCACTGTATTGCACTTCAGAGATTAATGGTAGGTAGACAGGAACAGTTTATTAGAAGGACATTGATGTTACTATCCAAAACCATGCAAAGAGCCTTAGACCTTTCTACATGAATGTGTAAAGACAGAGGAAGATTTGGTCAAGACAGTAGAGTTATTTTCTTTCTAATAATTTAGAATTTCTAACTGCATATTAATCCTGCAAGTGAACAGAATCTACCTCTTGTGGCAAAGCAGGAGGTAAATAGGGTCAATGGCCAGCTGCCTTTTTCCTACTTTACTCTTCTACGCAGACCTTCTGCTCCTCCCTTACCATAATTTTCTTTCCCTAAATCTGATACCAGAATCTACACATTAGATGCATAAAATAACCTGGTCATACACCATCCAGACTGAATTGCGCTCATAGGTGTTTTTTCCTGGTTCTTGTTCATTGATACAAGAAGATACACTCACATATGGGAAGTTACAGCATCCCAGCACAAATAGGGCCAAAATAATACTCCATACCAGTTATCCTGCCATTTCAAACAGCAAAATCAAATGATTCTTAGTCCTTTCTCAGAAAATGGAGGAGAGGATACACAGTGACTGACTAATTCCAGTACTTTTCACTGAGTAAGAAAGGAATTGAGGGACAGAGAGGGATTCATTTCCATGGTCATCTAGTTTAGAGGCGAATCTTAAGGCTATCCACGTTTATCGCTATTATATGGCTGTTGGGGTCAAGAAAACAGAGGAGAAATATGCATCTTTGTCTCCATAAACTGAAATGGCACATATGGAGAAAGCTGTGCCATAAATACTAGAATTCTGTGAATTTTTAACTTGGTTGGAAAGTGAAAAGACAAAAGGCACAGCTGAAAATGCTGGCTGATTAGTCTTGTGTATAAAATCTATTTAAGGGGCAGTAGCAAAGTTCTGTATAAAAATTAATTAGAACATAGCACAGTCACTTGTGATCAAAGAGCATACATTTATTGTGAAATATATGGTTGCTGGATACAATTCATTTTTAATTTATTAGATTCCATAAATTGTTTTCTGATAGGTTAGGAACAGAAATATATCACGCTTATTCACATAATACTGGCTCTGGTAACTAGCTAAGTGAATTATAGTTTTGAAATATATATTTATCCCTTAATATTAGTAGACATCAGCAATAAAACTACATGGAGGCAGTGCTAATGTATTTCCAGGATTACAGAAGCACTTCTAGCATAGAAGAACATGTTGATATTAGCAAAATAAAACCCCGTGTTACTCCTGTAAGGTGTAAGAAATAAAGTACACTCTGATTTCTTCTTACTGGTATAATGTCTAGTGTTTTTTCTGAGATGCAGATCTGGAAATGTGGATTCTTGTTTCATTAAGAAGCTGAAGTGAATGTGTCCAAAGTACCCTCATGTTCTTGAAGCGTATAGACGAATTTACAGTGGCGTTTTTCTGCATTGTATTTTCCATGTTTTCTATGGTCTTTTTCCAGGGACAAAACAAATCAATCCTAGTCAGAGCATGACCACTTCCCTCCCCCTCCGCCAAGGTGCTTTAAGTTGTGCCTTCAGGATTGTGCAAATAGGTAGAAGCTGGCCCATGTCCTGCTGCTGTTCCAGCAACTGTCCTGGTAAAATAGACCTTTAAACCTAGGTTATCTCTTGCTTTGTACTAGTTCATGGAGTACTATTAAAATATATAAAATTCAGTTTTACTCACCTTTTTTTTTCTTTATATCTGGTTTTCCTTCATAATATGATACATGCTGTCCTGAAGGCAAGGAAGATATAAAAATTACAGTGTATACGGAATTAAAAATACAGTGTCAGTCTGATAAGTTTATAGGCATAGTAGCTGCAGAAGTATGGGAATGAGGGGAGGAAGGTGAGCAGTGTTCTCATGTTTGCAAACTCCTGACTTAATTACATGCTTCCCTTGCTGCTTTGTTGATGTCTCTAAGCCTTTCAGTTTGAACCTTGATCAACTGGGATTGACTGGGATCCCTAATAAGTAATCATTCTGTGTTGCTGTGGAAACCAAACTTACTTATGACTTCTATTAAAAAAGCAACTTCCATGTTTTTTTTCCCTTTTTCTGTGTTCTAGTGTAATTACTTTTCAAGTACAATGCTTTGTGAATGTCCAAAATGATCTGGTAAAGTAGAACAAGACAGTTTTCATTCAGAAGCATACTAAACACCTGCTCAGTAGAGAGACCTGATGGCTGAAGGATGGAGAGAGTGTATATATTCTGGGAACTGTGTTTGGGTATTCAGTTGTGTTTGAGAAGGTTGTACAGCATCAGACTTTTGTTTTCTGAATAAATAAGCTATTGTAAATCAGCAGGCATAAAGCCAAGTTATAATAGAAGAATTTATTATAATTTAATGTAGATGATAGACAGAATGGATAGATTGTAATTGAAGCTAAGTGAATAATTCCAGTAAATAATTCATTCAATGAATTTACCCTGGTTTTCTGCTCAGAGATTGTCTTTACTCCCCCTTTCCCTACATGTTTTATAGCCTCTGGGATTTTTTGTCTACCCTTTGGGTGAGGGCTCTCTGTTTCCTGATGTGCTGGGTTGTGCCAACCACTGTGGCAGCACTGCTCTTTTGTGCCTCCGTGTTCCCAGGCATGCATGACTGGGACCCCACGACTGGAAGAAGTCTGGTTAAGTTGGTGGGGCTTCATGTGGGACATTCCCATCTCAGCAGCAATGCTTACAGAGATGTAGGTCTGGCTGTGTGCAACGGTGCCTGCAAACACTAGGCTTACCACTGCAAGCAGTCTTCTCTGTGCTGAGTGACTCCTAGCACCGCAATGGGCATCCCTTCAAAGCAAGAATTAGTTATATCACAAGGTTTGAGCTTCATTCTCTGGGTTCACAGTTCAGTAGGACCTGCTCAACAAAGATCTACTCAAGATGGTTAACAAGGGACTTTCTAGAAGAAAAGAATCATGTTTCACTGGAGCCATCGACGTATTTTTTGTACGTGTGTGGCTTTTTATGTTTGTTTTTGGGGGGCTTCAAGTAGGGAGTAGAAATATTTGTGCCATGTAAACTCCTTCCAAAAAATTTCTTTGGTCCAAGGAATATTTGAACTGCTGTTGTGCTGTATGCCTTCTGGGGTTTTGTTTCTATTACTGTATATGCTAGCATCCTGCCCATTGATCAGGCTGTCCAACATGCTGAGTCCTTGCCCATATTTTGTCTTGTTCTGCCTTTTCTTCTGGGTTTATTCCAGCTTTTAAAACAGTGTTTCTGGACTTTAGGTTTGAATCAAGCTTTCTCTTCCCTCAGCAGTGCATTCCTTTCCCATCAGGAGCTTGAACAAAGATTATTAGATGCTTACACAGTCGTTTGATTAATTTTTTCCTAGTTTCCTCAAGGACCCAAGCTCTCCCTGCACACTTATGTGAGAATCGAAGGAGATTTTTGTATATTTTCTTTCCTTATTGCTTTGAGTAGTAACGAGTTTCATGTCACAAGAATTAATGTTCCTAATTGTTATTTGAAGTGTAGGACCCACTAAAACAAAATGAGCTGCTGACATGTCATACCTGTTATTCCAGATGGGTTGCAAACTTAAATGGGCATCGCTTCATCAGGATTAAGATGGTCACAGCTTGCTTCTCAAGCAAATGGAGTACAGACAGACAAAATTTGGCAAGAAGCATGAATTTGTGATGTTTGATTTTGGAGCTCTGAGCCACCAGACAGATAGAGAAATTAAACCTTTAATGTAACATGAAGTGCTTATGGCAATGTGCTCTTCCTCCTGTGGGAGCACCAGATTAATATACAGTGTTGAGCAGGTCCTACCACAGCTATAAATTTGCCAAGTTTATCCCTGCAGTTCCTAGATCAAGGTTTGTTGGTTTTAGTATTATCATTCCATTGTATGTGTTATCTCTTTACTTGTTTATGTTTAGAATGTATTAATATCAAAATCTACCGCACCATAGAATCTGCTTTTCCATGTTCTGTCTCACATCTTGCTTCCATAGCTCTAAGACATCTACCTATATCTGTGGAAAAGGACTTTAATCTTAGCACTGCATACTCAGCACATTTGGAGTGATAACACACAAGGTTGTCCATGTTTGTGCTGCCCTAGGTTGGACTTCAGTATTGAGCAGTAGTAGCAGGCTTGATTTCTTAATGAGGCTTCAATTTTCTTTTGACAAAAGTGGAATTCTTTCATTTTACATTAGATAATCCATGTACTTTTCAAAGTGATGCTGTTTCTCTTGAACAACTTCAAAACATTTCAGTCTAATATTAATTTAGAAAAGCAAGTAATTTTAATAATAGAATGTATGAACAATAGTCTAATCTGTTCAGCAGTCTGCTGTATTTTTTCATTGATTTCTATATTAATGTTGGAGCAAAGACAGTAATTTCTGGTGCTTTTACAGCTGTGAAAACATGCCTATTCAAAAAAAAAAAAAGACTAAACTGTACCAAAAGCCTCTCTGTGCCAGCAATATTTAATACTTCATTGTAGGTCCACTGTTTTAAACATCTGTCCCTCATTTAGTATATTTTTAACACAGTATTTTTAGTGTGGGCAAAAATGTAACGGTTTATAGTAAGATGCTTTCTCTGCTACTGAGAAAAAAGCAACACAGGGTTCAATGAGAAAAAATATTTTTAATGATTTATAGGATTTGGATCATTTGCCTTCAACTTCCATAAAATAGTAAGTCATTTTTATTGAAGTGAACATATTTCTAAGAATATGAATGTGGCCAATAAAGGAAGTTTCTGTGAAGTAAATATGGAAGCTGGAAAGGGAAAATTGCTATGTAGTCTCCATATTCTGCTTGTGTATAAAAAGGAAATCACTGAATTGTTAGGGCTGAGGTGGGTGGGTGCAGAAGTCTCCTGCAGTAAAAAGGAAGTAGTATGAAATTACTTGTGCGTGAAAGAGACTGAGGTTATGAGCACGTGGTGCAATTATTAATGTTCTGGAGGCATCATAGAATTGTTCAGGTTGGAAGGGACCTTGGAAGTCATCCAATCCCATCTAAAACACATCTTCTGATATTGTGCGATGAAAATGTTGGAAAGACGTGCTAGACTCTTGCTGCGTGTTATAGCGCATCAGCTTATGTAGAGACTGGCTACAGAAGAGACCACTTTGTGTACGGTGTAATTATTCCACAATAGTGATATTTCCCCTATAATTTTCTGAAAGAACACTCAAATGAGTAAATCTTAACAGCTTTTTATGCATGCAAAAATGAGAAAATTGTACTGTGAATATGTAACTTTTCTGTAGTGGTGAATATAGAAGTAGTAATATCTAATACTCCTTTTTGTTAGTTTGTTTTTAAACTCTTGATGTTAAACTCAAACTTACACAGCATCCCTGTGTAATATTCCTACAGTACCTTAAACAAATCCACACAAAAGCAGAAGTAAACACAATGGCCATGATACACCAATTTAAATTTACAAATCCATGACACGTACCCATGGTCATTTCATCTAAGTATTTATTAGGAATGTAACATAGATAAATTCCTCCTTTCCACAGGTATGAGACTGTCTTATGAAAAAAAGACTTAAAGTTTCATCTGCAACAGCACAAAAAGGTCTGCCATTAACTCTTTGTCCTTCACTAAAGGTACTTGAGCACTAATCAGCTTGTTCAGATGATGTTTTCCTTAATCAGCCTTCTAGAGTTAGTCCGTGGATAAAGATGTTTTATCCTGTAAAGTGGGAAAATAAATACTAGATTTGCTATTTTAACTTTTAAAACTGAGAAGTTAGGAAGAGAACTCTGTGTTAGGATGCAAGAGCTTAACAGAGAGATTCAATGACATCTTAATTACCAGGAAAAATGTTACAGACTGTTTGTGTAGGAAGCGTACTTGGTAATATATCCACAAATACATTTAATACGGCTTCCACTTGTTCTTGTATTACAACTCAGTATAATTTATTGATAGGGATTTACACTCTGTGACTTAGGTGAAGGGACTCTCTGAAAGAAGGAAACACTGCCTCAGCTGTATATTCCTTTGCATAATTTGTACAGACAAATTACTGCCTCTAAAAATTTAAAACTGAAAAAAAAGGGCTAATCTGGGAACCTCCGAAAACTGGACAAAATGGTTTTCTTTATCCATTAAGTGATTCTTGGTTGTGTATAGCTTTTGTTGTTCCCTTGGCAGGGTTTGTCCAACATAATATAGCAGGTCAGAAAAAGGAAATTCCACTGAATTTATATCCAGACACTAAATACTTTTAGTTCAGGTTTTTGGGCGTTTTTTTGTTTGTTTTTTTGTGTTTTTTAAAGAAAATGTTTGTTCCATTTGTACAGGTACATGAAGTCAATATGTACAATGGGAATTCAAAATCTTTTCCGTTTGGTGGGTTTTTTAAGCACACCTGTTCTTAGAGTTTTCAGAGATACAGTACGTGGATTAAAATTGTACCTTTTTTAGTGTTGTACCTAACTTCAGTTTATGGAAGTTTAAAAAATAAAACCAGTACACCTGATGTAGATGATAGCTGTACTAAAAAAGGAATCTAGGCTGTGTCCCTCTTCAGTTTCCAGAAGTGTGCTAGAAAAAGTCCCACAACTGTTGGCAGACTTTAGATCTTAGTGGAAAACCATGTGATTAATTTTCCTTTCAGAGCTAATGCTTCATACAAACAAGGTATTGTAAACTGAGTATTTGCTTCAATGAATGCTATGGTGTTGTTTTGTAAACAACGTTTAATGTATAATTTTAATTTATAATTGTTTCAAATGAAATGTTATTTTCTGAACAGTAATTAATTAAGTGTTCTAGATGGAATAGTTAAAGAAGAAGGCCTACAGGTGTGATGTATTTTAGAAGACTCGTTGTCAGTTGGATCACCAATAACTGTACATGACAAAACATAAAAAAAAGTATAGTTAAGACAATTTAGGAAGACTTATAGTATAATTTGTTTCAATTGGAAAAAACTTTTTTTGTAATATGACAGGCATACTTTTATTACTGGAGAAGCAGCAATCATATACGAATGATAGTGTTTAGAAATTGGTCAAAATATATCAATGACAGAGAAAAATCTGTTTTCTTTTGAATATTTTTAGATAATTTATGTACACTTCACTAGGGTCTCATTCCAAAGAGTAGATGTAGAGCAAAGTGTCTGAAGATGACCTATGTGGGCAGTTTCTTCTAGAAACCCTGCCCACAAATCCTGAAGCAGTCAGGAATTTTCAGGATGTGGTCAGGACCAGAATCCCAGTTCAGAGACTTGATTTTAATGCAGTTCTATCCAGGGTTAAAACTCCATATGAAGCCAATGGAGAGATTCAGAGGTACTGACTGAATTCAGACTTTTGTTTGGATCACTAAAAAACCTGTGAATTGTAAGACTTATGTCTTACGATACACCACCATATGCACAGATAACTGTGGCTCAGATATTTGTTTTATACAAACTCTAAAATAAACTCTAAAATATCCCAGTACTAAGGGCCTCATCTGTACCAGGCTCAGGAAGATGTTTCAGTGTGGGTTTCCATTTGACCATACTGAGAGATAACATTCGCAAAACAGCTCTGATGTAATAAAAAGTGCTGATTTCATAGGAGATTGTAAATGACAAGTTCTGTGTCAAATTTAGCTGCTCTTTGGAGGTAAAAATGGAAGCAGAGAAAATTAAAAGCCCAATATAATTAAACATCTTTCTGAACTGTTGCATTTTATATATTATGTTAGTTTTCAAAGGTGAGGGCCAAAGTAAATGTTTGGAGTTCGCTCTTGGTGCTGTGGCGCAGCAGAGATTGACGTGCGTTTATGGTTCCATCATGGACACTGGAAAAACCCTGCTCACCATCGGGAGGAACACACTTGGCACTGAGTCAAATGTGCGGCATGGAAGCATTTGCCCAATTAGTGTTTTAACAGCTGCTTAAGGTTTGTTTCAATGGGAAGAAAATTATGGAGCACAATTTTATGTAATTAGTAGAGCATAAAACACGTGGTGTGTCTAATTAAATGTTTAAAACTATTGACATTACGTAGCTACTGTTGAATTAAATGAAGTGGAAAATCGTTATGATTTTTTCAGTTGGTAAATTACTTCACAATACGCTCAAAGGCCCATTTGATAAGATGAACTCAATCCTGATGCAGAATGATGAGCACCAGGGCCTTTTCACACCCCACAGGTATGCAGAGGTCTCACCAAGTTAACTGGTGGGACTGGTTGTTATTTTAGGGCTTTCAAGTCCTGCCAGCATGTGCTCTGCTCTTCAGAGCATGCCATGTTGAATGAAAATATGTCCTGCTCCTTTGGTTCACAACCCCTTTATCTGAAGGGTGACAAACTGTGCATTGTAAAGCTGAAGCCCTCACTTTCTGATCCCAAAACAATAAAGCCATTGAGTAAGGATCAATCAGGTACTTTAAAAAGAAAAGGAGTTTGAAATTACAAGTATATTTGTTTTGGAAACCTGTCCTATTTCACAGGTTGCCATTGTTGAAGTTTGCCTTTGTTTTGCAAGTCTCAAGATAGATACAGAAATGCAATTATGTATCATGCGACATCAGTTGTGTGATTAATTTGAATCCAGTTGCGCTGGTGTTTCAATCCAAGCTTGTAACATCTAAATTCTGACTTTTATTTACAGGAGTATTGAACAACGCTCATCAGCTGAGAAAAAATTTGACATAAATTTTTTCCCCATTTGAATCAATACAGCTTTCTTCTACTTAATGACATACTGTGTCTTTGTCTTATTTTGAGGTGGTTTTTTTTAGTTTTTTTTATTTCAAATGCAATAGAGAAGAAATAGCACAAAACCAGATGGCGATATTTTCCATCTATGGCACTCAAATCCAATGAAGACAACTAAATTACACTGAGTTTACACTGGGTAATTGAGGGTTCACCCAACTTTTTTGTACTGAGCATTTATAGCTTTACAGGCCAAGTTTATCATTGTGTATCATGCTTTTAGTCAGTGTAACTGAAACGAGCATATGCATGGTAGAGAAGTAAAGTTCCCTAATGGAAATTCTATTTCAGGGAAATAAATGAAAAAAACAAAACAAAACAGGGAACAGTTGCCATTTTGTTCTTTTATTTTTTATCTTGATTCTTCATTTGCTTTTTATGACCTTCAGGAAACCATGAAGTAGGGTTAAGCTGTGATTACAGGTTTGCATAAAAACCTAGTGCTGCCTTCCCCAAAAGGCATCAGTCAGTCTTCTGGTGAGGTGAGTTGAAAATGTCATTAAGCAATGTCTTTCCTGCTATGGCTAGAAAAAAAATACAGGAGCTGAATGCATAAAGTTGTGGCTAATACCTCTTTACCACACAATCGCAAGGGTGCTGCAATTTTGAGTCATCTAGAAGGAGGAGGAGGTTCTACTAAAAGTGATATGGAATTTATACCAGAGAAGGGCAAATGGCAGTAGCTCTTGCCTTTCCAGGGCCACCATCAGCCCATTGTGCAAGTGCTAAGGCAGACTCCCCTTATGGACACTGCAGCGCCTTTGGCTCATACTGCATAGATCCAGAAGTATCTGGAATGCTCTGGCAGACTCTGGATTCCCCAATAAATTAGATTTGCAGACAGTTATTGCTGCAGAGCCTTCCTATTTATTTCTCAATAAACCTTTACCAAAGAGCTTGAAAGAGAAGGTTATCCTTCCTCTTATATAGGGAGGGAGAGAATGGTACAGGTACATAAGAGGCAGACTTACTTCCTAGAAAACTAAAACTTTTAGCTTATTTCTGTGAATATTTGGAATTCTATTCAGGCAGGGACTCTGTCTTAACTCTCTGGTATGGCATGGAAAATCATCTACATTTTCCTAATACTTCAGGCACAGAAAGAAGTAAAACTTTTCTTTTGAGGAACCCTTTCAAGCTTAAATTACCTGCTATTTTAAATTTCAGAAATTTTTTTTTTAAACTACACTGGTGACTTTAGCAAGGGTAGAAGTGGTCATCCTTCACAATACCATGGGAAACATGGACCTGCAGAAGTCTGTTGCGTGTTTTCAGTGAGGGGCTTCTGGAAGGCTGTAGCTGAGGCATCTGTGTATGAGGCTGTGGGGCTTCAGCTGTGAGCTGTGAAAGAGTTAATTTTCAAGTTCACCATGAGCTGTGTTTACTGATCCTTTCTTGTTCCTTTGTGATAATTGGCACCTCAGATTCTCCACTAATTAATTGGGTTGCAGGGTCCAGGTGGCGCCATTCTATTTTGATAATCCCTGTCAGCAATGTCTGTATAATCTCTTTGTTTAATTAAAACGAATTTGTAATAGGGGTGCATGAACTTGCAACAGTTTTTTGTTGTGGGGTTTTTTTTCTTTTTTCTCTTCCTATCTCTCTCCCTCCCTTCTGGCTTTGCTTTGGTTCACTTCAGCAGGAGTTCACTGCCGGGAGGCAGTTCTGCTGTTGTGGTCCTGTCACAGTGACCAAAGTCCCTGTGCTGTTGTCACTCTTCAGTCTCTTTGGAAATGTCCTACCTCATTTACACTTCCCAAGCCTTAAGCCGTTTATTTTTAAATGCTTTCCTTTTTTTTTGTTTTGTTAACTTTTTAAACTTTAAGTTGAAAAGACTTCAGAAGGTGCATTGAACATTACAATAATTTTAGTTAAAACCAAAATATTTAACCATTGAAACACATTAATGAAATGTTTTATGAGTTCCATTGCTTTTAGATCTCCATGGCCCTGACAAAAATTTTAAGCAAGCAAACAAACCCCAGTGCCAAAAGCATTGCCTATCTTAACTTGAGTCAGTTCAAGCAATATGAGCAAGGGTCAACTATTTTTAACACTCGCTCACTGAGGACAGATTTCAGACTGTAGAGCTGAAAGTTTAAATTTCTGCTAAGATATACACAGTTTCTCAGCGTGTTTTATTATGATTATTGAAACTTGCTCATACCAACTGCAAATAACAAAGTGGATTGTAAACTTCATCCTTGATGATGTTGCGTGGGTCTGAAGGTTCCCTCCTTCTCTGAGAGCCTCCCTGGTGTTTTGTCTAACTCATCTTCACATTCCAGAGCAGAGGACAGAAAGTTGCCAGAAGTTAGAACAAAATGCAGGATTTGTTTTACAAACATTTTAGAGGCATAAAAAGGTGAAGGATAGATGCTGAAGGCTTCCTATGCCATGGAGAACATTTCACATCTTGTGCTCATCTCCTCCAGTAGCCTGACAGCTCACTTCTGCTGGCTACTGTTCAAGGGGAAAGCTATATTCTGTTTTTTTTTCTTGTGTGCTTTTACAGGATGCATTTAATGCTGCCTCTCCTACCCACTCCTTTCTAGGGATGTCTCCCTGAGACCCTTCCTCCCTTTTATTGAAAAAGCAGCTAGTGGCTCAGCATGAGCAAAGGCCAAACAACACTCCAGTCATCTGTCAGTGATCATCACACCCAGGAAATCAACTGACATGCAAGAGTTGAGGTCTTAAAGTTACAATGAAGAATATTTTTTAAAAGTCCCATTTGAAAGACTTTTTAATTGTACTTTTGAGGTAAAAGACTGTAATGTTTAAAACAGAAAAATATCTCTGTATACAGCAGTGAAAAGAAAAAAGGCTGAAATCTCAAAAAACTCAAAAAAAAAGTGATGTCTCTACTGGTAATGTCTCTGCTGACAAAGTTATTTGCCAAAGACATTGACTCCAGCTAACGTGCATTAAGGAGCCAGTAAATATGACAAATCACGGACTTAGCTAGGTGAGCTAACTTTGGCCTCTTCAAAGACCTGCTTGGAAGAATCTGATGAGATAGGATTCTAAGTGGTAGGAGTGCTCAAGAAAGCTGGTCGATCTTCAAGAGCCACTTCCTCCAAGCCAAAGACCGCTGTGTCCCCACAAGTAGAAAATCAGGAAAAGGAGGCAAGAGGCCTACATGGATGAAAAAAGAACTACTGAAACTACCCAAGGAGAAGAAAGAAGTCTGTATAAGGTTCAAAAAGGGCCTGGTTGCTTGGGAAGAATATAGGAACACCACCAGAGTATGTAGGGATCAAACCAGGAAGGCCAAAGCCCTTTTAGAGTTAAACCTGGCAAAGGAAGTAAAGAAGAAGGGCTTTTTCAAATACATCAGCAGCAAAAGGAAGATTAGAGAGAATGTGAACTTGCTGATGAAAGAGGAAGGTGTTGTGGTGACAGAGGATGGAGAGAAGGTGGAACTACTGAATGCCTTCTTTGCCTCAGTCTTCACTACCAAGGCCGGGTCTTGTAAAGCCCAGTTCCTGGAGGACAGTAGAACAGTCTGGAGAATAGAAGATTTTTCCCTGGTAGATGAGGATGAGGTTGGGAAAGCTTAACTCCCATAAATCTATGGAACCTGATGGGATGCACCCATGAGTGCTGAGGGAGCTGGCTGATGCTAAGCCACTCCCCATCATTTTTTATTGACTGTGGATGACTGGTGAGATGCCTGAGGACTGGATAAAGGCCAATGTCATATTTGCTGGCCAGGTTAGGGGAGAACAGTGGATGTCATCTACCTTGACTTCAGCAAGGCTTTTGACACTGTCCCTCATTAAATCCTCATCAGAAATCTCAGTGTGGCTTGGATGAGTTGATGATGACATGGATCGAGAACTGGCTGAATGACAGAGCCCAGAGGGTGGTGATCAATGGGACTGAATCAAGTTGGAGGCCTGTGGCCAGTGGAGTTCCACAGGGATCGGTTCTGGGGCCAGTCTTGTTCAACATCTTCATCAACGACCTGGATGAGGGGACAGAGTGTACCCTCAGCAGTTTGGCCGATGACACCAAACTGGGAGGACTGGCTGATTCCCCAGCAGGCTGTGCTGCCATTCAGTGGGATCTCAACCAGCTGGAGAGTTGGGCAGAGAGGAACCTCATGAGGTTCAACAAGGACAAGTGCAGAGTCCTGCACCTGGGGAGGAACAACTCCATACACCACTACAGGCTGGCGATTGACCTGCTAGAGAGCAGCTCTGCAGAGAGACACCTGGGAGGCTTGGTTGATAATAAACCTAACATGAGCCAGCAATGTGCCCTCATGGCCAAGAAGGCCAATGGCATCCTGGGATGCATCAAGAAGAGTGTGGCCAGCAGGTCAAGGGAGGTTCTTCTCCCTCTCTACTCTGCCCTGGTGAGGCCTCATCTGGAGTCCTGTGTCCAGTTCTGGGCTCCTCAGCTCAAGAGGGACAGGGAACTGCTGGAGAGAGTCCAGCGCAGGGCCACCAAGATGATCAGGGTCTGGAGCATCTTCCTTATGAGGAAAGGCTGTGGGATCTGGAGCTGTTCAGTCTGGAGGAGACTTTTTAAAATACAAGTATTTACAAGGTATATGTCAAGAGGATGGGGTAACACTTGTTTTCTGTAGTGTCCAGTGATAAGACTAGGGGCAACGGACAACAGCTGGAACGCAAAAAGTTCCACTTAAGGAAAATCTTCTTTCCTGTGAGAATGAGGGAGCCCTGGCACAGGCTGCCCAGGGAGGATATAGAGCCTCCTTTTCTGGAGGCTTTCAAAACCCACCTGGATACGTTCCTATGTGATCTGATCTAGGTGGACCTGCTTTAGCAGGGGGATTGGACTAGATGATCTCCAGAGGTCCCTTCCAACCTCTACCATTCTGTGATTTTTTTTTCCTCCATTTCACATGCAGTATGACTTGTCAAAAACTGATATTTGGAGCCCTCAAACTCAGTGACATTGTAGGTACTATCCCATTGGCGAGAAATAATCTTCCTAAGTGATATTGTGGTGAATTCATTCGGACAACTGTTACAGAGACTCACGACACAGAAATTCCACTCTTCCTTGCAAGATCGTCTCTGACAATATGAATGCTAACATTCCTGATGCCAACTTCTCTGAGTTTATATGTTTAGTCTAGGTCAATATTTCATGTTGATTTTTGTCTGGAGTTGATTCATGATAGATCTGTAGATGTGAAAGCTCATGCCTTTTTTTGTTGCTCTGTAAACACATTGAGTCAAATCTTTAGTACTGCTGGCTATTGACTTTTGTTTTCTTGTTTTTTTTAAGGTCTGAGTGCTCTAAAATCTGGGTAGAGATTGAAATTATTCAAAGTCTTGTAGGATAATTTCCTTAACTATCAAGTTGTTAGTTGCTTCAGTAGTGATTTGGGGGACAAGAAAAAATCTGAGTCTTAAGATAGCTGCCTTATGGATCCATTTATTGAGAAATGAGATCAAGACTTCAGAATTAAGATCAAGTTGCTGAAGTGATCGAGATGCTGAATCATGCAGCATGTGGGCTTTTGAAAAAGTACACACATTTGGGACTCATTTGACTTAGAGTCTCCTAAAATGTCAAGGTTTAAATCCAAATAATCAGGGTATATGAGTTTTATTCTGGGACCTATTTAGCTTTTTTTTTTTTTTTTTTGGTCTGCTATAGATAAGCTGACAACACCAAGATGCAACCTGGAAATTGAATATCATTTGTTGTAGTAAAAGTTTTTAAAATTCTGGTGATTTTACACCTTGACTGTATTTTTTAAATAGAGCTTTTAAAAAGGTAAACAGATGCCTCTGAAGAAACATGGAAATAGCACCTTGATTTGGTAATGGTTCTGAGAAATGGCACTTTTTCAGTGTCCTGAAATTTAACAAGTTAAATAAATATATATTTTTTAAAAAGCAATATTTATTAGCTCTGGGAGCCCATTGTTATATATTGTAAGATTTTTGCCTCTTCAGTATTTGGCTGGGATTTGAGGTTGCAGCCACTCTGGCAGCTGACAGTGGCCACACTTGGCCAGTGGGCAGGTTGCGTTTTGTACTCACACACCACTGTATGGCCTCTTACAGCCTTTCTCATACTCTTCTGGTGAGGCATGTTGCTCTTTCCTAGACAGCTCTTTCTGTTGCCTTTCAGATGGCTTGCTATTTGCCTCTAGCTTCCAGACCATATTTCTATCCTGGGCACATGCATAAAGTACCATCTCAGTCTGTATATTTTAATCATTGTAGCATATTGACCCTAAAGCAAAATATTGTCATGAGAATTATGGACTTTTAGATATCAGAGGACTGTAGTAAATGCTTTCAATCTGTATTTGTATGTCACTGAGAAAGTAGTGTTATAAGAATAATCAAAGAATTGTAGTAATCCTCTATAAATTTGCAATGAGGGTATCCAAATTCTCAATGTCAGTTTTCAGACTTGTGTTATAAACTTGTGCAAGCTTATAGGTGTGAAGGAAGCAAGTAGTACCACATTCTATACCTGAGCCTATGTCCTCGAAGGGTTACAGGGCTTTTCAACCCCAGATGAATGATAAATACCTGATTCACCTCCCCCTTTACAAGGCTACTTGTGACAATGGTGGAATAGCTCTTAAGAACAGTAAAGAAAAGATGGGACTAACTGTTCATGTCAGTGTTACTTCATCCACTGAATAGGCTTGTGGTTACTGCCCCATCTATCTGGGGAAAATCCCTTGCAGAGGTTTTATAAAGATTGTAATCAGCTGTAAGGTGATCTGTTAAAAGGACTACCAAAACCACCCACAGAAATTTGAAACACTAAAGAAGCAAACACTGGAGACAGAAAATGCAGACTGCACAGCTACTGTATTGATTTTTTTTCCCCTGGAATTACAAATCTATTCTTCACTTAAAATTAGTGATCAACAGGGTCTAGTTAACCCAGTTTCTGATCTAGACCCCATTTTTCCCTTTCTCAAGGACTGTGTGGGTGTGGGCACGCCAAATGTACTGGTGAACTTCAGTCCTTTCCCTGACACCTTCTCTTCTGAGGGCTCTCAGAAAGGTGTTCATTTGTCCTCTTGCTAAAGACAGAATTCCCTTATCATAGTACAGAGGAATCAGTTGCAAAGATAACGTGCCTTTTGGGTGTCTCTGCATGAAGGTAAGGCCTGTTGTGGCCAAAAAAGCATCACTGGTTCAGGTTGGTTGGTGGGTGCAGGCAGCCTTCTGAAGCTGCACAGAGGCATATCTCAGCTGTTATGAGCAGAGGAGAAAACCTTGATACTGAAAGAGCTGTCTTTCAGCATGATCAGTCTGGGAAATACTTTTCCCAATCCAGAACTGCACAGCAAATAAGGAGATTTTCATTACATGTTGTGTTACGTATGTGTGAGCTCCTAGTGTATAGGTTAGTAAAGCTGATCAGGCCATAGCAAATCCTTGTGGAGATTTGGTGATGGTCAGCAATCAACATGTAACCTGAGCTCAAAATTTGGTCTGTTAACTTCACTAGGCTGTTTGTCTAATGTCAAGTAGCAGAAAGCAAATTAATAGTAAAATAATTCACACCATCTCCAGCTCACATTTGGGGCCTGTAGCACCCCTAACCTATGCTGGCAATTCTTAGACTCTGTGATAGGCATTGTAGATACAGCTGCGTTCCCTTCTGGTGATGAACTCCAGGTCTGTATGTTGATAAAGCAGGATTCAGACGTTTGCTGCTGGAACTGGATGTACTGGTCTTCATACATTACTGCTTATCTGCTGATGATTACTGCCTTTCTCCTGAAGAGAAGTGGTGAGACCACTGAGTGCTTCTTGTCTGCTTTGGTATAAGCTCAGATATCTTGCCTTAAGCTGCTGCTGAAGGCTGTTTAAACTAAGCCCAGCTGACTTCTCTGCAAAATAAATGGGGGTCTCACATGATTCTCTCTAGCTTGTGTTTAGCAAGGAGCGATAATATTTCAGCAGAGACAGAAACAAATGGGAGAACTTTCTGTGTAACTTAAAAAATAGTAGAAAAACCCAACTCACACCATCATCTCCACCATAACCTAGATCAAGAAGATAGACGTTGTTACATTGTACGTACCTACAAACTCACCATTGACTTAATAACCATATATCTTCCTAGTTTAAAACTCTGTGCAGTCATCTTAATCAACCCTTAGGATTCCTAAAGCTTTGAGTCAATTAAAAATACACCGTATTTTTAGTTTTCTTCATTTTTGTTCACAGCATTTGTGAAGCATACAGATTTGTATCGTAAATTCCCCTATTGTTCGTGCTGCAGTTGTACACAGAAGTAGAGAAGGAATTAGGAAAGTAAGCAGTCAAGCTAAAGAACCCAATGCTTTAAACATATTCCCTAGATTTCAAATGTAGAGTGCTTCTTTAACATGTATGATTTTAGAGCTGGGAGCGAGGCATGTATTTCAAGAAATGCCAGAAATATCTACTATGGGAGGCTGTGTGGTACTGTGCCAGTGTTTGCGAGAAAAAAATGTAAACATCCTAAAGATAAGGTATGATGTGCTTCCTAAAAAGCAACAGGTGTTGAATTTGTGATGTTGCATGCTTAAATTAATGGAGGAAAGAATATACTCCTAATTGGTGTGACAGTTCAGTGGAACTAACCGTCTTTATGTACTGCTCGTGTTTCATTCAGTTTTACTGTCTAATTCCACAGGACGATTTAGAAAATAAATAAACACAAGATCATTTTAAAAACACAGCTGGATGACTTTTAAAATGGTTCTTAAATACACTATCTCAGTTGTAAAAGTAGTTCAGAATTACTTTTGGAGGTTTCTTGCTTTAAGGTTAGGGGCATTATGTTCACGTATTGTGTAGAGTGCGTGCATGAGTTGCTGCAAAGTTCATTATACTGCTAAGGCTGTCAGTGGTATTTATGGATATTCATGTGCAGTGAACCGTTGAACCTGAGCTGGTCATCTGAGTATTGCTTGTAGTTAAGAGTTGTGTTTATGCTTAACATTGGTAGCAGTATTTAATTGCACCCTAGGAAAAATAATTGCAATTTGAACTCAGTCATGTAGTATACAAGGGATTGCAAAAATGTAAAGGTTCGCAGGAATGGTCATCCTTCTTATACAAGTGTTAATTATTAGACTTCTGTTTTCAGACTAGTGTTTCCAGAGTTTAGAAATGAATGTGAAACATGTATATAATTCAAATTGTGCTGTGTCCCACTCCCATTAAAATCAGTAGTGGCAAAAATTGTGTTATGGAATTAATCCTATTTTTAAAACATTTTCCGGGCATTTTTCATGTCAGCTGCAAACAGGAGAAAGTGTGATGATGCCATTTTGCAATAGAGAGGAGTAGAGATTTCGCCTTATACTAATTTGAAGAATTTATAATTCAAAGTATTGCAATATTATCCCTGCTAAAGTTTCGGTTCTCATAATATAATATCAGATGAGAAAATCCTGCATAGCGTCTGGTATGTCAGCAGAACTGTTATGGTTCTGAGCCTGGTGGTGGTATACATGTCTTCAGAACTGTGTTTTAGAACTCTCCTGCCAGTGTAAAGGGAGTTTATATTTCTGTAACTCTAGTGGGGATTCCTTTGGCTTGACACAATCCCGGGAATGTCTTTCAAACCATGTGCACGCACAGAACAGATGGCTTTCATGGGAAGCAGGAACTACTGTTCAGCATGTAAGATTATTTTTTTTTCCGTTTCCTGGTAACATTCTGACTTGAAATAATCCTTCGACAGATACTGTGTAATGGGAACAATGTATTGATTCTCTCTTTCTCCATCCCTCCTTTTTTTTTTTTTTTCATTTTCTTGTCACACTTGAGGAAAACAATTTTTCTCAGATTCTAGGCAGGGGGCAAAGTTTGAGCTTTAAATCCAGTTACTACTGAATTTAAGCATGTGGAATGAATGCTGAATTACTGAAACTAAGCCTTAGCAGAGAATTTGACAATACAGTGTACTGTTTCCTTCCTCTCAGGCACCAATGCAGTCTGACCCAAACTCAGCAATGTAGTTATTGACAGCTATTGCATATGAAAAATCAGCTTTAGAATGTATTTTGCTTGTTATTTGATTAAATATGATAATTTTGTAGTATCATATAGCAACATCACCGAGCAACATGTTGTTGTAGTCATTTCATATCATGTTCTATATCAGAAGATAACTAAAGATCGTGTTTTAGCTTATTTTCACACTCTTGCACTTAAAAGGTTCTTTCTGCAAATGGGAAGTTAAATAATGCATTGGCTGCCCCCTGAAAACATTGACGTATTAAATGGCTCTGCTTTCTTATAACCATGTGTTTGCTTGCCAAATCTTGTTGCCTTATAGGAAAATAACCTTTTTTTGGTTACAAAATACTATTAAGCAGAACTACTGCTTTTGTTGTTTTACCCACTCCATTTCTGTCAGTCTGGCAGGCAGTTTGTCAAAGATTTTTGTAATATTTCTGTATCTTGATAAAAATGATAAGAACAAGCAATGAAATAAAGTAAAAGAAGACAGCTTCAAAAATTTGGTGTGTAGATATCTATGTAATAAAATCAGGGTTTGACCTTGAAAATATTTCCTAGTTACTACAAAGACAAAGAACAGAAGCTGTAAGTTAATATTCAGCTGCCTGTACAATAATGAATTACAACCTAACATTACGGAGAAGAATAAGAGTAGTCTATTGTAATCTTTAAAGGAAAATGTATCATTGTGGAATTGTTACTTGGATACCACTTGTATTTTTATGGAAATGTGTTTCCTTTTATTAGCAGGTTGATTTATTTGATAATATTACAGAATTATAGGTTAATTTTAATCTACTAACCCTGTGTCATATTGATACTGTCCAGCTACATGTTTTAAATAAGAATGTGACTTCTGGTGTCTAGTTCTTATTTTCAATCTGAATATTTGCAAGTGCTGAGATTAATGTATTTTCTACAGACAAAGAACTAAATTACCACATTTTAAGAAGATATATACAAAAAGTCTATCAAAAATAGGTCAGCCAAAATTAGTGAAAAATAGGGCAAAACTGAATCTAGACACAAAATAGTTATTAAATTAGACCTGACTGAATATAATAGGAATTGAGAGCATAAAACTGTAATGTCTGTCTGAACTGCATCTCTTAAAGATAGTGGGCAATTGTTCAAGAAAGTAAGTTGCTTTTCAGTGTTTGCTTTGGTCGCATTACACTGAGGAGTTTCCCCTCAGTTTCTAGCTTTCGTCTGAGAGTATGAGAATTACCACAGCCTGATGATAGTTTAAGATAATTGAGAGGCAGTGAAGATACCAGAGTTGCATCAGCACATAAACTGATGTTGCTGAATAATCTCATCCAAACAAAAACTGTAGGCATTACTCATCAACCTCCATCTTGCTTGGATGTTTTGTCAGAGTTGGATAAGTAAGTGTTCCACTGGAGGCAGGAAAAAAGAAATATACTCAGGGAGTTTAGTGGTAGAGTTTAATGAACTTCCAAGAGCCTCCTCTTATACAGTACTGAGTGGCCCATGCCTGGTGTGATTTCATGGCATAAACGTATCAGTATGGCTTTAGAGTATCCTCATGCTGCTTTTTAGAAATTGGGCAATATTCCTTTTGTGGTACCAAAGCTCCTAAGGGCCAAGCAATTATTATGGATTACTTGAGCAGCCCTTTTAGTGATAACTGATTAAGGCAAGCTCAGCATCATAAGACTTGAGTGCTACTTGTTGGACTAGTTGTTCCTGACCAGAGCAAGCACTTATTTCAATTGCAGTGAGCGGCCAGGAGCTCATTAATTGGCAATCTTCACTTTAAGAGCATACAAAAACTGAAACAGATGTTACTGCACCATCCAGTGAGGCTCATGCTACTAATTCTATTTCATGTGAATCTTGAGAAGTGTGTTTGTTCTGTGGATGAAGCTGGGACTCGCAAGCCAGGGCAGTGTACTGGTGGTGCCCTGCAGCAGAGTAGGTGGCGGGAAGACTCACAGACTTTCAGTGTGTGGAGATTTGCCACCAATTCTACCTTAAATAAGTTGTTACAGTTATGCAAAAAAAACCCTTTTCTTCAGCGAAGCCTCAGACATCAGAACTGTGAACATGGAGGTGGTGCCATTAATATTTGCTCCCTTCCACACTGAGATGTAGAGACAGTTTTCACCTTGCCAGATAAAAAACCATGAACAGCAGTAGCAACCCAAACTGCCAATGGCCTATCCTTTGTGTTCTTAAGAGAGTATGTTTTTGAAAGACAGATTCTGCATAACCCTTAAAAACTGTGTTTAATGATTATTCAAAGTGCTAGTGGGACAATCAGAAAACCCGCCACCTATATTTATCATAGAATCATAGAATAGTAGGAGTTGGAAGGGACCAGGTCTACTTAGATCAGGTCACACAGGAACGCGTCCAGGCAGGTTTTAAAAACCTGCAGAGAAGGAGACTCCACACCCTCCCTGGGCAGCCTGTGCCAGGGCTCCCTCACCCTCATAATAAATTAGATTTTCCTTATGTTTACATGGAACTTTTTGTGTTCTGTTACCCCTTGTCCTGTCACCAGGTACAACAGAAAAAAGATAATCTGTACTTTGATCCTGCAAACGCTTAGCATAATGCTCTGCCACTGAGCTTTGTGATTCTGATAGCATCCCCCTTCAGACCTTAGTCTTTCTATTGCAACCCTCAACAAGAGAGTGCCAGCCAATGTTGCTTTGGGTATGGAACATGCCCGCTAGAGACTAGTATGTGGCTAATTTTACATAGACCACCCTAGAGCTGTTGGAGATAAATAAATCACTGTCACTGCAGAGCTGTCCTGGATTTAAGCCACTGAAAGGCCTATGAAAATATTTTTTATCCATATACCTGAGCTGGTCAGCCTTTCTAAAGACTTTAAACTGTTCTGCACACTTTTTGCTGCTCATTTTGGGTGGGTTTAGGCAGGCATGTTGAAAAAGTCGGTTTTGGCATCTGGAGCAGGAAATGTGCATTTACTATTTAAGTGCATGTAAGCAGGGGAAAATCCCATTAAACTGTAACCGATGAGACATTTTACAATGAAATGAAAACAGACAATTTTGATAGAAGTAGTTGATGCTATAAAAATTTCTGTAACGGAGCTTAAAATTTGTTCCCACATCCTCGTAGTACAGTTTAAGACATCCCAGCTTTTCTTGCTGTCGCTCCTAATGTCTTACTCTAATGTCTCACATATATATATATGCATCACCAAGGCTTCTCTGTGGAGGTCTCTCTGCTTGAAAATGCTTTCAAGACACCCATAGTGTGACTTGTAAGATCTGATACAAGGCATATCTATAAAATAATCAGGCTTCTTTTTGTCTTGCTTTTGTTTCACATTCTGTTTCCTCCTGGCTAATCTTCTGTTCTTGGGAATGGCTGAGATGTCTGAGCAGCCAACCTAGTCATGGAGCCTTCCCCGGAAAGCACAGCTTGCTGGTTCTTTGGAGATGAGTACTTCCTAGGTAGCGAAGAGAGAGACTTGTCTATATTTAAATAGATTGATTTACAGGTAAAGGAGTTGGCTTAGCGCATGATTTCTTTTACATGCATAAGATATTGGGGTTTATGTCTTAATGTTGGTTTTCAGCTGCAGAGAGATACAGCAAAAAGAGCTGCTGCACCTCCAGATTTGTTCCAGCTCCTTGCTTAAGGACAAGCTTTGGTTGTCTTGCACCCTACATCTGCTACGGGTTGCTCTGTGAGGGGGGCTTTGGGTGACTTTTTTACACAGAGGTTTCTTAAACAGCCAATCCTCACTCACTCCACTCTCTCTGACGAAGGAAATCCTGTATGAACTGGAAAGTGTTAGAAAGGATTTAATGAGATTATCATGAACTGTTACTTCAGAAAAAAAATCTTAAACCCACAAAGCAGCTGTGCTGTGTAACTGGGGACAGGTGAAGGAATGTGAGGGACTAAAGAAGCTGTGTGTTTATTTAAAGAGGCAGAGCCAAGGGGTTTTTAAAATGTTTAATATGCACTTCAGCTAAGAAAACACAAACAAGCAAAAAAAAAAAAAACCTTTTCCACCAAAAGAAGAGACATTATTGACGTCTGATATCTTCAAATGTAGATTTATTTTTAATAACATGCAAAAATAAGCAGTACTGAAATTAGAAATTGAGAAGTCAGTATCCCAGTTGACTATGCAAGCTCCTACTTGCCTTCAAGTTGATCATACCAGTGACTCAGAGAGGTCATATTGTGTCCACATCACATTAGGGTCTGCTTTGAGGTTTTGATGTGTCTTTTGTTGTAATGCATATAATTCAGTAGCAATGGAGTGAAATTTGGTGGTGGTTTTTTTTCTTTTTTTTTCCTAACGTGTGCTTGTGGTAAAACTGTAAATACAACTAAGATTTGTTTTGATGCCAAGTACTGCTTGTGCTGTTTGCAACATTGAATCATCAAATGCATTTACTTTCTGTGTGTTTGGTTACTTCTGTGGTCTTTGTGCACCTGTCATTATAGGAAAGTTGCAAACAGTGGGTGCATATTATGACATTAACTTCCTTGGATGCTTGGGTACCTAAAACCAGTATGCCTGTGCTTCTTCAGGATGATCTGCTGTGATGTCCAACCTATAAAGCAATATGATTGCAAACAGAGGAACATGCTGTTTTGCACAGTAAAAAAAAAAAAAGGTCGCAAGTGGAATTTGTTAAGCAGCAAGAAAGAGGTATGGGAGAAAAAAAATATCCTCTGCAAGCATTTAGTGTCAGATTTATTTTTGCAGATGCCTATCTTGAATTTGTAGGACGCTTTCCAACTCTATCAGACATGCATTGGGGAGGTTGGGGGAGACGAGGAAGGTGTCAGGAATAAATTTATGTCTTTGTCCATTTATTGCTTGGGAGAATACCTTGGAGGCTGAAGTGCAAGCTGGAGTGAAAGTAACTTCTGAAACAGGAAATCGTGTAGTGATAAGATATTGTACCAAGACACTCTAACTTAACTTATTTGGTGAGAAAACTTTACGTTATGAAAGTATTACCTATTATTTTTACACATGCTTAAAGCCCCTTAGAATAATCTTTCTCAGCTACAAAAAATGAGAAAATTTACAATGGAGTGACTCATTGATGTAGGTTTAAACCTTGACACTTCACACTTTCAAAATTGTGTATTAGCGTGAAAGATCTCACCAAGCAGAGAGATGGTCGGTTTGCTTAACAACATGCCAGGCAGGGTCAGTATGTGCAGGGATGCACACATGCTGCTTAAGCTCCCTAACGACATGCTGAGAATAGGACTGAGCCCATCTGCCCTTGACCCCTCAACCCTTTCTTCTGGCCAGGCCAGAGGGCTAAATATAGGTTCCCAGGTGGCGAAAGGGGCTGAGAGCAGCTGCCAGCTCTGCCTGTAGCAGGCAAGTGGATGGACAAGTGGGGACAGTGTGTTTTGGCACCCCAATCGTAGGCTGGCTGCGGATTTCATCTACAAATAGGAGAGGAAAGCCCTGAAAAAATAATGTGAATGAATAAAAGATTATTAAATGAGGTTTTCTGATGGTAGTTACAGCCCTCCTTGCTCTCCTCCTCTCTGTACCCAACCGTCACACTAAACCATCCATGTCTGTTGGTCTTCCGCTTCTTTCATCTGGCAGCCTCATTCTTTGGCATATTGATAGGGAAAAGAGAAACGGAGATTTGGGAGGGACACTACTCCTGCCATGTTAACCAGGAAGACAGTAATAAGCTGCTTCTGGAATTGATTTTGGACGTTAGACTTTGGAGGAAAAAGAGACAAGAGAAAGAGGAAAGAATTATCTGTATTAGCTTAGACCTGAAAGAGTCAAGCAAAGCTGCAAGATATTTGCTAAAGTGATATGAGTAAGTACGTTAAAGCATTTTTGGCAAATGCACATTGTTAAATATGAAATCCTGGTATATTTCATGGATACTGAATTAACTCTGTGTACAAAACATATCCTTCCTGTTCTCTTGAACAAGTAAATTAAATCCTCTGCTTTGCACAGTGAGAAAAGAAAATAAAATGTTTGACTCCAAACAACAAATGAGCTGATTTATGAAAGTATCTATGTCACTCAGTGAATGCCACATACCTCTGGGAACACTACATTCATTTCAGAGCACCTCAGCTGATAAAAAGGTGCAGCAGAAATAGGTGAGGTGACTACAATACAATATCTTCTAGAGGAGCAAGGGATTTATAATTTGGAGGCTGGTTAGAGAAGACTTTCATAAGAGGAGACATAAAAAGGAAAATAATTCATATAAAAAGAGGATGTAAATTGGATTCTTCCATTTAACCTTTTACATAATAAAAGACAGGAGACATCACAATGAAATTAAAAAGCAATGTGTTTAAAAATCAATAAAAAGCAAATATGTTTTATTGGAGACAAGAATATGGACAAGCTGAGTTGTTGGTCTGATCTGGTGTGTCAGTGCAGACAGTGCTATGTTATATGACCTTTTGGGACTACCTTTAGCCTTTGTAGCTAAGTGAGATTTTGTTTTGCCAGAGTCTGAGACTTCTGGACATGAGCCTGCTCTGGTTCCACGGCTGGGTGGATACAGGCACTGTTGTAGTCACAGGAGATATATTGTTGTGAGGTGCTCAATTGTTTGAGCTGATGGCAGCTGCTTGACTCCCAGCTTCTTAGGGTGATTCCTGGTTGGAGTACCAAGTAAAGGTCTGTGCAGATTCTCTTTGCAAGATGAGGCAGAATATGGCAAAACACTCTAAAGAATTGTTTCTGGTTTATTAAGTCAAAGAAGTCCAAGCTCCTTTAGCTTTCCTAAGTAGTTGCCTTGTACAGTGCTGGCTTGTACTGGAATATAGTCAGCATAGCAAGGAGCTTTAGTAAAGATGCATCCTTCCCATGTACATTTAGATTTTGATCCAGCTTGTAGGATAAATGTGCTTTTATTCTATATGTTAATGCATTTGAAACCAACAAATGAACTTTTAATGGCATAAGCATCTCTGTGCATGTTTGTGTGTATACTTACACTGGTAAAAAAAAAATATTTTCATCAAAATATTGCAGGTTTTGACTTATGTTTGTAGAGTAGTTTTTAACCAAGGAAAACCCCATATACCCAATCATATTCAGCTGGGTAGGACCCATTACTAATATGATTATTTTGTTCAAAACTTGTGTCACTCAAATGCCGTGTAGCCAATAACTCTGTAATGAACACTTTTGTTAAGTCTAAACACAGATTTATAGACAGGACACTTGGACTTAAATCTCAGCCTTTAATTAGCTTACTGTATCCTGATCCCCCCATGTGATGAGATGGCTGGTTTACTGACTGTGTTTTAAAAAATAATTTGTTGCAACACTTGATGCACAGCCACAGAAGATCCTCACTAGGAAATGTACCTGCTGAAGGCAGTGAGTGTCTAAATGAAAATTAAGAGAAACCAATAGTGAATTTCCTCATACTATCATCTTGGATATTGTCCGTTTTATTGGAATCTACTAGATCTTCCGCCTGAAACGTCCTTTCTTCTCAATATACTTTCCCCATGGTTTAATTCGAAGGTCTTTTCACCTCTCTTGTCAGTGTACTGCTCCTTTTCTCAAGGATCTGTCACTTCTGACATACAAATGAGAAATAAACAGTTTTAAGTTGGAAGGAAAATACTTCAAGAAACCAGCTTTGGAAAAGCAGCAGAACATCCCCATCTTGAGCTGCATCAAATATTAACTGATCTCCCAAACTGCAGCAACAAACTCTCCGTCACTGAGAACATCCAAAACTGAAAAAGAAAGAACACACTGAGCCTTTAAGGGCATCTTATCCAAAGCTTTGGTTGATGAGTGTTCACGTTCTGGACTTATTTATTTCCAGTTCTAGGAAAAAATGCCTTAGCTCACTGTCATTGCTGTAGTGGTCATCTGTGGGAAAAAAAGTTGACATGGCCTAAGTAGGTTTCAGAGTTAACAAGCAATATTCTAGCAAAGCAAATCCTATCTTGAGACTGATTACATATTATCTAGAAATACAGGGAATAAAAGATGTTTGAGAGCTAAGTGTGATGTTTTATTTAGGCTGTTTCCTTTTTTTTTCCATGAAAGTTTGCAGTCTATAGAGTCTGTTTTGTCTGCAAGGTTGGTACTGTATGAGAATTTAGACTTTTTAAATTAAGCTAGGCCCTGCTGGTCAGAGCAGCACATGCATCAGCTGCTGTGTGCTCTTATTTCCTCCTGACTCTCACAATTTGAAAAAATAAAAAAAAAGTGCAGACTGAAACAGGTGGTTTATAAAACTAGTTGTACTTCTTGTGAAATCAGGAAAGTATAAACAGAGCTGTCAGTCATTGCAACAGATTAAAAGTTTTAGTGGTTAGTGATGTTTATAAGATAATTCTTTACAAAAGCACACATTATTTGAGGTAATAAGTATTTGCATATGATGAACAGTAGGTTCATGAGATCCTAAGGATGTGATTTGCTTTAAGATATGTTTTGAAATTACTCTTTTTAGGTGTGGCTTTGAGAAACTATGATTTTGTAAATAAAAAGGATAGAAGGGTTTTTGGTTGTTTGACTTTTTTTTTTTAAAGGTTCTGGCAAACCCTTTGTTCGCCTTCCCTCCTCCCTACAGTGTGTCTTCCCTGCCCCAATTTGTTAAAGACGAATTGTTGCCCACAGTAACTGCAGAGAATTTGTTGAAAAGCACACTTTTAGAAGACAATAGGCCCCAAATATACTGTGGCACAGCTTTAAACTTTATTAAGTCTGTCTTGGACTACTCTCTCCTCTCCTGAGTTAAAGGGAAGAAAAGTTTGGCAGCCTCCACGCTGTGAGCATGATTGATGCCTAGAACATCTGAGGGACTTTTGTGTCCAGCATGCTCTCCATGAGTGCATAATGTGTGAATACTCAAATAAGGTCAGCCCTTATCAGATGTAATCTAGGCCTGAAAGCAGATCAACGGTGACAGTCATACCCCATAAGTGAGAACACAAATCATCCTTGCATGCTTTGGACAAGTCATGGGATTTTCTCTCCTCTTGCTCCCATTTTATTCTTTCTAAACAGGGGGGAGGTGACAGAGGGGAGAGGAAACTTTGGCAGATCTCTGAGGGAAAAAAAAAAAAAAGGGCAAAACCCAGAGGAATACGTGCTTGGAATACTAGACAGCCCTTTCAGCCTGGCGGCAGGGGGATGGGGGCTGTTTGCAAGACAGTGGCAGTCCCCACACAGGGGCTGTGGTGCGCTGCTCCTCTCAGAGCTGCCAGCCAAGCACCTCATGGGTGGGAACCTGATGAGAGGGAAGAAACTTGGGCAAAAGAGGTTCAACCTACTTCTCTGGCACTTTTTAAGAGACTTTTCAGAGATTTCTAAGCACGTCATCACAGCTTTTGTTGTCTGCCTGTCTCTGGCTTTGAATGCCTCAGTTTTTCAAAGTGAAGTGAAAACATAATTTTACTTTTTTTGAATTTGTGTTCCACAAATGGAGATGCTGTGCTTCACCACAAAGTGAGTAAAAAATAATAGAGAATAGTGTCTTAAGGAAGTAATTTCTGCCAGCTTTCATGGAGAACGCAATGGTAAGCAGGTTTTGTCTGAAGGCAGAGATGTGGAAGGCATTTGTGGATATTACTTATTGCAGTTTAAGTACTGGATTGTTTTTTTTAACTAGAAAAAAAAAGAGCGGCAATGAAATGTTGTTAATTTAGACTCTTTTTTTGATTTGTGCTTCTGCTTAGAAAAGGATTTTAATGGGCAAAGAGCCTTTACAGAACACAAAATATATAGGAAAACAGCATAATTAGCAAGAAGAAATCAAAGATATGGTTACATCATTGATGACATTAACAACTATGGAAACAATGATGTCATCCTCTATGATGTGAAAATATTTTTTCTGTGTTTATGATGACTTGAAAATTTTCTTTTCAGTTCCAGAAATAGAATATCCCTATCAGGACAATAATTTGCACCACTTTTGCTTGTTTACATACTGCATACGAAAAAGTGTGTAATACTGACGCGTTCCCCAGGATTGAGCGGAAGATCCATGAATGCTGACAGGCTGCCTGCAAACCCAGTTATTACAGCACATTATTGCTCACTTCATTTATTTATTTTGCCTTGTGTCCTTAATAACAGCAGAAGTGTCCTGCCTCTCATTAAAAATGCAGAATAAAAAATATTCCATAGTTGCAGCTCCCACTTTGAATTCTGAAGACCTCAGAGAAACATGTGCAGGAGGACTATCCACATAAAACAACTCTCTTCCCTTTGCTTTCTGTCACTGAGCTGTTACGTCTTTGCTCTGCTCTGCTGAGTGGTGTGGCATTATTCATTTTCAGGTCAGAAACACCTGAATACAGAACAGGAGGGGAAACTTTGCATCATCAAATCCCTCAAAGGTGCCTTGTGCAACCACATAACACTTTTGGTTTTCTCCTCTTTTTTTTTTTTTCTTCCAAAAAGAGATTGAGATATGGTTTGAGCTATTTATGCTTGCTTTTTGGCCACTGTCCCAAAAGGCAATACCACCTGATACACATATATGCTGGGTGGATTTGCAAGGAAACCTAATTTAAAGATACATCATTGACTCTCTGTCTAAAAGAGCCCTCTTGTCATCCACACACTAACAAATACCTGTTAGACTCTCATGGTTAATACTGAAAAAGAGCTGATGAAAACCAGTAGCTTTTAAGACGCATTCTACCTCGTCTGACTTTTGTATGTCTGTTTGCAGATCTCTGGTTTCCTACTGTGAGACAGACTAGCTAACCTTGGCCATCACAGCCCATGTTGACTTACATTGCCCGGTCAGGGTACAGTTTTTCAATCATATTTTAGATTCTTTGGACAGTGAGGTTTGACCTTGCTACTCCACTCTGTTAGTTACATCTGTGGACAGATACATGAATTGAAGGCTGATTGTAAACACGTTTGCTTTAGTCCACACAAGAAGCTCTTCTTTTGATGCCTTGATTCTGAGGGCATCCTAAATGCATCCCAGTTAGATTCCCCATACTTCTAATGGCAGTCTTCCAGATTCAGATGTTTGCATTTCTGAATCATACAATCACAGAATCATTTCAGCTGGAAGAGACTTTTGAGTCCAGCCTTTGTCCCAGCCCTATCAACTACTAGACCATTTCCTGAAGTGCAACATCTTAAGCACCTCTAGTGACAGAGACTCCGCCACCTCACTGGGCAGGCCGTTCCAAGCCTGACAACCTTTTCGGTAAAGAAATGAAGAATGCATCTGGCCTTTTTTGTGGTCACACAACTGGGGCTTTTGGTATCTGTCCTGAGTGTCCAAACTAATGATACTAGTGCAACTTGCAGTCAAAAAGGTCTTAAGTGTGCCACCCAATATTTGAGGTCAGAAGAATGGTCTGCTCTGTAGTGTTTGATGAAAGATGTGTGATACGTGACAGTTTGGGATTTTAAATGGTGTCAGCAGATGAGAAAGTGTTGCTCTGAGGGGTTTTTGTGTATGTGTGTGTTTAAATGGGAGCTTGTCAAGGAAACATCAAGCATGCTTTCTAAAGACAGCAAATAGGTTAAATGTGAATTTGAGAACATAATTTTTCCCATGAAAACTGATATGTGTAGAGCTGATTTGTAATTAGGACTCATACGATGACATAAATAGAAAAAAATAGTTTAGACACTACTCTGTGACCTTCTTGCTATATGTTTCAATGAAAACACATGAGAAAGACTGAAAAATTATATTCACATAAATGATGTATTCCAATCGTTTGCGTAGAAATGTATGTCTGTGTTGCAGCTGCATTATACGACAGTGTACTAATCAAGCAGGTATTATAGTTTTAAACAAAAAGATGAGGGAAAAAAAATCTACACTTCATTGGAAAGACAAAAGTAATGTTCATCACGCTGATCACAGCTGGTCAAGGTCTGGTTTAAGATGCTTTGGTCAAATTACTCTCAGTCACATTAAGTTGGATTTTATTCTTTTATTACTAATCTTTGTATGACAGCTGCTAGATGGCCACTTCAAAACTTTCCATTTCACTAAGCACCATCAAAGATGTGGATCTTCCCCAGAAAGTTTCTGGGAGATCACTTTTTTTCGAGCCAAATACCATTTAAAGCGTAGAGATGCCAGGCATCTGTTAGCTACAGCAGTCCAGTATCAGTGCCAAACTGATTGTCAAGACGAACTAATGAATCACAATACCTACTTTTCTCATTCTTACAGATAAAAACAACAGTGCTGTCAATAATAATGACTATATGTTGACATGGAGTTTGTTTGTAAAACAAACTGCTCTTGGGTTTTTTTCAGTAGTAGTTGGGAGTCTCTTTACTGTGGTATTTCAGTCTCTAATTTTCCTGTTATATTGCAGTATTCAGTGTTTTGAGGATCTTACCTGTGTTTTGTTTGAGAACACAGACCACATACTTCTGCTGTTTGATGCCATAACAGTTGTTCAAAAGAATCATTGCTGTCTTTAAGTGGCAGATGTGCAGATGGATAATCTTGTGGATTTGTGTCCATTGATGCTACTTGAGCGGCCTTTCATTGGGCAAGTGATCAATTGGTATATCAGTTGCTATATCAATTGAAAAGAATATTTTGCTGAGCAAATATCAAGAAATCATGAACGTAGAAGTCTAGTAACCTCAGCTGTAGATGAGGTGGCTTTGGTTTAGCACACCCAGCAGAGAAGTGACACAACTGCTGCGTTGTGCATGTGCGTCCATCAGTGGTGAAGTTAAATCTGTACGCACGCTTGGTTCACTAACAGGCTTATAGGGAAATCATGAACTGCACGTATTGAAGCACCTCATTTAGTGCTTGAAGAATGACACTGGCTTAGAAACTCTTTATACCATTTGCCCAGGGAAGAGCTGCAGGGAGGGTGCCTTATCTCCAAAGGCCGTGTAACAGCGTGGCATTCTCACTCTCTCCTTGTTCCCGGCTCGTATTCCTGCCCGCGAACTTTTCCGCCCGCGCAAGAGTCGCGGTTCCCGAGCGCGCCGGTGTGGTCTCTTTCCAGGCAAGGGAAACGTTTGATGTGCTTCTGTCTGAAGCAAATTGACGGGCCGTCTCATCTGCCGGGGCAGGGGGAGCCGAGGGGTCCCTGGCCCGGCGGCAGTAGCTTCGCAGAGTAGCCCCTCTCTCCCGCTGCCGCCACGGCTGTCCTTCCGTTGCCCAGCCGCAGGGGTGGCAGCCCGGCGGGTCGCCGCTCACCGAGCTCCCCGTCCCCGCCTCCCTGCCCGCCCGCCGCCGGGCCAGGCGCGCCTCCAGTCCTGCCCTGCCGCTTGAAGGAGCCAGCTGGGCGCAGGAGCCGGCCGCGAAGGGGGCGGGCGAGGAGGCGGTGGGGCCGGCGGCCGCTGTTGGGGGCCGGCACGGAGGAACAGGCTGGCGGCGGCTCTGGCTGCCGGCGCGGAGCTGGCGGCACGCCCGAGGTGAGCAGAGTGAGGGGGAGCGGGCGCGGGAAAGGTGGCTGCCGACGGGGCGAGAGGGGAAGGTCTTTGCCTCGGTGTTGTCATTTTTGGAACTGCCAGGCTGCTCAGGGTAACGGTGCGGAGGATGCTTCCGAGGTGCACAGTTCGCAGAAGCAGCTGGCGTGCTAGAGGCGGCGTAAACGGCAGCTCCCGAGGCTCTCTGCTTTTGGATAGCTCGGCTGGAGGCTACTTGCACCTCTCAAAAGAAAAACTTTAAAGCGACTGATTTACATTTAGATATCTTGAACGGTTTAGGTTTGCGCTTTTTGTAACTTTTGTTTGTTTACACCTTTTAAAAGCGAAGGTTTTGTGTTTTTGTTTGAATAGCAGCTGTAGACTAAGAAACATTGTGCCCGTTCCGTAGGAAGACTGAATTGTTCATGCTTTACTTTTAACAGGAAAGCTTCATGATAATTGCAAGTGAAAAAGCCGTATCTATACCCATCAAGAAGCAAAAATTTGACATAGCTAATAAGAAAAGGATACGCTAATTAGCAGCAAAGAGATTACAATACAGCAGAATTTTGATTGACAGCAGATTCATAGTGGCTTTCATTATGGAGACTGAAAATAAGGAACGTGTTTTAATGGGTTTGAAAAGTACTTAGAACAATTGCGTTTCAAAACAAATTCAGGATACAATAAAGGAGATGGTCTGTTTTGGGGAGATTATAAATGTGCTTACAGTAGTGCACTTCCTTCACATAGCAATGTTCATTGGAAGAACTGTGGAATGACTGTCGTTGAAGAAATGTTTTTCTGTTAAGCCTAATGTCTTTTAAAAAGTAGTAAATAATGAAACACTTGTGATGTTTTGGTTTGGATGTTTTCATCATGAATCAATTAGCTAGCAAGCTGAGCATCAGGTCTGAAAAGAGAAAAAAAAAATACTCCTTTAAATTAGTCAGTTCCATTAACTAAAAAAGAGAAACTTTTTGTGACCTCACCTACAGCTCTTCAACACTAACCATCAGTTTTTGTGATGCTTGGTATGGTTGTACTCTGGCTTCCTAATAAGATGTGATAAAGCTGAGGAGCAGCAAAAGCAGCAGCAGCACTCGTGTAGTCCATTTGTCCTGAATGCTTCTACATGATGGGGGGTGGACACGGTGTACAGAGAAGCAGCTGGGCTTGAGGAGAACGTGGTAGTGGCATAGCAGGATTCAAAGCAGCAGCTGGACTGCAGGAGTCTGTACTGGTCTAACAGTGTACACAGTTCAGATTCAAGCTTGCAGTCATTGTTAGATTATTTTCTTCTCAAATCATAAGAAGTGCTGGACTGATTTTTGATATCTAATATTTGGCTTCATTTTCAGACTTGACTGTAGAAGCCATGTACGATGCATAGGAGTGAGCATGTTGCACAGCTTTGTGTGGGATGAGCAGATCTTTCAGACTTTAGATTACACTGTAAACTTGTTTTAAAACCATTCATTTGCACTGTTCTTCCGAAGTGATGCTTGTGTGATGTGCATGCTCTGGAGAAATTGCAGTCACACCTGACTGATCAGGCATAGATATTTTTGAAGGGACCCTCAATTTTTTATTCTGCCAGCACCCTCTGCTGCCGAAGTGGGGAGTGCAGCTGGGGCTGCATCAACTCTCCCCAAAACCAGGAGTCATAAATGTTTCTGAGTCTTTTTAGCTTCTCTGTTCCCCTTTAAAATTTTGGTGGATAAATGCATTGAGACTTCTTACTGTGTGATCCCTTGAAAAACAAGGAGGTCCTTAGATTACTCTCAGAGTTATCCATGCCAAAGTAATGTGCCTGTAAAGACACAGAATCATGGTGTGACCTTCAAGGGAAACAGATGTATTCTGGTTTAGGAGCATCTGCAAGGGTATTAGTCAGATCTGTAGAAGAAATGCAGTGGGTTGTTGAAAGACATGCAAAGAAAATTCTCTTGTCTAGAAAAGACCAAGATTTTTCCCTCTCCGTGGAATTCCAGGCACGAGGATGAGCATGCAAAAGTTATGCTGAAAAATAAGATTCTGTGACATTGTCTCTTATCAGCAGTGTAGCTACAAGTATCATTAGGAGATTCCCAGTAGCATAATTTGAAATGCAGCTGCTCATGAACTCACAGTTAAGTTTTAAATACATTTTCAACATCCTGGCAATTGTGAGTCAAATATTTTCTTGATTTTTGAGCACTTGTAGGAAAACCTTTAGCAAGTGTAACTAGTGGCTTGTTTGGTAAAGGATTTTTTCTCTTCTGAGTATATTTCTTGTTTGCTGGCACTTCTCAGAGCGCAAGAGGCTTATGCTGGGACAGCTTCGCAAGGGAATGCCCATGCAGGTTCCCACAGGTGCTCTCACCACCTCTATGCCTTCATTGGAAATATTGAACACAAGATGGAATCAAGCCCAAACTCTTTTAGCAATTAAAGAAAGATAAAGTGATAGCAGTTGAATCTGAGTGCTTCAGGATGATTTTAAGAGCTAAATCCTTGGGGAAAAAAGCCTTGTAAAGAAATGTATTATGAAAGTTATATATTTATTTCTTTTTAAGTTATGTGACTTTAACACTTTGCTTCTTCCTGCACTTTGTGTTATGGGTCATTGTCCCCTTGCTCTAGGCAGTTTCAATGTCAGAATATAGAGCAGGAAGGCAATTGTGTGCAATGTTTGTTAACAATATTTGACTTTTCTTCAATGATGGGGAGACCACAGGTTTCCAGACAGTCAATTCCAGCATCTCCCTATCATACCTCTTGAAAAAGTAGTCTTCAGTGTAATCTCGTCATCTTTGCTCCAGTTCAAGCTCAGTTCCATTTATCTGGTCTTAATGGTCTCCAATTACTCTTGCTGACCTCAGCAGTACATTTTTTAATCTCTCCATATATTCCTTGAAATGCAGAACTCAGACCTGAGTGTTTGTTTCTTTGTACAGTTGCTTTCCTGCATGCATTATGTTACATTGGCCATGTATTATTTTATACTGTCTGAATAGCACCCCAGCTTGTTCCTATCATTTCTCCAATTTCTTAAGAAGAATTTTGAATACTGACCCTGTGCTCCACTGTCTTATATCCACAATATATATTCTCCTAGAGGGAATTTAAATGCTTTTGATATGGCTTGTTCTTGGCATTGCTTACATCTGTCTGTTGGTTGGCGTATTTTTTGGCTGAAATTAGTTGTCTCTAAAATTGAGATTAAAGTGTGAGGAAGAAAAGTAAGGCAATTCAGTCAGACTGAACTGCAGATCTTGTGTTCAGCACTATATTTTGTTTCTAACTTGCATTGCAAACTTGGAGTGGGTAATTTTCCAAGCTAGAATTCAGACTTAAAGGAGAGTCTTTATCAAGTAAATATTCAAAAGCAAAGTCAGCAAAGGTAATCATCATTTGAAAAATGAAGTGTAAATAACACAGACTAAGAGCTAGTTTAACTGGACATTTAGAAGGATGCTTAGCTGAGATTAAGGATGCAAACTAGAGGGTTGTGCTTCAAAGGAACCAGGTGACAAAAGCTTTTCTGGCCAAAACACTTTTTTTCTTTTGGTTTTTTTTTTTTGCATACTCTCTTTTATCCCATAATCTGAGCAAAGTTCAGATTAAAAAAAAGGAAGAAATGTTGCATAAAAGGCTGAATTATTGGGGAAAAATTGTAGTTTAGGCCCAAATCCCTTGCATCTGGCACTGCATAGCTGGACCCTTCCTATATGTGGAATGACGTGTAAGCCTTAACTTACTGTGAAAATAGAGCTTTGCCAAAAAATGGATCTTTTCCCAGCTATCTTACCCATGTGGGATAGAGGCAGGATACTGATTTGGCAGATTTTTCCATCTTCCGATGCCAGTATTGGTGGCATCCCAAGCAGAGCCACAAATGAGCATCTTTCCCAACAGGCACCGACCATGTCACGGACTTGTCTTAAACTGGTATGTGGAAATCACAGAGAAGTCTTTCTGAATTAAAGTGTAGCACTCATGAAAAATATGGGGGAGAAATTATGAGAGAAAACTGGGCAGGAGGCAGTTGTAACTTTGCAGAGGAGTGTAATGCTTATATGCCTTTGGTGCTCCCTGTTGGTATACTGCAGCCTCATGCTGTGCAGCGACAAGTCAGCCTTTACAATTAACAGATCCAAAGCTGCGGGGACTTTGAGTAGATGAAATTGTTAATTATCGTTGCAATCTGGTGAATATATAAACCTGATGTAACAAAATTCTTTGGTATAATTACTTGTCATACAGTTCACTGCTCAAGGGATTTAGCAAGCAGTACTGTACTTTGGCTTAATAATAATAAAAAAAAATTCATATTCACCTGCTGGTCTAGTTTGGCAAAGTTCCAGGCCTCCACCTCCTGCCTCTGATACTTGCTGCTCCTCGATCTGTTTTAATACTCAGAGGCTTAAAGCTAAAAATTCTGATGATTAGGAGATAGGACCTGACATTGTTTGGCTTGCTGAAAGCTGAAGGGTGATTTAGGAAACATGACAACAGGTAACCTTTGGTATGCGTTACTTCAGAGGTAGCTATGCGATGTAGTTGTAAAGCACATGTTTAAAGTAGTCATTCTGTAAGTGTAAACTGATCCTGGTTACCATATGGCAAAATGTACTGAAAGTATGAACCCAGCTGTTAAATGCATAACCATGAGTGTGTGTTCAAGAGTTTAATACTGCAGCTATTATGTGGCATTCCCAGCTATTAATCTCTCACTATTAATCAGCAATAAAAGCAGCTTGTGGCAAGCATCACAGATGCTTAATATCTGATCTCTTCAGCATCTTACCTGGAGGAATGATAACAATACTAGAATCTCTCCTTCCTTTATTCCTTCCTACCTCATTTTTCTAGGAGATACGGATCAAATGATGCATACTTTGCACCCACTTTTTCTGAACTGGAGTTTATCACCCACTGAGTGTCAGGTCTTCAGTTGTCTGGCCTGGACAAAGATACTGGGTTTGAAGGCCTGACTTGTTTTATACTGACAAACATTTAACTCTTGTGATCTTTTGAATGCCTTTTGTTCCAGATTCATCACTAGAAAGCAAAATATTTAAGTAGACTAAAACTAGATGAGCCATAGCCATGTGTTAGCCAAAGCTGTCATGAAGAGTTTACTCAGCAGGTTACTTCAAACATCTGTATGATTTTAAAATGAAATAGTCCTTTTGAGACTGACAGGACCACTCTCTTCCCTGAGTTCTTTGTGGAAGTGGAGGCTTAAATCCTTGAAAAAAAAACCCAACCACAACAAGACTAGTGTGTCAGTTTGGTTATCTAGACCAAAGATAGTCATGTCTGATGACTAACTTCTATTTGCAGCTCTACTACTTTTTCGTATTTTATGCCACAAACTATCTGTAGGAAGATACTTTCTAATGCTACTGATTTTTGACATCTGTTTTTCTGTGGAGTTACTGTGATGTTGCAGTGATACTGATCAGCTACCAGCAAGATTTTGGACTGTTGCTTCAGTGTGTTCATATAAATACAACTCAGCACGTGCATGGTAATAAAGCATATTGTTCTTCCTTTGCTGAAATCTAGCTTTGCATTCGCTTAGCAGAATAAATGGTTCTTGAGTCTTAGCATATAAACATCCCGTGAAAAGGAAATGGGATATTTTCTGCTCCTCTTTTGAAATAAAGTTTGGAAAATGTCACTTGTGGAGCTTCTTCAAATAAACCCCTGGTCTCCTTTGAGATGGCTCTGCTGTCCTGGCTCATCCAGCAGCCCCGTAATGCAATCAGGAGGCATTTGAGGAGCACAGGGATGATGAGAAGTGTTGGATTTGTCTGTTTCTACTTTGCTGAGGTTAACAGCCTTTTGATTTCTGTTTCAAAGGTACTTGAGGAGCCACACAGAAGCTGCAGCACCTTTATTATTAATCCACAGAGTAGATGTTAGTCTTGTATACTTGTTTTGTTTGCTAAGGAGACCACATATGTGTGAATTAAGTCATAGCTCTGTATTTGAATGGATATTTGTATCAGGAAGGGTTTTGAAGTAATTGAGTGCTAAATGGTCACAAAGATTAATTCCTTAAAAAATTCTTCTGTGTTTCTGAATGCCTCAAAAGAGAGAGAAGAGCACCTTGAAAGAAAGTCGATTAAGAAGTTGATTAACCTTTTGAGCTGGTTGCATGCAGAGGAATGGAAAGTAGTGACAGCTAGGAAAGGAAAACCTGATAATGTTCTGTAGTAGTGCTTACTGTGATGATAACGGATTTGCTGATATAATGAAGAGATGGGCCACAGAGAGAGATAGAGATGCTAGCTGTGTTTGGAGACTTTATGCAAGATGTTCATCATGGGCATAATTGAGGTATTTAGTGCTTCCATGGCTTCATTTAACTGTAAGTATTAATTTATGCTTTCTATTACTCTTGTACCACACTGAGTCTTCCTTTCACTGTTCTTTTAAGGTAGCCAATAAAGGTCTGAAGTGTTGATGAACAAATAGTCTGAAGATATCTAAGAATATATTCATTTACTGAACAACATTCCCTTAAATGTAAGAGTGGGCTTATTTGTTCCAGCAGTATTCAGTGTTGAGGCCACGGTGTCATTAGACAGAGTACTGTATGTGATTTGAGTTTTTTCCCAGCCCTTGAAATACTAAACTTTTGGTGGATAAGGAGTAAAACATAATATTTCATTGGTGTGTGTTGTTTATAAATGTTTGATACAGTGGTGTCAAAGACAATATTTGTAGTCACTGTTCCTGGAACAAGTGGTTTGAATAAAAGCTATGCAGTCTGCAGGAAACATAAGCATCTTGGGAGCTCTGTGAATACCACTGCTATAACCTAATGTAATCTGGTTGGGTGAAAAATGTGGTTTCCTATCTTCGTTTCAAAAAGTATTTTTCAGACTTACTGACATACATCCTGCAAATTTAATTTTCATAAATATTTCATCTCTTTCTTATGCTCAATTTAATCTATCAAAGCCACACAGTGCAGGAGACATCTGGGATTGTGCTTAAGCAGCTGCATTTCATTTGCAGGAGATTTCTACCCAAATTTCTCTTTCTTGCCAACCACAGAATGTCTTGGTGACTGTGCAGTAGCACTGGGAAATTTGGCATAAGTGACAAAGCTTCAGAAACAAGTGGGCTTAATCTCTTCCTTTACCTTAGTTAGGTACTGTCTAAAGCTTTTTTGATAGACAACTCTGTTTTGTATCTGGTCAGCCTAAGCAATAAAAGAGCATTCCGATCACCCCAGGTTTTGTTTTTGGTTTGGTTTTTTGGGGTTTTTTTTGAGTTGAAAAAGTAGGAGTAGCATTGAGTCCATTTTTTTTCATTGTCTTTCAGGTTTAGGGTGTGGAGGGTGTTTCATTTGTTTTGGTGTTTTTTCCACAGTGTTCACTTAACTAAATGCAGTGGCTAAAAATCAACCTGTGGGAAATCCTTGCAAGTCAGTCTTGGATCAGAAATGAAGACTTAACAATAGCCAATTTGCTGTTGTTCATGTTCACTCTGTGAAGAAGTCGCCATGATTTTTACTGACTGAGGCAACTTGCATACAGAATGAAGCTTCAGAGCAGACAGCTAGGTTTTCCTTTAATGAAAAAATCTTATACTGAAATGTAGTGATTAACAATTCAATTCGACAATTGCATATGTGGTGATTATGCAAAATATGTATTAAATAAATAAATTATTAATTAAATATACTGTGTGTGGAATGAAGATAGAAGTATTTCCCACGCTTCTTAGAGCAGGACATACAGTGGCAGAGTGTGCAAATCAGCTTTCATCTCCTTTTGACAACTCAGTTTTATTAGAAATATAAGACAAGCACAAGTATCGTGTGGTCTTTTTCCTCAGTGTTGGCTTTAGCTGAGCTTGTCTTAGTTTCTTCTGTCCAAATAGGTACTGCTCACTGTGTAATATCTAAAGCTCTTATCAGGATAAATTATACAGCATCTTTGGACAGGGTAGAAGAATCTGACGTCACGTTGACCAAAAGACATCCTCCTGATATGCTGTTCTAGTGGGTGGTTTAGCTGGGTCCCTCTATCAGAAGTTGAGCCAGTGGTCTCTTGGGACTTGATCTGATGTATTCTGTCAATTCAGATTAGCTGTTGGAAGATAAAGCAAACTATGTTTTTCTTCTTAAATCTGAATACATAGTGATTAAATCAATATGTCATTATACAACCTCTCTTCTCTTGAGGCTGAGTAAAAAAATGAAAACTCAGTATTTATTTAAGTTGTTAGATATATTATATTTGAATAAGGGCCACCGAGTAGATTTTGTTGAATGAACGATAGCTGCCTATGGGAAGACACCAGCTGAGAATACAGCTGCAGAAGAAGAAATAGCATTGCTGCCTTCTGAATCTGTCATTACTGACTGCAAATTTGAAAATAAATTCAGGCTTTGGGAGTTTTCAAAGAGCTAGATAATCTCATTTTTTGTTAAATGTCGTTTTCAGTATGTTCTCTTAGCAGTTGAGTTGTTAGTAGCTGCCTGGAGATGTAATTTATTTATTACTTTTATTGCCTTATAAATTGGAAAATAAATACTGGAAGGCATCAGTAAAAAAAAGGTAAAACATTGTCTGCAGTAATTATAGATTTTGTAAAATTTTATGTGTGATTCTGTCCAAATCAGTTGTTACTAATATTTCTTCCCTCTAAATAGACAGGAAAAATTCCAACTGTAGTTGCAATAAAGGAAATTTAGAGATGTTTCTTCCAGCAAATAAGGATAGCACAGTTGCAGCAGGCATTTTAGATGAACAGTGAACATTAAACCGTCTAGGAAGATACTTGTTCACATGGGAAAATTTGGGCAGGGGATCACTGCTCAGTATGAAATAGAAATGCTGGTATGTGTAATGGTTTCTCCCTGGAAGTGACTGTATTAAATGTGCATAAATTCGCACTTCTCTTTATTACTGTCTCCATGAAAACCCAGGCATAGAAGTATGGTTATATTCTGATTAAGCTGAGTTTTCTCTGGGATGGAGGAAGATGTTATGCTTTATGCAACTTGAGGAGACTTTGGTCTGTAATACCTACTGTCATTGTACTTTGTTAAAAATAATATTGTAACTTTTTCATAAATCACCCAGAAATTTTTTGCAGGGAAATAAAGCCCTAGACTTCTTCTGTCTCTTTGGCCATGCACTTGATTAATCTACATGTTTTGTTTCAGAACAAAACTACCACCAAAAAACAACAAATGAAATCTCATAAACAAATAAAATGGAATGCCAGTAAGTTGTGGAAGCACGTAAAATGTCTGGGCAGTTGTTTATGTAAAAATCTAACTTTTGTGATGAAATTTCTTCCAGTGCTGGGAAGGAGTTGCCAAACATGGTTTCCTTGAAACACATTTGTGCATTAAGCTAGCATCCCATCACCAAAAAATGTAAAATCAGCTTAATGGTATAGCCTTCCTTTGCAACAAAATGCTTTGTTTATTTTGGGTCACGGAGAGAAATAAAGGCCTAGCTGATGTAAAATGAAGGGAAAATAAATTCAGTCCGTGAACCAGATTTTTTTTAAATAAATGAAGAAGCTCTACAATTTTTCTGCGACATCTGTAAGTGATATGCTTGTGGAGTCTTCTGTGTGTTTAGAGAACAAGGAGGGAATGCAGTCTGTAGCTTTGCAACATGGGCACGAGCACTTGCAAAGAACAAACACTTCCATCTATATGCTTTAGTGGTCTGGCGCTAAAATGACATTGCTACTTCTGGGAAGTACTTTATGCTTTTGGTGGGTACTGTTAGGTGGATGTTACGTTGGAGAAGGACTACAGCCCTGCCTTGGATGTGATGGCAAGTGGTTGGCAAAGAGAGGAAATGAGAAATGATGTAAAAATTCCTGTGATAATGTGCTTCTTCCACTTCTCTCCACACACTATGTTTCGGCTGGTGGGCAAGTATCTTCCACAGTCAGACCTGCAGGGCTAGAGGAGAGCTTTGGATCTATGATTAGGTTTAACACGTCTTACATCAGAAGGATTTTTCAGAGCTGAACTAAAGGTGTTATTGTAAATCTTTATTATTTTGTTTTATAGATTTAAATGAGATATAGAAATTTGTTCTTCCAAAGCTGTTGGCTAAAATGACAAGATATTTCTTTTTATGAGACAGCATTAACCATTTTTATGTTTTCAGTGATCAGCACAATATTTCTTCAAGTATGTGGAAAATATTGAGGGAAAAATAAGTCACAGGCAATTTTATATTCAGTCCACTAATGACCTTTTAAACATACAAAACCAGAGTGGGAGTTAAAAGTTTTTGGTTCATTTTGCAGCATTGTAGTATAATCACACCTAGACGCGTATCTCATTTCTGGATCCAGATCCACAGAAGTTCTGCAATTTAATCAAGATCAGCTGATATCATTGGGACTTAGACAAAAAGATGCTTTTGTGAATCTGGTCTACTATCTTGTTTCATCTTCTCTCTTGTAAACTGTAAATAATAATGTAATCTGACTCTGTAGACCTGTTTACAAGAGACATTAATTGGGAGCAGCTGTCTCCACTGGTGACAAAGGCCATAGAAATATTTGTAGATATATATATGAACAGCAACAGAGTGTTGCTATTCCATATGCTGGATCAAATGGCTTTCGAAACCTGAGTGGTCTGATGCCAGCCCACTATGAGCCCATTGTTTTTTCTGAGGGCAGCTTAATCTAAAATAATAACAAATAAATTTCCCTTACAGAATGGCAAAGAGAGTTTTGCCATTCAGTCTTTGGCCTTTCTCACAGACAGGACCTTCACTTGTGGAGTGAAGGCACCCATGTTTTGACCTCATCACAAGAACCACAGGGATGTGGTGGAAGAAAAGTATGTGTCCCAGTATCAATACTCCAAACTGAACTGGTTTTCTCTCTAATCTGGACCAAAGAGTTTAAGCAAGTGCTTAATGCACCTGGGCAAATATATTCTAAGGAGAGTAATGTGACATTTAGAAAGACAATTTATAGATCTAAAGTTACGCAAGTCTGTTAACACTGCCTGGTTAGTTTTATATTCAGAGCAAGTCACGCTACACAAACACAAAACCAGATGAAAATACCCTTATTAGTGTTGCATTCAAAATGTCTGCATTTATGTTGCACTTGCAACCTTTGTTTGACCTCTGTGCATATGCATTACTATGCAGTCTCTAATTGCAAGATAACAGATTATCTTTTCCATCCATTTCATGCTTTCATCAGTCTAAAGGATGGTCAGCGTTTTACTTAATGAGCCCCTATTCAGTATATTATTTTAGTTGCATTGTTCAATGTGTGACCATCGTCTTATTTACTACATGCTATTCAAACCCCACTGAGGCCATAATTATTCATTTCCTTGCTCTTTTAATTTTTTTTTTGCCTGAGACACCCATCATTATAGTATCTGAATGTTCATTAACTTTAGTTTAGTTTCACAAGTTCTTTCAGTTAGACAAAGAGATATCTGTCCCCCCACTTTGCAGATGGAGCATCAGAAAAAAGAGTTCTGACTAGACGCTGTGATTTTACATTGGGTAAAACCAACCTAACAACTCAGCGTACAAACAGCAATATATATCTCCTTGCTGTTGATACCTTTCTTGGCTTTTCCCTAGTATTTAGGCAGCTGAACGGTGGAGCAGATCACTGATGTCACTGCAAAATAGCCTCAGCAAAACAGAAGGAAAACCAATTTTTAGTTAGACTGTCTCTGTCAGTGGAAATCTGTTCTGACATTGGCTAAATCCACTTGTGTAATTATGCCATCGTTCTACCGCATGCTTGTTTTGAGGCACTTGAGCTCAACTGTTTGGCACTTACGGTAAATCATGGACTTCCTGATGTCAGCAGTGCTTGTGAGTGGTCAGTGTGCTTGCCAATTAGACCCTAGGTTTTCAGGTTGAGCGCATAGAAAAGTCAAGCAAAGAACTGTTCATTGCCAGAGAGAGGAGTTAGATGTTTCTGCTGGATTTGCAACGAAGTATTGCTGGGGAAAATAGGTCACAGCAAGGCACATAGCTGAATTACTTGGAAACTGTTCCTTTTCTTTTTCCTTTTTAAAAAATATTTTTCTCTATTTACCTTACCTACCTTTTATGTTCCTTGCAAAAATTGGGAAAAAGTTCTACAGGCATCAAGAAGTATCTTATTAAACAAACTACCAGGAGTCACACTAATTCAACTGTCTCTTAAGTGGATGGGTAAAGTTGATGATTTTTTCAAGTGTGCTTTTAACGTGTTGTGGTTTTACAGTTGATTGTTCAGACTTGATAAAAGCAAATGGAAAACAGAACACGCCTGTTGTGCCAAAGCATGATGCAGCGTGATGACCATGCATATCCACTGCAAAAACTTTTCCCTCGAGTGAACGGAGCAAGTGGCACAAATAATAGGTTACAAATCTTCATCTGTCTAGTACTTGGAAGGAACAGGACAATTTGCTAAGGCCTTGCAGAAAGATTTTTTCCACAGAGGAGCAATGAGATTCAGCAAACTCAAGAGCCATGTTAAGCTATAGAGAAGCACCTAGTGACTCATTCCCACTCAACTCAACTGTCCCCAGCCATTTGAATTTTTGAGCACATTTCGATAGTTCCTGCTGCCCTGGTTTCTCAACTCACTTTTGCTTCTTGCCAGGCTTACCTGTTTTACTTGCAATGCTTTTTCTCAGCTTTTCAGTCCATCTCAGTCTGTTTTCTCCTCTCATTCTGACTCCTCATCTAATCTGACTGTGTTTATAAGTATCGAAGTGAGTGACAATGCATCATCCGCTGTGCTGTTGCACAGCCTGCCTTGGGCAGGCAGCAACTGGGGCTGCTGGAAAAGTCCTGCTGCATTGGCATATTCCCTTTGGAGGTGACAATGTCAAGAAATCATAGAATCGTAGGATGGTAGGGGCTGCTTCAGGTCTCTGGGGTCTGAGTTAGTACAGCCTGGGGGTTCACAGGTTCATTAATCAGTCAAGCTAGGTCGAATTTTCAAAGGAACAGCGACAAATGCACATGTAGTGCAAACTCTTCCACTCATAGGTAACAATGTTATTTAAGAAAAGGTTAATAGAACTGCTTCAAGAAATGAACTGTAATGCTTCAAGTTCCATTTACTACAAGCCTGTAATACTGAAATACGTTTGGAAGTCTGTAGGGGTGTGTGTGCCATTGGTAAGAATATAGGTCTTTAAGGGAATAAATCAATCTATGAGCAATGAACATTTTTTTTTTCCCTTTGATTCACACTTGGATTTTTCCTTGAATTCAGTATGATAGGAGTAATGGAAATCAAAGCTCATGGCAAAGTGTACATCCACCATCAGAGTTTCAGTTTAAATGAACGGTGGGTTTTTATCTTTTTGGAAATATTTCAAATAACTCTCAGTATAGCACTGGAATGGCTTATGCTTTGGCGTGTGATTCACTGCTCAGGTTACATCCATAGCACCTTCTGCATCATTCATTTCAACAGGAGGGAGGAACTTGGTATCTTACCGGATAGGGTTATTTGGATGGTTTTTGTATCCTTATAATGCCTAATGCCACCTGGCAGAAACTTTTACTTTGATATATATTGTAGAATACAAAAAGCTGTTTCTGCTGCTGGTAACAGTCAGATGTGGGGTTATTTAACTCTGCTGTTTGCTCTTCTCTACCACTTTCACCCCTTGATTCTAAGAAAGGAATTTTTTACTTAAGCAAAACAGGGCCTTTTCCTGTCAGCAGCTGGGAGATTGAGGATTAAGTTCTTTAAACAAAGCTCAGTGCCCTTGTCAGGTCTCTCTTTTCAGAAGGTCTCCAAAGCCATAATAATCAAAAGGCAGGTTTTAGGAGAAGCATTCCTTTGAAACACCTGCATATGCTTCCCAAAAAATGAAGCTGAACATGGCAGCCTTGCAGTGTATCATGCTCCAATGGTGTGTCTGGGGATGCCTCTTCGGACTCTCTCCTCAAACTCAGTGGACACAAGCTGTAAAGAAATTGAAGATATTTGTGCTGTGTTGTGAGTACTTAGTATCTGTTTCTTTCAATGCCTTGAAATATGAAAACTCTTTGAATTAGCATTTTTCCTCCCATTTTTTGAAAAAATATTTTGACTGTTAGGGACCTAGGCTATACATAAACCATTATTGTCATTGGTAAAGAAAGAATGTTGCCTGGCATCTTCAGTCCAGCAGAGTAAACTGGCTTACCATGCTTTCATTCTCCTTTAGCACACACTCCTTCTCCTTTCATGTGCATGGCCATTGTCAATTTGACCATTTATTATCTTTTTTTCACTCTACACTGAAAGTATTGCTTTCCACTTTCCCCTATAAGTTAACAAATTAGTTGCATGCCCATACATGCCCATTTGCTAAATGCAAAGTTCTCCTTCAGTGCATAAAGAACAAGCTGTGGAAAACAAAATTTTACTTCTCCGACAATCAAAATCCCAACTGTCCAAAGCTACCGTTTGCAGGAGATTATATACATTGAATGGGAGGAAACAGGATCAATTAAACTGTTTGATACTATTTCAATTTTACTCCTTTGAAAAGTCAAGGCAATTTATAACCTAAGTAACTTTATATTTCAAAATATTAATTAGTCTTTTGGAAAAAAAGATCGTAAAGATGAAACTGAATGTCTTCTGAGGAAGATTGCATTAAACTATTAAAGATCTGGAGACAAACGTGATATTGCTATTTTACTTGGATATTTTCTTGCTTTCATTAAAAATAATAATCTCAGAGGAGATTAGGAAACCGACATAGAGTCACAGAGAAGTTTTTAATGTTGCTTTGTTTCTCTGAAATTAAGCTATCATGACCAAAGAAACATACTACAGTCAGGTTCAGCTTGTAATAAAAATGTTTAAATTTAGTCTAGGGCTTGCAGCAAATTCTTAGTCTCCAGAATTAAGAAAGAGCAAAATACTATAGTCTTATTATTTCCAAGACTTCAATGTCTCTTCAAAATAATTTTCCTCTGAGTTCCCTTGCATTTCTTCAGTTACTACTTTCCTTTTTCATTTATTTTTTTTCTTTTCTCCAGTGATAACAGTCTGGATTTCAGACTGTCACCAAGGCTGATACTATAACCGATCCAACCTCTATTCATATTCTGATGCAAACACCTTAATGGAAACAAGATGGAACAATATTGTTGGAATTTTGGAATTCCAGTAATGGAATTATCTTGATTATCTGGATGAGAGCTTTATGGAGCTTTTGGCATGATGGGCAACTAAAATAACACAAAGAGTCACCATAATACATGTTGTGTGAGCATTGCATTGAAATGTTTTGCCTTTAAATTATTTTCTCTTTTGTTCATTAGGCCAAGTTAGAATTTCAGTGTTACGAAATAAAAAAGTAAAAGTACATTAAAACAGATTGAATGTTTTAAAAATGAGGAGGTTTGGATTCAGTTTTTTAATGAGTAAAATTGACACTTCGGGGTAAGTTTGTAAAGACTAACAGAAAGTAAGTCTGGAAGGAAGTTTGAGCTGTCTAGGCTGTCCCTCCACCTGATTGCATGTATAACATACCTAAGCCACTTCTGACAACTAATTGTTTTTTAAACCTTTGGGAAGAAAGATTTATTATTGTACCTCTCTAGACAATCTGTTCCCATTCTTAGACTTTTGAAGAAAACTTGTTTTTGTGAACATCTGAAATCTCAGTTTTAAAATTTCTACCTTTATTTCCCATCCTGTGCAAGTGTACATGGAGCAAGAGTACATTTCATCTCTATTTTCAGAGACATTTTACTTATTTCAGATCTGTCACCATGCAGCCCTTGCCTCTAGACCAGGCAAACCTCTTAATTTTAATACTCCTTTCTAATTCATTGTTTTCAAATTTCTGAGGGTGCTTGTCACGCCTTTCTGCCCTCTTTTTTACAAATTCTTGCCTTCTGGGCATGATGCTGCCCAAAGCACAACACTGCTCTTGAAGAGGCTTCCCAGTCCTGAGCAGGAGACCTATTTCTCCTTTCTTATACAGAACAGTCAATGAATATCTCCTGATGTTGAAACTACTTCCTCATAAATTGTTACACTGATGACTTGCATTAAGTCAGCGACCTGCTATCTGATGCTGCAGATTATTGACTAGCCAGTTGTTCCCATGTTGTATTTGTGTAGCAAATTATGACTGTTTATGATTTGGACTTGTCCTTACTGATTTTATGGTGTGTCAGAAAAATCTCATATGGATTTATCATCAGTGCACACTGTTGCTGTTTTTAAAAATTGCTAATGTTTTTACAGATAAACTAGTTTGGAGTCAGGTTGAAATTACAGAACATAATAAATTCTGGGACAACACTTGAAAATCCTTGAAAGTAAAAAAAAAATACCATGACTAACATCATTTAGTGATAGCCAAGTCATAGCAATAGTTACTTTATATTGCTGTATAAATTATATTTATAATTTGTGTTTATAAATCATGAGCTCATATGGTTTAAGAAAAACTAGCCCAGAGATAGGAAAGGGTGCAGCACACATGCACAGCTTCCTCTCAAAAGCATGTGAAGAAGGATGACTGAAGCAGGCAAGAGCAGAGTAGGCGGAAGCAACAGGCATTCAGAAAAGCAGAAACTTGCAGAGAGAGGAATGATTCTGATAATGTTGTAGCTGAGCATCCTAAGCTATTAAAATGTTTCAGATGGCATGGGCATATTCAAAGACAAAGCCACTGAAAATTACTTGTACTCTTCACTCCCAAGGTGTTCTGGAATTTCTCACTGAATGGTATTGCATTTTCTATTTTCTTTTTTTATTTGTTCTTGATTTTTGAAAGGGGATAAAATAATCTACAATTGATGTAGCAGTCTTGTCACAAGTGATAGAGAATTAGAAACATGAGCCTTCAGTCCTAGGATCTACTGCTAGATATGGCCATTTGCACACATCTTTTTTACGAAATAGTCGAGTGTTAAATTTTGACTGAATGTATATAAACATACAGAGTTAACACGTGTAAAGCTGGAGCTGACAAAAGATGTTATTAGCAAAATAGGCCAAATGGATAGGTACATCCTCAGTGCTTGCAGAGGAGGGAGATGGAGCTGGAGTCAGCAGGTAGGAGGAGGGACAGGACACCAGAGAGGAGTCATGCTGCCCTTTTTGCTGCTAGGAGATGAGAAGGTTTTCTGTGGGGGGCAGGGGCTGCTGCCTTTTTTGTTCTAGTTGGACTCTCCACCCCCATTCTTCTGTGGTCAGCTCCAGCAAGATGCCTCCTGTGACTTGCAGGTAGATTAGGCAGGCAGTGTTGCTGATGCCACACTGCTTCCCCCATCAACGTGCTGCTTCAGTCCTGAAGAAGTTTCCTGCAGACTTTTATTGCTGAAAGAGCAGTCCCATTGGGGAGATATATGAGTGATTTTTTTTCCTAAAAAGCAGGGTGTGCTTGTCTGCAGAGGGAAGAGAATTGAAGAGTTGGAAAGAAGACCTGGTGGGTCATCGAGCCCTCAACTTTCAATTACACTGCTCAAAACATGGAACAAGTATGAACTGCTGCTGTGATGCCTCTCTGATCTCATGGATAGTGTGAAGTGATGCCCAGTTTGCTGTCTAGTTAATAGCTAACTCAAATGCTAGAGGCAGCAGCTTGAACTGTAAAATCTGTGAAGGAAAACTTTGCATTAAGATGTATCCATCCTAAGTGTTTGATAAGATTAGTTTTCATTATCTGGAAGCTATTCATTGCTCAGCTGTGGGGAGAAAACACTGTATTAGCAACTGCCTCTTCAGTAGATGAGTCTGCTTGGAAGGACTGCTGCAGAACCCCTGCAGCAACAGTAGCTGCTCTTTCTGGTGCATTGCTGGAGCTGAGTGGTGCTGCCACATTCTCATTCTCTGGGCTCAGGAGTGTACTTACCTGCCCCAGCACAAAGGGAAGCTGCTGTCTCAAAGGACGTGAAGGGAAATCTGGGGAGTTGGGCTAGATGATCTCTAAAGGTCCCTTCCAACCCCTACCATTCGGTGATTCTGTGGTTCTCTGAAATCAGTGCCATGGCTGTGTCCTGTCATCCTTTATTTCATATGTCAGCATTCTTGCTGACCTTTTCAAATAATACCAAGAATATGTGATTGACATCTGAAACAACACATTCGTTCCTAATGGCAAGGCTAGAGCTGGAGCAACTTATTATAAAGCTCTGTTTCCACCAGACAGTGATCCATATTGAAGCTTATTAAAGTCACATGTTCAATTTTTTCATAATTGCCCCCATTCAAACCATGGCAGGCAGCCAATAAAGCACTAAGTGGAAGTTTCTGTCTGTCCACCTGTCTTTCTGTAGCTTACAAAGTGTGCCGTTTTTTGTCTTGTAGACGTTACACAATTCATTGTCAGAGGAACTTGTTATATATAGACTTAAAATAAATTAGCTTGAGACAAGGCCAAAGCCATTTGAGTATACTTCTTTGTATAGTAAGTTGTGTATTTATTATATAGAGTGACATGTTAATACTTTATTTGTGTGGAGAGCTTATTCTTAAGAACAGGCAGTTCTGGTTCTTGGATATATTCATCTGTTAAATGTCCTAATTAAAAAGGATGATATCCTGAGCGGCATGGGTTTCAGGAAGGGCACCCACCAATCTGGAATATGGGCTTCATCAGTTGGATATTCTTCCCCTGAAAGGATATTGTGTTTTCAGACTGTTGTCCTCTGTCAAAGAGGAATTTACAGCCAAGGTTTCGTTTTGTTGCACTTCAAACCATAGGAGTATATTAGTGATTGCCTCCTATTTGCCTGCTTGGAGAAGTGGGAGCTTTATTTTACAGACTACCAGGAAATAAAAAGTTTTTTTTTAAGTTTACCACTCCTGATCCCTATGAACAACAGGTATGCCATTTATCAAACGCATAATTACTTTGCAGTTGGAAGTCCCTTCAGGATAAGAAACTTGACTCCAGGAGAAGTAACACTAGCAAAGCAAAGCAAAAAAGAAAAAAAAAAAACCCAAAAACCAAAACAAACCCAAAAACCTCCTGCTTTCTGTCAGAGCAATTAATCTTGAAAATTTTCTTTGCCTGTGAGGAGATTGGCAAGGACAGCTGTTGCTTCATCCTGGAAAATGGCCCAAAAAAGGTCTAAAAAAAAAAGATCTTGCAGTGATTTTATTATAAGCAATAAGTTTAGCAGCAGAGTTCTGTATTTTTCTTTATTTCTGCTGTAAAATTCAGGCGTGCTGGTGCATATTCATGGAAGGAAATGAGCAAGCCAGAAACTTTGCTTGCAGGCCATTAGCAGTGAAACCCTTCTGGACGAGCTAAGATAATTCTTCAGTTGAGTGATCTTAGAGTAAGACTGACACCTTAATTTTGGTGATTCACAAACTGACAGCATGTGATGTCCTTGTCCAGCTGGTTTGTGATCAGCAAACTATTGTGTCTGGTCAACCCTGAAGGGGAATAAAACCTGGTCTCCCTGGGGTCAACTTTAGGCTGAGCTGATTGCTGTTACAGAGGACCTCTCACTTCTACAAACTGCTTCCCTGGAAGGCTTTTTCTGGTGCATTTTCAATGTTCAACTTTCACAGAAAAGCTCTATTAGCAGAATCATCTCCCTACAGAGTCTTGCTCCTCGTGTAGATCTTTATATTAAGACTCTTCAGCAAAATTCATTTTTTTAAATAACTCAATTAAAATACATGGATGCAATTCACCTTTCTTTATGTATCACTAGCTCTTTGTTGTCATTGTACAATTTAGGAAAGGTGAGAGGAACAGAAGGATAATGAAGAGGTTGCCAATAGTTAAATTCTTGCTGAAAATGGGTGTATGGCTTGTGTCAGGTGACTAAGCATATGACTTATCCTTTGGCTAATGGGTTTTCTGGTTCTAGATGTTTTTACAGGCTAGATTAACTTCTGTGACCTGTTTTTCCAGGGTGAACACAAATGTGATTCAGACAATGTTAGACCTAATCAGGATTAGCACTCTTGTTGATTTTACTTGGAAGGGTGACTGAGGTGACTGTTTACCATTCAGTAGATGGGACAAAACAATGCAGGGTAAATTTACACATAGTTCAACCCAGCCACTTTTCTGAGTGATGCAGAAATTTGTCTTTTACTCAGAGCTGCACTGCGCACATTCATGTAGCATACAGAAAAGAATGAAATGTAATCTTCCATCTCTGCCCGTGCAAAGACATTCATGCTCCCTTTCGGAAGATCTGTATCTCAACATATACCCATTAGTTGCTTTGGAAGGTTGGAGGAAACCTCCTGATATCTTGATGATATGTTATATAATTTGAAGACTAAACACACACATTTGAAGACTCTTACTAAACCCTCTTCAGTCTGTTCAGGAACTGGAGAGTGATCTTCTCACCAAAGCGGTATAAAGGGCTTTTAGCAGTATATCTAATTGTAACTGAAAAGGATTATTTGTTTAGGGCTTTTCACACAGACTTACTAGTTGATTCTTTCACCACAATAGTGCTCGCTAAGATTGCTATGTTGTTTTATCCCTTCTGAAGGAAATGCCAGAGCTTTGAGTTTCTTTTTCAGCACCTCCTGTAATATATCTGACTGTTTCTGTACACTTCACGAGCCTGTTGGCAAATGTGTCTATCAGCATCTATTCAGCATATGAGAACTGTAACTAGACTTTTGACTTGAAGGCTACACTCCTGTCAGCATGTAGGAGATGAGAACTGAAGTCTAATTAAAAGATATGGTGGAGACATGCACAACAATTTAAAGCTCAACTAGCAAGACACAGAAATTTCTCAACCCAAACTTTTGTTTAAACTTTTCTTAAAAATCATAAAATAAAAGATTATATTTATTGTACAAAATCCCAGTGAAGGCCAGAATTTTGTCCTTGCACACAAATAATCTCAGTGTATTGTGAGAAACAAAAGGCAGGCTTTTGACTGAGCCGCTTTCAGCTCTCCATAGTCCATCTCTTCCTTCTGTTAATGAATAAAGGTGAATTTCTGGGTGACAGAAAGGTGGTAACAGAGAGAATTCAAAAGACTGATTTCCCTCTGATCTGTAGAGCATGGAAGTAAATCCTGCTGCCAAACACTTGAAACTAAGCCCCAAAATAAGAAAAAAAAAATCTTTTCTGCTCCTTTGCTGCTGTTTTTTACATAGTTGGCAGTAAGAAGTTGAAGTATAGACAGAACTATTTTTCAAAAGCAGAAACACTTCCAGAGTGAGCAAGTTTCATTTTAAATGCTTTTATAATGAGCATTAAATGTTATACTTACCAACCACCATTTTCATGTTACAAATTTCATTTAAAGGTATAAAATCAAGAGTTAATGTCTGAGTTGGTGAATGAAGAGATGTTCTTTGTAGGTGGTTCATGGCACTGTTTAACTCTCATTCTTCAATCTTCTCATATTATCCTGTGGGGAGCAACATTCATAGAGTCTTGTCCTAGCAGGAAATAGTAATACAAAGTACAGATCTCTTCAGAGAATAAAGACCCTGCATAAATTGGTCCTATGTTCAGGAGTAAGCTTTTATGAAAAATAATATATTAAACATTAAAAGTAAATCTATAAATTCCTTTAGGTTTCCTTGCAGCACTAGTCACTGTAGTCAGTAGTAATTATTTAAGATTTACTCCAGAGGCTTTACATGTGCTCTATCTAAATATTTTTTTGCATTAACATCAAAATATCCTCCAGAAAGTAGCATGAGTGATGTTTTGAACACTAAATGTTGAAAAATAAAAACAGATGCTGGACATCTAATACATTTTAGTCTAGAAAAGGGATTTAAGACTCTGAAAATACTACTGAAAATTTTATTTCTGTTGGCTTAAATAATGTCCCTGCTGGGTGGGCTGAAAGCAGAGGAGACAGAAAAGGAGTGACAAGCAGTTGTTAACAGTGGTGTGCTATGTGAAGCATGCTGAAGTTACCCTTAAAAGTCCAAATGGGGGACAGGGCATGCTGCCAGAACTGGAGAGCTTTTCTTATGGCTGACCTGTAGTCTGGTAGAGACTGGAGTGCCATTTAATTAGTGCTAAATTTGTCTAATAGAAGTGAAGCTGTGGTCGAAATGAAAATGACCTGACCTAAGACGTTTGCATGCTGTGTGAAATGGTGCACACTGCGGCACATCAGTGGGAGAGGAGATGAGATTCTTAGCTAGCCTTATTTTTTCAGCCCACTTTGCATTTTATGTGATTTCGTTCTTTCTCTCCTCCTTGCTGTCTCTTAAAATGCACATAGAAAGAAGGAAGTCAGCCTTCGTGGAGTAGCATGTTTTGAAAAGACTTGAGTTATTGATTGTGGAGTTTGGCACTGAAAGAGAGCTATAAGGAAATACTTCCCTCCCTCTCAAAATGCCACTTTTCTGTAATTTCATGGGAAATATTTGATGTGTCCTCTATGATGCTTCTTATCCAGCAGGGTTGGCCCCATATGTGCCTGAAAACCTTGTTCCACCTCAGGATTTAACCATTGATGTGGAGCTGCGCTACCTTATTTATTAAAAGAGTGTGGACAGTGGGATGATGACTTGTTTTAACTAGGACCCATTATGATGCTTTATTCTCACGTTTAAATGTTTCTTTTTTAGATTTTTGTCATAACTCTGTAGGTATTTAAGTTACTGCCTCCTAATTATGGCAAAAACATGTCTACAGTGACTTTGTGAGAATTTTTAAAATACTAATTCCCCAGCATTTCTGCTTTTGGGAGGAAGTAAAAAAAAAGGCACACTTATTTGGTTGTACCTTATATTTCTTTTCAGTCCAATATGTGACCTTAGCATCCTATTAAAATTTACTTATACAATATCAATTCCCTATTTAAATGTTTCATCATTGTCATTAATTTGTCTCTTAGAAGACTGGAAAGTGCTAGTGTTAATAGAACTGATTGGAAAAGTTAAGATAACTAAAAAGTATAAGAGAACACAAACTGTCGGAAAAATGTTTCTGTTTAAGCCCGAAGTATTCACAAATCTGAGTTACACTGACTAATAATTTCAATTAAATAAATGTTGGACATTTGAAATTCAGTGCAACTTGTTTGCAGTAAAATGTAAATATTTTTCTTCCAAAGTAACATTTCTGTGTAAACATTGACCTAGCTCAAAAAGCAACAAAAACAACAAAAAAAGTGCAATAAAAGAAAAATTACAATGATTTCTAGAAGCAGTAAATAATCTAGAATAGAAACTAAATCCTTTTGGAATAGTAATATGTGTTCAAAGTGACACTTGCAGGTCGGTTGAGAGAATATTGGAGGAAGCTCCCATAGCTTATTTAAGCTCCCAAACTAAAAAATTTCTAATGGGTTAATCCTCAAGCTTGGGCAACCCTGTTCTATTAAAAAAACAAACAAACACAAACCAAACAAAGAAGTGACAAAAACCCAAAACAGACCACCTCCAAAAAATGATGACTGACAGAAAGACAGACCATCCAGAGTGAAGTATTACAGAGATGGCAGCGAAAGGTAAATAAATATGTCTGTAAGGCATGCAGCATGCATGTGAACCAGGCCATGGAAATTTTGACTGAGTGCTTTTCAAGGTTGTCATAATATTTCCATACAAACTCCTATATACGAGTGTCTTCTTGTATTCATATGACAGCATCATTGATGACACCACGTTCTCCAGGGAAAAGGCACTTGCTGTACTACTTTTCAAAGCTATTTTCAAGTTAAAGCATCTCCCATGCCAGAAATGTAGATCACTTAGTGGCTTTCCTGAAACAGAAACTCCCAGGCATCTCCTTCCATGAGCAGGGAACACTTGCCTTATAAACAAACACCACCCAGGGAGGCCAGCAAAAATAATGTATGCAGAGGCAAGGTAAATAGTTTACATCTCTTTTGGCTTCTGGGTTGTGTTAGGGAGCTGCAAGTTGAAACAAGCAGATCTTCTGTGGCCAGAAATGTGCATCTAGGAACAGGAGGTTGGAGAGGTTGTGCTTTAGATAGCTTTTTCGTGGTGAAAAAAGTTTTCTACCAATATCCTGTGGTTCACAGCTGGCTGAAGAGCATCACTGCATCTGACTTTGGTAACAAGCATTGAAACAGTGTGTGGGTTTTGAGTGTTTTGTGTACTGTGTCTTGTTTTTCTTTGGAAAACACAATCAGGAAAGGGGTCTTTTGCTTCCAATTCATATCTTTCTGAAAAACAAAGTGCAAAAGTGAAGAGCATATGCAAACCATTGGAGCTCAAACAGACGTCAGTTATCCTTTACGGTCTAAGTGTAAGCTGTCTTCTCAGTGTCCATAGACAAAAGAGAAGGAAAGATGTTTTAGAAATACATAGATTTTTTTGAAAGCTAGGTCCAGAAATGATTCTTTATGTCGGAAATACGTTTCTAAGTTATGTGAGAGGAAACTTCCTTGACTAGATTTTTGCAGCCAAATTGAGAGGAGACCTACCCTAAATACACTAGCTTCCATTCTTTTTTGTTTCCAACTGAAACTGGATATAAATCTGATGTCCAGGGATTATTTACGTTTAGATTGCTATTATTTATTTTTCTTTAACAATAATCTATCTAGTTTTGGGAAGTCCCAGCACATGTGGTTTGGGACTGAAAGATGAAGAGGTCCCTTAATCAGTGGCCTAGAAAATTAGGAGGAGGGAAACACCTGCACATCCCCACTGGCCCAAGAATTTTGAAAGGGGTGTTTCTTTTGGCAGGAAGAGCTCCTAGTTGGGGTCACTATGGAAGTTGAGTCCTTTGTCCATATGCTAATTGCTGGGGGATGGGATTGAGAAGTTCATAAGCAGGGCTAATATTACTTGAGCGCATTGTCCTTTGTTCTCTTCTCCTTGAATGAACTCCTGGAAGCCTTTTATTGGGATGAAGCTGGGTATGGATATAGCATATTGACACACAGAAGAATTAAGAGAGGCAAATTCTTTAAGGTTTGAGGAGAAGATGTTTTTATGGAAAATTTTCTAGCATATCTCTTCTGTAAATAATTCTCCCCAGTTCTTCCCACATCTCCCCACAGCTCTAAGATGGATGACTCCATGGCTTTCAGTGTGTTGCCTCTTTTTTTTTTTTTCTTCTTTGCATATTTGTTTGGACAGTCTGTAAAAGCAGTGTAAAAAAAAAAAAATTGTTTTATTGGACTTTTTTTTTTACGTGTAAGAAATACAACATACAGACGCAGTAATTTAATTATGCTGGTTTCTTTCAAGCATGTCTGAAAAGCATGGTTTTTTTCACTTTTGATTTGGCAGTATTTTGTTTTGAGCTATTCTAATACAATGATCTATATAAAGTACATCTGGTCCTTGCTAGAAGTGTTCTGAGCCTCATTTTGCCACCATTGTTATGGGCAGAAACAGAATTTGCCTTTGGCAGAAATAAAAACTCCTGAGAGTGCTAAGAAGGAGCAATTTTGTGGGGAAAGGAAAAGGTGGTCTTAAAACACTTGATTAATATTATTGCTGAATCTGAAAACATTTTATGCTAGTGAAGGGAACTAGAAATATGATACTAGAATACTATTTTTACTAATAATCTCTTTCTGAATGGGTGTGAGGTTTTAAAGTCAAAGGATTTGACTTCTCAAGGCTCCCTAGTATTTCATGGGCTGCAGAACAATGAATGTGAGATCCAGAAAAGACCCTGTAAATCCATTACAGTGTATGCTGGGCTTGGTTTCACCTTCATTTTTAACCTCACAACTCAGTTCATTTTCAGTGGGAACTACAGTGTAGGTGAGAAATGGGGGAATTACTTCAGTACATACAGTTTTTTAATTGACTTTCTCTAATTGTGTAAAAGCAAGATGAATTCTATGCATATAAGATCTTTCCTTGAAATCCTAAATCTGTTGAAGGTGATAGCAAAACAAACAATGCTAGCAGTAAAGCCAGGGTTTTGTTCTCTAACTTCAGGATTCTTAAAGGGGTGAAGATTAGAGATCATGTCCTGATGTACTAACAGTTTGCAGAAATGACTGATTTTCTCCTGAAACATAGCCAGCTTTGGAATTTAATCCACTCAATTCAATAATTCATATCAACAGTGCTGTTGAGGATAAAACTGAAGAAGTATGGTTGTTTTTATCCTGAATGTATCACATCCTACTGAAACTGCAGCCAGCAGGACATAGAATAAATTATAAATTATAAAGTGCTAATTCAGTTACTTTTGTATTTAACTCTTCCTGTTTTGGATACTTTTTCACAGATATCCAACACCCTTCTTTTAAGTGTAGCTTCCTAGATTTGTTGATCTATGACAATTATTTTCATATGAGAAATCATGTTGCTGAATAGCAAAAACATGTGAGCAATAGCAATTGATGGCACAAAAAAAATCATGGTTTTTTCTCTCTAATAGTAGATTCTAGATGTTTCTGAACATAAATTTAGTATGTTAGCTTTGTTCTTTCACCAGTTACGAGAAGGTTCATTCTTGCTTGGTTTAGGGTTAGATGGGTAGTATTTAGTTCAGAATGTCTGTGCTTGGTGTTGAGTGTCATGCCTTTCTCATATTGGGAGCCAGGGTTTCATAACTTCAGTTCCAAAGTAATGCTAATA